>NC_090271.1:289404859-290874859 GCF_040414725.1 Anabrus simplex
CGGACGGTAGATAGCTGCCTTTCTGAACCCAAGGAGGCGGGTTCGATATCAGGTTAGTCCTGCGCTGATTGAAGGTGCTCAGATATGTCATCCTCGTGTCAGTAGATTTACCAACACGTAAAAGAACTTCTCCGCGGCAAAATTCCGTAAACCGTAAATGATCTGTAGTTAAGAGGGCGTGAAAGCAGAAACTTCATTATTATAACAACACGTAGGTCACTTTTGTGCTCAGGACTGAACAGGTAGGAGACCTGGGCAAACTTACTGCGCCTGAACATAATACGTGCGATACGAGATCATCAGTTCCTCGAGACATTCACGCAAAGTGATATCGGAAGAAATTCTCAGTTTTGAGGATTGAGGGTACTGAGTGCAGAGAAAGAAACAAAATCACAGGTACCTTTGGTCTTCCGAGAACTTTCAAATATTCTACTTTTCGGTTCAAAATGATTTTAAACGAAAGAAGAATTAAAGAACTGTAGATTCCAACAACAGCGAACGGCTTCTGAACTCGGCAATGGAGAACTAGGGTAAAATTATACTTAGAGATTGGACAAAATCAATTTCATATAACACAAGATTGATTACGTTCTTCATCGGATCCAAGTGAGGATTTTTTTGAAAGCAGCAATTTCATGTCCAGTGTTAATGTGATCAACCGACAGGGTTAAAATTTACGACAACTTATACAGAAAAGTTGAGATCCCCCGTGGCTCAGGCAGCAACGCGTCGGCCTCTCACCGCTGGGTTCCGAGGTTCATATCCCGGAGACTCCATGTAAGATTTGTGCTAGACAAAGCGGAGGCGGGACAGGTTTCTCTCCGGGTACTCCGGCTTCCCTTTCATATTTCATTCCGGCAACACCCTCCAATATCATTTAATCTGTCACTCATTAAATCACTGCCCCATGGAAGTGCGACAGGCTTCGGCAGCCGGCACAATTCCTATCCTCGCCGCTAGTTGGGGTTTCATTCATTACATTCCTCACCCGGTCGAATGACTGGAAACAGGCTGTGGATTTTCATTTTTAATTACACAGAATAGTTAGCAATAGGGTAAGGAAGAAAATTCAAAACCTAGCACTATCCTGGAAAGCCACTACAGTGGGCTATTAGAAATACACAAAGACGTACAAGAAATTGATATTAACGAAGGAACCATTCAGTAAAGAACAAATTTCAAAACCTTCGTAAACAAATATAATTTGCTGAAAAACTTAAACGAATAGATGCAGGATGAACAGAAGAACTCATAAAGAAACTCAGAGAATAGATTAAGACATATTGGAAAGAAAAGAAGAAAGTGTTTGCTAAATAAGTTCAAACGCGCTCCCTAGTTGGGTATGACGAGATTTTAAAAACAATCTTCTTTCGGAAGGCTGGCTGTTGCAGAGTGGGTCTCAGCCCACAAGTGGCCACGGTTGGTCCGTGGTCCGACAGCTCTGCACTCTGACCGGCCAACCGAGCAGAAGAGGGATGGCCACGGCTCTACCGTAGCTCTACACCTCTGTATTTGGGAGACGGAGAGGTGCTGGTTCCCACCGTCGGCTGTCCTGAAAATGGCATTCCGTGGTTTTCCGTTTTTCTACACTGAGGCGAATGGCTGGACAGGTCCTCGTATAAGCCACGGCCCCCAACCCCCTGACCTTCCCCGCACATCTTCTCCGATACAAATCTCTTGGCATGAGAGACGGCGTCACCGTCTAGGAGGCCCGCCTCCCTCTTCAGGGGATGAAAGAAAACATTTAGTAGTAGTTCTTTCGGAGCCCTAACATTGAATTCGTATGACGATGTGAGATCGCAGTAATGTCAGAGCTGCTATTGCAGCCAACTCATCCGTTGGGTCTTTGTTATGAGTAACTGCGCTATCTTTATATGCTCGTCATATACATGTCCACAGTGTGTTAAAGTTCAATGCCACCGTGTCATCGCCAGTGTTTACTTTAAGAAGCGGACATTATTGTTGCCCCCTCTAATTAAAACAAATCTTCAGTGTCAAAGAACTCGACCTTCCATCATGATTATCTGAGCTTGTCCAGTCGCTGTAATGGTTGTCAAGTTTTCAGAATAGAATAAAGTGAGACGCCAGAAAGGAAACCCATTATGGCCTCTGTATTAGTAATTGACCGTTTATTTGTCTACACGAGCCGATAACCTAGATCTTAGCCTCCTTAAAATAAAAATCATCATCATCATCATCAATAGCCTATCATTCCTCCTCCATATCTTCACCGACTTCACATTCTGGGCCCCATTTCATAAAAGTTACAGGTGACTGCAAATTGTCACACAGGTTTACATTTTGACATTTTTGTGTTTCATAAAAGGTTAGGAAATTGTCGTGACAGTTCGTACTTCTTTTTATTACACTTAACGCTGGTGTGAACTTAGATGATGTAAGAATTTAAGCCAACAGACTTATTAATTAAACTTCTACGCCTACAGAGAGGTCGCAATAATATTTTTATTTCTTTTTGTCGGTAAGAAGTCCCAAATTGTTAAGACAGTTTTGTACATTTTTACGATAATTTTACAAATTTGTATTTCAGAATACTTTTGAACCGATAGGTAAAAAGCTGACAAATTTGGCAAATTGTAGGCTACATAATATAGTGTTATGAAACAAATTTGTAGAATTGTGATTGCAGAGGGGACAGGTGACCTCTGATTTGTAAATAACTGGGGGTTTATTTTCATGAATGTGTTGTCATTTTAAAACGTGGCACACCATGTCTCTGTTATGTGTCAGGCGATAAAATTAAATTAACTCAGCTATAGGAACAGTCCAGTAGAATTCCGCTTTCGTTGCTGGACAAGAGCTAGTTGCTCGATGTCGATATTCTTGGTTAGCCACGTAAATGGCACCACTTCAGAAGTCTGTAGCTCGGTAGGCCAAGCCATATGATGATGATGATGATGATGATGATTATTATTATTATTATTATTATTATTATTATTATTATTATTATTATTATTATTACATCCGGCGTCTGGTTCCGTGAGTGAACAGCTGATGTACTGGTCTTCGGTGTAAAGGACTCCGGGATCGATTCTCCAGCCGAATCGTGGATTTTAACTGCATATAGTTAATTCATCTGGTACGGGGACTGGGTGTTTGTGTTTGTCTCAATACACTTTTCATCTAGACACAACACGTCACACTAAAAACTACCATAAAAAGACGCAGTTGTGAATACATCCCTCTCTTAGTGTTGGCGTCATGAAAGGCTATAAAACTGGGTTGAATCCATACAAAATGCTGACTCCAGGTTACTGAGACAAAGTCAGGAAGAAGAAGAAGAAGACATCCGGCAGTGTTGGGCACGCGTTGCTAGCAGACAGTGTAATACTGTAGGTTCATATGAGAGAAGCAAACCGATGCTGAATGTGTTATTAACATCATTTACATAAAGCTTCCTGTTCATGACCAGCACTTGTGATAAATCCCCATTGTTTGGCGTATTCACTATACTGCTAATAATAAGAGTTGGTGTCTGACATTTCTTAGAGGGAGGTCCGTTTACTGCCTGCCGAGGCGGGATAAAGGGAGTGGCTGTGTGGTTGCCATGGAAACGAGGGTGGGGCGACTGCGGTTGCCATGGATATAAAACTTCAGGGCAGCTCGTCTTCCTGGGAGTTGCCAAACCTGTCACTGTCACTGATAAGAACCTGATTGTTTGTAAAAGAGTGATCGCAAATGGGACGACACCGCCTGGCCAGGTAGTCTACAACAGATCACAGCGGTCAGAATGAAGGAGGGAACAAGTGAGCCGGAAGCGAGGGGTAAGAGTATGTAGAAAGGAATGCTGGAATGTGGCAACATCGTGAAATAGCACGTGCAGTGCTCCTCCCTCCATCCTTACCTGTCAGACGCCAACTTTAGTTAAGTCTAGTATAGTTAACGAACACTTCCTCTTCAGCCTTGTACCTAGATTTATCATATTTGTCCGTTCCAAACGCAAGACACACGTACATTAGAATCGCTGAACTGGTGGTGTTTTATGAAGAGAAATGCTAACGTAAGATCTGCAGAAAGTAGGCCTATTTACATTTCATTACTTTGAGTGTTCTTTAAGAAAATAACCGCTGACATATTTTGAATAGCCGGATATTGAGAACTACACCGATCTTCTGCTTCCTCGTATTAAAATGCTGAAAATAATCGGCTAAAAGGCACGATTCATAGGAACAGAAATTGCGTGCAACCTTGAGAAGAGTGTTGTCAACCAGGCAAATGCTGGGGCTGTACCTTAATTAAGACCACGGTCGTTTCCTTCCCACTCCTAGCCCTTTCCTATCCCATCGTCGCCATAAGATCTATCTGTGCCGGTGCGTCGTAAAGAAAAAACAAATGACAGTATTACCAAGGGTTTGTTTTATTCCACTTTTACGTCCTAAACTACTTTGACGGTTTTCCAGGACGCCAAAGTTCCGGAATTTTGTACCGCAGGAATTCTTTTACGTGCCGGTAAATTTAGCGACACGAGTCTGGCCTATTTGATCGCCAAATACCACCGGATTGAGCCGCGATCGAATCTCCACCATGCTGGGCTCACACGCTCAGCGCTTTACCACTCAGCCCAGCGAGAGAGAGCCGTGTGTGTTTTCCGGTGATGAAACTGTTCCGGAATATTAGTTGTAAGCTGTACTTCCTCGGTGTCTTCAGGTGTGACGTGTGGCGTGCTTGACAGCTCATGGGCCCGGCAAGCGGCCGACATTAGTCACTGAGGTCAAGTGACTCAAAGCTGTGGCACTGACGGCTATCTTAACTTGGCCACCAGTCATTTACGTACTTCACAACCGATTATGACTCATTACGCTCCGGTTCAATAGAAGGCCTCGTATATGATCCTGCATGGATCTTAGTTGGAGACGGAATGACAGGTTCACTTCACTTCCTCAAATAAACATGCCATGGCTTTTGGAAGGGATGATATTTAGTTGCTATCTAATTAATTTTACGTCACACCGACACAAATAGGTCTCATGGTGACGATGGGATAGGGCAGGGCTAGGAATGGGAAGGAAGTGACCGTGACCGTGACCTTAATTGAAGTACAGCCCCAACATATGCCTGGTGGGAAAATGGGAAGCCATAGGGGTCGAACCCACTATCTTCCGAACGCAAGCTCACACAGTAGCGGCGATTGGAAATTAGAAGTGTGGGGGTGGGGGGTACAGACAACTAAAAGTGCCCTGGTCTGTGGGATATAGCAGGAAAGGGAGAGGGGTATATATGTCTAAATTGAAAAATAGCTACAAAATGGTAAGTTTATGATACTGTCTGACTCAAGTTTCACCTGAGGTAAAGGATGACAATTTAAACAACTTAAGTGCGCTAATAATAGTTTTTTTAAAGATTTTGATTCGATACTGTACAGTAAAACTTTCACCAGAGGAACAATATTACGCATGCATTACAATTAAATAGAAGTACGGCGTAATTGTACAATGACAAGTCATTTAGTATTTGACTACCTACTAACAAACTAACAGACACTAAAGACTCTTTAGTAAAGAGACCGCCAGACTGACGAATGCGTGCGGGAAGCGGGTGAATCATATCTCAGTGTCCATGACCTTGGAAAACTTTAGATATTGTACTCAGCACCAGCGAAACGACTACAGTGTTTTACAGAGTGTTTAAAATAAATGTTTTATATACACAGGATACGTATTCAAGATCACCCCACCGAGTGAGTTCACAACGTGGTTTCGGTCACGTAACTGTGAGCTCAGTAGCGGTGATTAGGAGGGTCGAGGCGGGCAGCCCCTCCCCCCCCCCCCCCCTCTGTGGAGATAACATTACATTTTTATTCCATTTTATCCGACCAAAACAATGAATTATTAAAAAAAAAGCAATTTGTACAAGCCCTGTTGTCTTATCAACTATTTTTCCCTATATTTTCTTTAATTATTAACAAAAATATTAGCGAAAATACGCACAAAATGTCCTTCGTCGCGCCTAACCGATTTGTTTAGCCCCACAGCAAATTTTCTTTAAATAATGCTTTTTTTAATTTGAGGAGTATAACATTGGTAGAAATAACGAATGCACTTTCAACAAATAATAATACCGGTAGTTGCTGAAACTGGAAACGCATGACTGTGAAATTATGTAAATCAAAGAAAGCAGCTAGGCCTACGTAAAGCACGATGCATGGTTCGTAAACGTGCAGCCAAATGTATCGAAGCGGTCGGAAGCATTTTAGAAAAGTAATGAAAATGAAAACTTACAACCTGTTTTCCAGTCAGTGACCGGGTCAGGGATGTAATGAATGAATCATATATAGGCTGTTATTACGATGGGGTCGCCACTCCCAAAGTGATATATTAATGAACTGATAGATGCTACGAAATGAGAATGGAGAGTGTTGCTGGAATGAAAGATGACAGGGAAAACCGGAGTACCCGGAGAAAAACCTGTCCCGCCTACGCTTTGTCCAGCACAAATCTCACATGGAATGACCGGGATTTGAACCACGGTATCCAGCGGTGAGAGGCCGACGCGCTGCCGTCTGAGCCACGGAGGCTCCTTTAGAAAAGTAATGTCTCTGGGTAGAGTGGTTAACTCTACGCCCGGTCGCCTTTGCCCCCAGGAATTAACCTGGTACTCATTTTTGGTGTAGACTGAGTAAACCTCAGGGCCATATGCACCTCCGGAAGTGGAAACCTCGTTTCTTAAATTTTACGATTTCCTGACGGGGATTCGAATCCACGTTCTTCCGTGTGAGTCGAACACGCCTTTACCGCCTCGGCCAGGCAGCCCCTACATTAAGCGTATGGACAGGTCAAATTGTGAACTACACAATGACTGCTACGCCTCGACGTAGCTAACTTTAAGGCTTCGACGATGGCTGAGGTGGGAATCGAACCCCCTTCCCCCTCTCCTTAGCTGACCTCCCGAGGTTGAATGGATCCCGTTCCAGTCTTCGTACCACTTGTCAAATTTTGTGGTCGGGAATCGAACCCGGGCCTCTGGGGGTGGCAGCTAATCACACTAACCACTACATCACAGAGGCGGACGTGTTATTGTTAACGAGCTGTAAGGTGTGTTTCGGTTATTTGGTGTTAACTAGGACGACGACACAAGGTCTATAAACGGCGTGTCCATGTGTACAAGCAATCACGTCAACGGAGAGTTGTCAACATCTGTCCAACGTTATCTCCCCGTATTCGTTAAGGCGGGTTTGCTTCTGCAACGTTGCACCTTGTGCGGTCACTTCTGATACACCCTGTATAAATCCACACCTTCAAGTAAAAACGTAAACTCGTCCCGGAGTGGTGCAGCTCCTATCAGGCACACCCCCAATGGAGGTGAGCTGCATGTACCATTTTAACCACATACCAGCCCTCCTGCCAATCATAAATTTCTGGCAGTACCGGGAATCGAGCCGGGCCTCCGAGGACGGCAGCTAATAGTGCTAACCGTTAGGCTGCGGAGGCGGACACCTTCAACTTAATGTGGCAAACATGTTTCTAATGAGAAAGTCATGAATTTCTATTTTAATACATTCTGTGACATGTAGGACATTATAAGATTAAGCTCATACCTCACGGCTGGACAGAAAGGTTCTTTGCTTGAATCTCTCCCGTGAGAGGCTTATACACAGTGAACCGAGCGAGTGGCTGCGCGGTTTGGGTCACGCAGCTATCAGCTTGCATTCAGGAGATAGCGGGTTTGAAACCCACAGTCGGCAGCTCTGAAGATCATTTTCCGTCGTTTCCCACTTTCACACCAACCAAATGTCTGACTCGTTCTCTGAATGGTCAGCGTAATAGCCTTCAGTTCAGAGGGTTCCGGGTTCGATTACCGGCAGGATCGGGGATTTTAACCTTCATTGGTTAACTCCAGTGGCCCGGGGGCTGGATGTTTGTGCTGTCCCCAACATCCCTGCAACTCACACACCACACATAACACTTACCTCCACCACAATAACACGCAGTTACCCACACATGGCAGATGCCACCCGCCCTCATCGGAGGATCTGCCTTACAAGGACTTCACTCGGCTAGAAATAGCCATATGGAATAATAAGAACACCAACCAAATGCTTAATAAATTAAGACAACGGTCGCTTCCTTCCCAAACCTAGCCCTTTCCTTTTCCATCGTCACCGTAAGATCTATCTGTCTCGGTGCGACGTGAAGAAAATTGTAAAGAAAATACATGCTGTGTTCCCTGGTTCAAATCCCGGCCACTCCATGTGAGATTTTTGCTGGAAAAAGTCTCGGTGGGACAGGTTTTTCTCCGGGTACTCCGGTTTCGCCTGTCGTCTTTCATTCCAGCAACATTCTCCAGTAACATTTCATTTCATCTATCAGTCATTAATCATTGCCCCAGAGGAGTGCGACAGGCTTCGGCAGCCGGCGCAGTTCCTACCCTCGCCGCTAGATGGGGGCTTCATTCATTCCATTCCGGTCGAACGACTGGAAACAGGCTGAACAGGCTGAACAGGCTGAGGATTTTCATATAAGCAATGAAGCCGTGGTACTGTTGCTCCAGAGAGAGAGAGAGGGAGAGAAAGAGAGAGAGGCTGAACATATTGACAAGGATCACAACCCACTGGTTACCAAATTGTGGTGCAGGTATCCTGTCGTTTCTCAAGGTGGTCTCATTGTTGCTGTAACAAGTGCAAGGGTAACCGTAGGTGTCTATTGTAGGCAAATAGGCTAAGTTGTGAGGTCACAGTACTAATGAAGGAGCTGAGAATCAAGGCCATCAGTTAATAAAGATAATTTAGCGCCTATTCTGAGTATTGTATAAGACTCTAGCCCAGTCGACCCTGCTGCTTCAGGGCGAGACTGTCTCTTAGGTGGAGATCTCGGGTTCGATTGCCGTCCACGTAAGGGATTTTTACCTCTGTGAGAATAATAAAATTGAAGAGATATCTGACGGTGAGATAGCGGCCCCGACCAAAATGGTTCGTTGCACCGACCATGCAGTACTCGTCAACTGCAGGCTTTCATGGTAAGGCAAGGTCCATTAATCTTGGGTTGTCTAGGCCAGTGGTATTCAAACTTTTTGGTTGGCTTACCGCCAAAACCCAAATGTTTTACCTTCATACCCCCGAAGTACTAATATATTGGGACTATACCAGAAATAGAAAATGATTGTTGCTGGATGCCAAATAATATTTACTATAACGGTGAACTACAGAAGCAAAGTCTTGGTGAAACATTAGGGAATCTTACAGTTTATTTCTTTGACAGGGCAAAACCCGAAACAGTTATCACATTTGTTAATACGGGGTTTGAAAACGTCATGAGTCATGTAACTGCAAGCTTGTATTCTGGAGATGAAGAGTTAGAATCCAACTGTCGGCAGCCCTGAAGATAGTTTTCCGTGGTTTCCCACTTTCAACATGCGAAATGTTGCGATTGTACCTTAATCAAGGCCACGGTCGATTCCTTCCCACTCCTAGCCCTGTCCTATCCCATCGTCGCCAGAGTCCTGTTTGTGTCGGTGCGACGTGAAGCAAATATTTACAAAATATCATGTTAATGCCTTTATTTTTATATAAATAAAATTAAGATGACCACAATATATTCGATTCGGGGTCCACCATTCAAACAGTCCACTCCATTCAAACCAAAACAAACCAGACCAAAACAAACCAAACCAAACCCCATGGTGCAACAGCCCCGAAGGGCCGTGGCTTACAAAGTGATCTCTGCTCAGCCCGAAGGCCTGCAGATTATGAGGTGTCGTGTGGTCAGCACGACGAATCGTCACCGCCGTTATTCTTGGCTTCCTGAACCGGAGCCGCGATCTCACCGTCAGTTTGCTCCTCAGTTGCAATCACGTAGGCGGAGTGGACGTCGAACCAGCCCTCAGATCCAGGTAAAAATCCCTGACCTGGCCGGGAATCGACGAGGGGCCTCTGGGTAAGAGGATGGCACGCTACTCCTACGTCGCGGGGCCGGCTGTCCAGTCCATCCATAAAGAAAAATTATTGGCAAAGCATCATCGCGAAAATGACACATTTCCATGTCTCAAAATATGTACATTCGGATAATTTACTCTATCTCCTGCCTCATATACCTCCTCCACGTATGAGTAAATACGCATCGCGTTCTGTGTCAGTAGTGTGAGTGAAGCTGTCGCGAGAAGTGGGTCACGAATGTGGCTAGCCGACCTTGAATAGCCGCCAGTCCTGGTAGCACCTTGCCAACATTCATAGGATTGATTTCAGGTTTTGGTAAACTAAGACAGGGCTGGATGATTTTTGTTTTAAGGGGGTTAAGTAACACGTTTATCAGCCTCAGTTTTGTTGCTCTGGGGCAGGGAATCGGGCAACCTAGTTTTCAATATTTAAGTACCGGTATATCCATTGCCCATCCACATATCGTTTTCTGGAATGACAAGATTCTAGCGATCAAATTTAAAATACGGAATTTTTAAATGTGAAATGGATACCGTTTTTAAATACGGGTAATTGAGCTTTTTGTTATTATTATTATTATGTGTGTGTTCTAGAACCAGAATAGGCAGCATATGGTAGAGATGGAAGTTAAAGATTGTGTTTAAGTAATGTCGTGCAAAGAAGTCCGATTCATTGGCTGAATGGTCAGCGTCGAGACCTTCGGTTCAGAGGGTCCCGGGTTTGATTCCCGGCCGGGTCGGGGATTTTAACCGCGTCTGATTAATTCTTCTCGCCCGGGGACTGGGTGTTTGTGTTTGTCCCAACACTTTCTTCTTCATATTCAGACAACACAGTACACTACAAACCACCAGAGAAACACGCAGTAGTAATTACATCCCTCCACATAGGGTTGGCATCAGGAAGGACATCCGGTAGTAAAACATTTCCAAATTCACATGTGCGACACAGTTCGCATCCGCGATCCCACACATGTGGGAAAAGCGGTAGAAGAAGATGTCGTGCAAAGGAAAGAAGCTCTAAATGTTGGTGAGTTTCATTTTTCTCATTCGCAGTATTATTTCAAATACTGAGAAGAAGGGAATGGGGATAGGAACTTGATTTATAGAAAAGTCGAAGTGTCTCAACTTTCTGTTGTTAAATTTCCTCAGCGCTGTGTCCATGTCCGTTATTTGTGAACGTTTCGTACAGGCTGCGTCAAAATTAAATTAAATTTT
The DNA here is from genome assembly GCF_040414725.1 of Anabrus simplex. NCBI lineage: Eukaryota > Metazoa > Arthropoda > Insecta > Orthoptera > Tettigoniidae > Anabrus > Anabrus simplex. Next base: position 289,415,960 of record NC_090271.1, read on the forward strand.
CCAATTCCTAGAGACAATATGAGGGACTATTACAAAAGATTTTTAAGTAACAAACTATGGGCCCGAAACGAACTATTGATCAACAAAATCGCAAACTACTGTAAGGGTGGTAGCCTCTGGAATTGAAGTGGAAAACCAGGGAAAACCATTTCGACGATAGCTGACGGGGCATTTTAACCCACCTGTCTCTCGAGTTCAAAGCTATCAGCCATAACTGGCCTGCCGCAACCTGTGGTACAAGTACTAGAGGTCGGATTTTCAGCCAGTAATAGGTTAGTATGCCAACTTACTGAAGCGGGTAACAAGTGTAGTCTGTCCTGCACAACGGTAAAGCTGTGAGCTTTGCATAAGCTTTAGGGGTACGGCTCATCAGAACCCCTGGAATCTATATTACTCTCGTTACATCGCGGATGTACGGGCTAGACGACACTTCCTAATATCTAGGGCCCGGATGTTTATGACCGAAAAGTGTTAGAAATATGTAAGCTATTATGGCCTAAAAAAGCATTAAAATATGACAATAAATATGACTTCAAAATATTTTGGTAACATTTTCGAAATATTCAAAATCTTGCCGCTATTTAAATTACTTTTAAAATCTAGCACATTCAATAATAATAATAAATAGGCCTAAGTAATAATATTAATGTTTTATTATTAAACGTTATTTTTTATATATTTAATTATTCAATCCAGAGGTAACTCTCCGCTCTGCACAGAATGAAATAAATGTCACATTTTGATGGGTGATCAGGAAGAATTTCAAAAGCAGGCAAATGACGAGATGGTACCGCTTCCTTCCAATTCCTAGCCCATAAAATTATACCTAAACACCCTCATACAGCGTTACATCTAGTCTAACTGAACCCAATTGTACAGTATCTACAGACCTGGCGAGCCCAACATGTCCTCGACTCTCCCACTGGCACTAACATCCATGGGTCTACAAAAAAAACAAGTTATTTTTCTAGAGTAAGAACTTCGATAAGCGGGGCCGAGTTGCTTGAGGGTTGGCTTCCTCAGTCCAAGTTTGAAGATTGGATCCTGATTCAATCCGGTGGTATGAGAAGGTACTCAAATACGTGAGCATCGTGTCGGTAAATTTAAGTATACGCAATAAAACTTCTGCATGACAAAATTCTCCAGCACCTCGGCAGACAATACTTGGATGTTATTCTACATCCCCACCCCCATCCACAGGGGTTGAACTGGCGCCAAGTCACTGGATTCCTTTTTGATCGCAAGATATGACTCTTCCTGAAATCAAATGTTTATAAGACCATCATTTTTCCAGTGGCATAAACGGGACGGAGTGCCGGCCAGCCACATACACGAGTAAATATTGCTATCATGGAGATGCTTCGATGGCCACGAGGACTCAGTATCCTGGATCAAGTTACGAATCAAGAAGTTCTCAATGGCGTACAACCAGTCACTGACAAACTGCGTGAAACACAGTTACAATACGGTGGTATGGACATGAACTGCGTAGCGACAGCAATTTGGTTTCAAAAAGAGGACTCGATCTGAACCGTGCTGGCCGCCGACCACAAGAACGAGGGAAGTAGCAGCTTCACACATGATCATGGTAGGAGTTACCATTCAACTCGCTACTGATCGTCACAAATGGAAGTCAAATTTGCAAATAAGTAGACCGTGGACTACGGCGGGGAAACGCTAGAAAGAAGTAATATTGTCTCTCTCTTCAATTCTCTGCCTTTGACAGGGCATGACGGCGTTCGTATTTTTACAGTTCTGATTTTGTTATTCCAAGTCTGGTGGGCTCTCACTATAAGGATAGCCTCGTGGAAAGATCCCTCCACCCCCAAGAGGCTGCAGCTGGTCTGATTGGATGTTTTCCTAGCGGTCTCTTTGACATTAATCTTTCCCTCCACCACAATCTTCTCCAGGATGCCTCTTCTTCTGGCGATGTGTCCGAAGTACCGGAGGTAAACCTGGCTGATCCGATCGAGAAGCCTAGTCTGGATGCCTAGTTCGTCCAGCATGGACGTATTAGTTCGATATGCAGTCCAAGAAAGTCAGAGAATGCGTCGGTAAAACCATGTCTCAAAGCTGTGCCTGTTTTCAGTGTCCAGGTCTCAGCTGCATAGATGGCAGTGAGGAATATGAGGGAGTGAACTAGTTGCAGTTTTGTATTGTTTTCTTTTAACTGTACGGTCCTTCGATATCTCACTCATCTTTGGGGTGGGTGCCCTGGTCATAGCTATCCCTATCGTGATTTCATCTGAACACACTCCTGTTTAATATTGTAGAAGCTACTTTATCCGGCAATCGCTCATCCAGAAAGTTCTGCTAACCAGAAAAATCTATCATATACTTCATTCCAGTTCACAATCCCATGAACCGGAAGCGAAAATTTGAAAATTCCGCGCAATTCTATGAGTCACCAGATAGTGTGCAGCGTTAACTATGTTTGTACTCTGTGTTGTTTCGTACTACAGTATCACAGAAGGAGGAAATAAGTAGAGGAAAAGAGTGGTGTTAATAATAACCGAACAAACTGACAATATGTCACAGACTTAAGCGTAGGGATAACCGTTAATGAATGAATATGACATCATATCTTGTCCATATGACATACGTAAGCAGAAATACGAATTGCTGAAGTTAAATTCAAACACGGAATAAACCAAGGCCGTCATTGGATGCCGACATTGTCCAGTAGTTCAAGAAACTATTCAGACCAGAGGCAGAACAAAATGCAGGAGGAATGGGAGCTCAGGACCCTTCTCAGACAAGGGCATTGCGTCATCCTATGGCAGCATGTGAGAATAATTCGCATTTATTACGCCCGTTCGTTTTAAAACTAATGCAGTTGTATCTTTGTGTTTATTTTTAGAAGAGAGGTTTATGTGTGATTACTGATTATGCTAATTAAAAGAGTGAACATACAGATGATTTGTTGGCTTCTAATACTGTGTATAACATTGTTCACTGACAACATACGGTATAATACGAAAGTGATGTTGAAACGACGGTCTAATATCTGAAGATAACCAGCAGAAAGTGTCGGATAAAAGAGTTCTACTGTAGATGTGTATTGGCAGGCGTCAAACCAAACTTATTATCTGAAGATACAAACTTTTAATGTCGAAAACATTTTTAGGAGACAAAGATGGGGTTCCCATACTACGAAAAACGTAAATCAAGCAATTTCCTCAATTGTGCCAAAGTTGAAGGGCTCTAGGGCCCGGAAAGATTTCAAATTGCGAGTCTTGTATAGCTCTGAAAAAATGAAAACTCACAACCTGTTTTCCAGTCACTGTCCGGGTCAGGGATGTAATGAATGAAGCAGATATAGGCTGTTAGTACGATGGGGTCGCCACTCCCAAAGTGATTTATTAATGACTGATAGATGCTATGAAATGTGAATGGAGGGTGTTGCTGGAATGAAAATGACAGGGAAAACCGGAGAAAAACCTGTCCCGCCTCCGCTTTGGCCAGCACAAATCTCGCATAGAGTGACCGGGATTTGAACCACGGTATCCAGCTGTGAGAGGCCGACGCGCTGCCGTCTGAGCTACGGAGGCTCTAGTATAGCTCTATCAAACAAACAAGAAACAAATTTCGACTAAATGCAGTTCCGGAAAAACACTTGTTTCTTTACTCGTTTTTTATTCAAATCCTAGCCTAATTAACTTATTTACATAATTCTTTCTGTAATGTGTTCCTTGGTTCAATACTCTCGGGCGCTTTTGATTTTTTTTAATGTCCACACCGAATGTAATTATAAGGGCTTAAGTGAAACTTTGCATTAAGTCACATTATCGCTCGTAGTGGTAGAAAAAGTCAAACTTCTAATCTAATCGACCGGATAACGACGATTAATAAAATTATTGTAATTTTTAGGAATAAATAAAGAATATATTCTCATACTTCATTATATTTTATTCACCTAAAATTCGTAGGTTATATTCCTAGGATGTTTTCAACATTGATTTGCTTGCCTGAAGGATTTGTGTAAAGGTCTGCTAGCTGTGAACTATGTGGAAATTCAGAAAATCTGACTGCATGAAAAACGTCCCTCTTTGGTATTATAATCTAAGATAATGTCTTGATTCAACATTTCCCATTTTCATCTTACAGCAGCGATTACAAGAGTCGTTTATGACCTATGCCCATCTTCCATGGTGGAGAGACCTAATAAACGAGACACACTTCCTTTTGCTACTTGTTTAACGCCACACTAACACGTCCAAGGTTTTCGGATGGGAAAGGTGTGAAAATGGGAAACCAGGGCTCCCGATGATGGGATTCGAACCCACAATCTCCCGAATGCAAGCTCACAGTTGCGCTCCTCTAACCACACGACCAACTCGTTCCGTCCTGTAAGACACTCTAAAATGGAAAATTCTCGTGGAAGGAGATTCAAACATTCATCTACCAGGAGGCTTGGGTCATAGACCTTGTGTTCGTATCACGGAACAGCTTCTTCCTCGTTACGGCTACTTGAAATAATAAGTTTGGATCTAGGCTTCTTAGAACGGAAAAATACAGATATTTATGAAAAATACGCGAGCTAAGAGATTGAAACAGGACAGGCAATGCGTCTTTTTAACTTTGCGTTTCTGATGAGTTATTCGCTCTATATTTATGTTTGGGCAACTGTGTAGCTCAGGTCATTAGTTGCTGAGCCCGAGGTATCAACATTAAATTCTATTGTAATAGGTCGGCAGTTAAGAGTGTTTTGGTAGATATCAATTAAAGAATCCTATTTCAGGGCAAAATTTCCGTATCATTCGTTATTCGCTGTTGCTGTATATATAACATTATCGTAGCAGCCCGTGGTGTAGAGATAGCGTGGCTGCCTATCAATAGGAGGCCTCGGGCTCGATTTACGTCTAGTCGAAGGACTTTAATTCTGGACTGAGGGCAGTAACGGGGTTCACTCAGTTCTATGAGACCAACTGAGGAGGTCATTGGTACGAAAGGCAACAAACCCGGTCGAAAGCCACGTAATTGATTGAGGAAGATACTCTGATTATTTGGAACTCCAATACAAGCAGTCGTCTTGGCTACGAAAAGCCCTAATAGGTTGTTGAGACACGGGGTTGGTTGGTTGAAGGATTGTTTGTTTATTTCAGTACTTATTTATTTGTTTGTTTGTTTGTTTGTGTGTGTGTTTTTTGTTTGAATGATGTTGTTGGCGGCTGGTTGGTTGTTGTTTATTTATTGGTTGTTGGGTTGGTTGATTATTTGTTTAATTGTATTGTTGGTGGGTTGGTTGTTGTTGTTGTTGTTGGCTGGTGGGTTTATTTATTTATTTATTTATTTATTTATTTATTTATTTATTTATTTATTTATTTATTTATTTATTTATTTATTTATTTATTTATTTATTTATTTATTTATTTATTTATTTATTTATTTGTTGGTTGGTTGGTATAAATAATTTGCATTGCTTAGGATTGTGCAATATTTGAACATGTTCATTAATTGTACAAAGAAATGTTTTTAAGAAAGGGGTTGCTCATGCGATAAGTTTAGTGAAGACTTTTAGTGTGAGCTATGCTGACAGACACGTCATGTGTAACTACAGCTCGCATACACAGGTCTACCGCAACAAGTAAACCGCACTAAATCAATATCCGCATCACTGACTGTGACCTCGTATACGTCAAGCAGTACTCAACCTGTGGGTCGTTGTGTCAGCAGCTTAAAGTTACGCACCCTAGAGTGGTTGTCGCTGATTAGTGCTCATCTTGTTTCCTGTTCCTTCACGTAAGGGTTGAGGAAAACTTACAGGGGGAGTCTGTAGTGTTGTGAACCATCGCGAGGTTAATCTTCTGGGCAAAAATATTCTATTTGGAAATTATCTCGAATGGGCTTTAATTTTCAATATCTTGGCGTTTCAATTTTCAAACACCAGGTATAAGCCGTCATTCAGAAAGGCGTTCTAATTGCATAGTGGTAAGTGGTTAACGTGCCGACGGGAATCGAAACCGGGACCCTCTGAACTGAAGGCCTCAATACTGACTATTCGGCTAAGGAGTCGGACTACACTTGTTCTTTTGTTCTTCCTTCTTATTTATGACTGTCTGTTAAGAAAGTGCTTTTGCTATATATCTAATGTTATGTCCGACTCGTTGGCTGAACGGTCAGCGTACTGACCATCGGTTCAGAGGGTCCCGGGTCGGGGATTTTAACCTTAATAGGTTAATTCCAATGGCACGGGGGCTGGGTGTATGTGTTGTCTTCATCATCATTTCATCCTCATCACGATGCGCAGATCACCTACGGGTGTCAAATAGAAAGACCTGCACCTGGCGAGCCGAACCCGTCCTGGGATATCCCGGCACTAAAAGCCATACGACATTTCATTTCATTTTTTTTTATCTAATGTTATGATAAAACGTTACAACGAAAGTATCTCCATGTGAGATTTGTGCTGGACAAAGCGGAGGCGGGACAGGTTTTTCTCCGGGTACTCCGGTTTTCCCTGTCATCTTTCATTCCAGCAACACTCTCCATTCTCATTTCATAGCATCTATCATTCATTAATATATAACTTTGGGAGTGGCGATCCCATCGTACTAACAGCCTATATCTGCTTCATTCATTACATCCCTGACCCGGTCAATGACTGGAAAACAGGTTGTAGGTTTTCATACAACTGGGCAACCATCCTCTATTAACAATAATCAGAGAAAAAGTGGAACGGGACCGACACTTTGAAGAAATGCAGGTATCGACAAAAGAAAGATTAAAACTGACGAGGGGCATGAAAATGAAAGACACCCTAGACCTTGCAAAACTAATACTGTTGGGGTTTGAAAGAACAAGAGTTGACCAAGGGAGGTCGCATATGAAAGATGAAAGTGAGGAGCCTGGCACAAACAAGTGGAAGCAATGCCAGGAGTCAACTAAGGATCCGTGGTCGCCAACCCAGGCTTCAAAGTTAAGAGACCCTGGGGCCCCCCTTTAGTCGCCTCTTACAACAGGCAGGGGATAGCGTGGATGTTATTCTACCACGCACACCAACGAGGGGATATCTGATTTGTGATTAAATAAATAGAAGCGAATTATAAAATTGAAATGTGTAGACCTTTGCAGAATGTGCTGCTGGTAGGTTCAAGACGTATTACGTTCTTTCTTGGTTGAATCACTGTTATTTTAAATTAAAGTCGTGTAGTTCTCGAAGAGGCCTGGTGCAGGTCTTTCGAATTGACGCCTTATAGGCGACCTGCACGTCTGTGAGGGTGGGACCCTACTGAAGATGGAACCTAATGCAGAAAACAGCACAAACACCCAGTCCCAGTATAACTAATGAACGTTAAAATCGCCGGTTCGACCGGGAATCGAACCCGGGACCCTTTGGACCAAAATCCAGCATACTGACCATTGAGCTACAGAGCCGGACTTAATAACCGTTGATGTTTCATATCTAATACATATCATCTAAAATACACCAATCACACACGACTGTACGTTTGAAAGTAAAGGACGATGCCATGCTGGTTTATTACATTTACCTTTATTATTTTGAAAGATTCCACCAATGCCTTTACTATATAAATACACCCCCACCCCCATTCCCTACTCTCCATGCCGCTTCAACCCTGATGGATCTTGACCTACGAAGCGTAGACCGGGCGAGTTGGCCGTGCGGTTAGGGGCGCGCAGCTGTGAGCTTGCATCTGGGAGACAATGGGTTCGAGCCCCACTGTCGGCAGCCCTGAAGATGGTTTCCCGTGGTTTCCCATTTTCTTACCACCCAAATGCTGGAGCTGTGCCTTAATTAAGGCCACGGCCGCTTCCTTCCCACTCTTAGGCTTTTCCTATCCCATCGTCGCCATAAGATCAGTCTGTGTCAGTGGGATGTTAAGCCAATTGTAAGAAAAAACATGCGAAGCGACTTGTTTCAGCCCGAAGGCCTGCACATTACGAGATGACGCGTGGTCAGTCCAACGAATCCTCTCGGCTGTTATTCTTGACTTTATAGACCGGGGCAGCTATCTCGCCGTCAGATAGCTTCTCAGTTTTCTCTCGTAGACTGAATGAACTTTGAAACGGCCCTCAGATCCAGGTAAAATTCCTTGATCTAGCCGGGTATCGTACACAGGCCTCTAGGTAAGAGGTACGCTCGCTACCCCTAGACCACACGGGACCGTTACTAAATAAGTCAATAAAATAAATCAGCTCACAGCTTTCTGAAACAGTGGAACTTACGGAAAGAAAGAGCTCTGGACGCGGGACAGAAGGGTAATAAAAGCCAGGATTGTCCTCGGTAAATTGAGGCAGTTAATCACCGTATCTTCCACCCAAGAAAGGGGACGGAACAGTGCCTTTAATCGACTTGCGTCCTTCATTGCTCCTAATTCTAGTTTAAAGTAAATACCCTTGGTTAAGTGGGTATATTGTAACAAGACAATAGCTCTATCAGGCAGTAATTGTCTATTGTCACGTAAACCTGTGGAGACAATCGACTTGTGGGTGGCGGTGCAGTGTCAGAGTAGAGCGTTGGATTTGAGGAGACAATTTGGACGTGTTCAGGGTTGAGCAAAACTCCTGACTAACTTTTTACTAATTTACCTCGTTGTCTTTTGGTAAAAACTACCGTAGTTTCATTTATTTATTTACGAAATGAGATATGATGCGGAATCGTGAATGTGTCATGTACATTTTCTCTGAAACTATTCAATGATAGGCATACGATTTGTTTAATGCTGCAGGTGCGTATCTCTGCTATCAACTGAGCTTAGTTGATTAAAATTATAAGTTTATCTTTCTTTCTTTCTTTCTTTCTTTCTTTCTTTCTTTCTTTCTTTCCTTCTTTCTTTCTTAGTACGTTTACCGTCCAGTGTTGGTTTATCGCATGGACTCAGAGAGGGATCCCATCTCTCCCTCCTCAAGGGCGATGTCCTGGAGCGTGAGACATTTGGTCGGGGATAAAACTGGGGAGGAGGACAAGTACCTCACCCAGGCGGCCTCACCTGCTATGCTGAACAGGAGTCTTGTAGGGGATGGGTGGATTGGAAGGCATAGGGAAGAAAGTAGAGGGGGTTCTATTCGCACCTCAGCCATCCTTGAAGTGGTTTCCGTGGTTTCCTACCTCTTCACCAGAAAAAAGCCGGGATGGTACCTAACTGAAGACCACGGTTACCCATGGTAGAGGAGTCGCAAATTGCTGCTCTGATGCGTGTCCGATAGAGTGCGGATTCACCATTACTCGTGTAATGGTCGCAACTGATATTTACTTAGTAAAAAGATGAAACATCATTTCGGTAGCTAAAAAGCGAGAGACAAATGACAAGGTCTTTTGAACTGTGTGGAGAAAGCACGTTCTAACGAGGCTAGACATGTCCGGGAATCGAAACTAGGACAGGCGGGTAATTAAACTGCCCACATAACATTGACCGATATATTTAATAGCATTGTACAGTAAATACTGGGTCAATAATACTTGTAGATTGATCGGCTGCGTTGTGTTGTGGGTTAGACACTCCCCTGCTATACCTAAGGCTCTGTGTTCGATTCCCGACACAGTTGCTTGAAATTTAAAGGAATGAATATCCGAGAGACTCGTGCCAGTAGATTTATTGGCATGTTAAAAAGAGTTCCTTTTCAGAAGAAAATAATTGCACTTCAGTTGTCTTAGAACTTATAACAATTGTTGGGTCATAAAACTTGGCGTATTTTTAAAAAATCCTAATTTGGCCAGTTATGGTCCGCATGGAATGTAAAGCTATATTTTCTCCTTCTTCTTCTTCTTCTTCTTCTTCCCAGAACCTCTTCATTTCTTTCACTTGTGATCTGTCTCTGCTCCTCGGGTATTATCAGTTTCGGCCTACGTACTGGGGGTTTACCTTAGATTGTCTTGATGTTGTCAATTCGACGTCTGAACTCCTTTATGTTATTGATCACGTCTGCTGTGAGTTCATTTTCGTCTGCACCCCTCTTGACCTCTTCCACCCACTTCGTTGTAGCCTTCAATAACACGATATACTTAAAGACCACAGTCGTAAATCTGTCCTTGTCCATTCTCGACAGAAGTCCATAGAATTTCAACAACCCTTTCCGCATTCAGGCAGGAATATTCTCAGTGCGTCTGTAACTTCATATTCTTCTTCTTGCTAGTATTATTATTATTATTATTATTATTATTATTATTATTATTATTATTATTATTATTATTATTGTATTTTCATTTCGATTCAATCAGCAATGAACTACCCCGTTTCAAATGTTTTCTTTCATGGTCTTTAATCTTTGCCCAGTATTTCCGCATTCGTCTTCGATGAGCTTCCTTTCTCTCATCAATCTACTCCACTTCTTGCCTGTTTGCACTTTGTGCTTTCCTTGGAAACCATGGTGTCCTCCAATGTTTTTTCGGAGTGAATCACGTAGGTACTATCGTGGTGTACACTAATTTGTCGAGTAAACTTCATTTGCCATAACAAGTACCTATAGCTGCCAATGTGGTCGTAGTGGTCTCAATCTCAATCAATAGAGAATCTCAATCATACTGATCTGCATTTAGGGCAGTCGCCCAGGTGGCAGATTCCCTATGTGTTGTTTTCCTAACCTTTTCCTAAATGATTTCAAAGAAATTGGAAATTTATTGAACGTCTCCCTTGGTAAGTTATTCCAATCCCTAACTTCCCTTCCTATAAATGAATATTTGCCCCAATTTGTCCTCTTGAATTCCAACTTTATCTTCATATTGTGATCTTTCCTACTTTTATAAACGCCACTCAAACTTATTCGTCTCCTAATGTCATTCCACGCTATCTCTCCGCTGACAGCTCGGAACATACCACTTAGTCGAGCAGCTCTTCTTCTTTCTCTCAGTTCTTCCGAACCCAAACTTTGCAACATTTTTGTAACGCTACTCTTTTGTCGGAAATCACCCAGAACAAATCGAGTTGCATTTCTTTGGAGTTCTTCCAGTTCTTGAATCAGGTAATCCTGGTGAGGGTCCCATACACTGGAACCATACTCTAGTTGGGGTCTTACCAGAGACTTATATGCACTCTCCTTTACATCCTTACTACAACCCCTAAACACCCTCATAACCATGTGCAGAGATCTGTACCCTTTATTTAAAATCCCATTTATGTGATTACCCCAATGAATTGTTTTAAGAGGACGTACAGCTGAACAACCGTCCTTTATTAACACTAATCAGAGGGAAAAAATGGAAGGGGTTTCACACTTTGAAAATGAAGATATCGGCCAGAGAGAGACAAGGGCGTGAAAATGAGACTCCCTAGGCTTCGGAAACCTAAATATCGCCCGGGTCGAAATGTTGTCCAAGGGAGGTCGAATAGGATAGATAGAAGTGAGGAGCCTGCCACAAGTAAGTGGAAGCAATGCCAGGACTCAGCTAAGGACCCCGTGATCCCGGGCTCCTTTTAGTCACCTATTACAACAAGCAGGGGTACCGTAGTTGTTATTCTACCACCCGCAATCACAGAGGGCTCGTTGCCAAGATCTCGGTATTGTGTTGATATGGAGTGAGGCAGTTTTAGATCACAGCATTTAGACTGCCTGCATGTCAATTTCGACGTCCCGTTTTACTCTGCTTGGTGACAGAAAAACGAATCTCTGGTGCGATTTTTGGCTGATTTAAAAAAAATATTGTCAGGTGAACCCCAAATGTACCACCAGAAATTTTATTCGTACCGGCATCGTACGAGATGAAGTGAGGAATATATATGATTCCGCTCTTCAAAAATCCGACTACCTCTGATGGGTTTGAACCTGCGGTCATGGGATCTGACGGCCGACACTCTACCGCTCCTTTCACACTGCGGCGGTTTCTTGCCGTTGTAGGCTCAGTGCATGTCTTGATACTAGTCGATGAAGAGGACCTTGAACAAATTATTGCGTTATAATTATTCCATCGTCGTCGAAAGAGGCAAAGACGAAATCCCCATCTTTGGGTGCATCCTATCAATCAGAGAGAGAAAGTAGGGTTATTTTACACAATGTTTGAAGATCTCAGTAACGATGAAAGAATTTTTGAAACTACTTCCGTACATCAACTGCCACAGCACAGGGCTGGCTTGGACCAGAGTAATCAAAACTTCAGAATTAACATTAGTCATTTCACAAAATCCAAGAAATTCAACAAAGCAATGCACTGAACAATTTACCAACAAAACAAAACACTACAATATTTGTATATAAAGTAAACTAAACACAACACATGTTATCTCTCGCATGCGACCTCCCCTGTAGCTGGCATACGATTAAACATAATTCAGTGTGAAAGGTGTAATGCTCTTCTTCACGCCACTGAAAGAATGCTAGGTCATCAGCCCAGAGGCTGGTTGGATCCTCAAATAGCACCATCAAAGGTTATGCGGTTATAAGGAAACCGCAAAAACCAATGGCAGCACCAAAATGAGGCGTACTAGGCAAGACGAGGAGTGAGGTAGTTTGTCATTGCTTTCCTCACTGGGTCAGAAAGTGCTATTGCAGCACGACTGACCCTATGAGCAACACCTTTCATAACACTGAGATGCACTAGTCGTGCTCTGAATGTCATTACTCAGCACCACCCATACCCCAGCAGCTTCCATACTGTCACAGCCATGGATGAGACTGGGACTTTACTCTGGCCTGTGCCAAGAGATGAATACAAAAGTACTGTATCCATCATGAAATGGCAGCAGGCGAAATGTGGCCGTATGGTTGTTTTTTTTTTCCTTTTGCCATACGGCGATAACCGTACAGTGTGAAAGGAGCGTATCACTGCCACAGAGGGAGCAATTATAACACTGGCGATGTAGAGTATCCCAGGTCGCCTCAACGAGGAAATGGAGTCAGTGTTCAGAAACTTGATAGCGCGTCGGGTCTGTGCTGTATTTACGTGCATACACTGGTTGATTGTCCTCTGCTTCACAAGTCGTTAATTATGGAGCAGAAATGCCAAGTGGCCCTGGTCTACTTTCAAAATACCATCCCGGCATTCACCTGGAGTAATTGGCAGGCCTGCCAACTATCCGCGTTCGTCGTAACAAAACAAATGAAAGTGGTTTACTCAAGAAACATTGAGTCAGCAAATGCGCTTCAGTAAAAATATTTCTCTGTTGCATTAGTGACAAGTCGGAAACATGTACGCCTACTCCAAACCCTTTAAATATCTTCTACACAGATTTTCTTTTATTGTTAAGGATTATAACACAGAGGGGTTGGAATTTCAGAATTTTGTCCCACAAGAGTTTTTCTCCTCGCTGTATGTCGAGTTAAATTTCTGATGACTCTACATTCAATCTTAGCTGGATCAAAATTGACTGGACAAATTATGGTCAGAACATCCAGTTTCCCGATGATTTGCAAAGTTCGATTGTCAACGGCAAAGTTCCATTCCTAGTCCCACGTTCGTTCGTTCGTTGTATGTTTACCCTCCAGGGTTGGTTTTTCCCTCGGATTCAGCGAGGGAACCCGCCTCTACTACCTCAAGGGCAGTGTACTGGAGCTTCAGACTCTGCGTCGGGGGATACAACTAGAGAGGATGACCAGTACCTCGCCCAGGCGGCCTCACCTGCTATGCTGAACAGGGGCCTTGCGGTGGGAGGGGAAGATTGGAAGGGATAGACTAGGAAGAGGGAAGGAAGCAGTCGTGGCCTTAAGTTAGGTACCATCCCGGCATTTGCCTGGAGGAGAAGTGGGAAACCACGGAAAACCACTTCCAGGATGGCTGAGTTGGGAATCGAACCCACCTCTACTCAGTTGACCTCCCAAGGCTGAGTTGACTCCGTTCCAGCCCTCGCACCACTTTTCAAATTTCGTGGCAGAGCCGGGAATCGAACCCCGGCCTCCGGGGGTGGCAGCTAATCACACTAACCACTACACCACAGAGGCTCGTAGTCCCACATTTATCTAAATTTAGACATCTTGCTTTATAATTTCCTTTTAAATCGACACAGAAAACGCTGGTATTGGAATGAAACAAAATAAAGAATAAATTAAAATATTAAAAGGTGGATACTTTAATATTCGCAGTCGATGTATGCAAATGATGTTACTCTTCTGGGATAGCCGCGGTGTAGGGGTAGCATTCCTGCATCATATCCAGAGGCCCTGGGTTCGATTTCCGGCCAGGTCAGGGATATCTTTACCTGGATCTTATGTCTGACTCGTGATCCACTCATCCTACGTGATTAAAATTGAGGAGTTATCTGGTGATGAGATAGCGGCCTCGGTCTAGGAAATAAAGAATAACGGCCGAGAGGATTCATCGTGCTGACCACATGACACCACATAATCTGCAGGCCTTCGGGGTCAGCAACGGTCGCTTGGTAGGCCATGGACCTTCGGGGCTGTTGCGCCATGGAGTTTGTTTTCTGTATTTTTATTTATTTGGTTACTCACCTGGGGACGTAATTGTTTGATGCAAAAGCCGGAATCGAACCCTTAGCTCGAAGTACCGAAGGTCAAGACGTTGGCCACAGAGCCATGAAGCTGGAGAAACTCGTGTCCTATTTCTTGAGGTGGTGCAGCTCTTTTCAACCCCCGCCAAGTGATGTGAGCTGAATGTACCTCCTGCCATTCTTAATCTCCGGCAGCTGATAGCGTTACTCTACGGAGGCAGACGGTTGTTGATAGTAGAACAGAGCGAGTTGGCTGCGCGGTTTGGGCCGTGTAACTGTGAGCTTGCATTCGGAGGATGTTCGGTGCGAACCCGACCATCGGCAGGCATGAAGATTATATTCCGTGCTTTCCCATTTTCACACCGGACAAATACTAGGGCTTTCCCTTACCAGGTTTACTTGATTCGAGAGCTGTAAAAGACCCAAAGGAAAGCAACTTGTTTTGTTCTGGGTGATTTCCAACAAAAAGAGTGGTGTCACAATAATATTGCAAACTTTGAGCTAGAAAGACTTGGAAGTAAAGAGAAGAGCTACTCGATTAAGAGGTATGTTCCGAACTGTCAATGGAGAGAGAGAGAGAGAGCGCGTGGAATGACATTAGTAGGTGAATCGAGCTTCAGTGATGATGATCACGAGGTAATAAAAGATGTACCAAAATTACTAACGCAAACAACTGACTCCTTAATACTTAGTAGCTAGAAATAATCAGATAATTATTGCTGCTAACAATTTACAATTAGATAAAGTGATCAGCCCATATTGATGAAGCCAACGGCCGTAGCCGTGCTGAAACACAGGATTCCGTGAGATCTCCGAAGTTAAGCAACATTGGGCGTGGTCAGGAGTTGGATGGGTTGCCACGCGCTGTTGGTGGGGGGTAAGGGAATGGAGGAGCGGAAAGGAACTGGCCACCCTACCGCACGTAAACTCCGGCTCAGGAACACCTCTGCGGAGGTTCGGACCTGCCTTCGGCCAGAAAAACCCTTACCTTACCTATATTGATGAAAAATATAACGGTATAAGTTAGAAGGAATACTTGAAGAGTAATACAACAAAAGGGAGTCATGAAGACAGGGGAAAATGGAATAGTCTCTTGACCTCAAATGCCCTAATAGCGCAAAGCCGGAAGAAAATAACTGTGGTGGGTCACTGATCAACAACAACATTACGCTGGGTGTTCTTTATTGAGATGTGTTCTCGTCACCACCTCAGTTGGGTTTTAAAAGTAGGAAAGATTACAATATGAAGAATTCGAAAGGACAAATTGGGAAAAATAATACTCGTTTACAGGAAAACTGCCCGTCTGGTGGCCTTGAAGCCTAAACGGTCTGACACCTAGGTTAGCCGGTTCGAGTCCTGTTGGTCGAAAAAAATATTTTCACCATCAGAATGTTGGCCAGCAGGGTAGGGGAGGTGTTGGTATACAATTTCCAATCACTAGATTGCGTGCCAAAATTCTGGATTAAATTCCAAACCTCTCCTCAGTGCTCATATGCAGTGAGAACATATTCCGCTGTTGATGGTGATCCGTCCGTCGGATGGGGACGTTAAGCCTTCAGCAGACCCCTTGGTGCTATTCGACAGGAGTAGGCTATATGCCGACACCGGGTTTCACCCTTTCCCTTCTTACTGTCATAATATCACGTCATTCATTTTATCTCATTAACTCCTCTGATGAGATTGGCGTCAGGGAAGACATCCAGTCATAAAAAACCCGCCACGACAGATTCATCTCATCTCATACCCGACCGTAGAGGAACGGGACAACGGTTCGACAAACAAACAAACAATACTCGTTTACAGGAAGAGGAAATTATGGATTTGAGGAATTAGGATAATTTACCAAGGAGGATGTTCGAAAAATTTCCAACTTATTTGAAATCATTTAACACAAGACTAGCTAAACAAATGACAGGATATCTGCCACTTGGGTGACAGCCCTAAATGCAAATCAGTGCTGATTGATTGATTGATTGATTGATTGATTGATTGATTGATTGATTGATTGATTGATTGATTGATTGATTGATGAAGGCTACAGTCGCTTCCTTTTCAGTCCTAACCCTTTTCCACCCCATCTTCGTCAAAAACCCGTCTGAGTTGATGGTAAATTAAAAGACTTGCTAGAAAAAATCGGATAGTAGAAGCCTTTTATCTTCCGTTCCTGTTCGTAGATGGCTTAACTTTGAATTGCTCGCTTTACCTTTGACCATGGGCTGAGGACGAACCGATGATCTGTCGCAGTGAATGTAAATGATTAACACTATCTTATGGAGTTGGCCTCGGAAACACTTTGCGCAGGTGACTGAGAATGGAGTGCATTGAGAGAACGTGAGAGAAGAGTCTTGCCTTGGCGGTGACGTAACACACGCCGCGCCGCGTGGACGGTGAAAGTTGGTGCGCGCCCATTGGGGTCAAGCAGTACTATTTATACCAGACTCAGCCCTACATTCTATTTTCGAGAAATGAAAGGCGCAACTGTGTTACACTTCCAGCAGCTACCACATACGGAGACGACATGGAGCTTGGCGCCCGCTCACATCTACACGTTACAGGTGGCGTTTCCATTTTCATATCCAAATCTCATCTTCTTGGTACCTTCAGACCGTTTTATCCTTTAATACTTACAAGTTCAAGCCTGTGTATAGGTCAAGCTGGCGTAGTTAATTCCATAATTTCTTAAACGATTTATACTCGCGTTATTCCTGTGTACAACAGCAATAAATCAATCAGTCAATCAATCAAACAGTCATCTGCATGTAGGCTTTTCAACGAACTTGGACATTTCTCGAACATTTCCCTTTATAATCCCTCACTCTTTGCTCTGTAAATGAATATTTTGCCCCTCTTTGCCAACTTTATCTTCATATTATGATCATTCCTACTTTTAGAAGCTCCACTCAAGCTTATTCTTCTACTTGTGTCATTCCACGCCAACTCTCCACTGACAGTTTGAGACATACCACATAGTCGAGCATCTCGTCTTTTTACTCCCAAATCTTCCCAGTAAAAAATCTGCAACATTTTCGTAACACTTCTCCTTTGTCGGAAATCACCCAGAACAAATCGTGCTTCTTTCCTTTTATTTTTTTTCTAGTTCTCGTATCAAGTAGTCCTGGCGAGGATCCCATACACTGGAGCGATACTGTAACTGCGATCTTACTAGAGGTACTATCACCCCATCAACACAATAATTAAAACTGACAGGACTTATCATCTTGGTGAAGCTTAAAACTTGACTCTTCATCACATTTACATTCATACCATTGTCTGCTGTCCACCTCACTACATCGAGCTTGTAACGATTTGATGATAATAATAAATAAAATCATGAATAAAAATATATAAATAAAATTACTCAAAAACTTAATAAAATTAATAAGCATAATTAACCGAAATGTCCGTAGTATGGGCGCCAGAGTTCACCAGAATGGATCCCTCGAATTTAGATAAGAGCATGATAAACTGTATATCCCAGGGCGTGTACATAATGCTGCGTACTGGTACATCTGCTGCAAGCCTTACCTAACCTCCTGAAAACGACTAATTAGGTAGGAACTGCACCTAGGTTCATCAATAACACTGATTCCAAAATAGCTAACTATATTCTTAACAAATTCCGTGCATGAGCACCTCATCAACATACAACATTATGCATATAATACACACATAAAATATTGCTGGAAGACTCCATATTTACAACAACAACAATAATGAAAATCGTGGGAAAACGAAAGCGAGAACTAAGCCACCATTTGTAGATAGTCCGATGAACAATGTACATGTATGAAGATAAATACCCTTCACTGTCTCTATATCAATTCGACTTACCGATTCTCATAATCGGCAGTTATCACATCACAGATACTGTACCTTGTACTACTGTGTTCACATATTTTAACACTTGTTGTAAAGATATATACACACGTCTGTCGATCCTCAACATAAATTTATGGAAAGTCTGAGATAGCTTTCACCAACATATAATGCTAGGCCGCCACAAGTGCTACAATACTTAATGCGCAAGCACTCTCCACAATCATCCACTTTCCACGAACATAACAAGACTACGCTCCACGAATGTTCGAAGTCCAGTCCATTGCTGCCGTGTCACTCCAGTACCGTGTATCAGCACTACTTCCTTCCCGTACAGTGCGTCAGTTGTAGTTCTCTTATACAATGTCACTGGTTGTAGTTATCTTCCTTCTCGTTCTTTTATAATCACCTTTACAATCACCCTTACAATGTTTCTTACATACAGTGTTACTGCTTGTAGTTATAGTAGTTCCTTCTCGTTCCTTTACAATCACTCTCACCAATCACCCTTACAATGTCCCCGGTTGCCGCCGTATGATCAACCTTTATAGACATCAACATCCCCCTCCTCTCAGATGATACGTCTGGATTGGTGCTTGCCAGCCAATCATGAGTGAACCTCTTCTTTCTCCCAAGTTATAAACAAACAATCGGGAGTTTTACATGAATCATCGAATTTCCCTGGTACAACAACAAGCTCATCTCATCAGGCTGGGATATATATATGACTCATGGAATTACCCGACACAAGTATATCACAACAAACACTGGGGTAGCCACATGACTCATTCAAATTACCAGAGTTATTAAAGCAATGTTTTCCCACTCGTGCAAAACAAATTACTCATACCTACATATGTGGATATCTTCCAGCTTACCAATATAAATGGCAAAATATACAAATGAAATACTGATAATAATAATAATTGTTACCGTGTTTTTGTGGTAGTTAAGCATGAAAGAAGGTGCTGGGTGGTGAATAGGTCTCAAGCTACTAAAGAGAAATTAAATTTAAAATTTTAACAAGGTTATATTTTCTTTTCAAAATTAGGTAACAACAAATAGAACAGGTACTTAGTAGCCGAAATACAACTTGAAATGTACAATTACAGGGATTAAAGAATTTGGGCTTCGAGCCCTGAAAACACAATTCTTGAGCAACTAGCTCAACTTTACGATATACCAATTTCAACAAAAGGGGCAGAAGACCCCAATCAAACCCTGGAGCCCTTGCTCCAAATTACACAGCAAAGCCTCCTCGAGGCATACAACTCTCAGTTTTAGAAAAGAGCCACTCGCTCTTAAAGTTAAGCCTCTCCCAGGCCACACCAAACTCAACTTTCAAGTTGTCCTCAAAGGACATATACACAGGGGTAAAATACCCAACCTACTGAGGTCTATTAGGAGAGAAAAGATTAATACATGACCTCTAAAATACAACTTGAGAGGAGGCGAACTTGCACTCCTAATACACTTTGCTTAAGACCTACTTGGCACTAGGCCGTTACTACAAGGGCTAATCCCATACTACGGAGGTGACTTAATGGCAATTTACATTACATTACGGGAGAATTGGTTGAGAAAAATAAGTTCACCTCAAGACGATGTGAGTGGGAACTCGAGAGGGTTAGCACTCTCTATCCCATAATGTAGCTTTACAAGAGAATAGAAGAAAAGAGTAGTTACATTTTAGGAAAAGGTTACATGATGGAAAACGCTTCGAACCCGCCGCGAGAGTTAAACTGCCGACCTAGCAAGAAAAGAAGATATTAATAGGCCATTACCTGGTAGTAGAACGCTGCCGAGGAAAGAGGCGCTTCCCGCCTCCTGCTATGTACTTAATACACAGAAAGATGGAACAGAAGTGGCCCGGAGACCCTAAAATCAGCAGTTTAAATACTCTCGCAGAGAATTCTAGGCGTTAGGGGAAAGAAAACACCCTCCCACAAAGATTTTATTGGGTAGGACCCCGCAACAGATACAAGTTGGGGGAAGATACCCCTGATTGGCCAGAAATTCATTGAAGAAATTCGTGATTGGATACATTCAAAGCAAGGGGAAGAAAGGGGTAAATATTGCCAACTTAAACAATGATAGAAATAAATTTAACAAAGAACAACTCCTGAAATTAAATTTTCTCCAACAAAATAGTTCTTTGACTCTGCACTAGGTTGCACTATTGTTGATCTTCAGTAGTGTCCTCTAGAAGAGAAAGTTCACACTTCTTAATACAAGCAAAACAAAAGTACATCGAAAATGACACAGTTCACAAACTCAAAATTTTCCAGGTAGTGACATCTTCTGAGAAATTTGAAAATTAAGACCGTAGATAAAGTTCAGATTTCCTCCAGAAGAGGAGTATTAACTGGCGCAACTTTTAAATAAACGGTGTGGAGGTGTACCGCCCGGTACAGACCTCCCCCCCCAAAAGTTCATCCAAGGGGTAACACAGAAGAACATAAACGTTTGTTTGAAAATAAGTTCCAAGTTTTGATGTTGATATTAAGATAACTTGCAGAAGTTTTTGAGAAATTTCTTAATTCAGTTCCAAAATTTTTGTTGCAGTTGGTAACGTAAGGTTTTTATGTTTATCGAAGTTGAATTTCTGAAGATAAGCTTTTAATACTTAAAGGTGAAGGAAAAATTTGCAATGTCCACCAAATATTGCTGCTGAATTTCCAAGAGTAGTTATTGCTTAGGGTGACAGTCCATATAGCTGATGTAGATTAAGAAGGATGGCCAGACCGGCCGTTGCAGCTTGCGTCCAAGGGAGGCCGCTCGGACCCCTTAAGTACCCTGAGATACCGCTCGCCCGCACTATGAGGGGAGCAGAGGTGTAGAAGCACGCCGCGCCCGCGGTGAACATATACAGGCTGCGGGCCAGTAGCAGGTCGTGCGCCGCACATCAGCCTTGGCCGGGAGGTGAGCTCCGGCTCGCCGTGCACATGTCGTCCTCGCTGGAGAGGAGGGGGCCCATCCCCCTCCCCAGTCGCTGCACGGCGCTGCGCGGCTGCGGGGGCGCTGAAACATTAAAGCTAGGCGGCAGAATTGTGTTGGACAATCATTTTCTTTGAGGGTACAGGCTTGTAGTGAGAGTGAGGGGCCAGCGGCGTGCAGATATTCATGGTATTCATTAAGCCACTGTGTAGAGTGGAGCAGGAGACGGGAGCGTGGTAATGGCCGTGGCAAAGACAGGATGGCAGTTTAATGGGTCGGGGCAGGTTTCACAAACATGCTTACATAAGAAACAAAATCCTATAGAAGGGGCAGAATGCCTTAAAAGTGAAACTCAAAAAAAAAAAAAAAATATATATAACCTTCATATCCTTTCAAAATAATATGAAGCAAGTTAACACAGAAATTACACCGGTTTCACCTGGGACAGGTGAACCCTAAATATCCTCTCGGTGGCTGGATTACTTAGCAATAAGGTAACCGGCGTAAGAAAATCGAGAATGATACAAGGCCCATGAAATCTGGGGGCAAGCTTGCCCGCGGGAACAAAATTTTTGACCATAACCTGGTCACCTACCTTCAAGGTGGTGGGTCTCCGTCCACGATCATACCTTTCCCTAACCTTTTCATGAGATACTTTAAGATTAGCTTTAGCCTTCTTCCAAAGATCTTTAATGTTGTCCGGATCTATTGTCTCGGGCAGAATGTCACTCAGAGACCAGAGGTTAGAGAGCGGCGAGTTGGGAACAAACTTGAACATCAAAGAAGCTGGAGTAAACTTGTGAGATTCATGAACCGCCGAATTCAAAGCAAAAGCTAACCAATGCAGGGACGTGTCCCACCTGGAAGGGTCTTCATGATGATAAGCAATGAGAGCGGACCTGAGATTACGGTTAACTCGTTCAGCCAGAGATGGTTGCGGGTAATAAGCAGAAGTAGTTACATGAGAGATGGACAAGTCAAAACAGAATTTACGAAATAAATTAGATGTAAAAGCCTTAGCATTATCAGATACAATGTATTGGCACGGACCAAAAGAAGCGAAAATAGAATTTAGGCAAGTAATGGTGGACTGAGCGGTAGCCAGCTTAGTCGGAAATAACCAAGAAAATCTGGTAAAACCATCTACGCATACAAAGATAAATTTGTTGGCATTTCCCTTCGACTGGGGGAAGGGTCCTACATAATCAATATACAGGCGTTCCATGGGGCGCGACGCTTGATGAGAAGACAAAAGGCCTACTTTAGTGGACATGGTGGGTTTACTGATCAAACAAGATTTACAAGCTTTTACAAGTTCACGAATTTCACCGTCCATACCTTTCCAGATGAACCTTTCACGAATCTTTTCACGGGTTTTAAAGATTCCAAGATGCCCCCCCAATGGGGTCTCATGATAGTATTTGAAGATCATAGGCACGAGAACAGCTGGAACGACAACTTTCATCATCTTGTCATGCCTCGAAGGGCAACATAAAACACCATTCCTCAGAACATAAGGGACGACATGTTCCCCAGAAGAAAGGGTTTCCATTATCGGAGCCAGCGTCGGATCTTCACGTTGGTATTTCTCGATATCCCTAAAGAGCATGGGGGCATCAGTTAAAATGGCACTAACATCAACTAGTGTGGACTCGGGAGGTGATGAACGGTCGACCGGTTCATGGTTCTCAACGTCGTTTGAAAACATACGGCTGAGTCCATCAGCAACCACATTTTCAGTACCTCTGATATGCCTGACATCGAATTGGAAGGCAGAAATACGGATAGCCCAACGGGCTATACGACCAGTACGACGCGGCCTACCTAAGACCCAGCTTAAGGCTTGGTTATCTGTCTCCAGGTCGAATTTGACATGTTCCAGATAGAGACGGAACTTTTCTAAGGCAAATAAAACTGCCAAACCTTCGAGCTCATAGATGGAATACTTGGCTTCTTGAGCCGACAAAGTCCTAGATGCATAGGCGATGGGGCGCCTCCCTAGTTCAGTCTCTTGAAGAAGGACTGCAGCTACCGCTGACGACGACGCGTCGGTTTGGACGATGAATTTCTTCGAGAAATCAGGCATAGCAAGAACAGGGGCATTACAAAGAGCTAATTTAAGGTCTTCAAAAGCGGCTTGTTGAGAAGGTCCCCACTCGAATTTGATGCCTTTCCTACGAAGAAGGTTTAAGGGCGCCGCTCTATTAGCAAAATTAGGAATGAACTTCCTGAAGAAATTCACCATGCCAATGAACCTGGCGATACCTTTAATGTCCTTGGGAGGTTTAAAATCACGGATGGCCTGAGTTCTAGAATGATCGACAGCTACACCATCAGGTGACACAATATGCCCAAGGAAAGACATAGAGGGCTTAGCGAAGGCAACCTTGGACAACTTAACAGTTAACCCCGCCTTACGAAGGCGATCGAGAACTTCTCGCAGATGATCTAGATGCTCTTCAAAAGTCTCTGAAAATACGACGACATCATCCAAGTAGTGATATAAGTACTCAAATTTGATGTCGGAGAAGACCCTATCTAGTAGCCTAGTGAGTACAGCTGCTCCCGTGGGGAGCCCGAAAGGCACGCGGTTGTATTCATATAAATTCCAGTCCGTGGCAAACGCTGTAAGGTGTTTAGACTCTTCGGCAAGGGGAATTTGATTATAGGCCTGATTCAAGTCCAAGATAGTGAAGAACTTGGCCTTACGAAACCATGAAAAGCAAGAATGAAGGTCGGGAAGGGGCACAGATTGCAACACCACCTTCCGATTGAGAGCCCTGTAATCAATGACAGGCCTGAAGCCTCCTTGGGGTTTCGGGACTAGAAAAATAGGCGATGAATACGCCGACTTAGAGGGCCTAATAATACCATCCTTCAACATCTGATCGATGATTTCTTTCAGAGCCTTCATTTTAGGTGGAGATAGCCTATACGGTGGAAAACGGACAGGAATCGAATCCGTAACCTCAATTTTGTATTCAATAAGGTCAGTAACACCAAGAGAATCAGAGAACACCTCGGGAAACGACTGACACAGTTTGCGAATACTATCAGCCTGCTCCTCAGGTAGATGTCTAAGGTCTAACAACATCTCATCCTGGGTAGGCGAAATAGAAGAACATGACACAGAATTACACTTTAATAGTGGTATTTTACAACTAGAAGCAAATTTGAATGTGCACGACCTAGACTGGAGATCGAGCACAAGACCAGTGTGAGAAATAAAGTCCGCTCCCAGTATGATGGGGCAAGACAAGTGCTTAGCCACAAACAGTTTAATTTTCCAGGTAAATTTAAAAATACGAATTTTGACCAGTACGGAACCTAGAATTTCTAATGGAGATGAATTAGCCGAAACATATTGAATACGAGGAGAGTCATAGACAGGTAGTTTACAAACAGATTTCAATTTCGAGTACCATACAGCCGAAATAATGGAACAAACACTGCCTGAATCTAATAGAGCTGTTATAGGCTCATTATTTAACTCAACCTTAAGAAAAGGAACAGGTGCGGGTGTATCCGCCGCAATCCTAAGACACTCTTTGGGGCATTCAAAAGATGTATTCGAAGACTTATCGTTCCCTGAATTCTCGACCTTTTTGCCAGGGGCTGAGCCTTGGGAAGCAGAATTAGTTGACTCAGCCGAAGCCACTAGTCACTTTTGATTGTTGTTGGAAGTTACACCAGAAGTTGAGCAGGAGGGGGTGCTATTCGAATTGGGACAATTCTTAGCGATATGTGAGAAGGCCCCACATTTAAAACAGCCTTGTGATGAACCAGCTCCATTATTTGCCCTACTAGACTTGATCAGAGGACACTTATTCCGCAGATGGTCAGGCGACCCGCAAGCATAACATTTACGGGGATTGACTGGTCGGCGAGGTGGAGGCCGAGTGTTACAAAAGGAAGGCGGGGGTTCTTTCGCGACACGCAAAGAATCGGCGTATCTAACTCCTTCCGCTGAAACGGCCAATGCTTCAAGTTCAGAGAAAGTTTGCGGGCACGCCGCGAAACACAAATATGACCTATAGGGAGGTGAAATTCCCTCTACAATAGCCTGTACAATCTGATCTTCAGGAAAATGAAGGGCAAACACCCTAGTATAAAACTTAATGTCCTGTATGAAATCAGCCAAGTTTTCATCCAACCTCTGTACTCGATAATAGTATTTCTGAATCAGAGATGACCTCGCGCGGGCAGGAATGAAATTTGCAAGCAAGTGTGCGTGAAAATCTTCAATAGATGACTGTTCAGCAATGGCTCTTACTATTTTATCTGAGAGAACACCAATAGCATACGGATAGATAATTTGCAAAATCTGACAAGGGGAAAGAGAAAACACAAGGGCGTGACCCTGAAATTCCACTAGAAATCTTAAAAACGAAATTACTTCACTGGTGGTGTTGACAGAAAACTTAGAGATACCTCTTAGCAACATTGCCAATGGATGAGGCAAGCTACTAAACCCGGGTGACATAGTAGGTAAAGGTTTCAATGGCAAAGAAGTTAATTCAGAACGGATGTTACCCAACGATGCACGGCGTTCAGACTCGTTGTCCAATGGGGCAGAGATAGTTTGAGCAGCAACGGTTATCCTATTAACTTCTCCCTTGGGAGGCGCTTCCTCACTGCCTGCATTCACTATGGAGGGTTGATCAGATTTGGGAGGAGCCTCCCCCGTTAACAATAGAGTGACTTTACTAGACAATTCAGAAATAGTTTCAAGGAGCGTATTAGCTTCCTTCCTCTGAACGTCATTCACCTTTAGAGACAACAGATCATTAACTCTATTTGAAAAGTGATATAGTCTGCCTTGCACACGCTTAATTTGATTAGGAGATGGATCATTTTCATCAAAAAAACTAACTACAGAAGCTAGCCCAGTAATATTCTCCGTGATCGTGGAAAGAGAGTCGTCAATTTCTTTCTCTCCCAAATTGGGGACGGAAATGGGCAAATCAAGGGACTCTCTAAGCTTGTTAGTGTCTATTGCAACCGTGCCTCCAGATTGCACATTTCTAATAGTCAATTCATATATCAACTCCTCCTTGCGCAAGTAATTAAGGAGGAGAACATCGCGAGGGCCGGGCATGATGACAGAACAATTTTGAAAAACTCAAAAAATTCCAGCAACTGAGAAAATTGTTAGAGTTCGAATTAAAGCAATGTTTAGCCGTCAAAAGGGGCTAAATTGAGACCCATTCAACCACGCTCTGCTACCACTTGTTACCGTGTTTTTGTGGTAGTTAAGCATGAAAGAAGGTGCTGGGTGGTGAATAGGTCTCAAGCTACTAAAGAGAAATTAAATTTAAAATTTTAACAAGGTTATATTTTCTTTTCAAAATTAGGTAACAACAAATAGAACAGGTACTTAGTAGCCGAAATACAACTTGAAATGTACAATTACAGGGATTAAAGAATTTGGGCTTCGAGCCCTGAAAACACAATTCTTGAGCAACTAGCTCAACTTTACGATATACCAATTTCAACAAAAGGGGCAGAAGACCCCAATCAAACCCTGGAGCCCTTGCTCCAAATTACACAGCAAAGCCTCCTCGAGGCATACAACTCTCAGTTTTAGAAAAGAGCCACTCGCTCTTAAAGTTAAGCCTCTCCCAGGCCACACCAAACTCAACTTTCAAGTTGTCCTCAAAGGACATATACACAGGGGTAAAATACCCAACCTACTGAGGTCTATTAGGAGAGAAAAGATTAATACATGACCTCTAAAATACAACTTGAGAGGAGGCGAACTTGCACTCCTAATACACTTTGCTTAAGACCTACTTGGCACTAGGCCGTTACTACAAGGGCTAATCCCATACTACGGAGGTGACTTAATGGCAATTTACATTACATTACGGGAGAATTGGTTGAGAAAAATAAGTTCACCTCAAGACGATGTGAGTGGGAACTCGAGAGGGTTAGCACTCTCTATCCCATAATGTAGCTTTACAAGAGAATAGAAGAAAAGAGTAGTTACATTTTAGGAAAAGGTTACATGATGGAAAACGCTTCGAACCCGCCGCGAGAGTTAAACTGCCGACCTAGCAAGAAAAGAAGATATTAATAGGCCATTACCTGGTAGTAGAACGCTGCCGAGGAAAGAGGCGCTTCCCGCCTCCTGCTATGTACTTAATACACAGAAAGATGGAACAGAAGTGGCCCGGAGACCCTAAAATCAGCAGTTTAAATACTCTCGCAGAGAATTCTAGGCGTTAGGGGAAAGAAAACACCCTCCCACAAAGATTTTATTGGGTAGGACCCCGCAACAGATACAAGTTGGGGGAAGATACCCCTGATTGGCCAGAAATTCATTGAAGAAATTCGTGATTGGATACATTCAAAGCAAGGGGAAGAAAGGGGTAAATATTGCCAACTTAAACAATGATAGAAATAAATTTAACAAAGAACAACTCCTGAAATTAAATTTTCTCCAACAAAATAGTTCTTTGACTCTGCACTAGGTTGCACTATTGTTGATCTTCAGTAGTGTCCTCTAGAAGAGAAAGTTCACACTTCTTAATACAAGCAAAACAAAAGTACATCGAAAATGACACAGTTCACAAACTCAAAATTTTCCAGGTAGTGACATCTTCTGAGAAATTTGAAAATTAAGACCGTAGATAAAGTTCAGATTTCCTCCAGAAGAGGAGTATTAACTGGCGCAACTTTTAAATAAACGGTGTGGAGGTGTACCGCCCGGTACAATAATAATAATAATAATAATAATAATAATAATAATAAATCGAATACTGACAATACTATCTATAACTTCTACATATAATTCGGGGGTGTGATATATGTACTATCACAAGCTCGATAGCTGCAGTCGCTTAAGTGCGGCCAGTATCCAGTATTCGGGAGATAGTAGGTTTGAACCCCACTGTCCGCAGCCCTGAAGATGGTTTTCCGTGGTTTTCCATTTTCACTTCAGGCAAATGCAGGGGCTGTATCTTAATTAAGGTCACGGCCGCCTCCTTCCCACTCTTAGCCCTTTCCTATCCCATCGTCGCCATAAGACCTATCTGTGTCGGTGCGACGTAAAGCTAATTGTTTACAAAAGTAGAATGTCTTTGTACTGAAGTGATTTAACACACAATAAATCTCATGATATTAACATTTTAAGTAAATATTCTGCCAGTCTGTTCTTAAGCTCTGGGAATATGGCGGCGTGCACAGCTCATTCAGGTATCGTTTACCGCTCCATTCCCGCTGAGATGATGGACCGGAACGTAATTGTCACAACAATGGCGAGGAATTAATTTACTCTCTCTCGACAAAGCCTGTCCATTTATACCTCGCTTCGCACCAACACATACGCTACGAGCAACCCAGAATTGCTAAATTAACGGTGACCTAACTATGATAGATCAATGGATATAAATTAGTACACACATAAATCAGTGGTGACACACCTACACCTGAACGAAGCTCGCCCCGTATGCCTCGCCTCCTTAGACATGACGGGTTTGTAGGCAAGCCAAGATATTTTACTTTTACTATTCAAGGATCCTGCGCTATATTTTTTTTTTAATTAACCATTAGTAGGAAATGACATGATATTTTATCCAGCTCTCTTTTTACAAATTTCAGTTGAAAACATTTCTAGTGTTTGTGAGCGTTTGAAATAGGTTTTCATTGGTTATACGAATGCATATCTTACTATATTTGATGGATTGCATGTTATAAAAGTAACAATAAAATAAAATAACAAAGCAATATACGTATATTTATGTGGTTACGAATACAACAGTACTTTTTTCTCCATTTACCATAAAGGGTTGACTTTTCCCTCGGACTCAGAGAGGAATTCCACCTCTACCGCCCTAAGGGTAGTGTCCTGGAGTGTGAGACATTGGGCCTGGGTCATAAAACTGGGGAGGAGGACCAGTATCTCGCCCAGGCGGCCTCATCTGCTATGCTGAACAGGGTCCTTATGGAGAAGATAGGAAGACTGGAAAGGATAGAAAAGGGAAGAGGGAAGGAAGCGATCGTGGCCTTAAGTTAGGTACAAACCCGGCATTTCCCCAGAGAAGTGAGAAACCACGGGAAACCACTTGGAGAATGGCTGAGGTGGGAAACGAACCCTCCTCTACTCAGTTGACCTCCCGAGGCTGAGTGGACACCATTCCAGCACTCGTACAACTTTTCAAATTTCATGGCAGAGGCGGGCATCGAACCCGGGCCTCCGAGGGTGGCAGCTAATCACACTAACCACTACACAACAGAGGTGGACTCACTGTCTTTCTTATCGATGTAATTTATTCTAGGATGATCCATTTAGGAGACACAAAAATGTTTGTCTTCACAGCAGGTCTCAAGCTGGCCGGTAATTACCTGGAACGGGCGATCCTTACGTAATCTCGACTGACGGGCCTCGCCTTTCACTTGGCTTCGCACGCACAGTGACTTCACACAGCAACTCAACTCCTGGCAGCCAAGATTCGAACTCACGAACAACATACGACGACTGTGCCCTTGGTTTGACTCCAGGCAAGGTCGATAATTCACACAACCACGTCACGTGACTGCTCCATAAACTGAACTACTTTACACGCATCACTCGACAGTAACACAGCACCGAGTCACCTACGCTCCAGTAGCACTACGACACACCCAACGACAAAAACAACAACAACTCCTCCAACACTTCACCACGACAGCATTTACGTGCATGCTCGAACCAATACTCTGGTGAAACAATTAGTGATGGGACATTCGATTCATTTTACTGAATCGATTCATTTGATTCCGTTCACGTTACTGAATCGATACAGTGATCCGATTCACGGCACATTAGTCACCGCTCCTACTGCATCTGTGTAGTATGTGCAGCAACAGCATTCAGTGCTCGCAGCTGTCATCTGTTCTTCGTACTATGAACTCATGTTTTTTTTAAAATGCTAGTCACTCTAATACATCGAAGGTTTCCGGCGACGCAGAGTGGGAAAGGTTAGGATTAGGAAGGTAGCAGCCATGGCCTGAATTAAGGTACAGTCCCAGCATTTCCTGGTGTGAAAATGGGGAAACTACGGAGAACCATCTTAGCGGCTGCCGACGGTGGGATTCGAACCCACCATCCCCCGAATGCAAGCGCATAGCTACGCGATACTAACCTCACGACAACTCGCTCAGTCATTTTTGAAAATATATATTTTTCTATCAGCTGAGGATTTTTTGAAATCGTCATATTTTGTATAGGCTACCCGAGATGTACAGTAGCCCGCTGGTTTTCTGATTCAGCATACTGTTGGTGAAGTTATTGCGTCTGTCCACATATGATTGAAGTCTTGTGCAACGATGTGACATATGAACTGAGAGAATACTGAGCCGTTCTTCTCAATATAAAACAGGTACTTTTGAGTGGTCATGAGCATGACTCATAGTCATAGGGCAGGCTAGAGTCGAGTTTAATTGTCAAATGTCAACTAAGTTTTGATACTAAGATTCATTAAACTAATAAATAGTATAACCTAATAGCCTACCTACTTACTAGCTACTTCAGAATTATGTTTTGACTACCTTTTTAACACTGCAAATAAATCCATCTATTATTTAAACCTCCCTGTAAGAAGAGGACAGTGAATGCAAATGGACACTATTTTCAAATGAGCTGAGCTCGAGAGTCCATTATAGCATACGATTCTTTCAGTGTACCATGGCTCACTGTATGTCTCGCTGCAGCGGAAGCTCGGCTCTCCGCGTGTCCAGTGTGCCGATAAGGAGCCGTGCGTATCTTGTGTCTCACTGAGCCGTGCTCGTTCACGATTCTTTCGGTGTGCTATGGCTCACTGTATGTCTCGCTGCAGCAGAAGCACGGCTCTCCGCCAGTGTCCAGTGTGCCGATAAGGAGCCGTGTGTATCTTGTGTCTCACTGAGCCGCGCTCGTTCCCGATTCTTTCGGTGTGCTATGGCTCACTGTATGTCTCGCTGCAGCGGAAACTCGGCTCTCCGCCAATGTCCAGTGTGCCGATAAGGAGCCGTGTGTATCTTGCGTCTCACTGAGCCGTGCTCGTTCACGATTCTTTCGATGGGCCATGATTCACTGTCTCGCTGCAACGGAAGCTGGGCTCCCCGTCATCGTCCAGTGAGTGCGCCACTCAGCACTGTCCGTTGGGAGTAAGCTGAATCGTGTGCCGTGAGCTCGCCGTTCCTGTGAATCGATTCACTCGGACACTTGAATGAATCGATACACTGCTTCGAATCATGCATTCAGTAGCCAACACTAGAAACAATGCCTGGTGAAGAAGTTACGGTATATTCTGGAAGCGGGAAGAATAAGAACGTTTGAGTTTCGCGTTCCAGAAAATCCATGGATATACCAGACGAAAGGCAAAACATAAAGAGAGGCCGGCACATGCCCTCAGGCCGGTTGTGAGGTGTCCGGTCTAATTTACTCATCTCTTCCAGGAAATACCGAAGGGAGCTTCCAAAGGGCTGGCAGTCATATGAACACTGAAAGAAGAGAACGCCCGCCTTCTTTCCTGAATGGTCAGCGTAAGTGACCTTCGGGTCAGAGGGCGCCCGGTTCCATTCTCGGCCGGACCAGGTATTTTAGCCGCGTCTCATTCATTTCTATAGCAAGGGGATTCTTAGCACACATCTTCATTTACACACTACACTACTAACCACTACAGAAACACGCAATAATGAATTACTCCCTTGGTATAAGTTTGACGTCAGGATGGATATCTGGTCGTAAAACTGTTCCAAATTCATACACAGCGCCAACGTCAGATAAGTAGGAAAAAGGCTAGGAAGAAGACAATACATACATGTGAAGAGACTAACAGTTGATAGTAGGATGTATAGTGTAACGTCCAATTTCTAAATACATAGAACAGGAAACCGAAAAAAAGTATCTTTCTACTATTTGCTTTACGCCGCACCGATGCAGACGGGTGTTACGGCGACGATGGGATAGGACAGGAAGCGACCGTGGCTTTAACTGCGGTTCAAACCCAGCATTTGCCTGGTGTGAAAATGAGGAAACCACAAGAAAACCATCTTCAGGAATGCCGACAGTGCCGTTCGAACCCAGTGTCTCCCGAATTTAATCTGACAGTTTTATGACCCAAACTATTACGAAGTGAACTTGTTCGGTAAACCAGGAAGATGGCCGGGATTCGAACTGGGGGAACGTTGGTGGGGACCCACGGATATCACTTGGCTAACACCCCTCCATTACTATTATGTATTTATTTATTTATTTATTTATTTATTTATTTATTTATTTATTTATTTATTTATTTATTTCGTATCGGCCTGTTAAGGACCACGTTATTTCAATTGTCTTCTCTGGACTTTGATCTTTGCCCAGTCCTCCTTCATTCGTTGCCGGTGTTGCTTTCTTCTTTCCTTCGTCCACGTCTTTCCCTTCTTCAACTTTGGCCTTTCTTGAAACCCCTGGTGGTCTTTTAGTTTCGTCCTGAGTGGGTTGCGTTCTTATATAGGCCTACCCCTCTTTATAAGTATAAGTGATCCTCGTCTCTTGTAGGGCCCTTTTCCCCTCCTGGAACAAAGTTGGCTGGATCTCATCTTTGATGATGATGATGATGATGATGATGATGCTCGTTGTTTAAAGGGTCCTAACATCTAGGTCATGGGCCCCACTTATTATCATTATTATTATTATTATTATTATCACTATTATTATTATTATTATTATTACTATTATTATTATTATTATTATTATTATTATTATTATTATTATTATTATTATTATTATTATTATTATTATTATTGCCGCGATGCCGTGGCTCACAGAGGAATAGGAAGCGCCTGGGTTTAATGGCTGGGCAGGGGATTACTTAGATCAACCTTTACTTTAATAAATTTGGAAATTTTATTTCTTTTCTTTCTTAAAATTCAGAGAGAGAAATTTAATGACATAACATGGAACAGTTGAAATATCTTGGGGATATTTACATTAATAACGAGCTCGTCAGCTCCAGCAGGATATTGGACTTAGAAGTCCTTAATCAGGTACAAAATTAATTGGTAGAACTCTCAGTCATTAACTTACATATGAAAAGAACATAATTGCTCCTGACAGGTACAATATTACAGGAGTCTCGGATCCCATATACAGTGGAGGCTAGCATTAATCAAGCAAACAATTGCTATTTACAACCTAAATTACACTCAGTAATCCCTAGGGTGACCCTACTTCAAAGTGTTCATACACTGGTTACCCCAATGGTGGGCTTATCTATTACAACGTTTCACATTCAGTTTTAAGTACTGCTCCTTAAGGGAACCTAAACATAGACACAGTTAACCGAAGAACCAAAAAGGGCATAATTACCCAAACTACAACGCCTTAAGAGAAAAAGAAAGGTTACACAAAACAAGCCATAAACAAAGGGCAAGGAGGCGATACACCAGCACTCCTTAGCGAACATGCGGGAAGAGACAATAACCAAGTGGGCTCAAGGCTCGATGATACAGAGGCTAATCCAATACTTAAAAGGGTTGCTAAAGGGAGACAATTTACAAAACGAGACAAGGTTTCCAAAATTTAGAGGTTAAAAATTTTAGTCACCCCGCTCAAACGTTAAAGGGGAGAGATCCGAGGTTCACCACTCATGCTCCCTTAACTGAAATGTTTTCCACTAGGGAATATAATTAAGAGTCTTAAGGCTGCATAGAAGGTCCTACATTTCAGCCCAAAAAGAAATATTACATATTAGATATTAAGAAAACTGCTGAAAAATTCCCCTCGAATTACCCGCCGGCACAGTCACATGTTTAGGTAAATTCTGCTATTACCATATTGTGCTGGATCTTCTTCGAGCCGGCCATACCCTGCCTCCTGCCCTCCGTCAAGTCGCTCTCCTTTAAATAGCTCCGTAGGGGAAAGTTTCAGATTAAATTAAAATACCGTACAAAGCGCTGATACGCTAATTTCAATACACACCCCCGAGTTTGATAGGCTAGAGAACATAGTTACAGGCATGTGATAGGCAGAATATATTAGAGGAGGAATCAGGTGAAGTGTTGACGACTTCGGTGCATAAAAAAATCATCAGAAAAAGGTTTACCAACTACAGCAACAAAAATATCTTCAGAAATTAATTTGTGTTTAGCCATAAGAGGTCGTTAGAAAAATAGATGTCAGAGCCATCTAACCGTCGGAGAAGAAATTTCTTGAAAGATTTTTAAAAGTTCGTGTTCACTGACATAGATGGCCATAGAGAAGGCGCGCAGTTTAAGTAGCCGGAGTAGGTGTACCCCTGATACAATTATTATTATTATTATTATTATTATTATTATTATTATTATTATTATTATTATTATTATTATTATTATTATTAAGCCCCCTCTTTGGATCAGTCGTCCAGTTCCAGCTTCTGGATCCCAAGATCGCAGGTTCAAATCTGACAGAAGTAGTCGGGTTTTTGAAGGGCGGATAAAATTCATTCGGAACTTCGTGTCGAACGATGTTGTCTTATTGAAGGTGCCTCGTGACACACTTGGTGTTCATTCGAGAAAATTAAAATAAAACATTACTTATGTTTAATGAAGACAAGCTTACAGCGTAACGAGGCTGTTTCCAGGGACCATATTTGTCGTCATCCATTTAAAATAAAAGCCGTGTAAACCGTTTCGAAGAACTGGATAATACCATACTTGAAGCTGGCCCTTTCCAAAAGCGAAAGAGGTAGACATGGTCGTGATCTGTGGGGATGGCAGTATCCTGTTATTATATGCGCTCAAATGGGGAATATACCTTTTGGATGATGACGGTAATCGAACTCAAGATCTTCTCGAAATCATACATAATAAACCATCGAGCCCAATACTAGATCTAACTGTGAACCTTATGCCTTGATCAGAAAGGAACAGCTGTAGGTATTTCTTTGATGAAGTGCTATTTCGAGCCTGAAACTGTGCGATAGATGGATGGGCTTGCAGGAAGCAACTTGTAGACGAGGATCATTTGGTGGATTTCCTTCGCTCGTTTGTACGTCAGGAATGGCAATCGGCCGTAAAGCTTGGCTGATCTACGTGAAATGCTGACCCTAAAAAATTGTGAAGGATAACAAGGATAAGATGATGCAAATTATGATTTATTATTATTATTATTATTATTATTACTACAATTTGAGTTACGTCGCACCGACACAGATAGGTCTTATGGCGACGATGGGGTAAGAAAGGCCTAGGAGTGAGAAGGAAGCGGCCTTGGCCTTAATTTAAGGTACAGCCCTAGCATTTGCCTGGTGTGAAAATGGGAAACCTTTTGAGGTTACGATAAATCAACTTTGGTTACTTTTCTTTGCATTTAACTTTGTTCGTTTCCAGACTTCCTTTATTTCCTGAGAATGTTGTTCCTTTTCCTCTTGAGTCCATTTTCTTCCAGTTGTTAATTCCTTTCTCTCCTGAAATCCTGCCTTTCGTGTTACTTCTCCGAAACGTTTTCTGTTTTCTATCGTATCTGTTTTAATTCCAGCGCTTTTCATATCCTTTTCAATTTCAATGAACCACGTTGGCTTGGATTTGTAACGTTCAATAAGTTGAAGATTTGTTAGTTAGTCTATTGTTAGTCATTCTATAAATGTGTCCAAAAAACTAGAGTCTTCTTTTCCTCATTACACTTGTCACTTTTTCAATTTTTAAATGTAGCTCTCTGTTTGATCGTAGTCTGAATTCGGCATTGTTGTTTCTTATAGGTCCCAGTATTTTTCTCAAAATTCTTCTTTCAAATTTTTCATGATCCCAATTCTTGTAAGTTTAAAATTTTCTGCTGTATATAAAATTTCTGGCCTGGCCACTGTTTGATAATGTCTTAGTTTCAAGTTCCAGGATAGAGATTTCTTATTGTATATAATTTTGTCATATGAAACATCCTTTCCATTTTGTTTACTCTTATATCAATAGCTACCTTTTCTTTTGTGTAGTTTGTTATCCATTCTCCCAGGTATTTAAAGCAATCTGTCCGAGATATTATGTTATTGTTAATGTGATGTCTTGAGGGGCATTAAGTATGTTTGTCATGAACTTTGTTTTTTCAAATGATATTTGCAATCCTATTTTAGCCGCTTGTTTCTGTAATTCTCGTATTTGTTCTTGAGCATTATCTAATGAGTCTCCAATTAGCGCCATGTCAACTGCGAAAGCTAAACAATCTATAACGATTTTATTTGGATTTCTTCCTAGTTGAACACCTTTAGTACTGATGGCTTTCCTCCATTCTCGAACTACCTTATCTAATGCACAATTGAAGAGTAGAGGTGACAAAACATCTCCCTGTCGTACACCTGATCTTATTTCAAATGGTTTTGAGAGTTATCCCAAAAATTTTACTTTGGATTTATTGAGTCCAAATGAAAATGAAATGAAATGTCGTATGGCTTTTAGTGCCGGGATATCCCAGTATGGGTTCGGCTCGCCAGGTGCAGGTCTTTCTATTTGACTCCCGTAGGCGACCTGCGCGTCGTAATGAGGATTGAGTCCAAATTCTTTTAAAATATCAAATAGAGTATTTCTATCAATTGAATCATAGCCCTTTTTAAAATGTACAAAAGTGATTTCAAATTTACAGTTTCTGATCTTCCTCATAGCTGTTATGTTCTTTAGATTTAAAATTATTATTATTATTATTATTATTATTATTATTATTCCGACTCGTTGGCTGAATGGTCAGCGTACTGGCCTTCGGTTCAAAGGGTCCCGGGTTCGATCCCCGGTCGGGTCGTGGATTTTAACCTTCATTGGTTAATTCCAGTGGCCCAGGGGCTGGGTGTTCGTGTTGTCCCCAACATCCCTGCACCTCACACACCACACATAACACTATCCTCCACCACAATAACACGCAGTGTCCTAACAATGGCAGATGCCGCCTACCCTCATCGGAGGGTCTGCCTTACAAGGGCTGCACTCGGCTAGAAATAGCCACACGAATTTTAAAAATATTATTATTATTATTATTATTATTATTATTATTATTATTATTATTATTATTATTATTATTATTATTATTATTATTATTATTATTATTATTATTAAAGGTGAACCAAAGGTTAAGTTCTCACTTACAGCACTATTTCCAACAGAAACATCCTAAATTTCAATTAGAGATCCGCTGGTTCACGATAAAATATTTACACGCTATTTACACATTATTTTGCCTCCTTGGCTTGTTGAGTTGTTCTCCTTTTTATGAGCTAACGTGAGTTTTTAAAGTGTGCTAAGAAATTGCTCTTTCTCTCTCTCTAGAGGCTTTCTTTTTTTCTTGTTCTTTGCCATTAATACACGGCACTTCAACCCCGCAGCTTGCGCGGCTGACACAAAAGGCTAATCTGCTGCAAGGACATGTAGCCATTCAAAGAAGCCACAATGAGAGTGCAGATTAACTAGCAACTAGCTCTCAAGTCTGTGCTTCGTGGTGGCGGTGTAATGAAACTAGCAGCTTGTTCCGCAAGTAAACTGTTTGTACAAGAATACTACGTCCCCTGCTGGGGGCTAGACGTTAGCATTTCACCACCCCCACCCGAATTCAAATCTGGGTGACTGTGCAAAATTTATGCCGGACAAGGTGGAGACAAGACAAGTCTTTTTCGGGATTTTTTCCTCTGTCAGTTTCGTTGCAGTAACACTCATAATTATTTACTGTGGATTAAATAATATGTGTGCTTATTTAGTTCATCACATTTGCACAGGGCTCGAACTGTGTGCAGTTTTATGCTCATTGCTGCTGAGCTTTGCGGCATCAACAGCACTTGATGCTTAGAAATAACGCAACGTAAACGGCAGATTGGTGTAATTAGCGAACTGCATTGTTACGAATAACACACTGTCTTTTTTAATTGAGCTAATTTAATTGAGGATGACCCAATCAGCACACAGACAATTATACTTGGTATGAATGACAACACTTCACTCATTACTAGACTTTTATAGGATAGAAGGCAAACTTACTGAAGCGAGTAACAAGTATACGTAACTGTACAACGGTTATGCTACGTGCTTTGCATAAACATTAGGGGTGCGGCTGATCAGAACCCCATGAATTTATGTTACTCTCGCTACATCGCGGAAGAGCAGGCTAGACGATACTTCCTAATAACCAAATTAGTTTGCATTCTAACCTACTACAGCCTAAAAATCCGGAATCTACTGGCTATTTACAAAAGTATCTTGTTCTCACAACCGGTCTCCGGCCAGCAGTCTTTACCTGGAACTGGCGATCTCTTTTTTTTTTGCTAGGGGCTTTACGTCGCGCCGACACAGATAGGTCTTATGGCGACGATGGGATAGGTAAGGCCGAGGAGTTGGAAGGAAGCGGCCGTGGCCTTAATTAAGGTACAGCCCCAGCATTTGCCTGGTGTGAAAATGGGAAACCACGGAAAACCATTTTCAGGGCTGCCGATAGTGGGATTCGAACCTACTATCTCCCGGATGCAAGCTCACAGCCGCGCGCCTCTACGCGCACGGGAACTGGCGATCTAGGCTGACATATCTCACCTTTCATTTTCACTTCGCTGCACACGCACCACAGTCGCTTCATCACCCATTCAACACAGTAATTAAAACTCGCAACCTGATCTTTTATCCTATTTACCATGTCTGTTGTCCATCTTACAACATTGTCGAGGTCTTTTTACAGTCGCTCACAATATTATTAACTTATTTACTACTCTATACAGTGTAACATCAGCATTCGGGAAGCAGAGATTGGCTGACCTGAGAATGTTTTTTCGTAGTTTTCCATTCTCCTGCACTAAGGCGAATGCCGGGACATTTCCTAGTATAAGCTACGGCCGCACCCACCTCATCTTCATCGCAAATCACACCTCCAAAATAAATCTCCCTGGTGTGAGAGATGGCGTTACCACCTAGGAGGCCCGCCTTCCCCTTCAGGGACGGAATGAAAACTTGTAATAGTAGTAGTAGTAGTCGTTCATTTACTTGCAGCTTGTTGTGGTTACTAGTTGGGGTTTTCAGTAGGTAATCGTGTACTACGTGGTCGGGAATGGAACCGGAATAAATATGTGGCAAAGAAAGGGTTAAGAAATGGCCATTCCCCTGTTGGAACAAATATTTTAAATTAGTTGGCCCTGAAAATGACATATATAATTTCGTGTGGTTATTTCTAGCCGGGTGCAGCCCTTGTAAGGCAGACGAGTGTGGGCGGCATCCGCCGTGAATATGTAACTGCGTGGTGGAGGATAGTGTTGTGTGTGGTATATGAGTTGCAGGGATGTTAGGAACAGCACAAACACCCAGTCCCCGACCCAATGGAATAAACCATTTATGATTAAGAATCTCCGTCCCGGCCGCGAATCGAACCCGGAGCCCGCTGAACATAAGAGCACTCCGGTGACATTCAGCCAAGGAGCCGGCCCCTGACAATAATAAAAACTCGAAATTGATATTTAAGCTTTGCTTGGTAAATGTCATTTTGACAGTTTGTTTAGTCTCCTTTAGTGATAATAGCCACTTACTATCTGTATTCTGAAAAACTCAAAATGAAGCGGTAATGTATTTTTACGTGCATTAATATAAGTCCAGCCTCATGTGAAAACTGTCAGCGATTTTCTAAAGAATCTCATCCTGCGAAGTAATTGTAATTGTAAATTTACCGATTACTTGTCGAAATAGTAATTTCAATCTAGAAGCGTAGCCAGGTCGTAGTTACAAAATAATGGTACACACAGTGAAGGTGCACGAATGACTTGTCATTATAAGGACACTGATACAAGTAAATTACAGATCTATTGGTTCTACAAGTATGTCTCTGAATGTTTATTTAGTTTATTGTTTGCTGCCAGTTTCTATATATCTGTGGCTTGGTTCTAAAAGGGCCAATGTCATTTTTTATCGAAATTGAGATATTAACTGATACAAACGCGTTTTATCCTGGCTTGCAACATGTTAAAAGGTCCAATGTCTCTGTTAAGTACTAAAAGAACAGTTAACGTTTAATTAAATAAGCCCTTGCCAATAATGTTAGATTACCGATAAAGATTAGAGACCAGGCAATTTTTAAAGAATACGATAGAAAAAATTGGCGTTTAATAAGGTGACTTCCACAAAGAAAGTATAAAGTTATTTAAATTAGTTGTTGAAAAAAAAAAAATTGGAAAACTATAAGCAAAACTTCAAATGCTCATAGCTCAAAAACAGGTTTTTTGACATTGGCCCTTATAGAACCAAGTCACTGATATTTCCCTTTTGTAAAAATTCCATTGCGGGAGGGGGGGTTAGTTCTAACCCCCAATAATCGCCCCCCTTCGCTGGCTACATCCATGTTTTAATCAATCACCACTGATCTGCATTTAGGGCAGTCGCCCAGGTGGCAGATTCACTATCTCTTGTTTATCTACTCTTTTATTAAATAATTGCAAATAATTTGGAAATTGATTTAGCATCTCTCTTGGTATCTTGTTCTAATCCCTAACTCTTCTTCCTATAGACGAATATTTGCCGTAATTTGTCCTCTTGAATTCCAACTTTATCGTCATATTGTAATCTTTCCTGTTTTTAAAAGCACTACTGAAACTTTTTCGTCTACTAATGTCATTCCACGCCATCTCTCTACTGACAGCTCGAGCAGTTCGGCTCCTTTCCCCCAAGTCTTCGCAGCCAAAACATTGCAACATTTTCGTACCGCTAGTCTTTTGGCGGAAATCACCCAGAACAAATCGAACTGCTTTTCTTTGGATTTTTTTTCCATTTCTCCAATCAAGTAATCCTGGTGAGGGTCCCGTACACTCGAACCACTCTAGTTGGGGTCTTGCAAGATACCTGCATGTCCTCTCCTTTACATCCTTACTACAACCCCTAAATATCTTCATCATCTGTAGGGTTTTGTACCCTTTATTTAAAATCCCGTTTATGTGATTACACTAATGAATATCCTTCTTTATATTAACACTTACCGTTATGGTTAACCTCACCAAGATCTGGCAGAACCGGGCAATGTTTAAAGCTACGAAGATGCGTTTGGTGTCTCAGTCTTTTTGTACGGCTGTGAGACCTGGATCGTGAATGCTAGAAACAAAAATCGAATTGATGCCTTTGAGATGTGGTGTTGGCGGAGAATGCTGCGTGTACCCTGGACGGAAAGAGGAACTAATGTTTGCATTCTAAACGAACTGAGCAACAAGAAACGCCTGTCTTCCCGTGTGAGTGAGTGTTACCTCCAGTGTTTGGCCACATTTTCAGACGAGAAGGAGAGAACTTGGAAAATATTTTGCAAGGCAAGATTGAGGTCAGTAGACCACGGGGAATAACAGCGAGTGGATGGTTAGATCAGGTGAAGAATATCACTGGCCTGCCTCTTCTGACCATGTTAAGGAAAGCTGAAAACCGCTCTGGATGGAAGCATCTCGGCAAGGCTGCAGACGCAGAAATGATAATGTGGTTTCGACGCTGAGCAATGAACAAAACAGTTAATGATGATGATGATGATGACTTACAGTGATCCCCATAAGGAACTGTCACCCCATTAATGCAGTAATTAAAACTGAGAGGACATTTCCTGTTAGTGAAACACACAACCTGATTTTTAACCCCGTTTGTCATCATACCATTGCCTGCTGTCCATCTCACACCACTGTCGAGGTCTTTTCGCAGTAATTCTAAATTGTAAGTCTAAAAGTAATTTTTTTCAGGTAATAATAATTAATTCCAATTACGTTTATTTCGTACCTTTCTCATCATTATTCATTTCCCATTATTAATTTGACTTATTAATAATGCCTTATAGGTACAGAATACAGTACGCTCGTAATAATGCTGTGTAGAGCTACAATCTGTGTTGTACGAGAGAATAAGCTAAAGTTTCCACATCGACTTGAGAATGCTCTCATCTGATAGCAATTAGAGAGCTAAATGCTTTACCAGCTACTGCTATCGATTAATGGATTGTGGCACTAGAGAAGGAGCTCTTCTCTGTAGAGCCTTATAACGAAACTCGAAACAAGCGGGAGTTGATGAAGCGAGGTCTTTGCAGACTCCGCTTGAGACTAAACTCAGCACACTCACTTGCCAGGGACATATCTTTAAAATAAATCCCTACATCTGAGTAATTTGATCTCCTCAGGTCGACACTGTGATATGCTATACTTGAATTTGTTTTTCTCTCCTATCATAAACTTTTGACTCCCTTTACGTGCATACATGAAATAAGTAAAAATAATAATTATAATAGTCAAAATGTCCTTAATTTTGGTAGCAGAGTTCACCAGAAAGTGCCATCGAATTTAAATAGAATGATAATGTACTCCTCCTCTCGCAAGGCGTGTACATGAGGCTGTATTTTGGTACATCTGCTTCGGACATTATCTAACCCCTGAAAAAAAAAAGAAGGACGGGAACTGCACCTTAAATTAAACCTCAACAACACGAAAGTGCTGTCCCGCAGGAGCAAGGTGCACTTTTTGAATCCTCGGTCGCCACTTCGCTCGGTACTGGGCATCATTTGGATGAATGCCGCAGATTCTCAGGTCCTTGTTGACAGTGTCCTGCTTTCAGTGCTCGGGTCTGCCAGGTGGTCGTTTGTCGTCGACGGCAAGGTGATAAGTAGAGCTTGGAAGTAGAAAACATATAAATTGCCTGAAAAAGATTTGCAAAAAGTAATAAGTCCGCCTTTGTGGTGTAGTGGTTAGTGTGATTAGCTGCCACCCCCCGGAGGCCCAGGTTCGATTTCCGGCTCTGCCACGAAACTCGAAAAGTGGTACGAGGGCTGGAACGGGGTCCACTCAGCCTCGGGAGGTCAACTGAGTAGAGGTGGGTTCGATTCCCACCTCAGCCCTCCTGGAAGTGGTTTTCCGTGGTTTCCCACTTCTCCTCCAGGCAAATGCCGGCCGCTCCCTTCTCTCTTCCTTGTTTATCCCTTCCAATCTTTCCATCCCCCCGCAAGGCCCTTTTCAGCATAGCAGGTGAGGCCGCCTGGGCGAGGTAAATGTCGTTCTCCCCAGTTGTATCCCCCGACCCAGAGCCTGAAGCTCCAGGACACTGCCCTTGAGGCGATTTCTTTTTTTTGCTAGGGGCTTTACGTCGCACCGACACAGATAGGTCTTATGGCGACGATGGGATAGGAAAGGCCTAGGAGTTGGAAGGAAGCGGCCGTGGCCTCAATTAAGGTACAGCCCCAGCATTTGCCTGGTGTGAAAATGGGAAACCATGGAAAACCATCTTCAGGGCTGCCGATAGTGGGATTCGAACCTACTATCTCCCGGATGCAAGCTCACAGCCGCGCGCCTCTACGCGCACGGCCAACTCGCCCGGTGCCCTTGAGGCGATAGAGATGGGATCCCTCGCTGAGTCCGAGGGAAAACTAACCCTGGAGGGTAAGCAGATTAAGAAAGAAAGAAAGAAAAAGCCATTAAAATTATCATACAAAAGACCTAAATATTGGCAGAAAGGACTTAAAAATGCGATACAAATTCATTCATACTTTTAGTTTCAATTACATATTTAATGAAGGAGTATGATGTTTTATAACGCAATATTCTGGTGGGATGCAACATACAGTACAATAATATATGAGTGAAATACTTGTTCTTTCTGACATATATTTTTAGATTAACATAATTTTAAAAAGGAATTTCATATTTGCTAATTAAAACGCTTGAAGCAAATAGAATGAAATGTTTTGTTTCACTTAGAATGAATGCATCGAAAGCCTCCGTGGCTCAGGCAGCAGCGCGTCGGCCTCTCACCGCTGGGTTCCGTGGTTCAAATCCTGGTCACTCCATGTGAGATTTGTGCTGGACAAAGCGGAGGCGGGGCAGGTTTTTCTTCGGGTACTCCGGTTTTCCCTGTCATCTTTCATTCCAGCAACACTCTCCAATATAATTTCATTTCATCTGTCGGTCATTAATCATCGCCGCAAGATGAGGGCTTCATTCATTCCATCCCTGACCCGGTCAGTGACTT
Organism: Anabrus simplex; assembly: GCF_040414725.1. Classification (NCBI taxonomy): domain Eukaryota; kingdom Metazoa; phylum Arthropoda; class Insecta; order Orthoptera; family Tettigoniidae; genus Anabrus; species Anabrus simplex. The sequence goes on from NC_090271.1 coordinate 289,459,954, forward strand.
AAAACAGGTTCTAGGTTTTCGTTTTCTGAATGAATCCAGCGAACCCGCAGTTGACATCCTGTAGAAACAAATTGAAATGAGTGTAACTGAAATCATATTTCGCTTAACCACACTGGGGTTACAGAAACTGAAATTCGAAAAAATTACCTTGGTTTATTTATTTATTTATTCACGAAGCACAAGATACACCTACACTGAGTATATTTCACTTGCACTGTCAACAGACTAATTAAAAATGTAAACTTTCATAATAAAATATAACAAACATAACAAAATATAACAAGATCAGGTACACAGCCCACTAATAACAACTGTCTAAATCGAAAACAATGAGAATGTCTATGTCCATAGCCAAGTCGTCGTGGGTCAAGATGTCGGTATAATCCCTTCACATCAACTTATCATTAAGAGACTATTTACACCCCTCTCGAATATGCTTTTATGTGATGCTGTATCAAGCTCTTGTCTCCTATTAATATTGTTAAAGAGTGTTGGGAGGCGGATTAGGAAAGATCGTTGAAGTATTGAGTGCTGTGTATGGTGAATGTGGAGAAGGTCTTTGGTTCTGGTGGAGCGGGAAGGAACACGGAGAGAGAAGAGTGAGACAAGATGTTCCGAGCGGTAATGCCTATTTAAGACCCCGTGGAGGAAACTCAGGTCAGCTACCTGTCGCCCGATGTGCAGCGGTGACATATTTATTGCCATTAATACCTGCTGGGTAGGCAGATTTCTGACCTTGGGATTTCTGTTCCTTACAATTGCAGCAAAGAAGGACTCCGTTCTGTCTAATTGGTTAGTATTGGAAGGGAGGCCAAACCGGAGAGCAGTAAGAGAGGTTGAATGAAATGAAATGAAATGAAATGAAATGAAATGGCGTATGGCTTTTAGTGCCGGGAGTGTCCAAGGACATGTTCGGCTCGCCAGGTGCAGGTCTTTTGATTTGACACTCGTAGGTGACCTGCGCGTCGTGATGAGGATGAAATGATGATGAAGACGACACATACACCCAGCCCTCCAGCCGGCGAAATTAACCAATGATGGTGAAAATTCCCGACCCTACCGGGAATCGAACCCGGGACCCCTCTGACCAAAGGCCAGCACGCTAACCATATAGCCATGGAGCCGGACAGAGAGGTTGAATGATCGTGAGGAAGAAGTGACGAAGAGCAATGGGGTCAGAAATTTCTGTGAAGCGGTAGAGAATGTCTAGTCATTTCATAGCCTTGGTTCTGTATGTTTCAGTAGGCCTGTATCGTAATAGTCACGTCCAGGTTCTTAGGTGTGAAGGTTTCAGACAGCACGTTGCAAAATATCGAGAAACTTATGTCCACATCAGCGGATCTTAGCACCACTCGAAGAATAAAACTTTGGTAGGGAAGGGGTTTGAATACAGACCTCCGAGCTGACAGGATCGTGCCAAAGCAAGTGCGCTACAGTGACACTAGCTACGGTTTGATGTTGATTGCTCCGCGTGGCTCTCAAGTTCTTCTTCCGTCACGTACAGATTTAGCAACAGTACCGCGCAAAGCCCCACTTGAATTCGCCCGCGAAGCGACCTGATTGGCTGACTACAGCAGCTAATGAAATGACAACGATCCGAAATTTCGAATTATTTCTTTAAAATTCATTAGCACGACCAACTCTCTAACGTCCATATACCGGGTTCATGTTGCTCCCGACCACCCTGTCTAAACAACCCTAGAAAATAAACAAACAAAATAAGTGGGAATGTCCCTGTTTATTATTTATCGTATGACGAAGCAAAGTTATTTAACTTACATATATACAAAGTTTGTGGACAAACGTGCACGGTCACAAGCTCATACAATCTTACAATTCTACGTATGTCCTGTTCGCTGACCCATTCTGTTGCTTCAACTGATGTATGATGGATGCCCGTTATCGTTCCTCTGAGAGCACGAAGAGGGCAGTCAGCGACAATGTGGTGAACAGTCTGCAAGGAGGAACCACAGTCACAATTTACAGGGGTAGCCCATCCCCATTTGTGTAGTAGATATCCTCATCTGCCTTGTCCGGTTCGGATCCCGTTGATGATCCTCCACTGACGTCCGGTGGGCTATCTGTGACTGAGTTTAAATTATTATTTAAATTATTTTGTTCGGTGAATACCAAATGTGCCGTCAGATATATTCTACATGCCGGCATCAGAGCTGCAATCTCGAATAAATAATTTTCCACCCTTCAGAAACCCAACAATTTCTGATGAGTTTGAACCAGCAATTTTGCGATCCTCAGCTCGACACTCACAAGCGAAGCCAGCCCAAATTAAATGATGGGATAGAGAAATGTGTTCAGACTCCTCCGCTTGCTGCATGTGTCTTAACTTGATCTTAATTAGTCTTCCCACAGCTTGTGACTTAATTACTTGGGAAATGTTAAACATTGAAACATTATCAGACGCTTCGCGTGCCCTCCTTCTTGTAACGTAGAGATGCTGGCTCATTTCATTCGCTGCTGCGTCGATACACAATTATGTACTGACACACTAAACATATCACCGACCAACAGGTCCCATTTTATATCTGGGTAAACTTGGAAAATGTCCGGGTTGCAATGCCTTTAGGGACGCAAGTGTACCTTAATCAAGGCCACGGTTAATTCCTCCCCATTCTTAGCCCTTTTCTCTCCCATCGTCACCGTAAGACCTATGTGTGTCCGTGCTACGTAAAGCAAATTGAAAAATTGCCCTAACAATGTTAAAAATACACACACACATCTAAATGAAACATTAATAATATAAATAGGCTTATTTTTCTCACTTAGAAATTATACAGGGACGACTCAACGCAAAATTGTCATTCGGGCAAGAGAGCTTTCGAGTAGTGGAAAATGTCACAGCTTACAAGAGGAAAGCACTATGCTAATATCAGCCCACCATACCAGCGCAAATATGGTTCAAGAAATTTAAACTAACTCGCAGACACCTTTCATCTTTAATTAGAATGCGTCTGGGGCACGGATGCTATCCAAGTCATCTACACAGGATCAAGATCTTCGACAACCAAAGGCGCCCATACCCGGGGGCAAGGTGGGGCCGCAGCCACCCCTCTAGCTCTCAGGGAAAGGCAAAAATCTAGTATAGTCACGTGTTTTCCTTTCAAGAAAATGATTTAAAAGTCAATATTACGTAAAAGCGGTAGTAACTTCCACCACCAACAGGCAGCGGATACCATGGGTTTATCTACCGCAGAATACAAATCGCCATTTATTTTCCAAAATATTAAAATTACTACGTACCCTCCCCCGCTCTGGGCCCCCCTCTAGAAACTGTCATATGGGCGCCCATATCGACAATCCTCACTGCCCAGAAGACCCTGGAGAAATAGCCGACTTGAACCACATCATACTGTCCTGTAAGAAGTACTCCCAACAACAGAACCACCTGTACTCTTCTTTAGTGAAGTTAAATACCCCACTGCCAACTTCAGTTACACACTGTAATATTAATTTATGAGATATTACTTTTACGAAACGTGTGTACCATAAATGTATGCTCACTCTGTAAATGCTGGCCGCATGGTCTTCCGAGGCCTAATGCCATTATGTCAGAAGCGAGCATTCCGCAACCCCTCCCCCTCCCCGGACAGGAAATGACACGACTAGGGCTCTACGCTTTATAAGAGTATTATAAACTTCTGTCAACGTAGTTGATCTCTTATCTTAATGGAATATGATTTGCAATTTATTCCATTAAAATGGTGTTACATGATTGCAATATTAGGTGTTTTATGTTAGATTATCTTAGGCTTAATTAGGGCTTGAGGTCATAAGTAGTATGAAATACAGACTAGATTATTCGTTTTTTAAAGTTACTTTTTAGTTGAATCAATAGTATCGACGCACGTTTTTTAAATGTATTTACAACTAAATATAACCAATGTTAAATACATTATTAAGGAACATACATGTATGCTCTCACGTTTATTTTTACCATTCTTCCTTTTCTTTACTCCCTGCCTCCTTGATCTTGCGAACTGATTAGTTGTACGGGTTTCGATATTTTCCTTCATAGGGCGTGCATCAAACTCAGGAAAGGGAAATGGGTTCAATAAAAAAGCTACAAATGACTAAATGTATGCATATCGACAATATTTATTCTAATCATAAAAATGTTGGTATAGAAAATTCAAAATTACAGTTAACTCTAAATTACTGAATTTCAAAATAAAAAAGGTGCGGCGAGATTTTTTTCTGCAAAATCTTTGATAACAGTCATTGTCTATTTCTTTTAGAATATCAAATTCAGTTGAATGACTGTGTCATATTTGATCTAAAATAATATTTAATATTTTTTTATTTTGAAAAATATGTCTCTCGAGATGCTACACTTACTGGAAGTCAGTACAATTATCAAAGCTATATTTACATTTGGAAGATTTTTGTCCAATGAGTTTTTCATGATGAACTTGTAGATATCACCTGGCCTGTTGCCCCAGAGTTCAGGTAACAGTGTCAGAAGTACTGTAGCAAATTTGCTATCGAGGGAATTGGCCGTGCAGTTAGGTTCTCGCAGCTATGAGCTTGCATTCGGGGGATAGTGGGTTCGAATCCCATTGTCGGCAGCCCTGAAGATGGTATTCCGTGGTTTCTCATTTTCACGCGAGGCAAATGCTGGGGCTGTACCTTGTTTAGGGCCACGGCCGCTTTTTTCCCACTCCTAGCCTTTTCGTGTCACATCGTCGCCATAAGACCTATCTGTGTCGCTGCGACGTAAAGCAAATTTGCCGTCGTGGTAATCGGTTGTTTTACTGTTTTCTCTACGGGGTCAGGTATGAAGTGAAATGAATCTTCGTAGCGAATTGTTACGACTGGGAATGCCCTTCCTGATGTCAATCCCATCAGAGGAGTTAATCAGATGAAATGATTGACGTAGGGAAGAAGAGGGTGAAACCCTGCGCGGATATACAAAATATTATCCGCATCCGCGAATGGTTATCCGCGAATATTGTAAATATTTAACTACAGTATTCTACACCCAAGATATTGAAACGGATAGATCTTTTAGTCCGCCTCTGTGGTGTAGTGGTTCGCGTGATTAGCTGCCACCCCCGGAGGCCCGGGTTCGATTCCCGGCTCTGCCACGAAATTTGAAAAGTGGTACGAGGGCTGGAACGGGGTCCACTCAGCCTCGGGAGGTCAACTGAGTAGAGGTGGGTTCGATTCCCACCTCAGCCATCCTGGAAGTGGTTTTCCGTGGTTTCCCACTTCTCCTCCAGGCGAATGCCGGGATGGTACCTAACTTAAGGCCACGGCCGCTTCCTTCCCTCTTCCTTGTCTATCCCTTCCAATCTTCCCATCCCTCCACAAGGCCCCTGTTCAGCATAGCAGGTGAGGCCGCCTGGGCGAGGTACTGGTCATACTCCCCAGTTGTATCCCCGACCAAGAGTCTGAAGCTCCAGGACACTGCCCTTGGGGCGGTAGAGGTGGGATCCCTCGCTAAGTCCGAGGGAAAAACCGAACTTGGAGGATAAACAGATGATGATGATGATAGATCTTTTAACATAGTACAATAGGCCTGACACCTTGCACCAGAACTCCTACAGTCACAGTTTTATGAAGGATTTTCTCTTGCGACAACTACCGACGTATTGACCATTGTTCCTTCCTTCCATAAATTGCGAGCAGGAGCCAGTTAGCCTCGGGTCAGATTTACGGCTTTATAGTCCGTGCAAGGCTCTACTCCGGGTTCCTAAAAAAATTGAGCATTATAAAATGAATGTCCGCCTCTGTGGTGTAGTGGTTAGCGTGATTAGCTGCCACCCCCGGAGGCCCGGGTTCGATTCCCGGCTGGAACGGGGTCCACTCAGCCTCGGGAGGTCAACTGAGTAGAGGTGGGTTCGATTCCCACGTCAGTCATCCTGGAAGTGGTTTTTCGTGCTTTCCCACTTCTCCTCCAGGCGAATGCCGGGATGGTACCTAACATAAGGCCACGGTCGCTTCCTTCCCTCTTCCTTGCCTATCCCTTCCAATCTTCCCATCCCTCCACAAGGCCCCTGTTCAGCATAGCAGGTGAGGCCGCCTGGGCGAGTTACTGGTCATTCTCCCCAGTTGTATCCCCCGACCAAGAGTCCGAAGCTCCAGGACACTGCCCTTGAGGCGGTAGAGGTGGGATTCCTCGCTGAGTCCGAGGGAAAAGCCGAACCTGGAGGGTAAACAGATGATGATGATGATGATGATAAAATGAATACACAATGGCAGTACCACTTTGTCTTACTTCATTCATCGTTCTTAGGAATGTTGCTCTTTATATACCATCATTCTTCCACACCAATGTCAAGGGTCTCCTCAACAAAAGCAAAAATAACTGCATGAAATATATGAAAGGACTGACTTGTCGAGATTCCTAGAGCATACCTGAGTGAAAATCAATAAACATCATTATTTATAAATTATCAGCAAAATGCCCGACTCGTTGGCTGAACGGTCAGCGTACTGGCCTTCGGTTCAGAGGGTCCCGAGTTCGATTCCCGGCCACGTCGGGGATTTTAACCTTAACTGGTTAATTCCAATGGCACGGAGGCTGGGTGTATGTGCTGTTTTTATCATCATTTCATCCTCATCACGACGCGCAGGTCGCCTACAGGAGTCAAATAGAAAGTCCTGCATGGCGAGCCGAACCCGTCCTGGGATATCCCGGCACTAAAAGCCATACGACATTTCATTTTCATCAGCAAAATTATCTTCACTGCCACATAGTTTAGATACACCAAGACACTAACTTCGCGGATATCCGCATGGCTCTACACATAGCCTGCTCTTGTTGAATAGCATCAAAAGGTCTGCTCAAGGCCATCCGATGGATGAACCACTATCAACAGCGACATATGCCCTCCCTCCATACGAATACAATCCAGGCTTCTGATACGTAATATTGTGATTAGAAATAATATACCACGACCTCTCCTACCCTGCCGGCCAATATTCTGACGATGACATTTTTTTTCGACCAACTGGACTCGAACCGGCTAATCACGATGCCAGACCACATAGACTTGGGGCTTGAACTGTCATGGCCACCAGGCGGGCTAATCCATTGTTCTTTTATAATTAGTTAAAAATCGTGTTTGTTGGCTATTGCGAAAAACCGAATACGTAGAAAATGTATTCTAAATTATCGAATCACCGAGCTCGATAGCTGCAGTCGCTTAAGTGCGGCCAGTATCCAGTATTCGGGAGATAGTAGGTTCGAATCCCACTGTCGGCAGCACTGAAAATGGTTTTCCGTGGTTTCTCATTTTCACACCAGGCAAATGCTGGGGCTGTACCTTAATTAAGGCCACGGCCGCTTCCTTCCCACACCTAGCCCTTCCCTATCCCATCGTCGCTATAAGACCTATCTGTGTCGGTGCTACGTAAAGCAACTAGCAAAAAAAAAAAAAAATTATCGAATCGTAAAGTAATTTTTCGTTTCTTACCTTGACGTCCCTACCTTCGCGGCGCCCATGGTTGTCGCCCGAGCCTTAAAGCTGGTCCTATACAGCCCTATAAAGCATTTGTTTATATTAATTAGTCTATGACCACGCAAAGCACACGCATAACGCGGCCCGTGTATCGCATTTGACAAGCAGATCCGTCGAAAGAACGTTTTGTGCGTTCAAAAACGGAGATTAAGCGAAATTTCGAATGATCTAATAATACTGCACTCCTCCCTTCATGGGGCAATGGATTTTAATTACAAGGAAACAGACAGAGTGAGTTTCCGTTGTGAATACCCTTCAGCTGTGTTTGCATCATATCATGACACGATACTGCCGGAGTTGACGATCAAATTAACCTTCTGCCACTCACCCCACCGTTATCGTCAAGCCTCGCTGTGTGCGGCGGTATTAGTGCGGTTGTTCCTCGCGCGATAAACTTGAGTGCTTCTGTCATGTACTGATAAGTGTTAGCAGAGAGGCAGTGTTACCATGTTCAGGTATTTCTTAGACAGAACGAGGACGCACTTGCTGGAAGTTCATATCACACCTCTTCTCCCTTTTCACTTTGAAATAACTTCTGTGTTATGGTGGAATAGGGCTCCAAAGAAGTCTATAACCAAAAACTAACTTTAATTAATAGGGAAAGAATTTTAAGGTGAAAAGTATGGTCAGAATAGGGGGATAAAAGGTTATGAAAATACATACAAAAAGTTGCAAAAAAGGTTTTGATGAAATCACGTTATGAAGGTTTAAAACAGTTACGTGAACTTTCGCTTATCCCATTTACTGGATTATAATAACTCATAAACTTGTTATTTTGGATTGCACACATTTCAGTGTTTTTTGACAGTAAGTCATTGGTGTCCGCCTCTGTGGTGTAGTGGTTAGTCTGATTAGCTACCACCCCCGGAGGCCCGGGTTCGATTCCTGGCCCTGCCACGAAATTTGAAAAGTGGTACGAGGGATGGAACGGGGTCCACTCAGCCTTGGGAGGTCAATTGAGTAGGGGGGAGTTCGATTCCCTCCTCAGCCATCCTCGAAGGTGGTTCCCGTGGTTTCCCACTTCTCCTCCAGGTAAATGCCGGGATGGAACCCAACCTAAGGCCAGGGCTTCTTCTTTATCTATCACTTCCAATCTTCCCATTCCGCTCACAAGGACCCTTTTCTGCACAGAAGGTGAGGCCGCCTGGGCGAGGTACTGGTCCTCCTTCCCAGTTGTATGCCCTGACCGAAAGTCTCACGCTCCAGGACACTGCCCTTGAGGCGGTAGAGGTGGGATCCCTCAGTGAATCCGAGGGAAAAACCAACCCTGGGGGGTAAACAGATCAAGAAAGAAGAAAGAACCAATCCACAACCTAAAATGTTAACTTCATTACGAAGATTACGAAGGAACAAAATCTGAGTGGTATGTTGTTTAACGTTTAATAAATGAATGTGTTATTTTTGTAAAATGGGTGAAAGGTTCGGGTGACAAAAATACATTTCTTACTAATGCTCTAATTTTTTCGAGCAAGCAGCTGCGCGGTTTGGGTCACATAACTATTAGCTTGCATTCGGCAAGATGGTTTCCATGGTTTCCTATTTTCACTTCCAGGCAAATGTCGGGACAGTTCCTGTTCATAAGGCACAGCCTATTCCTTCCACCTCTTTACCCAGTTTCATTCACCGTCATTCATTTCATGTTCATTAACTCCTCAACTGATGTTGGTGTCAGGAACTGCATCCGGCTGTAAAACATGTCATAAAAACATGAATTCGTGTCACCCGATCGCCGAATACGTATCTAGAAGCGGGACTAACGGGTAGACATAGGCCCTACGTACTGTATTTTGGTGGATCAGGTGGTTCATGTTTTCAAACGGGTGCGAACTTCGCGGTTAAATCACAGCTATGCAAGGTAGAATATCCTCCATAGATTCAGTTTCATAGCCTACCAGTTGTCGATTATATGGCGACCAACTCGCAACCAATGGGGAGTTATTTTTAGTGAACTAAATATTCTTGACAATTGATATTACCCTCTCTACAGTCCGGGTTCGTTTGCTTCTGAACAATGAAGAAGCGTCCTAGTTTCCTTGATTGGTGACACAGCTGGCGATCGTATCCGGCACAACATAAAATGTGGGTCGCGCTGAGGCTCGAACCTCAGACTGGGCGAGGATGTAGGGCGAGGCCTCGAACAAGAGACCTCGGTTAGCGATGTCGGCTAACTGTGCTGGCTGTCTGTCTTCAGATTGACAGCTGAACCAAGTTTGTACCAGATAAAGTGCTTGGAGTAGATAACTTATCTGACGGTCTTCCGTTCAGGAACATGCCATCCTTGTGGATTGTACTCGTAGGAACTTCCATTAGAACAGATGAAAATCGTAGGGAAATCCATCATCGCTGGCGTCTTTGTAGGGTACAGGGGTGTAGCCAGGTGGGGGAGGTTCCTGGGGGTTAGAACTCCGTCCCCTCGTGGAATTTTAACAAAAATATAATAAACAGAAACTGGAAATGTCCGCCTCTGTGGTGTAGTGGTTAGTGTGATTAGCTGCCACCCCCGGAGACCCGGGTTCGATTCCCGGCTCTGCCACGAAATTTGAAAAGTGGAACGAGGGCTGGAACGGGGTCCACTCGGCCTCGGGAGGTCAACTGAGTAGAGGTGGTTTCGATTCCCACCTCAGCCATCGTGGAAGTGGTTTTCCGTGGTTTCCCACTTCTCCTCCAGGCAAATGCCGGGATGGTACCTAACTTAAGGCCAAGGCCGCTTCCTTCCCTCTTCCTTGTCTATACCCTCCAATCATCCCATCCCCCACCAAGGCCCCTGTTCAGCATAGCAGGTGAGGCCGCCTGGGCGAGGTACTGGTCATCCTCCCACGACCCAATGTCACACGCTCCAGGACACTGCCCTTGAGGCGGTAGAGGTGGGAGCCCTCGCTGAGTCCGAGGGAAAAGCCAACCCTGGAGGGAAAGCAGATTAAGAGAGGGAGAGGGAGAGAGAGAAATTGGAAATAAACAATAAACTAAATAAACGTTCAGAAACATAACCGCAGAACCAACAGATCTGTTGAATCTATTTTCTAAGAAGGCTTAAAGTTGGATTTTAGATTGTAAACTGAACATACCTGTAAAACTGTTGACCTTGATCATATTGGTCTGGTTCTATTTTAATATAAGATTTTGTTGTGTACTGCAGTCTGAATATGAACATAATGCACTTGTATCAGTGTCCTTATAATGACAATTCCTGCACCACACACGCACAAGCGGTTTCGTTGTGTTATATCATCATTTTGTAACTATAACCGTCACCCCGCCCCCATCGACCGATTCTGGCTACGCTACTGGTAGGGTATGACTAGGGACCACCATTGTTTACGTTTGCAGTAGAAAGTATTGTAATCCAAAATGCTTAGAAAACAGTTTCTAGGCGCTATGTGCTGTACTTCAAAACAGTATTTCCAAATGAAACGAAACGAAATGGGACAGTAAACGCGAATAAGTCAAAATGTACGACTTTATGCAAATAATAGTGCGCAAACACGATGTTTGGACTTTTAACTACAAGGTCAGTAGCATAGTGGTTTACCGAGCTCGATAGCTGCAGTCGCTTAAGTGCGGCCAGTATCCAGTATTCGGGAGATCGTGGGTTCGAACCCCACTGTCGGCAGCCTTGAATATGGTTTTCCGTGGTTTCCCATTTTCACACCAGGCAAATGCCGGGGCTGTACCTTAATTAAAGCCACGGCCGCCTCCTTCCAATTCCTAGGCCTTTCCTATTCCATCGTCGCCATAAGACTTATCTGTGTCGGTGCGACGTAAAGCAAATAGCAAAAAAAAAGCATAGTAGTTTGTAAGAGGGCACGTTTTTTGCAGTGTTCGGTTAAAGCTAGTATTGTATTTCTACGAAAGATGAGCGTTAATGCAAAGACACGAGCATTCGAATTTTAAAATGATGGAATATATATGCATCCGATGCCAAAACGGTAATTTGTCAGTATACATATACGATATCATGGGACAGGAAAGATACCTGTATGAAACATGAGCATTTCTATTTCTTCTTGTTTCGTGTAGGCCGACTAAGGACCACGATATTCAACTATTGCCTCTGTGATGCATTTTGATATTTGCCCAAGTTGTTCTTCCTTCCTCTCCTATGTCCAGAGGGTACCGTTCTTTCTTCTTGGTGGCTTGTCTTGGAACCTAGTTTGTTTAAGCATCGTCCTGGGAGATGTTCTTTCTTTCTTAATCCGTTTACCCTGCAGGGTTGGTTTTTCCCTCAGACTCAGCGAGGGATTCCACCTCTACCGCCTTGAGGGCAGTGTCCTGGAGCGTGAGACAGTGGGTTAGAGCGATACAACTGGGGAGAAGGACCAGTACCCCCCAGACGGCCTCACCTGCTATGCTGAACAGGGGCTTCGTGGGTGGGATGGGAAGATTGGAAGGAATGGACAAGGAAGAGGGAAGGAAGCGGCCGTGGCCTTAGTTAGATACCATCCCAGCATTTGCCTGGAGGGGAAGTGGGAAACCATGGAAAACCACTTCGAGGATGGCTGAGGTGAGAATCGAATCCACCTCTACTCAGTTGACCTCACGAGGCCGAGTGGACTCCGTTCCAGCCCTCGTACCACTTTTCAAATTTCGTGGCAGAGCCTGGAATCAAACCCGGGCCTTCAGTGGGGGTGTGGCAGCTAATCACACTAACCACTACACCACAGAGGCGAACCCTGAGAAATGTCCGGTCTTTTATTATTATTATTATTATTATTATTATTATTATTATTATTATTATTATCATCATCATCATCATCATCTGTTTACCCTCCAGGTTCGGTTTTTCCCTCGGACTCAGCGAGGGATCCCACCTCTACAGCCTCAAGGGCAGTGTCCTGGAGCTTCAGACTCTTGGTCGTGGGATACAACTGGGGAGAATGACCAGTACCTCGTCCAGGCGGCCTCACCTGCTATGCTGAACAGGGGCCTTGTGGGGGGATGGGAAGATCGGACGGGATAGGCAAGGAAGAGGGAAGGAAGCGGCCGTGGCCTTAAGTTAGGTACCATCCCGGCATTCGCCTGGAGGAGAAGTGGGAAACCACGGAAAACCACTTCGAGGATGGCTGATGTGGGAATCGAACCCACCTCTACTCAGTTGACCTCCCGAGGCTGAGTGGACCCCGTTCCAGCCCTCGTACCACTTTTCAAATTTCGTGGCAGAGCCGGGAATCGAACCCGGACCTCCGGGGGTGGCAGCTAATCACGCTAACCACTACACCACAGAGGCGGCCATTATTATTATTATTATTATTATTATTATTATTATTATTATTATTATTATTATTATTGCTAGTAGATTAACGTCGCACCAACATATAGAAAGTTTTCGCTGACGGAGAAGTATATTTCTTTCCAATTTTCTATCCGACTTTTCTTGATCAACCCTTCTCTTCCCTTGACACTGGTGGTTTGCGGAACTTGTGTCTTTTATTTTCCTCCTTGCCTGTTGACTCCTCTTCCTCGAGGTCATAAGCGACCCTCGGTATCCTCCTTCCTAACTGAATGCCATTCCTGTGTATTCAATAAAATGTCTATTCTTGTGATTGTGCACTCGTTGCGTTAACATTGTACTCTTGACGTTACAACTAGAAAGCACTTCACTGTGCTGAGTTCTGCAGCGATAGCAGTTACACTGTGCCGTTCTGTTCCGTGTTTTAGTTTGGTTCTTGCGTTATTGCAAAGTGCAGTGAATAACGTATCCGATTGTATAAGATGGAGGCTTGAATTTTATTCTGCAGCAACATCATAGAATAAGTAAACAGGATCCCTGACTTAACAAGCACTAATAAGGATGTAAGCACGAATTTAATTCTGTCATTCCTCTTCTGTGACTAACAAGAGTTATTTATACACATCTATATTTCAAAAATAGAAACTACGGGGGTTATATACAGGATTGTATAAGATTGCATAAGATTGTATAAGATGGAGGCTTGAATTTTATTCTGCAGCAACATCATAGAATAAGTAAACAGGATCCCTGACTTAACAAGCACTAATAAGGATGTAAGCACGTATTTAATTCTGTCATTCCTCTTCTGTGACTAACAAGAGTTATTTATACACATCTCTATTTCAAAAATAGAAACTACGGGGGTTATATACAGGATGTTCCAAAAGTCCCATTACCCCCACCTAACTGTGTACTATATGCTTTTTCTGCTGCAAGTGATATTGGTTCGTGAAAATAATGGCCAGTGAATTTAATTACACTCTGGAGCAACGAATTTTCATGAGTACCTGGGCTCATGAACGACCTCACACCGGGAAAACTTTTAGAGAGATCCAAAATGATTTCAACCCTAGATTTAATATTTGCCGGGCTGAGTGGCTCAGACGATTGAAGCGCTGGCCTTCTGATCCCAGCTTGGCAGGTTCGATCTTGGCTCAGACCGGTGGTATTTGAAAGTGCTAATATACGCCAGCCTCATGTCGGTAGATTTACTGGCACGTTAAATAACTCCTGCGGCAGAAAATTCCGGCACCTCAACGTCTCTGAAAACCGTTAATAAAGTAGTTAGTAGAATGTAAAAACATTATTATTATTATTATTGTTACCGTGTTTTGGTGGTAGTTATGCATGAAAGAAGGTGCTGGGTGGTGAAGGGGTCTCAAGCTACTAAAGTGAAATTAATTTTAAAATTTAACAAGGTTATATTTTCTTTTCAAAATTAGGTAACAACAAATAGAACAGGTACTTAGTAGCCGAAACACGATTGACAATTACATTTACATAGGTACCCCATTTGGGGCTTCAAAAAGTCAGAAACATAATTCTTGAGCCATGAGCCCAACCTTACAATGAACACCATACAACAAAAGGGCCGAAAACCCCCAAACATGCCAGAAACACCGGCTTCCAATTACATCCAAAAACCTCCTTGAGGCAGAAACACAATTTTCAAAAGGGCAATTTCCCCTTAAAATACAAGCCTATCATAGGCCACTCCGAACTCCACCTTTAAGCCGTCCTCAAAGGACATATACACAGGAGCAAAATACCCAATCTACTGAGGTCTGTTAAATGACAAGAAAGTTAATATATGACCTCTAAAATCACAATTTGAGAGGAGGCGAACTTGCACTCCTAATACACTTTGTCTTTAAGACCTATTTTGGCTCTAAGGCCACTGATGCAAGGGCTAATCCCATACTACAGAGGTGACTTAAGAAACTACTAACTTACATTACTGAAGAATAGGTTGCGAAAAATAAGTTCACCTCAAACAATGTGAGTGGGAGCTCGAGAGGGTTAACACTCTCTATCCCAGTATGTCGCTTTACAAGAGAATAGAAGAAAAGAGAAGTTACATTTTAGGAAAAGGTTACATAGGGGAACGCTTAGAACCTGCCCCGAAAGTTAAACTGCTGAGCTGGCAAAGAAAAAATTTATTAATCGGCCATTACCTTATTGTTGACCGCTGGCGAGGAAAGAGGCGCTTCCCGCCTCCTGCTATGTACTTAATACACTGAAAGATGGAACAGAAGTGGCTCGGAGACCCTAAAATCAGCAGTTTAAATACTCTCGCAGAAAGTTCTAGGCGTTAGGGGAAAGAAAACACCCTCCCACAAAGATTTTATTGGGTAGGACCCCGCAACAGATTCAAGTTGGGGAAAGATACACCAGATTGGTCAGAAATTAATTGAAAAAATTCGTGATTGGATACATTCAAAACAAGGGGAAGAAAGGGGTAAATATTGCCAACTTAAACAATGACAGAAAGAAATTTAACAAAGAACAAACTCCTGAAATTAAATTTTCTCCAACAAAATAGTTCTTTGACTCCGCACTAGGGTGCACTATTGTTGATCTTCAGTAGTGTCCTCTAGAAGAGAAAGTTCACACTTCTTAATACAAGCAAGACAAAAGTACGTCGAAAATGACACAGTTCACAAACTCAAAATTTTCCAGGTAGTGACATCTTCTGAGAAATTTGGAAATTAAGACCGTAGATAAAGTTCAGACTTCCTCCAGAAGAGGAGTTTCAACTGGCGCAACTTTTAAATAAACGGTGTGGAGGTGTACCGCCCGGTACAGACCTCCCCCCCCCCCCCCAAAAGTTCCTCCACGGGGTAACACAGAAGAACATAAACTTTTGTTTGAAAATAAGTTCCAAGTTTTGATGTTGATATTAAGATAACTTGCAGAAGTATTTGAGAAATTTCTTAATTCGGTGCCAAAATTTTGTTGTTGGAGGTGAAGTGAAGTCTTTAGGTTTATAGAAGTTGAATTTCTGAAGATAAGCTTTTACTACTTAAAAGTGAAGGAAAAATTTGCAATGTCCATCAGATATTGCTGTTGAATTCCCAAATGTAGTTATCTCTTATAGTAACTGTCCATGTAGTTGATGTTGATGAAGTTGGATGGCCGGACCGGCCGTTGCAGCTTGCGTCCAAAAGGAGGCCGCTCGGACCCCTTAAGTACCCTGAGATACCGCTCGCCCGCACTATGAGGGGAGCAGAGTGTTGAAACACGCCGCGCCCGCGGTGAACATATACAGGCTGCGGGCCAGAAGCAGGTCGTGCGCCGCACATCAGCCTTGGCCGGGAGGAGAGCTCCGGCTCGCCGTGCACATGTCGTCCTCGCTGGAGAGGAGGGGGCCCATCCCCCTCCCCAGTTGCTGCACGGCGCTGCGCGGCTGCGGGGGCACTGAAACATTAAGGCTAGGCGGCAGAATTGTGTTGGACCATCGTCTTTTTGAAGGCACAGGCATTATGGAGAGGTTGAGGGGCCAGCGGCGTGTAGATATCCGTGGCATTTAATCTAATGAAGCCACAGTGTAAAGTGGAGCAGGAGACGGGAGCGTGGTAATGGCCGTGGCAAGAACAGGATGGCAGTTTAACGGATCGGGGCGGGTTTTACAAAAGGCTTACATCTAAAACCAAAATATTATAGAAGGGGCAGAATGCCATAAAAGTGAAACTCAAAAAAAAAAATATAACCTTCATATCCTTTCAAAATAATATGAAGCAAGTTAACACAAAATTACACCGGTTTCACCTGGGACAGGTGAACCCTAAATATCCTCTCGGTGGCTGGATTACTTAACAATAAGGTAACCGGCGTTAGAAAATCGAGAATGATACAAGGCCCATGAAATCTGGGGGCAAGCTTGCCCGCGGGAACAAAATTTTTGACCATAACCTGGTCACCTACCTTCAAAGGGGTGGGTCTCCGTCCACGATCATACCTTTCCCTAACCTTTTCATGAGACACTTTAAGATTGGCTTTAGCCTTCTTCCAAAGATCTTTAATGTTGTCCGGATCTATTATCTCGGGTAGAATGTCATTCAGAGACCAGAGATTAGAGAGCGGCGAGTTGGGAACAAACTTGAACATTAAAGAAGCTGGAGTGAACTTGTGAGATTCATGAACCGCTGAATTCAAAGCAAAAGCTATCCAATGCAGGGACGTGTCCCACCTGGAAGGATCTTCATGATGATAGGCAATGAGTGCGGACCTGAGATTACGGTTAACCCGTTCAGCCAGAGATGGTTGAGGGTAATAAGCAGAAGTAGTTACATGAGAGATGGATAAGTCAAAACAGAATTTACGAAATAAATTAGATGTAAAAGCCTTAGCATTATCGGAAACTATGTATTGACAAGGACCAAAAGAAGCAAAGATAGTATTAAGACAAGAAATGGTGGACTGAGCGGTAGCCAGCTTAGTCGGAAATAACCAGGAAAATCTAGTAAAACCATCTACACATACAAAGATGAACTTGTTGGCATTCCCCTTTGACTGGGGGAAGGGTCTCACATAATCAATATACAGGCGCTCCATGGGGCGCGACGCTTGATGAGAAGACAAAAGACCTACCTTAGTGGACATGGTCGGTTTACTAAGCAAACAGGATTTACATGCCTTTACTAATTCACGGATTTCACCGTCCATACCTTTCCAGATGAACATTTCACGAATCTTCTCACGAGTTTTAAAGATACCAAGATGCCCTCCTAATGGGGTCTCATGATAATACTTGAAGATCATAGGTACAAGAACCGCTGGAACAACAACTTTCATCATCTTATCATGCCTCGAAGGGCAACATAGAACTCCATTCCTCAGAACATAAGGGACAACATGTTCCCCAGAAGAAAGGGTTTCCATTATCGGAGCCAGCGTCGGATCTTCACGTTGGTATTTCTCGATATCCCTAAACAGCATGGGAACATCTGTTAGGATGGCATTAACCTCAGATAGCATGGACTCGGGAGGTGATGGACTGTCGACCTGTTCATGCTTCTCAACGTCGTCTGAAAACATACGGCTGAGTCCATCAGCGACAACATTTTCGGTACCTCGGATATGCCTGACATTGAATTGGAAGGCAGAAATACGGATGGCCCAACGGGCTATACGACCAGTACGACGCGGCCTACCTAAGACCCAGCTTAATGCTTGATTATCTGTCTCCAGGTCGAATTTGACATGTTCCAGATAGAGACGGAACTTTTCTAAGGCAAATAAGACTGCCAACCCTTCGAGCTCATAGATGGAATACTTGGCTTCTTGAGCCGATAGAGTCCTAGATGCATAGGCGATGGGTCGCCTCCCTAGTTCAGTCTCTTGAAGAAGGACTGCCGCTACCGCCGACGACGACGCGTCCGTTTGGACGATGAATTTCTTTGAGAAATCAGGCATGGCAAGGACAGGGGCATTACAGAGAGCTAATTTCAGATCTTCAAAAGCGGCTTGTTGAGAAGGTCCCCACTCGAATTTGATGCCTTTCCTACGAAGAAGGTTCAATGGCGCCGCTCTATTAGCAAAGTTAGGAATGAACTTTCTGAAGAAATTCACCATACCAATGAACCTGGCGATACCTTTAATGTCCTTGGGAGGTTTAAAATCACGGATGGCCTGTGTTCTAGAATGATCGACTGCTACACCATCAGGTGACACAATATGCCCTAGGAATGACATAGAGGGCTTAGCAAAAGCGACCTTGGACAACTTGACAGTTAACCCAGCCTTACGAAGGCGATTCAGAACTTCTCGCAGATGATCTAGATGTTTTTCGAAGGTCTCCGAAAACACGACGACATCATCCAAGTAGTGATATAAGTACTCAAATTTGATGTCGGAGAAGACCCTATCTAGTAGCCTAGTGAGTACAGCTGCTCCCGTGGGGAGCCCGAAAGGTACGCGGTTGTATTCATATAAATTCCAGTCCGTGGCAAACGCTGTAAGGTGTTTAGACTCTTCAGCAAGGGGAATTTGATTATAGGCCTGATTCAAGTCCAAGATAGTAAAGAACTTGGCCTTACGAAACCATGAAAAGCAAGAATGAAGGTCGGGAAGGGGCACAGATTGTAACACCACCTTCCGATTGAGAGCCCTGTAGTCAATTACAGGCCTGAAGCCCCCTTGGGGTTTCGGGACTAGAAAAATAGGCGAAGAATACGCTGACTTAGAGGGCCTAATAATACCATCCTTCAACATCTGATCGATGATTTCTTTCAGAGCCTTCATTTTAGGTGGAGATAGCCTATACGGTGGAAAACGGACAGGAATCGAGTCCGTGACCTCAATTTTGTATTCGATCAGGTCAGTAACGCCAAGAGTATCAGAGAATACCTCGGGAAACGACTGACACAGTTTGCGAATACTATCAGCCTGCTCCTCAGGTAGATGTCTAAGGTCTAACAACATCTCATCCTGGGTAGGCGAAATAGAAGAACATGACACAGAATTACACTTTAATAGTGGAATTTTACAACTAGAAGCAAATTTGAATGTGCACGACCTAGACTGGAGATCGAGCACAAGACCAGTGTGAGAAATAAAGTCAGCTCCCAATATAATGGGGCAAGACAATTGCTTGGCCACAAACAATTTAATTTTCCATGTAAATTTAAAAATACGAATTTTGACCAGTAAGGAACCTAGAATTTCTAATGGAGATGTATTAGCAGAAACACATTTCACAGGAGAAGAGTCATAGACAGGTAGGTTACAAACAGACTTCAATTTCGAGTACCATTCAGCCGAAATAATGGAACAAACACTGCCTGAATTTAATAGAGCTGTTATAGGTTCGTTATTTACCTCAATCTTAAGGAAAGGAACAGGTGCGGGGTTATCCGCCGCAATCTTAAGACACTCTTTGGGGCATTCAAAGGACAGATTAGCAGATTTAACGTTCCCAGGATTTTCGATCTGCTTACCAGGGGCTGAGCCTCGGGAAGATGAATTAGTTGACTCAGCCGAAGCCACTAGTCACTTTTGATTGTTGTTGGAAGTTACCCCAGAAGTTGAGCAGGAGGGGGTGCTATTCGAATTGGGACAATTCTTGGCGATATGTGAGAAAGCCCCACATTTAAAACAGCCTTGTGATGAACCAGCTCCATTATTTGCCCTACTAGACTTGATCAGAGGACACTTATTGCGCAGGTGGTCAGGCGCCCCGCACGCATAACATTTACGGGGATTGACTGGTCGGCGAGGTGGAGGCCGAGTGTTACTAAAGGAAGGCGGGGGTTCTTTCGCGACACGCAAAGAATCGGCGTATCTAACTCCTTCCGCCGAGACGGCCAACGCTTCAAGTTCCGAGAAGGTTTGCGGGCACGCCGCGAAACACAAATATGACCTATAGGGAGGTGAAATTCCCTCTACAATAGCCTGCACAATCTGATCTTCAGGAAAATGAAGGGCAAACACCCTAGTATAAAACTTAATGTCCTGTATGAAATCAGCCAAGTTTTCATCCAAGCGCTGTACCCGATAATAGTATTTCTGAATCAGAGATGACCTCGCGCGGGCAGGAATGAAATTTGCAAGCAAGTGTGCGTGAAAATCTTCAATAGATGACTGTTCAGCAATAGCTCTTACTATTTTATCTGAGAGAACACCAATAGCATAAGGATAGATTATTTGTAAAATTTGACAAGGGGAAAGAGAAAACACAAGGGCGTGATCCTGAAATTCAACTAAAAATCTTAAAAATGAAATAACTTCACTGGTGGTGTTGACAGAAAACTTAGAGATACCTCTTAGCAACATTGCCAATGGATGAGGCAAGCTGCTAAACCCGGGTGACATAGTAGGTAGAGGTTTCAGGGGCAAAGAAGTTAATTCAGAACGGATGTTACTCAACGATGCACGGCGTTCAGACTCGTTGTCCAATGGGGCAGAAATAGTTTGAGCAGTGGGGGTTTTTCTATTTACTTCTCCCTTAGGAGACTCTTCCTCACTACCTACATTCACTATGGTGGGTTGATCAGATTTGGGAGGAATTTCCCCAGTTAACAATTGAGTGACTTTACTAGACAATTCAGAAATAGTTTCAAGGAGCGTATTAGCTTCCTTCCTCTGAACGTCATTCACCTTTAGAGACAACAGATCATTAACTCTATTTGAAAAATGATATAGCCTGCCTTGCACACGCTTAATTTGATTAGGAGACGGATCATTTTCATCAAAGAAACTAACGACCGATGCTAGCCCAGTAATGTTCTCGACGATCGTGGAAAGAGAGTCATCAATTTCTTTCTCTCCCAAATTGGGGATGGAAATGGGCAAATCAAGGGAGTCTCTAAGCTTGTTAGTGTCGATAGCAACCGTGCCTCCAGATTGCACGTTTCTAATAGTTAATTCGTAGATCAACTCCTCTTTGCGCAAGTAGTTAAGGAGGAGAACATCGCGAGGGCCGGGCATGATAACAGAAAAATTTTGAAAAACCTCAATAAAAAATTTCCAGCAACTGAGAAAATGGTTAGAGTTCGGATCAAAACAGAGCTTAGCCGTCAAAAGGGGCTAAATTGAGACCCATTCAACCACGCTCTGCTACCACTTGTTACCGTGTTTTGGTGGTAGTTATGCATGAAAGAAGGTGCTGGGTGGTGAAGGGGTCTCAAGCTACTAAAGTGAAATTAATTTTAAAATTTAACAAGGTTATATTTTCTTTTCAAAATTAGGTAACAACAAATAGAACAGGTACTTAGTAGCCGAAACACGATTGACAATTACATTTACATAGGTACCCCATTTGGGGCTTCAAAAAGTCAGAAACATAATTCTTGAGCCATGAGCCCAACCTTACAATGAACACCATACAACAAAGGGGCCGAAAACCCCCAAACATGCCAGAAACACCGGCTTCCAATTACATCCAAAAACCTCCTTGAGGCAGAAACACAATTTTCAAAAGGGCAATTTCCCCTTAAAATACAAGCCTATCATAGGCCACTCCGAACTCCACCTTTAAGCCGTCCTCAAAGGACATATACACAGGAGCAAAATACCCAATCTACTGAGGTCTGTTAAATGACAAGAAAGTTAATATATGACCTCTAAAATCACAATTTGAGAGGAGGCGAACTTGCACTCCTAATACACTTTGTCTTTAAGACCTATTTTGGCTCTAAGGCCACTGATGCAAGGGCTAATCCCATACTACAGAGGTGACTTAAGAAACTACTAACTTACATTACTGAAGAATAGGTTGCGAAAAATAAGTTCACCTCAAACAATGTGAGTGGGAGCTCGAGAGGGTTAACACTCTCTATCCCAGTATGTCGCTTTACAAGAGAATAGAAGAAAAGAGAAGTTACATTTTAGGAAAAGGTTACATAGGGGAACGCTTAGAACCTGCCCCGAAAGTTAAACTGCTGAGCTGGCAAAGAAAAAATTTATTAATCGGCCATTACCTTATTGTTGACCGCTGGCGAGGAAAGAGGCGCTTCCCGCCTCCTGCTATGTACTTAATACACTGAAAGATGGAACAGAAGTGGCTCGGAGACCCTAAAATCAGCAGTTTAAATACTCTCGCAGAAAGTTCTAGGCGTTAGGGGAAAGAAAACACCCTCCCACAAAGATTTTATTGGGTAGGACCCCGCAACAGATTCAAGTTGGGGAAAGATACACCAGATTGGTCAGAAATTAATTGAAAAAATTCGTGATTGGATACATTCAAAACAAGGGGAAGAAAGGGGTAAATATTGCCAACTTAAACAATGACAGAAAGAAATTTAACAAAGAACAAACTCCTGAAATTAAATTTTCTCCAACAAAATAGTTCTTTGACTCCGCACTAGGGTGCACTATTGTTGATCTTCAGTAGTGTCCTCTAGAAGAGAAAGTTCACACTTCTTAATACAAGCAAGACAAAAGTACGTCGAAAATGACACAGTTCACAAACTCAAAATTTTCCAGGTAGTGACATCTTCTGAGAAATTTGGAAATTAAGACCGTAGATAAAGTTCAGACTTCCTCCAGAAGAGGAGTTTCAACTGGCGCAACTTTTAAATAAACGGTGTGGAGGTGTACCGCCCGGTACAATTATTATTATTATTATTATTATTATTATTATTATTATTATTATTATTATTATTATTATTATTATTATTATTATTATTATTATTATTACGTGTATATCCATCTCTTTGTATTACAACCGGCTGAGGGAGTCGGGTATTTAAAGGGTGGAACATATTCGATTTGGCACTCCATGTCGTACGATGTGAGATATCTGGTGTTTACCCAACAAAATTTAAACTCAGACGTAGGTCGTCCGACAGAGTTCCGTTATCTCTGCCATTTGGTGGAGTGAAACGGAAGTCGAAATTGACACGCAGGCAGATTAAATGGCTTAGAATAAAAATGCAAGGGCATGGTAGCCGAGGTATTATTCTTTTTCTTTCCGATGCGGCCTGCTAAGGACCACGTGCCAATTTCAATTCAGTTCTTCATACTTTGTTGTCTTCTCTTCCGTTCCTTCCAATATTCTTTCATGCTTTCACTATGCTGTTTCTTTCTGTCCTCGGACCACTTCGCACCAGGCTTCTTGTCCAATCTTCCTTGGAATCCAAGGGTATAAAACCACGTGTACGACACGCACTGTTTTATTTACTCCGCTTAGCTTAACTAAAGTTGTCATTCCCTTCCCTGAAGGAAAGGGGTGGTCTACCTCGAAGGTGATGCCTTCTCTCTCGCCAGGCGATTCGACTTATTGGGGTGATGTGAAAGAGCAAGGCGCCGGGGAATATGGTGTGAAGTGGTGTAGGACTGTGGGAGATGGAGGGAGGGTATTCTTGGCCTTTTGGCTATGTGCTTTATTTATCTTCAATAGTTTTACAATGGTTGTACAGTTGTATTTTATCTTGTAGATATTGACATATAGTGATATTCTAAAATTACATTACTGACTACAATATTGGCTTTCAGAGTTGTTCTACAATTACAGTATTAGGCCTTCATTTAATGAAAACCTACAGCCTGTTTTCCAGTCATTGACCGGGTCAGGGATGGAATGAATGAATCAGATATAGGCTATTAGTATGATGGGGTCGCCACTCCCAAAGTGATTTATTAATGAATGATAGATGCAATGAAATGAGAAGGGAGAGTGTTGCTGGAATGAAAGATGACAGGGAAAACCGGAGTACCCGGAGAAAAACCTGTGCCGCCTCCGCTTTGTCCAGCACAAATCTCACGTGGAGTGACCGGGATTTGAACCACGGTATCCAGCGGTGAGAGTAGGCCTACATATAATTGTTCTACAATTACAGTAATACATCTTGGCGGTATATACAGTTGTAACGTATTGCAATAGCTTACTGGATACAATATAGGATTACAAGTATGTTACTGGATTCTCAGGTTGTGGTTTCTAGTTGAGTTGAGTTTTTGATAACCGTATGCCATAACTTTGTGAGTTTGCATATGGTGGATAAAGGAACCAGAATAAACATATGATGGCAAAGAGGTTAAAGAATTTCCTGTCCCCTATTTGAATAACTAATTTTAATTGTTTGACCCACAAAATAATGAGAACACGAGTTTGAAATTCAGACTTTGCTTGGGAACAATTATTTTGAAAGTTCTAACGTATTACTTTTAGTCTCACTTGACGATTTTATGGTATAATAATAATTTCGTGTGGCTATTTCTAGCCAAGTGCAGCCCTTGTAAGGCAGACCCTCCGACGAGGTTGGGCGGCATCTGCCATGTGTAGGTAACTGCGTGTTATTGTGGTGGAGGATAGTGTTATGTGTGGTGTGTGAGTTGCAGGGATATTGGGGACAGCACAAACACCCAGCCCCCCGGCCAGTGGAATTAACCAGTTAAGGTTAAAATCCCCGACCCGGCCGGGAATCGAACCCGGGACACACTGAACCGAAGGCCAGTACGCTGACCATTCAGCCAACGAGTCGGACGATTTTATGGTAACAAGCATAAAATGGAGTAATATTTTTTTCCTTGCAAAGTTTGATATCATTCCAGCCTCATTTGAAAAAAAATGTCGTGATTTCGCAAAGAGTTGCATTCTGCGATGTAACCTTAATTTTACTGAGTAGGCCTACTTGTTAAAAAAGTAATTTGTAATGATGATAATGATGATGATGATTCATTCGTGTCGCTTCGGCCAACTAAGGACCACGTCATTTGAACTGTTTCATTCTCCGGGCTTTAATATTTGCCTATTTCTCCCGCATTCTTTGCCGGTGTTGAAATTAAATGGCGTATGGCTTTTAGTGCCGGGAGTGTCCGAGGACATGTTCGGCTCGCCAGGTGCAGGTCTTTTGATTTGACTCCCGTAGGCGACCTGCGCGTCGTGATGATGATGATGATGAAATGATGAAGAAGACGACACATACGCCCAGCCCTCGTGTCAGCGAAGTTAACCAATGATGGTTAAAATTCCTGACCCTACCGGGAATCGATCCCGGGACACCTGTGACCAAAGGCCAGCACGCTAACCATTTAGCCATGGAGCCAGACGTTGCCGGTGTTGTTCCTTTCTTTCTACGGTCCACGCCCTTCCTGTTTTCCTTTTCTTGGAGACACTTGTGGTCTTGAAGTTGCGCTCCAGGATATCATGTGTGATGCTCACCTCTTGTAGATACACCTCACTGAACCAGGCCCCTTTTGTCTTCTTATCTTGGAAGTAGGAGAAGATTCGCCTGTTGAACTTGCAGGGCTCATTCTTGTTACGTGACCAGAAAAAGCCATCCTTCTCTTCAGCATCGTATCGGGTATCTATTCTACGTGGAAATGAGCGTGCGATTGTGCCGTCTTCTATATTTACCTTTGTCTTTGATGGGGCCCAAGATTTTCTTCAAAATCTTTCTTTGATCTCAAGTTTTCCAATAATGCCTTTTTGTTCATTACAAGACACTCCGCTGCATAGAGGGTCTCCGGACGAATGACTGTGTGGTAGTGTCTGAATTTGGCGTTCAAGGATAATGTTTTGGTTTATACACCCTTGATTAGCTGGTATGCCATTTCCATTTTATTCATGTGTAACATCAAGAATTCTTTCTCAGACATGTTGGGTTCTATCCATTCACCTAGATATTTAAACTTTCCTACCCGCTTGAATTTTCGTAATTCCACATTTCAC
Source organism: Anabrus simplex (assembly GCF_040414725.1). NCBI lineage: Eukaryota > Metazoa > Arthropoda > Insecta > Orthoptera > Tettigoniidae > Anabrus > Anabrus simplex. Next base: position 289,485,779 of record NC_090271.1, read on the forward strand.
TCTTTTGGTGGCTCCTTTATGTTTGTTACAAACTGAGTTTTCTGAACGGAGATCTGAAGCTGTCTGATTTGTTTTGTAGCTGTGTGTAGCGAGTCGGAAAAGATTGCTCGATCATCTGCAAAAGAAAGATAGTCAATTACGAGGTTTGTGTTCTTGCAAGTCAAAATGTATTATTGCGAACATTTATTTGTTTATAACGGACACGTACTGGAAGTTCTAAAAAGCAGTTTATTCAGTTTCTGAGTTAGCCGACCTCAGTGGCATGGTCGGTTAACTGTTGTCTTCTGTTCCCCAGATAGGGGATTCGATCCTGATCAGTTTGGAGCCATATGAGAATGTTTTACAACTCAATATTACTAGTTTCCGGTATTTAAGAACTCCCGCGGGACAAAAGCCTGACACTCAGGCGTCTCTCAACATTAGAAGCAATTGAAGTGGGACGATAGCAATTTAGCTTTACTGCTAATTATTGATTTGACTTAAATATAGACATTCTACTGATTGTCCATCTTCGTATTTATAGAACTTTATGGATCATTGTATTCTGAGTGAAAAGAAGACACCCCCCCCCAAAAAAAACAGAAATAGGCAAAATTGCAGCACACGGGCATAATAATGAAGAATGGTGATGGCGGTGGTGATTATTATTTTTAAGAGGAAGTACAACTAGGCAATTATTCTATATTAACACTAATCAGAGGGAAAATGTCCGGCTCTACAGCTAAATGGTTAGCGTGCTGGCCTTTGGTCACAGGGGTCCCGGGTTCGATTCCCGGCAAGGGCGGGAATTTTAACCATAATTTGTTAATTTCGCTGACACGGAGGCTGGGTGTATGTGTCGTCTTCATCATCATTTCATCCTCATTACTACGCGCAGGTCGCCTATGGGAGTCAACTCAAAAAAGCTGCATCAAGCGAGCCGAACTTGTCCTCGGACACCCCCGGCACTAAAAGCCATACGCCATTTCGTTTTTTACAGGGAAAGTGAAAGAAGTTTGACACTTCGACAACTGAAGGTATCGGAAAAAAGGACAAGGTGCACGAAGGGCCTGAAAATGAAAGACTCTATATGCCTCGAAAACCTACTACTGTTGCGGTCGGAAAAGAACAAGTGATGACGAAGGAAGGTCGGATAGGATAGATAAAAATGAAGACCCTGGCACAAGTGGTTTCTTTATAGTTAGTTAGTTTCTTTATAGTTACTAAATATTCTAATATATTGCTGTATAATATATCACTTCATTTTGTCTTATGGGTAGAGTATTTCTTATTTCTGTACTTCTTTTTCACTGATAATATTAATGAATGAACTTATTAGAATTTAAAAACAAATTATAGCCGTACATGAAGCTTCTTTGATTGTCTACGAGACAGGGTCGTTTTGTTCATTTTGTTTTATTCTGTTCTCTTTCTTTGTTCAATCTTTTTATGTTATCTTTTAATTGTACTTTGTACTTACTTTTGTAATTGGAAGTAACCTCTGTAAAAGGCAATATTGAAGTAAAATAAATAAATAAATAAATAAATAAATAAATAAATAAATAAATAAATAAATAAATAAATAAATAAATAAATAAATAAATTTGAAACAATGCTAGGACTCAGCTAAGGGTCCGTGGTGGCCAATTCACGCTCCCAACTGAAGAGCTCCTGGGGTCCAGTTTAGTCCCTCTTACGACAGGCAGGGTGTACCGTGGATGGTTATTCCATCGTTCCCACCCACAATGAAGAACACGCCCGCTAGAGGGTTAAAAATGTCTTTATTCTTACTTAATAGGCCAAGCTAGTTAGTCCACCCTTGTAACTGGACATTTCACTGGAATGATAAATGAAAACATAATTGTGAAGATAATATCTTAAAATCTGTTCGACTGGAGATCAAACTGTCTTCAAATCTCACAGCCAGCAAGTGCTGCTTTGTAGGCGTGCTGCTGTCAAGGTCGCAGACAAGTGTTCATTGTTGACGAAAGGAACTCCCAGGCAGCGAAAGTGTGACGTCAGTGTTACTACCGCGCTTTTCAGTGAGGCAAAAAACGAGGTTTCCAGTATAAACATGCCGGTTGGCTCCGTGACTTGTTACAAAAACTCTGCCGCGCATAACGGAAATGTGGGATTGGAACAGTTATTCACGATCTCCATGTGGTAGCCAGGAGGATCGAGCTCCGTGAACTCAACACGCATGGCAAGCATGTGACACTTTCTGCCGGTTCATTCCTCCACACCGTAATACGAATTTTACACTAAAAGCCGAAATGAAGCCTTTACTTTTCTCATTGCTGTATCTTTAGACTTCTCACGGACAGGCTTCTTAACAAGGCAGCCACAGTTTGAAATCGCAAATCCCTTATCAGTGATATAAGTAAAGAACTGGGATCTCAGATAAGTCTTTTTGCGGATGATATATTTACAAAATTGCCTCCCAATGGAGGAAGCCCATAAAGACTAAGTATACCCACAAGACAGTCATAATAAACATTACAATGATTTTGATATACAATTTTAAACAACACCTACAGGTAGAGGTGTGGATTAAGATGGTGATTCAGAGTTTGGCAACTCTTCTTTACGACCATGGTGACTATTTCATCTCGTACAAAAGTTGGAACGCGATCATATTTTTCGAAATTCCTAATGAAATGGCGTATGGCTTTTAGTGCCGGGAGTGTCCGAGGACAAGTTCAGCTCGCCAGATGCAGGTCTTTTGATTTGACGCCCATAGGCGACCTGCTCGTCGCGATGAAGATGAAATGATGATGCAGACGGCACATACACCCAACTCCGGTGTCAGCGGAATTAACCAATCATGGTTAAAATTCCTGACCCCGCCGGGAATCGAACCCGGGACCCTCTGACCAAAGGCAAGCACGCTAACCATTTAGCCATGGAGCCGGACGCTCCTATCAGTAGACCTATTATATTAACGCGTTGAGCTCATACCTGTCTTTGAAATAATTAACGGTAGGTTCATAGACAGCTTTCTTTTCTTTATCCACCTCCTCAGCTTGTTGAAGACCAACATCGAATCAGATAGATGGATCAGTAATGATGGCATGCTTAGACGTGTTAGAATATGCAATAACATCAACTCTTCTAGTAGACCGATCTGAGGAAAGGCATGGGATTTCTTCGTGATCTTGCCAGCCTGTATGGAGTAATAAATAAGTTACAGGATTGTCAACGACTGCGAAAATACCTCAACGACAATGCTGTGATGGAAAACGGGATAAAATGTCCGGTTGTAAGCTTCACCGGGAGGAAAGTCCTCTCACTTTTAATGACTGTATTGATGGGATGAAACTTCTTCATGCTGATCACTGATTAGTACCTAGGTGTTAATATAAGGAAATATGATAATAATGTTATTTGCTTTTACGTGCCACTTTTACTGTTTTCGGAGATGCTAAGGTACCGGAATTCAGTCCCTCATGAGTTATTTTACGTGCCAGTAAATCTACCGACACGACGCTGACGTATTTGAGCACCTCCAAATACCACCGGATTGAGCCAGGATCGAACCTGCCAAGTTGAGGTCAGAAGGCCAGCGCCTCAACCGTCTTTACCACTCAGCCTGCCTGTAAAGAAACATCTTCAGTCGGGTAATCACAGGGCACTGATAAAGCCTCACTTAGAGTATGATCCTCACCAGGATTACTTGATTCGAGAACTAAACATGATCCGAAGGAAAAGAACACGATTTGTTCTTGGTGATTTCCGACAAAAGAGTAGTGTTTACGAAAATGTTGCAAACTTTGTGCTGGAAAGACTTGAGAGTAAGGAGACGAGCTGCTCGACTGAGCGGTATGTTCCCAGCTGTCATTGCAGAGATGACATGGAATGACATTAGCAGCTTTTAAGGGTAATAAATATAAAATAAATGTAAATTTGGAATTTGAGAGAACAAATTGGAACAGATATTCATTTATAGGAAGAAAAATTGTCCGCCTCTGTGATGTAGTGATTAGTGTGATTAGCTGCCACCCCGGAGGCCCGGGTTCGATTCCCACCTTAGCCATCCTTGAAGTGGTTTTCCGTGGTTCCCCACTTCTCCTCCAGGCAAATGCCGGGATGGTTCCTAACTTAAGGCCACGGCCGCTTCCTTCCCTCTTCCTTGTCTATCACTTCCAATCATCCCATCCTCCACAAAGCCCCTATTCAGCATAGCAGGTGAGGCCGCCTGGGCGAGGTTCTGGTCATCCTCTCCAGTTTTATCCCCCGACACGAAGTTTGAAGCTCCAGGACACTGCCCTTGAGGCGGTAGAGGTGGGATCCCTCGCTGAGTCCGAGGGTAAAACCGACCCTGGAGGGTAAACAGATTAAGAAGAAGAAGAAGAAGAAGAAGAAGGAAGAGGAATTAGGGATTCGAATAATTTTCCAACGGGAATGATTTCCAACTTTCTGAAATTAGCTAAAAGAAGACTAGGTAAACAATTGATAGGTAATCTGCCACCTGGACGACACTCCTAGATGATCAGTAGTGATTGATTGATTGATTGATTGATTGATTGATTGATTGATTGATTGATTGATTGATTGATTGATTGATTGATTGATTGATTGATTGATTGATTGATTGATTGATTGATTGATTGATTGATTGATTGATTGATTGATTGATTGATTGAAAACACCTACAAGCTACAAAGGCCTTCGGCCGAGATTGGTATTTCTTCCGGTAGTGCTGGTCCTTTTCCATTCATATTCCTTATCCGACATCCCTTTTGTCAGTTCGTGTTCATTTTCGATCCCAGGGTAACTTTGTTTACAAGGACTGGGCAATTGTTCTTTCTGGGCTATTTCTGACACGCTCTACTTTTGAGGGGATCTTCTTCTTCTTCTTCTTCTGCCGGTTGAGGCGTTGGCCTTTTGACCTCAACTTGGCAGGGTCGATCTTGGCTCAGTCCGATGGTCTTTGAAGGTTAGGCTCGTGTCGGTAGATTTACTGGCATGTAAACGAACTCCTGCGGGACTAAATTCTGGTACCTAGGCGTCTCCGAAAACCGTAAAAGTAGGTAGTGGGACGTAAAAACAAATAACATTATTGTAGTTACATAGAAAAGAAAATGTTAGCTTACGATAGGGTGGCAAGTAGAGGTGCATCAAACCAGTCTATAGCCTGATGAGCCAAAGAACAACAAATCTACATGCGGAGGTCTATCACATTTAAGCCCTTTTAAACACCACAAAACTCCGGTGGAAGTCGATCCCGAAACTTTAATGCCGAAAACAATTCTTGAAGGAGTTGTGGAGGGAAGGAATGCCAGAGCAGACCGATGTTGTAGTACATCGACCAAGACATGAGGGAACCAGCTGTCACACCTACGCCACAGTGGAGCAGAGAGATGCTTGCGCCGCCGCAATCCTAACTCACGATTGATGACGCAAGAAGACCGGTACCATTAATATTAACCTCCATCACCAGTTAATAAAACTGTATTGAAACAATGTACTGGTTTATAAGGTAAGAATTTGTTGTTCATTGGTTTTTTCTTCAACCTGTGGACAATCTATTTTTCTAGTTCTACTAGCTGCATTCGGAACAATCATAAAGCGTGTGGTAAGGTATCTAACTCCCCAGCTACTCTCCGCCAATATTCAGGCATGCTGTTTTATTATGACATAGGTACAGTCGAATTTCGATCTCTCTAAGTGCTTGTGGAGGCTGGGAGCACGTCAAGTTATCGAATATTCGAGGTACGGAAATACGTGTATACTACTTCGGCTCCAGCAATACTGTTATATTTTCTCTATATCTACAAGTTGGTGTTTCAAAACCAGCTTGTTTTTTATGTCTTTATAGGGAACATTGTCATTTTGGATACTTACAAATTCGTATTAAAGAGAAGTCCGTAATTTTCCTTTCCCGTTTTCTTCGTAACACACTACTCTCTACACATTTCTCTAGCATATTTACAGCACCAAACACGTCCTCGCCAACTGATGACTCTCCTTGAATAAAGTTACAAAATCTAGCCAGGGCTGTCTAACCAAACAGGCCAGAAACTCCCAACTTTCACACCACCTCGTCCTGTCAGCAGCTTGCTGAGTGATGTGAAGTAGACTGAAGTAGGATTTTAAACTGCTGTGGTACGCGGCTACTCAAACAGTAGCGATTGCTTTATACTGTATAAAGAGACGATCTATGTCCTGGTTTCTTCTAGAGAAACTAGGTTTTCGTGAGGATGATGTGTTCGCATAAGCATTATGTTCGCATGATAACAAGTTACAGAAACACATTTTACCCTTGGAAGTATCGAAAAATTCAAGTAATAGAAAATATATAACACGTAAATCATACAATATTCCGTCGGGAAACGAACTCCACTGTCGACAGCCCTGAAGATGACTTTCCGTGGTTTACCATTTTCACACCAGGCTGGGGCTGCACCTTAATCAAGGCCATGGCCGCTTTCTTCCCAATCCTAGCCCTCTCTTGTCCTATCGTCGCCATAAGACCTATCTGTGTCTGTGCGACGTAATGCCAAGGAAAAGTTTCTAATAACTCTGCGATACCTCTTGATATTATTTGGACTTACCTTTCTGTGTTTATATGGAGTGCTGGAGTGCCCTGGCTTAATATGGAATCTGCCCAGACGTTTCAAGCCCAGGATACTACGGCTAGGATAGATTTGGAACATATTGTGTAATGTACCGTATTTACCGCCTGCCAGCGTACAGTTCGACAAGCCCGCATCTCCTGCATGTACGATGTTTTTCACCTCTCTAGTACCCGAACTTTCTCCTCTGTCTCCACTTAGAACTGCTCCGCTCATATAATGTAACATCTCGTACGGGAATAATATTTAGTAAAGTTAGATGATGCCTCTAGTTAATATATAAGGAGACGGTACTACTCCGGCCTTTGCAAACCGACTTTCCCGCTGACCATTTGACACTTGATTCTGCCCCTAAGAAGACCGGTATCCATCATTCAAGGCCAAAGGGAGCTATAATGACACAAACGTGTGTAACTCAGCCTAGCCTTGAACAGAAATATGACTTTGTTTGATTCCTGGAACAGGTTTTGTTGGAATACTCTTGTGAAGTGCTCTCGGCTATATCCTCTTACTCTGGCCCAATGTTGGTTTGAGACTGGCCTCTGGCTTTCATCACGTTCGAGCGAAATATATCGCTTTACAGAATAATACGTATTACACTGGCAAACACATTTTTTGTTTCCTTTGTTCTTATTACTTAATTTCGGTGTACTGACCTCAGATCTGTCAAAAAAAATCTCTGTAAGCCACAGTTATTTTTTAAAAATCAACAACTGTTAGTTTTCATCTTTAAATTGACCAACATTTTAAACATTCAGTTCAATAAACAGAATTTGGATATCATCCTGGTGAAAATATTCTTGATTTATACACATAAACATGCAGTTTTATCAGATAATTTGAAATATAACAAAATAATATCACTTATTTCTAGTACATCAATCACAGTCACCACTGATCTGCATTTAGGACAGTCGCCCAGGTGGTAGATTCTCTATCTATTGTTTTCTTAGCCTTTCCTTGAATGATTTCAAAGAAATTGGAAATTTATTGAACATTTCCCTTGGTAAGTTATTCCAATCCCTAACTCCCCTACCTATTAACGAATATTTACCCCAATTTGTCCTCTTGAATTCCAACTTTATCTCCATATTGTGATCTTCCCTGCTTTTAAAAAGCACCACTCAATCTCATTCATTTACTAACGTCATTCCACTCCATCTCTCCACTGACAGCTCGGAATATACCACTTAATAGTCGAGCAGCTCGTCTCCTTTCCCCCAGTTCTTCCCAGTCCAAACTTTGCAATATTTTCGTAACACTACTCCTTTGTCGGAAATCACCCAGAACAAATAGAACTTATATACAATGCAATTAAATATAAACATAGAGGTACAAATGCATTGAAGGAAATAAAAAAAAAATGACAGAATAGGTGGCATGCAAAACTCAAGTAGGTCCCAATCCCGCCAATATTCAGGCAGGTTGTTTTACTCGGGCCGCAGTAGTGATCCCACTTATAGGAGGTGAATGGCGGCAGACCGTGGTTCAGACGGCAGCGCGTCGGCCTCTCACCGCTGGATACCGTGGTTCAAATCCCGGTCACTCCATGTGAGATTTGTGCTGGACAAAGCGGAGGCGGGACAGGTATTTCTCCGGGTACTCCGGTTTTCCGTGTCATCTTTCATTCCAGCAACACTCTCCATTCTCATTTCATAGCATCTATCATTCATTCATAAATCACTTTGGGAGTGGCGACCCCATCGTACTAATAGCCTATATCTGCTTCATTCATTACATCCCTGACCCGGTTAATGACTGGAAAACAGGTTGTAAGTTTTCATTTTCAATGGCAGCAGAAGATACAATGCACATCACAACAAACAATGGTCAATGTAATGTTATTGTTGATGAATTTTATGAGATTTCGATATTGCAGGCCTTCACATTTAGTTTTCTTCCGACTCTGTGATACTAGGTCATCTGATGTAAAGAGAGTTTTCCTTTTTTCAAGACTCCCTCTTGTCTTATTCTCGAAGCGATCGTTCTTCTTTAAGGGATCGCTCCTTCACGATTTTTTCTCATTTTTATAATCATCTTCGCAGTTTTCCTTGTTGATAATTCTTTTTGCTAGTTGCTTTACGTCGCACTGACACGGATATGTCTTACGACGACGATGGGACAGGAAAGGGCTAGGAGTGGGAAGGAAGCGTCCGTGGCCCTAATTATGGTACAGCCCCAGCATTTTCTTGGTGTGAAAATGGGAAACCACGTAAAACCATCTTCATGGCTGCCGACAGTGGGGTTTGAAGCCACTATCTCCCGAATACTGGATACTGGCCGCACTTAAGCGACTGCAGCTATCGAGCTCGGTAAATGGCAGCCCCTTGTTGATATGGACCAATGACCACGTGGTTTTACATCTTAAGACAATAATGACAACAACCATCACCAGTTGACACGACTGAACGATACTTCCATGTTAGCAATGCTCAGCGCTGATTTCGTCTAAGCAACAAAAGTCTAAATTAATGAGTTCTGTTATCATAGTTGGTACAGTAAAACTACATTAAGTCATAAATGATCGGAAATTGTATTATGTATAACTTTTCTTACATAGTAGATACTTTTCGATAGGATCAATGAGGTAGGTATCTAAAAATCAAATTTTAGGCTCCTTCCTCTAAACTAACATTTCATGCAGCGTTCATAAAATTATTTATACCCTAGACTGTAGCGCCTTGTTCCCCAACTTAACATACCGATACTGAACTTCTAGAAATTCCGTCTAGTCTTTCCCCGTGGCGTCTCAACAAACAAATGGAAATTAAATTAAACTTATTTTCGACTTTGATACGAGATAAAAGCGAAGTATACAGACAGTCGAAGATGGATAATATGTCGAGCCTCTGTTGAAATTGACTCCTAAAGAAGGCAATTGCTAGAGATCCTTGTTCGATCCTGACAGTAGGAGACACCTTTTCTTATGGCATGACGTGCGCCATAGGCTGATATTAATACCGCTAAGGTTGGAGCAGCTACGCGTCATCGTGACCATGTGGCACCTCCCACTCTCAGATTCCACTCCGCTCTGTCACAGCTAATCTTCCACTATTAATACTTAGTTCGTTGGCCGACAAAAATGCCGTACCCAACACAGAATCACACCTCACACTTATCCATGACGGGAGTATTGTCTGAGAAGAAACAATACCATATGTCACAATGCTCTTCCTATCCATCATATGCCGTAAGACTGGTCATGTCTCCCAGCCATATATGGATATGCAGTCCATCGGAACCATTTTCGTTGCGCTCATTTTCCTGTTCCAATCATCCTTAGATACAGTATTCTGTACGAGTGTCTAAAGACGTCTTGCAAACATACATTCCTACAGTACGATACGGAAGGTTCATTTTCTTTTACACACATTTACGATACGGAAGGTTCATTTTCTTTTACACACATTCATAGGAAAATGAACACAACGAAAATTGTTGTGATGGACAGTAGCGGTGATTGGCAATTAAAAGTGCGGGGGTAAAAAGAATATATACAGACAACGAGCAGTACCCGGGTTTGTGGGGTTTGCGGGATATAGCGGACGGGGAGGGGAAGGGGGGAAGAGGGTTATGTACATCAAAACTGAAAAAAAGCGCTACAAAATGGTAAGTTTTTCATGTTCTCTGAGCGAATTTCCACAGAGAGGTAAAGTTGACACTTTACCAACTTAAGTGCGGTAATATTAGTTTTTTTTAGAGTTCCATCTGAATAACTTGGGTACAGTAGAGTATATTGCATACTTCAATAAACTTCGTTTTACGCACACACAGTGGCTGAGCAATTACCTTCTTGTGCCCAAGATCGAGTCATGTTAACAAGTTCGCGACTCACTTCAATATTTATTAACTTTCCTCCTCCCAGTGATGACACAGTGATAATTCCGCACTCCATTCAACATGGAGTGATTAACAGTTCCGCAGGATGTATTCTGTCTGCTGCCGAGGTCAAGCATGAAGTCTTCCTTCCTGGTTGCTCCTCCTCCAGTTGCAAAGATACCTGAATATTGTCGTTAATGGAATCCGGACTTGTACAACTCCTGACTGGCTTAGACCGGTAGTCAAGCTTACACTAAGAAAAATGTAGAAACCTGTCAAAATCGGGATGCTTGTGAACCCTGAGATCTTTATTACCTGATGTGGCACGGATACGTGTTTCCTCTTGTGAAGTAGTCCGCATGGAAAAGTTCACAGGAGAAAGACTTTACTGATTATCTTAAAATAAACATGAATGAACCAGCAGCTAATGAGTCAGCTCGAATGTTCTCACTCAGTGAAGCGGGCAAACTTTCTCAGCGAGGAGCCAGCTGGTACGTCGTCGTTCCTAAAATAAAAATCTCTCTAGCAATTTATTTATCCGTAATGTGTTCCCTGTATGTTTGTTTATTTCATTGTCTACTTACTGCCGTATAATGCAATTTCATATACAGCTGTACTGTTTCGTCTAATAATACAGTATTAATATTTAACACTTGAAAGAAATGAAATTCATACACCACCTTTTAAACACCGCGTGGACAAAATAGAAGTGACCGGAGAAATATTTACAATAGGACTAACGAGCGATTGATCCTTGTTAATGAACAACACGGAAAATGCTGGAAATGGCCTTAACTGAAAAAATGAAAAACTGAGGATCCAAAAGTCCTGACTTCACTTCACTCAGAAACCACCGACAGAACTCAACACGCGAAAGTTCGTCTGGACGCTTTAACGTACACACAACAGTAAATTTGTAAAGATACAGATGCAGCTCCTTTTCGATAATGTTTCGACTCGGCGGTCTCTTAATTTGCACTCGCGCAGATTAGCGGCTTTGACATTTCGTCGGACGAGTTTCGGGCTTTCCTTCACTCGAGCAATGCTTTCTGGTGGACAATTACGGTTTCTAACAGTCCGACTCCATGAGTACTTGAGTGTTTATTATTATTGAACATAACAGGCGTTCAGCCCAAATACATGATTACAATGCAAACAACTCGCAACAAAAGGGAAAAAAACCACTAGACTCTTTGGGCATGCCATGAGGTCCATCAGATACTCCGTAAACGTGACACTCCCTAGGGAGAGTCACCACAGCAGTCATCCTTACATGCCACGTCCAACAACCTACTACTGCTGCTGTCCGGCCGTGTCATCACCCCTGGTGAGTAACAGTCCGACTCCATGGCTAAATGATTAGCGTGCTGGCCTTAGTCACTAGGGTCCCGGGTTCGATTCCCAGCAGGGTGTGGAATTTGGTTAATTTTGCTGGCACTGGGGCTGGATGTATGTGTCGTCTTCATCATCATTTCATCCTCATCATGACGCGCAGGCCGCCTACCTGCATCTGGCGAGCCGAACTTGTCTTAGGACACTCCCAGCACTAAAAGCCATACGCCATTTCATTTCCTTCGCTACGGAGCCCGTTTTACGCCATTTCGCCACTCAGTTTTGCATTGCAGACTTTGCTGGAGGTTTTGCCAAAACACTTCCAGACTTAAACTCTTACGCAAACAGTTCCTCACAGGTTTTTCACGAATCGTGCTTCGCATAACACTCGTCAAAGAACACAGGCTGTTTCATCGTGAGCTCCATTTTGTGTTGTATTCAACTGGTCACTAAACACGTCTGCTCCTCGCTCTCACTCACAGGGACGATGCGAGAGGTACGCACGCGCAGATACGTGGCAGCAACAGATTGGTGCATCAAAATCAGGGTTTCCAGCATTTCAGTGACGGGCAGTTCTCCTGTTCATTAACAAGGGGTCAGTTCTTTGTCAGTATTATAAATATTTTCCGGGGCAGGTTTATTTTTCCCACCTGTATATTTATTAAGAGACTGCCTGGTCGAGGCGGTAAAGGCGTGCTCAATTCACCCGGAAGGACGTGGGTTCGAATCCCCGTCAGGAAGTCGTAAAATTTAAGAAATGAGATTTCCACATGGCCCTGAGGTTCACTCAACCTACACCAAAAATGAGTACCAGGTTAATTCCTGGGTGTGAAGGCGGCCGGGCGTAGAGCTAACCATTCTACCCCAACAAGTGCCGAGGTTACGGATGGTGGAAGACTTTACCTTCCACCCCTCCAGGGGCCTTCATGGCCTGTGCGGAGATGACTTTTCTTTACTTTGTATATTTATTATTATTATTAGTTTATTATTAATGCATTATGCCCAACTGTGGAACGCGTTTGAAATTATTTAGTACAATATTCATTCACTGTGTACCTTCCTGCGTCCTCCGGTTCATTCTGTGTATATTTTCTTTTAGGTTTCTCTGTAAATGTATGTTTGCTTACTAAGCTTCCAAATTGTGTTCTCTGTTGAGTGGTTTCCTCGGTAATATAAATTTCTTGAAGATCTGCGTTTATTTCCTCTGACCAATTGTTGCAGTTTTACAGGGATAGTGCTCGGTGTAAAAGTTCATTTGTCAGTCTGTTGTTATCCACTGTGTCTAGGTGTCCGTAGAATTTTAATCGCTGCTTTCTAATTGTATCTGTGCTTTTCTTCTGTGACTAGGCAAATTTCTTGTCGATTCTTTTTCATCCAAATTCCATTTTCTTATTTTTGTCCTAGGATTTTTCTGAGAATTTTCCTCGTCCTTCGCTGGTTTTTATTTGTCTTTATGTGTTTATTTTGTATTTGTGACCTGCGTCCCGTTTTTAGCGTTTCGGACGCATGAAGTGCTTCTGATTTGCTGACTGTGTTGTAATGTCGTAATTTTACATTTCTCAAATATACATTTTGTTATTGTGTCTGTTCCAGGTGATTTTGTGAGCTCTTTGCAGTTTAGCAGTTCTTTGTTTGCTTCTTGAGTTATCCCTGCTGGCTTAATAATTACTCCTAGATACATGAATTTATCTACTTTTAAGCTGTTTCCGACTTTGTGATTATTAGTTGGTTGACGAATCTTGATTTAGTTTATAGTGCGTCTTTTCAAATGAAATAAGAAGAGCAGGAAGGCTGGTGTGTGGTTAAAATGGTACGTGCATTCACCTCCATTGGGGTGTGCATTAAAAGAGTTTCAGCACCTTGGGAAGACGAGTTTACTTTATTTTTTTACTGCAAGTATAATTTTTTTACAACTTGCTTTACGTCACACTGACACAGATAGATAGGTCTTATGGCGACGATGTGATAGGAAAGGGCTAGGAGTGGGAAGGAAGCTGCCGTGGCCTAGTGTCAAAATGGGAAAGCACGGAAAACCACCTTCAGGGCTGCCAACATTGGTGTTCGAATCCACTATCTCCCGAATGCAAGCTCACAGCTGCGTGCTCCTAAACGCTGTGTCGGTGCGACGTAAAGCAACGTGTAAAAAATAATATTCGCAGTAAAAAATAAACTCATGTCGTCTTCCCGAGATGGTGTAGCACTTTTAATGCATACCCCCAATGAAGGTGAATGCATGTACCATATTTGCTCTGATATGCCTATCATCGAAGTAAACAAATTACTAACATTTATGTCCGGCTCCATGGCTAAATGGTTAACGTGTTGGCCTTTGGTCCAGAGGGCCCCGGGTTCGATTCCCGGCCAGGTCGGAGATTTTAACCATAAATGGTTAATTCCCTTAGCTCGGGGACTGGGTGTTTGTGCTGTCCCTAACATCCCTCCAACTCACACACCACACGTAACACTATCCTCCATCACAATAACACGCAGTTACCTACACATGGCAGATGCCGCCCACCCTCGTCGGAGGGTCTGCATTACAAGGGCTGCACCCGGCTAGAAATAGCCACACGAAATTATTATTATTATTATTATTATTATTATTATTATTATTATTATTATTATTATTATTAATATTATTACCAACATTTGTGAATTACGCGCTGCATAATATTACCAGAAGAGTCGTAATATTGATATCGTCAGGGAAAAATCTACAATTGAAAGAAAGTTATACTCCAAGGTGGAGATATTTTTGTGTAGACATTCGACAGTATGCTATCACCGGAAAGAGTGCAAGGAATGCCATTGTCCCCTAACAGCACTTGTAGACAGCATTTCTTACTTTAGTTGTTAATATTAGTGAGGAGAAAGGCAAAATTCGTTAGGCGCCAGTGTTGAGCTGCGAGACTGTCTCAACTTTTTTGTAGCTGTACTAGGTTGGACATTCACATGTTACTTTCCTCAAGCACGGAACATTACAACATCTCATTTCCCACAAGCGACTTGTTAAACTCCCTGCAAATCCGCTTTAAAATTAAATGTTACAAGGATAAACGTGTAACTATGGCTCACAATGTTAGACTTAAAAAGCTTCACGTGTAGAATCGACTTCCTCTGCCTCTTGCCGTGAAAAAGAAATGTAAAGCCAGAGCCTGTTAACAGTCATTTGACGGGGTCAGGAAAGGAATGAATGAAGTCCCCATCTACCGGCGAGGATAGGAATTGTGCCGGCTGCCGAAGACTGTCGCACTCCTCTGGGGCAATGATTGATGACTGACAGATGAAATGAAATGATATTGGGGTCTGTTGCTGAAATGAAAGATGACAGGAAAAACCGGAGTACCCGGAGAAAAAACTGTCCCACCTCTGCTTTGTCCAGCACAGATCTCACATGTGGAGTAACCGGGATTTGACCCAAGGAACCCAGCGGTGAGGGACTGGTGCGCTGCCGCCTGAGCCAGGGAGGCTTTGCCTCTTTGCGTACCAATTTATAAATAAAATAATAATAATGTCCGCCTCTGTGGTGTAGTGGTTAGTGTGATTAGCTGCCACCCCCGGAGGTCCGGGTTCGATTCCCGGCTCTGCCACGAAATTTGAAAAGTGGTACGAGGGCTGGAATGGGGTCCACCCAGCCTCGGGAGGTCAACTGAGTAGAGGTGGGTTCGATTCCTACCTCAGCCATCCTGGAAGTGGTTTTCCGTGGTTTCCCACTTCTCCTCCAGGCAAATGCCGGGATGGTACCTAACTTATGGCCACGGCCGCTTCCTTCCCTCTTCCTTGTCTATCCCTTCCAATCTTCCCATCTCCCACCAAGGCCCCTGTTCAGCATAGCAGGTGAGGCCACCTGGGCGAGGTATTGGTCATCCTCTCCAGTTGTATCCCCCGACCCAATGTCTCACGCTCCAGGATACTGCCCTTGAGGTGGTAGAGGTGGGAACCCTCGCTGAATCCGAGGGAAAAACCAACCCTGGAGGGTAATCAGAAAGAAATAATAATAATAATAATAATAATAATAATAATAATAATAATAATAATAATAATAATAATAATAATAATAATAATAATAAGTGTGATACAGTGGTGAAACCAGAATGTCTTTACGCAAGTGAATGTCTAGTTTTGAACTATAATTTAGATAAACTGGAAATTCTAGAAAGAAGAATGATGAGAAAAATCTTAGGACTAATGAAAACAACGCAACAATGGAAAATAAGAAATAATAAGGAAATATACCAGGACATAGGGAATATAACAGGAACTATAAGAAAAAATGTGATTGCTACTTTTTTTGAAGATATCTATATAATGGATGATAACAGATTGACAAAACAGATATTGAAGTACCTCTGGGAAACAAGTCAACAACGAGCTAGATAGAAGAGGTCAAGAAAGATTCAGAAAGAAATACTGGTACAATAAGAGAAGAGAAAACTTTGGAAAGAAAGTTTTTGAAAAGAGAGGTTTAAGAATGGAAGGATTCCAAGTAAGAATGAAATTGAAATGCGGTCCAAAATGGTTTGAGGAGAGAAAAATAAAGCATAGTGCAGTGACACAAAGGGCACTAGGAAAGTTTTGCAATGTGAGTGAACGCTTTAGACTGTTTCAAACTAATTTCCACCACACTCAGCACACTTTTCCATAAGTCGAAAACTGTCACTGACGCAACTCTGACCCTTTTCTTCGGTTACATTTTCACACTCTCGATCCCATGCTGCCAGAAGCTCCTCATCGGATGCAAAACGCCGCCCTTCAGCTTCATGTTCACTTCTGGGAAGAGTGCGAAGTCACATGGGGCAAGATCAGGACTGTATGGAGGGTGATCAAGCACAGTCAACCTTGATCCGGAAAGTGTTGAGCCGTGATCTTGGACGGAGCTGCTTGAGAGTCTGGATGACCTGAGGCAGACAAGTCTCACTGTACCACTTCGCAGTATTTGTGTTTCTAGTAGAACCCGAGTCAGGATGCCCCGTTTAGTGAACAACACTGCAATCATCCTTTTCTTCACTGACCTTGACTTTCACACAGTCACAGGAGTACCCTCATCTTCAAACAGCCACATCTTGTTCTGGGATTTTGTTGGGACATCGTAATAATAAAGCCAAATTTCGTCAGCTGTAACGATGCTATTGGCGTTACCCGAAGTCCCATTTTCAAACTGTTTTAGCATTTTTCACTCGATGTGCCCTTTGTTCCTCTGAAAGTAAATGGGGCACCCAAAGGGAATAAACCTTTCTAACATGGAGATGGTCGTGTAGAATTGAATGAATAGCTGGTGCAGGGATGTGTAGGGTCTCTTCTACCTGCCGATGTGACAACCGCCTCTCTTGCTGCAACATTTTCCTCACAGCTTCAATGTTTTCCTCAGTCACTGATTCAGACGGTCGCGCAGAACGAGGGTCGTCTTCAACCCCAAAATTTCTCCTCTGGAACTCTTTGTACCAGCGGAAAATTGTTGTCCGATATGGACAGTCTTCCCCAGCACAGGAGTCATTTCCTCCAGGCACTGGTCAACAGTTAATCCACGAGCAAAATTGTAGCGGGTAATTGCGCGATGTTCACCTTTAGACCACACTGATATCGTAATAAAGCATAGTGCAATGATGAAGGAATACTGGGAAAGAACGGAAGAGAAAACAGCAAGGGAGGAGGAATTGAAATTGACACGTGGTCCCTAGGAGACGAACAATAGATGTGATAGAATGGAAGGGGAAAATGAATTCGCAAAACATCGAGTACAATTTCAATGGGATCACTTAACTATGTTAAGGATAGTCCATCGCGAAATGTAGCAAACTGATTTTCTGACGTACTGAAGATACCAGTATTTTGCCATAACGAGACAAGTCTTTATGGATGAGACAGTTATTATGGCGATCTGTGTCAGCATGGCATTCCAAACAAATATGTATTTTCTTTAATAGCTGCCCCTATCTGGTGTACAGCTGAAGCGTTCTCCCTTCGAGTGCCTCTTTTAAGAATTCAACAACCGTGCAGCCCTCACGTTTGTTCTGATAACGGGCAGATAGCCTATCGTTTGAGCAGAAGGGCACGTCGCTAATGTACTACGGCTCTTGCCATTCCTTTGTATAAAGTGTCACTTAAATGTTACAAGAAACGTTTACGTTTTGGGCGTAAAACATTCTGTGTAACTTGGATACTAACATACGGAGAAGTGACAGGAGTTCAGTCCAGGTACCATCATCGGGAACCTATGGCTCACAGTGTTAGACTATTAATAACCACACAGACGTGCCTTTTCGCTTCAAAGTCTCCACACATGAATTCCCCGGGATCTGAACAGCACCCACATTCGTGATAGGGTTGCCAACAGGCCGGTATATAACCGGTAGAACCGAAAATGTTACTGCTATCTTCATTAAGGCTGATAGCGCTTCTTAACAGCCCAATATATGACCGATAATTAAATTTCCATTCGACAGCCAAGGGAAATTTACTGCCACTTAATGTACAACCAAAAGCTGTATTTGTAAAGGTGAATGCACGTAATTCTGGACTTCAAATGAATGGAGATTCTCTTTATAAGTGAACGTGTCAGCTGCGTGAAGCAGGACCTTCTCTTGCTCATAACGATACACTTACAAGTGCTGAAATTTGGGTTAAATATTTCCAAGACGAAAAAGAGATGTTGTAAGTGGAAGAGTGCATTTCGCTAGTAAAAACCTAAATAGTCTGCCTATGTGGTGTAGTGGTTAGTGTTATTAGCTGCCACCTCAAGAAGTCCGGGTTCGATTCCCGTCTCTGCCACGAAATTTGAAAAGTGGTACAAAGACAGGAACGGGATCCACTCAGCCTCGGGTCGGGAGATCAACTGGGTAGAGGGAGTATTCTATTCCCACCTCAGCCATCTTCGAAGTGGTTTTCCATGGTTTCCCACTTCTACTCTAGGCAACTTAAGGCCCTCTTCCTCGCCTATTCCTTCCAATTTTTACATCCCCCCACAAGGTCCCTGTACAGAATAGCAGGTGAGGCCTCATGGGCGAGGTACTGGTCCTTCTCCCTAGTTTTATCCCCGACCAAATGTCTCACGCACCAGGACACTGCACTTGAGGCGGTAGAGGTGGGATCCCTCACTGAGTCCGAGGGGAAAACCAGCCCTGGAGGGTAAACGGATTAAATAATAATAATAATAATAATAATAATAATAATAATAATAATAATAATAATAATAATAATAATAATAATAATAATAAATAACTAAATAGCCTAAACAAATTATGAAAGAAAAGAGCATGGTACAAATTAGTGGAAGCAGTGCCAGGTTCAGCTCGGATCTCGTGCTTGCCACTCCACGCTCCTGAAAAGTAAAATGTTAGCACTGCCCTGTGTTATCTGCTGTCCTATATAGATATCGCGAACAACAATCCTTATCCACTTTACTTATACTGGGATGTACTTTTGTTCCCGAAAGCCCCTTGGCTGGTGAATCCAGGTCAACAAATAATTTACTTTTATCGTTCTATCCTATCTCATTTTACCTTGTGTCGGTTTGAGCTCATGTAATATTCATTCCAGCACGTCACTTGGTTTCCATTTGCTCCCATATTCTGCCACACGTGCTATAATGGACTGAGAAATCCAAGACGACAAACTAATTCCTTTTAGCGTGTCATTTCGTTATAGAACACAGTGCTTCGTTCCTGTGAAGCTTCACGTAATGTAGGTCTAACACTCAGTAGGCTACCCCGCAATGAGACATCTTCCAAAAGGGCTGGTTCTTCATTATTCACTAGGATAACTCCGTTCTCGTATTTCCCTCAGTCTGGAATTACAGCCTATTTTTTAAAAAAAGCCGCCATATCGATCCTCTATTTTCCCCGTATTTCATTATCAGTCAAGACCAGGAAGTTCAAATTATGTATTATTCCCACCAAACACATTCCGATATAAGACCATCTTTATAAATAAAATTATAATTTTTATCTCAAAGTTAATGTTTATATCAGATTCAGTGTTCAAAATCGAGAGCTGGTCCATTTCAATTTTTGTCTGCCTGTCTTTTTGTTTTAAACAAGTAATAATAATAAATAATGTTATTGGCTTTACGTTACACTAACTGTTTTTTCGAATTTCGGAGACGCCGGGGTGCCGGAATTTAGTCCCGGAGGAGTTATGTTACCTCCCGGTAAATCTACCGACACGAGGCTGATATATTTGAGCACCTTCAACTACCACCAGACTGAGCCAGGATCGAACCTGCCAAGTTGGGGTCAGAAGGCCTCAACAGTTTGAACCACTCATCCAGGCGTTTTAAATAAGTATCAAGAAGCATCATAGAGACTACACTTAAATAGGATATGGTTGATATCGCCATCCTCCGCCTACTGATATCGACAGCGCCATGAATCTTGTGCATTTCGATCGAGGTATGAATTAATATTAGAACATCTTCCCTTATGACATCATTTCGGCGAATGAAAAAATGTAAATGTAAATCCACAGTCTGTTTCCAGTCATTTCATCGGGTCAGGAATGAAATACAGTGACTCTGTATGTACATCGTGGCCAACGACTGCTTCATTCTGATTGGTTCCATAATGTTTTAGCCAAATGTTCCATCAGCTGATTTAAACTTACGTATTCCGCACTATTTATGCAATTTCAGCGAAGTACAGGCTACCTGTTTTAACCTTAATACAACCGAAAATATGTTTATATTAAACACGGAAGATTATTTAGTAGTATTAGTTTCGAAATGTGTGAGATTTTGCGTATTTCTGAGGTCTGAGTTTTGAAGAAAATTACGCCAGGCTGTTATGCTTACGATGCAAAAACAGATCCGGAAAGGGTTTTAAAATGAAATTGGACAGTTGTTTGTTTTAGCTCTGAAAGTGGCACGTTGCAGGACGCTCCCAGCAAGGAGTAGAGTTGTCTCATGCATTGTAATGGTGAATAATGAAATGGCGTATGGCTTTTAGTGCCGGGATATCCCAGGACGGGTTCGGCTCGCCAGGTGCAGGTCTTTCTATTTGACTCCCGTAGGCGACCTGCGCGTCCTGATGAGGATGAAATGATGAAGACAACACATACACCCAGCCCCCGTGCCATCGCAATTAACCAATTAAGGTTAAAATCCCCGACCCGGCCGGGAACCGAACCCAGGGCCCTCTGAACCGAAGGCCAGTACGCTGACCGTTCAGCCAATGAGTCGGACATTATAATGGTAAATGGGTTAGTAATTTTATGGAGGCCAAGACAGTAAATGTCAGATTTCTCCGTTAATATTCGCCGTATCGAAAACCTGTTCATAACCGAAAGTTGTTTAGAATATAATTTCCGATCTTTTACGTTTTGTGAGATTTTACCATGCAAGGTAAAATAACGGAGATTTTCACGATTATATTATTTTTTCACAAAGTTCCAAATATCCCCGAAAATATCTGTTTTATCTAAAACTTGTACATAACGAAAGTTGCAGGAAAGGTGAGTCCCGATCATTTAACGTAAGTCTCATTCATTTTCACCGTATGAGATATTATGATTGATATGTTCTCGAATTCAAACATTTATGGCTATTCACCTCTTAAAGGACGTGGTTATAAGTGCCGCCTAGCATCAAGTTGACTTTTCCCATAGATTATAATGATAACAATAATAGTCCGACTCCGTGGCTGAATGGTCAGCGTACTGTCCTTCGGTTCAGAGTGTCCCGGGTTCGATTCCCGGCCGGATGGAATATTTGAATAGCTCGGGCTTGGAGACTGGGTGCTTATGTTTGTCCCAACGCTCTCCTTCATCTATCAGCTGATTGAGTACTTGGCTAAAACATGGCGGCTGGACTGGATTGGCCACACTGTACATATAGAGTCACTGTAGTATGAAATGAATGAAGCCCCATCTAGCGGCGAGGATAGGAATTGTGCCCGTTGCCGAATCCTATAGCACTCCTCTGGAGCAATGATTAATGACTGACAGATGAAATGAAGTGATATTGGAGTGTGTGGTTGGAATGAAAGGCGACAGGAAAAACCGGAGTACCCGGAGAAAATCCTGTCTTGCCTCTGCTTTGTCCATCAGAAATCACATGGACTTGAACAAGGGAACCCAGCGGTGAGAGGCCGGCACGCTGCCGCCTGGGCCACGGAGGCTCGAATGAACAAGTAGTACAGTGAAATGTGTTTAGTGATGAATTTGAATATTTGACGTCCTCGACAAGTGGAAGGCAACTTAAGCATGTTTAAAAAGGCGACATAAAAAGCCTCGTTGGGGCAGTTTACATCATTCCACGAAATTAACGTTTACAGAATGAGGAGGGTTGGTGTGCCGCATCCGGGCGACTGGAGATGGTTAGCGAATAGTGCTCTTGATGATGAGTAGACCTCGGATTTTAGGCAAAAACCTATTTTGTTCCTGAAGAGAAAAATTGTGTTGTATTTACACATTTCATGTATTTATAAGGTTAAAAACGGTGGTCCTTTAGTCCCTTAAAATGCCTAAATAGATGTTAGAACCTGTATTTGCCAATATCCTATTTTTTATCCCTAAATCGATTTAAAAGGCTTTTAATTTATTCCGAGAAACTAAAATATTTGCCGACTCGTAAGTATCTCGAACGTATATTCCTGAAATACCTTTCAAACAAAATCTGTAACTCGGGAAGCTCTAACCGCACTCCTCAAAGTCCTTAAGAACCGCCCTTAGTCTGTGTCACGAGTGACCTGCTGAAAACAAGAAAGTGTCAGCTTCAAAGTCTTCTTTAATTTAAAGTGAAGTGGAGTTTTCCCATTTCACATCAGATGGTAAAATTACATTATGTAACGTTTGTAGCAAAGAGGTGAGTGAAATTTGATTTGTATTTCCCCTAAAGAGTTATTATGAATTCCCCATGGCGGAACAGCCGCGAATGGTCATGGCCTTACAAGCGACCACTGCTCAGCCCGAAGGCCTGCAGATTATGAGGTGTCGTGTGATCAGCACGACGAATCCTCTCGGCCGTTATTCTTGGCTTTCTAGATCTAGACCGTACCTTCAGTATTACTAAATGCGTGTTCTAATCTCGAGTTGGCGCAGCTCTTTTCAGGCACACCTGCAATGAAGGTGAGCTGCATGTACCATTTTAACGACATGCCAGCACTCCTGCCATTCTTAAATTTCTGGCAGTACCGGGTATCGAATTCGGGCCTCTGAAGACGCAGCCGTAAGGCTACGGAGGCGGACTATTATCAATTTAGCAAAATAACAATATTTGTTAAATTGTCTGTTAAAATACGTAATTCTGAAACCCTCTAAAGCATTTCAGAACATTTTTTTTCACATTTGAGAGCCTATTTTAGGCACCTAAAATCAGAAGGTTAGCACCTAAAAATCTGAGGACTAATGATGAGTATAGCCTAATACCTGAATGCTCCTTGGCTGTGTTATCAATTTTTGCTTTTAAGAATCTTTAGTAGGTTTATCTCTACAACTAATCAAGTAACAAAAATAATTTTCCTTTAGTTCTTGCAAAACCTCGTGGTCTTGAATTTGCAGTTTGTGATTTTCTTTTAATTAAGTTGACATCACCTTTTGTTGAAGCATCTACACTGCTAATTACTAAGTTGTTGGTGTATTCGTTTTGTTGGCCTAGTGCAAATATTTTCCTCTGCTTTACGCTTTAATTCGTTAATTTAATTGGTTAATTATATATTGTAAATCTCGTCAGTTGATTGGCATTTTAGTGAGTTTGATATGAAGTTTTATCGTGAGTAGGGAGATGCATAGTAGCGTTTATTCCTAATTAATTTTGTTTTGGGAGTTTCATGCGGTACAGATGAAGTGAGTGGAGTCTGGATATTTCACCTATTATTATGCAAACAAGTCGTCGCGGCAGAATTTCGATCAATACGGTGTTGTTTAGCGTCCCGCGCGCGTTGTCGATATTCACCTTGTCAGCTCCAGGGCTAAGCTCTGCCCAACGACCACCTGCGTCTGGCTTATTCTACCGCACAAATAAATTACAACATTGTCAGCCCTTCTCGGAGCTCGCAGTTTCAGGTTTTCGGTGATGTGAAGGCGGTCTAGTCAGTGTGTAAGCTTTGTTCAGCAACTACAAACTTTCAGAGGGCCGATGATACAGATGTTAGGCCCGTAATCATCAAATACTTTCAAAACACTAAAGGACTTACACACAAGTAGACACGTTTCTGTTTTTATTGAAACATGATCTGTGTTCCGCTTTTCCTCAAGGCACGATATGTGATTATTGTTTTAAGAGGAAGTAGGCCTACAACTAGGCAACCATCCTCTATATAACACTAATCTGAGGGGAAAAAATTGAAGGGATCCGACACTTCGAAAAATGAAGATATCGTCCAAAGGAAGACAAGGGCCACGAAGGGCGTGAAAATGAAAGACTCCCTAGGCCTCGGGAACCTAATACCGTCGGGGGCGGAAAAGAACAAGAGTTGACCAAGAGAGGTCGGATAGGATAGATGAAGTGAGGAGCCTGGCGCAAGTAAGTGGAAGCAATGCCAGGACTCAGATAAGGGCCCCGTGGTCGCCAACCCACGCTACAAAGTTTAGAGCCCCTGGGGCGGATGGCTATGACTGAAAGATACTAACAAAGAGGTGCGTTAGAGCACAGATGGCGGATGTGAACTTGCAGGCTGTG
The DNA here is from genome assembly GCF_040414725.1 of Anabrus simplex. Taxonomy (NCBI): domain Eukaryota; kingdom Metazoa; phylum Arthropoda; class Insecta; order Orthoptera; family Tettigoniidae; genus Anabrus; species Anabrus simplex. The sequence continues at coordinate 289,510,094 of NC_090271.1, forward strand.
GTGTGAAGTAATGATGGATGGCTATGTCTGAAAGACCTGTAATCAAAGAGGTGCATTAGAGCACAGATGGCGGATGTGAACTTGTAGGCTGTGGTGTGAAGTAATGATGGATGGCTATGTCTGAAAGACCTGTAATAAAAGAAGTGCGTTAGAGCACAGATGGCGGATGTGAACTTGCAGGCTGTGGTGTGAAGTAATGATGGATGGCTATGTCTGAATGACCTGTTATCAAAGAGGTGCGTTAGAGCACAGATGGTCGACGTGATCTTGCAGGATGTGGTGTGAAGTATCGATGGATGGCCATGACTGAGAGCTAAGTTATAGTATCAAAGAGGGGCGTTATGGTCGATGTCATCTTGAAGGTTGTGATGTGAATGCTCATGACTGAGAGACATATAGACGACTCATCTCGTCATACTCTAGAGAGCTGATTATTTCATTCGTGCTAGTTTCATGGGCCCTGAGTCAGTTTTCCACTTTCGATGCAGTGAATCCTATTCATGTCGACTCCAAAATCCATACAGATGTGTCTCGAAAATGGTTCGCTAAATGCAAATTATCAATTTGAGTTTCGTTTATTGAGATTTTCCCAGAGGGAAATTTGACACCAGTTTTGTTACACTGACCGGTTCAAATACGGTTTCGAAACTCTGCGTCAAAATAGTTCTTTTGATTAGCGTAAAAATGGTTTTCTGCACTAAGTTAATTACCAGTAAATTACGTGTAAGGTACGCGTAAAACGTTACAAGTCTTTTTGCCAACCCTATCTTGGTTGTTTTACTTCATATTTATCACATCATATACTTTGTTTCATAAGTAATTCGGTGTTTTACCTCCTGGCTTTCCACACGGAACACTGAGTTTTAAATCCCGGTTGATTCTGGGTTGTGATTTTCATCTCAAAAAGCACGTAGTGCAGCCGGCCAAAACCGACATGAGCCTGGGTGGGTCCAGCCACCCCAGAAATAACTGGAATAAGTTGAATGAAGTTTAGTTTATTATTCATTTTGTCAATCTTTTAAAGCACATAGCACATACATTATTTAGTTGCTAAGGCACAGTCTTCTGTAAGATATCGTATGGGATCGACTGAAAACAAAAACCCCTGCAATATTTGCAGCTATTGCACTCAATGAAACGAGAACAGAATTCTGGAATACTGGACCATATTGACATAAATATTGGTCCTCGTCTTGACATGGAATTGGCACGGTGCACAGCCAGTGACGCAGCGTCTCCTAATATGGCCCGCACGACAGCGTGCTGTACAGTAAGGATGTGGTAGGTCAGGTCAGGAACCCGCCTTGATCGGCCAAACCGTAAAAAGAAAACATCTCTATATATGGCTGGTTGAGAAAACCCTGGCAGTGTCGTCCATTTGAAAATGCTTCAGACATGAGGCTGAATGGTCAGCGTACTGGCCTTCGGTTCAGAGGGTCACGGGTTCGATTCTCGGCCGGGTCGGAGGTTTTAACCTTAATTGGTTAATTCCAGGGGCTCGGTAGCTGGGTGTGTGTGGCGTATTCAACATTAGAAATCGTCCTAGGTAGGGCCCTCATCTTCACAGACATGCAGGTCGCCTAATAGGCCGTCTACTAGAAAAAGACCTGCACCAGGCCTCTCCAGAGGCCATGCGCCATTATTATCCTGTCAGTGAAGACTGTGTTGATGGAGTGAAAGTTCTTTATAGGAATGATCCCCATTGGTGAAGTCACATAAACGGGATTGTAAATAAAGGTTACAGATCTCTGCAGATTCTTATGAGGATATTTAGGGGTTGTAGTACGTATGGAAAGGAGAGAGCATACAAGTCTCTGGTAAGACCACATTTAGAGTATGCTTCCCGTGTATGGGACCTTCACCAGGATTATTTGATTCAAGAACTGGAAAAAATCCAAAGAAAAGCAGAACGATTTGTACTGGGTGATTTCCGACAAAAGAGGAGCGTTACGAAAATACTGTATTGCAAAGTTTGGGCTGGGAAGACTTGGGAGAAAGGAGACGAGCTGCTCGTCTAAGTGGTGTGTTCCGATCTGTCAGTGGAGAGATGGCGTGGAATGACATTATTAGACGAATAAATATGTGTGGTGTTTGGCAGATATTCGTTTATGGGAATATGTTTGATAAATTTGTTACTTCTTTGAAATTACTTTAGAAAAGACTTCACACTTGTTCACTTTTTCCGATACACGACAAAGCATGGATTCATGGATATGTGTTTGGTCTTAGAAGACTAGAGAGCGATTGCTCCCCTCTTAGTAGCCTCTTACGACATGCAGGGGTGCGGGTAGAGAAAATGCATCCTTTCATTCCACCCACAGGGTAGATAAAGAGTTCCGATAAATCGAAAGAAAAATGAATGTGAGAAAATCAAAGATGATGATGATGATGGATTATTATTATTATTATTATTATTATTATTATTATTATTATTATTATTATTATTATTATTATTATTATTATTATTATTATTTTACCGCTTTTCCCACACGTGTGGGGTCGCAGTTGCGAACTGCGTCGCACATGTAGATTTGGCCCTCTTTTATGGCTAAATGCCCTTCCTGACGCCAACCCTATATGGAGGGATGTAACCACTATTGCGTGTTACTGTGGTGGTTGGTAGTGTGGTGTGTTGTCTGAATATGATCACTCAGTCCCCGGGCCGGAGGAATTAATCATAGGCGATTAAAATCCCCGACCCGGCCGGGAGTCGAACCCCGAACCCTCTGAAACGAAGGCATCAACGCTGACCATTCAGCCAATGAGTCGGATTATTATTATTATTATTATTATTATTATTATTATTATTATTATTATTATTATTAAGAGCCCCCGTGGCTCAGACGGCAGCGCGTCGGCCTCTCACCGCTGGATACCGTGGTTCAAATCCCAGTCACCCCATGTGAGATTTCTGCTGGACAAAGCGGAGGCGGGACAGGTTTTTCTCCGGGTACTGCGGTTTTCCCTGGCATCTTTCATTCCAGAAACACTCTCCATTCTCATTTCATAGCATCTATCAGTCATTAATAAATCACTTTGGGAGTGTTTACCCCATCGTACTAATAGCCTATATATGATTCATTCATTACATCCCTGACCCGATCAATGACTGGAAAACAGGTTGTAGGTTTTTTCATTATAATAATAATAATAATAATAATAATAATAATAATAATAATAATAATAATAATAATAATAATAATAATAATAATAATTAGCCAGCCCTATGGTGCAGAAGTAGTGTGCTTGTCCCTTATTTCAAAGCCGTGGGGCTCGTTTTCCGCTCCCCTCCCCCAATAATTACCCAAAGTCGGCGCGACTGGTTCACTGCACTTCGTGTCGAAGGCGGATGGATAAATAAATACATTCCTAATATAAAATTATCACCATATTTCGTTTAACATAACCTATTCGGAAGGGATTCTACTAATTGATTCCTTATTGTCGAAACATCTATACAGCCATTCACTCTCCTGATGGGTGCCACAGACTTAAAACCTTGTACCTGTCGATGTTGGAGTATGGCTTTGAATTCATCTTGATCGTCCCTAGTTTGTCAGGCACCACCGGAAGAAATAATTCTCCCTCTAAGATCTTATCTTCCTTCTTGCCGACATGGACATACACGTGAGGAGGGATTGTAAGCACTTCAAATTTGTAGTCCAGCCAATAACTGACTTCCGGCTCAAGAACGGTTCCGAAACGTCAAAAATGTTCCTGTGCTTCCCGTCAGGCGATTGCTGCGCATTAGCGTTATGTGATGCTTCCTTATATGAATTTAGATGGCGGAGTGCTTGTAGGATGCCATTTTCTTAAACACTTCCTAATGGATATTTATGGTTGAGGATTTTTCTATAGATTTCATTAAGAGCTACACATTTTAGTCATATTATTTTGACCTATCTTTAATGCGTTGTACAGCATATTTTCTTTTATGGACCGAGCGGAGTGGTCAAGCTCTGCATTTGGGAGACGCGTCGGTTCAAATCCCACCGTCGGTGTCCTAAGAATAGTTTTCTGTGGTTTCCCATTTTCACTTGCAGGCAAATACCGGGACAATTCCTATTCATAGGCTACAGACGATTCCTTCCATTTCTTTACTCAATGTTATTCACCGCTATTCACCAGCATTAATTTCATCTTCATTAGCTCCCCAACAGATGTTAGCGTTAGGAAGAACATCCAGCCGTAGAAACATGCCATATACACTCATCTCACATCATCCCGACGGAACTAATGGGAGGGAAGACACATACATACAAGCTAATTGTAAGTACCAAAAGAATGCCATTGAACAGAACTGTAAAAGTGAGGATACTTTTTCCACAGAGTGAAAAAAATGTAAACAATAAATTATTTATATCTTTATATTTTTTATATAAAGGCCAAAGGCAGGCACATGCTTCCCCTAGTGCACCGTCACTGCATTGTCCTACGTAGGAGGCTTGTAGTGGTGTCTCAACGGCGCATTAGCTGCCAGCGTCTTGAAAAGGTGTAGCAGTCCAACTGATGAGCCCACTGCTACACTGGGGCGAGAGGCTGGTAATTTCACGATTGAGAAGACCTGAAGAGCTTAAATGTTTTTAATAAATTTGTACCTTATAAAACAGTGCATTGTTTCAACACAGTAACCACAGACCTCATTATATTACCCCGGTTTAGGGAGAGGGACCGATATACTTCAGAGCTATAGTAAAAGCGCCGGTGTGCATAAACTGGATTTCAAGGGGCTGGTGGACCACCCGGTGTACAAATAAACTTTACAGAGGTGTGAAAATTATTAGACTCAAAGGAGAAACCAACAAATTAAATTCCTTTAGTTTTAGTCTTTGCCTTCACTTGTCTTTCTGTTTTGATGCATGGCTCCCTATCGTTCAGTGAAATATTCATCCGACTTACTAAACTTTGTGAAATACTGTATTATTCACTTTTTTAAATATTCCGTTGAGATTAAATGATTTTGTTTGGTCTGTTGCTAATCCTCAGTTTCCAAGAGTTTGGATCGTAAATAGTACAAAGCACAGTGAATTATATCAGCGCTCAAGTTAAACAAAATATCGCAGAACCATTTCCTGTAATTCTATTTTATCTATTTACTTTCAAAAGCGAAATTAAAAATCCTCAACATTGGAATGTAATATTGATAGAGGAGTCTATTGACTATAATATTGTCACTGTTGTAATTAAAGAAACTTCAACTTGTGTTCTATAATTTAGGGGCTGATGACCTTCGATGTTAGGCCTCTTAAAACAACAACAGGCATCATCATCATCATGCTCTGTAACTTACTTTAAACAGACAACAAGTAACACGTAAAGGAGCTCCACTGCAGCACCAAAAGAGTTTTATCGGCAGCCAAGTAGCCTAATGCCGGCCCCGTTGTGTAGGGGTAGCGTGCCTGCCTCTTACCCGGAGGCCGCGGGTTCTTCCCGGCCAGGTCAGGAATTTTTACCTGGACCTGAGGGCTGGTTCGAGGTCCACTCAGGCTACGTGATTAGAACTGAGGAGCTATCTGACGGTGAGAGAGCGGCCCCGATCTAGAAAGCCAAGAATAACGGCCGAGAGGATTCGTCGTGCTGACCACACGACACCTCGTAATCTTCAGGCCTTCGGGCTACGCAGCGGTCGCTTGGTAGGTTAAGGCCCTCCAAGGGCTGTAGTGCCATGGGGTTTGGTTTTTAAGTAGCCTAATAGGTAATGCAACAATGGAAATGTTCAAATATTAGTGCTGAATCTAATAATTTTCACACCTATGTATCCCTTTGTAATATTAGTATAATCACAGTATGAATATTGGAAGCTATGGGCAAGCATTCAGCTATGGTCGTGAGGATAAAGCCAGTTTTGACTGGCGTAGTTTGCAAAAGTACAGTATATTATATTCGTGTTCTGGTTGTAAGTGCAAGATACCTATACTCTTCCCATTTCTGGGTGGCCCTGAAGGTTAATTCACTGCAAAGTACTGTGACTTCCCCGTTGCTTATCATTGCGGGTCGAGAATCGTTCGCACAGGCTCTGAGCTGTACAAGTGTCTATTAACTTCTATCTTATCGCTAATGAACACAGACGCGCCTGCTGTTTGCCACGTCTGACGTCGCGAGGGTTCATGTACATGCACGCGTTTGATAGACACTATCTCCTCCGCACATCCAGGTGGGGGAAAATTTCACTGACTGTGACATGTGGACAAGAAGGACTAATATATTGTAATGTTTCTGCACCAGACCTTAATAGAATATACCGGGTGTCTCACCTAAGAGTCGTCAGATGCGTTTTTTGGGGTGTTTCGGAAGATATTTTCAACTTCGTTTTTGTAATGTGTGAGTTCAAACAAAAATTGCTCATCCCGTGCGTCATGCGGCGTTCAGTGTCAAAGGAAAACGTTGTTTAGTTTCTCAGTGCAAACTAAATTTTATGTGCCCAGTCAATAGAGCAGCCTCACTTTGATCTAGTACGATATTCTGTGTAACAATATTTATTGGCGATGAGAGTACACAGGGGCATAACGTTAGAGCTTGCAGGACCTGCAAATCAGGTAGGCCCGGGCCTTTAAGGGGCCCCGAAGAATCCTCGCAAATATATATATATATATATATATATATCTAGCCTAATGTCACTCTGCAAGGAAATGATCAGGGCGTTTTCGTAAAATCAGGCGATGTAGTTGTGCTTTTTGTTCCGTTTTTTGCAGTTTGTGCGTAGAATCGCCACTTGGTTGCATCTCGCAGGAGTTTACTGAACTGTTTGTAACAACAGAGCACAGCTGTAAACAATCTGCCATCTCTCGCAACACTGTGACACGCTCTTCACAAAAGACCTGTACCAAATTATTACAGCAATGGAAATTGGTCCTAAAACATCCTATTATGCACAAATTTTGCTGAACATTCAACTTTTGTCACACATTTATTTGACAACAGTGTATAATGTTAATAAGTTGATGTAGTAGCAATCAGTCAACCCAGATTCGAACAATCTCTTTCTGCGCGAAGTTAATAATAGATTGGGATTATCAATTGTGCGGTTTGCTATTTTTAAAACTTTATTTAATCAGTTTTTGATTTAATTTTTTGTAATTGAATAAATTGCTATAACCGAGACTTCGGTATCGGTTACAGAGTATAGTTCTGTAGTTACTGGAAAATGAAACCAGTTAAAGTTAAGTACGAACATCTAAGTGATTCATGGTTGGCAGCTGAGCAGCTCAGTCGTTAAACCACGGAGGGAGTTAAATAAAACCTATTAAGTATTATATTTTAATAATCTTACAATAACGAATAATCTCTTTGTTTCTGCCTACTGTAATTCAATTTATATTTATTATTCATAGGTTTTTATATTTTATTTGAAGTGGGCCCCGATTTTTTATTTGAGGTGGGCCCCGAATTTTTATATTGGCAGGCGGGCCCGTATCGCATTTGTTATCCCCCTGACAGCACACCTTCCATGGTCATGCTGCTTCCACGCTACTGTCATACTGCAGCCTCATTCAGCCGCTACTGGAGATAGTATTCCTGTTGTGCTGTCACCGGCATTAAATATCCTAGAATGCAATATCTCAATAGAATCCGAGATCCAGAGCGATGGCGGGTCCAGGGGATTGAAGTCAGGAGATCGGGGTGGCCAAGCAACGGTCGGGTAACTCTTCAATTACATACTTCCGTACCCACGTTGTCATACCTTTCTCTTTCTCTTTATATGAGGTATTCATTTTTGAAGTTTTGCCGTGGTGTTTTATTATACCGTGTATATATTGATGCATTGTTGATTAATATTTATGTTGCAAGCGCCGAAAATAGGAGTTGAGATGTGGCTCAGCCGGAATCCCCAAAGACATACACTTCCGACGTGTAACGTACAATATTTGATATCATTCTATGTTAAATACATATCTATATATAATTTGAAAGTGTAATATGGTTTTCTCACAATACTAATGCCTATGTGTTATACATCAAAAGAAACGTCTCCATCTCGGGATTACTAGGAAAATATTATTCATTTCATTGTCCTTTATTTCCGTAAAATAGTCATTTATTCGAATAATACGACGCTTCATCTATGAAAGTTGTTTCCGCTGATCTTTCTATGCCAGCCCGATAGAGGTTTATGTGAAAGTTGTCTATGTTCGTCCGATAGGATGGCTATGTGAAATCAAGTTATCACCAGAATACTAGAAAGTTATTGCTCCATGTTCCTTCTAATAAGCGAGAAACAGAAAAAAATCCATCTCAGGGTATTCTATATTTCAAAAAGTCCTTTATTATGAAACTTGCATTGAATTATTCAGTGTATGGTTATTAAATGAAATGTGTATGCACTGCCAAGTGTGACATTTCGCTGCGAAAATGGTAAATGGACATTTTAATTTGTGTTGCCACAATGGTTTGATTTATTTTCAACAATCTCAAGTAAAGGACGTACTTAAAGGTATGATGATGCTATATTATAATGATTTAATGAACGATGTAGAGCACTGTAATAGTACAGTGTTCTTTACATCCTTCTCTGCTAACCGTAGCCACATTCCAGGATTAGGTCCTTACTGTTTTAAGATTCAGGAGATGATTCATAGGTACATTTCAGCTTTACTGGCTACTGAAAACTGCCGAGCATTATACGGCCAGCTTTATCTGATAGATTCAAGTCTTGCGAACAGAATTCGTTGTGAAAATTCTATAAATTGCCAAGGTTCAAAAATGCCATATGTGTAATCACCACAAAAGTGTTTAAAGGCAAATAAATGATGGTCCTCCGGAGTTCAGTATATTTTCCGTTACTTTTCTCATGCTTCATCTATCATTATGGCTACGACGGGGTATGAAAGGGCTAGGAATGAGAAGGAAGTGACCGTGGTCTTAATTAAGATACAGCCCCAGCATTTGCATGGTGAGAACATGGGAAAGCACGGAAACCCATCTTCAGGGCTGCCAACAGTGCGGTTCGAACCCCCTATCTCTCGAATACAAAGTGACTCAAGCTGCATAGCCACTTTCTCGGTGATAATAAGTTTCTAGATATTATTTATTATAAATCAGCTTATGACATCGGTGGAGAGAGATCTAATATTAGTGAATGTCTGGTGGAAAATTCGATGTAAAAGAATTAGTGTGTGGTAGTTCCAAGGAGTGTTTTAATCTAGAATGGTGTGTAGTGAGATAGAGGAATATCAAACGAAGGCTTGCAAGTGATAATGCAAATGATTTTACAGGTATGGGTAATGGTATTTTACAAGTAAGGAGTTAAATATGCCGAGCATAGTGACCTTAATCGCTGTTTCCAGTGCAGTTTTGCTGTAAGGGATTAAAAGCAGCATGAACGCAGGATATTTGGTGCATGCTATAACTTGGACGCAGCAGACATGAAAGGAGCGGTAATAATTTAAGAACAGTGACAAAGATTAAATTAGAAAGAAATGTGTCTGGTGAAGTAATGCTTATGAATCGGCTTCGACGGTGTAGTCATGTCGGGTGAAAAGAGGAAGTTTGGTTCACTAAGTTCTCTAGGACTGCGATTTTAGTCCTTTGGCTGGAATCTAATAAAGTAGGCAAACATTTTTCTTGTTCTATATTGTTTGTTTTTAAATTCCATTCTTATTAACATTTTCGAGATTTAAATTCCAACTTTTACTTAACATGTATCATTATTTCAGAGTCGTTTCCAATCGCGATTTATGTTACTGTTTAATTAATAATATATTTTCGATTTGATGTTCCAACGTTTTCAGTGCAAAAGGTCGAGTGCCACCAAAGTTTGTTCGATTCCTGAATATTGTCCTACGTGGACACGGCCGAAGAGTTGCTACTTGAACATACAAAGGTGGAAAATGAAATCGCAACACCAAGAAGGCATTAGTACATAGGGATGCAATTTAGGCTAAGCAATTGTCTAGGTAACATATTTATTTGATTAAAGTCAGTAAATCGGCAACTGTTAATGCTGGTATTGGATGACGCTGGATGTGTCATCCCATGGTGTCCCATACGTGCTCAGTGGGCAAAAGTTCTGGTGATCTCGCAGGCCAAGGCAACTGGTCGACACTCTGTAGAGCACGTTGGAGGACAGCAGCGGTATATGGACGAGCGTTATCCTGTTGAAAAACATTCCCTTGAATACTGCGATTGAATCGCAGCACAACCAGTTCAATCACCAGTGTAACGTACAAATCCGTTGTCAAGATTCTTGGGATAATGAGGAGAGTGCTCCTGCTGTCGAAGGAAAGCGCTCCCTAGACCAAAATTCCTGGTGTATATCCAGTGTGTCGACACCGCAGACAGCTAGGTTCCAAGCGCTCACCTGGCCTACTCCTTACCAACCTACGACCATCGCTGGCACCAAGACAGAAATGGCTCTCATCTGAGAACACCACAGATCTCCACTCCGCCCTTCATTGAGCTCTAGCTCGACACTAGTGGTGTCGCAGATGGCTGTGATTCGGAGTTAGTGGCCTGAACGCTGCAGTTTGCTGTGTCACTCTGGTGCCAACTAAAGCTTTAATGCCTGCTGCAGATGCAGTAGGATCCACCACAGCCATGCGGTGAATACGGCGTTTTTCCCTCTCCATAGTAGCCAGTGTGCGGCCGGACGCCAGTCTTCTTGAGACAATACCTTCCAATAACCATTGTTTCCAATACCGACGCACTATGATACATGTATGAGATGTCATTCTGTGGTTTTGTAGCGCATACCTATCTACGAAGTGCCACTGTAATATTTGTCGCAAATGGAACATAATAATTCCTTTTACACAAATGAAGTGAAAATCTGCGGTAAATTAAGAAATACAGTCGTTACTAGAGAAATATGTATACGTACTTACCCGTCTTTTGTTTCTTTCTTGAGGTTCAGGGCTTGCACCGACGAATGGGAGTGCTATGTCTGTGAATTCTCATCATCTTTGTCCATATGACTAGCGCGGGCAGTTCAAACAGCAAAATCGCATGATCCCTGGACCAAGAAATATTTTTTTTTGTTGAAAGGAAAATAGCACGATCCCTGGACCAATAAACATCTCATGTAATGAATAGTTAGGGAACAAAACGAATGAGCAACATGAAGAAAACGCCACCTAATTAATGCAAACAACTTCAGTGAGCAAAGACATCACACACGAAAGTGTTCGAGAAACAAAACACATACGAAAGCGCTGCGACGTAGTATAAAAATAAATAGTTGTAAGGTAGTAAAGTATGTATCCATATCATTCTCTGCGAGTAAAATATTTCGTACTATTTCTTAATTTACTGCATATTTTCGACTTTATTTGTATAAAAGCAATTATTATGTTCCATTTGGGACTAATATTACAGTGACATTTCGTTGATAGGTATGTGCTACGTAACCTCTTTCTGCAATATCGTGGAAAGAACATCCACCTTTTCGCAGCCCTGATACACGGTCTCGTTCAATCTCAATAAGCTGCTAATACCGCGTTCTTCGTCCGCTTAAAGGTATGTTGGACTGATACCTACCTCACAACATCAACGGCGGACGATGATTAACGCTCACGAAGTGTACAGCGCGTATTTAAAACAAACTTGCTTTGTAAGGTCATGGTGGCGATACTAGCACCAGTCTTCGTCAACCAGCGCGTGAATTTGAGTAGGTGTGATCTTTCAGATGTACAAACACGCCTACCGAATTTCGTTTACCTGGCTCAGCTCCTTCTTGGTGTTGGGATTTCATTTTCCACTAGTGTATGTGGTTGCCAGCAGACTTTGTGCTGAGATCTACGTATTCTTCATTTACAGATATCCGTAAAAGCTTCTTGGAGTTGGTTTCGAATCTGAATATGAGGTCAGAAGAAATTCCAAACATATTTTCCTTCTCCTGATGAATACGTCTGCTGGCAGTCCACGTTTTCCGTGTTCGGATCAATAATACAAAGAAGGAGTCCTCTGCTCGGGCCGTGCGGAGACACTGTAAAATGTTGGCATATGATGCTTATTATTAGGGCCCGGATGTTTATGCAGTAATAGGTTAGAATACAAACTTACTGAAGAGAGTAATAAGTCGAGTCTACCCGCACGACGGTAATGCTGTGATGTTTGCATAAACATTAGGGAGTTCAGCCTATTAGAACCCCTAGAATTTTGTTACTCCCACTGCATTACGTTAGAACGGGCATTTTCCTACTAAGTAATTTTGTTACTAAATAATTTTGTTAGTAGGAAATGTCGACTAGTCCGCTCTAATGTAATGTAGTGGGAGTCACATGAATTCTAGGGGTTCTAATGGGCCGAACCCCTAATGTTTATGCAAACCTCATAGCACTACCGTCGTGCGGGTAGACTCTATGTATTACTCGCTTCAGTAAGTTTGTATTCTAACCTATTACTGCACAAAGATCCGGGCCCTACGTTATTATGAATGTTGATTGATGTCAGTTATATTCAGATGTTCCTGAAGGAATGATAACATTCCGAAGTCTTCCTCTTACAAGAACCGTTTCCAAAATATCTAACTGGCGGATAAGTGATGGTATGAGATGGTAATCGAGTAACAGTTATTTACAGGAATGGAATTATTTACCAAGGAATGGCAGGATGATATAACTATTCATATTGAAACATTGATAGACATTTTGTGTTATTTTTCGTTCGTTCTATGTGTTTATTTGCTGGTTTTGTAGTATATTTTTCATTAATTGTTTAAGAGTTATCGTTTTAGTGGGTGATTTATATATCACGTGTGGAGAAAGAACTGCGCCAAAGGCAGATCAGTGATGATGATGATGATGATGATGATGATGATGATGATGATGATGATGATGATTGTGATTGTGATGAGGGGGAGGAGGTGAGAGCGAGCTAACAGGCAGGTGGCCGGAAGGCCATTGGAAAATCTCAGCCTTAAGCTGAGTGAATACGTCAGTAGGAAAACCTACAAAAATGCGTTTTATGTTGTCTCTGATATACGCTGTACATTACAGGATGTTTTAATAAGCCTAGAATTGAGGTCTCTACCTCGAAAACGATAACGCACTATTGTAGCATTTACTTTTGCGAACATAGAGAAACCCATGTGATATACACTCGTGGTAGTCGCTAAATTTTATCGGGAATCGGGATCAAACCAATGATCCTCCATGGCTTGTGACGCTGAAGGTAGATTTGCCTCTATGACGACTACAGTACTTTGAACACTTGTTCTGGTTTAAGTTTAAATATACCGAGCGAGTGGCTGTTTGGTTTGGGTCACCTAGTTGTCAACTTGCATTCGGGAGATAGTGGGGTTGAACCCCACTGTCGGCAGCCCTGAAGATGGTTTTCTGTGGTTTTCCATTTTCACACCAGACGAATGCTTGGGCTGTACCTTAACTAATGCTGCGGTTGCTTCCTTCCCGGTCGTAACCATTTCCTTTTCCATCGTCGCCATAAGACGTATTTGTGTCGGTATGATGTAAAGCTAAATAATGACATTTGTTTCAAGAGCTAGGTCACCCGAGAGATTGTCAATAGCTCAAATATTAATTCTATTTTTCTTTTCTCTTTCAGGTGAGTGTTGGTGCTGCATGAACGTGCTCTCTGTAAGTTACCCATTTCTCTATCTATACACATGATAAAGTGAAGTCCCCGGTATGCATCTGTCTGTGTTTGTGCAGCCTAATCTCGAAAATCGTCTATTTCTTTTTTAATGAGTTTTCATCTTGCCCTCTCTCGGGCCAGGAGATTGTAGAGGTGATATGACGTGTGGAGAAGGTGACTGGGGATAGCGGCCGTGCTCTATAAAATGGCCTGTTCCGACATTTGCCTTAGTGCAGGAGAATGGAAAATGACTGAAAACCATTCTCAGGACAGCCGACACTAGGGACCAGTCCCTCCACGTCCGGAATGTAGAGCCGCAATGTTAGTAAGATTAGCCGCTTCCAAAGTCTACTCTACTTGGTGAACCTCATGTAAAGCAACGTGGTACTTGGTACTTGACGTTCTGTCCGGTGGTACCTGGCACTTGACGTTCTGTCCGGTGTTACGTGGTACTTGATGTGCTGTCCGGTGGTACGTAGTACTTGACGTACTGTCCGGTGGTACGTGACACTAGACGTGCTGTCCGGTGGTAATTGGCGTGCTGTCTGGTGGTACGCAACGGGATGGCTGTGTAAAATGTTAAAACAACAATAGCATCTTAAAATGGTACTAGAAAAGCTTCCCTTTAGCATTAATTACGGTTGTATGGCTTCCAATATCTAATGGTAAATTCTACCACCTGTTAGCAGGTGATCTGCTCTGCTCCTTGTCTCGATTTTATTGGAACATTTAAACTCCTGCCATCCTGAAGACTTCACTTCTTGATTCTCTGAAAATATCGTCCTTCAAGGCTGGATGAGGGATACATGTTCTGAGTGAAACGCTTTACAACAGTTTTCACAGATCGACTAAACGAACAGAGTAATGAATTTTCACGTGGTACTGCACTGATAAATATTTTCCAAATACCTTCTTTCTGAATTTTGCATCAAACCGCGATGTAACTACCCGAGCTCGCTGAGGGGGCAAACAAGTTCTCGTTGACCTTTTCGACGACATAGTTGTGAAAGCGAGGATGTTTAAGACTTAGATTATCAAAGAAGAATACCGCAACATATTGCATGTGGAGCCAGACCTAATTAAAATTCAGCCTGATATAAATAAGCTGGTTCAGTGATGCAGAATTAATTATTTTATTAGTATTACTCTCTACCGTATCTATTCTAGTCACTTTTTGACATTACAGTAAATATTACCAAATACTTACGTAACTATTAACAAAGAATATACAGTATATATCGATCAGTGCAAAACTCAGACACTGATCCGCCCGGAGGCTTTATATGTAGCTGAATGTTTAAACCTGATAAAAACAGGATTGGTCAAGAAGCTAAAAGTGGTGGAGAGAAAAATTCTGAGGAAGATGCTGGGACCCCAAAGAACAGAAACAAAGGAAACTGAGATTTATACCTCAAGATGGAAACGATCTCAGATATCATCCGGAAGAGGAGAGCTATGTTCTTCGGACATATCTACAGAATGAACCCGGGAAGACTGACCAATCAGATAAAAAGATTTTTTGAGATCAGTAAAACTACGGTGCGCTAGTATCAGGAGGTGACGAAGGACCTGAAAGAAATATGAATACAAGGAACGGAAATCGGCAACAGGGATGCTTACAAGACGAGAATGAAGGCCACCAAGAAGTCTCAAGGAAAAGTTAGATCCCGTATCGAAGCGCCGTGGACAGAAGAAAGGAGGAGATTGCAGAGTGAAAAGATGAAGGCGTACTGGTGAGGACTAAAGCACAGAAACAGATGAAGGTGAATTCGAATTAACGTTGTCCATAGTCGGTCAGAACGGAAGAATATAACTTACATTATGGTACAGTATGTGTTCAAAACGTGCACCACCGCGTTCCACATGTTGTTCGTAACGTTTTTGAAGATTATCAAACGTGTTGATGGACGATTATTGGTTTCAGCTGAAAACCATATACACTGACTGACAGAGCAAATGCAACACCAAGGAGGAGTGGTTCGAAAGGGATGAAAGTTGGGGGAAAAACAGAGTCGGCACGGAAGAATAATTGATGTTTATTTCAAACCGATATGCAGGTTACACAATACGCACGGCATCGACTCAGTAGGATGTAGGACCACCGCGAGCGGCGATGCACGCAGAAACACGTCGAGGTACAGAGTCAATAAGAGTGCGGATGGTGTCCTGAGGGATGGTTCTCCATTCTCTGTCAACCATTTGCCACAGTTGGTCGTCCGTACGAGGCTGGGGCAGAGTTTGCAAACGGCGTCCAATGAGATCCCACACGTGTTCGATTGGTGAGAGATCCGGAGAGTACGCTGGCCACGGAAGCATCTGTACACCTCGTAGAGCCTGTTGGGAGATGCGAGCAGTGTGTGGGCGGGCATTATCCTGCTGAAACAGAGCATTGGGCAGCCCCTGAAGGTACGGGAGTGCCACCGGCCGCAGCACATGCTGCACGTAGCGGTGGGCATTTAACGTGCCTTGAATACGCACTAGAGGTGACGTGGAATCATACGCAATAGCGCCCCAAACCATGATGCCGCGTTGTCTAGCGGTAGGGCGCTCCACAGTTACTGCCGGATTTGACCTTTCTCCACGCCGACGCCACACTCGTCTGCGGTGACTATCACTGACAGAACAGAAGCGTGACTCATCGGAGAACACGACGTTCCGCCATTCCCTCATCCAAGTCGCTCTAGCCCGGCACCATGCCAGACGTGCACGTCTATGCTGTGGAGTCAATGGTAGTCTTTTGAGCGGACGCCGGGAGTGCAGGCCTCCTTCCACCAATCGACGGGAAATTGTTCTGGTCGATATTGGAACAGCCAGGGTGTCTTGCACATGCTGAAGAATGGCGGTTGACGTGGCGTGCGGGGCTGCCACCGCTTGGCGGCGGATGCGCCGATCCTCACGTGCTGACGTCACTCGGGCTGCACCTGGACCCCTCGCACGTGCCACATGTCCCTGCGCCAACCATCTTCGCCACAGGCGCTGCACCGTGGACACATCCCTATGGGTATCGACTGCGATTTGACGAAGCGACCAACCTGCCCTTCTCAGCCCGATCACCATACCCCTCGTAAAGTCGTCTGTCTGCTGGAAATGCCTCCGTTGACGGCGGCCTGGCATTCTTAGCTATACACGTGTCCTGTGGCACACGACAACACGTTCTACAATGACTGTCGGCTGAGAAATCACGGTACGAAGTGGGCCATTCGCCAACGCCGTGTCCCATTTATCGTTCGCTACGTGCGCAGCACAGCGGCGCATTTCACATCATGAGCATACCTCAGTGACGTCAGTCTACCCTGCAATTGGCATAAAGTTCTGACCACTACTTCTTGGTGTTGCATTTGCTCTGTCAGTCAGTGTATTACACAAGAAATCTGGATCCTCATACGTCATGGACAACACTTGACTGCAATACTGTACTCGGATGATTACCCTTCAGCTGTTAGACGAACAAATTGAACGCGGTGTGGAAATCCACCCAGATCTTTAATAATAATAATAATAATAATAATAATAATAATAATAATAATAATAATAATAATAATAATAATAATAATAATAATGTGCTTTTACGGCCGCATTGGACCACTATAGTCAATTTCCGTCCGGTCTTCTATGATGTTTTTTATTTTCTGATCTTCCAGTATTTCTACATTCTATCTGATCTTCGTCGTCGTTCTTCTTCTGAAAATACCCTTTTAGTTGTTTCTCTTTTATCACATTTTTGTAGGAATCTAACTTTACTATTCTTCCATTTATTTACTTTTTTGATTTATTCTTTAAATCCTCCAGTGTTATGTCTAATTCTTTCATGTCTTCTTTTATTTCTTTTATCTAGACAGGTTGTTGCTTTTGTTTCCAAAGCTTTTCCAAAATTCTGCGTATTAACCTGTCTTGAGGCGTTCTCAACAAATGATCAAAAATGATATTCTCTTCTTTGTTATGAAATCCGTTATTGGTTTTATTTCCTGATATACTTCTGAATTGGGGATAATGCACCATTCTCCTTCTTTTCGGTACTTCTTATTAATGCATGTTCTTACTATTCTTCTTTTTATGTTTAAAATTTTGTCTATGTTATTCTTTTACTTTAGTTTAAATAACGGTTTCACTTCCACAAGTTATTTCAGGTTGTTTCCATTTTGTATGTATTGACAAACATTTCTTGTTGTATGTATTTCTGATTACTTTTGGGGCTCTGGATAATTTATTCGTTCTCTCTGTCCAAGAAATGTTTACATTCAAATTGTACGTTATAGTTTCTCCAAGCTATTTAAACTGTTTTAGAATTTCTATTTCTTTCCCACATATCAGAATACTGCTAATTAAAAGGGGATCTATTGCCATTATTTTAGGTTTTTCAAATGAAATTGTTAATCATATTTTTCCAGCAATAGTTTGGAGACTTGCGATTTGATTCCGAGCTTCATTAAGGTTATTAGCTAGTAATACCAGATCATCTGCAAATCCTAAGCAATTTAAGTTAATTTCATCTTTAGCGTATCCAATTTTTATATTTTTGTTATTGTCTTTATACCATTCTCTCATCAAGTATCCCAGAGTAAAATTAAACAAAAGTAGTGATAGTACATCACCTCGTCTTAGTCCTCTTCTGATTGTGAATGCTTCGGATAATTCTCCTCTAAACTTCACCTTTGATTTAGTATTCGTTAACGTTAAGCTTATCATGTTAACAAATTTAGGATGTAATCCAAAATTTCGCAATATTTTAAATACTGAAGGTCAGTGAATGCAATCATAAGCTTTCTGAAAGTCTACGAAAGTGATAATCGTTTGTTTCTGTCTTCTTTTGTAGATGTCCATTAATAATTTTAGTGTCATGATTTGATCTGGACAACTACGCCATGGTCGAAATCCTCCCCTAATCCTTTTTCCAGTTGATATATGCACGGATTTTAAATTATTCTAGAGAATATTTTATAAGTACAATCCACGAGTGATAATCCTCTTTAGTTATCAGGATTTGTTCTATCTCCTTTTTTGTGTTAAGGGTGGCTTACTGCAGTTGTCAAATGGTCCGGTAATTTTTCATCATTCCAAATTTTATTCAAGCATTGGTGAAGTGATTCTCTAATTGATTCCGCTGCATTTTTGCACAACTTGGCAAATGTTTGGTCTTCCCCACAAGCTTTATAATTTTTCAGTTCTTTAATGACTTGATTAACTTGATCAAAGCTGGGTGGACCGTTATAATAATAATAATAATAATAATAATAATAATAATAATAATAATAATAATAATAATAATAATAATATTTGATTTACATCCCCCTAGTTACTTTAACGGTTTTCAGAGATGCCGAGGTGCCAGAATTTAGTCCCGCAGGAGTTCTTTTCACGTGCCAGTAAATTTACCAACACGAGGCTGACGTATTTTGAGCACCTTCAAATACCACCGGACTGAGCCAGGACCGAACCTGCCAATTTGGGGTCAGAAGGCCAGCGCCTCAACCGTCGGAGCCACTCAGCCCGGCCCCAGCTGTTTAAACACCCACTCCACAGCCCGATCACTCGAACCGAATTTGAGCGATGTTCGTCGTAGACTACGCTTTGGGGACTGTTACACCTGTTGGAAAAGTCCATGATTCTCGTTTGTGGTAACGGCTCTTGTTCCATTGTAATATGACTGACTGCTACTGTAGGATTTACGATTAGCTTATTGAATTACCTTCGATAACTGTACTGACCCGGATCTGTTATTGAGGCCAGTGTGGGCATCCTCCTTGTAGAACGCTGTGAGAGAAAGTAATTTATTGGCTCAAAATAATTATCTCCATCTCGCCAACATCGCCTGTCATCGGCAGGTGTGACGAAGAGTTGGAAACATAATTGAAACCTTTTTTTTAAAATAGCGTGTTAATTTAAGCATGTTAGAACGTGAAGTGTTCTGTGTCAGTTTTTGTTGTGGCAATCGCTTTCTTAAAGGTCACTTTCTTTCCTAGTTAATCGTCGTGTAGGAAACTGAAGTAAATATCGTCTTGTAGGAGGTTGGAGTGGAGGTTGGGATAAACATCATCTTTGTCGTAACGACATTGTCAAGGTTAAAACAAATTCTAAGTATTTCGCGAGCACTCGAGTTTCTTGAAAAATATTTCTTCCTCTTTTTCTTTACAATCGCATGCTATCATCTCTCCCATGTTCCGAGAGATGTTGGGTTGGAAATACACTGTCGGCAGCCTTGAAGATGGTTTTCCGTGTTTCTATATCCAGACAAATGCTAGGGTTGTACCTTAATCAATTCTCTTACAACGATACGAACAACCGTCATCGTATATTATTAAGTTTTCTTCAATATTAACAATATTGTACACGTTGCTTCTAACGTTGAGTCATCTTGCTCATGGAATGACTGTTAGCAAGTGAAAACTCTTGTAAATATCACGAGCAAAGAAAATAATTAGCGAATTTCTTTGCAAAATGAGTGATGATGTGGGCCTGGAGATACTTAGGCTTAATAATACTCCGGGTAATCGCAACATGATTTTTCTGAGTGTGATTTTCGAAGAAAAGTTAAGGTGCTCGACTAAAGGATATGTTGGGAGCTGTCAATGCAGAGATGACGTGATGTGACAATGACTAGACGAATGAGCTTAAACGGACTTTTTAAAAAATAGGAAAGTTAATATGAAGATAAAGTTCGAATTCAAGAGGACGGATTAATGCAAATATTAATTTATAGTAAATGGAATTAAGGATGTGATTGATTGATTGATTGATTGATCGATCGATCGATTGATTGATTGATTGATTGATCGATCGATTGATTGATTGATTGATTGATTGATCGATCGATCATTCATTCATTCATTCATTCATTCATTCATTCATTCATTCATTCATTCATTCATTCATTCATTCATTAAGTAAGAATGACATTGCTCTTATACATACATCTTCATTATATACTGTTATGCCTTCCAGTGTTCAGTCTGCAAGCCTCTCAGATTTTACTAAACGCCGCCACAATTCTCTGTTTATAACTAATTCTGTGGCCTCGTTTAATTCTGTATATCTTATCTGACCACCGTCTTCTCGGTCTCCCTCTACTTCTTTTACGTTCCTTGACCGTGTCCATTACTATCCTAGGAACTTATTCCTCTTACATAACCCAACCATCGGAACCGTTTCATGACTTTGTGTTCAGCCTCATCGATCAAGTTTATTCGTAACTTAGCCTCTACCTCCTCATTCCGAGAACCCTCCTGCCATTGCTCCCACCTGTTTGTGCCAGCGATCTTTCACGCCACATTCATGTCTGTTCTAACTTATGAACTGGATATTCTGCTTTCACTCCCGTAAAGTAAAGTTGGTCTGAAAACAGACCGGTGTAAAGATAGTTTCGTCCGGGAGCTGACTTCCTTCTTACAGAATACTGTTGATCACAAGTGCGAGCTCACTGCATTAGCTTTACTGCACCTTCATTCAATCTCTCTCACCATTCTACCATCCTTGGAAAACTTGAAATATAGGCCTACTTTTCTAACTTTGTGTTTTCAACCTGACATTCAGTTCCCTTAGGTTTCTTACCTCCTGACATTGTTGTAGTCTTGGAAAAGCTAATTTTCATATCACACTCACTGAACCTATTTTCAAGTTCCAAGATATTAGACTGCAGGCTTTCCGCACAATCTGCCATTAAGACCAAGTCGTCGGAATAGGCCGAACTGCATCCCTCCCAGACACTTTATACCTTTCAGTAGATGATCCATATAAGCTATGAACAACAAAGGTGAAATATTACAGCCATGTCTAACCCCCGTAAGTACCTTGAACCAAGAACTCATTCCACCATCAATCTCACTGCAACCCAATTGTCAACATAAATATCTTTGATTGCTGTTTAATCTGCCCTTAACCCCATAGGCCCTCAGTACTGCTAACATTTATCCCTCCGTTCTCTGTCCTATGCCTTCTCAAGATCTACAAAACATGAATATAAGAGTATATTCGTCCGGCTCCATGGCCAAATGGTTACCGTGCTGGCCTTTGGTCACAGGGGTCCTGGGTTCGATTCCCGGCAGGGTCGGAAATTTTAACCAGAATTGGTTAATTTCTCTGACACGGGGACTGGGTGTATGTGTCGTCTTCATCATAATTTCATCCTCATCACGACGCGCAGGTCGCCTACGGGAGTCAGATCAAAAGATCTGCACCTGGCGAGCTGAAGTCCTCGGACACATCCCGGCACTAAAAGCCATACGCCATTTCATTTCAGAGTGTATTCCTCTCGTGACGCTTTTCAGTTCCCTGGTGCACACTGAAAATCTGGTCCTGACAGCCCCTCTGTGGCCTGAAACCACGTTGGTTCTCATCCAACTTGCTTTCAAAAACCACTGATCGCAACCTCCCTTCCAAAATCCCAGTGAACACCTTGCCTGGTATACTGATCAATGAAATACCTCGATAGTTGTTGCAATCCTTCCTGTTCCCTTTCTTATAGATAGGTGCAGTTACTGCTTTTGTCCGATCAGACTTTCCATACTCATCTTATTACTCTATGAAGCCATTTTATCCCTGCATTCCCACTATATTTCACCATTTCAGATCTAATTTCATTCCTTCATGCTGCTTTATGACAATGGGGTTTATTAACACGTTTTCCACTTCCTCAAGCGTAATTTAACCGACATCATTGTCCTCCTTCCCATGAACTCGGTTGTTCCCTAAAAAGATTTCCTTTTACGTTGAGACGATTTTCCAAAATATTCCTCAAACCTGCCCAGTGATTCTTTCAGATCTATTATCAGTGCATCTGATTTAGCCAAAACACTATTCGTTTCCTTTTCCACCTCCCTTTTTAAGATTCTTTACTACTGTCCAGGAAGGTTGTTCTGCAGCTTGACCTAGCCCTTCCAAGTTATTTGCGCAATCTCCCCACGGCTTCTTCTTGGAGTAAACAGTTATTTGATTTGCTCTGTTCCTTTCATCCACGAATATTTCCCTGTCTACATCAGCCCTTGTTTGGAGCAACTATTTATATGTCTTCCTTTTACGTTTACAAACTGCCCTTACTTCATCAATCCACCAAGATGTTCGCTTTTCTCACCTTTACACACAGTTTTTCCCAGACATTTCCTTGCTGTTTCTACTACAGCATCCCTGTATGCCACCCATTCTCTTTCTATTTTTGAACCTGCTTACTGTCCATTGTTTGGAACTTTTCACTGTCATATCCAGGTACTTCTGTCTAATTTCCTCGTCCTGGAGATTTTCTACCCTTATTCGTATGCGGACAGATTTCACTTTCTCTATCCTAGTCCTAGAGATACTTAGTTTACTACAGATCAATTAGTGGTCAGTATCATCAAAAACTCTCCGGGATTCCCGCACATTCCTAACAGATTTCCTGAATTCCAAGTCGGTTATGATATAGTCTATTATGGATCTGGTGCCCCTACCCTCCTTTGTGTAGCAATGAATAGCCTTATGCATGAAGAATGTAATCGTAAATGCCAATCCCGTACTAGCAAAGAAGTCCAGTAAACGCTTCCTATTCCTGTTAGCTTCCTTATCTTCCCCACATTTACCCATCGCCTTTCCGTGTCCTTCATTCCTATTTCCAACTCTCGCATTAAATCATATCCTTGCTGTTGACCCTCACTACGATGTCACTCAGTGCTTCATAAGACTTGTCAACTTCATCGTCATCTGCACCCTCACATGGTGAAAAGACTGAGACAATTCTCGTCCTAATTCCTCCAACTGCCAAATCTTTTTTTGCTAGGGGCTTTACGTCGCACGGACACAGATAGGTCTTATGGCGACGATGGGATAGAAAAGGACAAGGAGTTGGATGGAAGCGGCCGTGGCCTTAATTAAGGTACAGCCCCAGCATTTCCCTGGTGTGAAAATGGGAAACCACGGAAAACCATTTTCAGGGTTGCCGATAGTGGGATTCGAACCTACTATCTCCCGGATGCAAGCTCACAGCCGCGCGCCTCTACGCGCACGGCCAACTCGCCCGGTACTGCCAAATCTACCCACATCATTCGCTCATTTATGTGCCTAACAGAAACTTTGTTGCGCGCAGTAGTGTTTCTGATGAACAGTCCTACCCCACACTCTGCCCTTCCTTTTAACACCTATGAAGAACACTTTATGATCTCTATCTCTTCCTCGTTTTCCCCCCTTACCCGAACATCATTAACTCCTAACATATCCAGATGAATCCCGTTCACTTGTTCAACCAGGTCTTTCTTTCTTTCTTTCTTTCTTTCTTTCTTTCTTTCTTTCTTTCTTTCTTTCTTTCTTTCTTTCTTCCGCTCCTTCTTTCATAAGCCCCATTGATATTAATGGCTCCCTGTCGAATTCTATTTCGTTCGCGAAGTTGTTTCCAAGAAGTCCCTCGCTGTCAAAAGGAAGTGTAATTCCGTTACTCCCATAGGTCCGGGCTTGCTTAAAACGTTCTGTGTTGCTCTTATCACACCATATAATGTACGCTAATAAAGTCGATGTTCAGACTGTAGTTCATCTAATATATACACTGACTGACAGAGCAAATGCAACACCAAGAAGGAGTGGTCAGAACTGTATGCCAATTGCAGGGTAGACTGACGTCACTGAGGTATGCTCATGATGTGAAATGCGCCGCTGTGCTGCGCACGTAGCGAACGATAAATGGGACACGGCGTTGGCGAATGGCCCACTTCGTACCGTGATTTCTCAGCCGACAGTCATTGTAGAACGTGTTGTCGTGTGCCACAGGACACGTGTATAGCTAAGAATGCCAGGCCGCCGTCAACGGAGGCGTTTCCAGCAGACAGACGACTTTACGAGGGGTATGGTGATCGGGCTGAGAAGGGCAGGTTGGTCGCTTCGTCAAATCGCAGCCGATACCCATAGGGATGTGTCCACGGTGCAGCGCCTGTGGCGAAGATGGTTGGCGCAGGGACATGTGGCACGTGCGAGGGGTCCAGGCGCAGCCCGAGTGACGTCAGCACGCGAGGATCGGCGCATCCGCCGCCAAGCGGTGGCAGCCCCGCACGCCACGTCAACCGCCATTCTTCAGCATGTGCAAGACACCCTGGCTGTTCCAATATCGACCAGAACAATTTCCCGTCGATTGGTTGAAGGAGGCCTGCACTCCCGGCGTCCGCTCAGAAGACTACCATTGACTCCACAGCATAGACGTGCACGCCTGGCATGGTGCCGGGCTAGAGCGACTTGGATGAGGGAATGGCGGAACGTCGTGTTCTCCGATGAGTCACGCTTCTGTTCTGTCAGTGATAGTCACCGCAGACGAGTGTGGCGTCGGCGTGGAGAAAGGTCAAATCCGGCAGTAACTGTGGAGCGCCCTACCGCTAGACAACGCGGCATCATGGTTTGGGGCGCTATTGCGTATGATTCCACGTCACCTCTAGTGCGTATTCAAGGCACGTTAAATGCCCACCGCTACGTGCAGCATGTGCTGCGGCCGGTGGCACTCGCGTACCTTCAGGGGCTGCCCAATGCTCTGTTTCAGCAGGATAATGCCCGCCCACACACTGCTTGCATCTCCCAACAGGCTCTACGAGGTGTACAGATGCTTCCGTGGCCAGCGTACTCTCCGGATCTCTCACCAATCGAACACGTGTTGGATCTCATTGGACGCCGTTTGCAAACTCTGCCCCAGCCTCGTACGGACGACCAACTGTGGCAAATGGTTGACAGAGAATGGAGAACCATCCCTCAGGACACCATCCGCACTCTTATTGACTCTGTACCTCGACGTGTTTCTGCGTGCATCGCCGCTCGCGGTGGTCCTACATCCTACTGAGTCGATGCCGTGCGCATTGTGTAACCTGCATATCGGTTTGAAATAAACATCAATTATTCGTCCGTGCCGTCTCTGTTTTTTCCCCAAACTTTCATCCCTTTCGAACCACTCCTTCTTGGTGTTGCATTTGCTCTGTCAGTCAGTGTATTTTTAACGTTATAATTGAGTATTTATTTATTTATTCATCATCATCATCTGTTTACCCTCCAGGGTCGGCTTTTCCCTCGGACACAGCGAGGGATCCCACCTCTACCGCCTCAAGGGCAGTGTCCTGGAGCTTCAGACTCTTGGTCGGGGATACAACTGGGGAGAATGACCAGTACCTCGCCCAGGCGGCCTCACCTGCTATGCTGAACAGGGGCCTTGTGGAGGGATGGGAAGAGTGGAAGGGATAGGCAAGGAAGAGGAAAGGAAGCGGCCGTGGCCTTATGTTAGGTACCATCCCGGCATTCGCCTGGAGGAGAAGTGGGAAACCACGGAAAACCTCTTCCAGGATGGCTGAGGTGGGAATCAAACCCACATCTACTCAGTTGACCTCCCGAGGCTGAGTGGACCCCGTTCCAGCCCTCATACCACTTTTCAAATTTCGTGGCAGAGCCGGGAATCGAACCCGGGCCTTCGGGGGTGGCAGCTAATCACTTTAACCACTACACCACAGAGGCGGCTATTTATTTATTTATTTATTTATTTATTTATTTATTTATTTATTTATTTATTTATTTATTTATTTATTTATTTATTTATTTGCCACAAACCTACTATGCTGGCGTAGCAGGAGGAGAGTTGATACTCCCACGTGGTGCGTCCCAGATGGCGGATAGGGGGTCCTAACCGGCTTGCCGGCGGACTTGAGGGAAATAAAATACCTCTCGCGGACCAAACACACAACCTCCTGTGGGTGAGGGGACGCAGACGAAGAATACACCCACGGTATCCCCTGCCTGTCGTAAGATGCGACTAAAAGGGGCGACCAAGGGATGATTGTATTAGAACCATGAAACTACTTGTGATTAGTACCACCACGCGGGGAACACCATGGATCGCTTTTACTTGCGCGTAGTACCACTATGTTAGGTACAAAATAGGTTTGTGATTAGTAGCAACAGAGTGTGTTGCCGGCTTTTTATTTTATTTTATTTTATTTTATTTTATTTTATTTTATTTTATTTTATTTTATTTTATTTTAGTTTAGTTTATTTTATTTATTTACTGCGCACTACAGGATTTCTAATCCCAATTACAGTGGCAAATGTTTACACTTTTTTTGTTTCAATCAGTCTAATATCATAATATCTAAACTATTCTAATATTATATTTACGTTGAGAAATAATGCTTTTGCAGTACCTGTGATTAGTACCACATTAGGAGCTACACCTTGGACGAGCGACACCATGCTTCTAGCTTGCCTATGTTTAGTACCCCTATATGAGGAACACCACGGGATAGTGCGGGTCCATGTGGTTAGTTCGCGTTTGTGATGAACACCATAGGTTTGCGTTGCCTGTAAATGGCGTCGCAATGTACGAATTTCATTACTTGTGAGTAGTACCATAATGTGTGGAATACCGCGAGTCTACGCTACTTTTGATTAGTACCGCAACATGACAAATACCATGGTTCTACTTTCCTAGTGATAAGTACCATTTTGAGGGGCCGATGACTTGGATTTTGGACTCCTTTAGACTACAAGCATCATCGATTCAGTGCTATGCTTTAGAAGCAGTCCCTTGGTCAGTAATGCTATTGTTTCACGTCAGTTTCTGTGCCTATGAGGCATTGCGGGTCGGATCCACTGATTGTTTTAAATTCATATCCATCCATTCATTCTTCGTCCTCACGTTTTAAATTCTAGTCAGTGGAGGATTTTGGACTTTTAATTTGTAATTACATTTCGTACCATTAGGGCCCGATGACCTAGATGTTAGGCCCCTTTAAACATCATCATTATTTTTTTGTAGTTTTTTAACGTCGCTCTAACTCAGGTGAGGTTTTCGGCGACGGTGAGATAGGAAAGGGATGAGAAGGAAGCAGCCGTTACAATATTTGTCTATTGTGAAAATGGGAAACCACAGAAAACCGTTTTCAGGACTGCTCGAATGAAACCTTACAATTTCGCGACGCGTAACACGCAGTCCAGTCTTTCGTTAAAACTCTCAGTTCGTAAAGGAACAGTAGTTAATTAAAGAATAAACGTGACTAGATTATCTGGCTGTGAACGAAATCAGCTGGCCATACCGGTTACATATATCATTGGAATTGATTATCACAAGGGAAGTGGAAGGGGACCGTCAACAAACAAGCCTTGAGGTGAGCTGCTCTTAGAAAATTAAACTTTGTGTTTATCCTGGTTTAAATATATCTCTTTTCATGTACCTAGGCAAGTTACGTATACCAGGAGCTGAATATTAACGCCCGGGTGCACCAAGCTTGGTACATTGGTTTATTTCAATCTCGTTTAAGTCTGAGTTTTTCTTTCTTTCTTTCTTTCTTTCTTTCTTTCTTTCTTTCTTAACCCATTTACTCTCCAGGGTTGGTTTTTCCTCGGACTCAGCGAGAAATCCCACCTATCTTCAAGGGCATTGACTTGGAGCGTGAGACCTCGAGTCGTGGGGATAAAACTGGGAAGGAGGACCAGTACCTCACTCAGGCTACCTCACCTGCTATGCTGAACAGGGGCCTTGTGGAGGTGTAGGAACATTGGAAGGGATGGTCAAGGAAAGGAAGCGGCCGTGGCCTTAAGTCAGGTACCATTTACCTGGAGGTGAAGTGGGAAACAACAGAAAACCACTTCGAGGATTGCTGAGGTGGGAATCGGACCCACCCCCACCCCCTACTCAGTTGACCTCCAAAGAATGAGTGGACTCCGTTCCAACCCTCGTACCATTTTTCAAATTTCGTAGCAGCGCTGGGAGTCGAACCCGGGCCTCCGGGGGTGGCAGCTAATCACACTAACCACTACACCACTGAGGCGGACCTGAGTTTAAACTACTGTAACATCCATTTTCCCCACATTACTTTAAATTTCGTATTACATTTTAAATGTGGACAGTGAGTGGACAGAAACAGTTCAATTGAACTGTAATGTAATCCCAGTTCAGTCTCTTCCTGGAAAGAGCCTTAATACATCCCGTTGCAGAAGATGTGACAAATTCGAAACAGCAGATAACATGTGCCTTGTTAACGACATCTCAATTTAAACAAAAATGCTGAAAATATAACCAAGTATGACCTTATATTACTAAAATGAGCCAAATACGACCAAAACAATAACAATGGCCGAAGTATGCATTTATTATGAAACATAAAATTTGTTAAAACGGGGTCAGGTAATCGTCATTCACACATATTTTTCAGATTTCGGGTAAAATGAGCCCAGGAAAGAAATATAACTCGTCTTTATCTTCCGAAACTTAATTATAACACTACAATTGATTTTACAGCTAAATATCTCCCTCTGTAGATGAGTGGTGGAGTGTCAGCCTCCCGATCCCAAGATAGCGGGTTCACACGCCGGATGTCTGAAGGGCGGAATGAAATCTAGGCACTCCATGTCGTACGATGTCGGTATGTCGGTGAAACATTTGCTGTTCTATCAATCTACTTCATATTTTTCCTTATGGAGCAAAGGGCATCCAAGAATGCTCTCCAATCGGTACGTTCTACAGCCAGGTGTTCTCTGCTTCATCCGATGTTTTTCCAGTTCTAATCAGTTCCTCTCTAAATGTTCGTTTCCAAGTGTTCTTAGGCCTTCCGCGCTTCCTCTTTTCTTTTGGATTCCATTCGAATACCAACATTTCAACTGATCCACGCTTCCTTTTTTATTTCGGATTCTGTTCGAAGACTGACTTTTCATCTGCTCCGTCCTGTTTTCTTAATGTGTATCAAATTCATCCATATTTTCTTCACCGGGCGAGTTGGCCGTGCGCGTAGAGGCGCGCGGCTGTGAGCTTGCATCTGGGAGATAGTAGGTTCGAATCCCACTATCGGCAGCCCTGAAGATGGTTTTCCGTGGTTTCCCATTTTCACACCAGGCAAATGCTGGGCTGTACCTTAATTAAGGCCACGGCCGCTTCCTTCCAACTCTTAGGCCTTTCCTATCCCATCGTCGCTATAAGACCTATCTGTGTCGGTGCGACGTAAAGCCCCTAGCAAAAAAAAACAACATATTTTCTTGTCCTAATTTCTACATCAGTCGGTTTCTGGTAGGTTTCCTTCCACAGGTTTTCATCTGTGATCACATCAGGCCATCTTATGTTGTTGATATACCGCATATTCACGAACACTTGGAGCTGGTGTATGATTTATTTAGTGACCTGCCATAATTCACAGTCGTAAAGGAGAACGGACTTCACGTACGTATTGATTTTTTGTTGTTGTTGTTATTTGCTTTACGTCGCGCCGACACAGATAGTTCTTATGGCGACGATGAGGCTGGAAGGGGCTAGGAGTGGGAAGGAAGCGGCCGTGGCCTTAATTAAGGTACAGCCCCAGCATTTGCCTGGTGTGAAAATTGGAAACCGCGGAAAACCATCTTCAGGGCTGCCGACAGTGGGGCTCGAACCCACGATCTCCCGAATACCGGATACTGGCCGTACTTAAGCGACTGTAGCTATCGAGCTCGGTCGTACGTATTGAAAAGACGAACCTTGGTTTTTCGTGAAAGGTTATTGTACTTGCAAATAGTAAAACAAATGAGCCATTTGCAGTGTTTGCCCTACAAAATACATTGAACCATGAGAGGACGCAGTAGCGGAGATAGGGAATTAGAACCGGGGGGGGGGGGGTCAGAAAGATGTACGGACAACAAAAAGTACCCGGGTTTATGGGATATAGTTTGTGGGGGGTGGGGGTGGGGGTGTGTGTATACGTCAAAACTGAAGAAGAAAAAAAGCTACAAAATTCTCTTTGAACGAATTTCGACAGAGAGATGAAGGTTGACGCTGATTATACAATTAAAAAGTCATTTAGTATTTGACTACACAGTAAGAAACTAACAGTCACTTAAAAGACTGCCAGACTGAAGAATGTGCGCGGCAAGCGAGTAAATCATAACTGTGTCCATGACCTTGACAAAAAAGATATATATACCCCGGCTACCCTTGCACACAGCACATGCAAAGTGTCCGCTACTTCCTGTGGCGCTATACAAATCGGTTCGCCGCGACGAACAACATTTTTGTGCATTTCCGCTAATAATTTTGTTAATAATTAAAGAAAAT
The DNA here is from genome assembly GCF_040414725.1 of Anabrus simplex. NCBI lineage: Eukaryota > Metazoa > Arthropoda > Insecta > Orthoptera > Tettigoniidae > Anabrus > Anabrus simplex. Next base: position 289,540,614 of record NC_090271.1, read on the forward strand.
AAAGGACCGGGCGAGTTGGCCGTGCAATTAGAGTCACACAGCTGTGAGCTTGCATCCAGGAGATAGTGTGTTCGAATCCCACTGTCGGCAGCCCTGAAGATGGTTTTCCGTGATTTCCCATTTTCACACCAGGCAAATGCTGGGGCTGTACCTTAATTAAGGCCACGGCTGCTTCCTTCCAACTCCTAGGCCTTGCCTATCCCATCGTCGCCATAAGACGTATCTGTGTCGGTGCGACGTAAAACAAAATAGCAGAAAAAAAAGGAAATAATTACGGTAGATGATAAGACAACAGGGCTTGCACAAATTGCGTGTTTTAATAATTCCATTAATTCCTAGTTTCAGGCGGCAAAAATGGAAAAAAAAAGTAATGTCTTCTCCTCAAGGGGGCAGCTTCCCCTCCCCCCCCCCCCCCTGTAATCGCCGCTACTAATGAGGACGATGCTGTTGGCAATAGGATTAACAACCATCAATAATTCCACTTCTCCTTTTCAAACATGTCTAGTCTGAGTTAATTCTTTCTTTCTTTCTTTCTTTCTTTCTTTCTTTCTTTCTTTCTTTCTTTCTTTCTTTCTTTTCTTTCTTAACTACTGTACCTACTAGTATTGTGCCTGAAGTAGACAAGCCTAACGCGCATGTGTTCTGGTCTTGAGTGGCTGCTAAAAGCCTCAAGCACGCTGTCTGCGCTGCTTTATTTCCCGTATGGTATTAGTGTCCAAGTACAGAAACTCTCACCGAGCTGACAACTAAGTGGCTCGAGATTAACGTAAAAGACTAGAAGTGGATCAAGATAACGACATTCCTGTATCTAGAGAACCGGCCAGACTAGGAATCGAAGGCTGATACGTGGCAAAGCTTGCTTGCTTGCCATCTGCAAAAACAGAACTACTGCTTTATTTTTATGATTTGCTGTTATTGTTAGTCGAGGAAAAAAAGAGTTCTCGCTCATTGCTCGTGACTTGGTTGGGAGGTGAACCCTGGCCGATGAAGACGAAGGCAATGCCCTGTCTGCGCTATGAACCAGAGCGAGAACAGGACTTCACTTGATGATTCTCATATTTCCTCTTAGAGGCCCCGAATATCAAATTCAAAGCACTCCCCGGAGCTAAGCAAATGTATAACACATTTGCAATTTGAGCAATATCAATCAATCAATGAATCAGTCCATCAATATCTGCATTTAGGACTGTCGCCCAGGTGGCATATCCCCTGCCAAATATTTTCCTAGCAACACAATAATTAAAAACTGAGAGAACTTTTCCTCTTGGTGAAACTTACAACTTGACTTTTCATCCCATTTACATTCATACCATTGTCTGTTGTCCTCTCACAACATAATTTAAGTCCCTCTGCAGTCGCTCACAATCCTGCAACTCATTTACTATTCTATACAGTATAACATCATCCGCAAATATCCTTATCTGTGATTCCAGTGCTTTACTCATATCATTTATATATACAAGAAAATATAAAGGTCCAATAATACTGCCTTGCGGGATCCTCTCTTAATCATTACAAGATCAGAAAACGCTTCACCGACTCTAATTCTCATACCTCATACTTCAAAAATAGACGACAGCGAGTTGTATCAAACATGACGACCACAGAATGGAGAATTAGCTACCTGGCGTTCCCCAAGGGTCTGTTCTTGGACCTCTTTAATTCTTAATCTATATTTATGACATTTCTTCTCATCTGAATGACTGTAACTACCACCTTTATGCTGATGATCTTCAGATATACTCACACTTTAAAGTCCGCGACACTGACAAAGCAATCCACCAAATGAACTAGACTCTAAATTCAATTTAGCTCGTATGCAAAAAAGAACTGCGTATTAATTAACCCGAGGAAAACGCAAGCAATCATAATAGGGCAATCTATGCTTTTAAATACGCTAAACATCACACAACAGCCTACTCTCATGCTCTGTGGTGAAGCTATACCTATACGTATTCAGAAGTCTGTAGAAAACGTAGGCGTTGTCTTGAATGACACATTAAACTGGAATGACCATATAACAAGTGTGTGCAGAAAGGTATATGCATCTCTCCACCCCTTAAAAGTGAGACAATTCATTCTTCCACATAGCGTGAAAATAAAACTTATTCAAACTCTCATTTTTCCAATAATTTATTACTGTGATGTCGTATTGACCGATGCATCTGTAGAACAAACTATGAAACTTCAAAGGGCAATGAACTCTTGCATACGATTTATATTTTCTTTGAACTTTAGAACACATATTTCCCCTTATTTTGAGAAGCTATCCTGGCTGAAAATCGATCAACTAAGAAATCTACCTTACATACTGAGACATTAATTTTTCGACTTCTGAACGAATCTACACCTGAATACCTATCTTCACATTTTAACTTCCTCTCATCTATCCATGGACATGATACCAGATCGACTTCTACCTTATGATACCGGTTAATCACGCATCTGTATACAGCCACTCATTCCAGGTGTCTGGGGCAAGGCTATGTAACACACTCCCTGCCAGCATGCATAACAGCACTTCAATAGTCTCATTTAAACGGTCTTGTCGAGATTTCCTCTTAAATACGTGATCAGCTTGTATGAATGTTAGTTTATATGAGTGCAAGTATGATTTAGAGCTAGATGATGTAGATAGATAATATTAAACATTAAACATAACAATTATAATAAGTTATAGGCTGATATTACTCCAATAATTTAGGTAGTTTCTAGAGACTGTCAACAATGCTATTTTTCTAATTCATGTGAATATGTACTGTATGCTGTGGTTAAGTGTAAGAGAGGGTCGTGAGCCCTAACTTCGCCACATACAAAGGCATAAAATAAATAAATAAATAAATAAATAAATAAATAAATAAATAAATCTCAGAGTTGTGTTTTCTAGAAATGTAGCCACCCATTCAACCACTCCTGTGTCTAGTCCAGTAGCATTCATTTTAGTCAGTAATCTCCCATGATCTACCCTGTCAAAAGCCTTGGATACGTCAATGGCGATGCAGTCCATTTGACCTCCTGAATCTAAAATATCGTATATATCTTGCTGGAATCCTACAAGTTGAGCTTCACTGGAATAACCTTACCTAAACCCGAACTGCCTTCGAACAAACAAATTGGTAATTTCACAAACGTGTCTAATATAATCAGAAATAATACTTTCCCAGAGCTTACACACTGCACATGTCAAGCTGAGTGGCCTGTAATTATCCGCTTTACTGTATGTTTGTCACCCTTTCCCTTGTACACTGGGGCTACTATTGCAACTCTCCATTCATTTGGTATCGTTCCTTCATGCAAACAGTAATCAAATAAGTATTTCAGAAGCTCACTTCAGCACTTCTTAACAAGAGATTAATGCCGTCCAACCGAGTAAGGCCGCGTGGTTCGGGTCACAGTAGCTATGAGCCTGCATTCGGAATATAATGCCTTCGAACCACCACTGTCGGCAGCCCTGGAGTTGGTTTTCCGTGGTTTCCCATTTTCATATCAGACAAATGCTGGGGCTGTACTGTAATTAAGGCGTTGTCACTTCCTTCCCACTCCTAGCCCTTTCTTATCCTATCGTCGCCGTAAGACCTATCTATCTCGTTGCAACGTAAAGCGAATTGTAAAAAGAAAAAAGGAAAATGCCGTCCAGATAGCAAAAGTATAGTTAATTCGGTCATGGCACTCAGAAATAAGGAAAATGAGTTGTGATGAAGATGTCCCCTAAACTATGTAAAATATGAACCAAGGTCGTTTGCGATGGTGGTTGTTGGAAGGGTCATGTCAATTACATATCACTGTTACACGTTATTGGCATAAATATGTCCCAGAGCTGCGGGTTGTCAAAAACTTGTGTAACGGAAATAGTGGAACAAAATGTGTGACGGAATTGTAACCTAGCAACCGTGCAGGCTGGGATGTGAAGTATGGATGGATGGCCGGACAGTGTTAATTGGGTGGATCATGGGAGACTACTGAAAAAAATTGAGTGCAATAGGACTTGACAAAAGAGTGACTGAATGGGTGGCTATATTTGTAGAAAATAGAACTCAGAGAATTAGAGTAGGCCAAGCTTTATCTGACCCTCTAATAATTAAGAGGGGGATTCCTCAAGGCAGTATTATTGGACCTTTATGTTTTCTTATATATATAAATGATATGAGTAAAGAAATGGACTCAGAGATAAGGCTTTTCGCAGATGATGTTATTCTGTACAGAGTAATAAATAAGTTACATGATTGTGAGCAACTGCAAAATTACCTCGATAATGTTGTGAGATGGATAGTGGACAATGGTATGTTGATAAACGGGATTAAAAGTCATGTTGTGAGTTTCACAAATAGGAAAAGTCCTCTCAGTTTTAATTACTGTGTTGATGGGGTGAAAGTTCTTTATGGGAATAATTGTAAGTACCCAAGTGTTAATATAAGGAAAGACCTTGATTGGGATAATCACATAAATGGGGTTGTAAATAAAGGGTACGGATCTCTGCTCATGGTTAATAGGGTGTTTAGAGGTTGTAGTAAGGATGTAAAGGAGAGGGTATACAAGTCTCTGGCAAGGCCCAACTAGAGTACGGTTCCAGTGCATGGGACCCTCAACAGGATTACTTGATTCGAGAACTGGAAACATTTCAGAGAAAAGCAGCTCGATTTGTTCTGGGTGATTTCCGACAAAATCTTTTTTTTCCCTGCTATTTTGCTTTACGTCGCACCGACACAGATATGTCTTATGGCGACGATGGGATAGGAAAGGCCTAGGAATTGGAAGGAAGCGGCCGTGGCCTTAATTAAGGTACAGCCCCAGCATTTGCCTGGTGTGAAAATGGGAAACCACGGAAAACCATCTTCAGGGCTGCCGACAGTGGGGCTCGAACCGACTATCTCCCGATTACTGGATACTGGCCGCACTTAAGCGACTGCAGCTATCGAGCTCGGTTCCTACAAAATAGTAGCGTTACGAAAATGTTGCCAAGTTTGGGCTGGGAAGACTTGGGAGAAAGGAGACGAGCTGCTCGACTAAGTGGTATGTTCCTAGCTGTCAGTGGAGGGATGGCGTGGAATGACATTCGTAGACGAATAAGTTTGAGTGGTGTCTTTAAAAGTAGGAAAGATCACAATATGAAGATAAAGTTGGAATTCAAGAGGACAAATTGGGGCAAACATTCGTTTTTAGGAAGGGTAGTTAGGGATTGGAATAACTTACCAAGGGAGATGTTCAATAAATTTCCAATTTTTTTCAGTCATTTAAGAAAAGGCTAGGAAAACAACAGATAGGGAATCTGCCACCTGGGCGACTGCCCTAAATGCTGATCAGTAGTGGTTGATTGATTGATTGATTGATTGATTGATTGATTGATTGATTGATTGATTGATTGATTGATTGATTGATTGATTGATTGATTGATTGATTGATTGATTGATTGATTGATTGATTGATTGATTGATTGATTGATTGATTGATTGATTGATTGATTGATTGATTGATTGCAGGCTGTGTCTTACAGCTAGCGGTCACCTTTGATGGATGGCCATGACTGAGAGACATATTATAAGACATTTATGATCGTTTGATTTTTCCCATATGAAAATTTGACACTTTTTTAACGTAGACTTACGTCCCTCGACAAGGGGTACATGGAAAGAAAAATTTTAAGAAGTTTTTAGTGTTTGGGTAGGACGCGTACATGGTCGATAATATTTAACTTACGATTATCTTTAATGTCTCAATTGAATTTGAATTTTGAATTTTTGAATTTATTGATAATGATGATATACATGCCACTGAGGCTGAAAAGCCCCTTTATGTAGCGTCTACTTATAACACAATACAAGTTTATGAATATACTAACTACATTTTATAATATTAAAATATTAAATTAAACATTAAACTTAAAAATTAAAATACAGATACCAATTCCAATAAAATTAAAACATAAATCATATAAGAAGTAATAAAGTATATCATTCGATTTTTAATATTTTAGGCTACAAGAATCTCAGGAATGTAAAAAACAGAAACAATTTTCTTAGAAATATACATATTTCTTATTATTAGACACAAGAATAACTGATCTCAGCCCCTTGCGTACTCCTCCAGGAAGATAGATGTTAAGGACTGCTTTAGTTGGGTGCAGTTCCTGTCATTTGCGAAACGGTGAAGATTAAAGACATTGAAGATACGGGATGCAGTGCAAACAAAAGATTTGTTAAATTTAGTGGTACGATGAAGGGGAATTTGAAGGGTAGTTTTTGTAAACCTATTATCTCTGTTATGTACTGACTCCATAGATTTAAATGCATTATATAGGTAGGGTGGGGTCTTCAGTTTGTGAATTTTGTGCGTAGCAACGGCTACTGAGATTTCCCGTCGTTCATGGAGTTTCAACCATTGCAGCTGTATGTAATAGGGTGTTACGTGTTCATCACGCCTGGCATTTGTCACGTAACGAACACATGCGTTTTGCACCCTCTGTAGTTGTATGTTCAAAGTTTCAGATAAGTCGTTGTATACGGACTGATCCATAGTCAATTATGGGGAATATAGGCCTAAGACTGTAACGGTTCAAATCCCGTTACAAGATGATATCTGTATTTTTATTATTGTATGATTTTATCTGTATTTATTATTATTATTATTATTATTATTATTATTATTATTATTATTATTATTATTATTATTATTATTATGTCAGTATTATTATTATTTTATCTGTGATATTATTACTATTATTGTAATTATCAGTCTTATTCAATTCTATTTTGCAATGCCTGTTGCTTGCATGATTGCACTTAGATGTATGCATATATACGTATGTGTAGAATAACACTCAATACCTGTACAGTGAGAATGGTTGTATATATCAGAGATTGGGTGTGACGTTGGTGCATTGTGCAATATTGTTGGCGATTCTGCCAAGTCATCGCCACTTCATGGCTACGGCATCGTATTTATTTAGATATGCGCTCAGAGAGTCAGCCGCCCCGGGGGATTTCACAACTGTATGTAATATTTGTCGCGTAGGTGGGAGTATGTCATTGTTATTTCTGGAGATTACGTAGCTGTGTCAACCAACGTCTATAAAAGGTGGGTGCACATTGTAGCGTCAGTCATTACTTAAACGGAAGCAGTACAGTGAAGAAGTCTACTAGATCAAGAGGCCTTAGTTGGTCAGCCAACGAGTGTGAACGAGAGATGGTGAAGACTCAGTGAGCCATTAATTATTGGTCATTGAGAGAGTGAGACCAAAAGGTTGGTCGCTCACTCAGTTGAAGACACGGACGCAAGGGCTTACCATAGAGTCAGAGAGGGCAACCCTGGACCTGCCAAGAGGTAATACCATATTGACTTACAAAGAAGTCAGATGATATGGAGAAGAAGCAGTCACAAGGATGTATCACCAAGTTAGGCGTGACACATCTACAGTAAACACCAGATCAAAGGATTACGTTGTAATTACACTCAAAGTGTTGAAGGTACAGTCAAGTGAATCAGTGAGGGAAATATTTCGTATAAATTGTTAAATGTCCGGTTAAGAAGAATTCAAATTCATGCCTAGTTTCTTTCAGTTGCAATGTCATAATTTCATATTCTCATCTGTTTTATCGCAACAAGACTCACTATTTTTTGATATATTATTTAAAGAATATATATTGTTCTATCAAACGAATTCATAGTTTCATTTCATTGACAGTAAAATATCTTAACCTCAAAATTAATGGGGAAACCGAACGCCAATCTCCTTTTCCCAGAACTTATATGGTATGTTGTCAAAAGTAAGCTTATTACCCCACACCCTAGAGATAATCAAGAGTCTCATTCTATTATTGCTGCACTGAGTGGCAGCTGGCGCCCTTCAAATAACGTATGTGTAAGTAAGCAGGTAACAAGTAAGTGTGAGTACAAGTTTCGACGAGTGTGTCTTTTATTTAATGAATGTTAATTTCCAGATTTTTCAATATAAATGCAGTTTTAAATATATATGTTTCAAAAGTTAGTCAGCGAGTTAGGAAAGTTACAAGACTTTGAACAAGTAGTTTCCGCATAAAAGGTGGTGTACATGACACGTTACGTTTCAAGATATGCATGGATGACACAACTTTTCTGATCACATTTGACGTATGATCAGACCAGGATAGGGTTCTGTCGAAAATGAGTCCTAGATTGTTAACGGTGTCACTATAATGGATATCTGAATCTAGAATTTTTATTGGTGGGAGGGATTTGAGGTCAACAGTTTTCAGGAGTTTTGAGTAACCTATGCAAATAAGCTGGGTCTTAGCCACATTTAATTGGAGGTTATGATTTGCGCTCCATTCGATCAATCGAGAGATATCATGGTTGAAATGCATTATACAAGAAGGTGTGTTAGTGGGACTGAATTGGAAGTAAGCTTGTAAGTCATCAGCATACAAGATAAAAGAGGAGGATACTTGTTGTAGATAATAAAAATTTTTAAAAACATCTGAAACGTAGTTTGTTATAAAATAGCGCTTTATATTAAAGCAAAATTTGTGACGTCACACGCATACTCTGTTAAAAGATGGCGCTGTGTTGAGTCTCGGTCTCAGTTGGAGGTTAGCTGTCACATCATGGTCAGTTGTATAGAATAACAAATTTAATAATGGAAAAGACAGACTTTATTACGATTCGGCAAAAACGTGCGAAAGAAAGATTTCTCATATCACAAGCCAATACTACACCGAGTTTTTACCCACATTCCAAGTTATACTAAATAACATTTATTATCCCCACATTATTTGTCTTTTACTTCTAATACGTACTAATACGTACGTCTATGAAACCCTCCAAACTCTGTGGCCGTTACACAATAGTGACAGCTTACCGCTAGAGCCCTACGCACATATACAAAATATTATCCACATCCGCGAATGGTTTATCTGTTGGTTATAATACAGCAGGCGTGATACCTGGTGCCAGACCCCCTACAGTCACAGATTTATGAGCGATTTCCTCTCGTGACAACAATCAATCAATACTGATCTGCCTTTAGGGCAGTCGCCCACGTGGTAGATTCCCTATCTGTTGTTTTACTAGCCTTTTCTTAAATGATTTCAATTTCCAATTGAAATTTATTGAACATCTCCCTTCGTAAGTTATTCCGATCTCTAACTCCCCTTCCTAAAAACGAACATTTGCCCCAATTTGACCTGTTGAATTCCAACTTTATCTTCATATTGTGATCTTTCTTACTTTTAAAGACGCCACTCAAACTTATTCGTCTACTAATGTCATTCCACGCCATCTTTCCACTGACAGCTCGGAACACACCACTTAGTCGAGCAGCTCGTCTTCTTTCTTCCAATTCTTCCCAGCCCAAACTTCGCAACATTCGCTAATCTTTTGTCGGAAATCACCCAGAACAAATCGAGCTGCTTTTCTTTGGATGTTTTCCAGTTCCTGAATCAAGTAATCCTGGTGAGGGTCCCATACTCTAGTTGGTGTCTTACCCGAGACTCATATGCCCTCTCCTTTACATCCTTACTACAACCCCTAAACACCCTCATAACCATGTGCAGAGATCTGTACCCTAACTGCCGACATGTTGAGCGGTTCTCTCATGTAAACTTGGTTCCTTCCTTCCTTCCACTTATTGCGGGCTGTAGCCAGTTAGGCTTAGGTCGGATTTACGGCTTTATTGTCTCAAGGCTCCTTATATATCACTATTCTCCCGTAACAATGTCAAGGGTCACATAACAACAAGCAAAATAAGAGTAGGCTATACCTGAATGAAAATCCATAAACTTCGTTTATTAGAAATTATCAGCAAAATTATCCGCATTGCCATACAGTTTGCATCCGCCAAGACACTAACTTCACGGATATCCGCATCCATGCAGGGTTCTACTTACTGCCAATTTTAAAACATATATAATATTTAAGAGTTCTCCCGACAGTATACAAGGAATACATCAGTATGATGCCCATAAGCTGCTTGTCTTTGCTCAGAAACAGCGCTATACAGGCTCGCTTCTTCTCCTCTTTCTCTGACATTTTTTACATCAAGTTTCCCCGTCACCGCACAGAGGTACCATGTTCTCTCCTTTCGCGAGTCTGTTGTTACCGTACTCGTGCGGGAAGTCGTGAACACACTTCCCTCTCTCCTTTGGTGAAGACGACGTGTGTCTCACTTCCGGTTGGAGACAATCTCTCCCTTGCCAGCAAACCAGGTAGCCTCCTGAAGATTATGCAGCCTTGCCTTGGGGGATAAAAGCTCTTTGTAATTCATGAATAGTCAAGTCTATTATTCATCTCAAACACTTCTCTTGGAGAGCGTGGCGGGGTAACGATCGCCCTTCCTTTAACTTTAAATGCAGACCGTAATGTGCCGTTAATTGTTGTAACTGAATAGATTAAACGGGGTTAACGACGGAAGGGGCACATTATCAGCTACTAATGCTCCTCAGGCAGAAATGAAGTCAGACTGAAGACCCACGCAATAAATGCATGGCTCTTTCCTAATCCTTAACCTAAATTGACTGCACTTACGGGTCCTGTACATGCGATTAAGTGCAAGAGAGACCCAAGAGCGCTAACTTCGCAACTTTATTATTAAATAAATTATATAAATACATACATATATCTTCATTATAAATTGTTATGTCCGCCTCTGTAGTGTAGTGGTTAGCGTGATTAGCTGCCACCCCCGGAGGTCCGGGTTCGATTCCCGGCTCTGCCACGAAATTTGAAAAGTGGTACGAGGGCTGGAACGGGGTCCACTCAGCCTCGGGAGGTCAACTGAGTAGAGGTGGGTTCGATTCCCACCTCAGCCATCCTGGAAGTGGTTTTCCGTGGTTTCCCACTTCTCCTCCAGGCGAATGCCGGGATGGTACCTAACTTAAGGCCACGGCCGCTTCCTTCCCTCTTCCTTGCCTATCCCATCCGATCTTCCCATCCCTCCACAAGGCCCCTGTTCAGCATAGCAGGTGAGGCCGCCTGGGCGAGGTACTGGTCATTCTCCCCAGTTGTATCCCACGACCAAGAGTCTGAAGCTCCAGGACACTGCCCTTGAGGGAGTAGAGGTGGGATCCCTCGCTGAGTCCGAGGGATAAACCGAACCTGGAGGGTAAACAGATGATGATAAATTGTTATGCCTTTCAGCGCTCGGTCTACAATCCTGTGTGAATGTAGTAAACGCCACCACAATCCTCTATTTGTACCTGGTTCTGTGCTTTCGTTTAGTTCTATACCTCTTATATTTAAATAGTTAGAAAGTGAGTCTAACTATCGTCATCTTGGTCTCCCTCTGCTCATCTTCCCCTCCATAACAGAGTTCATTATTCTCCTGGGTAACCTATCTTCCTCCATTCGCCTCACATGACCTCACCACCGAGGCCAGTTTATGCGTACAGCTTCATTCATCGAGTTCATTCCTAACTTACAAAGGGACATTCCCTACTTGTCACCACCGATTTCGCTCAAATTTATAGAACATGCAGGGCTTGGCTAGAAATAAAAGTACCCGAAGTGGGAACTCCAGATGGCCAAGCGTATAGAAAATAAAAATTTAAAACATGTTGACGCGGCTCCTGTACCGTATAAGCCACTTACGTTAGTCCGCACGCCGAGCAGAGCGGTAAGGGGGCTGTCACACAGGCTCGATCGAACGACTGCGATCAACCGACTAAGAAAACAAACCTACAGAGGGCAGTGGCACCAGTCACACAGCATCGATCGTCAGCGATCAACTACGAGCGATGAAGATCGACTGGTTTGTGAAAACAAACGTGTCCGTTTTTCAGTCGCAGTCGTTCGATGATGGCGGACGCAACATAGTCATCTGTTGATGAAATCGAAACATTAATTTGCTTAGTGTATGAAAACAAAGTGGTGTATAATCCTAGACTCCCTGGATATAGTAATAGGGAGACCGTGAATTTTGTATGGCATTCTATAGCGTCGAGAACTGGGACAAAAACTGGTAAGTAATTATTATATTTTTACGATTATCTTATGAATAGTGTTATCTTAGATTATTTATTGATAATATATATTATACGGAATAGATTGGTAAAAAAAGTTATACTAGGAGAACTAGTAATTATCATTCTTGTAACTTCATCATCATCATCATCATCTGTTTACCCTCCAGGTTCGGTTTTTCCCTCGGACTGAGCGAGGGATCCCACCTCTACCGCCTCAAGGGCAGTGTCCTGGAGCTTCAGACTCTTGGTCGGGGGATACAACTGGGGAGTATGACCAGTACCTCGCCCAGGCGGCCTCACCTGCTATGCTGAACAGGGGCCTTGTGGAGGGATGGGAAGATTGGAAGGGATAGGCAAGGAAGAGGGAAGGAAGCGGCCGTGGCCTTAAGTTAGGTACCATCCCGGCATTCGCCTGGAGGAGAAGTGGGAAACCACGGAAAACCACTTCCAGGATGGCTGAGGTGGGAATCGAACCCACCTCTACTCAGTTGACCTCCCGAGGCTGAGTGGACCCCGTTCCAGCCCTCGTACCACTTTTCAAATTTCGTGGCAGAGCCGGGAATCGAACCCGGACCTCCGGGGGTGGCAGCTAATCACGCTAACCACTACACCACAGAGGCGGCACTTCTTGTAACTTAATTGAAGAAATGTTTGGAAAACATAAGCAGTGCTTTCCTAACCTCCATCTCGTACCGGTACCTAATGAAATGAATAGGCCTACCATTGTTCGCTTTAATGACAAATAAGTGTAGGCCTATGCCATAAGTAGGCCTAACATGTATATTTTCTTTGTCACAATATTCTGATTCATTGTTTCAGGAAAAAGTTGTGCCAAAACAAGGCAAATTCTGAAGGCTGGATATCGAACTTGGAGAGATAACATCCTCCCTCTCCTCCCAGGTTCTGCTGTACAGAAAACATAAAATGGGTCTACTTCAATGCTCTCAACTTTCTGGAACTCTTCATTGCTGGAAAAAGGTACAATTCTGTAATATTTATTTTTAAAAGTAGGCCTACACTACAGACCAGTGTTATAGTTGTGAAAGAGTGAGGGGAAGATTCAGTCTGTAGGCCATAAGTTCCACCCATCTGTTCATTAATTTATCAGATATAACTGAAAGTAATATAATATAATCCAACCTAACAATCATCTTACTAAAATAATTATTGAAAGTAACAATTTCTTAAGCAGAAGGCTTGTTTCCAGACTAAAATATAGCTCCAATTTAGAAGAATTGCATTAATATGTTGTTCATTTTTTTCAGTTCGGTAACAAACACATCTATGGAAGTGGCACCTGATGTGTGAGAGCCTTTTCACCAAGCTGAAATAGAGGAGGAGGAAGCAGAAATAATTTGTGTTGGAGGGGTCTTACTCCTACAGATCAGAAATTACTGAAGGGACTTCAACTTCCAGTCCAGTGGCTTCTGCTTCCACAAACAGCTCTGCCAGCAGTTAAAAATAAAAGAAACAGAAATGTGAAAGTGACAGTGACAGTGATGTGTTAAGTGAATATTTAGAAAAGATACTGAAAACTGAAAAGAAAATGTAATCAGTGTTATTTTTAGTGTCTTTGTGATGACATGGAAAGAATGAGTGTACTAGGTCGAAGGGTTTTCAAAGTTAAAATTCAGGAACTGTTGTATACAGTGTTAGATCAAGAAAGAATCAAATAAAATTTATGTTCTTGAGAAATGTTCTACTTTTTTAATTAAATCAGTTTTTGTTATACTTATCTATCAATATTTATTTGAATCCTCAGTGAGTTATGTGTATTAGCACCTGATGGGAAAGAACCTTAACTCCAATTTTTTTAAATTATTAGCATTATTACAACATCTTAATTTGTATATTTTATGTGGTAGAACATGTATGGTTTACAAGAAAAGGAGTATTTTGAAATACATGTAGTAGGTCCCTTCTGTGTGTATGTAGTAAGCAATTGTACAGCACAGGTGGTCTGAAACCAGACCGGCGTATTGATAGTTCTGTCCAAGAGCTGACTTCCTTCTTTTGGTACCTATACTGTTGATCACAACTGCAAACTCATTGCATTAGGTATGTACAGCACAGGTGGTCTGAAACCAGACCAGTGTAAAGACATAAATAGTTTTGTCCAGGAGCTAACTGTCTTCTTACAGAATACTGTTGAACACAACTGCAAGCTCATTGCATTGGGTTTACTGCATCTATATTCAATGTTGCCTACTATACTGCCATCCTGGAAGAATACACATCCTAAATACCTATTTGAAATTATCTACCTGTTCCAATTTTGTATTCTCAACCTGACATTCAGTTCTACTACTCTTTCCTACTGCCATCACTTTAGAATTGAAACGACTAATTTTCATGTCATATTCATTGCATCCTTTTTGAAGTTGCAAGATATTAGATTGCACAGTTTCAATAGACCAAGTCATTTGCATAGGACAAAATTCTTACTAGAGTTATACCTGACAGAATCCCTCCCTGCCACCTTATACCTTTGTAACTTAGGTAGCCTTTATCTCCTCATTCCAAGTACTCTCCTGCCATTGGTACCTGCCTGCACCAGCAATCGCTACTTTCATGTCTGTTACCGTACTTATAATTTATTAATAACATATAGGCCTACAGGGGGCATCAAGGTAGACCGATTATTTTATTTCTTGTGCTGTAGATCCATATAAACAATGAAAAACAAAGATGAAAAATTCATTTGTAACTATTTTGACAGGTGTTTCTACCAAAGTTTTGTAGATTTTAATCTACAACATAAAAAAAACTGCATTTTGTGGGATGTGATATTAAGGGGATATGATGGCAGAACATGTACATATTTATAAAAAGTATATCCATATGACAGTTACATGCTTGTAATAAAAGGTTGAGTAGATTAATTACCCTGTAAGTCAATCCAAGATCTTAAAAGACCCATACACCCTACTCTGTCAAACATTAATTTATATAATTGGTATTTACAAACAGTTTTGACAGGCAATGTAAGATATAGCAAAATTAAATCATTTACCATGTGAGCAACAGGCCTAAATAACATTTTACTGTAGATGGCAATAGTATTTAGTTGTTAGAAAGGCACACTCTTCACTTCTAAAAATAGAAGGCAAGGTGCTTGTTATTAGCACCTATTATTTTTTGCAGTGTTTGGTTCTCATTTTGGGTTGAATTGAAGGCAAAGTTTTCATTTTCCTTGAACTGATTCATAAGGAATGTATTTCAGGATGGATAGATAGGCTTGGTAGTGTTCATATCAGTAAAGAAGTTACATATGAACAATACACAGAAAGGCAAAATCAACATTGAGGTAAGAAAGAGAGTCCTACCAGACCTTTGCGGAAAAAGTTGTTACTCTGTACCAAGGAGTTTACCAGTAACTTGGACGGAAGTGCAGGATTTATATTAATTGGTTTATTATTGTCAAGTGAGCAATTAGAGCAGCTTGCCAGTGCGAAGTTTGGGGGGACAGTACTTTATGCTTAGTGATGAGGGTAATAAACAAGACCTTGTGTGTAATTTACATGTAGTTGTGACAAGTATCAGTCTATTACACTGCCAACTTATTAGAACAATATTCCAGAAGCTTTTCCTATAGTTATTAAGCTAGTGTAGAGCACTAGCCTCACCTGAACTCCTCAAGAAATGTACACATATGTGAATACACAGAACCCCAAAGAGAATTTACTTTGGAAGAGATGTCCATAGACAACCTTTCTTCACAGCCATTTGGTAAAATTAGCTGCTTTTGAAGCTGCTGTAGTCTTCAATGATATAAATTAAGACAGGATTGTCATTCTTGCAAAGTTTGGATATGGACCTGGATTCTTTGCACAAAACACAGTAGGGCCTACAGAAATTCAGCAACATCTTTGTCATGAAAGCAATATGATACTATTCTGAACATGGCACAATAACAAAGAAGAGGAGAGGCAACAAGAGATTTGCAGAGGATCATGAGGGAGAGAAACAGTGTAAGGAACTCCAATACTTTTATCATTTTCACAATATTCAGAGCATATGTGCATTTTTTTCTTTCAAAATTATTTACAGGATTGTAATGAAACTTGACACATTATTTCTACATTAGGTAATGTAAATTTTGACTGGAAGCATTTCTTGATATGTCTATTGTTTTGGTAGGTGGGATCTCACCAAGTGGTATGGAAAAAAAAAGCTGTTAACCTCCATCTAATAAACACCTCAAAATATCATTTGAAAAGACAGTAATTATGCTCCAAGATCCAGCATCATTAAAACAAATAAGCATAAATGGTATTAGTCTTATATTTGAAGTACAATGAGCCACTGTTGTGAGGCTTTTGTTGGAACTTTCACCCTGTCAAGAATTCTGGCTGTAGTGCTCTATGAATGGCATCACATATAATAGGAACAAATCCACTGATGTATTGTGAGCAATCCTAAATCTGTATGAGTCACCAATGTCCAGAAACCTGTAGGCCTAAATAAATATATTTCCACTGGTCATTTTAGCACCTTCAAATTATGAATTCAAATTGATGTAGGCTACATAACCGTTTCCAGTCCTTTTTTATCAATACTTTATTAGAATCCTACAGAATGCAAAGAAATGTACCTGCCACTAATCCTTTCTTTGATATATTTTGCCACGGACATACAGTAGTTGTTTCGGAGGTGAACATCACTTCTGACTTTAAACCTAAAAAAAATCGTTGTGAATATTGAATTTAACGATAGTGTCAGCCTTTCCTCAGAACTTATACTTTTCCTGTAATTTGTTTGCCTGATATTTATTAGTGACTACATTTTTTCCTCTAATTCCTTATACCGTAATTATTGATGAACATTCGGTACTAGTTCCTGAATTTTTCTTCGTCATTCCACAACGAAGGCACATTTTGGTGGAATTCTCCATGGCTCTTTACCTTGTCCACTGCGATCGTCTGGTTCTTTCCTTTCTCCTAATATATTCATAGGTTAGAATCGTATTTCCACCCGAATTATCGCTTTCACAACACATTCTTTTTCTCCCGTGAATATGAATACGTCTGTAGCCTGTACGGTACTGGGCGGGAATATCAGCTGTTTCCGTGCAGTCGATTCCTCTCGATCGATGAGCAGTGTGACAAGGTAAATGAATTTAGTCGTTAGTACTCTATGCCAGTTGGTCGCTCTTGATCGTTCGATCCCCTGTGTGACAGCGGGCTAAGAGTTTGGACTAGTAATTTGATGGTCGTGGGTTCAACTCCCCGTGTGGAGAATATTTTTCTCAATTTTATTCATTTATTTTAATTTATTTTATTTATATGCAAAAGGCATATAGGACGTCATTTTTTTAATGAACGCACAACTGTAGAAAATTTGGAGTTGCGAACTTTCCCGACATGTTCAAACAGAAATTCTTCTTTTTCTCCTTTATTGGCTATCTCCCCTCCTTCGGGAATGTGCCATAAATGTGAAGTCATTTCGCTGTAAGATTTGTTTTCACCTGACAAGTGAAGGTTGCTCCTGGCGGCTGTACACAAACAATAGATTCTTGGCGCAGGTACACAGTGACAATGAAATCCCAATTTTTTTACCTTTTCTATGCCTATTGCGCATAAACAAGTAAATTAATTATTACCGAGCTCGATAGCTGCAGTCGCTTAAGTGCGGCCAGTATCCAGTATTCGGGAGATAGTAGGTTCGAACCCCACTATCGGCAGCCCTGAAAATGGTTTTCCTTGGTTTCCCATTTTCACACCAGGAAAATGCTGGGACTGTACCTTAATTAAGGCCACGGCCGCTTACTTCCCACTCCTAGCCCTTCCCTGTCCCATCGTCGCCATAAGACCTATCTGTGTCGGTACGACGTAAAGCAACTAGAAAAAAATTAATTATTACCTCTTTGCGTAATTGGAAAATGAATAACATAAAAGTTGACAGAGAAAACAGTCTCCACACGGGGAGTCGAACCCACGACCATCGAATTACCAGTCCGAGCTCTTGCCGCTACGCCAACAACTGCTCGGCGTGCGCGTTAACGTAAGTGGCTTATACGGTGCGAGAGCCGCGTCAACATTTTTATTTTATTTTCTATATGCTTGTTCATCTGGAATTCCCACTTCGGGTACTTTCATTTCTAGCCAAGCCCTGCATGTCCTATAAATTTGAGCGAAATCGGTGTTGACGAGTAGGGAATGCCCCCTTGTTAGCCTTTATCTCCTCATTCCGAGTACACTCCTGTCATTGTTCCCACCTATTTGTACCAGCAATCATTCTCGCTACTTTCATGTCTGTTACTTCTAACTTATGAACAAGATATTCTGAGTCCACCCAGCTTTTACTTCCGTAAAGCAAAGTTGGTCTGAAAACAGACCGATGTAATGATAGTTTCGTCCGGGAGCTGACTTCCTTCTTACAGAATACTGTTGATCGCAACTGCGAGCTCACTGCATTAGCTTTAAATAAACAAATGCAATTTTCTCCTTGTTTTGCCTCTTTCCCTACACCGTGGTAAAGTCTCGTGTGCGAGTTGTGTCACACTTGACACTGTTTTACGTTCGAGTGCCCTTCTTGATTGCATAACGCAGCTCGTCCGCCACGAGAAAGAAACGAACTGAAACGTGTTCTACCTCCAGTTAACATCCAGAATAATTAACAGCCAGCCAGGTCAGTTCCACGGTAAACGGGCTGATCTGGGTAGAATCCCTGGAAAGTTTCTGAGGTGGTTGGTAGTGTGTTGTGTTATGTGTATTGAAACGATCACCAACATTCAGTCACCAATGAATCAATCAGACGTAGCCAAAATCCTTGTCCTGACTGGGAATCAAACCCGGGACTCTCCGAAACCATAGCCGCGACGCCGATCATTTAGCCAAGTACCCGAACAAATAAATACACGTGCCTAATCAAGTAGGTTTCTTAGCGTATGTTAAGGAATATAAGACTAGTTCGAGAAAAATTTTGTAGATGGTGGTGATACACTGAGGAGTCTAATGGATTACCGGTAGTCAAAATGTTGTTAGAGACTGATCTTCTTTTGTCCAAATTTTGGCCTTCAAAGCTCAGGTAAGCAGGTTCGATCCTGGCCTACTCCGGTGGTATTTGAAGGTGCTCAGACACGTCAGCCTCGTGCCAGTAAATTTACTGGCACGTTAAAGAATTTCTGCAGGCCAAAATTTCGGCACCTCGGAGTATCTGTAAACCGTTACATTAGTCAGTGGGACGTAACACGATTATTATTATTATTATTATTATTATTATTATTATTATTATTATTATTATTATTATTATTATTATTATTAACTTTGTTTTACGAGAGTGAAAGCTAGGTGGACTCAGGATATCTTATGAATAATAATTATGAATTAGAAGTAACAGCCATGAAAGTAGCGAGAATAATTGTTAGTACATACAGGTGGGAACAATGGCAGGAGGGTATTCGGAATGAGGAGGTAAAGGCTATTTTAGGAGTGAACTCGATGGATGGAGCTGTACGCATAAACCGGCTACGGTGGTGGGGCCATGTGAGGCGAATGGAGGAGGACAGGTCACCTAGGAGAATAAGGGACTGTTATGGAGGATAAGAGAAATAGAGGGAGAAAAAGACGATGTAACGTATAACGATCTATAATGAATACGTATGTATTATGTAGCTATTATTATTATTATTATTATTATTATTATTATTATTATTATTATTATTATTATTATTATTATTATTTTCTCCATCCTTCATCAAGATATTTTTGACACAATACGCTCGCAGGGAGGCTAATTTAGTAAATAGCCGGCGCCGTGGTGTAGGGGTAGCGTGCCTGCCTCTTACCCGGAGGCCCCGGGTTCGATTCCCGGCCAGGTCAGGGATTTTTACCTGGACCTGAGGGCTGGTTCGGGGTCCACTCAGCCTACGTGATTAGAATTGAGGAGCTATCTGACGGTGAGATGGCGGCCCCGGTCTCGAAAGCCAAGAATAACGGCCGAGAGGATTCGTCGTGTTGACCACACGACACCTCGTAATCTACAGGCCTTCGGGCTGAGCAGCGGTCGCTTGGTAGGCCAAGGCCCTTCAAGGGCTTTAGTGCCATAGGGTTTGGGTTTAGTAAATAGGGGTGACCATCACGAGGCTTTAACTTCACTGTTTCGGCAACATTGTGGTCTTCTCTTTGTAATCATCGGTCAGCCCGGTCATATGGGTTGGTACTTCACCAATATTAACCAGATATAATTTCTAAAGGGTAAACATGTCACTACAAATAGAAAGTAAAGTCAAACATATACCGAGCGATTTGGCCGTGCGGTTAGGGTTGTGCAGCTGTGAGCTTACATTCGGGGATAGTGGGTTCGAAGCCCACTGTCGGCAGCTCTGAAGATGGTTTTCAGTGGTTTCCCATTTTCACACCAGGCAAATGCTGGGGCTGTACCATAATTAAGGCCATGGCCGCTTCCTTCCCATTCCTAGGCCTTTCCTATCCCATCGTCGCCATAAGACCTATCTGTGTCGGTGCGACGTGAAGCAACTTATAGTATATATAAAGCAAAGCAAAGCCATCTCCGTACAGGCCATGAAGGTCCTTGGAGAAGTGGAAGGTAAAGGCTTCCACCATTGTTAACCTCGGCACGTGATGGGGTAGAGTGGTTAGCTCTACGCCCGTCCGCCTTTGCCCCCAGGAATTAACCCGGTACTCATTTTTATTAGGCTTAGTGACCCTCAGGGCCATATGCACCTCCGGAAGTGGAAATCTCGTTTCTTAAATTTTACGACTTTCTGACGGGGATTCGAACGCACGTCCTTCCGGGCGAAGCGAGCACGCCTTTACCGCCTCGGCCAGGCAGATATATAATAAAGTAAAATATTTCTACGTTGCGACGATAGGAAAGGGCTAGGAGTGGGAAGGAAACGACCGTGGCCTTAATTATGTAGGCCTACAGCCCCGACATTTGCCTGGTATGAATATGAGAAACCTCGGAAAACCATGTTCGGGGCTGCCGGCAGTTGAGTTCAAACTCACTATCTCCAAACCGCGCAGACACTTGCTCTGTAGTCAAATATTTCAAACAGATGAATACTTAATTTTCAGGATCTCATTTTACTAAGTACATATTGAAGATATGATAATGGCGTGTGGCCTCCTGAAGGGCTGGTGTAGGTTTTTCGAGCTGCCGCCGTACAGGCGACCTATGTTGAATTCCACACATACCCAGTCCCCGAACTTCGGAATTAGACAATGAAGGTTAAAATCCCCGAGCCGGCAGGGAATCGAACTCGGAACCCCTTGCGCCAAATTTCAGGACGCTAAGTATTTAGCCTTGAAGCTGGACATCGAAGAGACAAATGGCCAACCGTACACCAATGGTATCCGAACTCACAACCTTCTGATTTCGCGTCGGATGCTCTCTCCAGTTGATCTGTGGTGACTTAGGTCATATTATTCTATTTCACGACCACAATTCGAAATATAAGCCAGGACATGTCGAGAAAATTCCCTACGCATGGTAACCCTATATATTATCCGGGATCCACATCGTGGACGCCTTTGTGAGAAGCTATTTATTTGCCAATCGGCTATCTCGCCCCTCACTAGTAAGTAGGACTCGGAAGTTGAGGAAAAGTCCTTTATCTCGAGTGTTCGAAGATGAGGCCCAGCATATTTGTTCATTATGGGTCGCGGTTTTTTTTTTTCTTCTTACAGGTCCTTTTTAGCCTTGATTAGCTTTTAACGGCTTTTTCTTTTTCGCAACTTCAGCTTCTTTCGATACTGCCCATTCCCAATTCGAATCATCATTGGTTCTTTCCTGTAGTAAGAGAGAAAATTGTCCGCCTCTGTGGTGTAGTAATTAGTGTGATTAGCTGCCACCCCCGAAGGCCCAGGTTCGATTCTCGGCTCTGCCACGAAATTTGAAACGTGGTACGAGGGTTGGAACGGGGTCCACTCAGCCTCGGGAGGTCAGCTGAGTAGAAGGGGGTTCGATTCCTACCTCAGCTATCCTCGAAGTGGTTTTCCGTGGTTTCCCGTTTCTCCTCCAGGCAAATGCCGACATGGTACCTAACTTAAGGCCACGGCCGCTTCCTTCCCTCTTCCTTGTCTATCCCTTCCAATCTTCCCATCCCCCACGAAGGCCCCTGTTCAGCATAGCAGGTGAGGCCGCCTGGGCGAGGTACTGGTCATCCTCCCCAGTTGAATCCCCAGACCCAGAGTCTGAAGCTCCAGGACACTGCCCTTGAGGCGGTAGAGGTGGAATCCCTCGCTAAGTCAGAGGGAAAAACCAACCCTGGAGGGTAAACAGATTAAGAAAGAAAGAAAGAAAGAAAGAAAAAAAGAAAGAAAGAAAGAAAGAAAGAAAGAAAGAAATGAAACTAATGCTTGAAAAAAATATGGTTAATGTGCCGGCCCTGTGGTGTACGGGTAGCGTGCCTGCCTCTCACCCGGATGTCTCGGGTTCTATTCCCGGCCAGGTCAGGAATCTTTACCTGGATCCGAGGCCTACGTGATTAGAATTCAGAGTGTGAGAGTGAGATAGCGGCCCCGGTCTAGAAAGTCAAGAATAACGGCCGAGAGGATTCGTCGTGCTGACCACATGACACCTCGTAATCTGCAGGCCTTCGGGATGAGTAGCGGTCGCTTGGTAGGCCAAGACCCTTCACGCGCTGTAGTGCCATGGGCTTAGTTAGGTTAGCTAGTGTGGTTAATGTGATATTTCTCTATGTTAACACCTGCGTACTTACGGTGATGTCCATGAGGTACCTTTTCTCCAACATTATACTAATTGAGGTGCTGAGATGAAAAACGGGACATGTGTCTGAATAGGAATTTGAGATATATCGATTTTTGAATGTAATTCTGTATAAAAAATATGCCAAATATGATTCCATTTATACTAATTTCAATTTCATTCACCAGGATGTCCATTGCGGGTTCATTCTAGGTGGAAGAAACATTTCATTCTAAATTCTGCAAATATTTTTTTTAATCAAACACGGAATTCCTTTTTCTAAATAATGTTCATCTCAAAATATGTTATGTCTGAACTGTATGTTGCATTCCACCAGAATTTTGAATTTTAAAATATTATATTCCTTCATTAAATATGTAATTGACACTAAAATTAGGAATGAATTTGGATCGCATATTTACGTCCTTTTGCCAGTTTTCAGGCAATTTTTGGATATTTTTGTTATGTTTTTTTAGGCAGTTTATAGCTCTCCACCGTTCGAGCCCTACTAATAAGAAAGGTCGGATGGTCTTTGCTGGGATTCCAATAACAGAAATGCACCTTCCGACAACTCTGGTGTGGAACTAAATAGGACTCTTGTACATGAGGCCTTTCTCATGAGCACGCAGAGGGATCGGCACATCACAGTAATGAAGAAGTTGTCACGCCCATTTGTGCCCAGCAGGCACGCTCGAGCAATATTCCCGTGGGAGGAGGTGGTCTATATTTAGGAATGCTCAAATTCCAGAGCTGAAGCGTCTAATAAAGGTGGCTGTGGCAGTGTCCGTGCTCAGCCTCCTGAAACATGAGCTGACAACTATCAAGGTCAAAGGAACCATTTTGTTCTCGAGATGTTTAGTATCAGCAGGTCAGTGCAAAAGTATATTAGAACTCGCTTCAAAACAGGAGCGGAAGTCTTTAGAGCCGATGGCCTAAAGCCGATCTGCTCCCGCGTATAATGCATAACAGCATTGAAGGTGGTATACACATTTATGTGTCAATACAGGCAACTAATGAAGTGAACTGTTCCTGGATGGTCACAAACGCAATTCCATTCAAAATAAAATCACTGCAGGAATAGCTAATTAGGTTCAATTTTGCTCTTAGAATCACAATTGCCATGTTCATTCGAGAACATACCACGTAAAGTTAATTCTCTATTTACTTTTGCGATGAAAGGAAATTGATAATAATATCAATATCATGATCTCATGGAAAATTCTCAATGAGAATATGAATAAATAAAATCCTACAGATTCAGCTGAATTTTTGCCATTCTTAATTCTTTCTTTCTTTCTTTCTTTCTTTCTTTCTTAATCCGTTTACCCTCCAGGTTTGGTTTTTTTCCTCGGACTCGGCGAGGGATCCCACCTCTACCGCGTCAAGGGTAGTGTCCTGGAGCGTGAGACTTTGGGTGGAGGATACAACTGGGGAGGAGGACCAATACCTCGCCCAGGCTGCCTCACCTGCTATGCTGAACAGGGGCCTTGCGGAGGGAGGGGGGATGGGAAGATCGGAAGAGATAGACAAGGAAGAGGGAAGGAATCGGCCGTGGTCTCGAGTTAGGTACCATCCCGGCATTTGCCTGGAGGAGAAGTGGGGAAACCACGGAAAATCACTTCGAGGATGGCTAAGGTGGGAATCGAACCCCCCTCTACTCTATTACCCTCCCGAGGCTGAGTGGAGCCCATTCCAGTCCTAGTACTGCTTTTCAAATTTCGTCGCAGAGCCGCGAATCGAACCCGGGCCTCCAGGGGTGGAAGCTAATCACACCAACCACTACACCACAGTGGCGGACATTGCTAAGTCCAAAATATATAAAATCAGTTGTATTCACTCATATAAAGAACTTAATTTCGTTACTCACCAATCTTAAAATAGCAACAGCCGGGCTGAGTGGATCAGACGGTTGAGGTGCTGGTCTTCTAACCCGAACTTGGCAGGTTCGATCCTCAGTACGGTTATATTTGAAAATACTCAGATATGTAGGCCTCATGTTGGTAAATTTACTGGCCTGCGGGAAAAAATTCCGGCACCTCGGCGTCTCCGAAAACTGTCAAAAGTAGTTAGTGGGACGTAAAACAATAACATTATTATTATTATTATTATTATTATTATTATTATTATTATTATTATTAGTTGATAAGTTAATCTGTTGCTTCTTGATTGGTTGTATATAAAGTAAATCCATTTTTTTTTGGTGGCGGGGGTTTCTACCTGTTGTCTGTAACAAATTTGCAAACGGAAAAAAGTTTTATTCTTGTCGCCGATAATGTTTAGTGTTCTTTTTTCTACATAAAATACGAGGCTGGCCAGGCAAATGCTGGAGCTGCACCTTAATACCCCCTTTTCCCATCCTATCGTAGCCAAAAACCTACCAGAATTAGTGCAGCGTTAAAAATAGAAGAAACACATTATGATTTTACTATTCAATGTATTTACTTTTTTCAGTTTAAACTAACTTAATTCCTAGTCTGTCCCTTGGGTGAATGGTCAGTGTATTGCGTATGGTTCAAAGGGCTGCGGGTTCGATTTCCAATTGAGTCGGGGATTTTAACCGCGTCTGGTTGTTTGTGTTCGTCTAAATACACATCTTGGTTTACATACAACACATCACGCAATATTAAACACATCTAGGATACCTCCTTACTGCCAGCTACATGCATCCTCTCTGTTTTCACCTTCTTTAGATCTCTTTTCCCGCATCCCCCTTATAATACTAAATAGGTTTGCTGTTCTCCCTGGTATCTTCCATTCTCTGTTTAATAACTTAACAAGAGTGTAAAGTTCAGATTCATTTTCGATTTAGCCTACCCCTTCACATCCATATATTTCTCTTTGATCTTTTTTGTTTCTTTACAATATTTTAATGGCGTACCACTCCCGTATCTTTATGGCATAAAATTGATCGATTTTCGTAATTATTGTTTTATGGCTTTATTCTTATATACTCCCATCAGCCACTAAATTATCCCTCTCATTTCCTTTTTTGTTAACATTTCAGTCCTTACTGCCATATTTTTACTTACTTTACAAAATTATACTAGTGCTCTCTTATTTCATTTTGTCATTTTGTTCATTTTGTCCATTGTTCTATGTCTCGCGGTTTGGGCCACCTTCTTACGCAATCCCATATCACCCGTGTCTTTCCCAGTGGTACCCCATTCCTCTGTCGTCTAGTAGTTTGTTCAGCCCATCCACTCAATAGCCTTCATTTTGAGTCTCATTTGATGCTGATATGGTATCGCTCTAAGGCAGGGATGGCGAACCTACCGTATGTCACGCGAACATGACTTCTGTGGCACGCCACACAGCATATTAACATATTTTAACATGTAATAAATAGGTCGAAAATCTCGCAACACGTATTTTAGCATACACTTTAATAGGCTATGTTACAATTAATTATTTGGCCATATGTTTGCAAATGTTATTAGGTTAAAGCAAAAGTATATCTTATTTCTAAAATTTACTTGTTTAAAAAATGTAATTTTCAGTGAATTTTGTAAAATAAAATCATGGAACATTCAGTCGAGTGGATTTATATGTAATGAATGCAATCTAATAACCAAACGAAGTCAAATGAGGGGGTTCATTATGATTTTAAAGGAAAATAACCGATGGCACAGTAGAGAGTAAAAAGTGACACGCGAGTCGGTAAAGGTTTGCCATCCCTGCTCTAAGGAGAATGATGAACGTAGATCAGTCGTCAGTTCTCCAAAGGCCGCCAGGCGTAGAGCTAGCCACTCTTGCTACTTACTGCCGATATTACGAGCGGTAGAAGCTGATACCTTTCGCTCCACCAAGGGTCTTCCTGGCCTGTACGGAAATGACGGTGGCATTTCTCTTGTACGACCGAGCAAGTGGCCGCGCGGTTTGTATCACGTAGTTATCAGTTTACATTCGGGAGATAGTGGGTTCACCCCACTGTCGGCAGTCCTGAAGACGGTTTTCCGCAGTTTCCCATCTTCACACCACGCAAATGCTTGTAAGGCTTGCGTTAATACATATATATTTTTCTTCTGAAAGAAATCATCCTGAACCAATGGACTTCATTTCTGCACTTAACATTTTGCGACAGCTGTATTTTCCCAACGATACATGGAGTACTGAAACAGTTTGTTGTCTTACTAGCAAGCACTACCACACCAGAACGCTCTTCTTCACCCCTGAAACATTTAAAAGGTTATTTGCAGAATATGACTGCACGGGAAAGACTGAATGTGTTAGCTCCTCTGTATACACACAAAGAAAATATTGAGACCGTAGAAAATATAATCCATGAGCTGGCCAAAAGCCCAGGGACGTCTGCTATAATCACCAACATGATACAAATGTGCCTTAATTAAATAATTGTGTTATTTCGAAAGTTTTAATTTAGTGTTTCTAATTTCACAATACGCACCCAACATTATTTTATAAATATCCTGAAATTTTAATATTTAATATTCCTCCCCCCGCAAAAATAATTTCTGGGTACGCCCCTCGGTAATAGTTATTTTACCCGAACTGCTTATAAATTTGTTCTTCCTGAGTTAGGCCGACCACCGTGACTCACTAGCACTGCGATATAGAACAGGTCGTCGTGTTATCTGCAGCCATTCTGGTAACGACACAGATAAGGTGCACTGAACGAGGTCAGCTGCATGCTGAAGTGTTTTCGTGACAGCGGCCTTGTCATAGTTAAGAGCACCATTATGTACTGTATATATCCACCAACCCCGAGTGAAGTACAGCTCTTTGGGGCTAAGAAGCCCAGGTACGTGCATATGTTCCAGCTGGTATATTCCTCGAATACAAACATTTTCCCTACTTGCTCAATATCATCTGTCGATCACAACAAGAGAAAACATTGCCCAAAGTAGCCCGTGGTTTGTAAAATTGTTCTATTTAATTTACCGGTTCTAGAATTTAATTAAAAATATTTCACGAATTGAATATTGTCATTTCACTCCTATCCCTGAAACAGTTAACGTATGTGAAAGTATACATTATATTTACAGAGGGCACATGTATGTGGTTTGGACAGAAATACTTATTCTAGGTGGACAAAAATTACTATGTGCAATTAATGAACATTGCAGATTGATATTACCGAGCTCGATAGCTGCAGTCGCGGCCAGTATCCAGTATTCGGGAGATAGTGGATTCGAAGTCCACTGTCGACAGCCCTGAATATGGTGGTTTCCTACTTTCACACCCGGCGAATGCTGGGGCTGTACCTTAATTAAGGGTACGGTTGCTTCCTTCCGACTCCTAGCCCTTTCCTACCCATCGTCGCGACGTCAAGCAAAAAAAAACAACAACAACAACACATCCAGCTCTCTAAGATCTGAAATAGTAGTGTCTTCTACATATTCATGTATCTTGGAAGAATTTACGTCAAAGCCTCATGTCAGTATTCCGTATTTAATCGCACATATCGCACCACCGCGTTTATCACGGAGGGCAACATTTTTATTTTTATTTTATTTATTTGTCAAGACACCTGAGATAAAGCTCACTGTGGTGCAGTACATTCTAATATTATCATGGCTACAGAGTACTTATAAAATAGCCTAAATGAATACCCTCCAGTAATATAAGTTTATAACATAAAATAAGTTTAACGATAATTTTGGTTACACGAATAGGTCTTAAGTACCCCATATCACACATATGTTAATGTCATAAAAATATAATCATATTTTCTTTTATATAATTGATTTTTTCACATAAGTAGGCAAACAAAGAGCTAAATATACAAGAACAAAATGTACAATTCCGTAGTGAAGCACGGGTACATAAGCTAGTAAGTAATATGGCTCTCAATTAGTCTTTGGTAAACACTTTCCAATAAATCATAAGAAACTTTATATTTCAGTTTGTTCAGAATGCCGATAGCTGGGATCAGTTTGACGCAGATAGATTGGACATGATTAGTCCACTTAAGTGTTTCATTAATAATTAGTCCAAGAACTTCAGCAGCTTTTACTCTAGGTACTGATTGTCCAAAAATGTCAATTGTAAATCTAAAAAATAATTATTTTTAGGTTTATGAAATAAAATATAATTTTTTGTCAGAGTAATAATTACTGTAAATCGATTTTTACAGAACCATATTTAAATTAAATTTGAATCATGCTGCATATTTTGTTCAAGTTCTTGAATGTTATCACCAGTATAGAATACAGTATATTGGTGTTATCGGAAAAAAGTAATAATCTACCCCTAGGATGTACGTTACCAATATCGTTAATAAAAATAAGAAAAAGTAACGGTCCTAACACTGCGCCCTGTGGGACACCTACTGAGATAGTTTGGTAATTACTATTGGTATTCATACAATTCACAAATGGTTCCCTGTCTGTAAGATAGTCTACAAACCAGTCTAGCGCAACACCGCTTATGTCATCTACTTCCATTTTATTGATGAAAATGCCACAATCAACTGTATCAAAAGTATTTTTGATATGTGTAAATATGCCCGATGTTAACTGAACTAAATCCAAAGCTTCTTGTAATTTAATAACAGTATCTTTCGACAGCATTTTTAAGTGCTTGAATTTTGTAAAAATCCGTTTTGATCTTGATAAAATGATTTTTATGTAGGAATTTTAACAATCTTTAATTATATACTCCAAATTGTTTAGCAGAATAGGAATTATAAGCATAGGCCTGTAAATATTAAGTTCAGTTTTATCCCCTCCTTCAGAGATAGGTAAGACCTTAGCTATTATAAGTATTTTAGAGACTTTACCCAATTGTATAGATTTATTGATTAATTTAGTTATATGAGGATTTAAATGCCAGTTTCTTAAGTGTATTGTTACTAATACCATAGTAGTTTTCAATACGACTACTTTTTTATTTTTTTATTATATAAGCAACTTTATTTTCATTGGTTGGACTTTAAAACAAAGAATTATTCGGTCCATTTCCTAAATTAAAAGATTCATTGTTTGCCATATCTTTAACTATACGAGTGAAATATTCATTGAATGTTGTAGAAATATATTTTGTATAAGTAACTATTTTGGGGCCGATGACTTAGATGTTCGGCCCCTTTAAACAACAAAGCATCAACATCATCATCATCAGTAACTATTTTATCATGTATTTTCAAATTAATATCGTTGCTTTTGTTAGTATTTCCTGTTAATTATCTCATTTATAACTTTCTACTGTTTAGTGTTTCTTAAATTACTAATTTAGTACGAGTTCTCCAATTCTCTCTTAAGTTTAAGAACCCTATTACACACCAATTTGTAATCGTCCTTCAGTTGTTGTGATACATAACCACATCCCATGTTTGTTGTGGAATTAAGGGAGAAAAATAATTCCCGCACCAGGTGTCTACATAAATGCGACAAGAATACACTTTGTGGCATGCAAGCTCATGCAGAGTTCCAAGTAAAGCAGTCTCCTCTTCTTTCTATGAAAGGCAGGTAGTTATTTATAGTATTGGGTATTCCCTGAACTAATGGGCTGAATGGAATGGCATACATGCTCATGCCAAATCTTTGTTAGACTATAGTAGTAGGTCTAATATTTTCTTCTGGGCTGTGAAAAGGAAGATATAATAATAATGTTACTGATTTTTCCTCTCCCTAACTACTTTTACGGCTTACAGAGACGCCGATGTTCGGAATTTCGTCCAGTAGGAGTTATTTTACGTACCAGTAAATCTAACGACATAAGGCTTTCGTATTTTAGCACCTTCAGGTACCACCGAACTAAGCAGGGATCGAACCCGCCAATTTGAGATCAGAAAGCCAGCGCTCAACAGTCGGAACCGCTCTGTTCGCCTGAAATGGGGGGCAGGAAGGGCAGAAGAGCAACTTTTCGTACTTTTATTAGACATTTGTAAATATTAAATAACCATGTTACTGTTATAGAAGAACGTGATGCTTTATTGCTTTTTAAAAGAATGTGTTTTAATAAGGTCGTGATCCCATTGGTACGATCCTCAGCTCTCCTCTAGGCACACTGGTAATAACTGATGTCAGCCGTCCTATCTGTTGGCAGTCTTCCCCCATGCTCTTCCCGCTTTACTACGTGGTTTAAGAACTGGAGAATTCTTTACTTCCCGTCTTGCGATATGTTTTAATGTTGAAAACACCTTAGCAGACAAATTGGGGGTCCCCATACTACAAAAAACGTAAAATTAAGCAATTTCCTCAATTGTGTCGAACGTGTTCGGAAAGGTTTCAAACTGTGAGTCTTGGATAGCTCTATCAAACTAAAAAAAAAAAAATTAAAATCACTACCGGCCTAAATGTAGTTCCGGAAAAACAGCCTAAAATAGTTTGTTTCTTTACTCGTTTTCTTTTTTAATTCAAATTCTAGCCAAATTAATGTATTTACATAATTATTTCTGTAATGTGATCCTTTGTTCAATACCCTCAGGCGTTTTTAATTTTTTGAAAAATGTCCACACCGAATGTAGTTATAATGGCTTAAGTGAAACTCTGCATTGACTCACATTAGCGCTCTAGTGGTGCTTAAGTGAAGCTCTGCATTGACTCACATTAGCGCTCGTAGTGGTGCTTAAGTGAAACTCTGCATTGACTCACATTAGGGCTCGTAGTGGTGCTTAAGTAAAACTCTGCATTGACTCACATTAGGGCTCGTAGTGGTGCTTAAGTGAAGCTCTGCATTGACTCACATTAGGGCTCGTAGTAGGGCTTAAGTGAAGCTCTGCATTGACTCACATTAGCGCTCGTAGGGGTGCTTAAGTGAAACTCTGCATTGACTCACATTAGCGCTCGTAGGGGTGCTTAAGTGAAACTCTGCATTGACTCACATTAGGGCTCGTAGTGGTGCTTAAGTGAAGCTCTGCATTGACTCACATTAGCGCTCGTAGTGGTGCTTAAGTAAAACTCTGCATTGACTCACATTAGCGCCCGTAGTGGTGCTTAAGTGAAACTCTGCATTGACTCACATTAGCACTCGTAGTAGTGCTTAAGTGAAACTCTGCATTGACTCACATTAGGGCTCGTAGTGGTGCTTAAGTGAAACTCTGCATTGACTAACATTAGGGCTCGTAGTAGGGCTTAAGTGAAACTCTGCATTGACTCACATTAGGGCTCGTAGTGGCGCTTAAGTGAAACTCTGCATTGACTCACATTAGGGCTCGTAGTGGTGCTTAAGTGAAACTCTGCATTGACTCACATTAGCACTCGTAGTAGTGCTTAAGTGAAACTCTGCATTGACTCACATTGACGCTCGTAGAGGTGCTTAAGTGAAACTCTGCATTGACTCACATTAGCACTCGTAGTAGTGCTTAAGTGAAACTCTGCATTGACTCACATTAGCACTCGTAGTAGGGCTTAAGTGAAACTCTGCATTGACTCACATTAGGGCTCGTAGTAGGGCTTAAGTGAAACTCTGCATTGACTCACATTAGGGCTCGTAGTAGGGCTTAAGTGAAACTCTGCATTGACTCACATTAACGCTCGTAGAGGTGCTTAAGTGAAACTCTGCATTAACTCACATTAATATTTGTGATATTTTTTCTCACTGCAAAACCAGTGCCAAATTGTAATATTTTGTTAGGGAGGAGGGTAGCTGGTTTACCTTTATAAATTCTATAGTTTCCTGATTCAAAATGATTTTCGTCACTGTACCTAGTTTCTTGGAGTGCCAGAATTTGGATGTTGAGTTGGTCTAATGTGTCTGTTAAGTGCTTCAACTTTCCAATTTTGCGAAGCGTGTTGATGTTTAAAGTGCCAATAAAATGTTTTTCCTTTGGGCGAAGAGATTTGGGAAGCTCCGATACATTCCCGCATGATGTTCTCGGTCCCCCAGAATCCGATGACCGAGAAAACCTAGTATGAATACTAGGGCCTCGGGTAGTAGTATCATTAACTGACGTTGCCATCATGCTAGTAAGTTGAAGATAATGGGGAGATTGATCTTTGTCAATCTCATAGTTACAACTAAGGTATTGAGCCTCAGAGGTTGCCTCAAGATGTTTTCTGGCTGTGCCTGTTTTTGGTCCGCGAGAGGTATTTTATTTCCCTCAAGCCCTCCGGACAAGTCCGGCGAGCCCCCCGATCCGCCACCTGGGACGCGCCCGATAGGGGAACAGGCAAAACCCCCCACGGTATTATTATTATTATTATTATTATTATTATTATTATTATTATTATTATTATTATTATTATTATTATTATTATTATTATTATTATTATTATTATTAGGCCTTTGCTGGTAAGATGTAGTGTTTACAGTGCACTATGTCTTCTGGTATGGGCTAGAATAAAATTGTTACTTTCATTGACCTGTCTCAGTCTTATACTTGGCTTTGACAATATGAAAGTGACTGAGGTATGAGTGACGCTAGTAATGCCATTCCTTATGCAGCCAGTCCCTGCTATGAATGGTGTGAAAATGTCACTCATAGGGTCGGTTCGTCAATGCATTTCGGTGGGCTTGGCAGACTGATGTGCAATAGCAACTTCTGGCTCAGTGAGGAAAGCAACGGGAAACTACCTCACTCCTCATTTCCCTAGCACGCCTCTTTAGTGACACCTAGGCCATCTATGACAGCCAATGGTGAACCTGTTGAGGATCCAACCAGCCTTCGGGCTGAATACCCAACATACATACATTATTATTATTATTATTATTTTCTTTCTTTCTTTCTTTCTTTCTTTCTTTCTTTTTTTCTTTCTTAATTTGCTTACCCTCCAGGGTTGGTTTTCCCCTCGGTCTCAGCGAGGGATCCCACCTCTACCTCCTCAAGGGCAGTGTCCTGGAGCGTGAGACATTGGGTCGGGGGATTCAACTGGGGAGGATGACCAGTACATCTCCCAGGCGGCCTCACTTGCTATACTGAACAGGGGCCTTGGTGGGGGATGAGAAGATTGGAAGGGATAGACAAGGAAGAGGGAAGTAAGCGGCCGTGGCCTTAAGTTAGGTACCATCCCGGCATTTGCCTGGAGGAGAAGTGGGAAACCACGGAAAACCACTTCGAGGATAGCTGAGGTGGGAATCGAACCCACCTCTACTCAGTTGACCTCCCGAGGCTGAGTGGACCCCGTTCCAGTCCTCGTACCGCTTTTCAAATTTCGTGGCAGAGCCAGGAATCGAACCCGGGCCTTCGGGGATGGCAGCTAATCACACTAACCACTACACCACAGAGGCGGATATTATTATTTTTAATTATTATTATCATTATCGTCATTGTCATGTTCACAAAAGTTAGAAGTGCGTTTAATTTAAAACATAGAATTGAGAACACCAGATATCAGAGACTTGAAACATACTGCAAGGTTAGGAAGTGATGACCAAATGTACCAATAGTAGTAACGACAAAGAAGTCTTGACTTACTGCCACATCCTGTACATATCCCCCCCCCCCCCCCCTGTTTGGTGAGAGGACAAGGCGGGATTAAAGGATGCATTATGTATGAGGATAGCCCTCACCTCCTCATTTATGTAGGAACGGTGGGGCGGCAGCTGGAGTAAACGTCTCCCATCACAAGTCTCGTCCAGTATTCATTGTCTTCATGGCTCAGCAGCCATCAACAGAGTTTGGTTGGTTTCGTATGTGTATTCGTGTTGATTTTTCTATCGAAGTATGGATGTATTGATGTGTTTCCTTGATTTGCGGAATGCGTTGGTATGTTTCTCTAATTCCCCGCATCTCTTTCTTATTGATCCCTCAATTCTGAGGATCGTGATCTCCGAGAAAGCTATTGGTCAGTTGTCTCCATCTCCTGCACCAAAGATGTTCAATCCAGTTTACTTTTGATAATGTTTGACCATCATCCGCTATATCTCTCACCGGGAACATTTCCAAGAATCGTCATTTTTTCTATGCTGTAATTCCCACATCGCAACTTCGTGTTTACATATAGATGATAATCTCATTCTGAGGTTTAGCTGATTTATAATGAAATAATTGGTGGGAAATGCTGTCCAAGGTATGCGTAACATTCTTCGCCTGCACCACATCTCAAAAGAATCCATTTTCTTGAAGTGCCCACGTCTCTGCTCCATGGAGAAAAGCCTGACAATACCAGACCGGATACAACTGCCATTTTCATTGGTAGCGAGATAGAGTGATTCTTCCATAAATGGGACAAATTCGCCATTACATTTTTGGCCATAGCTGATCTTCTCGTAGTTTGAGGAGCACTACTACCTTAACAGGAAATTACTATACCAAGCCATAGCATTTCTGAGACGTTCTCAAATTCCTTGAAGATGTCTATGATGGCTAATTTCTCGGTTCTTTCAACAATCGTTACATATTTTGGTCTTATTCATGTTAATAACTTCCTGTATAGCGCCTCTCATAGTTTACATTACGACCAAGGTCTGTTTACATTGAAAAATTTAAACATTTTGAATACATTTTTTTAAACCTGTAGCTGGTGGGGTGTAATAGTGACAGTGCATTTCTTTCTCACATTTTAAAATATTCTGCGAACGCTGTGATCATGGGGAGTCTCTAAATACTGGTCAACCTCTTCGTGGCCAATTATATGAGTTCGTCGTATTTGAAAACCTGACCCAATGTTATGTCTTGTAAATGTTCATGTAGTCGCTATTGGATGTGGGATAGTGCAAAAATGTTAAGAGAACAAGTTGAAGTAAATTAATTTTGTGACTGGTATTTTTCTTCTTTCCAAGTTATCGTTCATATTAATTAGTATTTTTCGGCAAAAGATACGATCGAACGGATGAAATTGTGACGAATCACGCGGTTACCACTGTTTCGTCCCAAGTTTTTATATCTGTCTTTAATGCTATTTGTGTACCTTTTTTTAACCTTTCTTGAAGGTAATTGTAACTGTGAAACATGACAGAAGCTATGCTTCCAGTTGCACCGGAATTGTACACAAAATGGCTGCTGAACTTATTCAATAACTGTATAAACAACTGCAAGATGCTAGGAGTGTGGAGGAAAGACAGAGTAATTGAAATTCTCAAAACCGCAGAAAAATCTTAAGGACCCAAGAATCTACAGGCCCAGTTCATCAAACGGTCACCACTGATCTGCATTTAGGACTGTCGCGCAGTTGGCAGATTACCTATCAGTTGTCTACCTAGTCTTTTCATAAATTATTTAAAATAACTTGGACATTAATCGGTCATCTCCCTCAGTAAATTACTCCTATCCCTAATTCCTCTTCCTGTAAACGAATACTTGCCCCAATCTGTCCTCTTGAATTCCAATTTTATCCGCTGTGTCATTTATACAAGATTCTAGAACGGATGATCATTAGCAGACTTGCAGTACCCATCGAACCATTCCTCATTGCAGAGCAAGATGGTTTCCGAATAGGTCTTACTTTTGACGGTTCTCTCCTGAAAAGTTCAAAATTTTCAGTTACGTTAGTTCCGCACTAAGCCTTGTTGTTTCACAAGGGAAGGGTCTGATATGTGCCTCACCGGTTTTGATAAAATTTTGCAGGGACGCTCTATACTGAAAATAGACACGTGCTTCGGCGTTTTGCTGTACATTTTCTAGTTGTTGT
Source organism: Anabrus simplex (assembly GCF_040414725.1). NCBI lineage: Eukaryota > Metazoa > Arthropoda > Insecta > Orthoptera > Tettigoniidae > Anabrus > Anabrus simplex. The sequence continues at coordinate 289,576,690 of NC_090271.1, forward strand.
TGCTTTTTAAATCGAGGTCAAAGTCGATGACGAAACATCGTACTTTCAATGCTATACAATCGAAAGATCGTCTAAAAACATGTTTTATTTATATAATATGGGGTCCAAAGTTAATCATATTAGAGTTATTAACATTTTCGTTTTTTCTTGCTGTAGTAGAGCAGGTCGCCATCAGACTACCAAACCGCTTGTTTAATTATTAATCACACCTCCCGATTTTTATTTCAAAGTAAGTCAAAGAAAACTATTCTGATTATCAGAATATTATTAGATTCTCTTAATTCTTTTAAATAAAAACAAAAAACACAAAAGCTACATCAAGAATCGAACACGAACAAGCGGTTTTTTTTTTTTTTTTTTTTTTGCTAGGGGCTTTACGTCGCACCGACACAGATAGGTCTTATGGCGACGATGGGATAGGAAAGGCCTAGGAGTGAGAAGGAAGCGGCCGTGGCCTTATTTAAGGTACAGCCCCAGCATTTGCCTGGTGTGAAAATGGGAAACCACGGAAAACCATCTTCAGGGCTGCCGATAGTGGGATTCGAACCTACTATCTCCCGGATGCAAGCTCACAGCCGGCGCGCCCTTACGCGCACGGCCAACTCGCCCGGTAACAAGCGGTTTGGTAGTCTGACGCCGATGTGTTTCTACTACAGCATAAAAACACAGAAACGTTAGTAACTCTAATATCATTAACTTTGGACCCCATATTATATAAACAAAACATGTTTTTAGACGATCGTTCGATGTATACGTAGCATTGAAAATACAATTTTCCGTCATCAACTACGACCTCCATTTTTCAAAAACTAGGGAGTGTCTAGCGAAACGCCGAAACACGTGTCTCTATATTTTCAGTATAGAACGTCCCTGCACAATTTTATCAAAATCGGTGAGGCACATGTCAGAGCTGTGAGCTGTGCTGAGTGAACCTTGTTCTACTTCCTCAAGGTTAGTTAAAGACCATCACCAATTAGTGGAGTATGCTGTTTTCTATCCAGCAAGGTGATGGGAATATCGCAGAGAAATGAATATCTCGAAGGAGATAATATCTCGACATGTTTACTTTGTACTCAGACTGTAGAGATGTATTACAGTAATAAATCTTCGTATGTAATTGTGACGTGTGTCATTTTTATTGCTGGAGAGTGTACAGGTATGACCCTTGTACTCTTCTCCTTCTACCGAGTTGAGGTCATCGAACGAACTTTCTCGTCTAGACTTGACTTCTCCCTTGTACTGCAGTGAGACTCGTACCACCTGCTTCATAAATACATAAAGATCCACGGACTGCTCAGTTGAAACTAGAAAGCAGTAATGATCAAACAGGGTGGCAAAATCCTGTTCTGTTGCTCATCGAGATTCTTGAAAATCATCCAAACTATACTTGGAATGTACAGTAATCCGTCACGTTGCTAAAACCGCGTTACATCCTTCATTGAGTCACTGTTTACAACTAGTGCATGAGTGTGATTATTCGTAGTATAACATGTGTTTTTGAATCACTTTATCGCTTACATATTGAGATGTCCCCCGGCGAGGGACTCCTTGGAAACAACTTGGCGAACGAAATGGAATCCGATGGAGAGTTATCACTATCCGAAGGGGGATAACGTGAAAGAGATAGGAGATTATAAAGTGTTCTTGATAGTGTTAAAAGGGAAAGGCAGAGTGTCAAGTAGGACTGTTCATCAGGAATACTATTGAACGCAACATAGTTTATGTTAGGCACATAAGTGAATGAATGATGTGTGCATATTTAGCTGTTAGAGGAATTACGATGAGAATTATTTCAGTCTACTCACCATGTGAGGGTGCATTTGAGGACGAAGTTGACAAGTTTTACGAAGTAGTATGTGACACCGTAGTCAGGGTTAACAGCAAGAATAGGATAGTGTTAATAGCCGATTTCAGTTAATGGGCGATTTCGATGCGAGAGTTGGAAATAGAACCAAAGGATACGAAAAGGTGATGGGTAAATGTGGGAAAAATATGGAAGCTAATAGGAATGGGAAGCTATTACTGGACTTGTGTGGTAGTATACGACTAACAGTTACGAATACATTCATCAAACATAAGGCTATTCACCGCTACGCATGGGAGGGTAGGAGCACCAGATCCATAATAGACTACATCATAACCGCGTTAGAATTCAGGAACTCTGTTAGGAATGTCCAGGTATTCCGCTTGTGGAAGTGGAAAAGATGGTAAATAAACTCCATTGTCATAAAGCAGCAGGAATAGAATGAAATTAGACCTTAAATTGTGAAATATTGTGGTAAGGCAAGGATGAAATGGCTTCATAGAGTGATAAGATGCATGGAATATTAGTAACGTACCTTTTTTTAAATACGATTTCGTTCACGTCGCACTGACACAGTTAATTCTTATGGTGACGATGGGATAGGAAGGGGCTAGGAGTGGTGGTGGTGGTGGTGATTATTGTTTTAAGAGGAAGTAAAACTAGGCATCCATCCTCTATATAACACTAATCAGAGAGAAAAAATGGAAGGGATCCGACACTTCAAAAATGAAGCAATGCCAGAACCCAGCTAAGGCCCCCGTGGTCGCTAACCCACGTTCCAAAGTTCAGAGCCCTGGGACCCCTTTTAATCGCCTCTTACGACACTCTTACGACAAACAGGGGATACCGTGGGTGTTATTCTACCTCCCCACAGGGGTTAGGAGTGGGAAGGAAGGAAAGAAGCGGGCGTGGCCTAAATTAAGCTATAGCCCTAGCTTATTGGTGTGAACATGGGAAACCGCGGATAACCAATTTCCGGGCTGGCGACTGTGGTGTTCGAACCCACTATCTCCCGAATGCAAGCTGATAGCTACGTGACCCAAACGGCACAGCCACTTGCTCGGTAAGGTACCTTCTGATTGGACGAAAGCGGTAAGTGCACCTATCTATAAGCAAGAGAATAGGAAGGATTGCAACGACTATCGAGGTGTTTCATTGATCAGTAAGCCAGGCAAGGTGTTCACTGCCATTTTGGAAGGGAGGGAGCGATCAGTGGTTGAGAAAACCAGTGTGATTTCAGACCTCAGAGGGGCTGTCAGGATCAGATTTTCAGTATGCGCCAGGTGATTGAAAAAAATTACGAGAGGAATAGACAGTTATGTTCATGATTCGTAGATCCAGAGAAGGCACAAAACGGAATACCGAGGGGAAATATGTTATCCCAACCGTACTGGTAGACTATCGGATTAAGTGTAGATTATTAAAAGCAATCAAAGGCATTTATTTTGACAACTGGGCTACTGTAGAATTGACGGTAAAATGAGTTCTAGGTTCAAGATACTTACAGGGGTTAGAAAAGGCTGTAATCTTTGACCTGCCGGGCTGAGTGGATCAGACGGTTAAGGCACTGGCCTTCTGGCCCCAACTTGGCAGGTTCGATCCTGGCTCAGTCCGGTGGTATTTGAAGGTGCTCAAATACGTCAGCCTCGTGTTGGTAGATTTGCTGGCACGTAAAATAACTCCTGCGGGACTAACTTCCGGCACCTCGGCGTCTCCGAAAACCGTAAAAGAGTAGTTAGTGGGACGTAAAACAAATAACATTATTATTATTATTAATCTTTGACCTTTGTTATTCATAGTTTACATGAATCATTTACTGAAAGGTATAAAGTGGCTGGGAGGGATTCATTTACGTGGAAATGTAGTAAGCACCTATGCCGGCGACTTGGTCTTGATTGCAAATTGTGCTGAAAGCCTGCAGTCTACTCTCTTGGAACTTGAAAATACACTGGCAGAAAATGAAATCCCAACACCAAGTAGACATTAGTTTAGAGGAATGAAATTTAGGCTAAGCGATTGTCTAGGTAAAATTTCTATTTTATTAAAGTTTCCAGGTCACAGGTTCAGATACGCGCGAGAAGACATGTGACTTGGTAGTACAATAATAACCGCTGTAGTCGCCACGATTTTGAATGTAATCGCGTAAAAGTACATACATTGTGTCGTACAGGTGTCGTACTGTATGTCATTTTGTAGGATGGAGTTGCACGCCTTTTGCATTTGGCCACTCAAATCAGCAACGCTGTAATTGAACAAATGCTACAAGAGGAATTGTACTCTACACCATGCCTCATAGTCGTTTATAAGCAGTAGTAGTGTGTGGTGGTATTCGTCTTGATAAACATCGCCGTGTTCTTATTGTCAACACCAAGCAACAAAGAAAATAAAACAGTTGTAAGCACCACAGAGGTAAAATTTCGCAACTCTTCCTACTGGAACAAATAACGTGTTTTGACTTCCTTAATCGGGCTACTTACTACTTGGTAATAAACAAACACCTCAGTGACGTAAAATTGAAGTTACTTTGAAGCAAAGAATAAGCAGTTTTTAAACCACCGACGTACTGTGATTGGTAATTGAATTAGTGATAGCTGCCTTTTTGGTGACATGATGCTGTGGTCGATCGGACGTACAGTGTGGTACGTGACTACGATATCATCAGACTTCGTACAACAGCTGAGCACAGGATGGGTATGACATTGGATCTCAGTGCTTTTGGTCACGGTTAGATTTCCAGACACAGCGCCACCGTGTCAAGAGATTCGAGCAAAAGCACCGCCACCAGGGTCAGTTGCCATTGTGTACATGTTGCTGATAGGGTTCTCCCTTGGTAATACCCAAATACCGGATTTTAAGAGTTGATGGACGGCCAATATAGCAGCAGATCACTCGCGAATTCAATGCTGGATTACAATGAAGGGTAAGAAGCCATGTAATCCAGACACAGAACCATCTGCTCGCAGTGGAGCAGATAGGCCACCGCCTCACAAAGGCACCTCTGCTTATCGCACGTCATAACTTTTTTTTTTTTTTTTTGCTAGGGGCTTTACGTCGCACCGACACAGATAGGTCTTATGGCGACGATGGGATAGGAAAGGCCTAGGAGTTGGAAGGAAGCGGCCGTGGCCTTAATTAAGGTACAGCCCCAGCATTTGCCTGGTGTGAAAATGGGAAATCACGGAAAACCATCTTCAGGGCTGCCGATAGTGGCATTCGAACCTACTATCTCCCGGATGCAAGCTCACAGCCGCGCGCCTCTACACGCACGGCCAACTCGCCCGGTACGTCATAACTATAGGGATGCCTATTTGCCTATTTCATTCCTGTGAACAGAAACGTAAGGTTGTAAGATAAAAATCCGTTTGGCCTCTTTTAGCAAGAATTCATTGATATTGTGTCTATAAATGCATATTTCAGGGAATCATGCCTATTTGGAGCAATATTGCCTATTTAATCCCTTTTGATGGTCTTTTAAAGAAAACCATTTTATTTTAATGCATTATATTCTAGCTGGTGTGATCATCATCATCATCATCATCATCATCATCATCTGGAGTCGTTTCCGACCACAGGGTGGGTCTGCTTGGAACATAAGCTTCTTCCTCGTTTTCTGTCCATCCAACGCTTCTCTTCTGCCACCGTCGTCCAGTTCCCTTCTCTTGCCTCGATGCTCTTCTTTACATTTTTCAGCCATCAGTCCTTTGGTCATCCTCTAGGCCTCCTTCCCTTCAACTCCATTTCTAACATCTTTCCTGGTATCCTCTCTTCTTCCATACCACTGCAGCCTTGATTTTTCTAACTTTTCCTGTAGAGGTACCTCAGTTTACCATTTCCCGAACTCTCTCACTTCTTACTCTGTTCATTCTTGTTAAACCTACTCTACATCTTTGAAACTTCATTTCCGCTGCTTTATCCCTCTCCTTCATCGCCCATGTTTCTGATCCATACGTTAAAATTGGCACAAAATAATCTTGTAGATAATTACTTTCTGTGATACATCCCTGTTCCGTATCAATCTTCCCACATTCTTAAAGAATCCATTTTTACACCTTCCTCTTTCATTTTTTTTTTTTTTTTGCTATTTGCTTTACGTCGCGCCGACACAGATAGGTCTTATGGCGACGATGGGATAGGAAAGGCCTAGGATTGGGAAGGAAGTGGCCGTGGCCTTAATTAAGGTACAACCCCAGCATTTGCCTGGTGTGAAAATGGGAAACGAACGGAAAACCATCTTCAGGGCTGCCGACAGTGGGGTTTGAACCCACTCTCTCCCGGATGCAAACTCACAGCTGCACGCCCCTAACCGCACGGCCAACTCGCCCGGTTTCTCTTTAATTGATTTCCATCCTGTTTCCCCATTTTCTTCAATTGCACTGCCTAGGTATTTAAAGCTTTCAGCTCTTTTCAACTTTTCCCTCCTAATATCATGCCATTATATGCTCGATTCTTTTTTAGTGTCCTTAGTAGCACTTGACTCTTTTGGGATGAGAACTTCATTCCATCTGATGACACAACTTCCTCCCATGCAGAATTCATTTCTCGTTTTTCAACATCTGTCCACCTCACTGATAATGTGGAGAATTCTCGGAAGTCTCAAGTTAATATTTCTTTTTCAATCTTTTTTTTTTTTTTTTTTGGTGATTGAGAACTACGATTGAATTTCTCGATAGCATTTATAGGCCTATTCATTTATATATTGTGGCAAGATATTGCAATGCTATACATCATCATCATCATCTGTTTACCCTCCAGGGTCGGTTTTTCCCTCGGACACAGCGAGGGATCCCACCTCTACCGCCTCAAGGGCAGTGTCCCGGAGCTTCAGACTCTTGGTCGGGGATACAACTGGGGAGAATGACCACTACCTCGCCCAGGCGGCCTCACCTGCTATGCTGAACAGGGGCCTTGTGGAGGGATTGGAAGATTGGAAGGGATAGGCAAGGAAGAGGGAAGGAAGCGGCCGTGGCCTTATGTTAGGTACCATCCCGGCATTCGCCTGGAGGAGAAGTGGGGAAACCACGGAAAACCACTTCCAGGATGGCTGAGGTGGGAATCGAACCCACCTCTACTCAGTTGACCTCCCAAGGCTGAGTGGACCCCGTTCCAGCCCTCTTACCACTTTTCAAATTTCGTGGCAGAGCCGGGAATCGAACCCGGGCCTCCGGGGGTGGCAGCTAATCACGCTAACCACTACACCACAGAGGCGGACAATGCTATACATGATGTAGGAATACGATGCAGCCAAACTTCCAGGACACGTAGAGAAAGAAAATATTATATACAGACATGAGTCCAGAAATGCTTGCCGGCCACGTGGTGTAGGGGTAGCGCGCCTGCCTCTTACCCGGAAGCCCCGGGTTCGATTCCAGGCCAGATCAGGAATTTTTACCTGCACCCGAGAGCTGGTTCGAGGTCCACTCAGCCTACGTGATAAGAATTTGAGGAGCTATCTAACGGTGAGATAGCGGCCCCGGTCTCGAAAGCCAAGAATAACGGCCGAGAGGATTAGTCGTGCTAACCACATGACACCTCGTAATCTGCAGGCTTTAGGGGTGAGCAGCGATCGCTTGGTAGGTCAAGGCCCTTCAAGGGCTGTAGTGCCATGGGGTTTGGTTTGGTTCCAGAAACGCTTTATTTCCATGTTAGAACTCATTTTCTACTAACGTAACCACACAGACGCACAGAAGATGTTGTCAGTTGGTACAATTAATTTATTTACATATTCACAAATTAACACATACGTTCCCTTAATCGCCGTATCACAACATAATACTTCACTTCGAGACTATCCAAAAAGTCGCCATTATTAAAAACAACTGAATAACACAGCAGAAAGAGGTTACAACCTTGGAACACAAATACAACAGATGACTGCGTACAAGCATGTCACATCAATATGGAGACTGCGTTTACGGCATGTCAAACCAACAACTCTCCTCAACAACTACTAATGATTAACTTCAGCAACTCACTTCACTGTCAAGATCGTCTCTTTTTATATATGTATGTGCCTTGCTTCCAGAAAGATACGTTACAAAAATAAAAGCTACCTTTTTGAATATTCCAGAGTGTCCAATACATAGATTATAATGTATAGAATATTCTCAAATGTTCTCGTGCATATTACCATTCTGGAAGTTACGGTGTGTTTCACAATTACGGATTACAAATTATACAGATAAGAATAAATTAATTTGCAGGTATTTACATTAACGGAACTGATATCAATGTCTATGTACAACACATGTTTCATAACCTCACACTCAATACGATCTATCGTAATAATAATAATAATAATAATAATAATAATAATAATAATAATAATACTAACATGATGTAACACTTCACAGCCATACATACGTGTAAAATAATAATAATAATAATAATAATAATAATAATAATAATAATAATAATAATAATAATAATAATAATAATAATATAAATTATGTTATTCAGTTTCCAATTAAGCAAAAAGGTGAATAATTTATTAATTTTATTTATTTATTTATTTATTTATTTATTTATTTATTTATTTATTTATTTATTTATTTATTTATACGCAGAAGGCATTGAGAAGGTAAAAAATTGGGATTTCATTGTTAGACTCTTTTCTACTTGCGCCAAGAATCTATTGTTTGTGTACAGCCGCCAGGAGCAACTTTTACTTGTCAGGTGGAAACGAATCTTACAGCGAAACGACTATTCACGTTTATGGCACATTCCCCAAAGAGGGGGGATAGCCAATAAAGGAGAAAAAAAGAATAATTTCTGTTTGAACACATCGGGAGAGTTCGCAACTCCAAATTTTTCTACAATTGTGCGCTCATTAAAAAAATGACGTCCTATATGCCTTTTGCAAATAGATAAATAAATAAAATAAATAAAAATAAATGAATAATATAAAAGTTGAGAAAAATATTCTCCACACGGGGAGTCGAACTCACGACCTTCGAATTACTAGTCCAAGCTCTTACCGCTTCGCCAACTACTGCTCAGCGTGCGCATTAACGTAAGTAGCTTATACGGTGCGAGAGCCCCGTCAACATTTTAATTTTAATTTTTATTTTCTATACGCTTGGCCATCTGGAGTTCCCAATTTGGGTACTTAAATTTCTAGCCAAGCCCTGCATGTTCTATAAATTTGAGCGAAATCGGTGGTGGCGAGTAGGGAATGCCCCCTTGTAAGAGCTTGAGAAAATCTCGTATCAAGTGAACCCCGTTCTACTCCTCTGACCAGAACTGAAGTTCTTGAACTGGCCGGAAAACGAATCCAGGGCCTTGGAATAAGGCAGCATTCGTTATAAATAGGTCAGATAACTCGTCTTGATAAGCCTGTCGAAGTCATATTGTTTCACTTGCCCTTTTCAATGGTTTTATGAACATTTAATAAGAAGCGCATTATGGTATGACGCATTTCGTAGTCACAATTCTTACATTCTGACGTCATCGTGCCGTCTGTTTGGTAAATATCTATCCATATATTCGCTTTGTCATCCCGCAGTTCTTCATGTAAACCTTGGTATTGTGTCGTAGAAGTGGTATTTTTAAATCGCAGTTCTTCTATATCGAACGGTTGTCTTGTGAGCTCATAGGTAAGTTCTGAAGGAGCGTCTTTTGCCAGAGAGGAAACTTCTTTAAGGTACATGGCCTTCTCTTTCTAGTGTAGCTAGGTTATCCTTCGATAGGTGTTCCAAGATAATGTCTAAGGCGTATGTGATTATGAGGTCTGTTTGTACGTAGACTTTTTTCTCTGTAAGTTAATAGGAACGCTCCGCCATCTGTTGAATATATTGGGAAATTGGTAAAGGTTAGAGAATCAAAGAGTGTCTACCAAGGAATAGTATTCTTCCGTGATCAGACGAAGTGTATACTCTCTGGCAGTAATCAAAGCTGGCTGCTTGCAATGACTAAGAATGTATTGCGGGTTAGCTTAAGCCTTCGCCTGTAGTTATTGGAGTGGTCATTTAACAATTTGGTTTTATGATTACTCAAAGTTGGCCGAACTTAAAGACCTATCAATATCTCATGATTCACCAGCAGGTAATTCCTGAGAGAAAAAAAAACAAAGGAAGAAAATCGGTCCAGTAGAACGGACGGACGGATTTGCCAAGGCTGTTTTTAGTAAACTCTTGTAATATATAGATAATAATATTAATAATAATATGTTCATGGGGTCTAAAATGTATTTCATTTTCTCACAGTTCATGTGCATTTTCATTCTTTTGAGGATACACACATGTTTTTCGATTTATCTGAACTCTTTTTTTATCTCCTCTGTATGTGAAGTCAAAGGTTACATTTTCTGTACCCCCTACATGTCGTAAGAGTTTACTACGAAGCAGGATCGGCCGATTGGGGGGAGGGGGGCTTATAGTAACAAAGTGATGACAGAACACAATGGAGCTGCTTATGCGTGTGTGGTGCGCGCATACAAGACTAGTCATTGTAAGGACCAAGATTCAAATGAATTATATTGATATTCAGATTGCAGTACATTACAAACTCTTACATTAAAATACAGAACCAGAACAATATGATCAAGGTCAACAGTTTTACAGCGAATTGTATGTTCACTTTACAATCTAAAATCCAACCTTTGAGGCTTCTTAGAAAATAGATTTACCAGATCTGTTGGTTCTAAATTATGTCTCCGAATCTTTATTGTTTAATGTCAATTTCTATTTAGGCTATTTTCTTTTTGTAACTTTTCCATGGCGGAGGGCGACGTGTTCTAACCCACAGTAACCACCCCACCCCCCTCCGCCCTCCTAAGAAGGGAAAAGCAACGAATTTGTACCTGCTCTCTCGTCTTATAAGTCCAAAAAACAAATCCATGATTCTTTGCTTTTCTTTATAACTGAAAAAATGAACGAGTTTATAAAATATATGTGTTGCATAAACGGCAGTCTCTTGTTATCCATGGCTGGTTGGCAAAGAGAGATTTAAATGAAATATCTGAATGTGTTTGTGTGCGTGTAAGCGTTGGAGATAGAAATTTCAAATCCAAACCCTATGTTAAAATGATGTATTTTCACTGTATGCGTGTATGTTAAGTCCTCAGCCCGAATGAGGAGTGAGGTGGTTTCCCGTCGCTTTCTTCACCGAGTCAGAAGTTGCTATTACATATCAGTCTGCCAAGCCCACTGAAATGCCTGCATCAAGAGACCCCGTGAGCAACATTTTCATTTTCACACCATTCATAGCAGGAACTGGTTGCATAAGGAATGACATTACTAGCACCGCTCATACCTCAGTCACTTTCTTATTGTCAAAGTCAAGGATAAGACAGAGACAGGTTAACGAAAGTAACAAAACTGCTCTAGCTATAAAAGACACAGTGCACTGTAAACACTAGGTCTCGCCAGCAAAGGCATTTTCATTGTGTCCAAAGAATTCTGAATATAATTTTCTGTATTTTGTGATTGGAGAATTAGAAAGGACGTGAGATGAGTTAATAAAGAAATCGTATTAGCTTGTTGTACCTTTCTGAAAAAGCATATAGTCGTATCAATCAATGCTTAATATAAGGCACGAGTAGCTATGCCACTCCAAAGTGCAGTTGCTTTGCTTCAATGATAATGGTCTGAGGAGCAAATTAAAGTATTTACCCACGATTAAATAGTTATTCATTCAATTTTTGCGTTAAGTGAACCCCTTTTGTACTGCAAGAGTGGAAAGATTTAGGTATGAAGCGTTAGCTTAAAAGACAGTTCACGCCGCAAGAGTTGCGTACCACACGTACTTATCAATTACCATAAGAAAATATCAATCCTAGGAAAAAGAAAAAGAAACGATCAAGTGGGCGCGCTATCAGCTATCAGCTGCCGACTACTTTTCCGTGATTTCGCATTTTCACACCAGGTAAATGCTCGGGCTGTACCTTAATTAAGGCCACAGTCACTTCCTTCCCATTCCTAACCCTTTCCTATCATATCGTCACCATAAGACCTACCTGTGTCGGTGCGACGTAAAACAAATTGTAAAAATTGAGTGTCGTATGTAAAGTAGCCCAATTTACGGACCGGATTTTGATGACATGTCATATTATAACTGATGCACCATCATACACATTGCTGATATAATACATAAATCCTAATCATGGCCCCCTGATTACAGAAATGAACATTTATTAACTCATTTTTGCCATTTTTACCCTCAGGTTTTTGTTTCAAATTTCACCTCATTATTTGGCAGTTTCACCAGTTCGGTTTTTTTTGTTTTTAAGTATTTTTCGTTATGTGTTATTTACCGTTTTAATTAATTTACGTTGGTTAATTAACATATCTTGCCAACTCCGGAGGCACGAGTTCGATTCCCGGCTCTGCCACGAAATTTGAAACGTGGTACGAGGGCTGAAACGGGGTCCACTCAGCCTCGAGAGGTCAACTGAGTAGAGGAGGTTCGATTCCCATCCTCGAATGGTTTTCCGTGGTTTCCCACTTCTCTTCCAGGCATATGCCGGGATGGTACCTAACTTAAATCTACGACCGCTTCCTTACCTCTTCATTGCCTATCCCTTCCAATCATCCTATCCCCCACAAGGCCCCAGTTAAGTATAGCAAGTGAGGCCGCTTGGAGGAGATACTTGTCCTCTACTAGAGTTGTATCCCCCGACCCAAAGTCTAATGCTCATGCTTGAGGCGGTAGAGGTAGGATCCCTCGCCGAGTCCGAGGGAAAAACCATCCCTGGAGAGTAAATGGATTAAGAAAGAAAGAAAGAAAGAAAGAAAGAAAGAAAGAAAGAAAGAAAGAAAGAAAGAAAGAAAGGATTATTATTATTATTATTATTATTATTACTATAGATTCGTTCAATATTTGTCAATTTAAAACAGATAGAATTAATCATTGTAATACCCCGGGTGAGCAGAATAAAGCGGAACCGCTCCATCCTGTGTGCGGGAATTCCTGAGTGAGTGAATAGGCCAGTGACGAAATACAGTGCCGGATGTACTCAAGGCCGCACTGCCGCGCCAGGTTCCAGTCTTTGTTGAAAGTCTGCGAACGTGGCACGTGTTTCGTTGGTGACGTTAGTACAGTGTGTGAATTCATTGAAATGGATCAGGTGGCCCAAGTCGGGTATCGGTATTCTGTTCCCCAAAGAGTATTCATTTACGATTCATACGTCCGTACAAAAAGTGCGAGGGCAGTAAGGAGATTATTTCAAGAGAAGTTTCCTGATGTTCAAGTTCCAGGTCGGACTTCGATTCATAGATTAGTAAATAAATTACGTAAGACTGGAAGTCTACTTGATAAAAAACGTAATAAACCACGTACAGTACTCACACAAGAAACTGTAGATAACATTGGTAACGCTCTGGAAAGGTCTCCTACAAAATCACTTCGACGACTCGCTCAGGAAATGAAAATTTCCTATGGTTCTGTTCGAACGGGTACGAAGTTACTGAAGGGTAATGAACAATTTCCTATGCAGGTGCCAGAAATGCTTGAACAACGAAGGGAGGCAGTTTCAACATCTCCTAGCGTGATATATGTGAGTACTTTCTTTGTGTTGTTTGTTTCTTTTTGTTGTTGTTGTTGTTGTTGTTGTTGTTGTTGTTGTTGTTGTTGTTGTTGTTGTTAGAAATAGTTCACGCGACAATGCATTTACTGCGGACTTCCTTTCACGCACGCACCTCCCGTGTGCAGGCTGCGCTGCCCGGCTGCGGACTGGTTCCGCTTTATGTTGCTCACCCTGTAGGCTACATTATCATATACATTTTTTCTTTCTTTCTTAATCCGTTTACCCACCAGGGTTGGTTTTTTCCTCGGATCCAGCGAGGGATCTACACCTCTACCTATTCAAGGGCAGTGTCCTGGAGCGTGGGACTTTGGGTTGAAAGATACAATTGGGGAGGAGGACCAGTACCTTGCTCAGGTGGTCTCATCTGTTATGTTGAACAGCGGCCTTGTGAGGGGATGGGAAGATCGGAAGGAATGGGCAAGGAAGTAGGAAGAAAGCGGCCGTGCCCGTTGAGAAGTGGGAAACCATGGAAAACTACTTCTGCTCAGTCGACCTCTCGAGGCTGAGTGGACCCCGTTCCAGCCCTCGTACCACTTTTCAAATTTCGTGGCAGAGCCGGGAATTAAATCCGGGCCTCCAGGGGTGGCAGCTAATTGCATTAACTACTACACCACAGAGGCGGAAATATGAAATATTATTTATTAAAATTATTAATTCTATTTTAAATTGACAAGTATTGTACGAATCAATAATAATAATAATAATAATAATAATAATAATAATAATAATAATAATAATAACAATAATACTGAAAGAGTCTGGCTCCTTGACTGATTAGTCAGAGTTACGACGTTCGGTTCAGAAGACTCCGGGTCTGATTCCCGATCGAGTCGTTTTTTCAACAGCGTATGATAAATTCCGTTGGCTCGGGGGGTTGGGTGATGGCATTCGTTTTAAGGGAAAGGAACGCCCGTTCATGATGCGTGATATCACGTAGGATTTGAAATTATTGAAGGAAGTTTGGTATACATCTTTTTGGGATTTTCACGGAAGGGCCCAGTAATGGAACGAAACTCCGTCAAAAGAGTGTGGCTGTTCGAATATCTGGTCAACACAAAGAGGACACTAAATACCGAAACCTCTTGAATGCAGTTCATTTAGCTTACTTGCGAGATAAAAGCGGACTCTTCTATCTTACAGTGAAATTTAATCCTACCGAAGTACATGTAATTAAAGCCTTTAAAATGTAGAGAAGAATGCGAGAGAGCGCTGCGCACGAGCAAAGGAAGAATTCATTACCGCTCTGCCTTAGAGACGGGATCGATACTTGTACCGCGTTGGCGGCAGTGGCGGGGGCGTTACCATGCCGACCAGAGACTCGGGTTCCATCCTCACGCATTACACGTTGCTATCGAAACGGGGCCTGGTTTTCAATGACTGACACAGAGGTGGGGAACATCAGAAATTTTAGTTCTGCGACCCAGTAACTTTAGAAGTACGGTAATCTACATGTCCTAAAATCACCAAACCATCGCAAACACAGGGATATGATGCAAAATAAATTAAATATTGTCCAAAATGTGCGTAGAGGTCTAGCAAATAACTGGTCTTATTTCTAACATTCATTTTGCCGTTCTATTTTGACAACTTACTTTTCGTGAAACCCATTACTGTGGAGTCCCATTTATCCGAAGTAATGTGAACGAGAAATCCCCTCGTATAAGTGGACACTCGGATAATACGGGCGGCAACACGGTTATACAAATGTTGTCATAAATATCATACAAAATCACTTAACTTCTTCTCGTATCTTAGTGATTTTGAATTATTTTATAAACAAAGAAAAAGTACATTCACGTATTTCTTCAGTAAATAATTTACTGCAGTACTTAGGTAATCATCATTATGAGTCGTTGTGCTCATTACTGAGCGTCGTGACCTCATAACTCCATCATTTCCTTGTTGCAACCTTGACAAGATGTCTCCATCCCGAGAGGTTTTCACATTTCGTTAGTATGACCTGAAGTGGTAGCCCAGTGATCTTCTTCGCCTGATCTATCCATCTGCTTGCTGTTCTTCCTCGTGGTCTACTGCCTTCAATTTTGCCTTGTAAAATTACCTTTTTCAAGTTCTCTCCATCTCGTCTTAAAATGTGGCCAAGGAACTGGAGGTAACGTTCACTCACACGGGAAGATAGGCGTTTCTTGATGCAGAGTTCGTCCAGAATGGAAACATTAGTTCTTCTTTCTGTCCAGGGTACACGTAGCATTCTCCGCCAACACCACATCTCAAAGGCATCAATGCGCTTTTTGTCTTTAGCATTGACGGTCCAGGTCTCACAGCCGTACAAAAAGACGGAGAACACTAGTGATTCTACCAAGCGCATCTTCGTGGCTTTTGATATTGCCCGGTTCTGCCAGATCTTAGTAAGTTTAACCATTGCAGCACGACCTAAGACAATACGTCTTTTTACCTCTTTATCACAGCTTCCCGTGTCATTGATGACAGACCCCAAGTATACAAATTCCTTAACCACTTAACTACTTAGGTAATACGTACGATATATTCTGTAATAAAATGCGTATTATTATGTACTGTATTGTGGTAGTTTAATGCTGTATGATTTGTTTCTCTGCCATTAGACTTGTGTATATTGAAGCTCCGGTAAAATTAAAGAAGGTAATGAAAACGAATCACTTTGTAACATTTTTTTACACTTTAAACATTTTTGAAAGAATTGTTGTAGAGCTTTTTATTTCAGAGCAGGACCTCGTTTCTTTCATGGAATAACATACGAGCCGGCAAAACTTTTAAGAATTACGCATTACAAAAGTAGTGCTTCAGACTTACAGATCTGGCTCGGTTAATACGGTGCCTCGATTAATTGGAGTTTGGATAATCGAGGTTTTATGTCTTCCAAATTTCGTTTAATCACGACATATTTCTAAGGAAATGAAATCCAAAGTAAGCAAAACCTAAACTAAATCACATGAGGTTATTGGTACTAAATATATACGTCCATGGCATTTTTTGTTTAAACGCGACTTATGATAAAATATAGTCAAATGTGCTTTTACATGACCAGAATGACCAGCGTGTTCACAACACAAGCTAGGAATGTGTTTAATTATTTTTTTTTGAAAGGAGAACAGGATAACAATATGACATGCCACAGAAGTCTGAGCCCTGAAGAAGTAGAGAAGGGGAAGCGAAATTGCACAGAAAGTGATGACTCCTACTCAGCACCTTGATTACGTTGAAAGATAAAAATACACTTGTTCATATATTTGTTGGCTTGGTTTCAATAAAGCTTGACCACCTCCGTATAGGCCATGGAGGCTCTTGGAGGAGTAGAAGTGGGATATGCCCGGCCACCTTTGCCAGCAGGAATTAACCTGATTCACGTTTCTGACGCGGGCTGAGTGAACCCTCGTCCGGCTCCATGGCTAAATGGTTAGCGTGCTGGACTTAGGTTCAAGGGGCCCAGGATTCGATTCCCGGCCGGGTCGGGGATTATAACTTAATTGGTTATTTCCACTGGCTCGGGGGATGAGTGTGTGTGTCGTCTTTAAATAGAAAATGAACGAAAAACAAAGAACTAATGAGAAAAATAAGAAAATATCAGTAAAAACCTCTAAAATATATTTCTTAAAACCCTCGAGCCATGTACCACTCCAGAATCCGCCATATATTAGTCCTGGCATTGCTTCCATATATTTGTGCCAGGCTCCTCACTTTCATCTATCCTATCCGACCTCCCTTAATGAACTCTTGTTATTTTCCGGCCCCGACGGTATTAGGTTTACGAGGCCTATAGAGTCTTTCATTTTCACGCCATTCATGGCCTTTGTCTTCCTTTGGCCGATACCTTCATTTTTCGAAGTGTTGGACGTCTTCAATTTTTTTCCTCTGATTGATATTAATAGAGCAGAGTTGCCCAGTTGTACCTCCTCTTAAAACAATAATCACCGCCACCACTTCTCTAGAAGTGGAAGGGTCGCTTCTAAATTTTTGTCTTCTCAATGGGGAACCAAACCCAAGACTCTTTAGAACGAAGGAAGCGAAGCGACGCTGACCATTCAGCCATCAAGGAGATGGACCCTTAGAAGTGTTTGCGAATTGAATGGAATTAGTAATATTAACTAGTCGAAAGCAACTTCTCAGCAATGTAATCTCGTTTCGCATATCGCCGAATCCATGAGGATTTAAAAAATTACAAGGCACGTCCTCCATGGTTTCCAATCAACGTAAAGCTGTAGGTTCCTTTGAAATGATCTCAAAATTAAAAGTCAAACAAATCTTGTTTGCCTACGTTTGAACGATAATTTGTGAAGTAAAAGAGCTCACCTGTAACATGTACACGTGCATACGCAGAGGGGAAATTGGGGGAAGAAATTAGCCCCCCACCCCGAAATTTTGAAGTTTAGAACTTGTGATTAATTGTAGCAACCATGTAAATGAAGGTTTTAGGTACAAAGAAAAAACACTGTATAGAGTAATAAATAAGTTACCAAATTGTGAGCAACTGCAAAATGACTGCAAACAGTCAGGTAGCTCATTGTTCAGCTTTTTATTTGAACTACGTATTTGCCAGCAATGTGTTGATGCTTCCATTTATAAATATATAAGTTTTCTTCCAAAAGGAACCATCCCGAACCAATGGCTGTACTTAACATTTTGCGACCATACATCGAGTACTGAAACTGTTTACTGTCTTACTACCACCGTCACACCAGAACGTTCTTTTTCATCCGTTAAATATTTAAAAGGTTATTTGCAGAATATGACCGCACAGGAAGAATTGAACGGGTTAGCTCTTTTGTGTAAATACATAGAAAAACTTGAGGCCGTAGAAAATATAATCCATGAGCTGGCCAAAAAACCCAGGAGACGTCTGCAATAATTGTAATCAACAACATGAATACAAATATGTCTTAATTAAATAATGTTGTTATTTTGAAAGTTTTGATTTAGTGTTTCTAATTTCACAATATGCATCCAACATTATTTTATAAAAGTCCTCAAATTGTAATATTTGGGCAAATCATCACCCATGGATACCCGAAATTACTCGCGAAGATCAATCGACCAGGGATTCCATCTATTAAAAAAAACATAGTACTAACATACCATTCGTGTCATCAGTAAAAGTCCTAGGCGTTACTTTCGATGATGACATGTCATGGAAAACGCATATTACGAACATCACCCAGAAAATATTCTCTGCATTGCACATGCTGCGCTGGTATATATAATTATTTCGTGAAAAACGTACTGGTAGAAGCTCTGGTTTCCCTTAATTTCGACTATCGTGACGCGATTTATAGAGACGCTGGGTGTAAGTTATTGAGCACATTGCAACGTGGTCAAAATCTATGTAAGAGATACTTCTGTAACCTACGCCACTATGACCATTTTAACTCCTTCATGCAACCACCTATCTTGGCATCGACTAAAAACCTGTCGCTCTGTGCAAACCCTACGCCATCTCCATGAAATCTTTCATTCTTCACAGCCATTTTACATTCATTTATATTTCAAATACTTTTCATCCTATCACAGTATAGGACTACACTAATAATTCCATCCTTACTTTTCCTACCCATCGAACTGCCATTTACAATAACTCATTCACAGTAATTACGTGCCGTGAGTGGAACCTCCTTCCCGAAAGTATCAGAGGGCTAAACGCTATTCACACTTTCAAATATGCACTTTGGAGACATTTTTGCACCAATAAGGAACATATGTAAACGTGATGCCGCTACTCACTGCCATGGATGTCCTGGTAGAAGATTAGTTAAAAATTCTTAATCGTTTTATTTTCCAAATGTTTTTACATTTTATGCACTATCTCTTTTCTAACATGTAGGATATTAGTTTTAAGAATTTTCCTTTTATTATATTTAATTTATGTCAACTCGAATGGCATCACTTACCATTTTTGTGTTATTAATTTAATTTGTAGTTAATCTAATTATTGTAAAGTAACACAATGTAATATACGTATACTTCAGTGCCTGGCTAGATGGAAGAAATGGCATGAAGGCCTTAATCTTGGCAGGTAAAATAAAACATTACTAACTAACTTATATAGACTGTATTTCCCGGCAACTAATTCAGTGTACATAATTAAATGTTGTGCACGGTTTGCTATTTGAACAGAACAAAGTACAGTTTCATTTCTTACCCGGCAAAGAAATGGCGTATGGCTTTTTGTGCCGGGAGTGTCCCAGAACATGTTCTGCTGACCAGGTGCAGGTCGTTTGATTTGATGCCCGTAGGCGACCTGTGCGTCGTGATGAGGATGAAATGGTGATGAAGACGACACACACACGCAGCCCCTCTGCCAATGATGATTAAAATTCCCGACCTTGCCGGGAATCGAACCCGGTAACCCCTGTGACCAAAGGCCAACACGCTAACCATTTAGCCATGGAGCCGGACAAATAAATTCGTGTCCTCATCCCGAGGTGGTACAGCTCTTTTGAGCTGCATGTACCTTTTTAACCATATACCAGCCCTCCTGCCATTCTTAAATTTCTGGCAGTACCGGAATCGAACCCGCACCCCCGAGGATGGCAGCTAATAGTGCTAACCGTTTCGCTACGGAGGCGGACTCCTACCCAGTAAGCAGTGCTATACATTGTTGGCCTATTTCCTAACTTCTTCTGGCTCTGATTTAGCTTACCTCATCTTGAATGATGACCTAGCTTATTAAATTAAAATTGGATTGTCAACACTGGTCGCATGCGGAACGACGACCCCATACTTGCTGCTATTATGATGATGAATGCTAGAAATACATTCCAAGAACTGTTTTGTAATTCCATTGCTCACAAGGTTGACATGATTGCGATAGCGTGCATTGCTAATGGGTAGTGTGAACGTTCACGCACGATGCGGAAGACCCATGACGAGAATTGAAATATGCGTCGATGTGCAGGTCTCAGTGGAGCAGTCATCCGTGAAATGAGCTCAGCTGATCTTGGCATATCCCGTACGATGTGACGTCACAAGATAAGAATGTTACCGGCAAAATTCTATTAGTTAGTTAGTAATGTTTTATTTTTACTTGGCAAGATCAAGGCCTTCAGGCCTTTTCCTCCATCTAACCAGGCAATTATTGGTATATTACAATGTATTAGTGAGGATGCTGGATTTGTGATCAGGTGAGCATTAGTTCAGCTGTCTTAACCATATATTGCAGACGTTCTTCCAGTGTTGAGAAGTCTATGGTCTGTACAAACACACGATCGATTCCACTTTCTCGTCTTTACCAATTCTTTGAGCTCATTGCAGTCCACAGATTGTTTTCAACAAGATCGATTGGTTCTACACCGTGTTGGGTGTTAACACTATATTATAGAGTAATAAATAAGTTACCAGATTGTGAGCAACTGCAAAAAGAACTCATAATATTGTGAGATGAATAGCAGGCAATGGTATGATGATAAACTGGGTTAAAAGTCAGCTTGTGAGTCTCACTAATTGGACAAGTCCTTTTAATTACTGTGTTGATGGGGTGAAAGTTCCTTATGGGGGTCACTGTAAGTACCTAGGTGTTAATATAAGGAAAGATCTTCATTGGGGTAATCACATAAACGGGATTTTAAATAAAGGGTACAGGTCTCTGCAGATGGTTATGGGGGTATTTAGGGGTTGTAGTAATGATGTAAAGGAGAGGGCATATAAGTCTCTGGTAAGACCCCAACTAGAGTATGGTTCCAGTGTATGGGACCCTCGCCAGGATTACTTGATTCAAGAACTGGAAAAAATCCAAAGAAAAGCAGCTCGATTTGTTCTGGGTGATTTCCGACAAAAGAGTACCGTTACAAAAATGTTGCAAAGTTTGGGCTGGGAAGACTTGGGAGAAAGGAGAAGAGCTGCTCGACTAAGTGGTGTGTTCCGAGCTGTCGGTGAAGAGATGGCGTGGAATGACATCAGTAGACGAATACGTTTGAGTGGCGTCTTTAAAAGTAGGAAAGGGCACAATATGAAGATAAAGCTGGAATTCAAGAGGACAAATTGGGGCACATATTCGTTTATAGGAAGAGGAGTTAGGGATTAAGATAATTTACTAAGGGAGATGTTCAATAAATTTCCAAACTCTTTACAATTATTTACGAAAAGACTAGGAAAACAACAGATAGGGAATCTGCCACCTGGGCGACTGCCTTAAATGCAGATCAGTGGTAATTGATTGGTGATTGATGACAAATCCTAGCATTTTATAAGTTACTGTTAGCTTCTTTAAATATGACTTCGGAATGTTAACTTGGCATCGATGATATACCAAGACCATTGTAACCACAGAAACCACGGAAAACCATCTTCAGGGCTGCCGACAGTGGGGTTTGAACCCGCTATCTCCCGGATTCAAGCTCACAGCTGCACGCGAACTGCACGGCCAACTCGCCCGGTATATTCTATGACGTTTTTCAAGTTCTCCCCTAACAGTGAAAGTGACCGGCACTTTGACTCTTGAGAAAGAAAGTATTACACACGTATCATATCTTGAGATTTCCCAACAGCCACATAACCTCTGGGGGTGTAATTTGAAGATGACCTAACAGGCAGACAAATTACATGAATTGCATAGATTAAATAAAACTTGCATTGAGGTGAAGTTGAAGTGCCTGGTCTGGCTCCACCTCCGGCCAAGACCTGATGAACTGCCGCGGCGACTATCAGGTGCCCACCTACCGCACCGCAAGAACTCTGCACTGCAGGCTTCTCACGTTAAAAAAAACCCGAATCATTTGTGTAATCGATTACTTGGAGCGTTAACTATCCTAAATGCAAAACTACCGTACTGAATTTAAATACGGAAGTTGAAGAATATGTCCGCCTCTGTGAAGTAGTGGTTAGTGTGCTTAGCTGTCACCCCCCCCCCCCCCGGAGGCTCGCGTTCGATTCCTGACTCCGCCATGAAATTTGAAAAGTGGTACGAGGACTGGAACGGGGTCCACTCAGCCTCGAGAGGTCAACTGAGTAGAAGGGTTCGATTTCCACCTCGGACGCCCTTGAGGTCTTCCTCCTCTCTGTACATCTCAATACAATTCAGTGAAGTTGATTTTGGATTACATTTTCTCCAGGAAATGCCGGGATGGTTCCTAACTTGAGGCCACGGCCGCTTTCTGCCTTCTTCCTTACCCCAACAAGGCCCCTATTCAGCATAGCAGGTGAGGCTGCATGTACGAGCTACTGGTCCTCCTTCCCATTTGTAACCCTACCAAATGTCTCATGCTCAGGACACTGCCCTTGAGGCGGTGGGAAAGAAGCGGCCGTATCCTTAATTACTGTACAGCTCCAGCATTTGTTGGTGTGAAAATGGGAAACCACGAAAAACCATCTTCAGGGCTGCCGATAGTGGGGTTCGAACCAGCTATCTCCCGGGTGAGTCCGGAGGATAAACGAACCCTGGATGATAAACGGACTAAGAAAGAAAGAAAGAAAGAAAGAAAGAAAGAAAGAAAGAAAGAAAGAAGGAAAGAAAGAAAGAAAGAAAGTTGAAGAATATAGTTCAAGTTTGTGTATTCTATGTGCGTCATATCTGAGAGAGTCAATAGCTTCTCATCGAGACAGCGTGCTTCAGATTTTGGTTCTTGAAATGGAAAATTTCACCCTAGTGCTTCGTGTTCTATGCAAAACCTTTGGCTCTATGCCCAGTATTTCAGGAGTAAGTCAGGTTAATGTTCAGACATGAACTTTTCATAAATCGTCCTAGAGATAATTTTGTTTCATAATGAAAATAGTATACTGCTAGTCCAGCAGCTTGACTGAATTGTCAGCGTAGGTACCTTATTAAAAGACGTACAATATTTAGATATTTAAAAATATACGAGTTGCAGTGGATGTCTCCAAAGGTAATAGTTTTACTTTTTCGTCTCACGGTTTTCAGAGGCGCTGAGGTGTCGAAATTGTATGTCTCAGAAGTTGTTTTACGTGTTAATACATCCACAGATACGAAACTGGTCTGAGCCGGGATCGAACCCTCCAACTTGTGCTCAGAAGACCAGCACTCCATCGTTTGAACCACTCACTGCGGCTGGCAATGTAAGCAGTTTGGCTTTCCAGGATCAGAGTGAAGTTTGTTGAGAAGAAACCTAAGGAAAACGAATGTTTAGGCAATACAAATTAGAGCAGTCAGATTTTAAATTTTAAATTATTTGTTTGCGAAATACAGTGAAAAATAAATGTGTCAACTTGTTTTGGAAAACTCGTGGAGGAATGTTTTCCGACGTAGCTGTATACGGGAAGTGTCATTTCCTGAGCGGAATACGGGCTAATTGTCGATGGCAGACCGCAGCCTGTTTGTGGTTGGTCTACTTGTCGGGTCCTCAGTAAGCTAGACTTTCTGTCCGCTGAACCCTAACTCATTTGGAGATTACACAACTTGTTACATTTCAAGTATCTCGTGTGTCTCTGTCTAAACTGTTTCCTTTCCCATTGTAACCATCATTACATTCGCAACGTTCCATGTACGTTCATCTTTTCAGTGTTTAAAATGTAACCCTTGATAAGTCTCCTGGATGGATTTTTAAGGTATTTGTTGAACGAATGCTAATAGCCAATGTTCTTGTCTGCTTTTCATTAAGCGACTATCTCTGCTGAGATCGAAATACGAACTCGGGATATTCAGTCTACCTGGCATGACGGCGTCATTGGGCTGGAAGAAGTGGAGAGCAGTTTGTATATTAGCAACTCATGAAGATGCCCATTTAAAGAGTCTAAACCTTGGAGAGACAATTAAATCTAAAATGATAAGACTTGTCAAACATTTCAATAAAACTCCAGAAATCATGAGATGTGGACAAAGCAACCCTACGCTAACGAATTTGAAGGACTCCCTTTCATTTCACTTTTATTAATGTATCCTCTTTCATTTTTTTTCTGTTTCTGCGTCTGATATTTTTGCTGAAACATTCTATAACTCTCCGTCATTGCCAGTGTAGCAGCTTGAATCAGGACTTTTTTTTGGCTAGTGGCTTTACGTTGCACCGACACAGATAGGTCTTATGGCGACGATGAATCAGGATTGTGATTGACTGATTTTTCACATAAGCTAAACTACGACTGGAGTTAGATTATTCCAATTCTTGGTATTGTGAGATTAATACAACGTAATAATACAGTCGAAACTCGATACCTCGAACCTCCATTACTCGTATTTTCAGTATCTCGAAGTAACTTATGTTTCCCAACCGTTTATCCTATTCTTCACATGTACTTACTCAAAATTCGGTTACATGAATTTCTCGATTTCTCGAAGCACACATTTCCTCCGTTGAAACAACAGTATTACAGTATTAACTGTGCAATACGGCATTTATGGTTTGTGAGGAAGAGTTAACAAGTAATGCTGAGAGTTGATATGACGGGAACCGAAAAACTAAAATTTCTTGTGATCAGAAAATCGGCGAAGCCTCGCTGTTTCTCGGGTGTGAATTAATTACCCCATGAAGTTGCGGATGATAAGCTCCATTTATGAATCTCGGCTGCGTGGTATTGTCGAGAAGTTTCAGAGTGAAGGGAGGAAAATCCTCCTTTTCGTAAACAACTGCTCTGCTCATCCCAAGGTGCTCGTTCAGTGCCACTGAACTTAACATCCCCTGGACCAAGATGTGATTAAAAACTTGAAGCATTTGAATAGGAAGATGGCTGTTCAGAGAATCCTGAGAGGAACTTAATCCGAGGAGTCATTAATGGGCATTATTCTACTACAATCGATAACAATACTGAGTAAATCGTGGGATGATGTGAAGGATTTTTGAAAGATGACTCAGGAGCTTCAGAACACGAAGAGTAGGAAGTCACTCTTGTTCCTGAAGAATGGGTGGAGTATCAGAAGCTTGTTAACTGCGAAGCTGATTTTGATAGTTACATAAATGTGGACTCTGACGTACGTTATAGTGGCCGAGCCTTCCGCAGATACCGTCAACGCTGAATAATAATAATAATAATAATAATAATAATAATAATAATAATAAGAAGAAGAAGAAGATAAGATTCCCAACAAGAAGTGTTGGAGCTGCTTTTTGTACCGTGAGCAGACCAGGCGTTAAGTGCAGTGGCTATTCTTCGATCCTACATACAAAGTCAGTCATTTACTTTCACAGCAATAAATGTTGTTGAAAAGTGTGTGGAAGAAAAGAAGTTTAACAGTAATAAAAAGAAGAGACTAACAGATTTTTTCCAAAGGTGTTAACGGAGGTATGTTTCTTGTTTCACTACTGTATGTACTCTATCCTGTCTTCTAGAAAGTTACTGTAATAAGGGTTATAATTAAAGTGATGCCGTAAAATAGAGTTTGTATGTATATTTTCAAATACTGTTAAAAATAATGTATTCAGTATAATGCCGTAGATACAAAAGAAAAGCGAAGTCATCTCCGTACAGGCCATGAAGGCCCTTAGAAGGGTGGAAGGTAAAGGGTTTCACCATTCGTAACCTCGGCAAGTGATGGGGTAGAGTGGTTAGCTCTACGCCCGGCCGCCTTTGCCCCCAGGAATTAACCTGGTACTCATTTTTGGTGTAGGCTGAGTGAACCTCAGGGCCATATGCACCTCAGGAAGTGGAAATCTCGTTTCTTAAAATATTACGACTTCCTGACGGGGATTCGAATCCACTTCGTTCCGGGCGAACCGAGCACGTCTGTACCGCCTCGACCAAGCAGCCCCTGTCGTAGATACATATGATTCCATTATGTGTTATACATGCTCAAAAACGGTATTCACTATATCTCGACATTTCGATAACTCGAAATAAAATTTAGCTCTCGAGGTGATTCGAGATATCGAAGAGAAAACCAAGAGGAACTTACGTGCTGGAGCAACTTCTCAACATCATATTTATCATATCATTTGAATAGGAAAGGAGATTCACTGGTGGTAATAATATCACAGTAGATAATTTGTGGAGCGATTTACAGTAAATTGGTTGCGCCGTTGATTGCTGCTGAGGTGTGTTTCCAGGTCAGGGTGTGGCTTATTCTATTTTCAAGCCTCATTATGTTGAATGGCTTACAGCCTGGCTGTACTGATAAACCCAAGATCCGCTAATAGATCAAAATCTGAATGGAGAATAACTCAACCCCCATTACTCACCTTCAGAATGTGGATTGGTATTGTACATTACGTACAGAAGTTCTGGAAACGATTCAGTTTACCTAAGGACAGGATTTCGGAGTTCGTCACATTTATAATACGCAGGTCGGTGGGAATAGTGCTATTTCACATCTACAACGTGTGAACATCACTTATAATCCACATTTTTGTCGCACCGACACAGATAGGTTTTATGGCGATGATGGGATAGGAAAGGATTAGGAGGAGGAATGAAGCGGTCGTGGCCTTAATTAAGGTACAGCCCCAGCATTTGCCCGGCGTGAAAATGGGAAACCATTGAAAACCATCTTCAGGGCTGCCGACAGTGCGGCTCGGGCCCACTACATCCCGGATGCAAGCTCACAGCTGCGCGCCGCTGATCGCACGGCCAACTCGCCCGGTTTTTGCCATATCGATAAGGACATACTGCTATTAGATAATCAGTTTCTCAACACACGACGCCATTTTAAAAATTGAAGAGTGCTGGGTT
This sequence comes from Anabrus simplex, assembly GCF_040414725.1. NCBI lineage: Eukaryota > Metazoa > Arthropoda > Insecta > Orthoptera > Tettigoniidae > Anabrus > Anabrus simplex. The sequence continues at coordinate 289,603,554 of NC_090271.1, forward strand.
CTGATTGGCTGCTTCTTTATGTTTCGCACAAACGTAGACACGGAAGCTTGCAGCTCACAAGCTTCCATGTTTATGTATAATATTTATGTCTATTTAATCATTGTGTATGACCGGCTGCAAGCTTCCGTGTTTGTTGTGCTCTGCGTCTAATTGTGAGTGGATCTTCAGTTTTAAAGATGTTTACGAGATCATAAAACTACCAAATGCTGGCTAAAATCACATTTGAATGTTTACTTACACAAAATGTAATAACAGATATCTTTGATTTTAAAAAAAGTACTTATTAGTTAGCTTTATACATTGGTATAGAAACAATGGCTTCGGGTAATTATTATTGGGGCGTCATGATTAACACGAACACAGGCGTCTGAAATGAGGAGCAACTATTTATGCAAACATTCCTATAAAATAACAATATTCACAAACAAACAGATAATATAACAGAACAACAATAGAGCTTGTTCCCAAATATATTTTTGAACGAGTTTGACCTAGAATGAGTATATAACTAATGTGTGCAGAAAAGTACACGCATCTATTTATCCTTTGAAGCGTCATAAAAATGTTCTCCCATTTCCAATCTTTGACTACTGTGACAGTTTATTGACTGATCTAACCTGTGAACAAGCAACAAAGCTACAACGTGTACAGAACTCTTGCATTCGATATGCCTTCCAGCTCCAACATGATGCTCTTATAACACCATACTACAAAAAGTTGGGATGGCTACGTTTAAATGACCGTAGAAAAACGCACCAAATGACACTCGTCTATCAGTTGCTTTCTTCAAACAGCCCCACCTACCTATCGTCCAATTTTAGCCTTCGTTCCACGAAATTAACACTCGTTCCGGATCACTACTTGAAATAGCACCGCATCGAACGAATACATACAGCCATTCGTTTCTGGTCTCTGCTACGAGGTTATGGAATACGATCCCGGATGATATTAAAAAGTCTTGCTCGTCTAGGACATTTAAAACAGCCTACCGTAAATTTCTCCAGAGTACATACAGTTGACTCGAATTAATGTAAGAGTGAATGACGTGTGAATGAAACCAAAAATTACGTACTAGATTTAAGTTCTTAGGCTATCCCATTTACATTCGTACTACTCTCATTTAAGCCTATAGACTGTTCGTAGAAACAGACTACATAGTAACATCGATTTTAGTACACTCAGATCGTAACATACTAGTTAATTTATTTTAGCCTTATATTTGAATAAGTTTTCCTTTAAGCTAGTTGTAGATATATTCTTTAGGTTATAAGTTGATATATTTTTTGTTACTATCCACTCTCTATTTATCCTATAATTTTTCATCAGTAGTAACCTTAATTAATTGTATTATTGTAATTCCCTGACTTACATATCTCAGTAACAGAAGTTGATTACAATGATATTTTAGATGAATATTGTAAAAATAAAAAATTGTATGTGGTTAAGTGTAAGAGAGGGCCTAGAGCCCTAACTTCGCCACTTAATAAAGACACAAATAAATAAATAAATAAATAAATAAATAAATAAATAAATAAATAAATAAATAAATAAATAAATAAATAAATAAATAAATAAATAAATAAATAAATAAATAAATAAATAAATAAATATACGGAGTTTTCAATAATATTCACAAATAAACAGAAAAATAGAACATAATTCTTAAATAAATTTTGAAGGAATGTTTTATGTACGAAGGTATCAAAAATTACCACAAGTAAAAAAAAAAATAGAACTTGCTTCATAATACATTTTGTTAGTAAAAGTCCTATTGCTGTATATTATACAGTTCATGATACGGAATGTGAAAAGCTCTACCACCAGATGTACCGACTGAACTCCCCTTTGGGAATTGCAGTTCTCTGAAGGAACGCCCGCTTTCCAATCTCATTTCTTTATATAAAACCATTTATCTCCAGATTCAACGCCTTAGCAGACTCAGAAGACTACCAAACTCCACGTAGTAAAGGGACTTAACATTGATCAGGTGAATTTTTGTTTGTTTGGGGAGGGGGGAGGCAAAATAACAATCTGCCCCTCTAAGATATTCTTTTTGTTGGGGGGGGGGGGGCAGAAAACGCCTTGCTGTCACAAAGTCGGCGCCACTGAACAATGATATTGTCTACAACAAGGTGTATGATAGTTGATAGACCTGCTAAGCCTAAAATTAATGACCGCATGATAATATCCTCATAGAATATTTGTACGTTCTGTAGATACATTTTTACCAGTTTCAGGTAGAATGGAAATTGTCTAAATTTGAAATTAATTACTTCCCTTTACTTTACAATCGAAAATAATCTACTCATTTAGTCAATTAAACGCGATTTTTATTTTAAAAAATATTTTCAAGCCAGTTACACAATATCAGTTTTCTGTCAGTTATAATGGACAGAAGAATATTTCATTAAATGAATTTCATTTTGTCAATTATGTTATATAAATGAGTAGTATAATTGTTCCACCTAGTCAATACGTTCTAATTTACTGACAATTCAAGATCGCAAAAATATCAGATTATAACAGTACATGTTTCGGCTTCATTAGGCCATCTTCAGCTACATAAAAATAGCATTGCTTACATTAAATTCTAATCCTGTCTGTTAAAGTCACATTTAAACCACGCGGAAAAATGGAAATATTGTCTTTGTCCTCGATGGGACAGTATGTGCCCTTCTAGTCGTGTGAAACTGGGTGGTCTTTCTCAAACGGGAGCGTTATCAACCGTTGCCGCAAACAGCGTGACGTCCGAGATGTCATTCGAAAGTACCAGGGAAAGAATGTAGAGTCACAAAGTTTTAGGTGCAATAGAGGAAATTCCAACAAAATCAAATATCTTAATAGAAAATTATTGATACACATTGAATCTGTACGCATCCGCCAATTATCCATCTGGAAATTGGTTTGGCTTGCGTCCTCTTTGGTGATGGTGCGGTTAAGGAGCTGCTGCTTCCGTGACGTGGCGATTGTTGCTTATCAAATTCGGGGTTTCATCTCCAAAATCACTGTCTGTGTCCTCGTTGGACGATAATGCATCATCATAGACAGGTGTATGGACGTCGTCCACAATTAGGTCCTCCTGCAACAATTCCTTCTTGATTTTTCAGATTTTATAAGATCGGTATGCCGTGGTGTTTCCTCTGATACGCCGACAAAATCCGCCAGTAGTTTCACTACTATTGTAGGAGAAAGTTTCCATTGCTCGTGGGTGTGTATCATACACGTTCGTTTCAGCGCAAGATGTGCCTGTCGACAACCGTTTCCTTACTTGTCAGCAAGTTTCTGGAAAAGAAAAAGTAATGATCAGACACTCATAGTGTATGTATAAGGAATATCATAGTGCTCATCTATATCTGTAGTGTATCAAACGATTATTAGTGTGAATACTACTGCACCATTACTTTAGTATCTCACGCCAGCATAATTTTAACACGCGTTAGTTACAGAAGAATGGAAAGACAAGTTAAAAGCTGAGGTGGAAGAAGCTGTTTAGCGTCAGATTAAATGTAGGAACACGCGAAGTAATCCTGACTTTACGTCTGATCTTCGAGGACCGAATTAAGAAGAACAAGCCCACGTAGCCTATATGGCATTCGTAGATCTTGAAAAGGCATTCGATAACATTGATTGGACCAAACTATTGGAGATTCTGAAAGTGACCGGTATCCGATACCGAGAAACAAGGATTATCTACAATCTGTACAAAAGCCACTCTGCAGTGATAAGGATCGTGGGTTAGGAAAAGGAGTAGGATTCCAGAAAGGAGTGAGGCAAGGCTGCAGTACATCGCTTCTCTTATTTAGCTTGGTAAAGAAAAATTAAAGTGGAATTTGTGAAAGGAATCACTATCGACGGAGAGGAAACCATAACTGGGACATCTGCCGATGCTTTTGTTACTTTATCTTAGTTCGCAAAGGATTTGTATACATTTCCAAATAATATGGTCAGAGTCTTAGAGAAGGAGAACAAGATGGAAATGTATAAATCCAAAAGAAAAATAATGGAGTGCAGTGGAATGATTTTAGGTGATGCAGGAAATATTAGATTAGGAAATGAAGTGGATAAATTAATATTGTTAATTGGGTCGTGCAATAACTAACGATGGCACAAGCGAGGAGTAAATAAAATACAGACCAGCACAAGCAAGGAAGGCCTTTTCTAAGTAAAGAAATTTGCTCACTTCAAACATTGATATAGACATTAGAAAGTTTTTGAAGACTTTCGTCTGAGGGTGACATTGTATGAAAGTGAAATATGAGCAATAACCAGCTGAGAGAAGAGAAGCTTTTGAAATGCGACGTTAAAGAAGAATGCTGAAGGTGAGATGGATAGATCGAATCACGAATGAAGAGATATATATATATATATTTTTTACAATTGGCTTTTCGTCGCACCGACACAGATAGGTCTTATGGCGACGATGAGATAGGAAAGGTCTAGAAGTGCGAAGGAAGCGGCCGTGGCCTAAATTAAGGTACAACCCCAGCATTTGCCTGGTGTGAAAATGGGAAACCACGGAAAAGCATCTTCAGGACTGCCGACAGTACGGTTCGAACCCACTATCTCCCGGATGCAAGCGCCCCTAACCTCACGGACAACTCGCCCGATGATGAAGAGATTACTCAATCGGATCAGTGAGAGGAGTACGATTCAGAAATTTCACAAGAAGAAGAGACAGAATGATAGGGCACATTTAAGACTCTCGGGACTTGTTCAGCTAGTTTTTGAGATAGTGGGTTCGAACCCCCAAAGGCGGCCCTGAAGATAGTTTTCCGTGGTTTCCCATTTTCAAACCAGACAAATGCCAGAACTGTGCCTTGATTAAAGTCACGGTCGCTTCTTTCCCACTCCTAGCCCTTTCCTATCCCATCGTCGCTGTAATACCTACCTGCGTCGGTGCGACGTACACCAAATTGAAAAAAAAAGTTAGGTTCTGAGGGAAGTGTAGGTGGAGCATGGCATTAATATTACAAACAAATTACAGTGGAGTTGGATGTAGTTGTCACGTAGCACAGGATGCGGGGACATGGAGTCAAACCAGGGCTGATGACCCAAACAACCACAACATGAAATAGTGTTAAAATTGTATCACTACAATCACTAGTATCAGTTCCTTAATATAATTGTGAAGTTTGAAACAATACAAAATGCTTTGTGGAGCCACTGCTCCTCGGTGCCAGCGCTAGCTCGTTGTGGTACTGACGAAGCCTCGGAGCTTATCATTTTGTATCGAAATGTGCAACATGAATCAATGGCTGCGGCCGAATCGATTCCATAGTGTAGAGCCACTACATTTCCACAGACTCAGAACTGTCTATATGCTGTAAGTATTACATATAACAAGCATTTTTGATAGAAAAAACCCGTATCGACTATAAAACCAAGTAACGAATATTTAAGAATAACTTAAATATTATATTTAAGCGGTCCATCTATTCAATACCTGTATAATTTATTAAATCTAATACATGTTTCTTCCCCTAAGGGACATCAGCTAGAATAAGTCACACAATATATATCAGATACAAAAATTGCATTAATAGATTGGCAAGGCAAATTAAAATACACTTCTATACTCAAGGACATTTAGAATAAAATATTTGCAAACTTTTAAAAAAGTTTTATGTCGTATAAACAATAAAATTCATGTGAATTGTTCATTAAAATTCTTGATAACAAAGTTGATAACAACAGTTAACGTCAATGTTAATGCCTGTATGGCTTAAAACTTTAAAAAAGTTTGCAAATACTTTATTTTAAATGTCCTTATGTATAAAAGTGAATTTTAATTCGCTTTTCCAATCTATTAATCTAATTTTTGTATCTGATATAAGTTATTGTATGATTTATTCTAGCTGGTGATGTCCCTTACGGGAAGAAACATGTACTAGATTTAATAAATTATATATGTATTGAACAGACGGACCGCTTAAATATAATATTCAAGTTATTCTTAAATATTCGCTGCTTGATGTTATAAGTATGGTAAAAAAATATGTGTGGATTTCTACTGATTATCACTATTAAAACGCAAACTTGCAACTGTCACGTAAAATAAACATTGTAGCATTTTTATATAAAGTCCTTACGTATAATAGTTCGATTTGTCAGGTTTTTAATTTCTTGTTTTAAGAAGTTCTCTTTATCACGTAGGCCTTTAATTTTCAGTGTTTTCTTTTCTTGTTACTTAGCAGCCTTACGTAGAATGCACTCACATCAGTACCTGTTTCAAAATTTCTGTTAAGTGGAATATGTTTGGATGGGAGGAGTACAACTGGGGTTAAATTTCGAGTGGATGTTGCACTCACATACTTCTGAACTCTGCCCACATCATCTTATAAATAATTCGAATTCTTTAATAAATTCTCTCTTCTTCTTTATCCGCTTTTCCCATATCTGTGGGGTCACAGGTACGAACTGTGTTGCACAGGTGGATATAGCCCTCTTTTACGGTCGGATGCCCTTCCTGACGCGAACACTATATGAGGGATGTAATCGCTATTGCGCATTTATGTGGTATTTGGTAGTGTAGTGCGTTGTATGAATATGAAGACGAATGTGTTGGGACAAACACAAACACCCAATGCCCGAGCTAGAAAATATAATCACCGGGCGAGTTGGCCATGCGGTTAGGGGAGTGCAGCTGTGAGCTTGCATCCGGGAGATAGTGGGTTCGAACCCCACTATCGGCAGCCCTGAAGATAGTTTTCCATGGTTTCCCATTTTTTACGCCCGGCAAATGCTGGGGCTGTTCCTTAATTAAGACCACGGCCGCTTCCTTCCCATTCCTAGGCCTTTCTTACCCCATCGTCACCATAAGACCTGTCTGTGTCGGTGCGACGAAAAACAACTAGCAAAAAAAAATATATATAATCACACTCGATTAAAATCCTCGATCCGCCGGGAATCAAACCCGGGACCCTCTGAACCGAAAGCCTCAACGCTGACCATTCAGTCAATGAGTCGGAGTCTTTAATACTTGCCTCCTACAATGAAAATAAACTCCATAAACAAAACAGTTTAACAATACAATGGTATTAGATGCCTAATTCAGAACCAGGGTTTCCCAGTCACTTGTGTATAGTGATTTGTACAGTATATTGATTATTCTGATGGTTGTGTGACAGCCAGGTAGTGTGATCAGCACTGCATAGGCTACCACATAATCCAACTCAAACCCAGAATAAATGATATTCCTATGATTCTTGAGGCCCACTGTCTTCCTAAGAAGAGGGTTGTCGACGAAACTTAACAATGCAGTACATAGCACTTGAAGACTTGAGTTTCGATGCCCGTGCGCGGTGCGGCAGGTCTCTACTGTGTATTGATCAACGCTGCCTGCATTGCGCCTTCGCTCTCCCCCTGGCACCGCGCCGTGTCTTAGACCTGCACTTCACGTTCCAGGTCCTAGATCGTAGGTCTGTGTCCAATAATTAGGCAATATTCAAGTGAACATGTGTTTTATATCAATAATAATAATAATAATAATAATAATAATAATAATAATAATAATAATAATAATAATAATAATAATAATAATAATAATAATAATAATAATAATAATAATAATAATATTAATAATAATAATAATAATATTTTCAAAGAAAATATTAAGGGCTATCAACCTCCTAGCCTCTACTTCCGAAGAACAGATGGATCCCTGGAAACAAACACGAAAGAAAACTGTAAAATTCTCAAACATGACTTTGATAAACTTCCTAATTGCAAGAAACCCACAGAAAAACTAACATTCCAAAGAACTACTTCCAACCCCGATTGTAATCCACCCGCAATAGAAGAGAGAGAGGAAATCATAAAACAAATGAAAAATAATAGAGCAGCAGGAGAGGATGGTATTATCGCCGAGATCTGGAAGCTCCAAGGTGAAAACATCACCAAAAAATCCATAAGATTATCACAGAAATTTGGGTGACAGAGAAAGTGCCAGAGGAATGGAAATGTGCATTAATCCATCAATTACATAAAAAGGGTGATAAGTCAGATACAAATAATTACAGAGGTATTTCGCTAGTACCAGTTGCGTACAAAATTTTGTCTAAGGTGCCATTAAACAGGCTAGAACCACAAGCAGATCCACAAATAGGGGAATACCAGGCAGGCTTCAGAAAAGGGAGATCATACATCGAACAGATCTGGAACTTGAGAACACTTTTGAAAGTCAGACAAACAAGAAACACTGTAGTTACCTTTGTGGACTTTAAAAAGGCGTACGACTCTGTAGACAGACAGACAGACGCTCTTTGATGTCCTGGAAGAATATGGAATTGACAGAAAAACCAGAGCGCTTATACAACAGACGCTTACATACACCACCTCCAAGATCAAATTTATGAGAGAAATTTCGGAACCCTTCCAGATACACACAGCATTGTATGCGTCAGAAACGACCACAATTGGAGCATCAGGCATCATAGAGACAGAAAAAATAGAACGTAAAATTCTCAGAAAAATATGTGGACCAATACACAGAGATGGCATATGGATGACACAGACATGATCAGGAAACGCAGACTAACTTTCTATGGGCACATACAGAGAATGGATAACAACAGACTTACAAAGAAAATCTCTGATGTAGTAAACAGTTCAAGCAAGAAAACAAATTGGTATCATGAAATAGAGGAAGACTTAAGGCAGGTGGGGATCAACAGGCAAATGATAGGAGACAGAAAATAATTCAGAAACAAAATTAGGAATACAAAATTTATAGTAAATGAGAAGAAGAAGATAGGAACATTGTGGACAGAACAAAGGAAACAGGAGCACGGCCAAAGGATGAAGAGATTTTGGGAAGAGAAGAGAAGAGGAAGAAGGCAAAGAAGTGAAAGTTGTGACATCATGAGATATTCGAGTTCAAACACTGTCCATAAGGGCAAAAATGATATGAATGTATAAAATGAATAATAATAATAATAATAATAATAATAATAATAATAATAATAATAATAATAATAATAATAATAATAATAATAATAATAATAATACCGAGTGAGTGGCCACGTAGTTTGGGGCACGTAGCTGTCAGCTTGCATTCGGGAGATAGTGGGTTCGAATCCCACTGTCGGCAGCCCTGAAGATAGTTTTCCGTGGTTTCTCATTTTCACATCAGGCAAATGCTGGGGCCGTACCTTAATTTAAGACTACGGCCGCTTCCTTCCCACTCCTAACCCTTTCCTATGTCATCGTCGCCATAAGACCTATCTGTGTCGGTGCGACGTATAGCAAATTGCAAAGAAAAACACCCTTTGCGAACATCTTTTTACTAATAGTATTTTCCATCATTTCGTTTTTGCTCGAACGAAAATACTTTCCGGCTTAAATACTAGAGATTTTGCGTTGTTCTGAAGAGCCTATACCCAGCCAGTAGAAATAACCATAGTGTTAGCCTGTACGGAACGGAAGTGTTGTCAAGAAAAGAGAATGTGTTGCCATTAGTAAGCGCTCGTGTTATCTCCAAGAGGTCCGGGAGCTTTTCGTGTCAATATTTGTCTTGTCATCGATTGTGAGACAGGCATTTTAATCGCTCTTCAAGGTTGTGATATAGAACAGCAGCCTGATAGCTCCCTACGAGGAGCAGTAAAATAGAGGTTTTATGCTTTCTCCAGGAAACAGAGGCTAACGCTGACACGTACAGAAATTCTACGGGTAGAGTCTTCTAGATGAAGTGGGGACTTCTGCTATAGATTGATACTATCAGCTCCTGATAAAATCGAAATAACCATGATTCCTAGAGCAGGTTCCAATCAGAACTAAGAAAATCAGGTACAGTTAAGTAAGAGATATATTATAATCCACCTCAAAGAACTATCTCTGGAAAACCTCGGGTTGCCAGTTCTCACCAGTTGTGGTCTAAATATCTCTTCACCTTATGAGCATTGCGACAGGGGACAACTACCTCAGGTGTATTCTAGTCCCGCGCATATAAGGGGCGAGTCTTCGTAGGCTAATCATTGCCCAGTTGGTCTAATCGTGAACCAAATAATAATCAGGACTCCCCTATCACGAGCAGTGGGATTCGAACCCACTATCTCCCGATTGCAAGTTCACAGCCGAGCGACTCTAACCGCACGGCCACTTGCTCGGTCCATGGTGACGTAACTAAATGACCACTTACAAAACAGGTATCACGACTGTGACGTAACTAAATGATCGCGTACAAAACAGATATCACCATGGTGACGTAGCTAAATTATCACGCACAAAACAGGTATCACCACTGTGACGTAACTAAATGATCGCGTACAAAACAGGTATCACCATCGTGACGTAACTAAATGATCACGTATACAATAGGTATCGTCATGGTGACGTAACTAAATGATCACGTTCAAAACAGGTATCACCATGGTGACGTAACTAAATGATCGCGTACAAAACAGGTATCACCATGGTGACGTAACTAAATGATCACGTATACAATAGGTATCGTCATGGTGACGTAACTAAATGATCACGTACAAAACAGGTATCACCATGGTGACGTAACTAAATGATCACGTACAAAACTGGTATCGTCATGGTGACGACACTAAATGATCATGTATTCAATAGGTATCGTCATGGTGACGTAACTAAATTATCACGTATACAATAGATATGGTCATGATGACGTAACTAAATTATCACTAAATGATCGCGTATAAAACAGGTATCATCAGGTTGACGTAACTATATGACCACGTATTCAATTTGTATCGTCATGGTGACGTAACTAAATGATCACTTACAAAATAGGTATCGTCCGGGTGACATACTTCTTTTGCTAGTGGCTTTACGTCGCACCGGCACAGATAGATCTTATGGCGATGATGGGATAGGAAAGGGCTAGGAGTTGGTATAAAGCGACCGTGGCCTTAATTAAGTTACAGCCTCAGCATTTTCCTGGTGTGAAAATGGGAAACCGCGGAAAACCATCTTCAGGGCTGCCGACATTTGGATTCGAACCCACTATCTCCCGGATGCAAGCTCACAGCCGCGCGCCTCTAACCGCATGGCCAACTCGCCCGGTGGTGATGTAACTATATGATCACGTATCCAGTTGGTATCACCATGTTGACGTAACTAAATGATCACGTATCTAATACTACCGTAGTGTATTCCTCGTCCTTATACATTGCTTTCTTATTTTCAACAGGTATCGGCATTGTGACGTAACATAATAATAATAATAATAATAATAATAATAATAATAATAATAATAATAATAATAATAATAATAATAATAATAATAATAATGAGCTTCGCAGTATGGGTCGTGGGGCTTTAAGCTTGAATTCGGAGATGGGAGATGGTGGGTTCGAATACCACTATCGACAGCCCTCAGAATGGTTTTCCACGATTCCTTAGTTTCACATCTGTAAATACCGAGGTTGTGCGTTAAATAGGGCCACAGCCGGTAGCGTCCCATTCCGAGCCATTTCTCATTCTGCACAGTGTTACCAACTCAGCGGATTTTCCGCCAAATTTGGCGGATTTTTAAATAGAACAGCGGATAAATTTCGATCTAGCGGACAGCGGAATTCTGACAGATTTTCAAACTTCTTTTAGCGATTTTCAGCGGTAACGATATCACCTTTCATCATCCGGTGAAAAAAATAATACAGAACTTACTACGGCATAATAGTCTACTTATTCTCGTTGTACTGAACTTTTGCTGCATACGACGACTCGTTTTCTAGACCATCTCTGGCCCACAGCCTCATCAGAATTTGTTACAAACGTTACTGTACTCTTGATGAGCCGGGTAGTGTCGAGTTTGATAACGTGCTTCTTTTGACATCAGGTTATTTTTGGTACGCCAATACTGTGTGTCGAAAGAATAGGTTAAAAAGTAGTCAGATATTTTGAAAAAAAAGGTTAAATTATTAAACTTTAAATGATTAGTTGGTTGAGTTTCCCAGTGATCCCAAATACCGACGGTGCATCTATTGGCAGTGCAATATAAACGCGAAATTGTTTGACAATATGTCTTTGCGCACTTATCAATAACAATGAAAACAGTAATGAAAGTGAAAATAACTTTCGAAATAGATTTGAAAATTTCCGCATGTGCTTTGTTGCTGTGAACTGCCAGCATATACTTCGAAAAAGAATGGTACCATGTGGCTTCATATGAAACCACAGGACCTCAACCCAGCATATCTGCTTCAGAGCATATAGTGCGAGGAGGAGAAGATGATGAAGTCCTGTTCTGAAACTGGTGAGTGTTGAATTAATCTCTTTAATTAAAACAGCTAGTATATGCTATTTTGCTTCAGTTCGAAATGTAGCGGAATTTAGCGGATTTTCAACTAAAATTTGGCGGAGAAAAGATTTATGGGTTGGCAACACTGATTTTCTGCAGCACCAGAGCAACGTTAAACTCTCGAACCCACCGTGAGTCTGATGAAATATACAGATGGTATCTCGTGAGCTCATTTATAAATAAGTGAGTGACTTGCACTCTAGATGCTATCGGTGGGTACATTTTTCCTGTGACTATCAACAATTTAAAATTAAATATGCCGTCATTTGGAATTGATTGCTGTTGTCAAGAAGTAGACATTGCGTGACACAATGGATCGACTCCCCAACGTCTCGTTGCCATAAGAACGTCATATCATGGGTTTGCAAGCAAAACACATTAAATCAAAAATCTTTCTTTTGAGAAACAAAGGTTTGCTCTGGGTGAGTTTGTTTGAGTCTCTAGAATAGCACTGTATAGCTGAAATTTTTTAACCCTCAGTTATCCAAGTGATATATCGAGGACATACATACCCCGGTCCGGTTTGACCAACCTCTAACATACTTCTTCATATTACGAACAATTGAATTGTTAAAACGTGTCCACACCCTGTTACATGTGTACATTGAAGTAACGCACACATGAACAAGAAGCAGCATATACACATTTCATATTAAGTTCTTTGTTAACGGGCGAGATTATTTCTTTCAAAATCTCATCACAAGGTAATTTCAAGTAATGTGGAAAAGATATTGGAGATTATTAGTTATTATTTATTCTTATATCAAGATAAGGAAACATCATGAAATACTGACATGAAGTTATAAGGCAAAATAGTAGACATATCATAAAATACAAGGTATTTCTTGACCATATGCTATTGTTATAATCCAAGGATCTGATTCAAGGTTGAATATTACTTTCATCAAACTAACAATAAGTTCACATTCTTAATCACTAATGCTTATTCCTCATCACTGCATCCTCGAACCATTCTCTAATTACACTTTCGAAATTTTCATCAGCGGCTTTCGGTTTATGTGTGCTTGTGATTGTGGAAGCCATAACGTAACGCTGACACCCATGTCCGAGCCGGCAGACAGCACGAAAACTACGAAATGCTGTGAATTACGCGATTTGACAGCTTAGCGGTCGCTATAAAGTAGCGGAGCAATCACGGTTATACTTCGGGCAATGACGACCTCACCTCACACCACTACTCTCCAGCTACAGCCCGGTGTCTATTGACGGCTTATAGGATTTACTACGTCTACTGTAGCCGGAGTTGCCAAATCGTCTACTGCATTCGACACGAAGAAGAGAGTGTGCAACAAAGTGGTTTGGCAACCTCTCCACACCATAAAAGGATCACTTAGAACTCGTTAACTCAGCAGGGTGCAGGGTGTGATTGACTGCTAGCTTCCAGGTCGCTTCCAGGAACTAAGGCCGTCATGTTTTATCCCCAAGTATACCACCCCGTGCGGTCTTGCAGACCGTCCTAGGTTCTTGGGGGTTAACCTAACTATTTTCGGATGAATTATGTTTCATTATGAATTACGTTCACAACACTGTACCTCGTCATGTCTTTGGTTCAGCTCAACACTTCGGAAACTGTAACTACGGTATTGTGGTATTATGTTGCTCCATGTTACGCATGAAGTTACTTTTCTCACACATACACACTTAAATACGAAATTAGGAAGTAACTGAGTAAATGCAATCGAAATGCTTTTTAGAAAATATCGTTACCTTCTAGTAATCGGCATACATCGCATGGAAGCAGAAATGGGAAAAAGAAACCACGTTTCCCTTTGCGAAAATCAAGTGATCATAAATATGTATCCCGGTCATGGCAACCCGTCAACGGCTGATAATTTCAGATAACAACAGCCATAAGACATACTCTGCACGGTGGCTAGGTTACATTGTCTGACCATCCATCGATACCTTACATCACTGCCTGCATGGTTGCTTGGTTACATTGTCTGACCATTCATCCATACCTTACATCACTTCCTGCATGGTTGCTTGGTTACATTGTCTGACCATTCATCCATACCTTACATCACTTCCTGCATGGTTGCTTGGTTACATTGTCTGACCATTCATCCATACCTTACATCACAGCCTTCACGGTTGCTAGGTTACATTGTCTGACCATCCATCCATACCTTACATCACAGCCTTCACGGTTCCTAGGCAACATTGTCTGACTATCCATCCATACCTTATATCACAGCCTGCACGGTTGCTAGGTTACATTCTCTGACCATCCATCCATACCTTTTATCACAGCCTTCACGGTTGCTAGGTTACATTGTCTGACTATCCATCCATACCTTACATCACAGCCTTCACGGTTGCTAGGTTACATTGTCTGACTATCCATCCATACCTTATATCACAGCCTTCACGGTTGCTAGGTTACATTGTCTGACCATTCATCCATACCTTACATCACAGCCTTCACGGTTCCTAGGTAACATTGTCTGACTATCCATCCATACCTTATATCACAGCCTGCACGGTTGCTAGGTTACATTCTCTGACCATCCATCCATACCTTGCATCCCTGCCTGCACGGTGGCTAGGTTACATTGTCTGACCATCCATCGATACCTTACATCACTTCCTGCATGGTTGCTTGGTTACATTGTCTGACCATTCATCCATACCTTACATCACTTCCTGCATGGTTGCTTGGTTACATTGTCTGACCATCCATCCATACCTTGCATCACTGCCTGCACGGTTGCAAGTTTCATTGTCTGACCATCCATCGATACGTTACATCACAGCCTGGCCTGCACGGTTTCTAGGTAAGATTGTCTGACCATCCATCCATACCTTGC
Organism: Anabrus simplex; assembly: GCF_040414725.1. Taxonomy (NCBI): domain Eukaryota; kingdom Metazoa; phylum Arthropoda; class Insecta; order Orthoptera; family Tettigoniidae; genus Anabrus; species Anabrus simplex. The sequence goes on from NC_090271.1 coordinate 289,618,650, forward strand.
ATCACTGCCTGCACGGTTGCTAGGTAAGATTGTCTGAAAATCCATCCATACCTTGCATCACTGCCTGCACGGTTGCTAGGTTAACTGTCTGACCATCCATCGATACCTTACATCACAGCCTTCACGGTTGCTAGGTAAGACTGACCATCCATCCATACCTTACATCACTACCTGCACGGTTGCTAGGTTACACTGTCTGACCATGCATCCATACCTTGCATCACTGCCTGCACGGTTGCTAGGTAACATTGTCTGACCATCCATCCATCCATACCTTACATCACTGCCTGCACGGTTGCTAGGTAACATTGTCTGACCATCCATCGATACCTTACATCATAGCCTGCACGGTTGCTAGGTAACATTGTCTGACCATCCATCGATACCTTACATCACAGCCTTCTCGGTTGCTAGGTAAGATTGACCATCCATCGATACCTTACATCACAGCCTTCTCGGTTGCTAGGTAAGATTGACTATCCATCCATACCTTGCATCACTGTCTGCACGGTTGCTAGGTTACATTGTCTGACCATCCATCCATACCTTACATCACTACCTGCACGGTTGCTAGGTTACATTGTCTGACCATCCATCCATACCTTACATCACTGCCTGCACGTTTGCTAGGTAACATTGTCTGACCCTCCATCGATACCTTACATCACTGCCTGCACGGTTGCTAGGTTACAATGTCTGACCACCCATCGATACCTTAAATCACTGTCTGCACGGTTGCTAGGTAAGACTGTCTGACCATCCATCCATACCTTGCATCACAGCCTGCACGGTTGCTAGGTAACATTGTCTGACCATCCATCCATACCTTACATCACAGCCTGCACGGTTGTTATGCTTGCACTTCCGTCGCACAGTTTGTCGCGTCACTTTGCACACATTTTCGGAAGACTCCCAGCCATAAGACATATTTACGCCAAAAATTAAGTGATGAAGTTAACTTTTAACTTTCATTACAGCAGAACAAGTAGCTTCATCAGCGCCGGATGAGGTACTTTCTTACCTCTACTGCAATTCCAAAGACTTATCCTCCAATATTCATCACTGAAATTAAAGACAAGCAGTCCTTCAAATATCCATGTAGAGCATCTTTTCAGCAAATGCAAATATGTGTTTAGGTTTAGCGATGAGGAGTTTAAGAACAAGTTGTTTTTTAAAATAAGTGGCAAATCATTGGAAATGTTAGAAGTATGAAAGTAAACAATAGATCATCTGATGGAAAGACCACTTATTTAAGTTGTGAATGTCCCATTTAAGCTATATAAAAACTGTTACTCGTATTATTATTCAACGAGGCATAATTTGAAGATCAAATGGTCCACTATACAGACAATGAATATCAGCTCCAAGATCGACTGAAGAACACTTTTTGTTTATAAGGACACTGGCATAGTCCAACACCAGCCACAACCGTTTTAGTGTGTCATTCTAGTTTCAATTTTAAATGTGTAGTCTGGCATCTCACCACTATTTTAGATTTTGATTTTACTTGAGACATACCAAATTGTATTCTTTATTGGTTGTTATATGTATACATGCGTTTCCAATTTGATTGTGGCTGAAGATGACCTTATGTAACAAGGTCGAAACTAATATCAATTATATAAGATAGTATATTAATTTAATGGTATTGGATAGGTGGACCTTTCTCTACCCTTTGCTAGTGATCAATTGTGAATACGGACCATAATGAAATTCATAACTTATGGGAATACTAGAAGTCATTCACTAAAATAAAAATTAAGGGAGAATAAATGTTGACAGTTCCAAATTTTCACGCTTAGTCTCAATTGGTGATGATTGCCGCTTGGTGTCAAATCTCCCTTTGGGAAAATCAAATGATGATAAAGATATCGTTCAATGAATGAAACTCAAATTGATAACGATTCATGTACGGAAGCGCTTTCGAGAGACGTGTGTGCAATTTGGAGTGGACAAGTGAATCGAAAAGGGTAAACTGGCTCGGGGCCTAAGAAGCTACCACGAATGAAATAATCACTTCTCTAGAGTAGTGATATTCAAACCTTTTGGTTGGTGTAGCCCCAAAATCCAGTTGTTTTACCTTTGTACCCCCCGAAGTACGAGTAAATTGAGATTATAGTAGAAATAATACATGACTGTTGTAGATGACACATAATATTAATTATAATCATCACCGTCATCATCTTGCGCAGCTTATCGCGCTTTCTCAGAGTCCTGCACTTCCTGGCACCACAGCATTTTCAACTGAAAGTCCCATCCCAGCGCCGGGATGACAGGCAAGCAGCTAAGCCACTACACCACCTTGTTCCCGAATAATAACAATAATGTATTGCATATACAATCTAACCTCGATATCTCGACCTATATTACTCGAATTTTCAGTATCTCGAAGTAACTTAAATTTCCCGCCCGTTTGTCCTATTCTTCGCGTGTATTTATTTCTCTATTATTCGAAATTCGGTTACACGAATTTCTCGAAGCAAAGAATGCTCTGTAACTCGAATTGTGTGCAATACGGCATGTGTAGTTTGTGATGAACAGTTAACAAGTAAAGAAAGGTTTACAGGAGCTAATATGAAGGGAACCGCAAAACTAAAACTTCCAATGATCGGAGAATCGGTGAAGCCTCGCTGTTTCTCGGGTGTGAATTAATTACCGGTCACGTAGGAAACCAACTCCCGAAGTCGCGGATGACAAGCTCCATTTACTAATTTCGGCTGCGTGGTATCGACGAGACGTTTCGACGTGAAGCGAGGAAAGGTTAACAGTAACAAATAGAAGAGACTAACGCATTTTTTTCAAAGGTGTTAATCGAGGCATGTTTCTTGTTTCACTACTGTATGTTGTCTTCTAAAAAGTTACTCTAATAAGAGTTATAATTAAAGTGATGCCGTTGCGACTTCCCCTCACTTACTTTTAAATAAATTGAATTAAAATGAAAAATATTAAAACGTTCATTAAACAAAATACTCAATTGTCGGACTGTGTACTGACACTTAGTCCTTACCTGATTACTTCCACATGCAATATTTGATGGGCGCCAGCTAAAACTCAGTGCAGCAATAAATAGAATGAGAGTCTTGAATATCTCAAGGGTGTGAGGTAATAAGCTTACTTTTGACAGCATAAAATATAGGCTCTAGGAAAAGAAGATTGTCGTTTTGTTCCTCCATTAAATTTGAGGTTATCTAATTCTACCTTTGAAATAAAACGATAAATTAATTTGATATTGAACTACATTCTTTAAATTATGTCTAAAAATAGTAAGACTTGCTGCAATAAAACAGATGAGAATACAAAATTATGGCATTACAACTGAAAGAAACTAGGCATTAAATTTGAAATCCTATTTACCGGACATTTACAATTTGTACAAAAAATTTATCCCTCACTAGTTCACGAACAGTACCTTCAACACTGAGTGTTATTACGACGCAGTCCTATGAATTGTTATCCTGTAGGTATTTCAAGCCTAACTTGGTGATGTTTCCTTTTTGTTTCACTGAGGAGATATAGCATGGCTTGAAATTAGATTCACACTTCACAGTCAACTTTACAAGTAATTCACTGATAACTGTTAGTCTGAATTGTGACAACTCAATATTTAGCTGTCGCCACACTGACACAAAAACTCGACCGAACAGATATACGAAACACACTCCGAACATTTAATCCATATGGCGACTGACGACTAAGTATCCATGTGACTGCTACTTCTCCATCTCCCTGACTGACTACTACCAGCTCAGTAGTAACTCCGTGTGGCAAGGCTCTTTCCCACTGACTTCATGGCAAGTCTCTCCGTTCAACTTCTTCATCCAACTGCTTCCAACTAACTGACCGACTGAGGCCTCTCCATCCATATGACTCCTCACTACCATCTCACTACAACACTCCTTGGCAAGTCTCTCTATCCATATGACTGACGCTATAATATACGACTAGCTTATATAGCCCTTAGTTGACACACCTGCGCAGTCTCCAAAAATAGCTATGATTTCACGCCCACCCAACTCAAACTGTTGCAGGTTGCTGTGAAATTGCCTGGGGCACTCTAGGAACTCCCATGAAATGAGCTCATCGTTAAATGCACACAATGACGGAGCGTTGACTCGGTAGCAGTATTGCACAATGTGTTGCAATGTTAAAAGTTATTTCACACAATACATCCACATCTAATATAATTCAGCAACTCTCACTTTACATGTCTTTAATGTTAATCTACACACACACACACACACACACACACATATATATATATATATATACATAACAAATTAACTACAATCACGCAGGCGATAATCAATTACTACATAGCGAAATCAGATTACAGAATTGAATTAAATAATAATAATAATACAGATATCACCTTGTAACGGGATATGAACCGTTACAGCGTAAAATAGAGTTTGTATATTTTTAAATACTGTTAAAATAATGTATTCAGTATAATCTCGCAGATACATATCATTCAGTTATCTGCTCTGCATGCTCAGAAACGGTATTCTCTATATCTTGAAATTTCGATACCTCAAAATAAAATGTACCTCCCGAGATGATTCGAGATATCGAGGTTCGACTGTAATTGTCGCTGGGCAAAGGAAACCTCGTAACTCCTTCGGAGTAAAGTGCTCGATTTGTTCTGGGTGATTTCCGACAAAAGATTAGCGTTACAAAAATGTTGCAAAGTTTGGGCTGGGAAGATTTGGGAGGAAGGAAACGAGCTGCTCGACTAAGTGGTATGATCCGAGCTGTCAGTGGAGAGATAGCGTGGGAGGACATCAGTAGACGAATAAGTTTGAGTGGTGTCTTTAGAAGTAGGAAAGATCACAATATGAAGATAAAGTTGGAATTCAAGAGGACAAATTGGAGCAAATATTCGTTTATAGGAAGGGGAGTTAGGGATTGGAATAACTTACCAAGGGAAATGTTCAATAATTTTCCAATTTCTTTGCGATCATTTAAGAAAGGCTAGGAAAACAACAGATAGGGAATCTGCTACCAGGGCGACTGCCCTCAATGCAGATCAGTAGTGATTGATTGATTTGATACAGAAGAAGTGTTCCTGGCATTTTCAGTCCTTAACGATAGCCCAATTATTCGACCCTTCTCGGGAAATTCGGAAAACTTTTCCAAGACAGGTGGAGAAACGTGGTTTTCTTGTGAGTGGAATTACGAGGTTTTCGTTGCCTAGCAACGATATGCGAGTATGAATATTAATGCAACAATTACTATTGTACACTGTTACTGAAGAAAAATTAAAGTGAATGAGTGGACTTCGAAACAAAAAATTTAAAAAAGAGCAATGCCACGTAAGTAAGCATATCGCCCCCACCATGGCAAACTATGGAACCTGTAGTTCTAAAGTTTTGGTCTAGATTTTATTATTTATATAATGTCTGACAAAGTCTCACATCAGCAGCTCGTTCGGTATGGCTAACACATAAAACCAATCTTCTTCTTCTTCTTCTTCTTCTTCTTCTTCTTATTCTTCTTCTTCTTCTTCTTCTTCTTAATATGTTTACCCACCAGGGTCGGTTTTCCCCTCGAACTTAGCGAGAGATCCCACCTCTACCGCCTCAAGGGCAGTGTCCTGAAGCGTGAGATTTTGGGTCGGGGGAAACAACTGAGGATGACCAGTACCTCGCCCAGGCGGCCTCACCTGCTATGCTGAACAGGGGCCTTGTGGGGGGATGGGAAGATTGGAAGGGATAGACAAGGAAGAGCGAAGGAAGCGGCCGTGGCCTTAAGTTACGTACTATCCCGGTATTTGCCTTGAGGATAAGTGGGAAACCACAGAAAACCACTTCCAGGATGGTTAAGGGGGGAATCGAACCCGGGCCTCCGGGGGTGGCAGCTAATCATGCTTACCACTACGCCCACAGAGGCGGACCATAAAACCAATCATTAAATATAAAAATTGATTTGACACGAGTAATCACAACTTCTTTCAGCTGCCCTAACTTTTTGACAATTTGTACATTCGTTAGTTTGCATGAGGGGGGACGATATGTTCCTGATCAATGGGAGGTACAAAATTGACACATATTCCAGAATGAATAATTCGGACGGGGAAGTGGTAGGCAGAAACATTAAATCAAAACAAGGTTTCATTGAAAATTATCGGACTCAACACTTTTCTTAATTGCACACTGAAAACAGTTAGAAGCTACGTTCAATTTGCGTGCCCCCACTGGTGCGCGTACCACACTTTGATTACCACTGTACTAGAGTTTGATGACGTGACGCCTCTTTGATAAAAGGGCCTTCTGTATGTCTCTCAATCATGGCCATCCACGTCCCAGCCTGCACGGTTGCTAGGTAACATTGCATCACTGTAATTTAACCCAGTTACTTTTTTTCTTCCAATATATCCATCACTGCTTAAATACATTACCTCTGTATAATAGTTTCCTTGAATTTAATAACTTGAAAGGCTTTACTAGTATAAAAACAATTTTCGATGCAGAAACCTGCCTATTTGTGCTTGAACTACCGTGTCTTCAATTCTAAGTTAGACAACGGTTCACTCAGTCGGTCAAAATGCAGGTTAATGAAATAACCCAATTACTTTTTTCTTTCAATATATCCATCACTGCTTAAATATATTAACTCTGTATAATAGTTTTCTATCATCACTCCAACAAATATATGCTTACACAGTAAGGGTATATTTCTAGTTCTAAAAACTGTCACGAGACGTCTGGTTTAATTATTATGCCCTAATATTATCGCCGCAACCAGCTCAAGCTCAACTAGTGCGCTGATAGTGTTTCGTTACAACAACATTCTAAAAATAAGCTTCCTGGAAGGAAATCATAATTTAATTTCAACGATTGCAAATGTTAAAAGCATTAAGCGCTTTAGGCTTTTTCGATGGTGAAATCACCAGCGCTTCACCCCAGTGTAGCAGTAGGCTCATCAGTTGGATTGCTACACCTTTCCAACACCTGGCTCCTAGTGCGCCGTTGAGACACCACCGCAAGCCTCTTTTATGTAGGACAATGGAGTGACGGTGCAATAGAGGAAGTTTGTGTCTCCACTTGTATAAATGCAATCTAACTGATGAGCGCACTGCTACTCTGGGGCGAAACAGTGGCAATCTCATGATTAAAATGCCTAAAGAGTTTAACGTTTTTAACATTCTAAAAGTTGATGTATTACCTGAATGAAATTCCTCTCTTCACAGTAAGAAAAAAAAATTAGAAATTCCAGTAACTAAAATGACCTCATACGACTTAGTGGATATCACCATTGAATAGAGCGAAATCAAATCACATAGAAAATGTCAGTGTGTTTTGCTTGTAAACTTACGATATCATCATCATCGATTATTGAAGAGTTTCTTCTGATCCCATGCCATCTTGTGTTTTCCAGGAGGTAGCAGCAGCAGCAGCAGCAAGGACACAAAGAGAGACGCCCTCTCCCCGACTGGCAATGGCTCTGGTAAGTTAGTTTGACATTTAGGTTATTCTAGGATACCAACAGATGTAATTCTACACAAGGTCGTTCGTGATCTCTGGGGACGATATTTGAAGGATAATTAGTTTATGAAAACTCATGCTTCCACGAACGATCATGCACAATTGGAAATCCAGCATTTCTAGCTATAGCCCGACAACGTAACTTCCATTGCAGCACACTTATCCCATTGATAGTGCGTGGACGTCTATTTCCTAAGGCCCTTTTTAGGAGTCCAGATGCACAGAAGTCCATGGGTGACCCATCAGGTGCCTTCACTGGAATGTCAGTAAAATGAATTATACGGATTCCATCTCCATTCTCTCTAAGAAGAGACGAGTCGAACGAGAGATGTGGCTGGATGCTTCATCTTGATGTACTCATACCTGATTTTTCGCCCTCCCATACAGTGCTGGGACATCTGTGTTGTAAATGGATGTTGAAATCTCTTTCTGATAGTATGTAGACTTCATCTTCACATTATTAACGACACGGCGAATCGTTAACTTGCCATTGTAGCAGTATCCCGCAATGATCATGAAACCCCTTGGAAAACTTTCCTGGCATTCTTTATACAATGTTTGATAATTTTGTTTGTCTCTTGGGCGGAAGTAAATCGAGCGGGGTTTGTTACAATCACTACGGGTACACATATGCTTCGTCTAATGTCAACACATCTTTCCCCTGCCAGGAAGCCCTCATACAGCTTTTTTGCATTAGTGCGACGTTCCGAAATGTGACGAGACAACAGCTTGTGAGCTCGGCGCTTGTGCCGCTTTTCTAATTCCAGGTCCTCGTTGATTATGGTGTTAATTGTTGAAATAGACATCGCCAACTTACGTTCGATAATCCTTTGGGGGGCAGGATTACCACCTGAGACAAAGGCCTTCACTTTCCTCACCACTTCTGGTGTACAGCTAGTAGCTGTTCGTGGATTTGCCTGTTCCTTCCCCTCTGGAATTAAGCCCCGTCGGCATTTGCCTTTTTTATTGAATACAGCACTAAGAAATCGTGCTTCTTGAACTTTTTTGCAAGCTGCTTTACGTCGCACCGACACAGATAGGTTTTATGGCGACGATGGGATAGGAAAGGGCTAGGAGTGGGAAGGAAGCGCCTGTGGCCTTAAATAAGGTACATCCCCAGCATTCGCCTGGTGCGAAAATGGGAAACCACGGAAAACCATCTTCAGAGCTGCCGACAGTGAGGTTCGAACCCACTATCTCCCGAATACTGGATACTGGCCGCACTTAAGCGACTGCAGCTATCGAGCTCGGTTCTTGAACATTTCTTGAATTGCAGAATAGCTATACTTAGCATCGGAAAGAGCTGCTATGTAGCCCTCCCGTTCGGCATCGTTGCAGCGAATGTCACGTAACTCTACACACACGTTCTAAATCATAATCAAACTCGTCACCGGAGATCCTGAACGACCTTCTGTAAGTGCGTATTAGGTGTTTGAATCAAATGAGTGAATTGACTGTTGTGGCATATCCCGTTGAATATACACAGTCCAAAATAATTAGCGGAACATGTTTTTTACGTCTGGTATGTTAAAGTAGTTTTAACACAACCGGTACCAGTCCACAGACTGAGACATTGTGTATTCAAAGCAGGAAATATCTGAGTCATTAATATTTAGAAATTTCATGATCCGTATTGAAGTGGGATTACAATATTTAAAAATTAAGAAGGTTCGTCCTATTCAATACAAAGATATTTATTAATGTGAAAGAATCACATATCGTTCAAATGAGGTACTAGTTTCGGCACCAGATATGTGCCATCATCAGCCACAAAGTCAAATCGGGCAAACACAGTAAAACCCTAAAACAACTTTACACACACTATAACATCTGCATGGATGAATATGAAATATCACTTTAAAACAACTTTAAAAACACACTATAACATTTGCACAGATGCATATAAAATAAAATATGGTAGATGATGTTGCATTCCATTTTAAAATCCGTTAAAATGATGATTCCGTTGTTGTATACCCATGGCGGTTTGTCCAGCTTATATATAACTTTAGTTTTCAAAACTGTTAAGTTATGCTGCGAGGTTTATTGTCATATGAAGTTGACACTATGTGTGTTCTGTAGTTGGTTCCGGAAAATAAACGTAAACATGAACTTGGTAAGATCCAAAGAATTAATTCCCACTTCAATATGGGTTGAGGAACCTGGGGAAGAAATTAGAAGTCGAATTAGGCAAAAGATCGGAAGGAAAGATCAAAAAGAAAAGTCTAGAAAAACCCAGAGAATACTAGAAACGAACTCACCTTGAGCAGCCTGAGTGATCGGCGGACAGAGCTGGACTGATGGATGTAATTATAAGGTTAAGAGGCGAGGCGTAAGGGAGGAGAGGGGAGGGGGCGAGGCGGAGCAACTGTCACGGAGCTAAGGTGGAGCGGAAGGATGTGGTAGTGGGGGTAAATGATGTGGATATGTACTACGTATGGATTGAAAGATCGACTTGTTTTTAGGTGGTCTGATATTTCTTAGCCATTTAATTAAGAGATCGTAAAGAATATTAGTTTTCTCGGAAATTTCATTTAAATTATAGTTAGGGTTGAAATATTGATCGCAATGAATGAAACAATTTTCGACGATGTTCATAATTGGCCCTTTGTTTGCTATTTGAAGTATTTCAAAATCATGTTCTATATCAGTAAACTTATGATTAGAGTCGTGAATGAGTTGGCCTATAGCAGAAAACTTGTTATATCTTACCGCGTTGACATGCTCTGAATATCTGGTTATGAAGTTGCGTCCTGTTTGTCCCACGTAGGAGGCGCTGCAGTCAATACACTTGAATCTATAGATTCCAGATTTGGAAAATCTGTTAGAGGTGTTGATTGATGTTGAATTATGTATAATTTCTTAGGTCCTATTATTAGTTCTGAAGAAGATTTTTACGTTAGGTTTTCGAAAAACATTGGTGATTTGATGGATACCGTTGTTGAATGTAAAAGTAGATGAAACGTTAGTTATAGGTTTTCCTTTAGTGAGAGTAGTCTTGGGCCGGTGTCTAAATTTATTGATTATCTGTTCTATAAATGATCTGCTGTAACCGTTGAATTTGGCGATTGCTCTTATAGTGTTGAGTTCGCTATTGAGGTCTTTTTTAGATATAGGTATCGTGAATGCACGATGAACCATGCTATTATACGCTGCACGTTTGTGTGTTTGAGGGTGTATGGAATCTTGACGAATAGTATTGGCAGTTTGTGTCTGTTTTCTGAAAATTCTATATGAAAGAGCAGATGGATTTCTGAGAATAGTTAAATCCAGAAAATTAATTACTTTATTATTTTCGGACTCAAGTGTAAATTTGATGTGGGGGTCAATATTGTTTAGTTCTTGCAGGGTAGAGGTCGCATTCTTGATTTCTTCATCCATTATAACAAATGTGTCGTCAACATATCTGGCCCACATGAGGATGTTTGGAAAAGTATTGCTATTTATTTTTGTATATTCCAGAAAATCTAAATAAATGTCCGCTAGAATTCCCGAAGCGGGTGATCCCATAGCCAGTCCATTTTGTTGATAGATGGTTTCATCGAATTTAAAGAAATGATTGTTGATGACCAGTTTCAGAAGAGAAATAAAATCTTGTATTTCTAATTTGCTGAGAGAGCTCTGTTTGTTAAAGTTATCTTCAATAATGGATAAAAGTTTGGTTGTGGGTATGCTTGGATACATATTTACTATGTCGAAAGAATTAAGGGTATGGTTGGGTTGTACATTAAATGACTTCAATTTTTCAACTAGTTCAGTAGTGTTCTTGATGGATTTTTTAGAGAGAAATTGATAGTTCTTAGTTAAAAATCGTTGAACAAATTGCGCAATTTTATATAGGGGCTGGGTTTATAGTTAATAATAGGCCGGATAGGGACGTCAATTTTATGTATTTTAGGGAGGGCTTTAACTGTGGGTAGACCTGGATTCATATTTAATAGTTTTGATTTTTCTTGATCTGTAAAAAGAAAAGATATATTCTTTAATGTTTGTTTTAACTGTCGCTGTATTTTCTGTGTAGGATCTTTATTGATTATTGTAAACGTGCTGTTGTTAAAAATTCTTTAGTTTTAGATATGTAATTAGTTTTGTCCATGTTAACTGTAGTATTTCCTTTATCCGCTTTTGTGACAATCAGATCGTTATTTTTAATTTTCTTTTTGAGTTCCGCGATTTGTTTATGTTCGGAAGTAAAATTATTGGCATTAGAATTGATAGGGGGATTTCTTTTATTTCCTTTATTAGAACTGAACATCTTATCTAATTTTCTTTTTACTTCAAATCTAATTTCGTCGTGATCTTCTAGCGGCATTTTATTGATTGTAGCTTCCGACTCAATCATTAAGTTAGTGACTGCGTTTATTTCGTTCATATTAGGCCAATTATGCTTCGGACCCTTCGCTAAAATGGCAGTTTCTTCCGTGGTTAAAATTACGTTCGAAAGATTGACAACAGGAGGATGGAAGTTCTCGATTGAGTTTCTTTGCAAACTAATTTCTTTGGGCTGAGTTTTTGATGCATTTCTGTTCATTTTTAATGCAGCTAATTTCTTCTCTAACGTAAACTGTTTTTGTGAGAGTATGTCAAACATTTTATTATTAACCTGATTTAGAAATAAATTCCATTGAATGCCAGGAAGCAGATTGGCTGCTTCAAGGTGAGTCTCGTAAAGTTTACTGTTTAAAAACGATTTTTTCTGATATAAAAAACAAAGTTCGTGTTTCAACCAAATTTTGTTCGTTTTTTGTTGGGCTTGGACGGAATGTGGTGCGGTACGATGCTTTTTGAGCGTTCCTTTCAGAATGTTCGGTGTTAAATTGTGCATAATACATTGCTTCAAGAAGCTAATATCTTTGCCCAATTTGGCGACTTTAATTTTTAAACCCATATACTGATAGGCTTTTCTTTTTGCCTGGTAGGCATTTTCATTAATATTTAGAAATTTCATGATCTGTATTGAAGTGGGATTACAATATTTAAAAATTAAGAAGGTTCCTCCTATTCAATACAAAGATATTTATTAATGTGAAAGAATCACATATCGTTCAAATGAGGTACTACTTTCGGCACCAGAAATGTGCCACCATCAGCCACAAAGTCAATCTGCTTCCTGGCATTCAATGGAATTTATTTCTAAATCAGGTTAATAATAAAATGTTTGACATACTCTCACAAAAACAGTTTACGTTAGAGAAGAAATTAGCTGCATTAAAATTGAACAGAAATGCATCAAAAACTCAGCCCAAAGAAATTAGTTTGCAAAGAAACTCAATCGAGAACTTCCATCCTCCTGTTGTCAATCTTTCGAACGTAATTTTAACCACGGAAGAAACTGCCATTTTAGCGAAGGGTCCGAAGCATAATTGGCCTAATATGAACGAAATAAACGCAGTCACTAACTTAATGATTGAGTCGGAAGCTACAATCAATAAAATGCCGCTAGAAGATCAAGACGAAATTAGATTTGAAGTAAAAAGAAAATTAGATAAGATGTTCAGTTCTAATAAAGGAAATAAAAGAAATCCCCCTATCAATTCTAATGCCAATAATTTTACTTCCGAACATAAACAAATCGCGGAACTCAAAAAGAAAATTAAAAATAACGATCTGATTGTCACAAATGCGGATAAAGGAAATACTACAGTTATCATGGACAAAACTAATTGCATATCTAAAACCAAAGAATTTTTTAACAACAGCACGTTTACAATAATCAATAAAGATCCTACACAGAAAATACAGCGACAGTTAAAACAAACATTAAAGAATATATCTTTTCTTTTTACAGATCAAGAAAAATCAAAACTATTAAATATGAATCCAGGTCTACCCACAGTTAAAGCCCTCCCTAAAATACATAAAAATGACGTCCCTATCCGGCCTATTATTAACTATAAACCCAGCCCCTATATAAAATTGCGCAATTTGTTCAAAGATTTTTAACTAAGAACTATCAATTTCTCTCTAAAAATCCATCAAGAACACTACTGAACTAGTTGAAAAAATGAAGTCATTTAATGTACAACCCAACCATACCCTTAATTATTTCGACATAGTAAATATGTATCCAAGCATACCCACAACCAAACTTTTATCCATTATTGAAGATAACTTTAACAAACAGAGCTCTCTCAGCAAATTAGAAATACAAGATTTTATTTCTCTTCTGAAACTGGTCATCAACAATCATTTCTTTAAATTCGATGAAACCATCTATCAACAAAATGGACTGGCTATGGGATCACCCGCTTCGGGAATTCTAGCGGACATTTATTTAGATTTTCTGGAATATACAAAAATAAATAGCAATACTTTTCCAAACATCCTCATGTGGGCCAGATATGTTGACGACACATTTGTTATAATGGATGAAGAAATCAAGAATGCGACCTCTACCCTGCAAGAACTAAACAATATTGACCCCCACATCAAATTTACACTTGAGTCCGAAAATAATAAAGTAATTAATTTTCTGGATTTAACTATTCTCAGAAATCCATCTGCTCTTTCATATAGAATTTTCAGAAAACAGACACAAACTGCCAATACTATTCGTCAAGATTCCATACACCCTCAAACACACAAACGTGCAGCGTATAATAGCATGGTTCATCGTGCATTCACGATACCTATGTCTAAAAAGACCTCAATAGCGAACTCAACACTATAAGAGCAATCGCCAAATTCAACGGTTACAGCAGATCATTTATAGAACAGATAATAAATTTAGACACCGGCCCAAGACTACTCTCACTAAAGAAAAACCTATAACTAACGTTTCATCTACTTTTACATTCAACAACGGTATCCATCAAATCACCAATATTTTTCGAAAACCTAACGTAAAAATCTTCTTCAGAACTAATAATAGGACCTAAGAAATTATACATAATTCAACATCAATCAACACCTCTAACAGATTTTCCAAATCTGGAATCTATAGATTCAAGTGTATTGACTGCAGCGCCTCCTACGTGGGACAAACAGGACGCAACTTCATAACCAGATATTCAGAGCATGTCAACGCGGTAAGATATAACAAGTTTTCTGCTATAGGCCAACTCATTCACGACTCTAATCATAAGTTTACTGATATAGAACATGATTTTGAAATACTTCAAATAGCAAACAAAGGGCCAATTATGAACATCGTCGAAAATTGTTTCATTCATTGCGATCAATATTTCAACCCTAACTATAATTTAAATGAAATTTCCGAGAAAACTAATATTCTTTACGATCTCTTAATTAAATGGCTAAGAAATATCAGACCACCTAAAAACAAGTCGAACTTTCAATCCATACGTAGTACATATCCACATCATTTACCCCCACTACCACATCCTTCCGCTCCACCTTAGCTCCGTGACAGTTGCTCCGCCTCGCCCCCTCCCCTCTCCTCCCTTACGCCTCGCCTCTTAACCTTATAATTGCATCCATCAGTCCAGCTCTGTCCGCCGATCACTCAGGCTGCTCAAGGTGAGTTCGTTTCTAGTATTCTCTGGGTTTTTCTAGACTTTTCTTTTTGATCTTTCCTTCCGATCTTTTGCCTAATTCGACTTCTAATTTCTTCCCCAGGTTCCTCAACCCATATTGAAGTGGGAATTAATTCTTTGGATCTTAACAAGTTCATGTTTACGTTTATTTTCCGGAACCAACTACAGAACACACATAGTGTCAACTTCATATGACAATAAACCTCGCAGCATAACTTAACAGTTTTGAAAACTAAAGTTATATATAAGCTGGACAAACCGCCATGGGTATACAACAACGGAATCATCATTTTAACGGATTTTAAAATGGAATGCAACATCATCTACCATATTTTATTTTATATGCATCTGTGCAAATGTTATAGTGTGTTTTTAAAGTTGTTTTAAAGTGGTATTTCATATTCATCCATGCAGATGTTATAGTGTGTGTAAAGTTGTTTTAGGGTTTTACTGTGTTTGTCCGATTTGACTTTGTGGCTGATGATGGCACATATCTGGTGCCGAAACTAGTACCTCATTTGAACGATATGTGATTCTTTCACATTAATAAATATCTTTGTATTGAATAGGAGGAACCTTCTTAATTTTTAAATATTGTATCTGAGTCATGCCGTCTTCATCGTTTTAGCCCTGCAGTCAGTGCCAGAGACCCTTCAAAACGAAGTGAATGCCCATGTCCGAGTGCCGTAGCGAGGTAAACAGACATAAATATTCATTTGCGAAGTCCGTATACCTTCCAGCACGTACAATGAGACATCTTAACGACGTACAAGTCGCAAGAGCGAGTAAAATTTACTGTTGAATTACTAGCAGTGACAAAGTATCTACGGATCTCAGACTCACAGTGGTAACAGATCCGACGACCTCGTTGTTGTTCTTCTTGTGATGTTAGGTCAGTTGTTATTGAGGCGGTTTACAATCATACATTTGGAGTCGAAGTTATTGATTTCAAGAACATACCCTGTGCTCTCAATCTAACCTCCGCATGATACTGTAACGCGACGACAGTGATAAACACACAAATGGTAGCATTATTTGCTGCTATTACTTATACACTAACGCAGTCGCACTAGTCATACTAACACAGACACAGTGGTTTCTCAGTACTATACTCTTACACAGCCTCACCGCTACACGGTTTCAGTCGTGTCCTGTCTACTGCGAGCCTCAAGCGCTCGTTCGTCGGTCGCACACTCAGCATTCGTCATTCGCCAGTCTCCCACGCTCTCACGGCTCTCACAAACTGATACAGAGACTGAACTCGCGACGGAACCGAACACAACTTCACCGCGGACACTCAACTGAAGCAGAACTCCAACTGAAATTAATGGTCGTACGGACAGAGTACTCGGTACTGCAAGGCAGTACACACATAGTACTCAGTACTCCACATAACACTCCGTACTACCGAGTAAGTGGCTGTGCGGTTTGGGTTACGTAGCTATCAACTTGCATTCGCGAGATAGTGGATTCGTACCCTACTGTCCGTAGCCCTGATTGTGCCTTAATTAAGGCCACAGCTGCTTCCTTCCCACTCCTAGCTCTTTCCTATCCCATCGCCGCCATAAGACCTATCTGTGTCGGTGCGACGCAAAGCAAATTTTAAAAAACTACTCCGTACTCCACGGCAACTTCTCTCAGCACTCTGACACTAACATGGAGCCGACACTGAACTCGACTTGACTTAAATAGGCAAGCTGGCTTCTCGAGATATTCTCTTGGTGGTGAACCTTCTGGTGTAGTGATTCAAGGCCTCCTTGTAAAGTGAGAGAGGAACCGGCAGACCCCACTGCTAGCCCCTATTTCCTGCGGTGAACCCACATGTGTCGTCCGTCGATCACTCGTGGGCAGGCCAGACCAGCTCGCGCCTCCCTCCCCGGAATCAGCATGGCGGCTATCCGCCACACTACTTACCCATTCATGTTCAACTGTTACAATTATCAGCGTGTCTTCCGCGGATATGAGTGTGTTCCATTTACCTGCCGCCAATTATGATGCAGTCTTCGAGTACTTCCCTCCTGATGGCTCTCTCTGTGGCTCGCTGGTAGAGTGTCGGCCTCCGGATCCCACGATGACGGGTTCAAAGCCAGCAGAGGTAGCCGAATTTTTGAAGGGCAGTAAAAGTCCATTCGACATTCCATGTCGTACAATGTCGGCATATAAAATAAAATATTCGTTGATACATTCAGTGTTTACTCTGCCATTTGGTAGAGTAAAACGGAATGTCGAAATTGACACGCAGGCAGCCTAGATGGCGTTAAATGAAAACGCGTGCATTCCATAGCTGAGACCATACTTCATTGTTGTTATCTGGCTTCGCGGCTGATTAGTTGCCATACTGATCTTTGGTCCAAGGGGGTCGCGGGTTCGATTCCCGACTGGATCGGAGATTTTAACCTTCATGGTTTCTTTCCTCTGCCTATGGATTGAGCGATTGTGCTGTCTTCAACATTAGCATTCATCCTAGGTAGGGTTCCGTCCTCACAGACGCGCAGGTCGCCCATGGAAGTCAACTTGAAAGACCTGCACTAGGCCTCTCCGAAAGGCACACACAACATTATTATTATTATTATTATTATTATTATTATTATTATTATTAGTATTATTATTAGTATTATTATTATTATACATACATACATACATACATACATACATACATACATACATACATACATACATACATACATTATCATTATAGATTGGTATGCCTTCCAGCGTTCAGTCTGCAAGCCTCTGTGAATTTACTAAACGTCGCCACAATCCCCTATTTGCAACTAGTGTTGTGGCCTCATTTAGTTCTATACCTCTTATCTTTAAATAGTTAGAAACCGAGCCCAACCATCGTCGTCTTGGTCTTCTTCTACTTCTCTTACCCTCCATAGCAGAGTCAATTATTCTCCTAGGTAACCTATCCTCCTCCATTCGCCTCACATGACCCCACCACCGAAGCCGGTTTATGCGTACAGCTTCATAAATCGAGTTAATTCCTAAATTAGCCTTTATCTCCTCATTCCGAGTACCATCCTGCCATTGTTCCCACCTGTTTGTACCAGCAATCATTCTCGCTACTTTCATGTCTGTTACTTCTAACTTATGAATAAGATATCCTGAGTTCACCCAGATTTCGCTCCCGTAAGGCAAAGTTGGTCTGAAAACAGACCGATGTAAAGATAGTTTCGTCTGGGAGCTGACTTCCTTCTTACAGAATACTGTTGATCGCAACTGCGAGCTCACTGCATTAGCTTTACGACACCTTGATTCAATCTCACTTACTATATTACCATCCTGGGAGAACAAACAACCTAAATACTTGAAATTATATACCTGTTCTAGCTTTGTATCACCAATCTGACACTCAATTGTGTTGAATTTCTTACCTACTGACATCAATTTAGTCTTCTAGAGGCTAATTTTCATACCATATTCATTGCACCTATTTTCAAGTTCCAAGATATTACACTGCAGGCTTTCGGCACAATCTGCCATTAAGACCAAGTCGTCTGCATAAGCCAGACTGCTTACTACATTTCCACCTAACTGAATCCCTCCCTGCCATTTTATACCTTTCAGCAGATGATCCATGTAGACTACGAACAGCAAAGGTGAAAGATTACAGCCTTGTCTAACCCCTGTAAGTACCCTGAACCAAGAACTCATTCTACCATCAATTCTCACTGAAGCCCAATTGTCAACATAAATGCCTTTGATTGATTTTAATAATCTATCTTTAATTCCATATTCCCCCAGTATGGCGAACATCTTTTCCCTCGGTATCCTGCATTATGCTTTCTCTAGATCTACGAAACATAAACACAAGTGCCTATTCCTCTCGTAGCACTTTTCAATTACCTGGCGCATACTGAAAATCTGATCCTGACAGCCTCTCTGTGGTCTGAAACCACACTGGTTTTCATCCAACTTCCTCTCAACGACTGATCGCACCCACCCTTCCAAGATGCCAGTGAATACTTTGCCTGGTATACTAAACAATGAGATACCTTGATAGTTGTTGCAATCCTTCCTGTTCCCTTGCTTATAGATAGGTGCCATTACTGCTTTTGTCCAATCTGAAGGTACCTTACCAACACTCCATGCTAATTTTACTACTCTATGAAGCCATTTCATTCCTTCCTTCTTACTATACTTCACCATTTCTGGTCTAATTTCATCTAATCCTGCTGCCTTATGACAATGGAGTTTATTTACCAACCTTTCCACTTCCTCAAGCATAATTTCACCAACATCACCCGGGACTCCTCTGACCAAAGGCCAGCACGCTAACCATTTAGTCATGAAGTCGGTATTATTATTATTATTATTATTATTATTATTATTATTATTATTATTATTATTATTATTATTGCGTGTGGCCTCCGGAGAGACCCGGTGTAGTTCTTTTGATTTGACTCCTGTACGCGACCTGCGCGTCGTGATGAGGATGAAATGATGTTGAAGACGGCACATACACCGAGCCCCCATGCCAGGGGAATTGCCGGAAATCGAACCCGGGACCCCTCCGACCAAAGGCCAGCACGCTAACCATTTAGTCATGAAGTCGGTATTAGTATCATAATTATTCTTGTTATTATTTTATTTATATTTATTTCCGCCTCTGTAGCGTAACAGCGCTATTAGCTTTCGTTCTCGGAGGGCCGGACTCGATTCCCAGTCGTGGCAGAAATTTAAGATCGGCAGGTAGTTTGGTATGTGGTAAAATGTTACATACAGCTCACCTCCATTTCGGGTGTGCCTGAAAAGAGCTGCACCACCTCGGGACGAGCACACGCCGTCATGATAAATTCACTGTCTTACTCCGGCAGCAGTAGAGATGTCCTGAGAAAGTGTTATTCACTCTTACTCTGGCCGTGTACAATTACTGGATCAGGTACAGCAGTATTCTCGTTACACTTTGGCGATGCCTATTGCGTCTGTGATGATAGTCGCTTGATCTTTAACGTCCTGAGTCTTAAGTATAAATTCTTGTGCCAAATATTTCACCTTGTACAGTTATGCGCTGTGATTTTCGGTCGCATGTGCTATGCACAGTCTTTTAATATGTTCGATCTTGTCGCTTCTACACATGTGCTTGTTGCCATCACTCACTCTCTCCATGCGATGTTCCTATCGTTCTGGATGTATGATTGTGAGCTGTACTTTAAGTGGGCTTTGAACCAGTGCCAAAGATTCATTATCATTAGACATCCAGTGTTGGCGCTTGACTGTGATGCTCAGCTTTGAGATACAGTATTGTTTACTAATAATTTATTTACAGCAGCTAATAGCCATACCAGAGATGTAAAACGAATAAAGAAAATAAATAGTACACATATTGGAATATCTGAGATATCTTATCCACCACAGTGTCTATATATAAATTTCCTATACGTCTGGTGAGTCCTTTCCTTTACAGTTAATCGGAGCAGAAGCGTGTCAGCGATACTTTCGTACAGACGCAAGAGACAGCGTGGTATCTACCACAAGCTATTCCTCTGATCCAACGTTCACCTGGAGACTCCTGTTCCGGGACAACAAATAGCGCATGGACCGAGGTGGTCAAACGGACAAACGGACGAACAAGGCAAAGGATAGTTGGACTCAAAGGAGAATACCAGGATAAAGACAGCACCACGCAAAGCTTGGTTATATGTGGGGAGACTTCACGAAGAAACCAAAGCAGAAAACATCATTGCACATCTCCAAGAAGGAGTGATCACAGAGAACATCACGTGTGAACAGATAAATACTAGAGAGCGAAACAAGGCTTTTAAAGTCAGTTTCAACTTTGATGATCTAGAGAAAACTAAGGACCCACTCTTCTGGCCACGAAACGTTATAGTACGTCCCTACTGCTTTCCAAGACAAGAACCCGGACTCATAACAACTACAGGAACGAGTAAAAAACCCCAATGACTACAGGACGCCAGTTCACAACAAAGAAGACCAAAATAATCCAAGCACTAATGAACTGACAGGCACAACTGATGCTGTTAAATTACAGACATTGCTATGGAACATTGAGGGAATCACAAATGCACTAGATCTCGCTTCCAACAACCTACTGCAACGATACGACATTGTAATACGTACCGAAACCAATCTCACAGAACACTGGAAAACACATAATTTTTACTGCCTCCACAAGTACGCATCCCAGGGAGATAAGGACAAGCCCAAAGGGCGGCATTTCATGCCTCATCAAACCAGCTCTATCGCCATTCACGAAACCATATGAAACCGACAACATGATGCAGGTACTAACGAACAGGCTCTCGATACTGTGCGCATACTTCCGACCAGACCTGACAGGAGAGGACATTATAGACGAACTGGGCACCACAACGACGAAAGCACCCACCACGAACCCAATACTGATAGCTGGGGACTTGAACCGCCACATTGACGCCTTGTGCAGGAAGACAAACGCGCTTCTTGAGTAACGAGGAAGAGGGTTTATCCCTAACGAACAGACGTGACGAGAAGACATATATAGCCTTCAACGGCACCAGGCCCATAGACCTCCTCTTCATAAGCAACGGCATAAGAGCATCGCATCATGAAGTGCTATCCAACGTTGTAGCAAGAAAACACCTCCCATTAGAAATCGCACTCTTGATTAACACTGATGCAAACAGTCAAAACAGCTCCAGAACACCTACCTCAAAGAAGCTAAACATGGAAAAATTACGCAACGTAGACAAGGAAGGAATAATTAACATTATCAAATCTGGGAACATAGACACCGCACTAATACTGATCGAGAACCACATCAAAGATGCCACTCCTAAAATTCCTCAAAATACAAGAAGAGAAAAGCCATGGTTTACCACCGAGTGCTACAATAAGAGGAAGGAGACGCTAGTAGCATTACACAAGATAAAAAGGGCACGAATACAGACAGCACTACAGGAGTATGCCGAGGAAAGAAGATACTATAAGGAGGTAGTGAGAAGAGCAAAGGAAAACTATCAACAACTGAAAGAAGCTCGATTATTCCAGGAGGCTGAGATAAACCCGTTCTCAGCCCTGAATCCCAGGCGACCCAAATTCACGAACAACATCCCGATGAAAACGTGGATTCAGCACCTTAACGTAACACTGCAAGCACGAGACACCAGATCTACTCAGGACAACGACCCTTACCAAACGGCAGTACCGATCACGGCAGAAGTCCTAACTGAGATCAACAACTGCAAAGAGAAGAAAGCATATGGACCGGACAATATCCACTATGAGCACCTGAAAGAAGCAGCTCCACTGTTGAAAGAACTGTGGGTAGAACTCATGAATGAATGCCTACTTCAAGGCCGCATACCGTCAAACTGGAGGAAATCAACTTAGAAGAAGCTAAACAAAGGAAAGAGTAATAAAGGAGGCCCGAATTCCTACCGAGGTATTGCTTTAAAAAACACCACCTTCAAGATCTTCACGAAGATACTGAACCAGTTGACAATAATGTCCCTGAAGAGCAGTTTGGCTTCTGGAAAGTAAGAAACACTCTACAAGCCATCAACTGCGTACTAACCGATGTAGAAGACGCGCTGAGATGGACGAGGGCTGTATGCTGTGTTCGTCGACTACACAAAGGCGTTTGACCTAGTGAACAGAAATACTTTAATCAGGAAACTTGAAAACATGATCAGAAAGGAGTATTGTTTACTGCTCCTACGATCCATTCCTCTATTCTCTTCCAAGCTATGGTACTGTTGCCTCCAAGGTCGGATGGTACAGTGCTTCTTGGAAATCACTTGGCTCGGGGGGTGGTATCCTCTTCAGTTTTATTGTGCCTAACGTTTCGTACTAGGAGGAAAAACATGACAGCCTCAGTTCCTCAAAGTGAGCTGGAGCGAGATGTCAATCACACCCTGCACCCTGCTGAGTTAACGAGTTCTAAGGGATCTTTGTTTGATGTGGAGAGGTTGCCAAACCGCACTTCCACATTCTCTTCAATATTTACCCTTTCTTCGTGTCGAGTGCAGTACACTATTTGGCAACTCCGGCTACACTGGACGTAGTAAATCCTCTAAGCCGTTAATAGACATCGGGCTGCCGCCGGAGAGTAGTGGTGGGAGGCGAGGTAGTCATGTTTTGTCCACAATTATACTCGGTTTTGATTTCCACGTAAGCTCAGAACAAGTTGTGACCAGCTGTTTGTTCTTGTTTTAACGTTGCCCTCCATGTTTTTGACATGAAATGTCGGTTCTTGCACGACGACTGTTCCTTGGCTCGACTCCAAAGAAGTCCGTCACTCACACGGTCATTTCACGCGGCCGCTCCACACGGTGGACTACTCGACAAGACAATAATACAGCACATCTAAACAACAGCAACTACACTTTAACATTACTCTCCGTCGTACTCCAATACACTCAGCGATGACAACTATAACGAGCACCACTACTGCTCGCTCACTCTTACAACAACTACTGCTGTCCAGCTCCACAACATAACTACAGCAACAATACTTCAACACTACTGGCACGAACTCTGTTGAAACACTAAACATACACAACGACTCCGACGACAGCCAGCTCAGCTGCTGTCCAACTCCAACTCCTGTGCTGGTGATGGAGTACTAGAATCTTCTCGATGCGGATAGAGAAGGATCATTTCCTTTTCACCTTACAGATGGCTCACGGGGAATCCAGACAAAAGCACAATACAAGGAGAGCCAGGCCATGCCTCCAAAGCTGACTGGGAGGTCCCCGGCCTGATACACTCATCCCTTCCAGGAAATACCAAAGGGGAATGTGGCAAGGCTGACAGCCGTTTGAGCACGTAATAATAATAATAATGTCCGGTTTCTTGGCTGAACTGTCATTAGTGGCCTTCAGTTCAGAGACCCCGGGTTCGATTCCTGGCTGGATCGTGATTAAGGCGACGGCCACTTCCTTCCCACCCCTAGCCCTTTCCTCTCCCAACGTCACCATGAGACCTATCTGTACCGGTCCGATGTAAAACAAATAGTAAAAAATATCCTCCCCTCCTAGATCTTCAAATGAGCCTTCAATTCGTGGCAGAACTGGGAGCTGAACTCGGAGCCTTCCGAACAACAACTTGCCGTGTTGTTTGACCAAGAAGATGTTCGACTGGGTGGTACAGCCAAGGTAAAAAGCTCGAGAATCACGCAGTACTGCACTCGCCTATTTCAAGAGTGAATTACCTCCATGCTGAAAGTGGAAACTCAAACATCGAGATACAGCCGCTTAATGAACCTCCTCACGTTCACCTCATCTCCGAGTGCAGATCGAATCCTGTCTGGCACGTTCTGATGTACACCGTCCGCATATGAACGAGGTGCAGACATAGTAAGTTCATATTCATATGGTTCATATTTGTTGAGCTTGAAGAGTTTTTGGTACGTTTCTCAAATCTTATACCACAATTACTCGTTTTTCTAGTGGGCGAAACATGTAGATCATCAACCCGTCGTCAAGTACTGTAGACTGAAAGAGAAAAAGATAGTTTTCCGACTCCTGGAGATATCAGGGATCGAATAAATAATAACAATAATAATAATAATAATCAATATGATTTTTTTCAAAAAACGTTTGCTAAAACTCTTTTCTTTAAAGGCACTACAGTACAGTAGCGAAACCAGAATGTCTTTGGTAAGTGAACGTCTAGTTTTGAACGATAGTTTAGGTAAACTTGAAATAGTAGAAAAAAGAATCATGAGAAAAATCTCAGGTCATTGAAAACAACAGCACATTGGAAATTAAGAAGTAACAAGGAAATATACCAGAATATAGAAAATATAGGCTAACAGAAACAAGAAGAAAAAGGAGATTGTTATTTTTGGAACATATCTGTAGAACGAATGATAACAGATTGACAAAACAAATATTCAAGTCCCTTTGGGAGAAAAAATCAACAAGAAGCGTGATTCAAGAGGTTAAGAATGATTTAAAGAGGACTAAAATAAGAGGAGAGAGAACTACGGAAAGAGAGACTTTTTTAAGAATGGAAGAATTCGAAGGGTCCGCCTCTGTGGTGTAGTGGTTAGTGTGATTAGCTGCCTCCCCGGAGGCCCGGGTTCTATTCCCGGCTCTGCCACGAAATTTGAAAAGTGGTACAACGGCTGGAAAGGGGTCCACTCAGCCTCGGGAGGTCAACTGAGTAGAGGTGGGTTCGATTCCCACCTCAGCCATCCTGGAAGTAGTTTTCCGTCGTTTCCCATTTCTCCTCCAGGCAAATGCCAGGATTATACCTAACTTAAGGCACGGCCGCTTCCTTCCCTCTTCCTTGTCTATCCCTTCCAGTCTTCCTATCCTCCTACAAGGCCCCTGTTTTGTATAGCAGCAGGGCGAGGTACTGGTCACCCTCCCCAGTTGTATCCCCGATCCAAAAATTTTACGCTCCAGGACACTGCCCTCGCTCAGTCCGAGGGAAAAGCCAACCCTGGAGGTAAACAGATTAAGAAGAAGAAGAAGCGTGATTCAAGGGGTTAAGAATTATTTAAAAAGGAATAAAATAAGAGGAGAGGAAGAATGGAAGAATTCCAAGGAAGAGGAAAAAGGAAACCTGGCCCAAAGCAGTGTGTAGAGAGAAGAATAAAGCATAGTGCAATGAAATGAAATGGCATTTAGTGCCGGGAGTGTTCGAGAACATGTTCGGCTCGCCAGATGCAGGTCTTTCGATTTGACTCCCGTAGGTGACCTGCGCATCATGTTGAGGATGAAATGATGATGAAGACGGCACATACACCCAGTCCCCGTATCAGCGAAATTAACCAATTTTGGTTAAAATTCCAGGGAATCGAACCCGGGACCACTGTGACCAAAGGCCAGCACGCTAACCATTTAGCCATGGAGCATACTGCAATTATGAAGGAATACCGGAAAGAACGGAAGAGGAAACAAGAAAGGATTAATTGAAATTGACACGTGGTCCTTACAAGGTCTCATTGTAAAATAATAATAATAATAATAATAATAATAATAATAATAATAATAATAATAATAATGATCGACGGCCGTGGTCTTTCAAGCAATACGGTGCTTTCCACAGGAATGTTTCGTAGAGAGTTGTTGCACAGAAATAGGCAATTAGTACAGCGCTATCAAGTATTGCCTTATAAGCTACCGGTACTTCATTCTTGAAGAAATGTTTACCCCTTCCGCCCCCTCCACTAAATATAGCTCCAATTTTTCTCTCGCTCAGTAATGCAGTAGGAATTTCCTACTAACGGAGCTGGAGCGAGTGACGACAGAAATAACTCGGGCCACGCAAAACGTTTTCATAACCCGAATAGTTAAGTGCTGGCACCAACGTCTTGTATTCGTGCAATCTTGACCAGAAAATTAACCAGAAATACGGAATGTCACCTGCAGTAATTTCACATATCTGGAGAGAGAATTTTCTGTGTCCTTAAATCATATCTACATTTCTAAGACCGGCTCCATGGCTAAATGGTTAGCGTGCTGGCCTTTGGGCACAGGGGTCCCGAGTTCGATTCCCGGTACGGTCGGGAATTTTTACCATAATTGGTTAAGTTCGCTGGCACGGGGACTGGGTGTATGTGCCGTCATCATCATTTCATCCTCATCATGACGCGCAGGTCACCTACGGGAGTCAGATCAAAAGACCTGCATCTGGCGAGCCGACTTCCGGCACTAAAAGCCATACGCAATTTTTTTACATTTCTAATTTTCGGTGACAGTATTGAAAATGAAAATCCACAGCCTGTTTCCAGTCATTCGATCGGGTCAGGAAAGGAATGAATGAACCCCCCCTCTAGCGGCGAGGGTAGGAATTGTGCCGGCTGCCGAAGCCTGTCGCACTCCTCCAGGGCAATGATTAATTAATGATATGTGAAATGAACCGTCTGAGCTACTCAGACCGGCCCGAAAAAACTAAGTTGTAGACTAATAAGCCGGCATGTTCCAACATTATTTACAGCAATACTGAACACATTTTGGTGCAGTTCCCACTGTTCATGTCTTCTATGAATACACACAAATTATTCAAAAAGCTAGTAAACATATTTGGATTTGAACAGACATCCTCGAAAAATCCAAGCTATTTACATCTGTGAACCAGTTTGGGACGATATGTTACCGGGGGGACAGGAAAGAGGCTCATTCTTTGCCATAGCCTACTGCGTTAGTTCTGAAGAAGAGGTGTTCGGCTTGCTGCTTGCGAGCTCAGGAAGCGAGTGCCCGCCGATAACGGACCGGACGTTAGAGCCGTCCTCGTTAGCGATAACATGTCCGCCGAGCGACACTCAACGGCTGAAAGAGTCAGAAAGTGAAGGACCTTTTCTGTGCAAAAAACAGATACATGAATGGTCAATATATAATGCACACCTGCTAAAGGCACTCTATGTCAAACCAACCGCGACGGTCCGGTAATAAGCTTCGTGCTTATGGAAAGGGGTAAGAAAAGTGAGACTAGAGGGTAACATTTAATGATTGAGTTGTTGCACCCCTCGAATTAGGATTTAGACAGTAACAGAGCATAGTTTGCAAAGCAGAAATAATGTATTCGAAACACTCCGCACTAGGCTGTCCAGAAATATTTGAATTTCCATTCAGATAGCCTGTGTAAACCCAATAAATTATTTTTCATTAAAAACACACACGCGCGCGCGCGCGTGTTTAGCTTAGTGGTTGATGATGCTGGCTCTCTATCCGAACGACTATGGTTCAGATCCTAAACGGATTTCTGTTTAGACGTCTAACTCGGAAATTTTCGAAATATCATAAAGGGCCCCCGGCCTTAAACGCGTGATCAAAACAAACAAACAAAACCGAGCTCAAATGGCTCTGGTGTCCCCAGAAATACCCAGGATTATACATGCCTATAGTTGTGTGCTTTTAATATTTATGCTTTTCTAGGATGTAATCAAGTACACAAGAACCTCGTTTATCCAGCCGTCATTAATCCGGATCTCCGGTTTATCCGGATGGAAGAAAATTTTTTTACTTGTACAGTATCTCTTTTACGGAGTCGATTCTTTTTGAATGTCTTTTCCGTCAATTATAGTTAAGGACAGCAATTGGAAGTAAGTCACCCGCGGTCTATAAAAGGTACCGTCCCGGCATTCGCCTGCAATTGAGAATGGGAAGCCGTAGACTGTTCTGAGTTTCTTGACACATTTGCACGCATTCCCGGATGCTCGGACGTAGATGTGAGTGACGTAAATTACTGGTTGAAAAATTACTGTAATTTAGGATACGGCGTAATGACAGATGAATAAATCATTGCCTCTTGCTCCTCGGCAGGTGATGACGAGAGTGTTGGTGAATTCGAAAATGAAAGCGGCGCTCAATCAGAAGAAACAATGACTCGTGGAGAGGCAACAATGCAGCTGGACAAACTGATTTTCCTTGACTGAAACTACACCCGCAGAACTGTTGTTAGTAAAACGTCTTCGTGATCGTAGTGCGCGCAAACGCCAAACAAATGTAAAACAGAAAAAGCTCACACATTATTTTAGTACATAAAACAGAGTCGTAAATGTAAGAAAAGTTTTCTCATATTTTTTTGTATAATTGGAAAAAGGTATTACTGTGCAACTTATGTTAATATATTATATAACATGTACTGCATTTTTTTAGTTTACTGGATTATCCGGACTTTCGCTAATCTGGATCAGTTCCGGTCCCACTTAATCCGGATAAACGAGGTTCTTGTGCAACAGTGACATTCAAACCCACTGCCCTTAATTATACACAGCCTTTCTAATGCTTCGTCCAGTTTACAATTTTTGAAACATTTTCCACGTGTTTGTGGAGTTCTTTACTTTTGATTTTTGTGTCATCTTCTAAGACTTAGTAAAAGTAAAATAATCAATTATTAAAAAATGTGCAAGAATCGCTGGACGTAGCCTACACCAGTTGCAGCAATCTTCCTGTACAATTTTATAAACTAGTAAATGTTCCTTTAGTGGTACAGAACACAGCGTATGGGTCCCTCACCAAGATTGATTGATTGATTGATTGATTGATTGATACTTGTACAGAATATTGTCATTGGCTGATTATGAATGCAATAAATGCGTGTGGTTGGTTTAAAATGAGAAATCACGTCTCTGTGGCTCGGATTCTGCGCTAAACTAGAGGTCCC
The DNA here is from genome assembly GCF_040414725.1 of Anabrus simplex. Classification (NCBI taxonomy): domain Eukaryota; kingdom Metazoa; phylum Arthropoda; class Insecta; order Orthoptera; family Tettigoniidae; genus Anabrus; species Anabrus simplex. The sequence goes on from NC_090271.1 coordinate 289,647,697, forward strand.
GAAGCTACAATCACGATATCGATATTCATGTGAAACTACAAGTTATAGACTTGCTCGACCAGGCAAATGCTGGGGCTGTATCTTAATTAAGGCCACGGCCGCTTCCTTCCCGCTCCTAGCCCTTTCCTGTCCCATCGTCGCCATAAGACCTTTCTGTGTCGGTGCGACGTAAAGTAACTAGCAACTAGACTTTCTCGAAGGAAGATTATATTTCAGATTTCAGACAATGCAACACATACGATTTACAGGGTGACCCAACAGTCCGTTAACATTTGACGAGGCAACACTTCACGGAATTTTGGAGGTAGAGAGGTAATAATTGACACACAAGATTGGCATGGCATGGGGTTTTATTGACACCAAAATAAAGGACACAAAATGGCCAACAGATGGCGCTGGACAGCAACACGTCGGGTACAAATGGCCACACATGCTTGACATAACATGGGGTTTTATTGATACCAGCAACGCGTGCACAAAATGACCAATGGATGGCGCTGGACAGCAACACGTCAGTGATGCCGCATAAGACCCGTGTACGGTATATAAGGAGATGTCGTAAGAGAGGGCGTCAGGTGCGCCTGCAATCGCTGGATGTTGACGTTACCAGAAAAGCGCAATCTGTCGGTAATTTTGTGTACTTTATTTTGGTGTCAATAAAACCCCATGTCATGCCAATAATGTGTGTCAATCTTTACCTCTCCACCTTAAATATTCCGTGAAGTATTGCCTCGTCAAATGTTCACGGACTTTTGGGTCACCTGTATATAATGGTGAAGAATGGTTTATAAAGGATTTGTAAATTTGTAGCTTAATCGCATGTTGATGGGGACGGTAGAAGACTGGCTTCCAGAATAAAATATGACGTCCGGATTGGCTTCCAACTTCTTCGATTTGGCTCCTGAGTTACATTCAAACTTACTCCGAAGCATTGCATCAACATTTTCCTTCCCAGTTTGACAGTCTTAGGACTGTCTACATTACGTAGACTACGTAGTTCTGGTAAAAGATCTTATTGGAGTTCCATAATACTTCAGCCATTAGCTCTGTCTCTTAGGCTTTTAGTTCTTTGTTTCTGTACTGCTTCTTACTGTCACGTACTTGTACTTGGCCACGTGTGAACTGAACTGATTTCACTTGTCGCAATGAAACAGGCCGGTGTGTGACACAACAGCGCTATCATAAGCAAGTGGTCTTGGATAGAAAACGTGTTCACACGACCTATTCGGACACAAAGTCGCACACATTAAAAAAAATTTCGGTACTGGTCAGTAGTCACAATGCTCATTTTCATGAAGTGTTCTAGTAAAATGTCTTTCATATGAAAAATTATATTTATAGTTAGTAACTTAATTATTATATTATATTTTATTGTCATCTTTTTATTTATTTAATTTAACTTATAGAGCCTCCGTGGCTCAGACGGCAGCGCACCGGCCTCTCACCGCTGGGTTCCGTGGTTCTAATCCCGGTCACTGCATGTGACATTTGTGCTGGACAAAGCGGAGGCGGGACAGGTTTTTCTCCGGATACTCCGGTTTTCCCTGTCATATTCCATTCCAGCAACACTCTCCAATATCATTTCATTTCATCTGTCATTAATCATTGTCTCATTGCCCCAGAGGAGTGCGACAGGCTTCGGCAGCCGGCACAATTCCTATCCTCGCCGCTAGATGGGGGCTTCATTCATTCCATTCCTGACCCGGTCGAATGACTGGTAACAGGCTGTGGACTTTCATTTTTTCAATTCAACTTATATTTTAATCAAATTTTCTTGAATATCTGTAGCCAGATGTTAAATAACGTATTACCAAAATATAAAAAGCCTACACCGATTCAATATTTTCCTGCGTTCAGAGAATTTTGATTGCCATTTTTCCCCTTAAGTTTTTTAATGTGGGATAGGCGCATCTTCCACCAAGCCCTTCAATTAATGTGTGCGAAACTTAATTCTAGGCTTCGCTGATGGAACTACAAAACAGCTCATAGAAGAGAAACATTACAGGACAGTATGATCACTGATAACCAGTCAAATTCCGTTTAACAAAGAGTAACTTTGGTCAGGGTCCGCCTCTGTGGTGTAGTAGTTAGTGTGATTAACTGCCACCCTCGGAGGCCTGGGTTCGATTCCTTGCTCTGCCAGGAAATTTTAAATGTGGTACGAGGGCTGGTACGGGATCCACTCATCCTCGGGTGGTCAGCTGAGTAGAGGAGGGTTCGAGTCCCACCTCAGCCATCCTCGAAGTGGTTTTCCGTGGTTTCCCTACTTCTCCTCCAGGCAAATGACGGGACGGTTCCTAACCTCAGACGACGGCCGCTTCCTTCCCTCTTCCTTGTCTATCCCTTTCGATCTTCCCATCCTCCCACAAGGTCGCTGTTCAACATGGCGGGCGAGGTACTGGTCCTCCTTCCTAGTTGTATCCCCAACCCAAAGTATCACGCTCCAGGACACTGTCGTTAAGGTGCTAGATCCCTCGCTGAGTCCGAGGGAAAACCAACCCTGGAGGGTAAGCAGATTAAGGAAAGAAAGAAACAAAGAAAGAAAGAAAGAAAGAAAGAAAGAAAGAAACATTGGTCAGGAATGTACACTGACTGACAGAGCAAATGCAACACCAAGAAGGAGTGGTCAGAACTTTATGCCAATTGCAGGGTAGACTGACGTCACTGAGGTATGCTCATGATGTGAAATGCGCCGCTGTGCTGCGCACGTAGCGAACGATAAATGGGACACGGCGTTGGCGAATGGCCCACTTCGTACCGTGATTTCTCAGCCGACAGTCATTGTAGAACGTGTTGTCGTGTGCCACAGGACACGTGTATAGCTAAGAATGCCAGGCCGCCGTCAACGGAGGAATTTCCAGCAGACAGACGACTTTACGAGGGGTATGGTGATCGGGCTGAGAAGGGCAGGTTGGTCGCTTCGTCAAATCGCAGCCGATACCCATAGGGATGTGTCCACGCTGCAGCGCCTGTGGCGAAGATGGTTGGCGCAGGGACATGTGGCACTTGCGAGGGGTCCAGGCGCAGCCCGAGTGACGTCAGCACGCGAGGATCGGCGCATCCGCCGCCAAGCGGTGGCAGCCCCGCACGCCACGTCAACCGCCATTCTTCAGCATGTGCAAGACACCCTGGCTGTTCCAATATCGACCAGAACAATTTCCCGTCGATTGGTTGAAGGAGGCCTGCACTCCCGGCGTCCGCTCAGAAGACTACCATTGACTCCACAGCATAGAGGTGCACGCCTGGCATGGTGCTGGGCTAGAGCGACTTGGATGAGGGAATGGCGGAACGTCGTGTTCTCCGATGAGTCACGCTTCTGTTCTGTCAGTGATAGTCACCGCAGACGAGTGTGGCGTCGGCGTGGAGAAAGGTCAAATCCGGCAGTAACTGTGGAGCGCCCTACCGCTAGACAACGCGGCATCATGGTTTGGGGCGCTATTGCGTATGATTCCACGTCACCTCTAGTGCGTATTCAAGGCACGTTAAATGCCCACCGCTACGTGCAGCATGTGCTGCGGCTGGTGGCACTCCCGTACCTTCAGGGGCTGCCCAATGCTCTGTTTCAGCAGGATAATGCCCGCCCACACACTGCTCGCATCTCCCAACAGGCTCTACGAGGTGTACAGATGCTTCCGTGGCCAGCGTACTCTCCGGATCTCTCACCAGTCGAACACGTGTAGGATCTCATTGGACGCCGTTTGCAAACTCTGCCCCAGCCTCGTACGGACGACCAACTGTGGCAAATGGTTGACAGAGAATGGAGAACCATCCCTCAGGACACCATCCGCACTCTTATTGACTCTGTACCTCGACGTGTTTCTGCGTGCATCGCCGCTCGCGGTGGTCCTACATCCTACTGAGTCGATGCCGTGCGCATTGTGTAACCTGCATATCGGTTTGAAATAAACATCAATTATTCGTCCGTGCCGTCTCTGTTTTTCCCCAACTTTCATCCCTTTCGAACCACTCCTTCTTGGTGTTGCATTTGCTCTGTCAATCAGTGTACTTTTCTTAAAATTCCATGAAAAAATCACAAAAATGTTTGGCTCAATTCCTGAGATCTTACAAGGGGATACAGGAGAATAAACAAAATGTTCTTCACTATTCTCGCCCAAATATCAAACAATCAAGATCAGTGGTTCTCAAACGTTATTTTGTTGCTCCCTAGGATATATCCCCCGTGTTCCTCGTGTTCAATACGTAAGTTGGCTGTTCCTTCTTCTTGGTGAATATTGTAGGATAAAGAACTACCTATGATATAAATTATTGATAAGTATCGGTACCATTTACACATCGGATTCTGGTTTCTTTTATGTTAAGAATGACGTCGTACTTTCCAGTGTCGACTTCGTTAAATGTTACATAAAAACTTTCCAGTCTGTCAAATACACAGCAAGTTCAATATAAATTATAACACTATAAACATACCTGTAAAAAAAATTACACACTATTATACAAGGAATGACATGTTTCGTTCTACAAGAACATCCTCAGATTCTATCAGATCACAAAAACATGCGTATATATTGCATACCCATAATGGGTACAATATATACAACGTTTACGTTGGGTGAATTTGTCAATGGTAGAGAGTTTAGTGATAATATGAACTAGTATTGACAAATAATAAATTTACAAGTATTAAAATAATTTTAAAAAGTCTGTACTTATCTGGACTGCTGATGCTAAATCCGTTGTCACGATTATACTGCCCTTCTCTGTCTTTTGCCGACACCTTCATTTTTCGAAGTATCGGATCTCTTCCTTTGTTCTTCTGATTGGTGTTAATAGAGGATGGCTGCCGAGATGTATTTCCTCTTAACACAATAATCACCGCCATCATTTGTAGCCTAATGATTTAATCTTTAAGCGTAAATCAGACATTATTTAACTGGATGCCACAAATTAAAATTCTGAAAACCTTCTCTGTGTTTTAACGTGATAATTACGAAGTAAGGGCCGAAGAGCACTTGATATTCAACATTGCCGTGAAGCGTAGATCAGCATCATGAAATATTCAGATTGTCAGATATTCAGTATTGAGCTAATAACGATTTTTATTGATGCTTTACTTGCAAACCACTCAAATTTTGCATCCTAATTTTCTCTTATACTTACAAAAATATTCCAGAGTTAACAAGACCCGAAATGTAAAAAAAAAAAAAAAAAAAAAAACTGTATTTTACCCTGTATTCTGTAAAATTCTAATAACCCGGAAGAGCTTTGTTTTCTTTACTGAAAATGGGGATCAGGAAAAGGATTAAGTTGGTAACACCGATCGCGTGCAGATTGCGCGACTATCGCACGCGCAGCTATCGATTGCTGCTACCAATCTGACTGCAAGCGGGCGAAACAAATGAATGCCCGGAAAGCCGTCGCTATTCCCTGTAGAGAACACTACAGGCGCCTTTCCTTTTCTGCAGTGGTTCCCTAAAATATTTATTGCCTGGTAATAGTGTTGTTTGACACTTTAAGAAACAATGGGAAAGAGTTTTTGCAACAATTAAGATCAAATAGGTTCAAAAATGGTGTCGAATTTCCCTACGGGAAAATCAAATTATACGTCTCTCGGTCATCTGTCATGCTCGCCCATCTGTGGTTGCTCATTTTAGATGACCGCCAGCCATAAGACAGCCTGCACGGTTGCTAGGTTACACTTCCATCACACATTTTGTTCACCCACTAAAATATCGTCAAAATATTCTGCCACCAAACATGAGAATTAGGCTTATAAGTACCCTTATCCTCCCTATATTTTCCTACTGTGACGATTGATGCCACGAGAGAACAATTGAACTCAATACAACGTGCTATGAACTCTTGTATTCGGTTTATCTTCTCCTTACGCTCTGATGTTCACGATACCTCATATTATCGTCAACTTTCCTTTCTAAAATTTGAACAATATAGAAACCTCCCCGTGGCAGTATTAATCTTTTGACTATTAAACGAGAATATCCCGTACTACTTATCTTCACGACTGAATTTCCTATCCTCTTCCCACCAGCACGACAGCACACTTGCTATCCCTCTCAGCAGGTCAGCAGCATATAGCCGTTCCTTTGTTGCAAACGGAGCTAGAATATGGAACTCTTTCCTCCAAAACATTAGAGCCATAAAAAGCTTAAATTCCTTTAGGTCATCTTGCCGTGAGTATTTCCTTGACGTGTGTCGCCAGGTTGAATGAATCTTGTGGAGTGAATGTGTGAGTGAATGTACGTTTACTGTTTCATGTTACTTTTAGTTTGTAACGATAGTTTTAAGATATGACTAATATTTATTGTGCTTGTGTCTTTGTGTCATGTTACTTCTAGTTTGTCGTCGCCATAAGACCTATCTGTGTCGGTGCGACGTAAAGCCCCTAGCAAAAAAATAAAAAACTTCTAGTTTGTAAGATAAGATTATGAATATTTTCTCATATGTACAATGTTAAAAAAAGTGTGATTAAGTGCAAGAAAGGACGATGAGTCCTAACTTCGCCACTACGAATACAGGCAAATATAATAATAATAATAATAATAATAATAATAATAATAATAATAATAATAATAATAATAATAATAATAATAATAATAATTCGTTGCACAAATTTTCGGACGACCCAACTCTAAGACATTTATGTCAAAAAGGTCAAAATTCGAAATCTGTTTTTGACAAAAGAAACTTTAGATAGACGCTTAAGAAGGGAATTCAAGATTACTGTTCCCGACCCTACTTTTCATTCGGGCTGAGCAACCATTCTTAATAGTTGTGCCCGTATTTTTATTTTTAATTTTTTTTTTAATTTTTTTTTTTTGCTAGTTGCTTTACGCCGCACCGACACAGATAGGTCTTATGGCGACGATGGGGTAGGAAGGGCCTAGGAGTTGGAAGGAGGTGGCCGTGGCCTTAATTAAGGTACAGCCCCAGCATTTGCCTGGTGTGAAAATGGGAAACCACGGAAAACCATCTTCAGGGCTGCTGACAGTGGGATTTGAACCTACTATCTCCCGGATGCTAGCTCACAGCCGCGTACCCCTGACCGCACGGGCCCGTATTTTAAAACACATGCTGGTTGATTTATAAGTATAGAAATAGCAGTGAAATTTCATGAAACTTTAAAGTTTGACATTTCAATCCCAGCGTACCTTGAAACAACTATCACATAATTAGTTCTAACTATCAATCATGTATCAGCCATCTAAATCATCATACAGTTTTGTTACATATATGTTGTTATAATGTTCGTAAATATAATATGTAGTCTCATATTAATCGGGTTATATGTACGAGAAGGACATCTGGCCATAATCTTGACAGAATAAATAAAGCATCGCCCAGTCAATAATAAAATATGTTCAGCTAATTATCACACCACTTCTAGTCACTGTTCTTGTTAAGACCTCTGCATACTTCAAACCCGTGAATAACGTTGAGTATAGTCTGCTGGTCGCGAAAATAAGCTTTTTCACTGAGAAGGTTGCAGTCTAGTGTAATCTGAGACCCTATCGAAAAACTCTCTGAATGGTATGACATGTCTTATCACGTGGAGAGCTGTGTATAGTAAATTAGATGCAAAATAAGTCACGTAATAAGTTTACAGTTCGCGATTTCAAATATGTAAGTTGTTGATGATGTGGGTTGCTGTAGTCCTAGTTCGTGAACCCTGGGCAACGGCTGAGTGGCCAGGTAAGAGGTCCTGAGATCCGAATGCCAGTTGCTATGGAATGTGAGTGAGCAGATGAGGATGAGCTGGGCAAGTTTTATGAAGCACTGAGCGACAACATCGTAGTTAGGGTCAACAGCAAGGTCAGGATAGTCCCATTTCAATATGAGAATTGAGAATAGAACCGAAGGATATGAGAAGGTGACAGGTAAATGTGGGGACCACATGGAAGCAAGTTGGAATGGAAAGTGATTACTGACTTCTGTGTTAGTATGGGATTAGCATTTGTGAATTCATTCGTCAAGCATTAGACTATTCACCGCTACACACAGGAGGGTAGGAGCATCAGAATAGACTGTATCATAACTGACTTTGATTTCAGAAAATCTATTAAAAATGTACGACTATTTCAAGGATTCTTCGATGATACAGACCACTGTTTCATCTACAGCGAGCTAAGTATCATTAGGCGTAGAACAGAGAAAGTGAAGTCTGTCTACAAACGGATAAGAGTAGAACATTTCCAGGTCGGGGAAATTAGACAGAAATACAAGGATATGCTTGGTGAAAAGTTCCAAAGAATAGACAGTGAACAGATTCGGGATGCTGAAAGAAAATGGGTACTATTCAAGAATGCTGTAGTAGAAACTGGCTGAGAATGCCCTGAGGCAACTGTGTTTAAAGATGGGAAAAGTAAGACATCTTGGTGGAATGACGAAATCATGGAAACTTAAAAACGTAGGAAGAAGCCGCATCAGACATGGCTCCAAACAACTGATTCTGCAGATATAAATTTCTTCCCACATTCGGTGCGGCATGGTCTTTATCAATCTATTCAAAAGCATTCTTGATGAGAGTTCACAGTTCCGATAGGTTTGCTAGCAGGGAAGGCTTAATCTTCAACATAATCCCATAAGAAAAAGATAACAACGGATTAGGTCGGGAGAGCGTAGAGGCCATGACAGGAGTTGCTTATCATCATCCCCACCACGACCGATCCATCGGTTTCTCAGTCTCTTGTTTAAGAATTCATGAATGCCGTGATCTAAGTGGGATGGAGGTAAATTTTGGTAAATGATGTCCACACTGTCGGTCTCCAGCTGCGGCATGAACCAAGTTTCCAGCATGTCCAGATACACGTATCCTGTAACGGTTCTTTCGCAGAAGAAAAAGGAGCCGTATACTTAAAACCGTGAGACTGCATAGAATACATTTACTTTTGGTGAGGCTCGAAAGTGTTGCACGATAGCGTGGCGTTTCTTTGTGCCCCATGTTCGCTAATTGTGCCTGCACACTGTGCAATTCATTAAAAAAATGTTGCTTCATCACTGAAGATCAGTTTCTCTCAAAACGCGTCCTCTTCCGTAAGCTGTTGCAACCGTGCCTATAATTCAGAGCGTCTGACTTTGTCATGGGGCGTCAGGGCTTGTAGCAATTGCAGGCGACAAGGCTTCGGCTTCAGTCGTTTGCGTAAGATCTTCCAAACGGTTGGTTGTGGAATATTCAGCTCTCTGCTTATTCTGTTCGTCGACTTCTGTAAGCTGCGTGTAAAACCCGCCTGCACAGGCTCAACCGTTTCTTCGGTCACTTTCTCCTCACTGAAGTATCCCGAAGCTGTAAACTACGCATACCATCGCCGAAGCAGCTTGGCACCTTTGTTGAACATCGTTGTGAAGTGTCGTTGCACTGTTCCGACAGACTGTCACCATCTTTACTAACTGCTGCTGCGCTCTCATGGCAGAAATCCGAAACATGACTCCAACAAAACAAAATAAAACCTGATGAATTTTTCTATATGACTGTTAAGTTTTGTGATAATGTGTTAAATAATATACCTGCAGTAAATTTGTAAAATTGCTTCAATCACTTGTAATAACCCTGCATTAGAAGATTGTATCAACGTTGCAGAGCCGGCAGCCAATCAGAATACGAATTTGTCACGTGTACCATACTAATTTACATCGGTCTTCATCTGCCAACAAACAGACAATATAGTTCAAAGTCCTGCGTTGCACTTGGTAGAATTACAATTTCTGAAAATATGTGTTTCCAAATTTTCCATTTTGCTTATGTCGGAACCCATTCTAAACTCCTTATGTGTTAGCCACTAATGTACATTTTAGAGAAGTTCTTTCAGATTTCGTTGTTGTAAAATACAAAATGAAATACCTAGCTCTAGCTTAGCTTTTCAGTTGTATTACAAGACCTCGCCTATGAAGTAACGCGACCAACAGCAACCACTCATGACTTTTTTCTTGTGTTGCAGGAGAAGGATCGACTGAAGGTAGTCGTCAGAAGCGGGGATTCTTCAAGAGTTTCTGGAAGCGCTCCCGGCATTACTCTTTAGAGCATCAATAGCCCGCAAGGGGCGCTCAAGTCGCCCAACCAGCATGGGGAAGTTGCTTCCACCTGTGTTGAAGGAACTTTCGAGAAGATCACTTGTGTGTGAGCCGTGTTGAGAAACTTCTGTGAACAACAGTTAACGTTCTCCTGTACTGCCTTCCATTTGTGACTATTAGCGAAGAAGTTGTGAACCAACTTTATTTTGTCGCTGGTTGTACAGAAGCTGTATGTGTTCATTTCATAGTAAATCAACAGGTATTGTATAAGTGAGCTAGGCCACGTGGACCGCTGAATAATGAGAGAGATTTTGCAAAGTTAGAAATCTCATAAATTTTTAAACAAGTGTACAGTAGATGTACACCGCCACAGAGATCGAATATGTGAATATGCTCTAGAATAGGGCGAATATCATCCGTCACGGATCTCAGGGGTAGGACTCGTTTACTGAGCTGCGTTACGCTGCACCTAGGCGACAAAATATATTTTATAAGTGGTGTATTTTGACATTTTTCAAACATTGAGATGAACAGTTGAATTTTCTTTTAACTAACAGGGAAATGATTGCATTAGGGAGTGCTGATTATGAGAGATCATTAAATAGTTCGAGATGCTGTGAGCTGTGACATTCGGATACAGCTTCTTGTGAAAATTTGTTTAAACTTTACGGTAAACTCGAGTGATTTCGGACTAATTTATTAACGAATTCTTGTATATGGAAATATGTATAATTCTTAACTATTCTAAAAACAGCATATCGCCTGTTACCGGAGGTATATCTTACGCAATTCTGAATGCATTGTCTAGTTGAAAATTAAACACCTTACTATAAATTCTTACAATAATACTGTATAGAAATGATCATTGTCGAAGTAGGAAGAAAAACACCGAACTTATACATGGCTCATTGATGGAAAAAGCCTATATTTTAATGGCAGTTGAGACCAATTTTATTGACCGCGCCTACCGTTCCTGTTTCCCCACTGTTCAGAGTGGCCATGGGAACTGTTAGTCATCGTCAAAAGTGTTAAAAATAACAAGAATAGATGTGAACTTGAAAGTTCTTTCCATTTTATTATTAAACGGAATACGAAAAACATTCCAAAACATCACTAATTGACCCAACAATGATCTATACTTTGGAGATAGCTGAATAATTTGTTTCAGACCTAACTTCGTGCAGTGATCCAAAAGAATGTCGAAAAATTCAAAACCAAATAGCAGTTATTCTACGAATATGTTTGTTTTTGCTGGTGCCTACGACTCCAAAGAGAACGAACGGCTAGTAATGTGTTCAGATTTTGAAATTATGCTAAAGTGATCAATGCAGACTGTAATTTACTTACCGGACAAATATTTGGGGAATTGTCTATGTTACTATTTGTGTGATACAAATAAATTATAAATTAACATTTTTCATGAAAATTTCACAGTGTTTTAGAGTAGCCCTAGGAAAAAGAACCTGTGATTTTGAGATACAATTTTCACTGGTCGTGTGTTTAGTCAGTGCTATATCAATGTGAAGCACAGCCGGTTTAGAGGCTTTTTCAAAGGAATGCCTTACAGAGTAGAACACTAGAGTTTTAAAACAACATAACGCACAAGAGACTTTGTCACTGCCCATTCAGTAAATTGATGTATTAATTTGGAAAACATACGCATTCATAACGATGGTTGAGAGGGCTACAGTTTAATATTCCATTTAAATATTTATACAGTTTTCCAAAATAAACATTTGGATACAGTTGTACGACCACATTATTGTTGACATCTTAGTCCATTTAGTAATAGGAAAACCCCAGTGATTCCATCAACCAGAGCTGTTTCTGATCCTTATTTTGTATTTTGCAACAAAAAAGTATACATAAGCAACTTTATAAACATTAATAGCTGTATAGATGATGTATATAGCACAGGGAATTAACGAGGTTTTCCTATCTGCGAACATTATGTGCTTTGTGGCATTACAATATGTACAGTGCTGGCTATTAAAATATGTTAACTCAATGGTTGTTCTCTTTTCTTCTTCACCCAGTTCCTTTCTTCACTCATTTCTGGACAGCTAAGTGTAACACTGAGCGGATTCGATCAAGAAGTAATTGAATTATAAATGAACGGCTAAACTGAATGATTTGTCGGAAAATTGATCAATTTCCAAGCAGTAGGAATAATAGACTGATTTTCACAGGATATGTTTATTCCACTCGATGCTGTACAGAAAGTAAACCCATGGCTCACACAGCCTATTTTGAGTCTTGACTTGTTAAGAAGAATGATGTCCAGCCAAGTGACCTGCAGATCTTGGAGTTGGGCGTTGTCAGCATTTCGACGTCTTCAGCCTATTGCATGGTATCCGTGCCTGCCATATCTCACAACTGTTCAATTGCCCTGACAAGATTGACAAGGAGAGGTCAGAACCAGCGTCCAAACGATTTCAACGAGCACCAATGTACCTGTGGGGGGACACTCAATAGTAACTCGTGTGGAAGGGTTTAGGTCAATACGCTTTCGCTTTCGAAAAAAATGAGGCCAAATGTCATGACGCAAGATCCGCTTCGGACAAAGTGGAAGTGTAAGAACACTAAAAGGCGAACAAATTTTACTTAAACATGGCAGATTCTTCTTCCTCTTCTGTATCTTTGTACCCTCAAGGGTAGTGTCCTGGAGCTTCAGACTCTTGGTCTGGGGATACAACTGGGGAGGATGACCAGTACCTCGCCCAAGCGGCCTCACCTGCTATGCTGAACAGGGGCCTTGCGGGGGGCATGGGAAGATTGGAAGGGATAGACAAGGAATAGGGAAGGAAGCGTCCGTGGCCTTAAGTTAGGTATCATCCCGGCATTTGCCTGGAGGAGAAGTGGGAAAACACGGAAAAACCACTTCGAGGATGGCTAAGATGGGAATCGAACCCACCTCTACTCAGGTAACCTCACGAGGCTGAGTGGACCCCGTTTCGTGACAGAGCCGGGAATCGAACCCGGGCCTCCGGGGGTGGCAGCTAATCACAATAACCACTACACCACAGAGGCGGACACATGTCAGGTCCGCAACCAAATAATTTCCGAAAAATTGATGAATCCCCGATTCCAATGCAACGCATATATACTTGGAGAGTTACATCGCAGTCAACCGGAGTGGTGGCATAGTGGTCACCGTACTTGTCTGCGAACCTCAAGGACGTGAGCTCGAGTCTCCTTGCAGCTATACTTCTTGTACAAAATAAATTAATATTTGAGGGAATGTGAAGATTAAAATGGGAACAAGAATATTACGCAAATTGCAGTACACTTTATTTTCTACCTAAAATTAATATAGGCTTAACGTTGTTACAGTTACTGTTGCATATATCTCTCTCTATACATTAATTTGAGGTAGAAAATAAGGTTCACTGCAGTTTACCTAATTTTTTTCTTTCTTTCTTAGTCTGTTTACCGTCCACGGTCGGTTCTTCCCTCGGACTTTGCGACGGATCCCACCTCTACCACCTCAAGGTCAGTGTTCTGGAGCGCGAGACATTGGGTCGGGGATACAACTGGGGAGAAGGACTAGTACCTCGCCCAGGCGGCCTCACCTGCTATGCTGAACAGGGGCCTTGGTAGGGGATGGGAAGATTGGAAGGAAGAGGGAAGGAAGCGGCCGTGGCCTTAAGTTAGGCACAATCCTGGCATTTGCCTGGAAGAGAAGTGGCAAACCACGGAAAACCACTTCGAGGATGGCTGAGGTGGGAATCGAACCCACCTCTACTCAGTTGACCTCCCGAGGCTGAGTGGACCCTGTTCCAGCCCTCGTACCACTTTTCAAATTTCGTGGCAGAACCGCGAATGGAACTCGGGCCTCCGGGGGTGGCAGCTAATCACACTAACCACTACACCACAGAGGCGGACCCTAATATTTTTATTCGCATTTTTATCTTCACGTTGGCTCAAATAATAATTCATTTTGTATAAAAAATCTACGACGAGACTCGAACTCACGTCGTCGAGGTTCGTACGGTGACTACTCGGCCACCGCTCCGCTTGACTGCGATGCAACTCTCCAAGTATATATGCGTTGCATTGGAATCGAGGATTCATGAATTTTTCGGAAATTATTAGGTTGCGGACCTGACATGTCTTTGCCTTTTAGTGTTCTATCACCTCCACTTGGTCCGAAGGGGATCTTGCGTCATGACATTTGACCTCAATTGTTTCGAAAACGAAAGCGTATTGACCTAAACCCTTATACACGAGTTACTGTTGAGTGTTCCCCAACAGGTACATTTAAAAAAACTCGTGTCCTCATCCCGCGGTGGTGCAGCTCTTATCAGGCCCACCCCTACTGGAGGTGAGCTGCATGTACCATTTCAACCACATACCAGCTCTAAGCAAATTATCACAAAAATAATTTATTCTATTATCATCACCCATTCAATATAAACCACGTGTTACGTGGATGGAATCTACATAACACTTATCAGGGACATGTTTCGCCCCTTGTTGAGGGCATCATCAGCCTGTAGGTAACCTTAAGATCAAATGTCTGAAACATTATCTATTCATACCTGGATTACAATGAAAGATATGTTACACATTAAAAACATATTAAAGTTAGCATGCTACAATTATAGTATAAAAATGCCACATTGCAATTGTCTCTTGCAACATACCAGCCCTCCTGCCATTCTTATATTTCTGGCAGTGCCGGGAATCGAACCCAGGCCGACGAGGACAGCAGCTAATTACACTAACCGTTACGCTACGGAGGCGGGAACAGGTACTTTGAAGCTCGTTGATATCGGTTGGACGCAGGGTCTGTCCTCTCCTTGTGAGTGAATCTGTTCCAGCATTCAGTTAGAAATTCTCCGAGTAAGAGACAGGTTCGCCACTACTAGAGGATGGTTGTTACACAAGGAGGTTGTAAAGAAAGGTTACAGATTTGTAGGACGAGGAATAAGTGTTTGGAATAATATTAATCAAGGGAAACGTTCAATGAATTTCCAAGTTTGTTGAAAACATTTAAGAAAAGACTAGGTAAAAAATTGATTGGAAATCTGCCACCTGGGGTGACAGCCCTAAATACAGTACAGTTCATTGATGAGTGAGAAAGTGCATAAGAAGTCAATTTTAGGGACATCTAGCAACAATTGCTGTTTTTTTTTAATATTGCATACATTCCTGCAATAATAATAATAATAATAACAGAAAACATCATGAAGCCCTCCAAGGCTCACAACCTTCGTAGTATTTTGGTCAGTGCGAAATATCACTGACCCCAATTTACAGTTTTTCAACTGTCCAAAGCATGGGGGAAAGTTCAACAGAAGCTACTACCCAAGGTGGCAACGTATCCATCTTCATCTCGAGTGAAGCATGCAGGCCTTCGGATTCTGGGGAGCCTGTGCCGACATGCATGGAGGTATCGGAGACTGGAAAGATCAGACACAAACGCCGGAACTTTTTTGCTTCTTTCAATGCAAACTCCCTTCTCAAAACCGGCAAACTGAAACAGGTCACTGATGCCTTGTCCCTATATCAGATACTGATCGCTGCAATTCAGGAACATTGCTTCGAGTCACAAGGTTATAGAATCTTCAAAGGCAAGACCGGTAAACGTGTAGTAAAAACCATCCCACATTTAGGCACAGGAATTATTGTCAACAGTAAGATTTTGAGTTCGATTGTGGACTTCACCTTCCCTACTCTTTCTTTTCGGTGTACAAATAGAGTTTACACAATGGTGAAAGTGCATGCGCCAATCAATCAGGCGAATAAGAAGGACCAGGAAGAAACAGACGCATTCGCGGAGGAGGTAGAAGATATCCTTTCAAAGCTACCTGACAAACATACCATCATTCTGCTTGGAGATTTCAATGCCCAGCTTGGCAAGGAACGAAAATATCAGAAGATTATTGGAAACTACTCAGATCACATGAGAACCAATCGTAATGGAGAGAGGCTTGTGGAGTTATGCAGAGCATTCAATCTGGTCCTAAAGTCAACTGCGTTCAAACACCTGCCCAGAAAACAGAAGACCTGGATTTCTCCAAACTCCAACCTTGGTTAATTCCAAATTGACCGTGTCGCCATTCCACATAAAGCGCAACGAGAGATCCAGAACGAAAAGGTTCTGAGAAATGCCAACTTAGACTGGGATCACTACCTTTCGAAGATCAAAGTTAGACTAATTCTAAGAAATACCAAGAAGATTACTCCAAGAAAAACTGATAAGTTTGACAGAGACAAGCTAAGGAGCAACCAAGGATTCACCCACAAGTTGGAAACTTTAAATCCAGAGAATTGGGAACAATTACAGGAGGCTATAGTCAGAACAGCTAAGGAGACTGTCCCACTCACGAAATCAAGAAAGAATGCTTGGTGGAATAATGAATGCGATGCAGCAGTACAGATAAGACAGGTTGCATGCAGAAATGGAATTGCCACAAAAATGAAGCGAATAGGATCAACTTCTTAAACGCGAGAAAATCTGCATCAAAAGTCATCCGTGGCGTGAAACGTATGTTTCATAAGAAACAGTTTGTACAGATTGAGCAAGACTTCCACACGTAACTTCTATAAAACCTTCAAGCACAATCTGAACAAATACAACCCCCGAAGTCTACAGTTTAAAGATTCCAACGGGAAACTAGCTCACGATGATGAAGATAATTGTCAGATTCTAGCAAGCCTCCACAACTCTTAGGCTCTAGAGACCACATTCGTTTAAGAAAAAAATTCAAACATCCACCCAGATTCGTCTGCACCTACGAAGGCAGAAATCAGGAAGATCATCCAAGAGCTGAAGGACAACAAGGCACCGGGTGAAGATTTGATCATTGCTGAACTGTGGAAGCATGCAGAGGATAAGGCAATCGACAAGCTTGTTTCAATTATTCAAGAGATATTGGAAACCGAAAAACTCCCAAGTGGATGGACCTCTGCCGTAATTCATCCACTACATAAGAAAGGAGAGATGACAGATGTGAACAACTACCGTAGCATCTTTCTTCTGTCAATAACTTACAAGGTCCTCTCCAAAGCTCTACAGAATAGGGCGGAACAATAAATCGATCCACAACCGGGGGGATACCAAGGAAGTTTCAGAAAGGGACGATCATGCGCTGAGCAGATTATGAATCTGAAGTCCATCCTTTCATATCTGAAACTCAGGAAGAGGGAATTCATGGTGACATTTATTGATTTTAGGAAAGCGTATGACGCAATTGATCGAACCACCATATTGCAAATCCTTGAAGAGTTTGGCTTAGATAACAAGACAAACGCAATTATCCAGCAAACCCTGACTAACACCAACTCCAAAGTGAAGTTCAGAGGAGAGATGTCTGATGCCTTTGAAATCAGGACAGGAGAGAGACAAGGAGACGGGCTATCACCTCTTCTCTTCAACTGTATTTTAGAAAAGGTCATCCGAGGGTGGCGGAAAGGAATGAAAAGTTCAGGTGTAGAAAATGGGGTAAGGCTAGGCTACAAGTACTGTATATGAATCTTACAATCGACTGTCTAGCCTTTGCAGATGATCTAGTGATCTTTTCAGACTCCATTGATACGGCAGGAGAGCAATTTAACCAACTAAAGACTCAAGCATTGAAGGCTAGGCTTCAAATCTCCTTTGAGAAAACGCACTTCATGACAAATATAAAATCAGCTCCAAATGAACTGGAGGTCGGACGAGGAAAAATTAAGCAGGCAGAAAAGTTTAAATACCTCGCTGAATAGATAGAGCCTAATCTATCAGAGAAAGAAGCCTTCATGTCACGCATTAACAAAATGGACATGGCCTACCAGCTAACTAAAGACATCTACAATAAGAGATCGATATCCTTAAACGCCAAAATTAGACATTACTTCACTGTTATTCGACCAGAGAATTTGCGGCAGAGACTCTTACAATGAACAAAAAATGTCTAATGGTAAAACTACAGGCTAAAGAAAGGAAGATTTTGAGAAAAATCCTGGGTCCCATCAAAGAAAACAGCGAGTACAGAAGGCACGGATTATTCAAGCACGTGGAGAAAATAAGTGACACGATTCGAAGAAGAAGGATTGCCTTTTATAGCCACGTGACACGAACGAGCCCAGGCAGGATCTAAACGGATATTACCGTACTTTCAAGATAAGAAAACCAAAGGGGCGTGGTTCACAGAAGTTGAGAAAGATCTACGTGAAATGGAAATTTCTCCTAAAGATATCTAGGAGCGTGTTCCGCTTAAGGTTTCCAGGAAAAGCCGAAGCTGAAGACAGGGAAGGCGTGGACCCAAGAGAGAAAACAACAACACCGGAGACGAATGCAGGAATATTGGGTGGCAGTTAAAGCTCGAAAAAGGAGACAGTTGAACTGACGTGGTCCCTAGTTGGCCGAAACGAAGAAATAATAAGAAAATAATACCTTGAATATCTTTTGTAGCATCCGTTACGAAATGAAATGCCCATAGACGATTTCTTCTTCAAATGAAATATCAGGCAATGACTGCAACTCTCATTCAGTGGGCCAGCATCGTAATATATTACACTAGCTTCACTTAGTTTCCTGTCTTGATGCATTGTTCAGGTTGCCGACGTCATGTTTTCGACGTGCATAAGCGTTTTTCGTATCTTTTTTTAAAAAAAATATATTTGTTTGTGGCGTCGACCTCTGTAGATCTTTTGCCACTATTTTCACCCTATGATAGGAACCTGCGTGTAAGTGGAATTGCGGAAGTGTGTAGTGTTGAATGTGAGGCAAGGAATGTTTAGGACGACACAAACACCCAGTCCCCAGGCCAGCGATATTAATCATTTACAATTAAAAACACCTGACCCAGCCGGGATCCCTCGCTGAGTCCGAGGGGAAATCCAACCCTGGAGGGTAAACAGATTAGGAAGAAGAAGATTTAAGAGGTGCTTTAAAAACATTTCTAATATAATACCGAGTTAAGGAGCTGTAGCTTGTGGTTGAAAAAAAATGAAAATCCACAGCCTGTTTCCAGTCATTCGACCGGGTCAGGAATAGATCAAATGAAGCCCCCATCTAGCGGCGAGGATAGGAAATGTGCCGGCTGCCGAAGCCTGTCGCACTGCTCTGGGCAATGATAAGTGACTGACCGATGAAATGAAATGTTAATGGAGAGTGTTGCTGGAATGAAAGATGACAGGGAATACCGGAGTACCCGGAGAAAAATCTGTCCCGTCTCCGCTTTGACCACGACAAATCTCACAAGGAGTGACCGGAATTTGAACTACGGTATCCAGTGGTGAGAGGCCGGCGCGCTGCCACCTGAGCCACAGAGGCTGCTAGCTTGTGATTGCTTGGGTTTAAATTATCTGATAAACTCACCTAAAATCCAATCACGGTCATCGGGAATAACATCAGTTAAGTCATTTATTTGAAGACATACCGTACTTATATTTGGCAGATGCATTTAAATTGTTGTACTTTAAACATGGATAGTAAATATCTATGTCCTCATTAGTAATGAAATCCTCGCCATTTAGAGGCTAGCTGTTATCATCGGACGCCTGGTTAGTTTGAAATACTATTTTCAGAAATGCATTGAACAGGAAAAGTCACACAACACTACAACAACTTGTTGAATTATGTAAATATATTACGCGTTGCTGATTACTTTTTCTTCTTCTTTATCTGTTTACCCTCCAGGGTCGGGTTTTCCCGCGTACTCAGCGAGGGATCTCACCTCTACCGCCTCAAAGGCAGTGTCCTGGAGCTTCAGATTCTGGGTCGGGAAATAGAACTGGGGAGGATGACCAGTACGCCGCCCAGGCGGCCTCATCTGCTATGCTGAACAGGGGCCTTGCGGGGGGATGGGAAGATTGGAAGGGATAGACAAGGAAGAGGGAAGGAAGCGGCCGTGGCCTTAAGTTAGGTACCATCCCGGCATTTGCCTGGAGGAAAAGTGGGAAACCGCGGATGGCTGAGGTGGGAATCGAACCCACCTCTACTCAGGTGACCTCCCGAACCCTCGTACCACTTTTAAAATTTCGTGGCAGAGCCGGGAATCGAACCCGGGCCTCCGGGGGTGGCAGCTAATCACACTAACCACTACACCACTGAGGCGGACTGATTAGTTTTTAAATATGGAAATACTATCATTCCCATCCAAGGAATTGTAAGTAGTAGCTTGCACGCTTAAACCCCGTCTTTGTACACTGTAAAATAAAAAATTATAACGTGTCAGTTTTCTTTGAATGTATAAATATAAGAAAATAAAATTGACTGCTTATATCGAGTGTAGTATAAATCAAACCAAAATATCTTGAAAAGGGTCGGTTTTCTTGTGATTATAGCGTCCTTTTTAAAAAGTACTGTACTTCAATCAACATTTCGCTGAGCAGTTGAGGAGAGCTTCGTAGTCACAATCGAAAGTCACTACTCCACTTCCCTGCAAAGTGTGTTAGCTCTCTCACTTCACAGTGACGTAGACTGTCCCCAATTACGTGACACCAGCCCGACCGCACTGGGCTAGCCTCAACGGGCGGCACCTCTGATCTAGACAGACAACTCTGCACCGCTCGGAACGCAACTTCCGGAGACGGGCTAAGAATTTATAGCGCCAAATACAGTAGAGACAATAAGAGACACTTACGGATTTAGCCTTGTTAAAATGGGAGACAATTCGACGGTGGCGCTCCTAGTGACTTGACCTGAAAAGTCGCGCTAAATTCAAATATCAATGGAAATGCATATACGAAAATGGATAAATAAATTGCGTCTAGAAAGAAAGTATTATTGAGATATTAACTTCGAAGTTGCTAAAGCAATTCTGGATAAATGAATGAAGAATTATTTAAAATGTTATTATTTAAAGACTGAAATTTGACATATGAACAAGATGTGAAATGGGCTGCTGTGAAATGGGTTGATAATGCATGAATTTTTTTGCTTTAGCATTCCTGCCTGAACTTTTACGGTTAGATTTGTCTTTTTTTCTCATTTAAAAAACATTGTATCATCAAATTAAGACACTTGTCAATAAAAATATCGGCACGGTCCTTACACACATGATGCAATGAATTAACATTTAAAAGCTGGACAATTTTCCTCTTAACATGAAGCCTACTAACAGCAAGAAAATCTATAAAATCTCGGCTTTAATCTGAGAAGAGGGAAAAAAGAAAGAAAAGTATGAAAATGTTGTCGATAGTGATGCTTTGAGGAATATTTACGTACAATTAGAGTAAAAATGTAACATACCCTTGGCTGTATAGTCGAGGATTTTTAAAGTCGCTGGCCTGAAATGATCTCAACCAGATCTTATAATTCTTGTACACCTAATCCAAATCACTTCTGTGACATTTCAAAACTCACAGATCACACTTACAACAACACATCGGTATTGAAGGTTAACTGCTGCACTATACAATAAAATATGCGTATTATATATTAAGCCAGTTAAAATATAGGTCAAGTAGGTCAGAAGAATTATGAAGTACTATAAAAATCTTGTTGTCACTGGAAGAATATATATGCAAACACAATAGTACTTACATTTTCTTGTCACGAGGGTAGCGAAAGAAAGACCGCGCATTCTTCTCTACTTCATAGTTACTGCAGCCAAACACAGCACATACCTTTCCCCTCATGTTGAGAGGAGATATTAAGGAATGATACACACTACTATTTAATTATGTCAACTCACTGAAAACGCATAAATAACATCAAAAACTTCACATACAAATACACGTGCTCTTATGGCAAAATCAGTAGTTCTCAGGTCTACCCGCTAGAGAGAGAGAGAGCTCTAATAGCTGTCCCTCGATATCTCGCTGAGTGTCGCGTATTGTCTCTACTGTATTTGATAGCGCCAAGCTACTGTTCTAGCAGATTCCATTCCAGTCTATTTTCCCCTCAGAATACGGAAACAAAGCCAAAGTTTTATTAACAGCTGTCGTAGAGTAGTTTCTTCAAAAGGAAAGTTACATACCTCGTAATCTGCATATCTGCGGACTGAACAGCGGTCGCTTGGTAAGTCAAGGCCCATCAGGGCTGTTGTGTTATGGAGTTTGGTTTAGAGTGTACTATAGGTTGTGAAATCACCGTAAAAGTAATTTGCAGGTTTTCTAAATTGATAATACAGTCCCGCCTCTGTGCTGTAGTACTTAGTGTGATTAGCTGCCACCCCCGGAGGCCCGGGTTCGATTCCTGGCTCTAAAACGAAATTTGAAAAGTGATACGAGGGCTGGAACAGGGTTCACTTAGCCTCGGGAGCTCAACTGAGTAGAGGTGTGTTCGATTCCCACCACAGCCATCCTCGAAGTGGTTTTCCGTGGTTTCCCCACTTCTTCTCCAGGCAAAAGCCGGGATGGTACCTAACTTACGGCCTCAGCCACTTCCTTCCCTCTTCCTTGTCTATCACTTCCAATCATCTCATCCCCCCCCCCCCAAGGCCCCTGTCCAACATAGCAGGTGAGGCCGCCTCGGCGAGGTACTGGTCATCCTCCCCAGTTTTATCCCCCGACCCAGAGTCTGAAGCTCCAGGACACTGCCCTTGAGGCGGTAAAGGTGGGATCCCTCGCTGAGTCCGAGGGAAAAACCGACCCTGGAGGGTAAACAGATTAAGAAGGAGAAGAAGAAGAAGTATAAGATAATACAGCCGAAACCGTTTATTGCGACGTCGCTTTTATTGACTTACTGGATATAACGGCGAAATGTAACAGTACCGTCTGAATCCTATATAAACACTGTATTTAGAAGCTGACTCATTACAACATATCGTATCAAACGGCGTATTTTGATCACATTTTCGGAGGAATGTAGCGACTGTCCAATGTTGATTTTTGTTTGTTACTCGTTTGGGGATTATTGCCTTTGTTTGGGCGATATCTTCATTTTTCGAAGTGTAGCCCCCTTTCCATTTTTCTCTCTGATCAGTGTTACTTAGAGGATGGTTGCCTAGTTGTACTTGTAAAGCTTATTTTCACTGTCTTGTTTTCAGTAGATTTCAAGTCCGACTCGTTGGCTGAATGGTCAGCGTAGTGGTCTTCGGTTCAGAGGGTCCCGGGTTCGATTCCCGGCTGGGTCGGGGATTTGAACCTTCATTGATTAATTCCAGAGGCCCAGGGGCTGGGTGTTTGTGCCGTCTCCAACATTCCTGCAACTCACACACCACACATAACACTATCCTCCACCACAATAACACGCAGTTACCTACGCATGGCAGATGCCACCCACCCTCATCGGAGGGTCTGCCTTACAAGGGCTGCACTCGGCTAGAAATAACCACACGAAATTATTATAGTAGATTTCAGATCTGCCTGCCTGTTAGATAGTCAAGACAAGCGGCACTGTGAAGATATCGCAAAACAAAGGGAAAGTGTTTAATATTGAAGAAAAGTCACAAATAATATGGCGATTAGAAAATGGGGAAACCAAACGTCAGCGTGGTCAGCGCGACGAATTCCCTCGACGTTTTCTTGGCTTTCTAGACCGGGTGCACTATCTTATTGTCAGATAGTTCCTCAATTCTAATCACGTAGGCTGAGTGGACTTCGAAACAGCCGTCAGATCCTGGTTTTAAAAAACCTGACCTGGGCCCTCGGTGTAATGGGCAGGCACTCTATCCCTAGACCGTGGAGCCGGCACAAAACCTGCATTCATTGAGTTAAAATTGTGGGTCCCGAGTTCGAATGCCGGTCTGGTTAATTCCTCCGACTGGGTGTTTGTGTTCGTCTTACCTTCATCTGCATAAAACACATCACAGATACTCGCAGTGCGAATACATCCCTCTACATACAGTTGGTATCAGGAAGGACATCCGGTCGTAAAACTGCGACAGATTAGCATACACTGCCGACCAGAAAATAAAGAAGTTATTGATTTTACATCCCACAAACTATATTTTTACGGTTTTCAGAGACACCAAGGTGCTCCTTTTAGCTTAGTGTATCAGCAGGTAAGATTGTATCTTGTCCACGAATATTATTCTGTTGGGAGTCGCGCGCCTTGCATGTAATTACCGAACCCAAGTTCCTCAACCACACGGGAAAGCATAGAAGCGTGGATATGTTTTTTCCCTGCCCTAGAACAAACAGATGACGTACACAGGTTGCCATGGTTACCCTGATGTCGCAAAACTTTCCACGTTAATTCTAAATAGACCCCCAGACCAAAAACATATCCACGTTAACAACAAACTGAATTGCACTTTGCTGCTAGGAAATTGTCCCGATTGTGTCTGGATTTGTCACAGATAACGACAACATGAGAAAATAGCATATTTTTCTCATAAAGACTTGGCGCAATAGGAAACATACCAACTTTTTACAAGTTACTTTACGTCGCACCGACTGAGATAGGTCCTATGGCGACAATGGGATATGAAAGGGGTAGAAGTGGGAAGGAAGCGGCCGTGGTCTTAATTAAGGGACAGCCCCAGCATTTGCCTGGTGTGAAAATTGAAAATCACTGGAAACCATCTTCAGGGCTGCCGACAGTGAAGGTCTAACCCACTATCTCCCGAATGTAAGCTCACAGCTGCGCACCCCCAACCGCACGGCCAACTCGCTCGGAAATATGGCAAGTAATCTAACCCTTGTGAAAGTGCCGGGCTGAGTGACTGAGGCGGTTGAGGCGCTGGCCTTCTGACCCCAACTTGGCAGGTTCGATCCTGGCTCAGTCCGGTGGTATTTGAAGGTGCTCAAATACGTCAGCCTCGTGTCGGATGATTTACTGGCACGATAAAGAACTCCTGCGGGACAAAATTCCGGCACCGTGGCATCTTCGAAAACCGTCAAAAGTAGGTAGTGGGACGTAAAACTAATAACACTATTGATTCTAATTGCCATGTTAAAAATGTAAATAATAATCATACATATAAGACGAATGTATGTTCCTCCACGATTCTTGATCAAACTTGAAACTTAATTTTTGGAGGAGTAGTATTCGGAAGTGGTGGGGGAAGGGGGAGGAGGTGGAGAGTGAAACATTTGTCCCACCTTTTGGGTCAAGGAAGATAGCCACATTACTAATACGCCAAGTAAACTTGCGATACACATCTGTGTAGTATGATTTAACGATAATAATAATAATAATAATAATAATAATAATAATAATAATAATAATAATAATAATAATAATAATAATAATAATAATAATAATAATAATAATAATAATAATGGCTTTACGTCCCACTAACTACCTTTTTACGGTTTTCGGAGACACCGAGGTGCCGGAATGCAGTCCCGCAGGAGTTCTTTTACGTGCCAGTAAATCTACCGACATGGGGCTGACGTATTTGAGAACCTTCAGATACCACCGGACTGAGCCACGATCGAACCTGCCAAGTTATGGTCAGAAAGCCAGCGCCTCAACCGTCTGAGCTACTCAGCCCGGCAATATGATTGAACAGATACCGAGCGAGTTGGCCGTGCGGTTAGGGTCGCGCAGCTGTAAACTTGCATTCGGGAGATAGTGGGTTCAAACCCCATTGTCGGCAGCCCTGAAAATGGTTTTCCGTGGTTCCCCATTTTAACGCCCGGCAAATGTTGGGGTTGTACCTTAATTAGGCTACGGCCACCTCCTTCCCAATCCTAGCCACTTCCTATCCCATCGTTGTCATACGACTTCCTATCTGTGTCGGTGCGACGTAAAGCAAGTTGTAAAAGTAAAAAAATAACAGATAGGTAATTTACTTGTAACAAAACATGTGCAGATGTGAGGCTGTAAAGGTCGGAGATGTAACAGACTCCTAACATGTCGTTATAAAAGTCCACAGACAATTCCCGACCTTGAGGTCTGCGGCACTGTCCTCGTTCCCCTTGGCTCCATGGAAGGTCAGTGCTCTAGGATTCCCTCATTCATCTTGATGAAGTTCGGCTGAACACGGCTCAGCTCGGGCCGCTCCGCTACACGTCATTATCGATCTTGGGGCGGTGGCTGCCGAGTGGAGACCTTCACCTTGGGGCTGCATTTAGCGGCCACGTCTCTTTGTACGGACTGAAGTCCTGTGTTGCTAAAATTAGCCTTTAATTAAAGTAGGCACGATGTGGGCGACAAATTTCGCTCTTACGCATAAACACAACTTAGAACCTTGTGCACGTTGAGCAAGCGGATGAAGTAGTAGACACTGCAGGCAATTCTCATGTTTATCCGTAAATACAAAGTATGTTACAAGTGTTCTTTTTAATATCCACCTATTCACCACAAAGAGATCTAGTAAATTAAGAATTAAATCTTATTATAAGGTAAGGTTTATTTTGCCCGAAGGCAGGTCCGAACCTCCGCAGAGGTGTTCCTGAGCCGGAGTTTACGTGCGGTAGGGTGGCCAGTTCCTTTCCGCTCCTCCATTCCCTTACCCCCCACCAACAGCGCGTGGCAACCCATCCAACTACTGACCACGCCCAATGTTGCTTAACTTTGGAGATCTCAGGGGATCCGGTGTTTCAACACGGCTACGGCCGTTGGCAATCTTATAATAAAATGTTACATAAAACAACACTTGTAACATACTTTGTATTTACTGCAGGCAATGTTTAAACTTTGATTACTATTTGAACATGAAGGACTGGCTGCAATAATATGCCTGTAATTTTCATCAGTTCAGAAAAAAAAAGTCACGCAATCTTTCCTCGAATCGGCAGCAATTCCAGTGACATTACGGAGGAACTAGGATTATATGTAGAGCTGCAACGAAATTTAGTACAAGTAATCGAATTACTTATAACGGTTACTTTTTTAGAAATTTTTACTAGTAATCGTTACTTATCACAAAATGTAAATTTTTCTCATAATTTATTTCTTGAAATACATTTGTAATCGGTAGATTGTAGTAATTGCTATACATCGCATCGAGAGTTTGGCAACTTCGGAGCCCCAGCACTCGCAACGCCTCGCGCCAAGGGTATACAGCCAAGGATACGACGCGTCCATTTATTTACTCGCAGCTTCTTGCGGTTAACAGTTGAGATTTAAATTATCTAGCTTATGGTAGGCCCTACAAGTTAAGCCGCACACTAATTGAGTAACATTATGAAACACAACGAATAATTTACAAAGCAGAATAAATATAAAAAGTCAAGATAAAACACAAAGTAGAAATCGAGAGAGATGTGCAATAGAGTAAAATAAAGAAAATAAAAATTCAAAAGTCCGCCTCTGTGGTGTAGTGGTTAGCGTGATTAGCTGCCACCCCCGGAGGTCCGGGTTCGATTCCCGGCTCTGCCACGAAATTTGAAAAGTGGTACGAGGGCTGGAACGGGGTCCACTCAGCCTCGGGAGGTCAAGTGAGTAGAGATGGGTTCGATTCCCACCTCAGCCATCCTCGAAGTGGTTTTCCGTGGTTTTCCACTTCTCCTCCAGGCGAATGCCGGGATGGTACCTAACTTAAGGCCACGGCCGCTTCCTTCCCTCTTCCTTGCCTATCCCTTCCAATCTTCCCATCTCTCCACAAGGCCCCTGTTCAGCATAGCAGGTGAGGCCGCCTGGGCGAGGTACTGGTCATACTCTCCAGTTGTATCCCCCGACCAAGAGTCTGAAGCTCCAGGACACTGCCCTTGAGGCGGTAGAGGTGGGATCCCTCGCTAAGTCCGAGGGAAAAACCGAACCTGGAGGGTAAACAGATGATGATGATGATGATGAAAAATTCAAAAATACAGAAATGATGCAAAACATAAGTAAATACATACATTAACAAATGAAAAATGTGAGCTAAACTAGGATGTTCAGTTGTTGAAGCCAATGAATAGCCGTTGTTGAAGCTGTTAGAAGGTCGTCGATAGTTCCATGGAAGGCTCTACAGGGTCCCTCATTTAAATCCAGACGAACGCACAGTGTTTGTATAGTGGGTTACGGCAGCTCCAGTATGGTAGACGCGTGCATAGTTCTTGACCTTGCAAGCAGCCTTCACGTGTTCGACCTGGCAAGCATGAGTCGCCAGTCTGAATCTCGGCTGTTCATATGGTGAGACAGTTATAATTGCAACACCGTATTTTCGCATGTAAATCATCTTAATGGTCGTGTGAACAGTCGTGACTCTCGTTATCCGTGTGCAGAAAATCCTAATGGTGTTTATGAAGTCCCACATTATGATGGGAAGATTGCTGTTTGGTGTGCTCTTAGTGCAAGATGAATAACTGGGCCTACGTTTTCGAGACGACAGTAAATGCAGAGAGGTACCAAGAGGACATTTTACGCCGTTCTTCCATCATTTAATGGAAGAAGAAAAATCGCGTCGGTAGTTTCAACAAGATTCAGCCCCTGCTCACACAGCAGAAAATTCCCTTCTTACAATCTCGGAAGTGTTTGCAGACAAAGTGATCAGCGCTGGTCTATTTCCCCCTCTTTCTCCAGGTCTAACAGTGTGTGATTTTTTACTTGTGGAGTAAACTGAAAGGAAAAGTGTATCGAACAAATTCTCACACATTGAAAGAAAACATTACGAATGAAATCAGAAACATTACAGCGGCAGAACTCACTCGCGCCAGCCAGACTGTGGTTACCAGATACAATGCCTGTATAAGCTATGACGGACGACATTTCCAGCGTCTTATATAAGGTAAGATTGTAACACGCTTAAAGCAGGGCGGCCGCGCGGCTGAATCACCTGCCGTAGCGCAGGGTTTATATGAGAGATCCTATATGTGCGCATCTGAAAGTGATGTGTCGCATGTCTGAAATTCTTTATCACAGTCACAGCTTGGGGAAGATCGAAGGCCCCAAGAATGCATCGCAGAGCCACTTCTCCTATGTCCAGATTTAGGAAGTCGTGTACTATGTGGTCGGGAATTGAACCGAAATGAACATGTGTTAGTAGAGGGGTTAAGGAATTTCCATTCCCCTATTTAAATAAACGTTTTTATTGGTTGGCACTAAAAATATGAAAACACGAATGTGACATGCAAACTTCGCTTACGAGCAATCAAGTCTATTTTGTGTCACTTAGTGATGACAGCTACTTAATGTGTCTATGTCCGGCTCCATGGCTAAATGGTTAGCGTGCTGGCCTTTAGTCACAGGGGTCCCGGGTTCGATTCCCGGCTGGGTCTGGAATTTTAACTATCTTTGGTTAATTTCGCTGGCACGGGGGCTGGGTGTATGTGTTGTCTTCATCAATCATTTCATCCTCATCACGACGCGCAGGTCGCCTAAGGGAGTCAAATCAAAAGAACTGCACCTGGCGAACCGAACATGTCCTCGGACACTCCTGGTACTAAAAGCCATACGCCATTTTATTTCAATGTGTCTATGGTAAAAGATAAAATAAAAATGGAGTAAATTATTTTCCTTTCAAACTTGCGTATTATTCCAGCTCCATGTGAAAAAACTTATCACTACACGGAGACGCACAGAAGCATGGATATGGTCTTTTCTGTGCAACTATACAAAGGTGACGTACTGTACACTGGGTGCCATGGTTACCATAGTGTAGAATCATTTTATTCTTTTCGGTTATCATGTTCATTCATGCTAAATGGTAAAAATTCAGGATCTTTTCAATTTACTTCTTATAATATTGAACTTCAGTACGGGAGAAAGATGAAATGTATAGCAGGAAAAGAGGATGGACCATGCATTCCATATCTGAGTGAGAGGCGTAACATTCGTCCAGAAAACTGGTCCGTGATGCGTCTACCATTTGGAAGCAGAGGCAGTGTACCTAAACATACGTGGGAAATATAGAAAAAGCTTTGAATTCAGCAGACGACTTTGGAAAAAATTATAGTGGGCATTTTAAAAGATTAAGTGAGTATTTTAAATCGTCACTTATACTACTCCTAAATGATAAACCATCTAGTGTTTCCTTTCTGTACATTCATTTTATTCTTTTCGGTTATCATGTTCATGCTAAATAGTGAAAATTCAGGATTCTTGTCGTCATTCACGGCTTGTGAACTGATGTCTTTTGGAAAATATATTATTATTATTATTATTATTATTATTATTATTATTATTATTATTATTATTATTATTTATTGGTAACAAAAGGTCCCATGAGCCTCTGGCTCGTAATAGGGACAATACAGTACATACTTTTTTTAAGGCGACACAATAATTAAATTTCATATACAATAGCTTTTTCTGTAAAGTGACAAGTACATTTTTGGATAACTAAGACATTGTTTTTGTTTTACATGTTAGGATCATAATTTTTCAGAAGTATATTCAGATATTGCATGGCTGTAATATATTAAATATGGACAATATATATATTATTGTATTAAATGAAGCAAGTTATACAGAGATTATATTAAGATATCCGTAAAAGAGTAATATTCCTTCAGTTTTTTCTTAAAACATATAACCGATTTAGAGTTCTTTATAACAGAAGGCAACACATTGTATTCCCTAAACATTGATGATTCTATGCCTTTCACTCCATACTTTACTGAATTAGAATGAGAGGGATATATCCTTAATGATCCTCTAGTTTCATATCCATGAATTTCACTAAAATGGGAGAAGTTAACAGTGGAATGGGTTAATTTCCTGTCTAGCTTATACATAAAGGCTGCTGATGAAAATGCAATTTGTTTATGGGATGGCAGAATATTTGACTATGAAAAAACTTCATGTGACGGTTTGAGGAAGGGAAATCCATACATGATTTCCAAATTATTAATGTAATCTTTCCTACATCTTCCCCAAATAAAGCTTGTGTATGTTAGATGTGGGTGGATCATTGCATAATTGTTGATGAGAAAAATGACTGTATCTTAATCTGTGCATTATTCCTATCAAAGGGATAATTTTGCTGATTACATAATCAATATAGCTTTTCCAGGAAAGTGTTGAGTCTAATATTATACCTAGATACTTAGCTGAGTTGACTCGCTCTATTACTTGGTGTATCCGTGATTATGTTACAAACTTTCAGGAATGATGGAGGAGATAAGGAACCATATTAGATCGAGTCAAAAGTTAAGCAAACTTTTACGCATTTAGATCCGCTTACCTGCATAAGTTTCACGAGTTGCTCCATTTACAACAAATGTTCGAAATTGCGTCCCCCTGCGTCAATGCAGGCATGGCATCGTCGCACAAAGTTCTATCGTACGGGTTCGAATATCCTCGTGCCGTTTGAACAGCGAGAATTCTTGCCAAGAGATACTCCTCATTCTCGACAGGTGTCTCATACACAAGGCTTTCCAGATGGCCCAACAGAAGAAATCAATTGGGGTGAGATCAGGTGAACGAGCGGGCCACAAAACAGGACCTCCTCTTCCTATCCACTTTGCAGAGAATGTCTGATCCAGGTGTTCACAAACCCTCAGTCCAAAGTGAGGTGGGGCTCCATCATGTTGGACGAAGGGCAAGTGGGATGTGTTCCAGGAACGCGAGTAGTACTATGTACACTGCTGTTAAGAACGGTCGGACGTCAAACAACTTGGATTAATAATAACTTTTGACTCGAACGTGTCCGGACTACGGTTTCTTATCTCAAATTGATCCATTTGCCGTCCTCCGTCATCCCTGAAAGTTTGTAATATCATCACGGGTACACTCCGTATATATAATTATACTGATTGTTGAAAAAGTAATTAGTAACTGTAATTGAGTAAAACATTTCTCAGGCAGCCTAATTACTTTTCCCATCAATGATTATCGTATAGGCTATACATGTTTATGATATACCGGTAACTGTGGTCCATTCTCTAAGTGAAAATCTTTTTTTTTTTTCCTTTTCTCATCGCTTTATGATTATTCTGCAAATATACATAACACAAGTTTAAGGTTTAAATTATTTGAAAATTCTACCCCGGGGTGCAGGGACGAAATGAACAATCTGTACCGAAATCGGCCTTACTGTAAAATACGACTCACCTTTTAGGTCTTGTCACACCGAATTAATATGGATATGTTTTTGGGCTTGGGGTCTATCTGGAATTAGTCATCGGTTTCCCGTCACCGTTGGAACCAATGTTTGTCTATGTACACTGACTTAGCAAATGTCATGGGATAGTCACCTAATAGCGTGTGGGGCCTCCTCTGGTCCTGCGAACTGCAGTGAGACGCCGTGGAAGTGAGTCGACAAGTCCCTGGTAGTCCTCTGGACGCAGCTAACACCAAATCGTTTGCACAGCGGCCGCCAATGCTGGTTTGTTCGTGGGTGCAGGATCCATGGCACGGAGCCTGCGTTCCTGGACATCCCAGATATGCTCGATAGGGTTCATATCGGGGCTCCTGGGTGGCCATGGCAGTCGTTGGACTTCCGCCGCATGTTCCTGGAACCATTCTGGGGCGACGTGGGAGCGATTTCGCGTTATCATCTTGAAACACCGCAGAACCGTCTGGGCGCTGGAAGGGCAAAAATGGGTAACGATGGTCTCCGAGCAGCTCAACATACCGCGTACCATTCAAAGTCTCTTCCAGAACAACTAGGGGGCCCATTTCATACCAGAAAAATGCACCCGAGACCATAACAGAGACACCAGCGCTTTTGACCGCACCTTCGAGGCAGGCGGGATCCATCGCTTCATGTGCTTCATGTGGTCTGCGCCATACACGCTGCCTCCCATCAGCATGGTGCAGTTGAAATCGTAATTCGTCCGACCATATCACGTTACGCCATTGTTCCAGTGTCCAGACCCGGTGACAGGCGACAAACGCGCGGCGCTGTGTCCGATGACGTTGTGTTAACAGTGGCACCCGTGTGCGGCACCGGCTCCCATACCCCATAGAACTCATGTTCCTACGGATTGTCCGCTGGGAGACGTGTCTAGCACCACCTTTGTTGAAGTGAGCCGTGATTTGTTGCACGGTTGCCCGTCTTTCACTACTGACAATCCGTCTCAGTTGTCGCCGGTCACGGTCATCGAGGGTGGCTGGACGGCCGGTCGTTCGTCTGTT
Source organism: Anabrus simplex (assembly GCF_040414725.1). Lineage (NCBI taxonomy): Eukaryota > Metazoa > Arthropoda > Insecta > Orthoptera > Tettigoniidae > Anabrus > Anabrus simplex. The sequence goes on from NC_090271.1 coordinate 289,680,455, forward strand.
GTGGACGGTGACACTCGCATTCAACCATTCACGATACACCCTGGACACGGTTGATCGTGTGAAGCCGAATTCCCGCACCACTTCCGAAATCGTACTTCCCATCCGTCGGGCACCGACCACCATACCCCGTTCGAACGGTGTCAGCTCACGACGACATTCCATGTTTCACCTGTCATATGCACAGCTACTGCCCACAAGGTCTCCTATACAACTGCCGCTGGCACAGGGGGCGTGTGGTGCGCAGACAACACACCTGCGCATCGGTGCTCCGCTATCCCATAACATTTGCTCAGTCAGTGTGTATTAGACCACTAGCGTCATCTTCTCATTGTGCACTTTCTTCCTGTAAGTAAGAGCTTGAGAAAATCTCGTATCAAGTGAACTCCGCTCTACTCCTCTGACCAGGTAAACATTTTTTGACCTGGCCGGAAAACGAACCCAGGGCCTTGCAATAAAGTGCCGGTGCGCTACTTCTACACCACAGGGCAGGCTAATAATTATAATTTTGCCGGGCTGAGTGGCTAACACTGTTGAGGCGCTGGTCTTCTGACCCCAACTTGGCAGGTTCGATCCTGGTTCAGTCTGGTGGTATTTGAAGGTACTCAAATACGTCAGCCTCGTGTCTTTGAATTTACTGGTACTTAAAGAACTCCTGCGGAACTAAATTCCGGCACCTCGACGTCTTCGAAAACCGTAAAAGTAGTTAGTGGGACGTAAAGCCAATTACATCATTTATTATTATTAATTATAATTAGATTAGTATTATACATCCGCCTTGTGGTGTGGAGGTTAGCGTGATTAGTTGCCACACTCGGAAGCCCGAATTCGGTTCCCGGCTCTACCATGAAATTTGAAACGTGGTACGAGGGCTGGAACGGGGTCCACTCAGCCTCGGGAGGTCAACTCAGCAGAGGGGGCTTCAATTCCCACCTCAACCATCTTCGAAGTGGTTTTCCGTGGTTTCCCACTTCTGCAGGAAAATGCCGGGATGGTACCTAACTTAAAGCCACGGCCGCTTTCTTCCCTGTCCCTTGTCTATCCCTTCTAATCATCCCATTCCTCACCATAGCCCCTGTTCGGCATAGCAGGTGAGGCCGCCTGGGCGAGGTACTGGTATACCTCCCCAGTTGTATCCCCCAATCCAGAGTCTGAATCTCCAGGACACTGCCCTTGAGGCGGTAGAGGTGGGATCCCTCGCTGATTTGGGGGGAAATACCAACTCTGGAGGGTAAACAGATCAAGAAGATGATGATAATCATAACAACAGTAATAATACAATAATATTAGTATTATATTTACGAGGTCTAGAATGTCTTTCATTTTCTCACAATTCATGAGCCTTAGCGTTCTTATGTGAGTACCAGTACCGTAGCCAGGAGCGACCGATGAGGGTTTGGGGGAGGGAGGGGGTTTATAGCTAAAAAACGATGATAGAACACAATAAAGGTGCTTGTGCGTGTGTGGTGCGCGCATGCAACACTTGCCATTATAAGGACACTTGTCTACATGGCTAAATGGTTAGCGTGCTGGCCTTTGGCCACCGGGGTCCCGGGCTCGATTCCCGGCAGGGTCGGGAATTTTAACTATCGTTGGTTAGTTTCGCTGACGCGGGAGATGGGTGTAGGTGTCGTCTTCTTCATCGTTTCATCCTCATCACGACGCGCAGGTCGTCTACGAGCGTCAAATCAAAAGACCTGCATCTGGCGAGCCAAACTTGTCCTCGGACACTCCCGGCACTAAACGCCATACGCCATTTCATTACTGATACAAGTAAATTATGTTGATATTCAGATTGCAATACACAACAAAATCTTACATTAAAATACAGCCCGACTCGTTGGCTGAATGGTCATCGTACTGGCCTTCGGTTCAGAGGGTCCCGGTTTCGATTCCCGGCCGGGTCGGGGATTTTAACCTTCATTGGTTAATTCCAATGGCCCGGGGGCTGGGTGTTTGTGCTGTCCCCAACATTCATACAACTCACACACCACACATAACACTGTCCTCCACCACAATAACACGCAGTTACCTACACATGGCAGATGTCGCCCACCCTTACCGGAGGGTCTGCCTTATAAGGGCTGCACTCGGCTAGAAGTAGCCAAAGAAATTAAAAGTAAAATACAGAAGAAGAACAATATCATGAAAGTAAATAGTTTTACAGCGAATCATATGTTCAGTTTACAAACTAAAATCCAAGTTTCGAGGCTTCTTAGAAAATAGATTCAACAGATCTGTTGGTTCTGCAATTTTGCCTCTGTGAATGTTCAAAAGAGCCAAGACTTTGAGTTGACTTTCACTTGTTTATTGTCCATTTCTGTTTATTTTGTTTTGTAAAAATTTCAGGGGGAGGTGGTTGTAATCCCTTGTCTACGCTCCTGGTGGATACAATAATGTTTTTCGATTTTTCCGAACTCTTTATCTCCCCTGCGGGTGGAGTCAAAGGATGTGGGCCCGCCTGTTAAAATAACAATTCGCCCCCCCCCCTCTCAAATAATATGTAAAACCTAGGAATAACTAACATAAATGTGCTTACAGCAAGTAGAAGTGATGCAATATACTGATAAATTGTGTAAACAAAGGAATTATTAAATATTGTAAGATAATTAAGAACAATATTTTATAGGTTTTATATGACCGCCTATATAAACGGCTAAGCAGCTGATGTCTTACCCCACAGTATTTTTTTTCCTCATAGTAAGTCGTTCGTGTACCAAGTTTGGCTGAAAGCTATGCTGGAACACACTCACCTCCATAATCTCAGAGTAAAGAGACGAGCTGCTCGACCAAGTGGTATGTTCCGAGCTGTCAGTGGAGAGGAGGCATGGAATGACATCAGAAAACGAATAAGCTCGGGTGGAGTTTTTAAAAGTAGTAAAGATCACAATAAGACAAACTTGATCGATCTCATTTACCACTGATCAACATTTAGGTCTGCCTGTCGCCCGGGTGGCAGATACCTGTCAATTTGTTCTTTCTTAATCCGTTTACTCTCCAGGGTTGGTTTATCCCTCGGCCTCGGTTGGTGAATACAACTGGGCAGGAGGACCACTACCTCGCCCAGGCGGCCTCACCTGCTTTACTGAACAGGGGCCTTACTGGAGTTGAGAAAGTCGGAAGGGATAGACAAGAAAGAGGGAAGGTAGCAGTCGTGGCCTTAAGCTAGGTACCATCTGGGCATTTGACTGGAGGAGATGTGGGAAACCATTGGAAACCACTTCAGGGATGGGTGAACTTCCCGATGCTGAGTGGACCCCGTTCCAGCCCTCGTACCACTTTTCAAATTTCGTGGCAGAGCCGGGAATCGAACCCGAGCATACGGAGGTCGCAGCTAATCACACTAACCACTACACCACAGAGGCGGACCCACGATAATTTTACTTGTAGAAATGGGTTTTATTAAGCCCTTTATTTACTGCGCTTCATTACCGATGGTTTCAGAGTAAGTGCTCAATAGTGAAGTGTGGTCTCGGGGTAAGGCACTGGAGTGCGAATCCAGAACATTTGGAATTCGATTCCCGGTCGAGCTGTCAATTTTTATTGAATACTAAACGAACATAACTTTGAATAATAGAGTACCAAGGAAGTGGTAGGTGCAGAGCAGCCAATAGGAACCAGTTGGATACAACACCTGCACAGGTGCCATGGCAGAGACATGCACGGTTTCAGAATCTTAGAAGCAAATATCTCAAATATGGCGGAAGATAAAATATGGAGTAAGAAATAATGAAAAACGACAATGTCCAGGAAAATGTTGAGAAGAAATACGATATGAGTAAGGCCAGATGTTCAAAGGTTGAATTTATTGAAAATGGGAGTAACGCCTGTGAGGTAGGCAACACGCACAGCAAGGGCAAAGAAATACCTTCAAACAAACCTACATAGAGGCCTCCCTGTATTTTAGGCTGCTGGGGTAACAGCTCCGGTTTCCTCTCTGGGGTCGCCCGACCGCTGCCTTCGACGTGTTCCGAACCACTAGCCCGCCCTCGGGCCTAGATTTATTAACAGACCGGAAATCCACGATTTGGTTCTGGTTTTTATAATTGGTTGTAAGTGATCACATGCTCACGCGTGCGCACTAGAGTATATTGTGTACCTTACCCAGGGGTAATAACCCTCTAGGACGATGCCTCCATTCCTGATTAAACATCCGACTAACTCAGGGTTGGGCAGAGAAGTGGGTTGATTGTCGAGGGTAAGTCTATATGTCGAAGTTTATCACTTAACTATAAGTATATGACAGGAATAATGGAGGTTTATCTCGAATGAGAAACAATAATATGGGGTAAGATGAGTTTATTCCATAAAATAACCCCGAATCAAACTAAAACAAAATAAAAATCCAAATAATAAAAAATACAATGAAATTTGTCAAAGAAATAAAATTGAAATAAATATGGACAACAAACGTTAATTACGCAAATAAATGATAACACGAAAGTTCAAAATCACAACATTAAAAATCTTTGTGAACTTCAAAATATCTTCACATTATTGTCCAATGTTCATATTCATGTTCATACGGATTGAAATGTTACCTTTAAACGGAAGTTAACACGCAATGGGACATGATATGAACTACGAAAAATACTAGTGGCTTTTCCCTACGCTATATTTACAATAATCACAGCATAATTAAAATATCTCAAATATTTACATTGGATTAGGTAGGGGAAAACTTATATACTAGACTGACCCGACGTGAAACGCGTTTCACCAAAGGATCTAGTAAGAACTAGATTAACCATAAACATTCACTCAGCACTCGGGCTGTTCCCCATTAAACAACAAGACAACATATCAAAACAACATGAAATTACACAATAATATACTTTAATAAACACGTGGAAAGAAATGGGCAACATTGCGTTCCTCTGCTGCATTTGCGCTCCGGAGTGCCTTCATCTGTCACATATTTCCTGCTTTGTAGTGGGCTGAAAAGAAATGTAAAATCTCAATACTGCTCTGAGGACTTGGTCACTGTTCCGACAAGATTGTATTACGAAAGCAACATCTCATTTCGCACTGTCTATATAAACACGGCTGATAAGCTAACTTGTAAGGCGAGCTCGTATCTCATCATCAGCTCGGAGATTCACGTACACAATCGTACTTCTTGCCAGCATGCTACTAAACTCAACGCACATATCATATTCACTGGCCTGACATTAATTTCCCGTCAATTCTGATTCTCAATAATCTCTCAGAATACAATCGGAGGCCTAATCTCGCTGCACACAATTCTTATAACATCATCAGGCATGCCATTTGCCTGAATAATCAACTTCATTATCAGCATGCATTTAATTCTCTTGTATGTCTCATAATCTCATCAGCCTTTCTCATAATAAATCAGGGTTCTATTCCCTCTCAAATCATTGTACGAAACAGTTTCCAACCCACATTAGAAGAATCTTTTCTAGTCAACGGTTCATATACAGCTCCACACGTGTCACAGCTCCTGAAATACATGCGTCATGCATTCTACCTCTCACTAATCTTTCTAAATAGAAAATAAAATTTGGTCTCAACGCCGCAAGTGTGTAACTCGGAAAGTGGATGATTTTGGCAATCTAATCCTTCCATCTCGAACACACAAAAACATCGGAATAACCTTAAGCTAGGTGACATGCATAAAAGCAAAATAAATACTAACATCTCCCTCAATATCCCATCTAACTAATCGTAAAGTAAAAGAAAAATAGAGAAATCACGCGAGCCCCTCCTATCCATACTTACAGCATCAAAATGTAAAATGAACACATGCCGTCAGGCAAAAAATACATTAAAGAAAATCCCTACACTAAGCCTCACTAATATTAATCATAATTCATATAACATGCCATTTACTTAAAAACATGCGCCTTATCTTAGCAACTCTCTGGACATTGGTAACAGTTCACATCTCTGCTCCGGTAGTGCTCTACTCCATCTTCAACATGTTTTCAACACATGGAAACAATCTTCTTCTAAAGGCGGTGCCATCTTCTTGATGTAAGTTCCTGTACACTGCAACACACAAGACTTCTAGTAAATACCTCTTCACCGCTCTTCGCGTACTTGCCGAATAAACCCTTGTCAGCTGTGAATGAAGCCAACATTAATATAACAGCACAAACACACGTAAGATTCACTATACAAATGTTAGTTTAGATACAGTCATTTAGAGCGGCTCGCGGTTCGATACGATAGTCCTTCGCGATACACAACCGACCCGAAAGTACAATGCGGATGACCGTCTCTCCTTCAATCCCAGTCTGCGGCTGACATTACCGCCTATTACTTTAGAATAAGAATTCGCGACATGGCGCAATTGGCAATTTATCACTGAACCAGTGTTACTTAGCACTCTTCACAAATAAATGCACTGGTTTTGGTCGAAAAGACCTTACACTGTTAGATGTCTGCCCACGTGGCAGTATTCGCACACAGATAAAAGAGCAGTATGGAACGATGTTCACTTCTCGGCAACTCACACAATAAGAAGGACGCTCCCGATGAGTAGGACGCTTAAGTAACATAGCTAACGCCGTTGTAGCTAGGGGATTCCCGTATGTTCAAGGAATCAACCAATCAATGTGCTTGTTATTTACAATTACTTTGATATTTATTAAAATTATCATTAGACACACTCCTGATTACTTGATAACGACTCAGATAATTACTATCACGTATTCCTTACAATTTCTCAGTTTCAGACCTGTGGAAACCCACCAACTAACAGAACTGACTCCTCTATATCGATGTATTCTTCAAACAGATATCCATGTTGGTCAACCCGGGATTTTAATTCTGCGCGGTCCAGAATTCATATTAGCCACACTCTCGCTTCCTAATTGGCTGAACACTCCTCATGGCCAACGAATTCTACACGTGCCGAGATGTGCTAACTCCTGGTGAAGCTGAACATTTTCCACGGTCGAAAGCAAGCTTCGCACAACATACACCGACTTTATGTCTCCATGGACTTCCGGTCTCAACTGTTCCTTAATCTGCTACTTTTTCAATGCCTGACTGAAATCCACTCGATATAATTATTTAATATGGCAAATATATATCTGATTGTCTCTTATGGGCCGTCAGGATACGGCGCAATTGTGACTTGCTATTGTTCTTTAGAACCAACATAATCATTTCTACAGTATTTTCACTGATACCAGCACGTATGTATTTTTTCTTGCAATCCTCGCTCGATTCAGTGACCGATCGCCATAAAGAGAAGAGTGACGGGTTGCCTCTTGTACATCCTACATTCATCCCTACATTTTTATTCACCTCTTTCACCCTGAGGTGCTACTTCATTCCGACACACAACGTCTAATACACACAGGGATCCTCTCTTCCAACAACGATCGTCTAGAGAACAAGTTAAGAATACTATACTGTATTTGTAACCCCATAATCCTGTCATTTCTCATCACATTCAAGTCTACGTTGCACTCTATGTGTTAAAAGGAAAATTGTACTTTTACCTTGCAATTTCTTTCCAGATATCCGTGTTCAAGCCTGGCATATTCATTTTCACGTACCCATGTGCTACTTTTATTCGGTATAAATTGAAATGAAAACGTTTTCTTCTTTTTCTGATAGGCCTACCTTGCCATTTCCTTATATTGTTCCGTGTTTTGCATTAGTATTCAAATGTCTGTCGAGTTCTGTTCAGGTATTCGTGTTTCTTCTTTATTAGATTCGAAATTTAAAATAATAATATATTTTCCTTATGGTTCTTTTGCTATGTCCCATCAATACGACTGTGAGAAAGCACTCTTTGTGGCCTCTTCTACTCTTCAACTGTGATATAACATCTATCCTCTCTCTTTCTGTCCTTATGCACTTCGGAATCAACTAAAATGAAAAACGCCTTAAAGAAGCCAATTTTTCTAATATAAATAAATATTTCGACTTTAATATACCACGGCCCGAATCAGTAACCAGAACTAAATCTTGGACTTCTGTTCTGTTGATAAATGTAGGTCCAACGGCGGGCTAGTGGTTGGGAATACGTCGAAAACAGCGGTCAGCCGACCCCAGAGGGAAAACAGGAGCCATTACCCCTGCTCTCTAAAATACAGGGAGGACTCTATGTCGGTTTGTTGAAAAGTAGGTAGTTGACCCGTGCTGTTCGGGTTGCCTACCTTATAGGCTCATATCGTATTTCTTCTGAACCATTTCCTGGACATGGTCGTTTTTCGGAATTCCTTAGTTCAAATTTTCTCATCCGCCATATTTCAGATATTTGCTTCTAAGTTTCTGAACCCATCCATGTCGCCGCCATGACATCTTTTACTCAGCTGTTCCTATTGGCTGCTCTGCACCTCTCACTTCCTTGGTACTCAATCAATGAAAGTTATATTCATTTACTATTCAGTAAAAATTCTCCACCCTACTGGTCTTCGAACTCCAACGCTTAGCATCTATACTCCAGTGCGTTACCCCCTGACCATACACCATGGGATCATTTTGCTGAGTACTTAGCGAGGTATCGGAATTACAAAATCTATTGCATACGTGATAATAAAATTTTAGTTGAATCATCCATCAAAAAACAATTGTGATATTCTCAGGTCTCATGGTTTCTATCTTGCCAATGATCAACCCACCAGGAAAAATTCTTGTCTGGACAAGATAATCACTAATGTTCAAAACAGTGACTTCACATGTGGTGTTACAGAGCGTATATTGTCTGACGACAGCGGTCTCTGGCTAAAATTAAAAACTGATTTGGAAAAGCAACGTGACAATAGGCAATTTGAACATTTCAGGAGGTTGGGAGAAAATAATATTTTAAAGCTAAGAAATGAATTAATTCACATCAATTAAGAAAACATTATACTAAACTCTAATAATGCCTCCGAAGCAACTGAAAATTTCATAGTTACTAGATTATTGTGTGGAAGAGTGCTATCCTAGAACTACAAAGTTAATTAACAGATCAGGTAAATTCAAAGGGAAGCATAAAGGGAAATGGTACACTCCTCGCCTCGCAACTATCAGGAATTTAATGATGATCTATTACAATAAAGCAAAGCAAGGAAAACAAACAGATAAAGAAAATTATACCCTCATTAAAAAAATCTACCGTAAGGAAATTCAACTAGCAAAACAACAAGCTAATGATTATTTTATTAATAACTCTAAAAATAAATGTAAGGCGGCCTGGTCCATCATAAACGATGAAATTGGGAGGGCAAAGAGGGAGAATTCTGTGCCAATAGAACAGAATGTATTTAATGAATACTTTATAAACAGTGCCAAACATACGAATATCAGTAACACCTCTGGAGACAATGAAACTTCATACAACAATCTACTAAAGAATAGTGTAACTTCTGAAAATAACAGACCCTCCTTTAAATGTCAAGTTATAAACCCTAAGAAAGTCTGCAAAATAGTTTCAGAACTTAATTTTTCAAACTGTGAAGACTACTATGGCATAAGTAATTTTATTCTAAAACAAATTATTGAAATAATAATTCCTCTAACTCGCCTCATCAATTGGATACTGGCTGAGGGGACTTTCCCAGACTGTCTAAAAATTACAGTCACAATTCCTGTGTTTAAGAATGGAGATGTTATGGATCCAGGCAGTTATCGACCCATTTCAATTGTTCCAGTCATATCTAAGATAATATAACATTGTATACAGGAACAGCTATCTGTAAATTTTGAGAAGTGTAATTCACTAAATGCCGCACAGTTTGGGTTCAGAACAAATAAACCCACCATTAAAGCCTTAGGAGCTGTTGTGACTGAAGTAATTCAAGGTTTTGAGTCTTACCACATTACAAGTGCTACACTGTGAGACCTCAGCAAAGCTTTAGATTCAGAACCGCACAATATACTAATAAGTAAGCTTAGCTACTATGGCGTGAAAGATTTAGAGTTATTATTAATTACATCCTACCTCAATGACAGGTATCAAATTGTACTGGTAGAAAATCAACGACCTGGGGCTCTCAAAGTAAAAACAGGGATGTTTCAGGGTTCAGTTATAGGAACCTTCCTCTTCTTTGTGTATATAAATGATATTGTCAGCCATTTACCCTGTAGGTCAGTGCTCTATGCAGATGATATTACTATCATAACAAGCAATAGAGATTTAAAATATGTTGAGGAGGAAAGGATAGAAATACTATACAAATCATCCTCTTGGTTGCAGGCAAATAAACTTATCCTAAATAATAAAAAGACAGAAGTGATCTACTTCCATTTAATTAATTCAGGTCTGGGTAATAATGATCAAAATTATGTCAAATTATTGGGATTGTATCTGCAATGTAAATTAACCTGGAACACACACATGCAAAAGTTATGTACAAAACTTGCTAGAGTGATATTTTTGCTTCGCAGACTTAAAGGATCCGTTAGTAGTAGTCAGACGATGAGTGCATACTATGTCTTTTTTCACTCACACTTATCATATGGTACCATGTTATGGGGTAACTCAACAGGGGCTCAAGATGTGTTCAAGTGGCAAAAGAAGGCAGTAAGATGTATTAAAGGTAAGGCCACAAGGGAGTCATGTAGACCTATGTTCCAAGATCTTGCAATTATGACTCTTCCCTCATTATAAATTTATCATAGTATACTCAATATTAAAGAAAATCTCATCGACCTAACAACTCGCAGCAATGTACACTCATATGGCACAAGATATAGGAACGATTTAGATTTACCACATGTTAGGCTGAGAAAAACACAAGAAGACTATAGCTATAATGACATTAAATTATTCACCCCGGGGGTGGCAGCTAATCACACTAACCGCTACACCACAGAGGCGGGCCAGGGAGAACTCTACGCTGGTTTATCCAAAATACGTGGTGACTCCTACTCTGCTGCCTACTTCACAGGCGCATGTTTCACTTTCAGCACAACAGAGGATGACGAGAAAGATGTGGCGCGCACGTCACATACTGAACGCTACGAAATTCTGCCAGTCTGCCTACAGAATATATCCCGAAGGTGACGTGAGACACTTTTTTTTTGCTAGTGGCTTTACGTCGCACCGACACAGTTAGGTCTTATGGCGATGATAGGATAGGAAAGGCCTAGGCGTTGGAAGGAAGCGGCCGTGGCCTTAATTAAGGTACAGTCCCAGAATTTGCCTGACGTGGAAATGGGTAACCACGGAAAACCACCTTCAGCGCTGCCAACAGTGGGATTCCAACCCACTGACATGAGAGACTACAGTAGCTTGATAAATAAAATATATTCCAGCGCATTTCAACCTATCGAAAGTACACTATTTAATTACAGATCAAATGAAATAAAGTGTCCCTGACCATCCTTGGTTGACAAAACCTAAAAATCTTACTGCAGTAAAGATATCCTTACTCATAGAAATAAAATATTGCTGATGTAACTGGTTAATGTACAAGTTTAGAAATACTGTATCTTATTGAATCCTTGCAGGCTATTTACATTTGTTTCACTCCATATCTGGCTTCAACATCATACTTAATTCTCAAGTTTTTCTACCTTCCTGGAAGTCACCTTGAAACAACATGGTTTATCTTTCGAATTCTTCTCAAAATTATTGAGCAGAATTTTGTTTGTACAGAGAAACACACTTTCAAATTCATTTAACAGTGTGTTGTTAAGAGAACACGTACATTTAGCATTATTTACGTCTGATTTCTCTAATTTTGTCATACTTATCTTTTGAGCAACAAAGAGCTGTTTTACACATGACATTAAATGCTGTATGAAATATTTTACAAGTAAAGAGACTGTATCCCACACCAATCCAACTGTAAATACAACTTCTTCAGATGGCAAAGTTAGTTTACTTCTATTCAATTCCTTAGCAAAATGATGAATCCACTACAGAAATCACATTTAGACGCTTGTAAAACATTTCTAGCTGCATAACGTCGTATGAGTCAATATGGGCGAAGTGTTACAACGAATAACATCCATTACAAAGTCTTAACCATGCTTTCCAAGTAGGAACTGCTTTGCAGTGATGTTAGATCTCGGATTTTAGGCAAAAACCTATTTTGTTCCTTAAGAGATGACTTAAAATGAAGTTGTATTTACATGTTTAATGTATTTATAAGGTTAGAAACGGTGGTCTTATAGTGCCTAATAATGCCTAAATTGGCGTTAGAACCTATTTTGCCTAATTTCCTATAATTGCTATATTTTATCCCTAAATCGATTAAAAACGCTTCCAATTTAGTCGCAGAAACTTAAATATTTGCCAACTCGTTTTCAGTATCTTGAATAGTATTTTCTTTAAATTCTTTTCAGACAAAATGTGAAACTGTAAACCAATTACCACTGCCCGGATGTCCGTAAGAACCTCCCTCTGTGAATACTCCCTTTGTCCCTTAGTCTGTGTGTCACGATGTGGGGGACAGTGTCCATTGACCTGCTGGAAACGAAACTCTTCATTCCATTCTGTGAGAAACTTTCAATGCGTCCGTTTGCTCAGTGTGTGCATTATGCTGAAAGTGGTAGCTTCCAACACATCCTTAATTTAACAGTGGTTACAGGAGTTTCCCCATTTCACGTCGGATGGAAAAAATATAGTCTGCAACGTTTGCAGCAAAGAGGTAAGTGAAATTTGTTTTATATTTCACTCTGAAGTACGTACTTTGGTGTGAGTATCGTACTTAATACGTAGGCGTTCTGTCTCTCTGTTGCATTACGTTTTATACATTTTATGCATCAATTCCGCTTACATACACTAAACGAAGTATAACAGTAAATATGAACTGGGGATTGTAGCGCATCCCGATCCCTCGATTTTTGGTTTATAGAATCGTTAAAAACTGGCCATGTTTGTGTGGTACTGTAATGTCTATTCATTTCGGAGAAAGGCAAATTTTCAACCAGATTTTAGAAGAGGAATAAGAGTACAGACGTATTGACAAATGAAAATATCACGCTGCCGTAGGGAACCTAAAAATACGAGGTGAAAATTGTGAGAAAATTAGATATGCACTTTTATCAATTGTAGGAAGTGTATGACAGATTATACACATTGTAAAATATACAGCAATGATTTTTGATAAGCATACAGTAAATGTAGGGAGGAAAAAACACGGAATTCAGCCATGCGCGGGCATCAGTACCGGTAGTAACAAAAATGTTGGCCAACATAATCTAACCGAACATAACAAAACAGGAAAAGAAATGAATTAAATTCACCTCTACTGTGTTCGGCTCCTTCGTTGAATGGTCAGCATAGTCGCTTTCGGTTCAGAGGGCCCCGGGTTCGTTTCCCGGCCGGATCGGAGATTTGAACCTTAAGTGGTTATTTTCCCTGGCTCGGAGACTGTGTATTTGTACTGTTCGAAACATTCCTGAAACTCACACACAATACTATCGTCCACTACAAAAGCACGCAGTTTCCTGTACACGGCAGATGCCGCCCTCCCTCGTTGGAGGGTCTGTCTTACAAAGGCTGGACAGGATAGGAATAGTCACATGGAATTATTACCTCTACTGCGTCACTTAAAGGTCCAGGGTGCATGTCTACTGGAGGGATCGGAAAGCGCTACAAGGCCCTGTGAATCTGAGTAGTCTTCTGTGCATATTTTCATCTGACCTATATACTTGCACGGTTCACACAATATTTGCGACTATTTATAGTTGTCGTTGTTTCTAGGTGTCCGGTGAAAGGCGATAGCATCTTAGTCAACATGTCCAACATCAGGAAAATCTGCAAAGAAAATCAAATCTCAAAAAAGATTATTAACAACGGAATCGCTATATAAGGGAAGCAAAGATGAATTCCAAGCGGACTTACGCAGAGCTCTTGTTTCGGCAAATATTCCCTTCAACTCACTTGAAAATCCTTCCTTTAAAAGTTTTTACAAAAATATTGCCATAGGAACATTCCATCCGAATCAACTTTAAGAAAAAAGGAGCTGGACACTCTTTACGAAGACACAGTTAGGCGGATAAGGGAAGATATAGGAGACTACTGACACTCTAGGTCGTTATATTGTCCACTTGATAGTCAGAAAATTAGATCCCGACACGCCGTGTTCGCCATATTTGATCTGCAGCAGACAGTTAACTAAAACCAGTCAGGAGATAGTTGCTCAGTTTTTAAATAAAGGTCTCAAGGTGCTTTTCCCCAATAACATGGACGAAAATAAGGTGCTTCTTATATTTACTGATGCAGCCGCCTACATGATTGCTGCTGTTAAGTTGCTGAAAGTATTTTACCCTGCTTTGATTCACGTCACTTGTTTTGCTCATGCTATGAATCGTGTGGCTGAGCAGATACCTGCCTAATTACCTCGAGTCAACAAGATTATCTCCTCCACTAAGAAAATGTTTGTAAGGGCTCTCATACGAATCCAGTTGTTGTGCAATGAATTACCTGATCTTCCACTGCCACCAGAACCCATCCTTACATCCTTACGCACTGGGGGGGGGGGACTTGGCTTCAGGCCATTATGTATTACAGCGAACATTTTGATGCAAACAAAAGTTTTGTTCTCGCCCTAAATGAAGATGCCATGTGCATCACTTCGGCCAAAAATGTTCTAAAGGATGCAACCATTTCTCAAGAAATTGCATACATTAGGTCGCATTACACTTGTTTGGTTCCTGTTATTTCCGCACTTGAGTCTTCCGGGAAACCTGTTTACGAACAATTGGATTTGTTAGAAGAGGTGAAAGAAAAAATCAGCTTAGCTCCAGGCCCCGCTCGGGATAGAATTCAGGACAAGCTTAATAAAGTACGGTACTAAAGAAGAACTCAGGACTGTCAACCCTTCGTGCTGTGGCTGATGTTTTGAATGGCAAAACTAACGTTGAATGTGACATCTCCCCACGTCTTGTACCAACATTCAAATACAGCCCTGTAACCTCTGCTGACGTTTCTCGGACTACAAGCTAGTGTTGTCAGACAAGCGGTGTAGTTTCACAACAGAAAATCTAGAAAAAGTGCTAGTGATTTACTGTGCATCAAGTTATGGGCTGTAACGTGCTTGTAATTCGATGTTTTAATTATTTAGAGATAAAAACTAAAAAATGTGGTGAACCATTGTGTATGTGAAATATAGTATTAACATGCCTTATTACTTGTATGCATTTAAAGTTATTATCAATTTAGAAAAATAAAATGGCATTTTAATTGAAAAGTGCTTATTAAAATACGTAAAATTGAAGCTGCCTAAACCATATTTTTAGAACCTGTTTTTGCATATTTGAGAGCCTATTTTAGGCACCTAACATACAAATTTTAGCGCCTAAAATTCCGAGGTCTAGTGATCATACGGCGAGAAAGACACTGGTACACTACATTTGGACACAACACACGGTACTGGAGTACTGGAGTAACTTCACACTATACTGGACTGGCTTCAAACGTCGGTGGAACGTGGTCTTTTTGTTTGTTTGTTTGTTTGTTTGTTTGTTTGTTTGTTTGTTTGTTTGTTTGTGAAACGTAACTGACCTACAAACTGTGGAGTGCCTCGGCACTGGGTATTGTATCACTTGTGGTGGCTTGGTATTATACGTTGGGGGAAGCTATGGGAGTGCTGTAACTCAGACTTTCCACGATTTATGTTCTAGAACGACAAGCGTGTGTTGTTCAAGTAAATGTATCTTGAAACCAAGTGTCAGAGTCAGTGAACACAGTATTATAAAGGTAGAGCATATGTGTGATATAATGTGCCAATTATGAGAATCTCTAAGTTGTGTTGATATACAGACAGTGAAAGGTACTTATCTACATCTATGTGCATTGTTCAACGGACAAACTGCACATAGTAGCTTGGTCCTCGTTTTTGTTTTCCCACCGTTTTCGTTGTAGTAGTAGTTGTTGTTGTTGTTGTTGTAAATATGGAGTCTTCCAGCGGTACTTGTGAGTGTATTTTATGTATAATTTAGGGTGCTGATGAGGTGCTCATGCACGGATGTTATTCAGAATATAGTTAGTTATTTTAGAATCAGTGGAGTTATTGATGAACCTAGGTGCAGTTCCTACCTATTTAGTAGTGTTCAGGGTTAGGTAAGGCCTGAAACAGATGTACCAGTATGCAGCTTTTACGTACACGCCCTGGGAGAGAAAGATTATCATGCTGTATCATAATTCGAGGGATCTATTCCGGTGAACTCTGGCTCCCTCACCACGGATATTTCGAAATGTTATTTTTATTAATTTATTCAATTTTAATTATGTTATGAATTATTTTATTATTCATTCAGATAGATTTCAATGGATGTCCGAGCGTGAAGCGATTAACTATGTTATTTTATTATTAATTGTTATTTATATTACAAATAGCTGCCCATCGTGGAGCTGAATGATTGGTACATCTGCTAGGCTCATAAGCGTAGGTGCACTTGTCAGGTGTGGATGGAATTCTAAAAACTATGTCAGTGAAGTTTTTTATATGTATTTTGGAGTATGAAGAAATGTTTTAGCGAGTCGAGTACTATAAAACTGAAAAATAGAGGTTGTTAAAGTTGTTGGTACTATGAATCAGATTAAGAGAGGTCAAAAGAATTCCATCACATTAAGTCTATCTAATTTAAGTGAGAGTAGCGAAATGGCTAACAGCAGTGAAGATCAATCGGCAAAGATAGGTGAGGAATCGAGTAATCCGACTCAAACTCAGCATATAGAGGATCAAGGGGAGACTTTAACTCTTAGTATGCTTCAATCTCTATTTAATCAGTTCAGTAATGAATTAAATAGTAAGAATGAAGAGCTGAAGAGTGAATTGTCCAGTAAAATTCATAGTCAGAGTAAGGTGTTAAATTCAGTTAATACGGAGTTGTCCAGTAAGATGGATAGTCAGAGTAAGGAGTTAAATTCAGTGACTGTTGAATTGTCTAGTAAAATTGATAATTTAAGCAGTGCTGTGAATGGTAGAATAGATGAATTAAACCAGAAGTTTTACCATCAAAGCAGGGAAATTCAGGAGATTAACAATAAGGTAGAAGCTCAATGCTTCGAACTGACAGAGAAAATCGAATGCCGATTTAATGTAGTTAGGAAATAATTTGTGGAAAACAGCAAGGAATGTGATAAGAGAATAAAAATAGTGGAAGATAAAGTCGAAGAATTAGATAGAATTACAACCAATCAGAATGTTTTAGCGAAGCGAATAGATGAGAAGACAGAAATTGGAGAAAAACCCTAAGTCAATAGAAGGAAATGCCAGAATGGTAATGGAAGAAGGACTTAAAGCCTGTCATGTGAAGTTAAGGCAGGAGATCAGTCAAATCCAAGTAGGTAGCAATATATTGAATCCATGAACTTTGTGTCATAAGGAGCCACAGTCCTAAAATCCTTACATGAGGTCCCATGTAAATTACAAGTCATGAGATCACGCTAAATTTTTATCCCTGACCAGAGACGGCACGTGGATGAACAGGTGGTAATTCTCATTCCCACGCTAAAGAAATTACGTCATCCGCACATGTAAAAGGAGCATGGATATGTTGGACTATTTGTTGTAATAAAAAGTACATTTTAAGAAGAATTGGCGACGAAACTGCCGCAGTAAATGTTAGGAAATTATAAGTGAAACAATTTTGTCATTAATGTTACAGATTTCAGACCGCTAAATAGCTTCAGAAGGAAATTTGTCAAAAGGCGCGCCTGTTCGTTCAAACTCTGTTACATCGACCAAATATAGTGCCTATCTTATAAGGTAATTTAACAATTCAATTGGTTAAGAGAAATCCTTAAATGCTTTCAATTACACTGCTACTAAACTAAACTATGTGTTACATCGAGAACTGCCTTCAATACATTTTTTGGAGTAGAAAAAGTGTCGGTAAAAATTTGGCGGTAAATGAAAATGGCATGAGAGTGGGAGTAAATAATATAAAAGAACGGTGCGCCACTTGCAATTTCGCATTATGTCCAGTGTATCAGAGGCGACTTCACGCATTTCAAAGAATAACATTGCAAAAGAAGCATTTGGGAAACTAAGTCCATAAAGGGAAGATAGGTTTTAGCCGAAGGTGGCTATAACATCATTTCCAAGTGGAGATAGGTTTTAAAGTACGGAATCTCAAACATTCTATGAACTACGATTTAAACTGTTGTGTTATAGGGTTGAGGTCGGAAATTGCCCAAAGTTGCGTAACATAATATCAGTCAGTCAAAGTATTCTTCCGATAAAAGTAATCGACAGTATTCCAAGTGAGGAATCATTGCGTCATTTTTCAGAGACAGGTAACAGACGGTCATTCTAATGCCACGATTCTGCGATTCCCGCATTTGAAGTTGTAAATATAATTGTTGTATTCTAAAATATTGCGAGTGCGGGTCGGTGTTCGGTCCGTGCAAGGAGGAGAACGTGTGAAAGGCATTTTTTTTGTTAATGTCATTATTTTCAGGTGAATGGAAATAAAATTAAAACAAAAGGAAAAATATGTTTTGTAAAGCCACGATCTGTCGAGATGGCTAAAAAAAATATTGAGATGCTGGTGGATCTGTAAAGATGGGAGACGACGTACGAATACAGGGATGTGAATTATCACATTTGTAGAATGCTTTTATTTATTTCATGGTGTCACCATTCTTTTGTGTATATCTGTGACGCATTTTGGTCACCCTTTTATTTCGCCAAAATGCCAGAGGAATATGACAAAAGGTCATTTGTTTTTATATTTCTTGGATAATCGGGAAAGTCGCGAAACTAGCGCTTGAAGTGTTATAGAGTAGTTATTTGATAGCTGAGAAACGAATATAATGTCTAAAGCAAAATATCATTTCCGTACGTTTATTTTCTATATTTGTGGTTTACCAAAGTTAAGACATTAATTTATCATAAAATTCTGTTCAGTGTAAAGATGAAATTCATGTAAGCGTAATCCGTGGTTATTCATTTAGTGTTGGCGTAGAATGCACCGTTGTGTTAAGGTTGTAAAATTTTATGAAAGGGATATTACGAGACGAGACCGATAAAATTGGTTACAGGGGATTGCTATTCCAAAGTCTATTGAAATCTGTGTATAACTGATGAAAGGAAAATAACGTTAACACTTTTGAAGTCAAGTAGTGAGTTTCGGTTTGAAACATTAGCTCAAATATGCGGGGAGAAATGGTTAGTTGTCACAGAGTGTTTCATGTAACAGCATTGTGGGTCACCTAAGAGAGATATTCCATATTATTATCGTGTCGAGAATTTGTGTTAGCGAGTGTTTCAAGTCTTGCGAAGAGGCATAGGAAGGAAGGATTGTAGATCAGGTTGTTGAAATCCTGTAGTATTGATGCCGGGATGCTCAGTGTAGGAAAACCGAGGAGTTATTTTGTGTAACGTATTGAGCTGGGAATAGGATCAGTCCATAATTAGGATTCCACGTGAAACTGTAGGACCGTGATGGATAAGAATATTTGAGTGACGTCTTGAAGTAAATCTCTTCGCATGATCTATGTGTATCAAGAATTATATTTCATGTGAATTGCAAGCGAGGCAAGGTTTTTCTTTTTCCTTTCATTTTGACGCAGGTTAAATACGAATAACGTGTTTCTTCTCGAGATTACGAAGGGAGGCTCGCGTTCCCGTTACTCCGGCCAGCTGTTAGGTAGTCGATTTAGTTCGCTACTAGAAAAAACTAATCATCATCATCTAAAAGCTGTGCCTTGTCGCTGCAACCACTGATCTCTTCTCTCTGCTATCCTTTTCACCTCTCCAAAACCTTGGCATCCCATCATCTCAACTACCTCTTCAATGATCTTCTTCCGTGGTTTCCCTATGCCTTTCTTTCCCATCACTTTGCCTTCGAACAAGTTCTTTATGAAGTCATTATGCCGGAGAACGTGACCAAAAACTTATACTTTTCTCCTTTTGATCGTTGTTATTAAATGTCTCTGGGTGTTTATTTCTCTAAGCACTGCTTTATTAGTAAAATGTTTGGAATTACAGTAGATTTCATTATTTAGAGAGATTCGTTTTAATAGAGAATCGAATTCATTTTTTGAAGCGACGGAAATGAGACGATGATATGGCTTTTTGGAAATAACCATTTTCAGGGATGTCAAAATGTGAGAATCGGTAGTGATGTTATCTGATATCATTTGAGGGTGTACAAAGTTTTATTTGAATGTCACGGAGAGATGTGACAGGGATTTGTTTATTTTGCGTTGTGTGTTAATTTATGCATATTTTAGGATTTAATGTTGGATTATCCAAGCTAGTTTCTTAATAGTTATTAGTCTTATATTGTAAGCTTGTTGAGCGACGTCATGAAATAAATAAATAGTACTGTTAATTAAAATGTATTCGTTTTTTAGCTGCGATGGAGAAAGTATGAGCATTAAACAAAATGCTTTAATTAAATAATTAGGGATTTTAAAGAAACCATTCGTCCGGGGTGGATCAAATTTGTTGTTAATTAAGATTATGAGATTACTTAATTTGTTAAGTTAATTAATTCAGTGAAATCGTATTTTGAAAATTAGCTTAAAGCCAAGTGACTAACTTGAAAATGTATTCTGGAAATCTTAGTTTTATTTGCTGGGAAATCTCAACTCATTAACGTAACGATTAAAGGGATATATCGGATGGCAAGGGACTTTACTGCCACAAGTGCTGTGAGCGTTTGTTGTTATTATTATTATTATTATTATTATTATTATTATTATTATTATTATTATTATTATTATTATTGATTTTGATTTGTTGAGCATCAGATGTGCTGGGGATTTATTAATGCGGAAACCTTAGTCATCAACTAATGTAACTTAATTGTGTTCAGCCTTCAGCTTAGAAATTTGGATGGTCATGGGGTCATCAACCGCAATAACTTAGATTAGGGCCATCTGCTATCATAGCATAATTATCCTTGCGATCATCATCAACAATGACTTTAACGTAAATCACAAAGTTACATGTCGGTCCATGACATAGTCGCAGGTCACATCAATTCAATTAAGGCTCCATGCCGTACAAGCACTGTGTGGCACATACCGATTGGACTGCCTTAATTATACCAAGAGTCCAGAGCTCGTGCTACGGGGGCTGGATCATCACGAATCATTATGATGGTACATGCAGTCTCACATGGAAGCCGATCTTAGGGATATCCAGACTTTCTTTATTTCACTCTTAACCTCAGCCATTTGAGTTAAAGTCTCCGAAGCCAGTATATCTCATCATCGTTATTATTGTTAGTTTTACGGACAAGACTGAGTTCGTTGTGTAGTGATGGTAAAATGTCATGTGTTTCTTCGACTTCATCGTCAATGGTCAATAAACAACCGTTTCTTGACTCGATTCCTCTCATCTAGTAGATAGTTTAAATTACTGACACCCGCTTCTTACCCAAGCAAGTGATGAAGAACCCGTAAACGACCCAAGAGAAAGATCTCATACCGATTTGCTAATAGGTAAGGAAGATAGGTATCCTGCAAAGGGAAGGACCTTAAAGGGTTCAGTAAGTAGTAAGTACGTATCTTGTACGAAGGACTCTGATTTACCCAAGTTCAATGGTCGGCAGTTTAATCCGATGGAATTCTTGAAAACGGTGGAGGAGAGGTTTTCCAAGAATCTTGACGATGGTTTCATTGAGTGGAGTATGGTTAATGAAATGTTGGATGTTGCATTCGTTGGAGAAGCGAGAACTTTTTTTTTCAAGTTTATAGACAGGGTATTTCGAGTTTGGAGGAATTTAAAGGAGGAATTTAGTTCTAAATTTTGGAGTGAATCTATTCAGGGAAGGGAAAGAGATCGCGTGCTACTTAGCAAATATAGACCCCAGGAAGGTGCGTCTATGACGGAGTATTTCTTGGCGCATGTTCTGATCAGCCAGGATATTGAAGGTCTAGCATCGGAGAGAGATACAGTCCGACAGATGTTGAGGCATTTTTTCTGAGAAGGTCGGATTAGCTGCATGTACGCAAATATCGTTACGATTAAGGAATTAGAGCAGCTTTCAGAGAGGTTTGATGCGTTGGAAAGGCAGGGCAGGACTAGGCAAAGTGAAGGCAGGAATTATGGGGATAATGGGAGACAAGGTAAACAACTAGGGAGAGATAGGAATAATCAGAATTTCAGTCATTTTATGGAAGGGAATCTGGGTGGTAATTCTGGAAGGGGAAACACTCTAATCAAGGGGAATCAAAAAGTAGGGGGCGTACGGATCAAAGGCCTCCAGATCAAGTGCAGGGACATGGTAATAGCGAATAGACAACATCAAGTAATTTAAACCGGAATAGGACTTCTTAGTTGGGTCAGATAGGCAATTCGATACCGAAATTCCTATTCATGCGTTGAAACAGGTAATGTACGATTTAGACGTCAAAGAGGAATTATTGTATGAGCATGTGTTTTGTGATCAAGGAGATTTTGAGAATAAGGGGCGTGATGAAATTAAGTAAGATGTGTGGATAACTTACTTTGTGCTAGTGGTGTTGGTAATAGCGGTGTTGCGATCGATAATCTTGTGGAAGTTCCTGAAGTTGAAAGTGAAGTTTTTCGTGAAGGTAATAAAGGTTGTTTATTGAGTGAAGTGTGTTTACGGAGTTTACATCAAAATGAGGGTGTTTCTGTAGATTTAAGTGTACGTGAAAAGATTAAGGTTAGGTCGATTATGTGTGAAAATGGTGTCTTTGAGATTAATGAAACTTCTGGTAAGCGAGTCGAGAGTGGCAGTGTTGTTGGCATGAAAGTGGTGCGAGTAAGAGCTGATACAGTGACTCACATAATTATTCGGACACCTTAAATATATCCTTTGCTATACTGGTCCTGGGATTCAGAGATATTGCACACACACACAAACTAGTTTCTGAAAAAAACCCAGTTTGACAGATTCAACACGGCGTTGAAATGTATAGTTTTAGAAAACAGGAGAGAACTTTTTCTGTGAGAGAAGAGTGTTATATCATAAGAAAAAAACCCAAGTTAAGAGCTCCAAAACTCGCTACGGAGATTGCCGCAGACACCGGAAAGAAAGTGCATCCCAAAACAATACGGAGGGTGCTCAGAAGACGTAACTTTCACGGCCGTATAGCAAGAAGGAAGCCCTTCATAAATGAAATAAATCGAAGAAAGAGAATGTCGTTTGCCAAAGAGCATGTTTGAGAAGACAATGAGTGGTGGAATGACGTTATATTTGTTGATGAGAGTAAATTTAACATATTTCAGTGTGATGGGAGGATAACAGCTTGGCGGTGTCCTAATACTCAGCTTTAAGAGAAGAATCTGAAAGCAACGTTGAAGCATGGCGGTGGACGTGTAATTCTGTCGGTGTGCATGTCGGCGAATGGAGTTGGTGAATTGTTTTTTATTGAGGGTAAAATGGACCACCTTCAATACCTTAGAATACTGAGGGACAATATGAAAAAGAGTGCCGAAAAGATGGAGGTTGTTGAACATTAAAAGTTTTATGCAAGATAACGACCCAAAGCATATGCCTGGAATGTAAGGATGTGAATCGTTTATTTGCCCAAAATGCTTCATCTTCCCCCTCAATCACCTAACTTGAATGTTATTTAAAATCTTTGGGACAAACTTGATAAAGAAATAATAAAAACAACAATCACATCTAGAGAACAGCTGAAAAACCGACTTTAAGAAAAGTAGCAGAAGATATCTCCCTTTTACACTCGGAAATTGATAGAGTATGCCAAGTCGACTCTGGGAAAGAATTCAAATGACAGGAAAGCCCGCCACTTACTGAATCTTTAGGACCATAAATAAAAAACGAAAGTGTCCGAATAATTATGTGCAATATTGGTTTTGTTTTGATTTTGATTTTTTTAAATTATTATATTTTCATTGACAGTGTTCATTAGAAGAATGATGGACATTTAATTTTTATATTCGTTACAGGAACTTATATTTAATTTATATCAGTGCTTTATTATTACTGAAATCAAAACACAAAGAAAAATAGAATAAATCATGTCTGTACGAATAATTATGCGATTCACTGTATGTAAGGTGGTGATTCATTGCTGGGGCATTAAGTAGTAATGATGGCGATTTCGAAGTGAATTGTGGTAATGTCAGTAATAGAATGAGCGTGAATGAGAATGGAAATGTGCGTGAGATGAAAGAAAATCTATTCAACCGAGTGTGTAATATTTTATTTAATGCTGAGAATTGTGTGAATGATATGAATGACTTTACAAAGGTAAAACATTGAGTGTATCCTCCTTATCCAATACATCATATAATCTTCATTAGATGGAGTAATCAAATTCAAACATGTTTCGCCATCTTCAGTGAATCTTCAGTTTTCTGCTCCACATTATGATATAAATATTGTATATTGTGCTAACTTTTGTTTCCGTCATGTCTCTCTTTTGTTTTTTCATTTGTTCCTTCATTATATTTTTTGGCATTTTTTAGCTTGTATTATGTAAATTATTTCAACCCTTCCCTTTTTCACTGACTATAACTTCCCCCAGTGACGTGGCAAGCAACCTTGGGTCGTACGGAATATAAGCAGTGGACCAGACCGTAGCAATTCAGTTCGTATTCTTCACAGCCGGCTCGCATGTCATGCTGCACGCGACGAGTCGAACTCAGTATTCATACTGCCGGACATTGCAATACTCATATAACTTCGACTGAAAGTTGACACTTAGTTTCTGTGAATACCAGTGAGTAACTTATAAATGGTTAGACTTGCAATTGGTCAGACATTCGAACTTAGGAAATTAACGCGTGTATAACATCAAAGTCATAAGACTTGTAATATTTCACCAATATTTGAACTTAACAAATATCTCAATTATCGTGTGAATAACTATAACAAACTTGAAGTTATCACGGATACGGTAAATTGTAATGGTCTTGAGCTGTTTAAACTTAGAATATCGTAAGTGTAGGTTGCAACACATTGACTATTTTGAGTATTATCAAAGCCTACAACACTTTAATTTGTGCAGAAAGGCTGTTCGCGTATCGCCATAACAGACTGTACCGTTTAGAACAACCCGTGTGGATAGACTGTATAATGAACTTCGTAATTCAGTGATATTGTGAAGTATAGAATTCATGTACGAATACCTGTAGAACTGTGATAGTGAGAAGGAACATTACGAGATATTACGAGAGAGAGCCATTTATTTATTTCTTTGCTGTGAAAGTGAGCCATGACAAACTGTGCATCGAATGAAAGTTATTTTGACAACACGAACAGTGTGTAGTAAGTGTCAAGATGAACTGTGCAGGGAAGTGTATTTTCTCATTATCGTAATTTACGACGTATTTCTCATCCAGTGCATGGGCATTATTTATGAGACTGTCATCAATCAATCAATCAATCAATCAATCAATCAATCAATCAATCAATCAATCAATCAATCAATCAATCAATCAATCAATCAATCAATCAATCAATCAATCAATCAATCAATCAATACTGATCTGCATTTAGGGCAGTCGCCCAGATGGCAGATTCCCTATCTGTTGCTTTCCTAGCCTTTTCCTAAATGATTTCAAAGAAATTGGAAATTTATTGAACATCTCCCTTGGTAAGTTATTCCAATCCCTAACTCCCCTTCCTATAAATGAATATTTGCCCCAGTTTGTTCTCTTGAATTCCAACTTTATCTTCATATTGTGATCTTTCCTACTTTTATAAACGCCAATCAAACTTATTCGTCTACTAATGTCATTCCACGCCATCTCTCCGCTGACAGCTCGGAACATACCACTTAGTCGAGCAGCTCTTCTTCTTTCTCTCAATTCTTCCCAACCCAAACATTGCAACATTTTTGTAACGCTACTCTTTTGTCGGAAATCACCCAGAACAAATCTAGCTGCTTTTCTTTGGATTTTTCCAGTTATTGAATCAGGTAATCCTGGTGAGGTTCCCATACACTGGAACCATACTCTAGTTGGGGTCTTACTAGAGACTTATATGCACTCTCCTTTACATCTTTACTACAACCCCTAAACACCCTCATAACCATGTGCAGAGATCTGTACCCTTTATTTACAATCCCATGTATGTGATTACCCCAATGTAGATCTTTCCTTATATTAACACCTAGATACTTACAATGATCCCCAAAAGGAACTTTCACCCCATCAACGCAATAATTAAAACTGAGAGGACTTTTCCTATTTGTGAAACTCACAATCTGACTTTTAACCCCGTTTATCAACATACCATTGCCTGCTGTCCATCTCACAACATTTTCGAGGTCACGTTGCAGTTGCTCACAATCTTGTAACTTATTGTAACTTATTGTAACTTATTCAGTTCTAACAGTGCAAATCAAATGGTGCACATTTCAACCTAGTCAGATGGACTTTCTCGTGTTAAAACCACTCTTTTGTTAACGTGAGAAATTCTGACTCGAGACGACGAAGAACGACGGAGATCGACGGAGATTTGATGCAGATCAACGCTGAACGTGGACTTGGTACTATGGAACATCGTGGCGTTTGCTGTTAGTTGAGTTCCAGACTGCTGCTTGCAGAGCAGTATTCAACTGTTCGAGCTCAACAAGAAGGCGTATGTCAGGTGATATCAGTGCTTTTTCCATTCCAAAATATAATTCTGATTTTGAACAGAACTTCTATAAACAGTGTTATTACTGACAAAGAACATTAAAAGCTCACTTAATATTTTACAAACTTGGAGAATTAACGCTTTACAACTCTTAAAGTAAAGACAGACTTTCAAATAACAGTGTGCTCTCGTAATGTCGTACGTTCTCACTTATTGGAACATTAGGATTTCAATTGAGTGCTTCATTCATAGTGAAAGTGTATCATAAACTCTTAATTTACAACATTTACGTAAAGTGTACAATAATTTACAAAAAATAGGACAATACTCAGAACTTTATAATAGAAGATCAGATTTAATTTCAAGTGTTTCATCTTTGAGTTTGATGTGTTTACAAGAAGGAATTGCCAAATTTACTATATTTAATTTATGTAGAAAGCGTAATCTGAAATCGCAAGTGCCAATAGAAAATACTTTAGAATTTCTTATTTAGAACATGCTTTATTATTAATTTATGCCATGAAAGTTATGATGGACATAACTGGTTGAGAAAGACATTATTCAGTTGAATTTTACTTGATCAACTTAAATTTTCGATATTCTGTTGTTGAAATTGGGATGTATTTTCTAGTAAATATCTATGATTCGGCGATATAATAGGGTGACCTTCCAGAGAATGAATAAAGGAAAGAAAGATATATCTATTATTTCGCCTTGCGATCCTCTCTCTCTGTACCTTCTTCTAAGGACTAGGCACCCCTCAGAAAAACCTCATGCTCTTTGAAATCAACTTTTCCTGGTACAGTATTCAGTTGTAAGAAGGGATTGTGTTCAAGGATATATGAAACAATCAGTTGTTTGTATATAGTCATATTGTTATTATTGTTGTTTGGACAAATTGTATTTCACGTGTGGGAATACAGTGCAGTAGACGCGAATGTCAATAGAATACAGTATTTTAAATGTTCATTTATATCATTCTAGGATTATTTATGAAGTAGTGTTTTGTGGTGGATCATAATATGTGATATAATCGATTAAACAAGAGGGAATTATCTTCTGAGTAATAGTCAATCAAATAAAAGTGTGAAATCCTTCATGCTTTTTAACCAGAGCTTTGACAGCTGGCAGGATCAGTTTGTGAAATTTCCTCTAGAGCCAACAGGATAGCTTCAAATTTATCTAACAAATATTATATAACTTACCTATTTATTTAAAATAAATATTAATCAAGTATGAAGTATTGTTTTTACATATAGGTACAATGTTGACATAAAGTGTTGTAATGAACATTAACGGAAACTAGCACATGTTAAACCTAAGACAATAAATACAGGAAAGGGTCTGCTCATCATTTAGCTATTAAAATATACATGAATACAGCCAAACAAAACGACCACTAAATATAACTACAGGAGATGCAAGAAACAAACACTGCACTGTAACATAACCAAATAGTGTATCCAGTAGGGATGTGCCACTCGATCAGCTGCTCGAGCATGCTCGAGTGATGACGTCACGAACTAGTGTGTCGAGCTTGGTCAAACAAGATCGAGCAGCACAAAATTCCCTCGTGACGTAGGCGTGCATGCGCTCTAAGCAGGGCGTGTGTGTTGTGACTCGAGCCACACTTCCATCTTATCTTCACTCATTGGTCTTCACATTCCGGCATTATATTGTAATAGAGTAATTAGCGATAATTGTACAAAAGTACCGACGTACCACAAGTCGTAATGGACGCATCAGTTTATTAAACCCTTATATGCCCAGAATAAATTTTTGTTATCCAATTTAACTGACTGCTCGACATGAAGATGAGTTCTGCATATTGACAATATTTCTGTGGATTCCCTGTCGTTATTTGGTCGTTACTTCAATTTATGGTTCTTCTGATCATTGGATGTATCATTTTAATAACATATTCTTTTCAGTTTTATTATAGTGCTATGATACACTGACTGACAGAGCAAATGCAACACCAAGAAGGAGTGGTTCGAAAGGGATGAAAGTTGGGGAAAAAAACAGAGACGGCACGGACGAATAATTGATGTTTATTTCAAACCGATATGCAGGTTACACAATGCGCACGGCATCGACTCAATAGGATGTAGGACCACCGCGAGCGGCGATGCACGCAGAAACACGTCGAGGTACAGAGTCAATAAGAGTGCGGATGGTGTCCTGAGGGATGGTTCTCCATTCTCTGTCAACCATTTGCCACAGTTGGTCGTCCGTACGAGGCTGGGGCAGAGTTTGCAAACGGCGTCCAATGAGATCCCACACGTGTTCGATTGGTGAGAGATCCGGAGAGTACGCTGGCCACGGAAGCATCTGTACACCTCGTAGAGCCTGTTGGGAGATGCGAGCAGTGTGTGGGCGGGCATTATCCTGCTGAAACAGAGCATTGGGCAGCCCCTGAAGGTACGGGAGTGCCACCGGCCGCAGCACATGCTGCACGTAGCGGTGGGCATTTAACGTGCCTTGAATACGCACTAGAGGCGACGTGAAATCATACGCAATAGCGCCCCAAATCATGATGCCGCGTTGTCTAGCGGTAGGGCGCTCCACAGTTACTGCCGGATTTGACCTTTCTCCACGCCGACGCCACACTCGTCTGCGGTGACTATCACTGACAGAACAGAAGCGTGACTCATCGGAGAACACGACGTTCCGCCATTCCCTCATCCAAGTCGCTCTAACCCGGCACCATGCCAGGCGTGCACGTCTATGCTGTGGAGTCAATGGTAGTCTTCTGAGCGGACGCCGGGAGTGCAGGCCTCCTTCAACCAATCGACGGGAAATTGTTCTGGTCGATATTGGAACAGCCAGGGTGTCTTGCACATGCTGAAGAATGGCGGTTGACGTGGCGTGCGGGGCTGCCACCGCTTGGCGGCGGACGCGCCGATCCTCGCGTGCTGACGTCACTCGGGCTGCGCCTGGACCCCTCGCACGTGCCACATGTCCCTGCGCCAACTATCTTCGCCACAGGCGCTGCACCGTGGACACATCCCTATGGGTATCGGCTGCGATTTGACGAAGCGACCAACCTGCCCTTCTCAGCCCGATCACCATACCCCTCGTAAAGTCGTCTGTCTGCTGGAAATGCCTCCGTTGACGGCGGCCTGGCATTCTTAGCTGTACACGTGTCCTGTGGCACACGACAACACGTTCTACAATGACTGTCGGCTGAGAAATCACGGTACGAAGTGGGCCATTCGCCAACGCCGTGTCCCATTTATCGTTCGCTACGTGCGCAGCACAGCGGCGCATTTCACATCATGAGCATACCTCAGTGACGTCAGTCTACCCTGCAATTGGCATAAAGTTCTGACCACTCCTTCTTGGCGTTGCATTAGCTCTGTCAGTCAGTGTACTATTTCTCCTACACGAAGACGTGTTTATATACAAATCAGCATTGGTATGACGGGACCTTCAATATTTAATTTGTACCCATTCAATTTATAATTATTTTTTGTCGTATATGCTAATCAGGAAAAGGGACAGGAGGGAGAATAGTAATAATAATAATAATAATAATAATAATAATAATAATAATAATAATAATAATAAAATCTGAACAGAACTGAAGTCCTGAGTCCGATAGGATATAACTGAACTTTCAGGATTTTTTAAAATTACATCACAGAATCTGTAGACATTGCATGTTGCGAAAATGCATCACTGGACACATAGGACTGGTATTATGATCTTGTAATTCTAGTGGATTAGTCTTTAATAATTCAATATATTTCGATATAAACTTATTTTATTACCACGAACATGCGGTATTTGACATCAAAGGGCAAAGAAGATTACCACGCAACTGATTTAGTACAAGGATATCACTCATAGATGGCGGGCCATACTCCTGCTCGACCTGCATCGAGCTATAACGTCATCAGCTCGAGCTGCTCGAGCTGCGCTCAAGCCCATCCCTTGTATCCACCGCAAGGGAAATACGTGTACGGTAAGTAGACCTGATTTGAACATCTGATCATCGAGACAGTCTTGTAGGGACGCAGCCCGCAGTCCGTGGCGTTCGGCGCCCACCGGTCAGCAGTTTTTGGAACTTTTAGCAACACTTTAATTGGAACAGAGGGAGAAAGGTAAAACTGAGCAATAATTTTTAAAAAAATCTATGGACATTATACAGGTATACAATTTTCCAACGATAATTTTATTTCAATGAACTAAATTAAACAGAATAACGAAAAACATACTGGTAAAATATGTATTTCTAAATTTGTAATAGTATGAAAATTTTGTTTTCTTCAGAATATTGAGGTGGCAGCTGCCACCCGTTGCCATCCCCGAATTACGCCTATGTTCCTCAGAGCATATTATGTTATCGACAGCACGCGGTAACTAACATATCTAGAGTTTCAGGTTTCAAACTCATAGGCGTATAAAATTTGGGAAGCCTGTGCATATGGTTCGGAAGGCGTTCTCAGATACTCTTCTTGCTCTGCTCAGCTGATAGTTGAAAGTTTGTTTATGGCCATTTGCCACTTACTTTAGTGCAAGTCCCAGTTTACCAACAGGTGTTATTGGTGACTTGATTCGATTGGAAGTTTGCACTGAAAGGTCTGCGATGAGGTGCAAACTGGAGGCGAATTTCTCACGGGAGATTCCGAAATAACCTATAATTTTTTCCCCGTCGTCCATCAAATGCTTTGCAATTCAAATGCTCTTTCGTCGGATCTTTTCTTGTATAACCCATCTTCCAATCTCCTTATTTTCGACCACTCACGAAGCACGGGTTCCTCTTCATCCTGCATCTGATCAAGTAACAGTAACATCAATAGTACTTTTCTTTTCTTTAGCTCAAAATGATCCATAATACTAGAGAACAAAATAGCAATACAGATTGCAACCCGACTGACAACCCATTGCGCTCTCTAGGAAAACACTCTACTTGAACGTTTTACGTTGCGCTGGGCACATTACGTTTGCCGAGCGCATTACGTCCAGCGCGATGTGATAATCCTGCCTCAAGGAAAACAGCCCTTTACTGTATCGCTTTATCGTAAGCTCACCCTAGTGAGTACGCATAGATGGCTCGTTAAGCCTGTACAGATGGGTCAACAGATGCTCAACCGCACGCGCATTGCCTTTACGTGGCATAAGGCAGCAGCGATCAGTGAGACAGTGTACGTCAACATGCCTGACAGAGTGGCAAAAAGGGGCAATATTGTTTGGCCTTGCCCATGGGCATACGACGCGTGAGGTTGCTGGAGTAGTTGGTTTTTCGCAGCGGACTGTTCAACGTGTCTACGAAACAGGTCGTCAGAATTGCGGTCGGAAAAGAGCCTGTCACAGGAACCGGAGACGCGTTTCACGCCTTGTGAATTAAAAATGTTTCCAAACCCGACAGGAACTGCTGCAGTCAGTGAATGAAGGTCCATCCCAACCTGTTGGCGAGAGAACATTGGGACGGAAACTGCAATGACCATTCGGAGTCGGTCACCTCACAAGAGGCCATTGCTCACACAGGCATATAAAGCTGCGGGTATTCAATGGATTAGAAATCATCGAACGTGGACAGTAGCTGACTGGGGGAACGTAATGTGGTCTGACGAATCACGTTTGTGCCTGCATTCCATTGATGCACGTCGTCGAATGCACCGGCGGAAAAATGAAGCACTTCATCCTGGAGGTGTGCAAGGCCAGGCTCAAGCCAGAAGTGGTTCTGTGATGTTTTGGAGCTGTTTCTTGTATCATGGATTGAGCCCGCTCACTGGGTGACCACTAACATGAACCAGCATGTTTATTTAAACATTCTCGATGATCAGGTGTTGCTTTTCAGTCAACATCTGCATGATGGGTATGCTGTTGATAGTCCGATTTTTTAAGATGACAACAGTAAAGTTCATCGGGCTGGACGCATATGCGACTGGTTTTAAGAACACTCCCCACCCTATTACATCTCTATAGGCCTGCAAAATCACCTGACTTTAACCCCATTGAAAATCTGTGGGACATGTTGGAAGAACGGGTAAAACGCCGACATCATCATCCCCGCAATTCGGTGGAATTCCGCGATCAGATCCTCAGCGAGTGGCTTAACCTGGACTCGACGTAACTGCACAACATTGTGGACTCGATTTCTAACTGAATCCAGACTGTTAAGGATATTTTGATTTTTGTGCTACTTTATATTATTAGTGATTGGTATCATCAGAGCTCTCCCACAGGTTTTCTGTCGAAAAAGACAGTTATATATGTTGATGTGTCAGTTTGTTTAAATGGAGGTTTATTTTATTAAAATAATGTTAGAAAACATTTCTATATAAAGTCTTTCTTTATAGATTAAGCTCTCCGTAATATTTACATCAAGTATATAACATTTCTGGCGACAGGACTCACTTTACGATGGAGGAGCTTAATAAGTGTAATAAAGAAATATCCCAGATTATTTACGCGAGCACATGGCGCGTTTCAAACAAAAGTATCTGAAGCAGTCGTAGATGCGGAAGAAATGTTGACATCCTTCCGTATTTTAGAAGATAAGGCAATGCGAATGTTATCTTTAGATGAGAAACTTCAAGCACTCAAGGATGTTGAAAGAACAACAGAAGAAGACGCTGAAGAATTCGACACGGCAGGATCTTACCGGGATAAGTGGCTTAGGTTAGATTCGAAAATAAATTTCGAGACGACCAAGGAAAAGAACTTCAATTTGCCCAAGCTGCGACTTAACGACGATAGTGATATCGACCCGGAGGACAAATTTCAATATCTTTTACAGGTTACTGTTCCAAGTTCTGTGAACAGGGAGCTAGCTGAGAGTCGCCCTTCATCCGGAGCAAACTATCACAGGCAATAGATCACCTAAAATCCAGATATGCCAGAGAATAATTACTCATAGAAATATATGTCTGAGAACTTCTACATACTGTATGGTTCTACTTCAGGCTACTGAAGGTAGTAGGCTTAGTATTGGGAGCCTCCATATTTTAGAAGCACAACCGAGAGCTTTGGAATCTTTAGAGGTTACTTGTGATAAGTATGCAGCAATGTTGTATTCTCCAGAAGAGGTTATGATGGCAAGGGAGGGGGTTCGTGTATTTCATATCAGACAAAGATCACGACTATTAACTAAGCAAGTTGTTACCGTTTCTAAACAGGAAGTTGAGAGCGAAGAATATTTGTCGCTTGCTCGCTCTAGTTTTATAGTGAGAAGGGGGTCATACCACCCAAACCGGGTAAACGAGGGAGACTTCCCACTGCAGCTGCTTTGTATACAAATGTGAAGTGTATGGTTTGCTTAAAAAGGGGCCATTATGCTATTTACTGTCCAGGTTTGGTAACTAAGAAGGAGGAGAGAATTCAAAGGGGGAAGGATAATAAAAACACTGAAGCTTGAACCCATCAAAACACAGAGACATTATTACAAACTCTTGTGAAAGTTTCAAATGGTGAAGAATCTGCCAAGCTTGCACGGATTTTGTTACATTCTGGGTCACAAATGTCTTACATAAGCAAATAAGCGGATAGGAAGCTAGGACTCCAAAAATTGGGTGATAAAGTGATGTCTAATTGTCTATTTGGGGGTGTAGAGACTAGCAAAGAGACCCATAATGTTTATGATGTAACACTATAAGGGCTAAAAGGAGATTTCAAATGTACAGTCTCGGTACATGATAATAAAATATGTGGTTATGTACCAAGGTTAGAAACTCAACATGGTTATCCTGCTCTTGCAAATAGAAACCTTCAGTTAACAGATGTTGCGGTCAATGTTCCAAAGGTATATTTGTTACTTGGAGCAGGTGTTTTGGAGAAGCTGACTCTAGGAGTTCTGGTTAAGTTGGATGAAAATATGTATGCATTGGAAACCAGATTAGAGTGGACAGTGATGGGTCAGTAAGAGCTGTCTAAGAGCAGTCAGTCACTAGTCAGTCTCACATGTGGTAAGGCATTAGATATATCATACATAATGGAAGTTAGAAGCCATTGGCATACAAGACCCTGCACAGTCTCAGTCAAAGAACGAGCTGGAAGAGGAAGTCATAAAGCACTTCAATGAAATTGAAAGGGTGAACAAAGAATGTAGATATGAAGTTCGTCTCCTCTGGAAAGAGGGTCATTAAGAATTGTTGGATAACGGGAAGTTAGCTAAGAAGGGGTTGGAAGCAGTCACTAGAAGATTGATAAACTTGGGCAAGCTGAAAGATTATGATGATGTGCTTCAGGAGTGGATAAAATGTGGAATTGTGGAGACTAAACGATAATCACGAAACATGAGGTCACTATTTCCTACACAGTGCAGTAATTAAGGAATAAAGTTTGACTACTAAAATTAGGCCTGTATTAGATGCCTCAGCAAAAGACAGATGTGGTTATGCACTAAATAAATGCTTAGAGAAAGGACCAAATTTAGTTGAAGTGATTCTTAAACTTCTGATACAGTTTCGAGAGCATACCATAGGGGTCACAGCTGATATTAAAAAGGCGTTCCTGCAGATAAGCCTCTATGAGAATGACAGGGATGTTCTAAGATTTCTCTGGTGGAAATATTTTCCCAAAAGTGAGATCATCACGTTGCGATAATGCAGAGTAGTGTCTGGGGGCTACGTGCAGCCTATTCCTATTACGAGCGACAATATTGTATCACCTGAGTAAAGTTCCGGCTGAATATAAGGAAATTGCTGAGAAGTTACGGAATTCTGTCTATGTGGATAATTGTGTGTAAAACAAAAGAACAGCTCTGAGCGGGTTCATTGAAAAATCTACTAAAATGATGAGTTCAGCACATTTCGAATTAAGAGGATGGATACGCAGTTTTTCCACACCAGAAAAATCAG
Organism: Anabrus simplex; assembly: GCF_040414725.1. Lineage (NCBI taxonomy): Eukaryota > Metazoa > Arthropoda > Insecta > Orthoptera > Tettigoniidae > Anabrus > Anabrus simplex. Next base: position 289,715,662 of record NC_090271.1, read on the forward strand.
AGTCAGAGAACATTGCTCCAATACTTGGTATAATGTGGAATGTTGGGACAGATGAGATGTTTTGTAATATCAATACATTGGAGCTAATCATACTTTCAACTTCTAAGAGAAGGTTACTATCAATCGTACAGAGTATTTTTTGATCCATTGGTTTTCTATGGTCAGTAACAACATTCTTGATACAAGAAGCCTGGAAAGGAAAATGTGGATGGGACGAAAAATTACCAGAGCAAGCAACGAACAAATTCCATGCTTAAGTGAAAAACATTTATTGAAAAAATGCAGTATACCAAGAAGACTTATACCATGGGAATTTGACAGTGGAAAACTTAACATTCATGTGTTTGCTGATGCCAGCAAGTTGTCATATACTACATGTATATTCCTAAGAGCAGAAAAGGACTCATTTTTACTACAGTTGGTGCAAGCTAAGGCTAGGGTTGCACGTTTAGGACCAATAACCATACCCCACCTAAATTTGTTCGTCTTCTCTAGTGGCGATACCTGGTATTATGTGGGATTTTGGGTCAGATGATATGTTTTGTAATATCAATACAGTAGAGCTAATCACACTTTCAACTTCTAAGAGGAGCTTATTATCAATATTGTACAGCGTATTTTTTGATCCAATTGATTTTCTAAGGCCAGTAACAAAATTCTTGATGCAGGAAGCCTGGAAAGAAAAATGTGGATAGGACGAAGAATTACCAGGGCAAGTAACGAACAAATTGCATGCTTAAGTGAAACACCTTTATTGAAAAAATGCAGTATACCAAGAAGACTTGTGCCATGGAATTTGACAGTGGAGAACTTACCATTCATGTGTTTGCTGATGCCAGCAAGTTGTCGTGTACTCCATGTACATTCCCAAGAGCAGGAAAGGACTCATTTGTCACTACAGTTGGTGCAAACTAAAGTTAGGTTTGCACATTTAGGACCAATAACCATACTCCACCTAGATTTATCGGCTGCAGTCATAGCCACTAGGTTATGTACACAAATAAAAGGAGCACTAAATCTCCAAGACTGTAAAACATACTTTTGAAGTGATTTTACAGTGGAGCTCACATGGATCAAGACGAAAGGAAACTGGAGTGTATTTGTAGGAAATCGTTGTGAGGAAATACGCAAGTTTAGTAACCCGAAAGATTGGGATCATATTCCAGGGCTTTTAAACCCGGCTGACCTATTATTCCGAGAGATGAGTGCAAAGTTTTTGGTCGAGGGAAAGTGGTGGGAAGGTCCCACATGGCTCAAGGATGACCATGAAAAATGGCCTAACTTGGACATTGTAGTTCGTGAGGACGAAGTCGACATGGAGAAGAGAAAAGCTGTCATATAAAATGCGGCATTTCATAACGAAGAGTTTACATCAAGACTCCGCTATTTTTCTAGTTACCATAGAACATTACGTGTGGTTAGCTTGGCACTGAGATTTGTCCACAACGTACGACACCGAGATGCCAAAGGGAAGGCTATTTGTTGTACGTCGCACCGACACAGATAGGTCTTCTGGCGACGATGGGAGAAGAAAGGCATAGGAATAGGAAGGAAGTGCCCGTGGCCTTAATTAAGATACAGCCCCAGCATTTGCCTGGCATGAAAATGGGAAACCACGGAAAACCATCTTCAGGGCTGCCGACAGTGAGGTTCGAATCCACTATTTCCCGGATGCAAGCTCACAGCTGCGTGCCCCTAAACGCACGGCCAACTCGCCCGGTCCAAAGGGAAGGGAGTGCTATCTGTAGAAGTAGTCGAGGCAGAGAAGTGTCTGATAAGATGTGTTCAACAGAGAACAAACATAACAGAGCAGAAGGTGAAAAGTAAAACTCAAGTTTTTGAAGACAGTTGGGGCAATATGAGGCTGCGAACAAAGCCTACGGTGATTATGAAGAAAACTGCAAGTACCCCATTGTGTTGCTTTCAGATAACACCATTGAGAAAATGGTGATGGAAAGACATTCCCTGTCAAAGCATGTGGGATTTCAAACTTTACTGACAATGCTTAGAGATGACTTCCGGATCGTAGGAGGAAGAAACTTGGTTAGGCGAATCATAATGAGCTGTGACATATGTAAGTGGTATACAGGGGCGATTTCTCCGGGCATGCTACGCTTCGCAATATTTTTCTAAAGCAGGCGAGTTGAAAATACAATATGTACGGTACCGTATCTGTAATAGATCTGCAATTTACAAATCGCATGTTGCATGTATCTTGGCGAGTCCAGCGAGGCTTGCTCGTGTCTTAGGAGCTTCAGCGGAGCTGTCGACACAGCGGGAAATGTATGCGCGCGCAGGTTTCTTCTCTCCAAGACCGATTGCAAGCTGTCACGTTTGTAATGTGTAGTTGGAAGCTCTGGTCTGAGAGCTACAGATCTAGTGTGTTGTGTCAGTGAGTAGTGTACTGTAAGTTCCTGATCATCTATTCTGAATGATTTGACGTGCTGCAATGGGTTCCGAACCGTGCATTATTGACAGCTTGTTATCAAATCCATTTTCTCGGAGGACTATCCAAGAGAAAACAGATCCTGTCCGGCGCTGCCAGATTTAAAGACACAGCACAAGGAGAAAGATAGAGAATATGTACGTTCGTTCTCTGTATCTCAATATAATAATATGCACTGGTTGACAGGGTCCAAGAAACTGAATAGACTGTTTTGCTGGCCGTGTTTACTATTTTCTGCTGATAACGGTCTATGGTGTAAAAGTGGCTTCGACGATTTGAACACCTTGACAGACATGCTTTGGGCGTACAAGGATCGACCACCAGCTGGATGAACAGAAGCGCATCAGCGACCAATTTCATAATGAACAGGCAAAGAAAAATCGTGACATACTTAAACGACTGATCGATGCAGTGTGTTTTTTAGCAAAACATGAACTACTATTTCGCGGACATGATGAGTCTGCATCTTCCGCAAACAGAGGGAATTACATCGAACTACAAATTACAAGTGAATATGATCCTCTTCTGGCAGCTCATCTGAAAGACTCCACCATTTTTAGAGGGACGTCGCCTGCAATCCAAAATATTTTAATAGCAGAAATAAGTTCAGTAATTGTGAGAAGAATAAAGGAGGAGCTTAAACAAGCAACTTTTGTGGCAGTAATGTTGGACGAAACGTCCGATATTATTAATAAGTCACAACTCTCTACTTTACTCCGTTTTGTAGATGAAAGTGGTGAAATTCAAGAGAGGTTTCTTGGTTTTGCTGACGTTAGTAAAGATCGCACTGCTGGAGCCCTCTTTAATAATGTTCGTGCTATTTTAAAAGAGTTCAGTTGTGAGGAAAAGATTGTGGTTCAAACATATGACGGTGCTGCTGTCTTAGCCGGTCATGTGAATGGGTTTAATAAACTACTTCAAGACCAGTATCAATATGCGACATTTGTGCATTGTTATAGCCACCTATTGAATTTAACACTACAGCAGCCTGCTTCAAAAAATCAAAGAATGTACACTTCTTCCAAACAATGTCAGGACTTGCTGCTTTTTTTTTTTTTCAAAGTCTACAAAGAGAACAACTGCTCTTCGAGATTTTGTTCAGAAGTTGCCAAGAGTAGCACCAACGAGATGGAATTTTGCTTCACGTCTTATTAATACTATGAAGGAATATTATGATACGCTGGTGAAATTCTTTCAACATGTACAGGATACTTCAGACGACTGGGATGAAGACACTACATTGAAAGCACAAGGATTTTTGTTCTTCTTACATAAGTTCAATACTAGATTTCTGCTGGCAGTGTTCTCCAAGATATTTTCATTCTCCAATACAGTGTTCAATATTTTATAAACAAAAAGTCTGGATATTCAGTACTGTGGCAAGAAGGTTGAGTAGCTCTTTTTAAATATCCAGTCTATGAGAGATGAAGATTTTGATAGTTTGTATGGACATGTTGATACTGAAATTGATGTTTATGGAGGACAGCCGTGCTCTAAAAATCGAAGAATTAGTGATGAACCAGAAGCATCAAAATACAAACGTCTATTCAATGAAATTATTGACAATGTACTTGTCCAAATCGGAGAGCGTATTAAATGCGTACAGAAATTTGTGTTCTTTTCGCTGTTGGATTGTGATTTGTTTGAGAAGCATAGAAATAGGTTTCCAGACAGTGATGTTACTGCCCTAGAAAAGACCTATGGTTCATTTTTCGACATTGTTCGCTTAAAAACTGAATTAAGTGTGATGTATTCATCTTCTGATTTTAAAGAGAAAAGTGTTTCAGACTTAATGCAGTTTATGCATGTTAATAAACTGTACATGGGTATGCCAGAAATTTTCAAGCTTATCAAACTTGTAGCAACAATTCCTGCTACTACATCCTCTGCAGAACGTTCTTTTTCACCACTGAGACGCATTAATACATATTGCAGATCGACTCAAGGTCAGAAGAGGCTATCATCATTAGCTATGTTGTCGATTGAAAAAGGATTGCTTGCAAAAATTAGATTACAGTCCTCTTTCTATGATGAAGTTATTGATGGTTTTGTAAAGAGAAGCCGCAGAGTAGCGTTTGTTTTCAAGTAGGAAGATCTAATAAATAGTTGCAATTTTTATGTGTACATAGTATGACGTTTACTTGTTTAAATTATATATTCACTGGCTTGTCATGATTTGTTAATAATTGTAAAATGTGTCTGATTGTTATTCTTTTGGCCATTCTTGAAGGTGTGACGTAATCAGTTTAAATGCATGTTCTTGTAACCGATGATTCAAAGGTTCATGTGATTTACCGATTATTGGGTTTATAAATTTTATTCATTCAGAACTATGAATGTCCCACCCCACCAACTTTCACGAATGGAAGAGCAAGCCTGACTTTCATGACCAGCATTCGCCACTGGTGGTATAGGTCCAAGCCAATGGAGTCGCACCGGGCCCACTTCCTAAGGAGCGAGTTAACTCCACCGCAGTATTTAAAGTCACGTGGATAGATCTTGCTGGACCATTCTATCCGAATACTGGAGAGAAAGTGTGGCTCGTGTTATTCACCTGTGCCGTCTTTCGAGAGTTAGATCTCTGTCAACAAACGAGTTCCTACAAACCTTACGGAGATTCATAGCTCGCAGAGGCAAGGTGTCGGTTATCTACTCAGACAACGGCATAAATTTCACAGGAGCTAACCAAGCTTTGAAAGAATTAAACTGGGAAGAAATAGTTTCAAGATGTGTTGTAGAAATAATGACTTGGAAATTCAACCCTCGCACTGTTACAGGGTGATGGGAAAGGCTCACTGGAATGGTGAAAGAATTGCAGCAGTGGCAAAAAGATTGGAAAAACTCAGTGTTCATCCCAATTCCAAAGAAGGACAGTGCTAAAGAATGTTCAAACTACCGAACAATCGCACTTATATCGCATGCTAGTAAGGTTATGCTCAAGATCCTGCAAAATAGGCTTCGGCAGTATGTAGATCCAGAACTACCTGAAGAACAAGCCGGCTTCCGCAAAGGCAGAGGAACTAGAGATCAAATTGCTAATATTCGCTGGATTATGGAGAAAGCAAGAGAATTCCAAAAAGACCTATACTTATGCTTTATTGACTATGCTCAAGCCTTTGACTGTGTTGACCACAATAAATTGTGGCAAGTACTCAAGACTATGGGAGTACCAGATCATTTTATTTGCCTTATGAGAAATCTCTACTCTGATTAGGAAGCTACGGTGAGAACCCTATATGGAACAACTGAATGGGTCAAGATTGAGAAAGGTGTACGTCAAGGCTGCATATTGTCACCTTATTTATTCAATTTATATCCACAGTATGTGATGAGGAAGGCCAAATTAGATGAAACAGAAACTGGAGCTAAAATTGGTGGGAGACATATAAATAAGATATGCTGATGACACCACCCTGATGGCAGAAAGTGAAGAACTTAAGTATCTACTAATGAAGGTGAAAGAAGAAAGCGCAAAATCTGGACTAAGGTTGAATGTCAAGAAAACAAAGATCATGGCAACTAAACCTATCACCTCCTGGCATATAACTGGTGAAACAATAGAGGTTGTTCCTAGTTTTATCTACTTAGGCTCCAAAATAACTGCTGTCTGCGATTGCAGCCATGAAATTAAGAGACGCCTGCTCCTTGGGAGGAAGGCAATGGCCGACCTTGATAACATTTTCAAGAGTAGAGACGCAACTTTAAGAACGAAGATTCGTATAGTGAAGGCTATGGTCTTCCCAGTAGCAATGTACGGAAGCGAGACCTGGACAGTAAGAAAGGCTGAGCGTCGAAATATAGACGCATTTGAACTATTGTGTTGGAAAAAACTTCTTAGAGTTCCATGGACTGCGAAGAGATCTAATAAGTCCATATTGCAGGAAATAAACCCAGGCTCTTCACTGGAAGGTCAAATACTCAGACAAAAACTAAAATACTTCGGTCATATTGTGAGAAAATACCTTAATGCTCAGAAAGACTGATGGTAACAGAAGAAGAGGGCGACAACGGATGAGGTGGATTGATGGCATCAAGGAAGCCATGGCTCTCAATGTAGAAAGACTTCGGGAAATAGTACACGACAGGAAGAAATAGCGCACTTTGGTCTATGGGGTCACGGAGAGTCGAAAGCGACTAAACGACTAACAAAAACTTGGAACAAAACTTCGGTTACTTACGAAGAGTTAAGCAATTATAAATTCACGGCCATTGACAAATGTATCAGATGATTTGCAAGAAATGAAGCCACTGAAACCAGCTGAATCTCTACGTAAGGTACCCAGTACTGATTCGCCGGATTTGGAAGCCGTTGACAGAAAATAAATGGATTCGATATGGCGTTATCTGCAGAATCTTCGACAGATTCCGCAAGGAATTCAAATTCAATTTTCATTCAAAAAAGGACACAGGGCATCCAACAACGTGAACATTGGAGACGTTGTGTTGATCGGAGCTCATGACATTAAACTTCTTGACTGGCCACTAGTTGTCCAGGAGGTGTACCATGGTAAAAATGACATCATCAGTGTTGTCAAACTGAGAACTGCTGCAGGCGATGGAGAGTGAGACCACTGCAAAGGCTATCCCTTAGAGGTGGCCTCATCAGATGAATCTGCAATAGTACAAAGCAATCGGCCAGAATCTATCCTGGAGTTGCAGCCAGAGAGGACTTCTCATGGACCAACTGACCCTGTGGTATATCCACAGATGAAGTCTATAAGAAGTGGTGGAAGAGTGAACATATCAAGTTTGGATCTGTAAATAATGCTAAAGAAACAAGCAATGTGTGCAAAATCATTGTCAAGTAAGAGATTTGAGTGTTTTATGTAAAGGTTAATATTTTTTCTCTTTTCATTGTGCTGCAATTTTATTAGTGAGATCCAACGTTGCAAGATGGGGGAGGATGTTAAGGAAATGTTTATTTCTGTACTATTTTATATTATTAGTGCTTGGTATCATCAGAGCTCTCCCACACGTTTTGTTTCGAAATAAAAGGCAGTCATGCACGTGTTATCAAGGTACTTTAAGGAAGGTTTGTTTTATTAAAATAATGTTAGAAAACATTCCTATGTATAGTCATTCTTAATAGATTAGGCTCTCCGTAATCTCTCTCTATATATAATAAGAGCTGTATCTGTATATTGCTCAGAATTAAAAAAGAATGGTGTTTTTAATAGTCATGTCCACAGTAACAAGGAAATGCTTTTAAAAAATAATTTTTCGTTATTTCTGTGTGTATGTACGGGCATCACAAGAAAATGGGTGAATAAATATATATATATATATATATTGCTATTTGCTTTACGTCGCACTGACACAGATAGGTCTTATGGCTGAACATAATTTAATGAAAATCAGTATGTAAAGTCGGGGAATGAGCCACTACAGTCTAGGTTAAAAATAATTCTATTCACACTGAGTAAAATAGTAGCTTAGGGGAAGGCCTAAAATGTAGGTCAAGTAGTACCCATTTAGGCCCTATAAGTTATTAGTGGTCCTGTCGATAAATGCTACATAATGAAAGTTATATAGAATTAAATGTCCGTACGTTTATGCCGTATACCTCATCGTACTGGCTAATGATAACGGAGAAATTAATGAATTCCGATTTTTGTTGCTATGTCCATATCAACACCGAGTCACGAGGAAATGGGTGAACAGAATTTAATGAAAATCGGTATGTTAAGTCGGTAAATAAGGCGCTACAGTCTAGGTTATACATATTATATACAAGCCGCATGGAATGGTATTTAAAAGGAAGAGACCTAAATTTAACTTTTAAATTTTTATGTTATTGGTCGTATAGAAAATTACTACACAAGAAAAGTTAGAGAATACATTTCTGATCATTTATGTCTTAATACAGTTTTACCATACCGACTTCTATAACATAATTGATGAATTTCGTTTTTTGTTGCTTAGTCCATACCAGCGCCGAGCATTGCTGACATGGAGGTATTGTTCAGTCGTGTTCACTGGCGATGGTTTTTGTCATGATTATTTTAAGGTGTAAAATCGCATAGTCATCGGTCCATATCGACAACAAATGTGAAGGTGATTATAATGATAATGTGTGTATGTGTGTTTATAGACTGTTATGCCTTTCAGCGTTCAGTCTGCAAGTGTCTCTAAATTACTAAACGTCGCCACAATCCTCTATATGAAACTAGTACTGTGACCTCATTTAGTTCTATACCTCTTATCTTTAAATCGTTACAAAGTGAGTCTAACCATCGCCATCTTGGTCTCCCTCTACTCCTCTTACCCTCCATAGCAGAGTCTATTATTCTCCTAGACAACCTATCCTCCTCCATTCGTCTCACCTGACCCCACCATCAAAGCCGGTTTGTGCGTACAGCTTCATCCGTCGACTTCCCTCCTAACTTAGCCTTTTCTCCTCGTTCCGAATACCTTCCTGCCATTGTTCCCACATGTTTGTACCAGCAATCATTCTCGCTACTTTCATGTCTGTTACTTCTAACATATGAATAAGATATCCTGTGTCCATCCAGTTTTCGCTCTCGTAAAGCAAAGTTGGTCTGAAAACATACCGATGTAAAGATAGTTTCGTCCCGGAGCTAACTTCCTTCTTACAGAATACTGCTGATTGCAACTGCGAGCTCACTGCATTACCTTTACTACACCTTGATTCAATCTCACCTACTATATCACCATCCTGGGAGAACACGCACCCTAAATACTTAAAATTATCTACCTGTTCCACCAATCTGACATTCAATTCTGTTAAATTTCTTAACTACTGACATCAATTTAGTCTTTGAGAGGCTATTTCCATACCATACTCATTGCACATATTTTCAACATTACACGTTCCTCTCATGTGCAATGGCGGTTGCATATGCAGCGAAACACATATTTCCCAGTCTCAAGTTCGAACAATGCACGCCTCTAGTATCCAAGTAGGTTTACATCTTATCTACGGTTATTCACAAATTATACAGGGTTATTTAGCTACGATATCCACTTCAAATAAGTTGTGAACAGTTTAAGATACTTACATTCAGTTTTCACTTTCGTTAATAGTATTAAGAGGTTCATAGTTGAACATACGGTACTTTTCCAAGCTTTTGACAAAATGTATTGGCTCTCATGTTTCCGTATGGGAACCTCATTTCACGCAATAGCTGCTGATGATATACTATCAAGTTTACTCTCGTAGTTACTGGGACTTCGCACAGCTCGCAGCACAGGAGAATTGGTCTCGAGGTTCTGGAGATCTGTGACTTCAGTTTCGAGAGTCTTGAGCGAGAGCGTTGCCCATCACTAATGTATAGGGGGTCAGCTCTACTGACCATCATTCAATTCTTGGTGCCGTAACCGTGGTGACTTATGCTAACCATCTCTTCAGAGCATTTTAAATGTTATTGCTGGCTTTCTAGACCGGGGCCGCTATCTCGCCGTCAGGTAGCTCCTCAGTTATGATCACGTAAGATAAATACTCCTCAGGTCCAGGTAAAACTCTTTGATCTGGCCGGGAATCGTAGTCGGGGTCTCCCGATAAGACGCAGGCACGCTACTCGTACACTGCGAGGCAGGCGAATCACAGGACAGGTGGAAAACATATTTTAAAAATCTTCTCGAAGTAAAAGGAGAACTCCCTGTTGATATCACGAACAATCGGGCTCATGGGGAGAATAATTATGTTAAGTGAAAATACGCCTATAATTGTGAAATATAGTGGGAAGGCAAGGATAAAATGGATGCACCGAGTAATAAGATTAGCATGGAATGTTAGTAAGGTACCTTCTACACACCCCGTTTAGTTGCATGGTGGTCAGCAACACTAACCACTTATTGCGCAACAAAAAATCACCTCCTCGACCTCTACTGCCGAAATTATTATTTTTCAACAAAAACACTATTTGTCGATACATTTATACTCTGAGGGGTACTGTAGCCTAGTGATGGGCAACGCTCTCGCTCGAGACTCTCGCGAGAATTTCTCGAGACCGATCCTTCTGTAGTGCACGCTGTGCGACGTACCAGTAACTACAATAAGACTGTAAACTTCATAGTATATCATTGGCAGTTATTGCTTGAAATAACGTTCTCATATGAAAACGTGTGAGCCAATACATTTTGTCAAAAGCCTGGAAAAGTACTGCATGTTCAACTATGAACCCCTCAATACCATTAACGAAAGTGAAAACCGAATGTCAGTATCTTAAATTGTTCACGGCTCATTTGAGGTGGACATCTTAGCTGAATAACCCTGCATAATTTGTGAATAACTTTAGATAGGATGTACACCTACTTGGATACTAGAGGCGTGCATTATTCGAACTTGAGACGGGGAAGATGTGCTTTGCTACGTATGCAACCCCCATTGCACATGAGTGGAACGCGTAATCTAAAATGCCCGACTTTGCTCCACTTCTTTCAGCAAGGGTGATGGGCAACGGCCTCGAGACCGATTCTCGTGTGCTGCGAGCTGTGCGACGCGACGTCCCAGTAACTACTAGTGTAAGCTTGATAGTTATCAGCAGTTCTCATATGGAAACGTGTGTGACGATAAATTTTGTCAAAAGCATAGGAAAGCACTGCATGTTGAACTATGAGCTTCTTAATACCATTAACGAAATTGAAGACAGAATGCCAGTATCTTAAACTGTTCATGAGTTATCTCAGGTGGACTTCTTAGTTGAATGACCTGTATAATTTGTTAATAACTGTTATTAGGATGTAAACCTACCTGGATGCCTCACAATCGTTGTCGGCAGGGTACCTTCTTGTGATTCAGACCGGGCCGGAGGTGTTCTGTGACTATTCCTCTTCATTTATATTATGTGTGTTTAAGTGTCGGATCATCCCAGAAGTATTTCTGTCGACGTATTTTACTTCTTTGGAATAAACAACACCGCGGGCTGTGCTATGTGGCATCCCTTCAAAATAACCGACATCCACGACTTACGTTGCATTTCGGACATCATCTACAAGTTGTTGCGTACAACTAGACACAATTACACATTGCACTGTCATTTTTTTTAAAATTAGATTAGTTCGGGGCGTCGACCTAAAGAGATTTTTGGTCCCTACTTGCACCATGTGATAGGCCTATGAACCTGCGTGTAATTGGAATGGAGGAAGTGTAGAGTGCTGAATATGAGGAAAGGAGCATTAAGGACGACACAAACACCCAGTCCCCAAGCCAGGGATATTAATAATTTACAATAAAAACCCTGACCTAGCCAGGAATCGAAGCCGGGGCCGTCGGGTGACAGGCCGGACTGCACTGTCATGTACTGAATCCAGCAATGGTCACTTACAGTAGTGTAATAATAACCAGCATAGTGATGTAGGCAAGTTTTCCTTCGTAAACAGGACCATAAGGGATTGGAATAAATTACCTGCAGCAGTCTATGATAGATTCTGTTTCGGTATCAAATCGTTTAAGATGATGATTTGTGCTAGTGTAAAGTGAAAAGTAAAAGCTGTAAACGATGGACACTGAATATGTGATTTTCTGCTGGATTTAGAATGTTAAACTAGTAGTATTTCTTGCCATATTTTCTTTCGTTGTTGTTATAGTTGTAGGGTAATGATGGTTATACTTCACTTTATTATTACTTGTAATGTTAAGCTAGTAGAAAGTTCAACCTATAGTATTGTAAGCGGTAGTGTCAAGCACTGGAAATACTGAATTTGTTCATGATGGTGCTGGATTTAGAATGTTAAATTAGTAGCACTTCTTGTAATATTTTATTTCCATGGAATTGTTAAATACTGAATTTGTTTATGATGCTGGATTTAGAATGTTAAATTAGTAGTACTTCTTGTAATAGTTCCTTTTCATGGAATTGCTTGTTGTACTCTTCTTGTTGGGTAATTATGCTAACTTTACATAAGAAGCGAATACTCTATAACATTGTAAGGAATTACTTCCTTCGTCACCAAAATATCGGTAAACACAAGCAGTGGTCATACTGTGATATTGAATGTGGGGTCTGATAGCGATGTATACCTATCTGTCGAAAGAATTGGAGCAAACTGAAGCATTTTAGATTACACATTCCACTCCTGCGTTATGGAGGTTGCGTATGCAGCAAGGCGCATCTTACCCCATCTCGAGTTCGAATAATGCACGTCTCTGGTATCCAGGTACGTGTACCTACAGAAACCGTCAGGTTCTGTACTTAAACCACTCATTCGTGTACCTAACAGTGCACACAATGCCAGAATGCGTATCCTTTATAATTACGTTATACTGCATCAAAATAGACCTCGGTAGAAATGAACACCTTAGTCGCTTGTTGACACGTATTATGGGATAAGGCCTGTGGTTGGCTATTCGCATACTCGGCATACACAACATTCAGCTCCGAGCTCCGAGTACCTCTAGATCTACGACACGCTGCTCGCCGCACAATGTGGGGACAACGCTCTCGAGATCTCTCGAAATTTCTCGTGAGAAATAGTGTCTGCGCTAGTCTCGAGAAATCCCGAAAAATCTCGAGACCTAGTCTCAGACTGCCCATCACTACTGTAGCCCTCAAAAGCATCAATTTCCATTTTTCCATAAATTACATTTTTTAAAATAGTTTTACTTTGAGGTAACATTGGGCAGTAAAGGTTATGATATATATTTTATGAAAGAAGTGCTAAATAATGTATTTGGCATATTAGAATTGCTATATCTAGCTTTTATTTAGCGTTATTTTAAAATTATAAGGACAATATTCAATCACATGAAAATATAGTTTCTCTCTTTTGGAACAGATATTACTGCTGAGACAAAATTCCTAACAACACAGTGAAATGATCACTAAAATGATCTGGAATGACAAATTCAGCACGTTTACTTCACTATTCCGTGTGAAAGGCTAGAAAGCAGTTTGCTGACGGTATGAAGCATAGAAGCACTTTACACTTCACGCAGATGACTTTAGGAATTCCAGAGCCGCCAGGTTATCTACACCACCCCCTTTTTCCCACAAACGTTGGCCAGTGACTTCTCTCATCTAATCTAACTTCTTTGACCGACACTGGAGCAGTGGGGCCATTCCTCTTTTTTTTCTTCAATTTGTTGCTCCATCGATGACGAGCTTGGTCTTCCACGCTTCTTTGGCCTTTCTTTACCCTGCTGGCAAAGACAGGCTACAACTGCTGCCTTGAACTCCAAGAGGATTAGTTGATCTTTCTTTCTGACCCGGCATGAGTCGCAGTCCCTCCTACATAAAAGCCATGCATTTACAATCACCCAATCAATCAGATGAAATACAATTTTTAGATACCACGTTTTGGATCTGATAACTGTCCGATAAAGAGCAATAAGACAATCAATTAGGTCCACGCCTCCCATAAATTTGTTATACAGAATTGCTGTACTAGGATATGGAGCTTTTATCCTATCGTTAACCTGTACCACCTCTGCATATTCGTCACTGGCTGAGCACCGACAAAAGTGCTCATTAAGTGAACTGGTTTGCTGTCATAGAATTTCACAGCCGTTACCGTCACACCATCTCTTATCCCAACATATTCCTCGAAACTTCCCCCTCCTCTTTTCTTCATGTCCTTACCGAAAGAAAATGTACACCCCTCTAGCCTATTCGGACGCTCCGTGCCTAAGCACTGGATTCCATTTCATTTTCAAATATACCTGCAATTGTACACTTTAAACCAGTTATTGAAATACAATTTATGAAAGCGGCGTTTCGGAATGATGGTCGACAAACGTATCACAACATTCCCTGATACACCCACATTTGGCAACGAAGGATCATGGTCTGCCGTCCCTGTGTATACCTCTATATTATAAAAAATCCCTTTCAATCGCACAACAAAAAGGCTTTATATCCCCACTTCTTTGGCTTAACTCTTCACATATTGTTTGAGGCTGTGTTGTCCCTTGAATGGAATCATCTGCTCATCCACACAGAGCTTTTCATCAATTGGAATTTTCTGAACATTTTCAACTAGGGGCTGCAAAAAGGGTCTGACTTTATACAGTTTATCATTTGGATCTAGCTGTGTGTTATCATTGGTATGAAGTCCTGATTTTATGGTTTCCCACCTGTTTCTACTCTTGTGTCGGCAACAACTGGGACTCTAGTTTCAGTTTTCCAATAAGAACGGGAGCTTGGCAAACCATAAATTGACATAAATAGACAACACCCAAAAAACTGATCGACTTCTTGTTTGGTCACATATTGGTTTGGCTGGGTTGCGTTGAACAGAATAAAAATTAGTTTCTTCAACTGTTGATTCCAAGATATTATTGTTCATCAATTTCCTGAAATAATTTATTGGAGAATCTGGTGTTTCAGGTCCAGCTGGTAGCTGGTCTTGCCACGGCAATACAGCAGTTGCCCTACGTGTGCTAACTTTCTTCCGAACAGTTTTTTTTTCTCCACTCGTCCTATTCGTTGGCAATGCACTGACACAACTCGATGCAGTATCTTGATCAACATTAGAACTTGATGGAATATCAGATTCTGCTGCGACATCAGTCTGCTGACACGGTGTCATTGTCTCCATCTTCACTTTCGGGAATAATTATGTTCTCTCTTATTGTCAATAAGTTTAATTCATCATCGGAATCCGATAATAGAGATTCTTCTGAATCATATCCGTTTATTTCCCTCGAACTGATGTAATTGTTTGAGCGTTTGCCGTAGAAATGGTTGGGATCTATCAGTCTGCAGAAAGAAAAATAAAAGTGAGGTTACAGTTCACCATTGCCCAATGTGACTTTCAGGTTACAAAGCAAACTTTACTGGTAAAATGAGCAAAACTGATTCACATGTTATTATACAATGCATAAAAACATACTATAAGGCTTACCTTTGCTTTACGAATTTTATTTCCCACAGTAATGGTAAAAATATAGAACAATGAAACATCAAAGCAGAACACCATACTAGCATCAACACATGTGCGGCCTCTCAAAATAGCTGACATCTAGCGGAAAGGATCTGCACTACTGTTGCTTAGCAACCTGAAATAAGCGTAGCCATACTGTGACTTCAGTCATGTTGGTAAATGATGCAATAAGAGCGTGCATAATAAGTAGAGGCCGGATTATATGTAATATAAAAATGAGAAATGTGTACATAAGTATATAGCTAAAATTGACAAAATATGTAATAAATAAAAATATTCAAATTAAAGTCTAAACTGTAATTGATGTATTCTTGTACATAGAAAAAGAAACAAAACCGAAAAAAGTTAAAACTGCAGATGTTATTAACCTCTTAATTTTAATTTGGAGGCACGATTAATAACTAAATATTTTTCCAAATTTGCTGCGGTCAGCGAATGCCGTCTGTCTGTTAGGATGTTCTTACTCGTGTAATATAGAAACACCTTTTAAATTCACATGACGTCACTAATGCGTATTTCAAATTGCCCGACGAAAAAATATTTAATTGTAGACTTGCTCAAGCAAGGAAGTCCTTATTAAGAGAGAAGAAATTTGATCTCATCAAACACCAATATGGTTATCAGAAAACATGTTTCTGAAGACTTGTATGTAGCTTAGCCCTTTATGGAAGTGAAGCATGGGCAATAACCGAAGAAAGAAAGAAAGAAAGAAAGAAAGAAAGAAAGAAAGAGTAGGGGCACTTGACATACGACATTAAACCGAGGACTAGCAAAGGGATCACAAGAGAAATCTGAGAACAATGTGACAAAGTTTGTGCAAGGGAAGAATGATAGACACAGCTCGAGACACCCAAGACTTACACCGTCAATGTAGCTAACGGATGCGATTCTTTGACAGAATACCTCACTTTATATTACTAAATTATTTTTAGATGTTAAGAGACGTAAAGGCTTTTTAAACAACTTTCGAGTGTTTAATTAAAAAACTTAAATCGATGTAAAATTAGTGAAAAATGGATTGTGTTTTCTTTCAAATGCTCTAGATCCTTCAAATGATTTAAAATATGTAATATATATCAAAATACTTATTATGCATCGAAATATGTAACTTTAAACTGGAATAATGGTCCTTTTACTGTGATTCGCCGACATTTGATCTTTTCTTTTAGCTACTGTACATATATGGGAACAGAATATGCAATTAAATATAATCCGGACTCTAACAATAACATAAAAAATACGGTATGTAAATTCAGTGCTATGCTGGGCAGTAGAGGGTTAAATATTTACATAGCGAAGTTACCTCAAGTTATAACTTTTCAAAATGAGTTATAAGTTTCAAGAGTTTGCGTAAGCAAATACGAAAGATATTATGCTTTAAACTGATTCGTAGAAACAACTTTGCAAACTTGTATTTGATGCAACTGTGCATGCTTAATTACTGTTCTGGTGGGAAATACACTGCCTGACAAAAAAAGTTAAGCACCCAGGAGATATTTAAAAATATCCCATTTCGGTGTACATGCATACCATTGATGTGCGACTAAATGATTAGATTTACAAGGATCTGTTATGTGTAGAACGCCCACCAGAGTGCATTCGTGATGGCATCGTCCTCTTAAAGTTGTTGCTGCTATGAGTCGGAACGTTAAGCAAGACTAGCAGATAGGACTACGTACAGTACGAAGCACCCGCGATGCCTCGCAGACGCGTAAACAGCCTATCCACCAACTAACAGCATTTGCCAGAGGCCACATTTTAGGAGTGTATAAGGCTGGTTGGTCGTATCGTGCAATTGTCAGGCAAATACAGTAGGCCATTGAGATGTCCGGCTCCAGACTGGGAGCAAACTCTAGCATTTTAGATCACACATTCAACCAGTGCGTAATGGTGGTTGCATATCGCCGTTGCCGGGACAAAACCTACTGTGTGAAATATTTTAGCTTAGAACTTTGGCTGGTAAGGTTCTGTCAGCTAGTGATGGGCAACGCTCTCGCTCGAGACTGACGTCGCAGATCTCGAGACCGATCCTCCTGTAGTGCAAGCGTGTGACGTACCAGTAACTACGACTGTAAACTTATCGTTCTCATATGAAAACGTGTGAGCCAATACACTTTGTCGAAAGCCTGGAAAAGTACTGCATGCTTAACTATTAACCCGTTAATACCGTTAACGAAAGTGATAACGGAATGACCGAGCTCGATAGCTGCAGTCGCTTAAGTGCAGCCAGTATCCAGTAATCGGGAGATAGTAGGTTCGAGCTCTACTGTCGGCAGCCCTGAAGATGGTTTTCTGTGGTTTCCCATTTTCACACCAGGCAAATGCCGGGGCTGTACCTTAAGGCAACGGCCGCTTCCTTCCACTTCCTGGGCCTTTCCTACCCCATCGTCGCCATAAGACCTATCTGTGTCGGTGCGACGTAAAAAAAAAATAGCAAACAAAAGATAACGGAATGCCAGTATCTTTAAACTGTTCACGGCTCATTTGAGGTGGACATCTTAGCTGAATAACCCTGCATAATTTGTGAATAACTGTAGATACAGTGTACATCTACTTGGATACTAGAGGCGTGCATTATTCGAACTTGAGACAAGGAAGATGTGCTTTGCTACATATGTAACCCCCATTACATATGAGTGGAACGTGTAACCTAAAATGCCCGACTTTGCTCCAATTCTTTCAGCAGGGATGATGGACAAGGCTCTCGAGACCGATTCTCGTGTGCTGCGAGCTTTGCGACGCGACGTCCCAGTAACTACGAGTGTAAGCTTGGTAGTTACCATCACCAGTTCTCATATGGAAACGCGTGTGACGATACATTTTGTCAAAAGCCTAGGAAAGCTCTGCATGTTGAACTATGAGCTCCTTAATACCATTTACGAAAGTGAAGACAGAATGCCAGTATCTTAAACTGTTCAAAAGTTATTTTAGGTGGAATTCTTAGCTGAATAACCCGTATAATTTGTTAATACCTGTTATTAGGATGTAAACCTGCCTGGATGCCTCACAATCGTCGTTGGCAGGGAAGCTTCTTGTGATTCAGACCGGGCCGGAGGTGTTGTGTGACTATTCCTGTTCATTTATATTATGTATTTTTAAGTATCGGATCATCCCAGAAATATTCCTGCCGATGCACCGGTATTTTACTTCTTTTGAATAAACAACACAGCGGACTGTTCTATGTGGCATCTCTTCAAAATAACAGACATCCACGACTTACATTGCGTTTCGGACATCGTCTTCAAGTTGTCGCATACACCTAGTACAATTTCACATTGCACCGTCATATATCGAAGTACCTAATTATGCCGGGAATACTCTATAACATTGTAAGGAATTACATCCTTCGTCACCAAAATATCGGTAAACACAAGCAGTGGTCATATGTTATTGAATGTGGGGTCTGATATCGATGTACACCTATCTGTCGAAAGAATTGGAACAAACTTAAGCATTTTTGATTACACATTCCACTCATGCGTAATGGTGGTTACATGCGCATCAAGGCGCATCTTGCCTCGTCTGGAGTTCGAATATAATGCACGCCTCTAGTATCCAGGTAGGTGTACCTACAGAAGCCGTCAGTTTCTGTACTTAGCCTATTCATTCGTATACTTACCACTGCATATCCTTTATAGTTACGTTATACTGCGTCAAAATAGAACTCGGTAAAAATGAACGCCATGGTCGCTTGTTGACACGTATTTACGAAATGGAGAAGGCATACTCGGCACAAACAACATTCAGCTCCGACTACCTGTACAGTAGGCCTACGACACTCTGCTCGCCCCACAATGGGGGGACAACGCTCTCGAGCTCTCTCGCGAGAAATAGTGCCTGCGCTAGTCTCGAGAAATACCGAGACCTAGTCTCAGACTGCCTATCACTACTGTCAGCTAAGGTGCAATACTGTGTGAATATTGTCAAGGCATTCTCGCTCTTCATAATGTATGTGTTACGGGTCAGTATATATCCAAAAATATTTTCACATAGGTGGTTTTGTCCCGGCAACGACGATATGCCGCATCTTTCCTCGACCCGAGTTCGAATAATGCACGTCTCTAGTACCCACAGCAGCCGCCATTTTCTGTACTTAGCCTATTCATTCGTGTACAACTGCATACAATGCCAAAATGCGTATCATTTATGTTATACTGCGACAAAATAGACCTCTGTAGAAATGAACGGCCTAGTCTCTTCTTTACACGTATTTACGGAATGAAGAAGGCGCGCTGTTTGCTATTTGCTTACTCGGCACGAACAACATTCAGCTCTGCCTACCTGCCTTACGACACGCTGCTCGCCACACAATGCGGGGACAACGCTCTCGAGACCCCCCCCCCCCACCTCGAAATTTCTCGCGATATACAGTACTTGCGAGTCGAGACCTCGTCTCAGACTGCGCATCACTAATCCTACCGCCCCGTGCGTCGTTTGCCATTGGCACCAGAACACCAACGCCTGCGCTTGGACTGGTGCCTTGTCCGGGATGGACAGAGGACGACTGGCGTCGTATCATGTTCATTGATTAGTCCCTTTTCTCCGTGACCATCGTATGCGGGTTTGGCGGCGTCGAGGGCAGATCCTGCCCATATCACGGAAAGACACAAGCGCAATTCCTGGCATCATTGTGTGCGGCGCCATAGGACATGCGTTCAGGTCGCCTCTAATAATGCTTCGGCAGACTGACGGCACAGACATTTTGCGTCCGCATGTCCTACCCCTTATGGAACAGCACCTTGGGACGGTGTTCCAACAAAACACGTCCACACACAGCACGTTTCTATGGAATGACTAGAGCATGTTGAGGTCCTCCCGTGGCCAGCAAGATCCCCGGACATCTCCATCATTGAACACGTGTGGGATGACAGTGGAAGGGGACAACGTCCCAGTACCAGCCTGTGGGATCTGAAGGTACAGCTGCAATAACCGTGGACAAATTTGCCTGAGGACATCCAAAGGGAACTGCGACACTGTACCGACCTGGCGCCAACGGCCTTGTCCCTTTCATCCCATATTAGTTCAATAGACGCACAGGGTATTTCAGCATATGTAGTTTCATTCACTTTCAACCACTCCTGGGCGAGAATTGCTTTTTTCTCTCAGGCAGTGCATATGCAGTATATCACAACCTGCCGTCTGTTGGATTCCCAGTTGTTAGTGCCATCAGCCAATGTACGTGAAAAGGTCAGCCTAAGGCTCCAGCACAGATAGCCACCATGGTTCAGAGTTAAGACGTGAAATAGGAATTTTTCTCGCTCGAGAATCTCAAAGCATTTCGAAAGTGAATGGGCTAATAGAGCATGTTAGCGAATTACAACGAAATACTAGTGTCGGAACTTGTTGCTCGAAGCGCGGTATTCGGGTTATTTTAAACAACCACATTTTATGTTTATCTACCTTGGAACACGCGGAATATTTGCTTTGACCTTATATTTAAGTCCATATGAACACAACTGCTTCTTTACAGAAAAGAATGATAGAACAAAACTTAGTTTAGATAGGCTTGTGATCTTGCTGTCACTGAATTCTGACGGACGTATTATGCGACTGCTGGAGCAATGTCTGTTCTCTTACATGAAAATCCACAGCCTGTTTCCAGTCATTCGATCGGGTCAAGGATGGAATCTAGCGGCGAGGATAGGAAATGTGCCGGGTGCCGAAGCCTGTCACACTCTGGGGCAATAAATGACAGATGACTTGCAATGTTAATGGAGTGCGTTACGAAATATGGCAGGGGAAACAGGAGTACACGGAGAAAAACCTGTCCCACCTCCGCTTAGTCCAGCACAAATTCACTTGGAGTGACTGGGATTTGAACCACTGTATCCAGCGTTCAGAGGCCGGCGCGCTGCCGCCTGAGCCACGGAGGCTACTGTTCTCTTCCATAAACTTGTTAAATGGTTAATAACGTAAATCTAAATACATGTAATAAAAGTATCATTAACTTGCACTCTTAAAATACTTTTCAGCGCACGTATCGAAAAACGCGAGAACTTCTCAATGCTCGACGTATACAGTATTTAAAAAATATTCTACTGTCGTAAGTAGCCATACCTGCACTAGCAGCCTGCTGGGACAGGGTAGAAGAGACTTTGTTCGTGTTATTCACTGGGGGCAAAAACGCAAAAGGCCAAACGTCCGTTAATGAAAGTGTGTTGTGTATGCCACGCAACCGTGCCGTAAGCAGCATGCATTGAGAAGTTCTCGCGATTGAGACACACGCTCATTTCCCATCCCCACCGTCAAGCTGGGGTACAAGAGAGCTTCTTACCGCCCCAGTCGACTCCTTGCGTTTTGACTCACCGTATACATAACTTATAATCTAGAAGAAATATTCCTAACTATCAATTACAGGAATATTCATATACAAAACTCATACTTCCTCTCTATAACAATAGCGACTTCAGCGGCAGTACCATGGCCCTACGCTCTTAAGCCTTACAACAATCGTCAACTACAAATTGAGCATAAATTCAAATATCCCGCCGAACGTATTTATCCGCTAAAAATACCATGATCTCACCAGGAACTTTCCAATTATTTCCGTTCTATATTCTGTACCAAGACCTGACTGTCGCAGCTAGAGCCTGTGAGAAGCCGATAGCATTACAGTGGAAGAAACCTATGCAACAAGCGGCCCTAAGACGGTTAGTCGCGTCACCCATTGGCTGGCACAGGCTGTGACTCAGGCAGCCAGACTGCTCACACAGCTCTCAAACCTCCCAAAGCAATTAAAGTTGCAACTGCTCGTAGATAGTTATAGTTAGTCCTACTAGTACAAAGTCAACTGCAAATAGCTTCAGGGAATGAGTCAACAAATTATAGCATCCACCACTGGTTTAGTTTGCCATTACGGGATGAACGTGTGAAGCGAGTTCTTTCAGATGCAGTAAATAACCATGGATAGTGGTAGTGCTGTATTAGAGAGCGCGATTAGCTCAAGGTTCTGGCTTCCCATATGGAAGGCAAAGGAGGGATTTTTAAATCTAAGAAGAATCGTGTAGCATTAGGAAGAGCATCTAGCCAAAATAAAATAAGCCTGAGGCTACGAGCCCAAAGTAAAGGGCGTATAAGCTGAAGAAATTTTTAGTGATAGTGCTGTATTAGCATTAATAAATCTTTTATCAATGCTGTAGTATAAATAAAAGTTGGGTAGGCCTATGTAGTGATGGGCAGTCTGAGGCAAGGTCTCGAGACAAGCGCAGGCACTATTTCTCGCGAGAAATTTCGAGAGCGTTGTCCCCGCATTGTGCGGCGAGCAGCGTGTCGTAGGCCTACGGGTAGTCGGAGCTGAATGCTGTTTGTGCCGAGTATGCGAAAAGCCAACCACGGACCTTCTCCATTTCGTAAATTCGTGTCAAATAGCGATTAGGTCTATTTTGACGCAGTATTCAGGCTTTGTATGCACTAGTAGGTACACGAATGAGTGGTTTAAGTACAGAACCTGACGGCTACTGTAGGTACACGTATCTGGATACTAGAGGCGTGCATTATTCAAACACGAGACGAGGCAAGATGCGCCCTGCTGCATATGCAACCACCATTACGCATGAGTGGAATGCGTAGTCTAAAAAATGCTTCAGTTTGCTCCAGTTCTTTCTACAGGTAGGTGTGCATCATTATCAGACTCCACATTCTATAACATATGGCCACTGTTTATGTTTACCGATATTTTGGTGGCGAAGGAAATAATTCCTTACAATGTTATAGAGTATTCGCGTCAAAATTAGGTACTTCGATATTATGACTGTGCAATGTGAAATTGTGTTTAGTTGTACGCGACAACTTGAGGACGATGTCCGAAACGCAACGTAAGTCGTGGATGTCGGTTAGTTTGAAGAGATGTTACATAGAACAGCCCGCTGTTGCTTTTTCAAAAGAAGTAAAATACGTCGGCAGAAATACTTCTGGAATGATCTGACACTTAAAAACACACGATATAAATGAAGAGGAATAGTCACAGAAAATCTCCGCCCCGGCCTGCATCACAGGAAGCTACCCTGTCGACGATTGCGAGGCATCCAGGTAGGTTGACATCTTAATAACAGTTAAATTATGCGGGTTATTCAGCTAAGAAGTCCACCTGAAATAACTCGTAAACAGTTTAAGATACTGGCATTCTGTCTTCACTTTCGCTAATGCTATTAAGGAGCTCATAGTTCAACACGCGGTGCTTTCCTAGGCTTTGACAAAATTTATCGTCGCACACGTTTCTATATGAGAACTGCTGATGATAACTATCAAGCTTACACTCGTAGTCACTGGTACGTCGCACAGCTTGCACAACAGGATTATCGGTCTCGAGATCTGCGACCTGTCTCGAGCGTTGCCCATCACTAGGCCTATGCCCCCCCCCCCCCCAGTTAAATACTGAATGTTTCAAACAATAGTAGTAAAGTGAGAGGTGCAGCAAATTTAACAGATATATTTCAAGACCAAATAGGTGCAGGCGTGGCAAGAAGTGTTGCTGGGAAGTGTGACATTTGGGAAAAAATTAAAGTTCATAAAACATCAAAGGAAGATATGAGGTATGTGATAAACTAGTCTACGTCAGGAAAACTTAAGATACAAGCTCAGCTGAGTTGACAGGGATGCTGTAACTAAACACCACCCAGATGGTTACCAACAATTATTGGTTTGATCTGATATAATTGCAAACATTTTTGTGGGGCTCTGAATTAAGCAATGAGAGGGCACACCAAAAGTGAAGAGTCTGAAAACTAATTGTTTAACTTGGTGTGAAGTAGTGATATAAAGCCATATAACAAATTTTTCTCAGATTTTTGTGTATGTTTATTTTTTATCGACTTTACCTACCCTCCAAAATAGCTTGGATCTGCCACTGCTTTAAAATGTATAATCTTTCCAAATTGGTTTCTAAATTCATTAAGACATCTGGAAGGAATAGATAGAATAAATAAGTGAGCACCACATAACGTTTGATTTAGATTTCTCGTTTTCATACACAGTATTTTGACTACAGAATGGAAGGATAACTACAAAAATATTTGCATATCTACGCGATGGAAATGAAATACATTTTTCACTTAAATTTTGAATAGTCTGTAGTATATATATTGTGAAAATAAATTTCATAAAGCTAAATTCTTTGTCAGATAACCAAAAGTCAACCTTTTAAAAACCATTTACACAAAAAATATGACTGGATTGTATGTTAGATTATTTATATACATAAAGAATACAACAAATTTCTACTAACATCAGTAATTGTTATAATATAATCAGATAATTTACAGTGAGATATCACCAAATTATGATAAATTACATGCACAGAGGAACATTGCATGCAGATGTCAAAGTCTTTGCAACATCTATGGAATTTTTAAAAAACGCTGCAATACATAGCAAGTTGAGGTTGGAAGGTCAGCTGAGTCAATTATGAGTCTATTCACATTGACTAAGTGTCAAAGTTCCTGCCATTTTAATATGTTCTACACACCTATTTTGCTTCCAACAGCATATGTCATTCAATCCAAGCAGAAAAGATCCAGAATGAAGTAAATTAATAGTCTTGTCTGCATGTCTTAGGGATGTATCTGCAACCACAGTCCATACACATTGTACAAGTAGGTGAGCTGGATTTTATTTTTCCTCAGGAATCTTTGAAGTTGGCACTTGCCATTAACATTTAATTTTTGCCATCCATGGAACCTTTTTAATGGATTATTTTGACTAGTATCCTTGGTAACCGACAACAATATTCTTAGAAAAGGCACCAAATCTTCACACTTACAAAATTTGCCATTTATCAAATTCTGACAGGTACTTTGTCCAAATGAGACTTTCAGAATACTTGTGTATTTGCCCCATGCAACGAGTACGCTGCATCACTTTATCCAGTGAAGATCATAATTCAGCGAACACTGTTAAATTAAACAATCACCGTGATGCTGGTGAATCTCTAGAAATCTCATTCAAAATATACTTTTAAAAACCTGCAATCCCTTCTAAGTGGATGTGAATTATGGCAACACTTCCAAATAGCAAGCTACTTTTGTTAGCCTACCATGCAACCAAATGTTACACAACTGAAAATCAAAATAAATAAGATATTCATACAATTCAACTTCATCCTAGTTAGGATTACCTTCAAAATAGTTATTGGGTTTCATGAAAGGAATATCACATGGAATGGTAATAGAGCAAGAGTTTGCACAGACCTCGTTTTACTGCACATAAATTTATTCCATATAAATGTTTATTCGTTCAATTATTACAATACTTCTTAGAATAACAAAATAGTTAAATATGCAGGGATCTGAACTTTTAAAGATTTATCTTTGCAGCTGTTACACACCTAAATAATACCAGAGCAAAATTTAACTTTCCCTTTGCTATACTAATCCCTTATAGAGCAGCATATTGAAAACACTATCCATAAAATTCAAATCCATGTATTTTGCAGCAATCACAAAAAAAATAAATGAAAACTGCTTTTAGACTTAATCAGTGAATATAAAATTAGCCACTGATAAAACCCAGTCTATTTGAAGGGAAATGTTCAATTTTTCTTTGAAAACTGGCCTAAAAGTAAAACAAATGAAATAAGTTAGTCTGAAACTCTTAACCCCAACCCTAATTTTCTTTTTTGAAATATTAAGACAAAGTGAAATGTAAAAAAATTCAGGTCCCTTAAGAATAAACAATGAAAATACACTAGTTCTTTTTTTATTTTTTATTGGGGGCCCTGAAAGGGAACAGTACCAGTTATTTAAGGAGAAACATGCAAATTATTGAAATTCAGCAGTCATAATGAAATGAACTGTACAGAAGTAAAAACCCAGCATAATCAATCGCATGTTTTACGGTTGGCACACATTCTCACCCTAGGCTATCTTGTGGCCTGAGTGCTGAACCTTCTTTCATTAGCAATACACAGCAAAATGAAGACGCAGAAAAAAAAAGGTGTATCCCCCATTTACTTCACCTTTCATATCTGGGATCAATCACATGATTCCCTGAACAGGCAGCATAATATCAGCCACTCAACCCAAAAAATTACACCACACTTTATACAAATCTTGTTTCAGCTTAACATCTTTGTGTCCAAATTTCATTTTTAAATGTTTTACAAAGCTACTCATTGTTTAAATTAGACCGTAGTAAAAATTAAACTTGTCACGAATCCTTTCGGCAACATAGCACTAAACTGAGCTTGGCGTTTATTAAACTTTCATTCAATATTTTAAAGTCTGCAAACCATCGTAAAAAATTACATTATACATCACATCACAGTGCATGCAGAGAGACGCTTCCAGCCGAACCTCTTCGGAGCGCCATGTACTCGCCAAGTGGTTTACATAGATAAGGAATGAATACATCGGGGTCTAAGCAGGTTAAGATTTCAGATGAACAGCCAACAATGTCTTTAAATGGTTCTCTTCATAATGAATTTTATTCCACACAGTAGCAAGAGGGGAAGGGACATGAAGGAAGGGGGATAGAAAGAGCAGGACTAGAGATTATAAAAACCCTACGGACTCAGTATCAAATGCAATGGGCATACTAGGATCAGCTACAAAAACTGCTTATAATTTCATTTTTCTGTGGAACTTCTTCAAGGCACAACTTGACACCCAGAAACAGGTTCCTACGTTGTGTTGATGGATCGGAAGAGAGAACTCATCTTTCTTCAAGATGTACCTTGGAGAAAGAAACAGTTCACACATGAAGGAGCTCTCAATGCCTCATTAGATTAGCAGACATTCGTTGCTTGCCACAAATATCCATCTCACAAGATATCGAGAATAAAGAAAAATATGCAGTTCCAAGATTTCACCACGAGATGGAACTCAAACTGAATTAGCCAGAACCATGATGCACATTACTGTTCGCTGTTATGATAAAAAACGACCATTTCTGCTCTGAAGTTCTGCTTTTGTCACCACAGGAGAACAGTCTATACATTATCTGTAAAAGAATAAGCAATGCAGAAATTAGTATAGAACTCTCTTTCAACTTGCCAGGATAGGAACAAGAGGACCAGAACTAAATACCTCTAGTATCCGCAGGACACTAAGTAATCCCCTAGCTTTTCCACTACAGATGCAGCTTGCTGGGGTTGGATAGGATCTTCATATAGTGATACAACAACAGCTGAAACAAGATGAAATGTGTGTTAGTAAGATATACAAAAGACAAAAAGAAACTCCACCACTCCCAATCCGATGGTTTATTTTCTATTTCAGATTTACTAATTCCACTCTCAATCAGGGTTATGGCAGTCCATGTAATCGACAATAAGTAGGTCAGTGAACCATAGAACTACCGTACATTCTTTTTTATCACGGACTTACACAATTTTAGAGCGTGTTCAGGGATTCCGGTGCAGATTAAAATATTAGTCAGAAGTCCTCAATTTTCCTTGTGAAGCTGTACTTAAGTATTTATATATTTTGTAGCAATTTGTAACTGCGAGTGTTTCTGAAAGAGATGTTTGGACTTTATTCAACAGTAGGCTACTAGTATTTCATCTATAGACCTTTAGCTAGAAAACTTTTCTGTCCATTCAATCCAACCCTTCCTAAGCCGATTTTATATAAACTACAGAACAAAAACCAATATAGGCTACATTTTATAACATATTGAACATACTTCTTACAAAATCGTACAAAATCGTTTTGACATCCTCCAAGTTAATACTATATTATTTTCCGTCGAATTAAGACAAAACTTTACACAGACATGTTTCGACCCGGCATTGGGCCATCCTCAGTAAGACATATACATAATGAATTAAACACATCGAACACACAAAATGAAATTTTAGTTATTTTTTTTAAAAAGCAGGATGAAAGTTTAAAAATTATGAAATAGTGATTGTTACAACAGTCTTGAGTTGGAGGTCTCTTTGTTTCAATGTTTTTGTTGTCCCTTGGGGTGGTTCAACAAATATCTGTAAACTAGTGGCTTAGTAGTTATGTTCCGACATGGGCTGATATACATAAGCATTACTGAAATTGAACCGTCTGATTTTTAGTCTGTAAAATGGATAAAAACAAATCGAATGAAGAGTTGAAAAATCCATGAATACGGATCTAACATGAGATTCATAGTCTGTAATATTGAACATATGCATTAGTAACAATAAAGAAACAAGGGACAAAAATAGAGAATTCTGCAGGCCATAACGTATTATTTCCACTTCTCTGTCTGGAATACTGATCAATGAAATACCTCTATTTGTTGCAGTCCTTCCTGTTCCCTTGTTTGTAGATAGATGCAATTACTGCTTTTGTCCAATCAAACTGTACCTTGCTATCTTTTTGCTTTATGAAGCTATTTTATCCCTGCCTTGCCATTATTTTCAGGTCTAATTTCACCCATTCCAGCTGCTTTATGACTTTGGAGTTCATTTTTTTCACCTCTACAACCATAATTTTACCGACACCACTGTCCTCCCCATGAGCTCGGTTGTTCGCAACGCCAACATAAATATTTCCAAAACATTCCTTCCACCTGTCCAGCTATTCCTTTGGATCTACTACGAGTTCACTCGATATACCCAAAACACTATTAACCCTTTCCCGCCCTTAGTGCCCGACTCTTCACTTTGCCTCTTGGTCCATAGTGCCCGGTTACATTATCTGCACACGTACGCGAGCTATGTGATAGTTTTTTGTT
The DNA here is from genome assembly GCF_040414725.1 of Anabrus simplex. Taxonomy (NCBI): domain Eukaryota; kingdom Metazoa; phylum Arthropoda; class Insecta; order Orthoptera; family Tettigoniidae; genus Anabrus; species Anabrus simplex. The sequence continues at coordinate 289,744,598 of NC_090271.1, forward strand.
TTCTTCGGCTTTGAAGTGTTTATGAGGCATTTATGAACACGCAGTACAATCTACAAGGCTTAGGAAATGAAAAGAGCGATAATCTTGTCTTGACGTCGCCTAGGAAACGGTCTTGAACTTCCACGAGTGCGGGACAGCTGTTTCGTTCGTAAACATGGCGGGATTGAATACTGCGGATATTGAAACTGAGCTGAATATAGGCGACGAAAGCGACACAAAGGTTGAGTAGAGGTGGAGGTGAATTTTTAGTGAGGGAATAAGGTATCAACGGAGATAATTTTAGTGATAACAGTGATGTAAGTGAAAACAGATAGAGACTTCGGACCTGCCGATGCGGCGGCATTTCAGTTACAAATATTTCGCATCGTTACTCCGAATGATTATATGGATGATGTTGAACATGGCCATAATTTCGAAAGAGTATTACAAGAAATATTTTTGACATATGTTAGGAGACAAACTATTCAGTGAGATAGCCACTTACATATCAACGCAGCATGCAAAAAGGCACATTCTGGAAACAGATATAAAATGTGAAAACACTTGCTCAGGGGAAATAGAAGCTGATATACAGTATACATTCCACTTCCAGAATCACGCGGTTATTGGTTTCATTCATACAACATGAGAATGTGACAAATAGAGCCTACCTTTGTGTCGAGTACCACAATTAGGGCGGGGTGGGGTGGGGTGGTGGTGGTTTGAACTTGAACCAACAACCTTCCGACTCAATAAATACGGAAATGGACGTGATGGTATGTTTTCTAATATTATTGAAAATTTGAATACATTGTGATCAACAGTTTTTATTATATTTACCCTTTTCTGAAACAGTGTGCTCTGCTTCAATTTTTCCTAAATAATAGGTTGAAATCTGGCAATAATCGGGCTGAAAATGTGGGTGGGAAAGGGTTAATTTCCCTTTTCCCTCCCTTTCTAAGAGTCTTTATTATTGTCCAAAAAATTTTCCTGCTGCCTGGCCTAGCATTTCCAGGTTATTACTGACATCTTTCCATGACTTCATGGATTCAACAATTAATTGTTTTGGTCTATTTCATCTGCCTGTATCAGTCCTTGTGTGAAACAATTTCTATACACCTTCAATTTAAGTTTACAAGCTGCCCTCACTTCATTCCACTAAGATATTTGATTTTCCCATCTTTACACACAATTTCTTGGCATTCCCTCACTGTTTCAATCACAGCATCTCTGTACGCTGCCAATTCTTTTTCTTTATCCTGAACCCCATTGCCATCTATTGTTTGAAACTCTTCGCTAATCATATCAGATATTCTACTTTTGATAGAAACAAAGGAGATAAGCAGAGAAAATGCAAATATTGACAAATATAGGAATATATGGAGTGTTGTTGACAAGAGCACACAGATTAAAGCTGATGAGTCCATTTTGGTCAAGAATAGATGGAAGGGAAGAATAAAGAACTGGGAGGAGCTAATGAGAGGTTCTTGAAATTGGTGACAAATGTTTGGTATTGAAGTGGTTATAATAGCAATGTATGCTCCTTGCAAGGATGCTGTGGCTATTACAGAATGTGGAAGTGATCATCATATGGGAGTTATAATTCCTCTAAGATTTAAGGATGTAGAAAGGGAGCAAGAGAGGAATTGTTACCGACATGCAATGACTAAATGTGGGGCTTATGCAGGAGTGGAATGTGCAAGATTGATATCAGACTAGCTGAAAAGAAACTCAAGACAAAAAGGAGAGAACTGCAAGAATGCTGTATGAGGATTTAAAATAATCTGAGGAGGCTCTTGAAATGGAAAGAGGGGTGTTGGAAGATGCAAACAGAGAACAGGTCAAGAAAAATGTTGCTTACTAAAAAGGGTTAAGCCCTAACAGACAGAACAGAGACCAGTATAACACCATTATGATAGAAGTAAAGATTGTCATTCGAGCTAAAGAGAAGTTGTGGGAGCAGAAATGTGCTGACGTAGAATATTTAGTTTGATATAACAGGGCTTCGAAAAGCTTGGCGATTAATATCACGTGAGAGCTCTGACTACAATTAGAAAAGGAACTAGAATGATTACAATTTCTGAATGGAAGACACATTTTGAAGTTCTTTTTACAGAGGACAGGATTATATAAAAAAGAATAGAATGAAGTAGCAAACTACAATATGGAATGTTTGACTGTAAATGAAATGTACCAGGCTTTTCATAAATAAAATGGCAAGGCAGCTGGTCCTAGAGGTATAGTAATGGAATAATTGAAATATGGAGGACCTAAAGTAATAGCAGCCTCAGAAAATATCTTCAATAAAGATGTTAAAGGAGAAGTACCGCGAGAATGGAAGATACCCATTACCGCCATATATAAGGAAGGGAACATGACAGACCTGACTAATTACAGCGGCATGTTCAGTACAGTAGCATAGTAAAGAACAGATTGGAAAAGTGGCATGGGTTGTTGTATCTCAGGAGCAGGCAGTTTTCACTGCTGAGAAGAGTTGTGCGAGTAATCCTTTTGTGTGTCTGAGATGTGCCAGAAAATATCCTGGATGTGGTGCTGAAAAAACCAGATGAGCTCTATAGATAAACTGAAGTAATAGATGGTATTAGTGATCATGAAGCTGTTTTTGTCGTAGTTAAAAATAAATGCGATAGAAAGGAAGGTCTTAAAAGTAGGACTATTAGGCAGTACCATATGGCTGATAAAGCAGGCATGAGGCAGTTTCTAAAAAGTAACTATGATCGGTGGAAAATGGTAAATAAAAATGTAAACAGACTCTGGGATGGGTTTAAAGAAATTGTTGAGAAATGCGAAAACAGGTTTGTACCTTTAAGGGAGGTAAGGAATGGTAAAGACCCACCTTATTATAATAGAGAAATAGACTAAGGAGGTGCAGACTGGAAAGAAACAAAGTTAGAAATGGCTGTGGAAGTAAGGAGAAATTGAAGAAAACTTACAAGAAAATTGAATCTAGCAAAGAAGGCAGCTAAGGATACCATGATGGCAAGCATAATTGGCAGTCATACAAATTTTAGTGAAAAATGGAAGGGTATGTATAGGTATTTTAAGGCAGAAACAGGTTCCAAGAAGGACATTCCAGAAACAATTAATGAACAAGGGGAGTGTGTATGTGAGGATCTTCAAAAGGCAGAAGTATTCAGTCAGCAGTATGTAAAAGTGTTGGTTACAAGGATAATGAGCAGATAGAGGAGAATAAGGCTAAATAAGTATTAAAATTTACATATGATAACAATGACATCTACAATAAGATAGAAAATTTGAAAACTAGAAAAGCTGCTGGAATTGATAAGATTTCTGGGGATATAGTAAAGACAATGGGTTGGGATATAGTACCATATCTGAAGTACTTATTTGATTATTGTTTGGTTGGAGGAGCTATACCACATGAATGGAGAGTTACTATAGTAGCTCCTGTATATAAAGAAAACGGTGATAGACATAAAGCTGAAAATTACAGGTCGGTAAGTTTGACATGCATAGTGTGTAAGCTTTGGGAAGGCATTCTTTCTGATTATATTAGACATGTTTGTGAAATTAATAACTGGTTTGATAGAAGGCAATTCGGTTTTAGGAAAGGTTATTCCACTGAAGCTCAACTTGTAGGATTCCAGGAAGATATAGCAGATATCTTCGATTCAGGTCAAATGGACTGTATCGCGATTGACCTGTCGAAAGCATTTGATAGGGTGGATCATGGGAGACTACTGGCAAAAATGAGTGCAATTGGACTAGACAAAAGAGTGACTAAATGGGTTGCTATATTTCTAGAAAATAGATCTCAGAATTAGAGTAGGCAAAGATGCAAGGCAACTGAAGGTTGGTAATAACAGATTAGACATTTTTGAAACAAGAAGATCAAGACAAGGGTATTCTAGGTCACAAAATAATTAAGAGGGGAATTCCTCAAGGCAGTATTATCGGACCTTTATGTTTTCTTATATATATAAATGATATGAGTAATGGAGTGGAATCAGAGGTAAGGCTTTTTTGCGGATGATATTCTCTATAGAGTAATAAATAAGTTACAAGATTGTGAGCAACTGCAACGTGACCTCGAAAATGTTGTGAGATGGACAGCAGGCAAGGGTATGTTGATACAGGGGTTAAAAGTCAGGTTGCGAGTTTCACAAATAGGAAAAGACCTCTCAGTTTTAATTACTGCGTTGATTGGGTGAAAGTTCCTTTTGGGGATCATTGTAAGTATCTGGGTGTTAATATAAGGAAAGATCTTCATTGGGGTAATCACATAAATGGGACTGTAAATAAAGGGTACCGATCTCTGCACATGGTTATGAGGGTGTTTAGGGGTTGTAGTAAGGATGTAAAGGAGAGGGCATATAAGTCTCTGGTAAGACCCCAACTAGAGTATGGTTCCAGTGTATGGGACCCTCACGATTACCCGATTCAAGAACTGGAAAAAATCCAAAGAAAAGCAGCTCGATTTGTTCTGGGTGATTTCCGACAAAAGAGTAGAGTTACAAAAATGTTGTAAAGTTTGGGCTGGAAAGAATTGAAAGAAAGGAGAGCTGCTCGACTAAGTGGTATGTTACAAGAATTGAAAATCTTCCACCTTTTTCATACTTTTTATTTGCTTTTTAGCAAATTATTAATTGTAAACAGTACATGTTTCGTTCTCACTTGAGAACATCTTCAGCTGTTGTTAGACTTAGGTGAATCGCTAAGTTTTTGAATAAGTTATTTGCAAGTACATTGATCCTCTTAAAGACTACTTGAATACAAATTAAATTAGAATGATGTTAAAACAATGTATGGGTTAATGAAATGAGAATGAATGATTACATGGTTCGTCAGCTTAAAAACTATATTCATTGGAATAGTTGTTAAAAGTTTTACTTTGTTACATTAAAAATATCTGTCTTCCGGTTAAAAGGTCTTAAAATGATCGGCTTCTTGACACTGTTCAAATTGTTGTTGAATATTTATACTATTACTATACTAGATGTAAAGCACCATCAAACGTTCCCCCTCCAGGGTCACAGTAGAATTGTGAGTCTAACAACAGTAAGAAATTGAGACGAAGCTCCCCTAAAATTGACCAGCAATCAGCTTCAAAGTTCCGCATTAGACTCAATTTAGGGCACATTAAGCAAGCTCAAAATAAATAACAGCCTACCTGGAAGGAGTGAAAGAATAAACATTCAACAACAATTTGAACAGTGTCAAGAAGCCGATCATTTTAAAACCTTTTAACCAGAGGACTGATTTTTAATTTAACAAAGTGAAACTATTAACAACTATTCCAATGAACAGATATAGTTTTTAAGCTGACCAACTATGTAATCATTCATTCTCATTTCATTAACCCATTAACCCCCACATTGTGTTAACATTTTAATTTGTATTTAAGTAGTCTAAGAGGATCAATGTACTTGCAAATAACGTATTCAAAAACTTAGCGATTCACCTAAGCCTAACAGCTGAAGATGTTCTCAAGTGAGAACGAAACGTGTACCGTTTACAATTAATAATCTGCTAAAATGCAAATAAAAAGTATCAAAAAGGTGGAAGATTTTCAATTATTGAAACTTTCTGTGATTAGAATTTGATACGGAAAATGAAGCCGATTACTTGCAATAAGTGGTATGTTCTGAGCTGTCAGCAGAGAGATGGCGTGGAATCACATTAGTAGACGAATAAGTTTGAGTGGTGTTTATATAAGTACGAAAGATCACAATATGAAGATGAAGTTGGAATTCAAGAGGACAAACTGGGGCAAATATTCGTTTATAGGAAGGGGAGTTAGGGATTGGAATAACTTACCAAGAGAGACGTTCAATAAATTTCCAATTTCTTCGAAATCATTTAGGAAAAGAACAGATAGGGAATCTGCCACCTGGGTGACTGCTCTAAATGCAGATCAGGATTGATTGAACTACAGCAAAAAACACAGTTCTTCACATTGCATCTCAGTGCAAAGGGAAGTTACTATGGAAGGCACTGGAAAATAGTTGTGCAGATGGTGCAACAACAGAGTTGATGAAAGATGCAAGGCAATTGAAGGTTGGTAATAACAGATTAGATATTTTTGAAACAAGTAGAGGATCAAGACAAGGGAATTCTATGTCACAAAATGTGTTTTAAGTTGTATTCAGAAGTTTTGCTTGGTTACTGGAATATGCACGGAAGAGGATTGGGTGCAATATTATGCCATGAATGTTTACATTCACTAATATTTGTACGACTATCAAGTACTTTTGGCTCTGGATAGGGATGATTCAATGTCTCATAAGAAAATGGATGCAAGTAGACAAGTGGGTATTAGCAGTCAAGGAAAGTACTTGGGTTCAATAATGGATAAGACTGGCCAAAGTGATGTGGATAAGTCAAGCAACGATAGCTGTTCGATCTTTAAATGGAATCGTGCAGAGCCTGCATATATACAGACAAAGAATGTAGTACTGTGTGTTGTAGTTGAAAGCATTCCGAACATATTGCTCAGAGTGTTTGACAAGCAAAACGAAGGGTTAAGATTGAGGCTGTGGAAATGGATTAAGGTGGAGCATGATTGGCTTAGGAATGAACCTGCAAGAACCGGTTACGAACAGGACTGAGGTCGAAGCACAGACATGGCCAGTGTGCTCAACTTGTCGCCACCAAGGGAACAACTGCTAAAGCCATGGAAAGGAGAGGTCTATCGTAAGAAGACTGGCAGGACAGGAATAAACAGCATTCAAGAACAGGCAACTGCTGAAGAGTAAACACCTGCAAAAATAAAGCATGTCCATGTACTTCCGTTCAATTTACTCGTTCTGGAGATTTTCTATCATTTATCTGCAGACAGATAAAAATCACTATACAAGGCCTGAAGATATGTTTTTAGGTCCCATAGCTTTCGGAGACGCAGACGTGGCTGATTTCCCCCCCGCACGAGTTCTTTTACGTACCGGTAAATCCATCAAAACAAATCAGACCTATTTCAGCACTTTCAAATACCACCGGACTGAGCTAGGATTGAATCTGCCAAGTTGGGTTCAGAAGGCCAGTGCCTCAACTGTCAACCTCTCAGCCTAGCCTATAGATATTTAGCTCACTACAGATCAGATAGTGATACCCTCCCATGCATAGCCTTGTCTGTCAGGTTATCAGCCCAGAGGCTGGTTGGATCCTCAAATAGCACCACCAAAGGCTATGCAGTTATAGGGAAACAGTGAAAACCAATGGCAGAGCCCAAATGAAGCATACTAGGCAAGATGAGGAGCGAGGTAGTTGCCATTGCTTTCCTCACAGGGCCAGAATGTGCCAATGCAGCACGGCTGACCCTATGAGCAATACCTTTCATAACATTCAGACACTATTTGTACTCCGAATGTCATTATTCAGCACCACCCATACCCCAGCAACTTCCATATTGTCACAGCCATGGATGAGACTGGGACTTCAGTGGAAGCTACACTTTGCTCTGGCCTGTGCCAAGAGACTGATACAAAAGTACTGCATCCATCAAGAAATGGCAACAGGTGCTGCATAGCCTTATGCTTTAAGAATATTTGTAACTGCCAATCCCATACTAGCATAGAAGTTCAGTAAACGCTTTCCGTTCCTACTGGCTTCCATACCTTCCCCACATTTACCCATCCTCACTTGGTCACGGGGGTGAATAGACTGGGAATTTTCATCCTCATTCCTCAAACTATCAAAGCTACCCATATCATTTGCTCATCTATGTGCCTAACAGATAACTATGTTGCATGAAATAGTATTCCTGATGAACAGCCCTACCCCACACTCTGCCCTTCCCTTTTAAACACCTTAAGAATACTTTATAATCTCTAATCTCTTCCTTGTTATCTCCCCTTACAGAAAAAACATTAACTCCTGAAATATCCACATGCATCCCATCTGCTGACTCAGTCATACTTTCTTTTCTTTTTTTGCCAGGGGCTTTACGTCGCACCGACACAGATACGTCTTATGGCGACGATGGGATAGGAAAGGCCTAGGAGTTGGAAGGAAGCGGCCGTGGCCTTAATTAAGGTACAGCCCCAGCATTTGCCTGGTGTGAAAATGGGAAACCACGGAAAACCATCTTCAGGGCTGCCGATAGTGGGATTCGAACCTACTATCTCCCGGATGCAAGCTCACAGCCGCGCGCCTCTACGCGCACGGCCAACTCGCCCGGTAGTCCTTTCTTCCACAAACCCCATTAATATTTAGAGCTCCCCATTAAATTCAATTTTGTTCACCAAGTTGATTTCAAGGAGCCCCTCACTTGTCAAATTGAAGAGGGACCCGTCACTTCAATAGGGCCAAGGTTTGCTTAGAACATTTGCATGTTTTGCAAAAAGTTCTGTGAAACAGGATGCTAACCTACTTAACAGTCTCAGTGAGAATCTTCAATATTCATTCTTGTATTTAAAGTCTGTAGAGTCAGGAACATTGTCAAAATATGGCCCGAAAGAAACCTCTCTACATTTGCATACATCTTCATTATATGTGCTGCTTCAGAATATTGAAACTTCCCACAAGGAAGATTTAGACCAAGATATTTACACTGCACATCAATTGCAGAATTTTCATTTCCTTAATTTTCTCTCCAATGTAGAATTCTCCCACCACCAAGTTTCTTACTGAGGAGTAACAAATTGAAGTCATTCGAAGTAACGAAGTGACTTTTAGGAAAAAAGTAAAGTGGCAGCCCTCAAAATAAGTGGCTTTGAAGAATAAAAAAAAAATTAAAAAAAATAAAATAAAAAATAAACCCTCAAAATAAGTTATGGACTGGTCTCTCTGTCCCACCAACGCCCACAAAATACGTCTAGTGACAAATCGACACCCATCTCAAACTACCTAACTCAAGGTGGCACGGAAAGAATAAGCACTAATCACAAGGGCCAACAACTGTGAAAAAGACATAATTGAAAGCAACATTAGTATAACAGTATGTACTGTATATATCTTTCACAGACTTTCATTGACCTGTCTCAGTCTCATCCTTGGCTTCGACAATATGAAAGTGACTTATGCAGCCAGTCCCGGTTATGAATAATATGAATATGAAAATATCACTCATAGGGTTGGTTGGTGTGTACATTTCGGTGGGCTTGGCAGAATGAATATGAGCAACGTCTGGCTCAGGTGAGGAAAGCAACGGAAAAATACCTCGCTCATTTCCCTAGTACACCTCTTCAGTGATGCTTAGGCCATCTATGACAGCTGTTGGCAAAGCTGTGGAGGAACAAACCAGCCTTTGGGCTGAATACCCAACATACATATTTTAAGAAACCCCCACTTTTCCCAGTCATCTGAGAGATATTGTACAAGGAAACCTATTCTGTCTGTTATACAGTTTAAAATTGACCATGAGATATGGATGCTCGTTAACCCTTTCCAGCTCATAGCACAGTAATTTATACAGTTCCCTTCCTCTGGGTAGTATAGCATTAGACTACTACTCCCTTATATTTGACCAACAAATTTTTGCACCGATTGCTGATCAAACGAATGGGTAAAATAAAAAAAAAAGCAAAGACATATGATATGGACTGATACTTCCAGTGAAGAAATTCAGGCATATTATGGAATATTAATCTATGACATGCATACATATATTGGTCAGAGGATGCTGTACATTGCCACTTAATAGTTCAGGCAATGCCACACAATTTGTTTCAAAAACCTTACCAAATATTTGCATTTGGCGTCACTAGGAAAAATAGCTGAATGATCAGCACTGAGGCCTTCGGTTCAGAGGGCCCCAGGTTTGATTCCAGGCCAGGTCAGGGATTGGGTGTGTGTTAGTTCCAACACACTCCTCTTCATATTCAGACAACATGCCACACTACTAACCACCACAGAAACATACACAGGGCTGGCATCAAGAAAGGCATGCAGCAATAAAAAAAGGGTCAAATCCACATGTGACAGTTCGCACCCATGACCCAATAGGGTCTCAAAATGCCATAGAAGGTGCCAGAGGAGGAAAAACATCAAAACAATTGGGGTTACTTATACAAAGCAGAGACCAATTCTGAACCTTGAAAAAGTTTTCAGGGAAATTTACAAACTAGAAAATGAACTGTGTTGAGGCTATGCTTGCTTTCAAGGATAGGCCTATGTTAGGCATAAAGCGGTATATTTAGTCTAAACCTACCAAATGGGGGATGAAACCTTGAGTTCTGACAACTAAATATGGTTATACATTAACACATATATGCTTAGGAAAGAGAAGAGAGGAATAAGGATTCACTACTTGGTGAACGAGTTGTTATTGATCTGCCTAGAAATTGCTGAGGAAGGAATCACCACCTGTATTTTGAAATTTTTTTCACATCACTGATAATCCTCTCAATATTGCATGTGAAAAGGCATATGGTTGTGGAACAGCCAGAAAAGAAAAGATTGGCCCACCAAAAACCTGAAATTCAAAAGAGGATTCTAAATTCATGCAAGCTGGAGATGTCATTGCCACTGTGTGGGATGATAAAGGATGTTTCCTTCCTCAGCACTAAGAGTAACCCTACAGCTTTTGCAACCCCAAAAAAGGCCTTTGACAGCTGACTGGGAATTTCACTTTCCAAAATGTGAACTTGTGTCCTCATCCTGAGGTGGTGCAGCTCTTTTCAAGCACACCACCATTGTAGGTGAGCTGCATGTACCATTTCAACCACATACCAGCCCTCCTGCCAATCTTAAATTTTTGGCAGTACTGGGAATAGAACCCAGGCCCCCAAGGACGGCAGCTAACAACACTAACCGTTACGCTACGGATAATTCCATTCGATAAAAATTCTTGGTAGGGTAAAATCTTGTGTGAAGTGTGCTGGTGACAAAAAGGACTTCATCTGGAAGAAATATCTAGTCTGTTTTTAAGTGTAAGCAATGGGACTTTTGTTTGTGCAAATTATATTGTTTTCCACTCTTTCACCAACGAGGATGAGTTGCAGTTAAGAATTTAACTCTACAATGCAAGCAATTCATGGAATTATGTACTGTTAACTTTCATTTGGTGAAATAATATTTCAAGCTGCTTCAGTTTTTGTACGTAACTTTTATAACTGTCTGCATTTTTAGGATAATGGGTAAAATGAATTAATTTCATTCTGGGGATAATGTGCATTTCAATATGGGAGGGAGAGGGTTAACCATTCGACAACAGGGAAGATTTGAGTGCCACTTTACCCAGCGGACGGAGGTAATTCAGGTGCAAGCAGTACGAAAATGCAGCGAAAACTAGGATAATTGTTGCCATGGGAACTTAAGATGGATGACCCAGGAACAATAGTTCCAAGATTAATTTAGCTCAAATCCCAGCTTAATGGGATGATTAGTTCACGAGAAAGAGGGCAGGTAATTTGGGCGTGTTTCATCGCCCATTACTCGGTCTTGCGCACCTCTCATTCCGTACATGATGCGTCCACTGTCTCCCTGCTCAGTTCAGTCTGGTGTATTGTACAATTTATTGAAACTTTAATTAGTTTCATCCAGACTGCACCGTGCCATGCAATATTGCATTTCTAAGTGACAGTCGAGCAATTACTAAGAGGTTTCAAGGTGTTTAAAGTATAGGTATGTTCACCATGTCAAAATGCATCAGTGAAAAGATGGATGATTTATACCATCAATCTACATAATGAAATGTCATGTAGTGTTACATCTGCTAGAATGCAGCAGAATGCAAGCCTGAGCTCAAGTGGAAAGAAGTCTCTTTAGAAAGAAGAAAAGGAACACTGATTTGGGCTGATTCATACATACAAGGCTACCAAGATATACTATTTCCATTTCGACAACTTTAAAGCTTTACAAGCTAGAACAAAATGAAGTTAGGCCTACAGGGGTTAACACCACACATGGAGGTCAGCAGCATGTGAAGAAAAGGTCTGAACGACGTACGAAGGTCCCCTTAACGGCATTGGATCACAGAGACCCGAGAGAATGTTCTTTTATATCGGTATATGGAAATATAAATCACTGCCAGCAATATGTAATTTCATCTGCTGTCCAGTTATTTGCGACAGTGTAGTACGGGTCATTGTTGACTATTTCTTGTACACCTAAAAACGAGGGAGCGGCTAACAAATTTCTGATTTTACGTGCGTTATATTATGGTGCAGCTCCATGGTTTAACTGCTTAGCATGCTGGTCTTTAGCCCAAGACATCCTTTGTTCGATTCTTGGCTAGGTCCAAGATTTTGACCTTCACTGGTTATTTCCTCCATCTTGGGACTGAGTGCTTGTGCTCCCTTCAACATATTTCATGACATGTATTTGCTCCACACTCACACGTGGCAGATCACCCATGGGTGTCAACTCTAAATAATAGCAGCAGCCCTCTCCGGAGGCTATGTGCCATTAGATGATATGAACCAAAAACAACTTTAATTAAAGGGCGAAAAGAGAAAAAGAAATCTGCAGTTCTAACTTTTCGAAATAAGCACTCTTATCAACTGGCTAAAATTTTCAGGAAAAAGAACATCAATGTCACATACAAAACGGATAATACTAATAAGATAATTTTCAATTCAGGTAAGAGAGAATAAATGGATATTTAATAAATCAGGAATTTACAAATTAACATGCCAAACATGTAAACGATACATAGGACAGTCTGGAAGAAGTTTGGCTATACGGTACAAAGAACATGTTAATGCAGTCAAACATAAGATATTCAGCAAAGCAATGGGAGAGCATATAGTTGAAAAGAATCAAATTCACAGACATTTCTAATGACATGAAATTATTACATTTGGCCAAAAAGGGAAAATTAATGACTGTTTAGGGAAGTTTGGAAATTTATATCTCTTACAAAAAAAAATTGAATCAAGTTTAAATGAGAGAAGTGCCAAAGATAACCCACTGTATAGACTAGCATATGATCATTTGAGGAACAAAAAGAAAAAAGAAAAACTTGAAGATCTTAAATTTATATGGTGTTCTCATTCAGTTAAACAAAATTTTATGTATTGATCATTTTTATAATATTTCATAAGTTTTCTTTACTCATTTATATGGTGTATTAGGACAATACTTCTTTGAATTGTAAAAACAAAAGATTGTTATGTTTTATTCTTTGATCTGACCACTGATGAAGGGAATGGTTAAATTCCTGAAACATGTTTGGATGAATTAAATAATTTTCTTTCATTAATAAGTGTATTGACAGGGCTGATTCAAATATAACTATTTTAAATATTTCTGTACTACATTATAATATATAACAGTCTAATGGTCGGTAGAGTGGTGTGTAGTGTGTGTATAGGTGTGTAGTGTGTATTAAGACTGACAACCAGTCACCGATCGAGAGGAATAAACCAAACGAAGATAACACCCTTGGCTCAACAAAGAATCAAACCCAGAGCCCTCTGAATTGAAGGCCACTACAGTGATCATTCAGCCAAGGATCAGGACATCACATGTATAAGAATTAATTATTTCCCCTCATACTACACCTCTTCATTTGCAACTGTGGGACAAAGAGACCCGACAAGTGTTTATGAAATCTGACATGGACAAAAGCCTATATGTAAGAAACCTCGTAAGGCAAAAACAAAATATAAGGTAAAAGCAGTTTATGCTACACAGGTAAATAATGCTGAAGAAAGAAATCCAGTTCTATCTTAACCCCAGACCATGCGTGTAGGTGGTATTTGGAACTCTGTTTTCAACTATTCAGTTGTATTATCTACTAAAACTTTCCCAGCCTGATTAGGCACTTCGTTGATTCTTATTTTTTTCTTACTCTGTTAAGCATCAGACAGCGTCATTGGTGTGCTGTGCACATCTGCAGTTCAGTGTAGGAACGGTCTTCAAGATAGTGTCCACAGTTCAGCTTCCTGATCCTAACACAGCAACTTGCACAGAAATGTAAATGTAAAGGTAGTTTGATAAAAGAAAAATGTTCTGATAGTGAAGGAGGCTAATACTGGTGAAATACTGAAATTTAACTACAGATTATGATCATTTCACCTTATCCAGCTCCTGCCAGGTCAGGGTATTTATGGCACTTCATCTTCCTCTTTCCTTCCACAATCTTGTACCAGTCTAAATTTCCTCTTCTTATGCCGCTACTCACCGATTCAATCCACGTTGTTCTAGGTCTTCCTCTTGCTCTCACACTTTGCCTCCAGCACCTGTCTTTGAATTCTATTCTCCTCCATCCTCTTTACATCAAAACCACCTTAGTTTATTCTTTTCAACTCTCTCATTTAGCTTTCCTAACCCAACTACCTTCCTAACTTCATTTCTCACTGTCTTTCCTATCATACTTGATATGAATTTCATCTCACTGGCTTGAATTCTGCTTCCTTGCCTGCTAGTCAAAGTCCAAGTCTCAGCTGCGTAAGTCAGTATTGGTACATAGTACATTTTGTACATTAACCTTTTGATCAGTTAGTTTTTGGTGAGACTCACAGGCCACCAGGAGCAAGTTGTTTCCTGAAAATTTTGAATTCCTAATTTTAAATTATTTTAATCCCAACTTTTCTCCATTAATAAATTTACATAATTTATTTAATAACTGATAATTCAATTTAATTGAAATCAGTGGCATAAATTTTCTTCCCTCAAAATATTGAAAGGAATAGTAAAATTGACAAAAATGTAAGTACTCTCTGTGATCAAGTTTGTACCATTTACAACACACAGACTTGATTTTACAACAGTTTCGCCTATCAAAATATCTTTAGGGTATAGTACTGACCCAGACAGTCGAGTTTTTCATCGTGTTAAATGTACGTATCCTTTCCAGTACAAAAAATAAACAAAAAACAGTTGCCAGGAAAACATAAGAGCCTAGGTTATGCCTTGCCACTTATGTAACTTCGACTTTTCCTTCATGTTTGTATTTTCTGTAACGAATAAGCTGTACTTGTTCATTTATGACACTATGAAGTTCGTAATATTATGATCAACTTCTTTGAAAATCGACACTTCAACTCGAATTAATGTCACTATCGTTCAAATGAAAATTATAACTAACCCCTGAATTGGATGGATCAAAATGAGCAGAAAGCATAGGAAGAAACCTGCCTACAGAACTCCACCTTCTTCCTTCAGTTTGAACAGCTGACAGTTTAGCCTTTGTTATGACAGCAGAGCTCTGCACTTCGTTCTTAATTTCCTTGTTGTAGTCTTCCGAGGAATAACCAATTTCACTCTTATCGGACACAATACAATCACTATCACTACCATAAATATCAATTTCATTGTCAGACCCCTCATTAGCTATATTTTACGGAGCAAGCTCGCATCCTTGATTCGATCCCATCATTACGACGTGTATTTGTTTACTATCAGAGAGTGGTTGTTCCTACGGAAACCAGAGATGGGGGAAAAGAAAAATAATGTGTACTGTCGAGGAATAGTCATGCAATGCACTCAACGGAAACAATAGAAAACAGTTCCCAGGCGGTGTCGTAATTTTTAGCACAATCACGTAAGAATTGTGGTTACGTAACTACAGATGCTTCGACAGAACTTCATCACAGAACATACAAGATGTGATAAAACACTGAATAATATTCACGAAACATGTCAAACATCCCAACATTGTTCTAACAGCCTGCCAGTACGATGTCACGAAACAATTTCAAACATTCAACATGAAACGTGAGTAGACGGCAGTAATGTTCAGGCACAAACTTCGAGAACGTAAATTCACTTCCTAGGTTTTTAAAGCTGTCCACAATTTCCAGACTCTTGACTTCCAATTTTCACAGTGCCCTTTCCTTGTCTTTCCCCCCCTCAATATCACCATAGTCTTACTTTTCTCTGTACTGATTTTCATGCCATATTTCTCATTTTTTTCCTTCAGTACATCTAGTTGTTGCACTTCTTTGCTGTTCTTTCCCCAGATTACATCATCTGCAAACAGCAGTATCTTCATCTCTATCTCCATAGGTTACCTTAGTTTCCTTTACAATTTTGTCCACGACCATAATAAACAAAAGAGATGACAGCACAGTCCCCTGTCTTGGTCCAGTCTTATTCTTAAACCATTCTGTCTTTCCAACTGGGGTCAGTTCTCTGCTAACACAGTAGCTGTACATTGCTTGCACCATTTCTAACATCTCTCTTCTGAGTCTTGTTAACCACGGTTTCCCAAACCTCTCTGTGGACACTATCATGCCTTTTCTATATCTATGAATGTCTTGACCAGATCCTTTCCATATTCCCAGTTCTCTTTCATCAGCTGTCTCATGCTAAAGATTGGGTCCACTGTAGATCTTCCACTCCTGAAGCCATGTTGTTCCTTTTGTAACTCTCCTTCAATCTTTCTAACATCCTTTCCAGTATTTTAACTACGTGTGATATGAGTGTGATTCCTCTATAGTTACCACAAACATTCTTGTCCCCTTTCTAAAACACTGGTATTATCCCTTTTTTTTCCAGTCTTCTAGTACACATTTGCATTTCCACATACACTTCAGTAGTTAGTACAACCACTGCATACCAACAGGTCCAGCAGCCTTTATGATTGACACTGATTTCATCCAGCCCTGTTGCTTTTCCCATCTTCATCTTTCGTACCGCTAACTCCACCTCCTGCATTGTTATATCATCCTCTGTTGTCTGTACATTTGTTCACATTCAATAGCTTATCAAAATACTCCTTCCATTTTCTCTTTATCTCTCATGGGTGTGTTAACAGTTCCCATCTTCCTTTTTCACTAGCTTTGAGGTAACTTTCTGTAAGTCCATACAGCATCCTTTTACTGCCACTTACATCCGCTTCCATTTTGTGTGTAAATCCTTCCCAACTCTATTTTATTCTCCTACCACCTTCTTACATCCCCGTTTGCTGTTGACATTCTTCCTTTCTTCTGTTTGATCTCTGTTCCATTCTTGCCAGGCGGTCTTTTCTTTCATCATTTTCCTCATTCCACCAGGGTGTCTCCTTTTCTTCACTCTTTTAGATGTCCTGCCACAAGCTCTCTGCTGCACTAACAAATGCCTTTTTTTAAATTGGCCCACTGCTATATTTTCTAACTATGGTAATGGCTTTACGTCACACCGACAGATAGGTCTTATGATATAGATGTTGATTCCCATAGGGAATCAAATATTTGCCCTGAATGTGTAACTTTATAATACCAATATAAATGGTCCGTTATTGGACATTATACATTTTCCAGCTAACTAATTCCTGGTTGCCAGCATTTTGCCCTCATGTGCTAGGTGGGGCTCATCAGTTGGTACCTAACACCTACCAAGGCATCAATTTTTGGTAAATGTCCAATAATGGTATTATAGATAGGCCTTATGGCGACAATGGGATAGGAAAGGGCTAAGAGTTGGAAGGAAGCGGCCATGGCCTTAAGTTTAATAAATCATTAAAATATAACGTATGCAATGAAGGTATAAAAATCAATGTAATAAAGTTCTTACTTTGCTGCGTCTTCATGCAGTGCACTCCTACTTTGCCAAGCTTGGCCCTAATCACTCGGTCAGTACCCGAGAGGTAGATATAACGATTACCAGCCAACGTAACTCCCGACGAGGTCAATATGTCTTGCTTTTCGAAACCTTGGGCCAATTTTGCGATTTCATCCTTGGATACCTGAAAAGCAAAAAATTCAGAATAAAATCCTCACCATATTTGTAAGCAAATAAAGACAGTTGACATAAAATATCAGATGAGCGAGTGAATGAAGACCATTTAGAACAACATTTTAAAACTGTAGTTTATAAACATATTAAAAACAAGAGGAATATACACAATTAAAAGTAGGGATGTCCTAGATGAATTGGTGGAAGCAGGAAGATAAGGGCAGAGAGCCGGATTTGAAGTAGTGATTGTTTCAAAGGAAAATTCTACTAGATTAGGGTTAGTGTGTATATCAGGATCCAGATTTTCTGGAGATGTCACCGTATAATTAGTGCAACATATATAAATCCTAATCATGACCCCCTCCCATTATAAAAATGTGTATTTAATAAGGCATTTTAATCTCATATTGTCATTTTCAGCAATTCATTACGTTAAATTCTCGTTTTGAAGTCGTTCATTGTCTGCATTATTATTTAATCATTCTTATGAATTTACGTTTGGTAATGAATGTATCTGAATATAATCCAAGCATTCAGTAAACTAGAATACTGAAACATCAAATGACTCCGCTCTCAGTTCAAAAACTGAAATAAAGTAACCTATAACCCTTATCCGAACTCTTTGGAAATCCACATCTCTAGAGAGACAAGACACTGCTTGTAATCTAGGATGGCCTTGTGATGAGAGTGAAGGTATTATCCTGTAGCACACACACATTCAACATTTAATTCAGATTGTTAGAGCACAAGTACATACAAATACATGCTGGTCAGTTTTGTTTTACAGTGAAAATTTCATTTATTTGTGTGTAATCCACATAGCTTTAGCTATCTATCAAATAGAAATATTTCACAATTTGGTCAGTTCTACACATTGTCAGATACCTTTGTGAGAACTATGGAGTGAAAGGGGCAGCCGATTAAAAATATACCATTCAGCAACATGTGAGACAACAAACAGGAGGTATCCAAAATACTGTTGGATGACTCTTAGATTCTCAGTTTTGCTTGTGAGAACTGCATTCTAAAAAAGGACCCAAATATTCTCTCAGGTGTTTCTGAATATTATAATTATTATTACTGATGATTCTTATTAATGGTATTTACTTCATTAAGAGTTAAAGGTAACTTTGATAATGCAAGCATTGACCACTTTGGTAAGCATACATTTTCCTTCATATTTGAGTCATTTTCTCATTCTTTTCAAGTCATTGAGTATACATAACCTATCGTCAACGAGAACAGCAAAACGGACCACAGGATTTAATGCCATTTAAGGCAGAGCAGCATAATATATATTAGCGTGTAAAATGGTTGCTATGTCTCACGGCTTCACTGACTTGCAAGTTCGAACAGACACACTAGACAACCTAAAGGCCTGCTCCCACCTAGTGAAATCTAATCGAATTTGTTTTTAACATGTGTTTAAACGTGAGATAGAGATGGCGATCGCCACAAGTCGAATCGAACCGAACAGGATTCCCTGCCAAGAATATTTTTACTAGCGGAGTGGAGTCAAACAGAATTATCAACATCCGTAAACACCGTAGAAGATCGGGATCTTTCGGTCGGCCATTTGGCGGCAAATGTGTATATCAGCTTCTGCTCAGTGTTGCCAACTTCGGGGTTTAACCCCTAAAGTGGGGGGTGGGGGTGGATTTAATCGTCCCAGAGGGAACGTTGGGGACAGGGGGAATTTTACGGGGGGGGGGGGGGGCCGCTGGGGGATGACTGAGGAATTCTGAGGGGCTATGGGGATGACAATCATTGTTTCATTGCTATAGCATGCTCGTGTGCCATCTTGAGGTTTAATATTTTCGCTGTTTGCCAGACACTGCAATTAATCATGCAACGTCATGATTTTCTCTTCTAGCAGCTCTAAACGCACAAACTCTTGACGTGCCTTGAGATCCCCTCTTCTTATCTCTTTAACAAACTCAGCATCTGCTTTATTCTTTCTTTTTCACTTTTTTGGTATTGACTACTAGCAGATAGGTGTATTTATGTACAAATATACTGATGTTTTAATTAATAACTAATAATGCACCATAATATCAGAGACATGCATACCTCTCACCTTCTCTCTCTGTCTCTCCTCCTTGGTAACCACAGCAGCATTTATTTCTTTTGGTAAATGTTGAGGGGAATCACAGACTTCGGGTCCAGCACATAGTTCATTGGTCCGTTGTTAAGAGAAAACATCAATAGTAGTGATCGTCATGTAGGAGGGAAATCCCTGCAATACGTGAAAGTAGCAGTCTGATAACTTAACTTGAATCAGTTTGGACTGGGAATCTGAAGTTCATGTAGTTGTAAGATCATTCGCATGGTGTTTCAACAAAATAAGGCAATATCTGCGAGTTGTGAATATTCTGTGGAGTGATTTATTCCTTTTGTGAATAACGGCAGCAACATTATTATTATCATTATTATTATTAGAGGGTTATTGTCTCATTTAGAGGGATTTTAGAAGTGACCTGGGGGGATTTTGGACTTACATGTTGGCAACACTGTTCTGCTGGGAAGTGAGCTGTTTCCTGGAAATGATCGGGAACGTTCTGTTTCATTACAGTTTATTCAACGGAAAACTTAACAGGTTAGTTCAAAAGTATACAGTAATTTCCCTTATGAAAAGACCCACGAGTACCATTATTGCAACAACAGTAAGAAATAATGCCTTGGATGGAATAAGCGAGGCAACAACTTATAAAACAGGTTAGAATGTTAGAATTTGCATATGCATATGCAAATTATCTCAATTATTGTTGACTTCATCACAAAATCATGTTATATCGGAGTCCACATGAAGTATATCAGTACAATAATCACTTGGGATGTACAGTACCTTTAAGTGTTTATTGTATTTACAGTTTAACAATTTCGTACGTGGCATTCCCTATGTTTGACCAAGGGGGTGACACTTCATAGGGAGCGTCCGAAGCAGTTCCGAGATGGGCCCCTCAATCTCCGCCAACAAGTGAAAACAAAAATTCTCTTACAGAGGGTTAATTTAGAAGGCAGTGGTTGGCATAACACATTCACTTGCGCGGTACAGCAAATTCAAAACACAACACTGTTATCGTTGCGCGTGAAGGGAACTTGGTCGTACGGTAAGTATTAGTGCTTGTTAGACGAAAATTTGTTGAGATTCTTTCGCATTGAAAGAGATTTTTGATCCAGTTTTTTGAGAGTATGGAGTGAAGTTACAATTATACACGTTCTTAGTGTGAAGAAATAGTATTATGATCATGAACGTATTTCACATTGAACTACCTAGCTGTTGCGAGTAAACGTGTGTGTGATTGTGCTTAAGTGCTGTTTGGAATAAAATTCAAAATATAAACTGTGTGCATTATGCTGTGGTTTACTTCTTCCTTTCCTTCTCCTGTTTTCCATTCCCATACATAAAAGTCGTGGGAAGGGTTTAACGAACGAGCGAAAGAATGAGGTTACGTTAGATCGTGATTTAGGCAAATATGGGCGTTTTGGGGGTTTTATATGAATTGCATTAACATTTTCGGTAATCAATGTTGCATTTATTATCTAATAGATGTAAATGTACATTACAATGCGAACGGCGAAACAACGATACAAGCTAGCATTATTGCCAACATACAAATACGGTAATTGCAATTTTCTTTTCAAGAAAAAAGACACGAGAGAAGCTTTAGATACAACTTTTCTACCGAAATGCAATCATTATCTCTATCACAATTAAAATTTTAACAAAGTAACAACTGTTATTAACAAGTTTATTACGAGGTATTATCGTGGTATTTACTTCCTTATGTTGGCGGAGATACAGGGGCCACTATAGCTTCCATGACCTGTTTTCTCAGTGAACTATATTATACAGGAGTGACGGATCTATTCCTCTTATATGATCCTTGCGTTTGACACTGTCGTACATGTGTTCCCAACGAACCATACTGCATACGAAACTGGTCTGCTGTGGCAAATAATTGATGTCGAGGCTACCTCTATTAACGATATTATCCTGCCATAGTACGCAACCTACAGTACTTTTAGATTGATCCCACACTCCATCTGAAGTAGCATTTCCACCTGTAAAATTGAATTGTTTTGTTAAATTCTATCTAAAATAGTTGTTGAAATTTCAATTCACTGAGATTTAACTTCATCGCGCAATAACAATCTGGGTAAGCTTGAATACTCTCATTTTGGCTCCCTTGAGAAGTTAATTTCATGCACCTAAAATATTCTCCAATTTCTTCTTTTCACTCCGTTTTTTGCTTCCTCACAAGGCTAGCGCTATCAGACCGTTCATTATATGCTTTTAAGTTTCCCGTAGAATCCCGTTCGATTCTGTTCCGCTAGATGTGACCAAGGATCATATGTGACCGGTCGAGCGGAAATGTCGACGGTTCGATTCGATTCCACTAAGTGGCCTTAAAAGTTCCAGTCGAAACCGATTAATGCGGCATCGCTTTTACCGACGTATTGGATATAACGGCGAAATCTAACAGTCCAGTACAAATCATGTGCGTTAAAAAAAACCCGCTTAGTACGACATAAAACTGCGTATTTTTGTCACATTTTCGGAGAAACCTATCAGCTATAATGTATTATGTCGATTTTTGTTTGTTACACAGTTGAGGATTGCCGACAACAATGTAAAAATGATTTTCAAACTAGTTTTTAGTAGACCGTAGATTTCAAATAATTCTGGCAAATAGTCAAGGCAGGCATCGCTGTTAGCAATTGGTCTTCTCGGATTTGTCGTATGGGCACACCATATGTTTACGGTAGGAATAGACGTAGATACACGAGCTTACTTTACCTCCGCCACTATAATCATTGCTGTTCCTACGGGAATTAAATTTTTTTCTTGATTAGCCACACTTTATTTAACTCAATTAACAGGCCTTCGGGCTGAGCAGCGGTCGCTAGGTGGGCCAAGGCCCTTCAAGTGCTGTAGCGCCATGGGTGTATGTGTCGTTAACACGGGAAAATCGTGCCTCTAGACATGGCCAGCAAAGGTCTTTTGAGGGATGGCATAAGCATAGTCTATGTAATATTGACTTTTAAATCATTTTTTGAAAGGAAAACACCCGACTAGATTTTTGCCTTCCCCCGATGGCTAGGCGGGGGGGGGGGGGGGGGAGGAGCGGCCCTACCTTGCCCCCGGGTATGGGCGCACTTGACCCCTACCCTAATACCTCAAACAAGAAACTAAGGAAGTATCAGAAATGACTAATCTTCAAATATGACATCCTATAATAAGACTTCGGAAGGTTTAGCACATCAAACGAATGAAGAAAGGATCGTACACAAATAGGGAAAGTTTTCCTATCCGTTACAGCATAGTTCAGTGAACCGACACGGGAGTGAATACGGTCGCTCCCAGGAAATCAGCTGTGATGTTACCGTTGCAACATGTCATGGGATACTGACGCACATAATTACGATCGTGCATAATTCACTTTCCGACTCGACACACCGTACCAGCTGAAAGCATGCTCGTCTAACTTATTTTCAAGAGTATGATCCTAGAGTGTGGAGCGTCATTGGTAGATTTACTGATGAAAGTAATAGAATTCCCAGCTGAATGTTGAGAAAGGACTAAGTTCATTGTTTTGAAGATATTTCAAACAGTAAGGTTGTATTATACTTAAATTTAACAATTAAATGATGCAGATAAAGCGTAGGCATTCTAAGGTCTTAAAGTTCAATAATTTAGGATGTTAATAAAACATTTAAAAGAAATTATGAAATTGGTTTGTGATGGTAGCCTAGGCCTACACATTATTTGGATTATGTTTACTTAAATTTGCAATAAGTGTATGTCAAATGATCTGATATTGTTCTAGATCTAGATAAATAAAACTATTGATTTTGTAATTAGCAATGTTTTCACTGCTTCCATATCAATGACTTTGAGGTTATGAGTATGCCTATCTGTTTAAAAGCAGTTCTTTTCAGATTTCAAAAACTGGTCACATTCAAAACAGAACAGAATTGTATATGATATAGCTTACAAGCTCCTGAACTCGTCGGTGATGGGGTAGTCCTTTAACAATTCCAGCAGTTATGTCATCTAGTGGACATGAGTGGCAACAGCAGAGACATGGTACACCTAAATTAACAAGTTAGTGAAAGTTTTCGTAAGGATTGAGAAAGGTAAATGTCACCGTTGGTAAGTTTGATGGGAGTAGAACATTGTCGGCATGTAAAAGAACTCCCGTGGGACAAACTTACGGCACCTCGAGTCTCAGAAAACCGTAAATGTTAGCGAGACGTAACAAAAATAACATTATGTCGGTCGACCACTTGCTTTCTTGGCTTGCGCTGCGTGAACCGTCAACGACAGACCCCAAGTGTAAGCATATGAATTGTAGAGCATAGAAACCTCCCTTTGGGGATCATTGTAAATACCTAGGTATTAATATAAGCAAAGATCTTCATTGGGGTAATCACATAAATGGAATTGTAAATAAAGGGTACAGATCTCTGCACATGGTTAAGAGAGTATTTAGGGGTTGTAGTAAGGATGTAAAGGAGAGAGCATATTTGTCTCTGGTGAGACCCCAACTAGAGAATGGTTCTAGTGTATGGGACCCTTACCAGGATTACTTGATTCAGGAACTGGAATAAATCCAAAGAAAAGCAGCTCGATTTGTACTGGGCGATTTCCGACAAAAGAGTAACATTACAAAAATTTGGGCTGGGAAGACCTGCGAGAAAGGAGACGAGCTGCTCAACTATGTGGTATGTTGCAGGTTATAAATTTCATCTTTGTCCGTATTGAAGATCTACTTGTGATACAAATTCTTATAATTTTGTTAATTCAATAAATTGTATTGAATAGGTGGTAATTAACAAAATTATAAAATAAATTGTATTGAATAGATGGTAATTAACAAAATTATAAGAATTTGTATCACATACGTGGTATGTTCCGAGCTGTCAGTGGAGACATGGCGTGGGAGGATATCAGTAGACGAATAAGTTTGGATGGTGTCTTTAAAAGTAGGAAAGATCACAATATGAAGATAAAGTTGGAATTCAAGAGGACAAATTGGGGCAAATTTTCGTTTATAGGAAGGGGAGTTAGGGATTGGAATAACTTACCAAGAGAGATGTTCAATAAATTTACAATTTCTTTGCAAACATTTAAGAAACGGCTAGGAAAACAGATAGGGAATCTGCCACCTGGGCGATTGCCGTAAATTCAGATCAGTAGTGATTGATACAAAAAAGTCCAGGATGTTATATACCTATTTCCAACCGGCTGCCCTCTAGAAGCTATTTTGTTATAGTCCACAGTAAAAATAACTCATTAAGATTAAATAAATATTTCAATATTATCCTCTAACTTCCCATCGAAAAATTGTTTGACCTCCAGTATTTCAGAGTACTTGACGTATCCTGTCACCAGACACGATATAGGGGTCACATAAACCCCGATTTGCAATCCTCTTCACCGAAAAGAAGATCCATTTTAGTTTTGGACATTTTCCATATTAAATAGATTAGGACCAAAAAACTTTACTGTATTGACTTATGTTTGTATATATTGTATATAATGTATATGTTGTATATAGTGTATATATTAGTATGTTTATATTAGTTAAAAAAGGTCCCAAACCTTGACCTAAAGGTTGTTTACAGGCTGAAGATGCCCAAAATAATGGGTGAAACATGTACCTGACCAAATGAGTCTACATAAAATCATGTAGATAATAACCACATTAAACGTGGAAAGTATTGAATAGGTGGTTTTTTATTTAATTATCCTTGATATCTATGCCTAACGTCATCTTCAATACGGAACAATAATGAGAGTTGTTACTTGCAAGTGGTATGTTCCGAGCTGTCAGCGGAGAGATGGCGTGGAATGACAGACGAATAGGTTTGAATGGCGTCTATAAAAGTAGGAAAGATCACAATATGAAGATAAAGTTGGAATTCAAGGACAAACTGGGGCAAATATTCATTTATAGGAAGGGGAGTTAGGGATTGGAATAACTTACCAAGGGAGATGTTCAATAAATTTCCAATTTCTTTGAAATCATTTCGGAAAAGGCTAGGAAAGCAACAGATAGGGAATCTGCCACCTGGGCGACTGCCCTAAATGCAGATCAGTATTGATTGATTGATTGAGAAGCAATGGCCAGTTTAAACTGTAGTGGTGGTATGTGAACGTACAGAGTTTCCTCTACCTCGCCGCTTGGAGCGCTGTAGTTGCAACGGATGAATAATATCAGAGCTTCACGACTGTATATATTAGACTGTGGTTATACTCTTAAAATTTACCATGAAATAGGTTTATATAATCTCAATATAATGAAACGTGTTCTACACTTCAATAGTTTATTTTCTCACCTTACCATAAAAATGTCGAATTTACTTTCATGTCCATCCCTAGGATGAGACGTTCAAGGTACTTAAACAGGTCAGACAAGAACTCATTTTACCATCAATTCTCACTGCAGACCAATTATAATCTGCCCTTAATCCCAAAGTTCCCCAGTATGGCAAACATCTTTTACCTCTGCACTGTCGCATACATTCTCTAGATCTACCAGACAACAGAACTGGCACATACTGAAAATCTGATCCTGACAGATCCTCTGTGATCTGAAACTACACTGGTTTACAAACAACTCACAGCCACTGATCAATATTCCTTTCACATGTCCAGGGATTCACTGGGATCTATGAGTTCACCCAAAACACTATTCATTTTCTTTTCCCCCTCCCTTACTAAGATTCTTTACTACTGTCCAGAATGGTTCTCCTGCCACTGGTCCTAGACTTTCCAGGTTAATACAGATATTTTCCCACGATGACTTCTTGGGTTCAACGATTCGTTTTGCTCTGTTTCTTTAATCTACACACAAATCCCTGTGTGCATCAGTCCTTGTCTGGAGCCACTTTGTCATCCAACAAGACGTTCACCTTCATGGTTGTTCCTAGGTATTCCCTTGTAGTTTTTACTGCAGTATACCTGTATGCCACCCATTCTCGTATCCTGAACGTGCTTACAGTCTATTGTTTGCAACTTTTCACAGATCATATCCACGCACTTCTAATTTTCTCACCGTGAAGATTTTCTACCCTTATCCGCCTGCAGACAGACTTCACTTTCTCTATCTCTATCAGAGAGTGGTATCACCAAAAAATCCCCAGAATACCCACACATTCTCACCTGCAACGACATCCACATTCCCGGTTCTCTGCTTCTAGAGCGCATGAGTAATTTCCTGAATGTATTAGTAGCCGCTAATCCCAGGCTAGCACAAAAGTTCAGTAAACACTTCCCATTTGAGAAGGTGCTAGCATTAGGGCCTAGGAAAATAGGAACATGTCCAGAGAGGAAGCTAGGTGGACCGAGGTTAGGAAGCTTTCCACCTGTAAATCCAGTCTTTTATTCACTGACAACAACATATGTACAACATTATAACTGAAGCACTCTTTCAAAAGTAAACCAATAAACTCCTATTGGCCTCTTACATACAAGAGAGAACAGAAGATCCATTTTCCCCAGAAAATATAATGGAAACAAGTAGTACTAGAAAGTAATATTAAACGTTAACATTAAAGAAAAAGAAACTGCCTTCAACTGGCCATAGGCCCCTGGACTACGAACCCGGCCCATCCAAACAGCACAGCACACACAGAAGCACAACTCAAATCCACTTACACACCCATTCGCGGCCACAAGCATTAACCTCTCACTCAATACACACACATACAACATTCACTCACGACTTACGCTCAGATGTTCGCAGCCCAGAAGCCTTGGGTTCGAAAGGAACCTCCCAGTAGTTGCTCAAGAGAGCGACAAATAATTAGTGAGAATCTAACGCTGGATACAACCAGCCACCAAGACTACGTTAGAGAAGGGAAGGAAGGGACAGGAGGGGGAACAACCAATGTAGAAACAATACACTCGACTCACAGCCCAGGCGCACTTCAAGTGTCTGTACGAGTCTTGTGAGAGAGCGTAATAGAAGCTTCTCGTAACGCAATTTCTTAAATACATGAAAATATCTGTGATACATTCCTATAAGCTTCTGTATCTCTCCCACATTTACCCACCTCTTTCTCGTATACTTCAGTTCTATTTTCAACTCACACTGAAATCACCCATTAGCAGCATCCTATCCTTGCCGTTGACATTGATTATGGTGACACTCAGTGTTTCATAAAACTTCTCAACTTCCCCTCATCTGCACCCTCACTTGAATGAAAATTAAAAACCTACAAACTGCTTTCCAGTCAGGGATGGGATGAATGAAGCTCCCAACTTGCGGAGAGGATATGAATTGAACCGGCTGCCAAGGCCTGTAGCACTCCTCTGGGGCAGGGATTAATGTCCGACAGATGAAATTACAGTTGCTGGAATGAAAGACGACAGGGAAAACCGGAGTACCCAGAGAAAAACCTGTCCGCCTCCCATTTGTCCAGCACAAGTCTTGCAAGGAGTGACCGGGATTTGAACCACGGTATCCAGCGGTTGAGAGGCCAGCAAGCTGCTGCCTGAGCCACGGAGGCTCTCCTCACATGATGAATATGCAGAGACAATATTCTCGTCTAATTCCTCCAACTGCCAAGTCTACCCACATCATTCTTTGTTCATTTAAAGTATATGACAAAAACTATGTTGCGTGCAATAGTATTCCTGCTGAACAGTCCCACACCACACTGCCCTTTCAACACTCATCAAGAATACTTAATCTCCTATCCCTTCCTCGTCTCCCCTTATCCAAAGGTCAATAACACATTCAGATGCATCCTCTTTGCTGATTCAGCCAGTTCTTACACAGCCCCCACTAATATAGATAGCTGCACACCAAAATTCCAGTGTTGTTCGCCAAGTTGTTTCCAAGGAGTCCTCACATGTCAAATGGTAGTGTGACATATGTCCTTAGCTTGTTTAAAATGTTTTGAGTGTGATTGGTGAAAATTTTGTGAAGCAGGATGCTACCCTATTTACAGTCCCGGTGAGGATCTCTCCTCTAACAGATTAGAGAACACTGGATTATATAATCCTAGCCACCTGAGCATACGGAGGGCCATGACAATATGTCCGAGAGGCTCACTCCATTCCACAGCAACTGGTATCCCCACTCTCAGGACCACTCCCTAGGCCACTCAACCGTTAACCTGCACCACGAAGCACCTTGTGCAGCAATGAAATTGAAAGTTTTGAATATTACTGTGGGATTATTTATTTTCTTCACAATTTGCTTTTCATCTCAGAGATACAGATATGGAGACGATGGGATAGGAAAAGGCTAGGAGTAGGAAGGAGGCGGCCGTGGTCTTAAGGTACAGCCCCATCAGTGGGATTGTTTCAAAGACCTTGTAATAGTTTTACTGTAGACAAAAGACATTCCTGGAAAAGGACCAATTATAACAAAAAAAGACAAGTTCCAAACATTTCATTAGAAGCTCAGTATGGTAGTTCAAGAATATTTAGAACAGGAATCAGAAACTATTTTTCTGTGTTTTGCCACTCGCATGCATTTTGACTGCCTTTCCACAAGTATTAATTTTAATTGTTCATAAAATAATTCTGTGCAATATAAGCATTGACCAATAAACAACCAATCCAAAGAACAAAGAAGCAGATGAATTCTATGATGCACGAGGAACCTACAAATACCACTACACTGAGCTGGAATCAAACCCGCCAAATAGGGGTCGGAGAGCCAGCGATCTAGTCTTCAAACTGGCCAGACAAATTCATTATAATCTATATAAATATAAGAGTTTTATCTGCACATTGCTCAGAATTTGAAAATAACAGCATTTTTGTATCAGTCATGCCCGCAGTAATAAGGAAATTAATTTTTTACTTTTCCGTAATTTGTCTGTACACGCATCACGAGAAAACTGCTGAAGAGAATTTTAACGAAAATCGGTAAGTCAGGGGATGAGCCACTACAATCTAAGCTATACATCATTTTATTCACGCTGAGTGAAATGGTAGTTCAGGGGAAGGTCTAAAATTTAATTCTCAAATATTTATATTATTAGTGGTCCTATCAATAAATACTACATAACTAAAGTTACATAAAATTAAATTTCCAATCATTTATGTTTTATACATTTTTACCATACCAGCTATGATATTTATGAATTTGTACTTTTGTTGCCAAGTCCATATCAATACCGAGCCACGATAAAATGGGTTCACAGAATTTAATGAAAATCGGTATATAGAGTCGGGGAATAAGAAACTACAGTCTACGCTATAAACAACTTTATTCACCATGGATGAAATTTTAGTTTAAGGGAAAGCACCTAAAATTTAATTTTTAAGCTAAATACCTATGTTATTGAGCCTATCGAAAAGTACTACATATCAAGTTATAGAGAATACAATTTCTGATCATTTATGTTTTATTCAGTTTTACCGTACCGACTATGATAAGAGTGGTATTTGAGAGTCGGAGGAATACTAAATGTGAAGGTGTACAATATCGAAAGCGCGTAACATTGATCAACAATAACATTACATTGACCATTGTTTGTTGTGATGGTCTTCGCCTCTTATGCTGCCATTCAACTCCGATAGATGGGATTACTGCTGCGCACCGAGTATAACAGCCAGACTGAATACTGGCAGGAAATAGCTGGGGAGTTAGAAAACTTTCTTCATTAGCATGCCATTTCTCTGATTCATACATTTTCTGATACTGCTTGTACACAATGCACTGGTTCATCATAGTAATCCAGCTATTCGATCCCTACCCTGAAGCGCTGTTCTGAATGAGCGGTGTGCACACTTAAGGCAGAGGTACACTTAGTAGTAGGGCTTGGTCTAGAAATACAATTAGGGCTATTTCTAATAATAGCACCACAATTCATTAAATAACTAAATTCAAACATGAAAAAGAGTCATTTCTTAAGAAAAGCTTCCTCTTCACTTTTATTAATTCTGCATTCATTTTATTCCAAATTAGCAGTGAAGAGGGGGTTTTTCCCGTCTTGGAAGAAAAATTCACCTCCAAATCTGATAGAATTTTCTGCCGCCAGTGTAGTGAATTTATATTTTCTGACTGATCGGGTACACCTAGGAAACAGATGATTATAACGGCATAGTTTTTGCCCTGGGACTCTCCACTATTCGACACCCCCTCCCCAAAAGAAGACTTAAGGGTGTTCACGGATGTCTGTGGCTGGGTCGTTCCAGCTCTGGAACTTTGGACCGTTAGATCGGCAACGCAATAGTGTTCATTGAAAGTGAGAAAATGTGCTTTTTATTTGATCGAGTATTTCAAATGAAAGCATTGCTTTTACCGTCATCATTGTAATGACCTATGTTCATTCCAGTTGGGAAAACCACTAAGACAGCCTTTCTGAGGATGTAAAAAGTCAGATGGAGGGAGTGACCGTCATAATGAAAACTCCCCAACCTGACTGAGGTAGGCAAGTTGGCCTACCATTACAATGAAAATTCCCTAATCCAGTCCCCATATGAGAAAGGACATTTGGTGACTTCCCTGTCGCATTTCCAGGGTAACATTATGAGCTATGCAAAATAATACAATCTTGCTCACAACGTGTGCACTACCAAACCTAGAATTCTGTATACAATGTAAAATTCCTCAGCGAAGCACGAGTACATCAGCTATTTAATGAAATATAATTGAAGACCCAAAATAAAAAAAGTGTTTTGAACATCATACACTACCTCATCTCAAGTATCTGGATACCTTTTCAAATTGCACTTAAATTTAACCCGTCACATTCTATATTATTGGACATTAATGCGGGGTACGCCCACACTTCGCCTTTATGATGGTTTTAACTCTGCTGGGAATAGTTTCAACGAGGTGTCGGAATTTCCATTCTTTCCCAAGAGCGGAAACCAGAAAGTTGGACGCAGAGCAGTCAACATGCTAACTCATCCTAAAGGTGTTGCATTGTGTTCAGGTCAGGACTGTGGGCAGGCCAGTCTATTTCCAGAATGTTATTTTCAACAAACCATTGCCTCACAGATGCAGCTTAATGACAGGGTTCTTTGTTATGCTCTTGCAAACATTCACCCCTGAACCAATCCTCTACTGTACGCAGTACACAATGGTTTAAAATGTGTTCATATCCTTGACATTTAGTTCTCTTAAGCGCAATAAGGAGGTCACACCTTAACCATGAAAAGCACCCTCATACTATTTTTTTATGGATAGTGTTACCGCAGTTTGGTGGATCAGCAGAGGTGAAAGAAGGTGCCGGGGTGAATGGGTCTAACTACCAAATCAAAGTTAATTTAAAACTTTAACAAAGGTTATATTTTCTGAGTTTTAACAATTAATAACAAAAATCTAAGAAATTTTGAGTAGGTGAAGAAACAAGACTAGGAAGGATCCAAGATTTCAGAATTATAACACTTTTGGGCTACAAGCCCCTAGTTCTACAAGTCTGAGCTCCTAGTTCAGCATGACCAAACAATGATTTGTTCAAAGGGCAGAAATCCCCTAAAACATGGAGCACCAGCTCTGTAATTTACAATATCAAGCCTCCTAGGGGCACATTTACAGGCACTAGGCCGATGAAACAGGGGCTATTCCCAAACTATGGAGAAATTTAAAACATTAAGGAAGGGAAGAAAATCAGTTACCAAAACGTAGTCACCTCAAAACCAAAATGAAGGGGAGCTCGAGAGGGTAAATCACTATCCCCAAATTACAGTTAGATTTTAGTTTTTACATAACCCGGCAGAACTTACATTTTAGAGAAAAGGTTACATATTAAAGTTTCGGACCTTTCCCGCGGGTTAAACTGCTGAGCTAGCAAGAAATAAGATGTTAAACGGCCATTACCTTGCTGAAGACCTGCTGCCTGATGAAAGAGGGGCCACCCGCCTCCTGCTTCACATCCACACACTTAGATAGACGATCAAAATGGTTAAGAGACTTGAAAATCAGCAGTTTATAAACTCTGGGAAAGTTCGAGACCTTTCATGAATAAAACAGCCACACCCACTCAGTTTTATTGGGTAGCTTAAAGTTACACACCAAATCGAAGAAGCAGCCTGTGATTGGTAGGAAATTACAGAAATTCTTGATTGGTTAAATTCAAAACAGGCAGAACGAAAGGATAAATACTGCCAACCCAAAAATGAATGAACGAAATTTAGTAAAGGAAAAACTTATGAAAACAAAATTACTTCTGAAAGGCTCTTTCACTTCGCACCAGGGTGCATGATCATAGTTTTTGTAGTGACCTCTATGAGAGAATGTCCAAACTTCTTGATGAATGGAAAACAAGAACAAGTAGAATTTCACACAGTTCAGGAAACTTCACCATAAAAAAATTACGGTAGTGACGTCTTCTGAGAAAATTTACAAGTTGGTCCAGTTTTAAGTTCAGAGTTCCTCCTGTAGAGGTTTTATTGGTGCAAGATTTAAAAGTGCGGTGTAGGGGTGTACCTCCCGGTACAGATAGAATTGAAGCTAAGGTCATTTCAATTGATGCTAGGATAACTAAATATTGTGACAACGTACAAGATTCAGATTATTTTGAATTAAACAATCTTTTCGATAGGAAGTCAAATGTACTTGCAACACCACCTCCTCTGTACTTCACTACTGGCACCACACCTGACTGCAGGTAACCTCCAGGCATTTGCCAAACCCAAACCCTCCCATTGGATTACCGGAGGATATAGTGTGTACCATCGCTCCAAATCACTTGTTTCCAGCCATCCACTGTCCAGTGGAGTGTCTCTTTACACCACCTCAAGCATCGCTTAGCATTGACTACAGAAATATTTGACTTAGGACCAGCAACTGTACCACTGTACCCCATGCTTTTAAAATTCCAAAACAGGCATTGTTCTGCCTGCACTGCTAGTGGCACTTTGAAACTCACGAGCGATTCTTTCTGTTTATTTCTAGCGATTATTTGACAACCATTATTGTAATTTTGAGGAACAAACATTTTTAAGTAGGCCTACATAAAATTAGGTTTATTATTTTCTTGAAATTGCATTTCAGATGTCTAATCTTGCATTATAACACCCATTATGGGTGCCTAAAAGAACTTCCATTCTGACAAGAGTAGGACCCAGAACGGCAACATCCAAGAGGAGACTTAAAACATCAAAGAAGAATCGTACCAGTAAGGGAGTAAAATCATTAAACACCCAGCGCAGCACACACTATAAGCTTGTGTTTTCAGAGAATGGAAGAGATCTACTTAGAAGTTTCTTTTTCTGCCAGAAGACTCTTGAGTGCAGTTTGTCCTCTTTTCCTCAACCCTGTACAACCTCTTAGTGTTCTCTCAACCATTGTAAGAGCGTACTTTATTACACCATATGAATTTTGGCACTTCTCAGACTGACAGTGGTTGTGTAGTAGACAGAGCTTCAAACAGGAGTAAATTTTGTAATGAGAGCAATTGAATGGGTGCTCACAAAAACGGGCTGACCATTTTTTTTTAATGAGTCATGTGCTGCCATCTATTGCAGAAGGTTCAAACTATCTCTAAGTTGGGATAACATGAGGGAATCCTGTGTGATGAGATACAAAGCTCTCAATTTAAGCCATTTTATTTAGACTATTTTTGTTATTGCAAAATCAGGCTATCAGATCTTTACGCAGGAGGCGCTGCTGTATAGTAGATTAGCAAACCTCATTCCTATGTATGGTAGTGGCTGTGGGTGAAAAGTGTTTTATATACTAAAACTACCCATTCACTCCAGTATTTTAATAAAAAATCTCATTTCATCTCATTTGACACTGAAATGGGGGACTAAACATTCCACAACAAGATATACTCTGAACTCTCTCTCTGGATTGTGTTGGCAAAATAGAAATAGCGAGGAATATGACTGCTGACATTAACAAAAGGAACAGTACTGGTGGTCGGCCATCGCTTGCTAGTATTGAGCTGCCACAAAAGTACAATGGATATAAGGCCAATAAAGCCAGCAAAGCTTAAGGACTTGCTTGAATATGTCCCTCCAAGATATCACCAGTATTACAGTGAACCGACAGCTGGGAAGGGCAAGAAGTGGCTGAGGAATCCTCCAATGCATTAGATTATGACCCATATGACATTGTCCCATGAGTGATATGTCATATCCCAAAATAAGTCTGCAGAATCTTTATATCTATTTTTCTGTATATAAAAAACTTTTTGTATCGTATGATCATATAACATTTGGTTACAAATCTAAGGTAAATATTATTTATCACTAGGTCATGCAAAAGTAAATTTTCTTCAGTTTTTATATTCCTATTTTTCCAAGCACCTTTCATTTTTAATACAGTTCTATTATTTGCTATTGATAATTTAAAAGGTACTACAATGAGATAAAATAATAATAATAAAAAAAAAAAAAAAAAACGGTATAGTTTTTGTTTCTAGACATTTACAAAAGTCAATTTATCTCTGTTCTGACAAAATGTTGGTTAGCCCATTTTTGCATGCACCCATTCCATTTCAGAGGAAGAAATACGCGATACTTTTATGAAATAATAAAAACTTACCAGTCACTATTTTTACTATTTATTCCACTATGAATTTCAAAGACTTTGCTCTATCGTCGGCTGGTGGAATGGCGACTCATACTTGCGGATAGAACTTTTGACTAGTTTTTTTCAATTTTCATAACAAATTAATTCAGTGCACCCATTCCATTTCAGAGGAAGAAATACGTGATACTTTTATGAAATAATAAAAACTTACCAGTCACTATTTTTACTATTTATTCCACTATGAATTTCAAAGACTTTGCTCTATCGTCGGCTGGTGGAATGGCGACTCATACTTGCGGATAGAACTTTTGACTAGTTTTTTTTCAATTTTCATAACAAATTAAGTCAGTGATGAAGAAAACCTACCATACATAAAAATATGGTTTAAAATAGGAATATTTTGCACAATCACGATTCAGGCAATCTGATAACTTCAGACAGTGAACGTGAGTAATTATGCATGCAGTGTAAGTTGTGGAAGGGCAAGTAATAATTCAGATAGCAGCAAGGACCCTCGTTCTCCTTTCTATTGTCCGCCCCAATATTTAACATATGTATAGGTGTTGTGTCTTTAAGATGACATTATTTCTGAGACATCTTTATTACTTGTATTATTAAGAAATCTACACTTAAAATGTATTGAGATCCCCTTTTCATAACTTGTTTTTCCTACCAGGATGTTATGAAATAGATTCAAGAAAATAATGACATTAAATTTCAGAGATAGTAGGGAAATTTCAGACAGTAGTGACAGGCTGTACAAAATCAGACTAATTCTGCTTATGTTATGACAAAGTTTCAGAAGTTTACGCACCAAGAATGCTACTTTCGCTTGATGAAGGCATAATCGCGTGGCATGTAGACTGTTTTAAAGTGTACAACCCAGGTAAAATAACCAAGTACAGTATCATGCTTGGTCCGTGAATCCCTTTGTGAATAAATTTGCAAGTTATTGGTTTATGACGGAGCAGGTATTGACCCTAGAGAACAGCGATTGAATGATATCCCAGTCTTACAAAAGCTGGCCCCGTGGTGTAGGGGTAGCGTGCCTGACTCTTACCCAGAAGCCCTAGGTTCAATTCTTGGCCAGATCAGGGATTTCTACCTGGATCTGAGGGCTGGTTCGACTAGAATTTAGAAGTTATCTGACTGTGACAGAGGCCCCGGTCCAGAAATCCAAGAATAGTCGAGAGGATTTGTCGTGCTGACCACATGACCCCTCGTAATCTGCGCAGCGGTCGCTTGGAAGGCCTAGGCCCTTCGAGACTGTAGTGCAATGCAGGTGGGGGGGTTGTAATCTTTTGAAAGGGTATATCTATAGGGACAATTACTATAATACAGTAGCATGAAATGTAAAAGCCACTATTTGACTTGAAAACTGTCACATGCAATAAACTGAGAAACTAGCAGACTACTGAAAGACTTGGAAAGATGAAATGAAAGATATTATGTGCAGAGAAATTGCTTTTAGAAGTGATAGAGACCAGTGATATTCTTATTCAGTCCTGGAAGGAGAAGAGTATTAGTATCAAATTTTTTACATACCTTGAATATCTGAAGCAGAGATGTAAAATGTGTTTCTGTAACTAGGAATTATGCAGAACATTATGCTTATGTGTACATTTTAACCCCACACAGAACTAATTCCTGTAGAAGAAACATGAACATAAGTAATCTTACATACGTATAAGAGGTCTTAATTTTAGTTTCAATGTATTGTCTGACCAGTCACATGCCATAGCATTTTAACAGTACTACATAATGCAACCTTGAGTAGCTGCGTACCACAGCAGTTTAAAATCCCACGTTAGGCAACTTTGCAACACTGCTAGCTGTTGACAGTACAAGGTTGTGTGTAAATCAGGAGACCATGGCATGCAGGCTTGGTCAAGCCCTGGCCAGATTTTGCAGCATTATTCAAGGACTGTCATCAGCTGATGAGGACTTGTTTGGTGGTCAGCATGTTAAGATAAATTTATAGGGAGTACAGTATTACAAAGAAAACTGCAAAGGAAAATTACAGACTTCTCTTCAGTATTAAATTTCAAGTATCCAAAATGAGAATGTTTGATATAAAGGCACTGCCTACTATTTAAGAGATAGTACACAAACAATTTTATATGTGAATACTGACATGCAGCTGCATTTGCCAGCCACACCAAATAGATTCAGCCTGCAGTTGTGATTTTTAATATGTTCAGATTTTTGGATTTGAACAGTCGTTTGTTTTCTCCAATTAATATATTTTAAGATTCAGCTAATTTTCCAGAAGGAAACAAAGGGTTCAGGTCTGCAAACAAGTCTGAAAAACTCAACAGTTGCACAAGTAAGTGCACATCGGCCAGGAACTGGAAATGTGTGTGCTCTACAAAGAATATATCCCAAACTGCTTCTTAGCTCTTGTTGTAAAACAGTGTGTTCCTTATGATAAACTGGATTCTACCTAAAACCAAACCAAACCCTATGGCGCAACAATCCCAAAGGGTCTTGGCCTACCAAGCGACTGCTGTTCAGCGAAAGCCCTGCAGATTACAAGGTGTCGTGCGGTTAGCACAACGAATCCTCACTGACATGATTCTTGACTCTAGACCGGGGCCACCATCTACAGTCAGATAGCTCCTCAGGTGGAGTGGACCACGAACCAGCCGTCAGATCCAGATAAAAATCCCTGAACTGGCTGAGAATTGAACCGGGGGCCTCTGGGTAAGAGGCAGGCACGCTACCCCAACACCGCGGGGCCGGCATACTGGATTCTACCAAGTCGCTATTAAATATCACAAAATCATAGCATAGTGAGGCTGTGTCTTTTTTACCAGCCTATCTACCCCTCCTTTCTATTGCCTGGGCTCCAATCTCCATGACTACAGCTGAAATCTTATAATAGGTTCTGGAAGCTACACCGCGTCTCCAAATACCTGAACACATGCGCCATTTCTAAGAACTGAAAACCATATCTAATCTGCATGGAGTCAGTTTTAGTTTGGTATTCCAGGAATAAATTGTACTAAAAATACCATTACAATACAAAGCGTAATTACACCATGAGGGGTGAGGTTCGGGCATCACTTGCAAAATTTCATAACCCCATGCAGTTTTGTGAAATGATCTACATGTACTGTCATGACCAAGATCTCTCTGTGGGTATTAATGTGGAAAAGGAATTTGCAGCTTTCAACTGCATATGTTGCAGATAGCAGATTGACTATCTGAAATCCTCAATAGACTGGGATATATAATCTACAGAGTGGCTGCATAGGAAGGGGAAAATATGTGAATATGTAAGTGAATTGCACTTCCTTGCATTCTGAGAGTATTTTCAATTTTGCTTCTACATCAGTCTTTCATTGCTGAACAATATTAGAGAAAACAGCAGAAGCAAGACTGTCTTTGGTGAAGTGCAATGTGTTCGACTGAATTTGGTGCTGAAAAATGCTTCCGAAGTTAGATGCCAAATGACAGAACTGTACGGAACTCCAGGACTGCAAGCGTGTACAATCATTCAGAGAAACAAGCTGTTTAATGAAACAGGAAGCGCTTGTTATCCGAAGAAGTTGGGGACATCCTAGGTCAGTTCGTACACTACAGAATAAGGGACGTGTGGATGAGGAATACACTTATTTTCCTCACAAATCGATGAGCAACATCTGCTTCAGAAAATTATGACCGACTTGAATCTGTACCCTCACCGACTAGCATTTCATTTACACCTAAATAGTTTTCATTCTTTTTAATTAATTCAGATTACATTAGTTCCCCTGGTTCCTAAAGATAGTACTTAATGGTTAGTGTCCTAACACCCTACCCCCTGGGATTATCATGTGTCTCTTAAATATAAGTTTTGACCTAGAGCCTTCAACTCTGGTCTGGCGCCCAATCACCTTACAAGAGAGAACCAACGTTTATTTTGGATGGATAACCATGGATTTTAAATAAAAGTAATATGAAGTATCAGAATCTGTGTTCTATGGTGTGGCGATAAATGCGCACGTCGCAATCAGATATTTCAAGGTAGTAAGTGTATACATATTGTCGCCTGTCCGTGGTGCAAGAAGCGGGTCCACTACAATCTTGGGAAATCTAAGTGGAGTCTACCCAGTTCACAAGAGGAAGGGGCTGACAGATTGACCTTAGCAGTGGAAATTACCTCTCAACTAACACAAAAAGCCTACAAGAAGCAACACTTGCCATGCAATTTCAAGCTGAAATACTACAAAACAGTCATCCACTCGAGCCCTATCTGCCATCGAATGTTACTATACAGAAAAGAATTTAAATGATAAAGTCGGAGAAAGAAGAATTCTCAGCAAGATCATAAGAACTGGAAGATAGTGAATGCCACAGACTTTACACTTTGGAGCGTAGCTTTTTATGCTCATATGGCAAGACTGCCTCTGAACACACTGAACTAACGAGATAATCCAATAAAAAATAATCGCTTATTTGATTATTTAATTTTATTAGATTATATTTTCCATTTCATTATTTTTCAATTTATCATTCAAATGAATGAGGCAATCGAATAGTGAATATCTTTTCCATCCGATTATTTTATTGATTATTCATTTGAAACTACATTTGAATAGTGAATATTTTTTCTATTAGGTTAATTTTTTTATTATCAATCCTAAACTCCATTAGAATCAATTCTGAGACTATCCAGTAGTGAATTTTTCCATTCGAAACTGCATTTGAATGAACAAGGCAATTAAATAGTGTATGCTTATGAAATGATCGAATGAAGTGATGTTAAGACAATTCACTAATTTAATTTCAACATTTGGAGATACGTTTGGAAAAGGCGTTTTCTCATAAGAGTTCATCTACAGTATTTGCTTATTTCAATCGATTATCCATCCAACACACTTACCAAAAAACTGATTCATAACATATCTGAATATTATGAGATTCAACCGAATTATATTTGAAACTCGTTTGATTATTTTATTTGATTATTTAAATAATTAGATGGAGGTTATTAGACTAATAAAAGTATTTGACTATCCAATAACTAGACACAACAACTGTTCACATTCTGGTAAAAATTCTGGACCATCTCACTGCCTGTTCACTTTCTGATGAAAAAGTCTGCACCACCTGGCCAACAGACTGAGGACATAAAAAGACAAAACAGATCCAGAAGAAAATAGGGTTTTCAGGAAAACCCCCCGAAGAAAGGAGATGCGACAAAACCGGGCAAAGAACGAAGTACTACGATTGAATAATTGTGTTCCCAAATAGGTCCATTTGAAAGATGAAGAAAACTGACTTAGC
Organism: Anabrus simplex; assembly: GCF_040414725.1. Lineage (NCBI taxonomy): Eukaryota > Metazoa > Arthropoda > Insecta > Orthoptera > Tettigoniidae > Anabrus > Anabrus simplex. The sequence continues at coordinate 289,784,830 of NC_090271.1, forward strand.
ATTAGGTACTTTCTAATAATTATATTACGATGATACATAAATAAAAACACTGAGCTCCTACCTGGCAAACCATTGACTAACACTTTCAAATATTTTAGCTCTGTCATCACCACCGACGTCACTATCAATGTCAAACATAGTATCACAGGGGTCTTGTTGACAGATGCCCATGAAGCTTACAGGGAAAAATTACAAGAGGCAAAAGAAACATGACGAGCAAATAGCGTACACACCACAGGGATGTGAATGCTGTGGGTATTACTCTGATCGACCAAGTGCATAATAAGCAAGTGTGGGGATCCTTATGTACCATCACTATCGCTGAGAAACTGGACGAGAGAACTCTGGAGGTAAAGACATCAAGCAGTGTGGGAAAAATTAATGCAAGAGTAAATAGTAAATGTTGTAGAACGGTCTGTTCATTCTTGTCACATTAAAAAAGTCCGGCCATGCGGTGTAGGGGGCAACGCATCCGCCTGTCACCCAGCGGCCCTGGGTTCGATCCCCAGCTGGAAGAGGGGTTTTTAATTGTAATGATTAATATCCCTGGCCTGGGGACTGGGCGTTTGTGTGGCCCTTAATGTTCCTTTCCTCACATACAACACTCCACACTACTTCCAATAACATGTAGGTTCATACAATATGGTGCCAATAGGGGCAAAAGATCCACAAGGGTCAACACCCCGAACAAATAGCATTAAAAAAGGTACCAAAAACCACAAGCAATTGTGCAACTACTGTCGTCACATTCGCAAAACTTCCAAACCATCAGGATGTTACTTTATATATATATATATATATTAAAAAAAAAGAGATCTGTGATGATGCCACTCTGTCAATTGGCACTTCAGCTTTGGTTCTTAAGATCTGGTCCAGGTCTCATCAATGGTAATGGCACATTCGATTTTTATCCAGCTTCTCTGCAGTTGATTAAAAACACTACGACTATTCCGTGACCCCTTGTTCATACTGCTCGGTTCCTGTTATTACGATGCACAGACATAGGGAAGGTAAAGGGTGTGTTCACTTGCTTGGAGGGAGGATAGGCATATAACCTGCCTGTAATATAAACAACATTGACTGGCTCTGTTTCACAGTAGTGCCGCAGCACTGTTGTCACTTAAAAAATCAACTTCATAAACATTGCAAGGCTAGATGATGTTACCAGCATGACAGGACATTATACTGCACAGATCACTGAGGGGGCATTTCAATTTAGTATACTGCATGTTGTGATCACTACAAACTCCCCAAATCTTGGAGCAATATACCAACCAGTTTTGATGTTACAGACCTTTCAAGGTGCCCATTTCATTTTTTTTAAAATGTATGACTGACACATTTTAAAATTGCATTTTTTTAAACTTTTGTAACAGACGTAGAAAGTTATATAAGTGCTCATTTTAACCCTAGAATATTAACATTCGCTAGTTGCCCAGTACTAACACATGTAAAATTAATATAATTCTAATATATCATAACCTATGATTAGTAAAATTAACGTGCTCATCCATACCTACACTAAAACAATAAGCAAACTCCACACTGTTGCCACAAGTAATATATCATTTAAGGATTATGAAGTATAGTTCGCATAATAATGTTAATAGAGAACTTCAAAACCTTAAGTGGATCAGCTTTAACGTAGGTCCTGGTTGGATATGAACTATGTTCCTTTTTGGTATATTCCAGTGTTTAAATCAGTTTTCCATATATGCCACTCCTCACCAAAGACCTCCACTTCAGTCAAAAAAAGCTGTTCTAGAAGGTGAGCTGTTAAGTCATTCTCTTCCTAGTGCCCTTTTGAGAATTCCCTTGCAATGGCCACTCAATTTGCTGAATTTCAACAGAAGCTCGTAAATCTGGATCACAGTCGAAATTACCTCCAGGCCCATCGTCACTGGGTGAATTGTTCAGATAGTCATCGGAAAGTCTTCTTGCTCACATTCTAAGCATTTGTCTTCCCCTCTCTTATCTTCATCCAGCTCGTCAATACTACAGCAAATGAACTATTTCACACATAGTTTTTCCATTGGGTCCTGGAAACAATGTGTCCATACTAACAAAACGTAAAAAAACCCAGTGTTTTATCGAAAATTAACTTTCCTGGCATTCGCTCCTCACACATGCATCTAAATCCTATGGTGACATCGCACTAACCAGTGGAAGCACTACATGGAGGCCTTCTGTTGGGGATAATGCAGGAAGGAGCAGTGCACAGTTATACGACGTGTACATGTTAATTTAACCTATGATAGTATTCTAGGGTTAAAAGCTCTTGGCTTTAAATGTGATATTGGCCCACAACCCAGTATGATTTTAAAATAAAATACTTTTCCAAAATGGAATCAAAATTTTTATTTTCTTGAAAAGCCATATTTTAAAAATAAAGTCATTCTTATGTACCAGTCAATGTTCACTATCTGTAGATTTCATACAATGTGATCCCTGTCTGTTCCACTGAAGTTGCAAATAAGTCTTAGAGATTTTTGGTGTGGATAATGCAGGTATAAAAGCATTCCAGAAATTGTTAAGCATTGGAAACTATCTTTCAGAAATATTGCTTTCTCAGTGCGAGACTAGAAAAAGTGTACACAGGAAAGGCTGTTGCGTGGTCAGAATCTGATTATCATAGGAATAGTTCAAAGGAAAAACTAGCACCCTCTGGCAGTCCAGCGAGGATAACATCCTCAATACCAAAACTGAAAAAAAAGTCAATCCACTAGAGTGATTTGAAGTACTGGTGTTTAATGAGAAATTAGTTAACCCACAGCACCTAAGAAAAAAGCTAACCCTCATTAATATTCTTCTGTCTACACTTCTACACGATGACCATATTTTTATTATACAACTGTTACATTATTGTCAAACATTACATTTTTTAACAAGCTGCTGTACGTCGTACTGACACTGATAGGTCTTATGGTGACGATGGGACAGGAAAAGGCTAGCAGTGGGAAGGAAGCGGCCATGGCCTTAATGTACAGCTTTTGCCTGGCGTGAAAATGGGAAACCACGGAAAACCATCTTCAGGGCTGCCGACAGGGGGGTTCGAACCCACTATCTCCTGAATACTGGATATTGGCCGCACTTAAAGGACTGCAGCTATCGAGCTCAGTAATAAACATTACTACAATTCTCTATTCTACAATGCTATAGGTTACGAACAGTACACCTCACACTGAGTTGGAGAAGAGTAAATCTAACATTACAACATTAATATAATCTTAAATTTGGATGAAAAGTGTGAAAACAGTTGGTCACAACAGAAAATGGAAGCAGAACTGTCTGGACACCAATCAACAAAGGAAGAAAAAACCATTAGGAACAGCGTGGGGTGTGATGAAAAAGCTGCATACTTCAACATTTGAAACAAACCCAGACAGTGAATGCAAGACTAACCAGTGTTTTGAAAACATTTCTCCAGATGCAGGGCCAGTTCTAATTAAACAGTGACTGGAATAAGCAACCAGCACATCTTGCCAGTCTCTTGCATACTGTTCCTATTAAACGAAGATACTGTAAGTGGCTTGAAAATGATGCCGATTTCCATGGCTGCACATTTCACTACAGAGATTAGGACAGAGGGGGGTGGGGGTGGACTATGAAGAAGGAAAAGTGTGCAGGAAGTGCTGTATAATTTTACATGGCATTACCAAGGCAAGGATACCAACTATTCAAGCTTCACTAAAGGCAACAAGTTCAGCACCAGAAGACCAAAGGGGCAAACATAATAACAGACCTCACAAGATGAGAGCCCATGTAACATAACGTTGGGTGTTAAGAACCATTACAGTTTAACCCGAGAGAGGTAACGCGGGGTGCTGCCAGACCCCATGGTGAAATTTGGAACTACTGCATCCATGTTTGGTTGGCTATACTGCTAATACTTTGTCTACCTTCATTCATGTGTTCTCTTAACAAGTTCCTGCATGCATCTCCAGTGTTCTGTGCCTTGGAGAAAGAAAACAGCCAGTGGACCCAAACCTCACCTTTTGTGGAACTTTTTAATTTACGTAAGACTAGGCCATACTGTTGAAAGCGATTACAGTATATGTGCACGAACCACATGAAAAATGTTTGCAAACCTTCAACTGATGCTGGAGAACACATAAGTGAATCTGAATGAATCTTACAATGAAACAGAATTGCAATAAAAACTACAATGATGGCAAATGGTGTTGTCGGCGTTACAAAAAATCGCATTACCTCTTTTGGTTAAACAAATCTTCACAAATTGATCTACCTGAAGACCTTAGAGTAAAGATGACAAATGATAAGTTCAGTGAAATACACCTTGAAATCAAGAGCTCATATGAAAAATGCAGACAGTTTTCAATACGGAGTTCAATATAGCCTTTTGTTACCCGAGATCTGCCATGTTCTACCCGTGATAAGCAGCTGAAGATGAAGCTCTAAATTAACTAGCGGAGGGTAGTTTGGCTGCAGAAGACACACACATCTTCATTATAGACTTATGCCTAATCGGGGTTCAGCCCGCAGGATCTTTTGGCAATTATTTTCGCTACCTTCATGTCTGTTCCTTCTAATTTATGAATAAGACATTCTGAGTCCTCCCAGCTTTCACTCCTGTAAAGCAAAGTTGGTCTCAAAACAGGCCAATGTAAAGATAGTTTCATCAAGAGGTTGACTTCCTTCTTACGTCCTGAGCCTTCTCTATTACATCACAAACTTCCTAAAATTCAGAGTAAAACATCTGTGTTCTGAGATTTGTGTGTACAACAAAACAAGAACTACAATGTATTTTCCTATCTTCACTATGTAGTTCATGTTCTCAAGGGGTTAGGAACAGTGTGTGCATCTCATTCCCTGTGAGAGGTCAGTCCTTTTCAGGAATGCAATAAGAACATGGGTTTAACAGATGCAAAAAAAGTTGAAGTAACTTGTGAATGGGCTTAAAGCGATATCTGCAGCCAGGAACAAACCAGCACCTTTTGTGGTAGTGCAGGCAGTCCAAAGCATCATGCACTGGTCATCTTTTTTGGGGACCCAGGTGCCCTTTCCTGATGCATTCCATCAAAGAGACTAGAGTTGCCAAGGACCATTCTCGCTTTATTCAGCACAGGACCATCTACAATGCAGCATGCAATTCATCTGTACTTACAACAAGACACCGGAGGCCACCACATCGAACAAACCAGTCCCTCTTCCCAGACGGAGCATATACTGGTAGGAGTGCTTTCTCTGGTGCCTGAGACACCACACTGTGTGAAACTGTTTTTTAGTCTCCTTTATAGCGAATGGAAGAAAGTCTTGTGTTCCATAATCTGTTTTAGGTGCATACATTGTTGAAGGAGAACATAACCACTTGCTGCCACATCGAATCATACTTTCCCCTGAGACATCTTTGAGGTTTAATGACAGAAAATTCAACACCCTACTAGTATTTCCAAAGATGGAGACAACATGTGAAAAGAGTTAAAATCACCAGAGCCTAGAGTAGGCCTACCAAAGTTAAGCCAGAAATCAACATGGCAGAGAAAACACCCAACCACTCAACACTGCAAGAAACTGGTCTAGGTAAGCTATGTTTATGTATGGCCCACATATCTAGGGTAAAGTCCAACTTGACAGTTTCACAGCAGAATGTCCTGGTAAGCTCATTTGTACACTTCTGAAATGGAATTCACATTCTCATAATTGCCTGGAAATTTGGTTTGATGGCTTTCTCAGATGTGAAATACCTTGACATACCATTTTCAATAATTACGCCATAGAATGAACTCATAAAAATTATCACATTGTGGTCCCGAGATATAAAACTTGTGGCATTAGTTAACAAAAGTATGAACAATTCGAGAATACTTTCGTTTTCAAAATATGGCTTTTTGAGGAAATCAAAATATTAACTTTATTTTGAACATATTTTATAATAAATTCCAACAGGTTTGTAGGCTACATTATATGAAAGCCCATGAAAAAAAAAATAAAAAAAGCATTAAAGTGAGACCTCGCCAGGTTTTCTAGATCTATCACAAGTAGCAAGAGCAATTTCAAAATAGGTCTGTCATACACATTTTATTGGGGGAAGAAAAAAAATGGCTATTTTATAGACATGTAACTTCAAAATCAATCAGATTACTGATAAAAAGATTTAGGGAGTTTCTTTATACTGATCACAGTAATCAGCATACTAAATTTCATTACAATCTGAATTTGTGAGGTACAAACCTTGTGTTGATTTTATGTGGGAAGTGCTTGCGAGAGAACACTTGTGTGATAAAAGGGTGCAGATTTTCGTCTATGAAGTTATGCAACTGATATTTTAGGAGTACGCCAAAGGCGGTCACAATCATCGCATGAGCAGAGCTCCAGTTCAGGCAGGTAAAGGAGCGTTAAAGTAGTTAGCGGGACTTGAAGCCAATTACATTATTGTATAATAATAATAATAATAATAATAAATTCTAAATATCAGTATATTATGGCATTTCAATGCCTATGGATTTCCCGTAAATACGTCGTTTAATAGCATAACAACAAAGGATTCTCTTTTCTGCACTGTTAACACACAACGATTAATCTACTTTTTATTCGGATATCCTTCGCCGCTACTCTAATTACGCAGTCTTCCAACACTGTTCATCATAGTCTTTTTCTTCCTCACCATGTCTACTTGTTGCCGGCCCCGTGGTGTAGGGGTAGCGTGCCTGCCTCTTACCCAGAGGCCCTAGGCTCGATTCCCGACCAGGTCAGGGCATTTTACTTGGGCCTGAGGGCTGATTCGAGGTCCACTCAGCCTACGTGATTAGAATTGAGGAGCTATCCGACGGTGAGATAGCGGCCCTGGTCTAGAAATCCAAGAATAACGACAGAGGATTCGTCGCGCTGACCACACGACACCTCGTAATCTGCAGGCCTTCGGGCTGAAATCGGTCGCTTGGTAGGCCAAGGCCCTTCAAGGGCTGTAGTGCCATGGTATTTTTGTCTACTTATTGTCATCGTTGGCACGAGTTATCTTTCATTCTCCTAGTATAACTGTATTAGAAATGTGAACTATATGGGGGTAAAATAATCAGAATAGGGTTAGGATATTCTGCTTAAAACTAACACATTTTAATTTTTTTAAATATCATTAAATTCCAGTGAACAAGAATTTTCTAAATCTTCCCGTACGTCTAGGCATACAGATTCTGTCATGGTACACGACCATCTGACAAAGTACTCCATAAAATCATCAGTAATGGCTTTCGCCTCTTGAAAATTCCGACGTGGTTTGTTTGCCAAGGGCTCCATGCCTTATCAGCTTGGATCACTCCGCGTCATGCACATTTCCAGGATGGTTCGTGAGATGATAGGTTGAGAAATTCGAAACAACGAAGTATAGCTGTCGCCAGCCTTACAAAGTTGAGCGAGGAACTATTGTCTTGGTTGCCTTGATGGAATAACGGTTGTAGTTGGCGACAAGTCTCCACAAGTGACGCATGCTACACCCGGCAACACATGTAGCATACCACATCTTTTGTGCCCGACTGACAACAAGCCGCATGCTACAAAGAGCAACATTTGTTGCCAGCCGCATGCTCCATGTCAGCTCAGTGGAATCCCGCCTTAACATCCATGCTTTCCTCACCTACTGTAAGTTCCGTGCTTTGCTGTACAGTCAAAGTGACCCATCTATTCCAGAACATCTCTGGAAACTAAGATAGCTATCATAAATACATCCTCCTACTTCATATGAGTAATTATTACCAACAAAATCACTAATAATGGCAACTTTTCGGGACCTAATAATATTCAAAATGGAGTCCTGAACACATGTAATTTTCAATGCAATATTATTTCCAGTCCCCTACTTCTTTACTGGAGCCCCTGAACCATAGCCTATTATATAATGTCAAACAGCAAAATATCAAAGCAAGTAATGATTATAAAAAAGGGGAAAACAATATTGTGAAACCTGCAGAAATATTGATAATCCAACATTCCAATTTTTAACCTTTAGTTCAAGCGTGTCAAGGTCATGAGCTGACAATTCTGCATGCACGAAAAACCAGCTGTTCTAAGCACTTGCCTAGAACGCTACCAGATAGCACTAGCCTGGAGGGGTGTACATTACACATCCACTATCAGGAAAAAATCATGGAAAAAACCCAAGAAAGTCTTGGGCCATGAAGGCGTAAAATTAAGTGACTCCCTAGGCCTAGATACCTAATACCGTCGGGGTTGGAAAAGAACAAGGGTTGACCAAGTAAGGTTGGATAGATGAAATCGAGGAGCCTGGCACAAGTGGAAGCAGTGCCAGGACTCTGCTAACGGCACCGGGGTCACCAACCCACGCTTCCAAGTTAAGCGCACCTGAGGCACCTTTTAGTTACCTCCTGCGACAGTAAGGGCTCCCATGGGTGTTATTCTACAGACACCACCCACAGGAGTTCCCATACAGAGCATAACCACAGAGTCCCCCCTGCAATGTTAGTAACACGAAGCACCGCTATTTGGCGCATGCGAAGTGACTGTCCTCTGTTTAATACTTAGGTTACACTAGTAGTGCTGGTACTAGAAAATATATATTTCTGTATATATTGACACTAGGAGTAGATAGTCTACGCTAGGGAAGGAAAAAAATTCAGAATAACTCACATTTTCTACCGCACGCATCTAGGCGCGATTGCACTGTCATTTGTTTCTCTCTCGCTCATGTAGGCTCGATATAGATGTTGATTCCCATAGGGAATCTGAAATATTTGTTCTGAATGAGTAAGTTTATAATACCAATATAAATGGTCCATTATTGGACATTGTAAGTTTTCCAGCTAACTCACTCCTGGTTGCCAGCGTTTCGCCCTTGTGTGCTAGGCTGGGCTCATCAGCTGGTACCTAGCACACCTACTCATTCGGAACAAATATTTCAGATTCCCTATGGGAATCAACATCTATCATCTGATGGCCAGGCAGGCATCAATTTTTGATGATGGGACAAAGTGTCTCATAGTGCATTGGCACTGCCGGTGGCTACAATTAGCCTACGCAGTGGCCTCCACGGTATGCACTAGCCAGCGTCTTGGTAGGTGTGCTAGGTACCAACTGATGAGCTAGCCTAGCACACGAGGGCGAAACGCTGGCAACCAGGAGTGAGTTAGCTGGAAAATTTATAATGCCCAATAACGGACCATTTATATTGGTATCACGTAGGCTTGATCGTGCGGTGGACAGAGCTACCAACTGCTCATGTAAAGAAGTAGTCCAAGTGCAGCGGCACTACTTTTGAATTTACGAATCTCGTGACAAAGCCATTGGTATGGATAGGTTATGCCATTGGCCTGGAACAAGCAAAGGAGTGCCCCCAGGTTAGAAGCCCTAGGCCTCTAGTATTCCGCGTGACACCTCCATTGATCTGGATTGGTTAGACCATTAGTCTGGATCAAGCAAACTGGTTCACAGCCCTAGGCCTCTAGTATCTCGCGTGACACCTCTATTGGTCTGGATTGGTTAGGGTAGGTTAGTGACAAAACCATACGATCAAGCATAGGGAGAAGCACGAGTTTTTTAAAGCCGGAAGAGTGCTGTACCCTCCCCTACATTAAGGTGAATTGAATAGAGTTCTTTCTTTACAAATTGCATTCATTGCATTGTACTTATTGTGCAGTTGTATTTCTTGTGCGCGGTTTGGTAACGGAATTCATTCACGTCATTGCTAGGAGTGACGTATCCCATTGTGTCTAACCCAATAGTAATGCTGGTACGTAGTTAGGCAATGGACTATGGCGCGTGATAAACTGTATTAAGTTATAAAAGCAAAATAACTTCTGGGGGACGGCGGGTGGGTTCTTAACTGTCGCAGTGAACACATCTCTCCTCTACAAGGTAATCCACTTAAGATTTCCAACATATTACATCATTATCATGCTATAAAAGTAATTCAATCCTTACTGAAATTCTACCCTGTTGCTGGACATAAGCATAGTCAATGCATATATCCTGCACCATTGTAAAAAAGACTAAACTTACTCAGACTTCAAGTAAAGTAGAATAGCACTGCTGCCAACTTTTGGTTGTAATTCCTCTTAGAACAATAGCCACCACTGCTTTCCCGTATGGGAAGTGTGTGCACAGACAGTTGACTACATGGTTAGGGTCACATAGCTGTGATCCTGCTTTTGGGAGAGGAGCCTTTCACCTCCACTGTCGGGCAGCCCCGAATATTGTTTTTCACTTTCATATTAGGCAATGCTGAAGCTGTACCTTAATTGATGCCACAATTTCTTCTATCCTAGTCCTAGCTGTGCCATATCCGATCATCACCATGCTGACCTGCTGGTGTCTGTGTAATATAAATAACTTAAAATAGCAAAGAAGAAAATTACGGTTTACGCGATGTGTAGTCTGGTTTTATCATACATAGGTAAGAAGTTTGTTTCAGCTTGTGACCCTGCATAGTGCCAGGACACTCTTATACCCTTATGCATACATAGTCTTTGCCATTGATTGTAGGGAGAAAAAAGAGCTCAGTGTATGCATACTGGATGCCGCCCCATACCATAATAGAGCATTCCGCAAAAGATATGTAGAGAAATTAATTGCTAAATACCACTCTTGTGACTTTTGAAATCCTTTCTTGGCCTGGAAAAGAGGTAGTATTCTAAAGAGAACAGATCAAGATTGTTCTACAAACCAGGGCTGATGTTCCCTTGCAAACCGGATTAACATATGCTACAATCCTAGCGAGATGGACACTCGCATTTCAACCACATACAGGGATATGCTAAGCACAACACTGTCTTGATCCTGGGGGGGGGGGAAATTCTGAATAATTCAGTTCTAACTATCCATACATTGATCACCACAGAAAAACATCGGTACTGTAGCATAAGCTTTTGGTTTCCTGTTACTAAAAGAATGGTTAGTAATGAAATAAAAAAAGAACATGTTAACTGGACTTATTTCACCGCAATTTGCTATGTTTAAAAAAAGTCGCATCATTTTTCACCTATTCAGCCAATGATTGTGCACCATCATAAATAGGCCTTATTTTTATCTTACACAACCCTTGCATGCTAGAAAAAAAGCTGAATCAATGAAATCTTTTCATATATCGAGTCTTCCAGTAACAAGAGTAAATAGTTTAAGGAATCTAACCTCACTTCTGATATAATTCTGCAAGGCTAAAACTTCTGGGCCTGCTCTTCCCAAATCCATATGGTGTCAAGTACATCTACATTGCTTAGAGATACCACATGGTTCCAGTTAATGGCCAAACATACAAACATTGAAGTCCCGCTATGGCCTCAAGTCCCCAGAACCACGCACATGTCTGATTTCTTCGTAATTTTCCTTGCACCCAACAATCAGACCACACATGAACTGTAAGCCTTCTAACAAAGACTGGTATTGGCGACACACAAAAGTAAACATCCGGTTAATTGAACTAAAGTATTTTCAGGAAAAATATCAGAATTCATATCCAGTAGTTAACGACTCGGATTTTCACTATCGTACACAAACTGAGACAACCCGATACTTCTGAAACTCCACGGAGGAATTAAATTCCATCACTGCCAAATGAAAGCGAAGAGATCCGTTTCAGAAGTGCACTTGAGATCGAAGCTATAATGAAGCGCCCACTTTCACTCGAATCACACTCTAAACCTACATAATCTTAAAATGTAACAAAAATCATGTCGCTCCACGTCGTTACATCAAATGCCGCCATTTTGACACATACCGGAAAATTCTTCTCATACTTCACCCAAATCTCCCGCAAAGCAACTACGCTCAACCGCTAACTGAACATGTAAAATATCATCCTGAGTCTTAAAAGGCAACGACAAAATGTTTTCCAGAAAGGTAAAAATCTTATTATGATGCTTGACAGCAGAACACAGAAGGCCCACACCCAACGCGGCGCTAACGTTAGAGAAGAAAGGCCCTTCAGATGTTGGAACAAATGCAGAAGTCGAAATATTAAGTACCATGAAACTAAATCAAGCCGTAGCAGCAAATGAACGTCGTTGCATATGTTCATAACTCCACAGGCCGAAGCCGGTAACGTCAACGCAACCGAGGGGTTGCCAGATCAGCCGAACAAGTATCAACCAAGATTGGGAGTACTTACTTCAAATCCATCCGATTTTGCCCATACATTTCCATCATGTCCAGCAATTGCAGCTTTTGTCACACACCGCGATGCTAGCAATTGCTTATCAACATAATCCTGCCAGCTCATGGTGAACACAAAGTTAAGATGCCGTCAGACACACACAAACTTTCCAACACTATCTTCACCCGAACACTACTGAAGTCACCACGGCTGCCCAAAGGTCCAGTGTCACAAGACTACGTTAATCATATGATACTTTCGTGCAGAATTATACCAAAATCTTAAAAGAAGAAAATCCGTCGCAGGTCTGAGAACAGAATTCTTAAAATTATTTAAGATTTAAGTAAGTATCACTCCAAACTGTTTCACCATAAAATAAAATACGATATATTTTCTCGCAGGGATTTCCGGTTCAAATAGGCCATAGTAGTTCCAAAATCCGCAGTGAGAGGAAATGAACTTCTAACGGCAACCTATCACAGAAACAGAATTCAGACAATATAAAAAGAGTCTAGCTAAACTTCACATTCTCTAAACACATCGTATTATCTAAATTATATGGATGAATAAAAGTTTAATTGCAGCCAGTGGCCATATAAATACACATTCAGTCTTACAATTGTATTAAATCATTATTAAACAGTGATTCCTGTCTCTATATACAGGAAATGGCATGGTATCTACCACATGGCTCCCCGCAGAAAGAGAATACACAGTCGGAGTCAGGGTACTGAAACGTTGATCTACTACATAACATACGGTGGAAACCATGCACTGCGAACCTAGTCACGGTGTGCCACAGCTCTAATTTGCTCGTTTCCCGTCTTGCGTGAACATCGCAACAGTGGTTCTCTTTTACGATAAATCTTGTAGAGTATTAATGCAGCTGGAAGTAGCTTCTTAAACCATTATATTCAAATCAAATTCTCTTTATTTGAAAATGAGGTGTCTACCTGTGTGGCAAATGGTACACTAAAAGACATTATTGTCAAGCACTAAATTTTAAATTAACAAGAGAGAAGGAAAATTTTCCTTGAATAAAATATTATTCAATTTACGCTAACAATTTTTTTCTATTTAACACACAGCTCATCCTTAATAAATTTATAACGTTTACAAAATTCTACTTATAATATATCCTGTACTTACAAACACAGTCAACTCATATACAGTAGTGGAATTACAACTGGTATAAGATTAAAATTTACATTGCATTTATTTACTTATTTATTTTTTTTACCTATTTTGGAACCTAAGTAGCATAACGACCTGCTGCGTCTTAACCAGAGCCCCTTTTGTCACCACTTTTCAGAGTTCCTGAAGGGCCTTCACAGCTACCGTAGCGGTCCCAGGGCCCTCGAAGTCCCCACTATACTTCACCCCTACAGGGAGTCCCCTACTTCGGCTGCCCGAACTCCTTAGAACAGGGGATGGAGTTAATTTATGCACACACATTTTTTATTTACAATAACTGCACTGGTTGAATGCCCTCTAACATTTATATTCTCACTGTTGCTGTTTATTCTCTTCTTGAATATCTGTACACATATTGGAAAAAGATCAAACACTACCCCTAGTAAACTGTTCCACTCCTTCACGTCCTTCCCAATGAAAGACAATTTACCTTAATCGCTTCTGCTAAAATTCCTTCTAATTTTATATTTGTGGTTAGTCCTGCCGATATAATTATTTTCCAACTGAACCCTCTCACGGATATCTCTCCATGCTTCGTCTCCTGTATAGGCTCTATATAATCCTATAAGTCTAGTTTTCTCCCTTCTCTTACTTAAAGTTTCCCACCCAAGTTCCTTTAACATTTCTGATACACTACTCTTTGTCCTGAAATCCCCTGTTACAAATCTTGCTGCTTTCCTCTGCACACTATCTATTTCTTTTATTAGGTATTCTTGGTGAGGATCCCAAACACTGCTTGCATATTCCAATAATGGACGAACCATACTTTAGTAACTTTTCTCCTTTAATTCTTTGTTGCATCCTTTAGGTAGCCTCATTATGACATGTAACGATCTGTATACTTTCCCAACAATGTCATCCACATGACCCTTCCAGTGCAAATTACTTTCAAATCTCACACATAAGTATTTACACTTGCCATCTTTTGGGATAACTACCTCATCCAAAGTATATTCAAAACTCCTGTTTGTAAATGTTGTAACAGTTAATTTTCCTCCATTAACCTTCATATTATTTTCTTCAATGCATTGTTGGATACTCTCAAGGTCCCTTTGTAATTCTGAACAATTCTCAATGTTATTTATTGCCCTATAAACAATTATGTCATTTGCATACAATCTTGTTGATGTTATATTATTCCCTACATAATTTGCGTATATTAAGAAAAGTAACGGATCGATTTCAGTACCCTGTGCAATTCCCTTCGAAAACTTTATCATCCTGTGATACATTATATCCTACTTTGATTTTCTGAACTCTTGAATTTAGAAATGTTTTTATCCAACGTGTAACCCTTACGTCCAATCCTATTCCCTCCAATTTCTTTAATAATATTCCATATTCCACTCTATCAAAGGCTTTGAAAAGATCTATGGCTATGCAATCTAACTGGCCTCCTGAATCCATAGTTCCTCTATGTAGTATAATTCCCAGGCTAGCCAACACCTCCTAGATAATAAGGCCTAACAACAGCGTGGTGACGTCACGCTACGGAGGCGATGGCAATGCAGATAAACGGGGAACATAGTTAAACACAGACATGATTTTAATATGTTTTACCAACGGAATAATTTGTTTACTAACCAATAGCGTTTAAATTTTAAAGTATACTGAATTATATTGTCGTTATTACCGTATTTTAATGACTCTACCATTAAAGATAAACAGCAAACAGTTGTAAAACACTTAGGCCGAATCGCTAACAGCACAACAGGATGTTACAAATATATTTCGATTTAAATAGGCATTACATGATCTTAAAAGAAAACTAGCACGTATAATATTAGCATAGGCCTAACATCTAAGCTGACGTAGCATCACTGGCAGTATTTGCACATGAGCCTACAATGTTTCCTCCCTTGAAGTTCATGTATGGTTTAATGATAATTTCACCTACCATCGATGTTACCAATTTGTCATTCTGTTCGAAACCTTGAACTTTATGTTTAATGTATTCCAGAAAGTATGTAAGTTTCTGTCCTAATATTGGACTACCGTTCAGACCGGTGCCTACTCTTTTAAAAGTACTGACATGTGGCAACATTAAATTCCTACTATGTCTCATAAATTTGCAAAAATCGCACGGCGCAACATCCCTGAAATGCTTGGCCTTGGCCCTGCCCAGCCCGAAGGCCTGCAGATTACGAGGTGTTTTGTGTTCGGCAGGACGAATCCTCTCGGCCGTTATTCTTGGCTTTCTAGACCAGGGCCGCTATCTCACCGTACGATAGCTCGCAAATGTAATCACGTAGGCTGAGTCAACCTCGAACCAGGCATCAGATCTAGGTAACAATCCCTCCGAGTAAGAGGCAGGCATTATATCCCTTCACCACGGGGTCGGCCGTAAATTTGTAAACATGAGGAGATATCAGGCAGAAGGTTGAACAAATAACAAGAAAATCATACACATACTCCTTTATGAAGTAAGAAATGTTTTAACTGCGACTATTAAAATAACTGTGGGGACATCATCCTCGGTGTTCAATTCACCAACTAGGACGAGAATTAACTTATTCTTGAATCTTTCCACACATTGTTACACTCATTCCTTGTAATGCAGCTATGATGTTTTGTAACTAAAGAATATACCGCATTTGTATTAGTAATTTTGTTCACATGTACATTAAAAATATTTTATAGTTTAATAAAACCCGTTTAGAATAAAGGCCATGTCCTATTAGATGATTACATATGCTATGTAGTATGGTTGCCTTGATGTATCGACTTACAGAAAAATTACTTCCGTGTTTATTGTACTTTTCGGCTGTGTAAGATTGTGGACTGGAATTCTGTGTATGAGATATGTACTATCTTCACGGCTCTGTTTATTGCTTCTCTTTCTGTTCTACTTTTCTTCCTGCTTCTTCTCTTCACCAGCCAGAATGTGACGATAAATATGATGGACAGTCATGGTCTTGGAAGAGGAGTAGTTAAAAGTTTTTCCTGACTATCAGTACCAGTTATTTCCCATAAAATATCACCGACTTTGAAATGTCTGTGGCATACCTTAAAATAATGTATCACCGTGAGCGAAATTAATGCATTTACGGAGTGAATCGGCCTACACTAGCAGCTCTTGTAGGTGGTATGTTTTAATGCGTATAATAATAATAATAATAATAATAATAATAATAATAATAATAATAATAATAATAATAATAATAAAATTATACCGTTGAAAATTATACCGTTCCATGATTGTGAGCTAACATAACCTTATATCATTGAAGAGTAAATATGCCTACATATCACCAGCTGTTGCGTGTAGTTAAATACGTCATAGGCCTATGCTCATTATGATTGTGTGAGAATGTAATAATGATAGTTACTCACCACTGAGTTATTAGTAAAGCAGTAGTCTTGTCTTGGAATTGCACGTAAACAAATCTGCCGCATAACCTCGTCTTTCGGAAACTTAATGTATGCACTTCGTTATCACTGTCGCATTTCTCCTTACAGTTGAGTACGCAACACATCAGTACCATTATGTACAACGGTATTAGCAATTGGCACCATTAAACGAATTAAAACTCTTTTAATTTCAGCATTACATGGCCAAACTCATTGCTGTGTTATTACTGAAAAGGTTCAAGCTTGCCTGCCGATGTTGACGTCACAGTATATTCCCAGAACGGTTGTGAGGCCTTATATCTAGGAGGTGTTGGGCTAGCACGTATACAAGACGGGATGGCGTGACATTTGACAATCAAAGGACCGTTTGAGAAAAGCTGATTTTACACTTTCGATATCTAATAATTTTGTGTGTGAAATATGTTCAAATGTTTTCCAGAGCATATGTAACGACTGGTGATACCATCACCATGAACAGCTTAATAGCTGTTTCGAGGGATAATTTTCTGAGCTGCTTTATGTCATTCATTGATTGTATTGCTGTATTTAACCAAATACAGTAGGCACAATACGCAACATTTCCGGATTTAGCCTTTTTAAAATGGGAGACAATTCGTAATTGGCTCTCTACTTGGCGTGACCTGGATATTCGCGTTAAATTCAAACATCAGTGGAAATATATATACGGAAATGGATAAATAAATTACGCCTAAGAAGAAAGTGGTATTAAGATATTAACTTCAAAGTTGCTAAAGCAATTCTGGATAAGTGAATGAGGAATTATTTAACAGGTTATTAATTAAAGACTGAAATTAGACATATAATCAAGACGTGAAATGGACTGCTGTGAAAGGACTTGATCTTTCATTTATTAATTACTTTTTTAACTTTAGCATTCCTGTCTGAACTCTCAGGGGTAGATGGGCCCTTTTTCTTACTTAAAAACATTGTATCATTATTAGAATACGTCTGAACGTAGAAATAAAATTCAGGAAACTCAATCGTCAAAAGTTACCAGTGTTTCGCCAAAAGTGCGGCATGGGCTCATCAGTTGGATACCGCACCTTTTCCAAGACACTGGCCGGCTAGCACGCCGGTACACCACTGCAAGCCATGCATATGATAAGCACAATACAGTGCCGACGTACTAGAGGAGAATTGCATCTCCACTTGCTATATTTCCCTCCCGGGCTAGCATGACCAAAATATGGCTTCCGATTGAGTTAACTAGAAATAAAATTCAGGGAACTCAATCGTCAAATGTTACCAGTGTTTTGCCCAGAGTGCGGCATTGCCCAGAGTGCGGTATCCAACTGATGAGCCCATGAGTGAAATTATTATCTACATTGATGGCAGACATTGTGATAAGGAATTCGAGCAATTTAAAAGCGAGGAAGTGTGGATAAGAAGGGAGATTAACAGGGAAGCCAACGAGGGGAACAGAATCCTGAACAGACATTAAATGGAGACAAAAAACAAGGCCTTAAAGCATATATTAGAGGACAGCAGTTGGTGGTTGGAGACGGCAGATGGACACGTATATGGGTGGTGGGCCGGCTAAAGAAACTTGATGAGGAACATCAACAGCAGAAGAAGACCTTGACGGTAGAGGGAGTAGCGACGAAGGGCACAAGGAGAAGTGGCAATGACGTAGAGGAGAGTGATATTACGGAAGTGAGCGAAGTCCACATCACAGCAGGTGCAGGAAGTAGAGAACTGCTGAACAGCAGTGCCAGCAACCAGATGGTCGGGAATGCAGAGACCTTGAAGAGCCAGCACAACGCAGAGGTGGATGAAGCAAGTAATATGTCACGAGTGGTGCTGAGTGAAGTGAAAGGGGTGAATGAAGGTAATAGGAGACAGGGTAATGATTCATCATCACCGAGTAAAAGGAACGCAGAAAGTAAAATGGAGAGGAGACAGGTGTTAAATAAGGAAAGGTCATTAAGTTTGAAAGATTTATGGGAAAGGAAAGAAGGCGTATGTACGGAGAAAGGAAAGGAGGAGGAGGAGAGGAAGGAATAAAAGGAAGAGGAGAGAGATGGAGAGGACTTGCAAGGAAGAGTGACAAGGAGTAGGGGTGGAAGTGGTAAAGCACAGAAGCAGAGAGGGGGAGGGAATAAATAACTAGATATGACGATAGTGTTGTGGAATATTGAGGGGTTGATGGGGAAGCTAGGGAACAAAGAAATTGAGAAATTAGAAAAGGAGTTTGAGATAAATGCCCTAGTGGAGACTTGGCTAGGGAAATGGGTAGAAATTGAATGAGACGGGTATAGAGTATTCAACGTGATAAGGAAAAATGAGGAAGATGGGAAGAAACCCTGGTGGGATAGCAGTTTTAATAAAAGATGAGATAGCAGGGAGGGTAGTGACGATACAGAATGAGGTAGAAGGGGTGGTGTGGTTTAGAACTAAAACGGAAAGTGACGCGAAGGAGGCAATTTGTCCGGCTCTATTATATAATAATCCTAAGGATTCAGTTTATGCGAATAATTTTCTTGAAGAACTGATTGAAGAAATAAGCAAAATTAAAGGGTTATATATGGAAGATGGAATGATATTAATGGGGGATTGGAATGCAATAGTGAGTAATAAGGTACGGCACCAGATTATGGGAGGGAGGATACCGAATTGAGAGGGTATAGTAGAAAAGGCACAGGTATAAATAGTTTTGGAGTAAGGTTGTTAGAGTTATGTGCTACAGAAAAATTATATAATTTAAACGGATGGATGAAGGGAGACAGTAAGGGGGACATTTATTTATTTATTTATTTATTTATTTATTTATTTATTTATTTATTTATTTATTTATTTATTCACGAAGCACAAGATACAGCTACACTGAGCAAATTTCACTTGCACTGTCAACAGACTATTTAACAAACTTAAACTTTCATAATAAAATATAACAAACATAACAAAATATAACAAGATCAGGTACACATCCTACTAATAACTGTCCAAATCGAAAACCATGAGAATGTCCATGTTCATAGCCAAGTCGTCGTGGGTCAAGATGGCGGTATAATCCCTTCACATCAACTTATCTTTAAGATACTATTTACACACCTCTCGAATACACTTTTATTTGATTATATATCAAGCTCTTGTCTCCTATTAATATTGTTAAAGAGTGTTGGGAGGCGGATTAGGAAAGATCGTTGAAGTATTGAGTGCTGAGTGTGGGGAATGTGGAGAAGGTCTTTGGTTCTGGTGGAGCGGGAAGGAACGCGGAGAGAGAAGAGAGAAACAAGATGTTCCGAGCGGTAATGTCCATTTAAGATCTCGTGGAGGAAAGTCAGGTCAGCTACCTGTCGCCTGATGTGCAGCGGTGACACATTAATTGCCATTAATATCTGCTGCGTAGACAGATTTCTGAGCTTGGGGTTTCTGTTCCTTACAATTGCAGCAAAGAAGGACACTGCTCTGTCTAACTGCTTGGTATTGGAGGGGGCGGCTGTTGTCCAAATCGGAGAGCAGTAGTTTAAGAGAGGTTGAACGATCGTGAGGAAGAAGTGGCGAAGAGCAACGGGGTCAGAAATTTATGTGAAGCGATAGAGAATGCCTAGTAATTTCATAGCCTTGGTTGTATATGTTTCTATATGGGTCTTATATTGTAATTTTGTATCGAATATTACACCTAGGTCACGCTGTTGCGTAACCACGGTGATGGGCTTGTCGAGTAGGTAATATGTTGTCGGTAGAGGAGATTTACGCAGTGTTATGGTCATGTGGCTGCATTTTTGTGGATTGGGGATAAGTTTCCAAGTACGGCACCAGTTCGAGAGGGTATTAAGCGATGACTGTAGCAGAGCTGCATCTGCTGGATTCCTGATCTCCCTAAATATCTTGCAGTCATCAGCAAAGAGTAGGGTATTCGCTGTTTCGTTGAGTTCGGGTGGCAGATCGTCCATAAACATAGAAAACAGCAAGGGGCCAAGAGTTCTGCCTTGTGGGACACCGGAGGTGACTGGTAACCATGAGGATGAAGTGCCTGATATTACCACTCTTTGACAACGGTTATGTAGGAAGCCAGCAAGAAGGGTCAGTAGACTGCCATGTATATTAAATCGTTCGGAGAGTTTATGGAACAACAGAGTATGGTCAACAGAATCAAAAGCTTTCGAAATGTCTACGTAGCAGATATCCAGCTGTGATTTAGCTGCAATGGCGTGTGATGCAAAGCTATGCAGAGTGGACAGGTTTGTTAAACAAGAGCCACCTGGTAGAAAACCATGCTGCTTGGTTGAGATATACGGCAAAGTGAATGCGAGGAGACGCTGGTGTACAATTTTTTCAAAGATAAAGGATAGTGTGGGGAGAATAGAGATTGGTCGGTAAGATGAAACATTAAATTTGTTGCCTGATTTGAGAAGTGGAACAATATTTGCCTGTTTCCAGGTAATAGGAAAATAGCCCGCGGCAAAACATCTGTTAAATAATTTAGAGAGAGGGACGCAAAGAGTGCTGGCAGTATTTTTTAGGAAAAGAGGACCTATAGTGTCGGCACCGGTAGCTCTGTTGGTACGAAGAGTTTGAAGAAGGTTATGCACTTCACTTGGTGTGGTAGTTATGCTTGATAGGGTTCTGTTTGAAGCTGTACCAACGCGAGGGAGCGGTTGGTTTTGTAAGGGAGGGGAGAAGTTTGAGAAGAAATACCTGTTGAACAGTTCATTGCGATCGGCGCCATCTGCTGTTGTATCGTTGTGGTTCACGCTGACACGAATCCGCTCCGTCCTTCTCCGTGTGTTGATGAAACTCCAGTAGCGCTTGGGATTGCTGCGGACGTTTTCAGTGACAGTGTCTACGTGTGTTTTGTAGTCTCTTCTGACCATAAACCTCGCGTGGCGGCGGATTTTAACGAAGGTATTGTGAGTGTGTGGGTTGGGGAAGTCTTTCCACAGGCGCCAAGCTCTCTTCTTATTAAATAATATCAGTCTGGTCTCTTGTGATATCCAGTGTTGATGTTTGCTAGTAGTATCCCGTTGTGCAGGTACGAAGTCTTTAATTGCAGCTTGCAGCCAGTCGTACAGCAGGTCAAGAGCCGATTCGATATCAGCTATTTCGAGCAGACTCCAGGGAAGGCATTCCAGGGCACGACACATTGCAGGCCAGTCGGCACGGCGCCAGATGTAGGTAGGGCGGTAGGATGTCCTGCTGTGAGGCTTTGAGGAGGGGTGTGGAAGGAGGAATGTAGCATCGAGGGACTGGTGGTCGCACAGGAAAAGGTTTCTGCCTGGGGTTATTGTTTTAAGTTCTAATGAGGAGAGTATGAAGTCCAGGGTGTTGGGTCCACGGGTTGGGTACATATTAAACTGTTTCAGTCCGAGGCCATTAATGAAACTGTCTATAAAGTATGTGTCACAGTTGTTAGCTGACAGTCCGGTAGTTGGAGAAGACCACTTTATAGACAAGTTAAAGTCGCCCATTAAAATTACTTCACCATGAGGGAGAGCTGCAATGACTGAGTCCAGGCACTGCTCAAGGTCACTGAATTGGCTGTTTGGTGGTCTGTAGTAACATCCCACAAGTACAGGGCGTCGAGGAAAGAGTAGCTCCACCCACACTAACTCACAGTTCCGTTCGAGATCTGTCCTTCGTTTACATGGTAAAGCACTGCTCACTGCTAGCAACACTCCACCACCTAGAGTAGCGCGATCACGACGGAATATGCTGTAATTAGCACTGAGTGGTAGTTCACTGTCACTAGCCCAAGAGAGCCATGTTTCAGTAAGTCCGATCACGTCAACTTCTCTTAAGTCTGGCAGGGATAGTTCACAATCTGACAACTTATTGTTTAGGCTTTGCACATTCTGACAATAGATGTTTATGTCTGTTTTCATTTCACAAGTGGTGGGACCGGGGTTTAAGTGGACATCTCCAGCCAGTAGTAGGAGGCAAAGCAAGCCCCTAATCGCTGAGCGACCAGGCCTAGGCTTGTTCGGCTCCGAGCTAGTAGGGAGGCGCCTATAAGTCTGGAAAATGGCGCATCCAGTCAGAGAGAACGCCGGAATGTAATAGTTTCTCTCTGCTAGTAGCCATGCAAAAGGAGAACTCACTTTTTCACTTGCACACACCGATTCCTTAACTCGAATAGACCCGTGCAGAGAACCGTAAAGCGCAACAACTCTGATTATTACCACACAAACAACACAAACTGCAGCAGCACTAAGCTTGCGCGTGTCTCCTCCAGCCGCCATCTCGGAACGGGACATACATCACATGGAATAGAGGGAGTGTAGTAGATATAGGAGTAAGCATGGAAACATCGTTAAGTAAAATAGTAAGTTTTGAGGTGGCAGAATGTGGGACAATAGAACACATGCCCATTAAGATAAAACTAAGAGATGATGATGGTGAAGTGAAGAGAGGGGTAGGAAAAGGGTGGGGTATAAGCAGGGATGGAAGTATATCTGGAATGATACTACGAGTGAAAAATTGATATTAGAGTTAAAAGAGAGGGGAGATAGTATAAGGGTAGAAATTGAAAGGGCGCTGGAAGAAGATGGTATGGATAAAGTTTTAAAATTAATAGAACTCCCAGTATGGAAGGTGGGAAAGAAAGTGAAGATAAGAGAAGAGAGAGACAAAAACAGAGTCATGGGGTGGTTTGATGAAGACTGTAAGAGGAAACGAGAGATTGTAATGACAGTTCTAGCGTAGTTTAAGAAGGGAGCGAAACAAGAAAAGGGAGGAATATTGCGAATTAAGAAGAGATTACAAGAAGTTACTGAACGAGAAAAAGAAATGCTGGAAAGAGGCGGAAGCTGAAAGAGTGAATGGATATTGCAAGGAGAAAAGATTTTAGAGGATTTGGGAAGCGATAAATAAGATAAAGAGAACGAGGCCAACGGGAAGAGAACAAATATAGGGGAAAATGAATGGGAAGGATATTTTAGAGGTCTTTTGGGCGGGAGGGGAGACTGGCATGGGGAAATGGGCAAGACTTATACTGTAAGAGAATTAGAAGCAGGAGTACAGATGCCAGACGAGGAGATAACAAGAGAGGAAGTAATTAAGGTGTTAAGTAAAGCAGCGGGTGGGGCGAACGGTATTACAAACAGGGTATGGAAGGAAGTGGGGGCAAATGAACCGATGTTGAAGGTGATGGCTAAATTATTTAGCAGGATCTGGGAAACGGTGAAATTTCCTATTGAGTGGAGAAAAGGGGTATTATGTCCAATATATATGGCTAAAGGGAGTCGAAGTGATCCTAATAATTATAGAGGAATAACACTCCTTGGCTCGTTGTCGAAGGTGTATACAGGAATTCTAGCCAATAAGATTAAAAATTGGTCAGAGCAGTATGGAAGGATATCGGAGTATCAAAATGGGTTTAGAAAAGAGAGAAACATGGTGGATAATGTGTGGATTTTGGATACTGGATACTGGATACCAGATGAATGGAGAGTTGCTATAGTAGCCCCTGTGTGTAAATGAAAGGGCGATAGACATAGAGCTGAAAATTACAGCCCAGTAAGTTTGACATGCATTGTATGTAAGCTTTGAGAAGGCATTCTTCTAATTATATTAGACATGTTTGTGAAATTAATAACTGGTTCGATAGAAGGCAGTTCGGTTTTAGGAAAGGTTATTCCACTGAAGCTCAGCTTGTAGGATTCCAGCAAGATATAGCAGATATCTTGGATTCAGGAGGTCAAATGGACTGTATCGCGATTGACCTGTCTAAAGCATTTGATAGGGTGGATCATGGGAGACCACTGGCAAAAATGAGTGCAATTGGACTAGACAAAAGAGTGACTGAATGGGTTGCTACATTTCTAGAAAATAGATCTCAGAGAATTACAGTAGGTGAAGCTTTATCTGACCCTGTAATAATTAAGAGGGGCATTCCTCAAGGCAGTATTATCGGACCTTTATGTTTTCTTCTTGCGGGTGATGTCATTCCCTATAGAGTAATAAATGTTACAAGATTGTAAGCAACTGCAACGTGACCTCGAAAATGTTGTGAGATGGACAGCAGGCAATGGTATGTTGATAAACGGGGTTAAAATTCAGGTTGTGAGTTTCACAAATAGGGAAAGTTCCCTCAGTTTTAATTACTGCGTTGATGGGGTGAAAGTTCCCTTTGGGGATCATTGTATCTAGGTGTTAATATAAGGAAAGATCATCATTGGGGTAATCACATAAATGGGATTGTAAATAAAGGATACAGATCTCTGCACATGGTTAGGAGGGTGTTTAGGGGTGGTAATAAGGGTATAAAGGAGAGTGCATATAAGTCTCTGGTAAGACCCCAACTAGAGTATGGTTCCAGTGTATGGGACCCTCTCCAGGATTACCTGATTCAAGAACTGGAAAAATCCAAAGAAAAGCAGCTCGACTTGTCCTGGGTGATTTCTAACAAAAGAGTAGCGTTGCAAAGAAGGAGAGCTGCTCGACTAAGTGGTATGTTCCGAGCTGTCAGCGGAGAGATGGCGTGGAATGACATTAGTAGACGAATAAGTTTGAGTGGCGTTTATAAAAGTAGGAAAGATCACAATATGAAGATAAAGTTGGAATTCAAGAGTACAAACTGGGGCAAATATTCATTTATAGAAGGGGAGTTAGGGATTGGAGTAACTTACCAAGGGAAATGTTCAATAAATTCCCAATTTCATTGAAATCATTTAGGAAAACAACAGATAGGGAATGTGCCACCTGGGCGACTGCCCTAAATGCAGATCGGTATTGATTGATTGAAACTTTAATTACGAAGTATGTGAAGATAGCAGGGATGAGATATATAGATTTAGAGAAAGCATTTGATGCAGTGAATAGGGAGGCGTTACATACTAGATTAAGGGGTATTGGGTTATCGAAGAAAATGAGGATGGGAATAGAAGGAATATATGAAAACGTACTGGTCATGATTAAATTACAGGCGGGTCGGTTGAGTAAGTGTATTGAGTCGAAGAGCGGTGTGAAACAAGGTTGTAAGCTGTCACCGATATTCTTTTTACTGTTTATAAATAACATATTAGACAGACATGGAGGAGAGAGATGGCAATGTCCTTGGATAGGGAAGCAGAAGATACCGGGCCTGCTATTTGCAGACTATCTATTGATCTTGGCCCTAACAGCATGCAGATTGCAAAGAGGGTTAGAAGAGGTTGTGGAATATACTAGAAGATGGGCAGTTAGATTAAATGTACGGAAGACGCAGATAATGGTATGTAGGAAAAGGAAAGCCACGAAAGAAAAGAAATTTTGGATGGTAGAGCAGGAAGAAACCAGACCAGGGAAAAATTGCTTATTTAGGTGAAACAATTAGTAGTGACGGATCATTGAAGGATCAAGGCAGAAGGGCGAAACTTAAGGGGAGGGGAGCACTTGCAGCAGTGGGGGTTTTAGAAAATAAGTTCCCGGATATAAAGTACAAAATTCATAGAATGGTGTTCCAATCACTGGTAAAAGGAGAAATGTTATATAGGGTAGATGTTTGGGGATGGGAGGAGGAGATGAAGGAACTTAACCAACTGGTGGCAAAATTTAGTAAGATTGTGATGGGGGTTCCAGACTGTACTGCAAATTTGGTGGCTAGATTAGTATGTAAAGAATCGATATAAATTACAATAGCTAAGAGGGTGATGAAGTACTGGATGAGACTGGAAGAAGGGAAGGGTAGTGATTTAATACAAGAGGTGTATAGGTTCCAGAAAAGTATGGAAAACGAAAGGTACTGGGTGAATAAGTGTAAAAATAAATTACAAAATTTACTTTTGGGGATCTAGGGTGTTTGGGATGGGGGAGAGCAAAGAATGGGTAAGGAAATGGGTAAAAGGGAGAGTGGCAGACATACAAAGACAGAGTTTAATAATGGAATGTAGGGGAAGGGACTCGCTATCAGTGTTAAACAAATTGGAGGAAACAACGAACCCGAGAACCGAATTTGAGGGCAGAAGTGGTAAAAGAGAATTATACTGGTGGGTCATGGGGGTTCCGAAAGACAGGGGATGGTTGGGTCGACAAAATAAGGATAGATGAATTTTATGTGGGGAGGGATGGTCGGACCTGCATATATTTAACCAATGTAGTGCGTTAGAGGAGTATAAAAAGAAAGTGTTGAATAAGAAAGATATGGTAAAAGTAGAAATGTGTTATGACATCATGGCTGTGCAGAGAGTGGGAAAGAGGAACAAATAGATCATTATATTTAAATGCGGTTAGAGCTAGATTTTTAAAAAATTAAGGGTATTGTACCCGGATGAGATAGGCCCTAGTTTCATGATTTGATTTTTTAAAAGATGAATGCAAATATATAGGAATATTAAATTGAATACAGTGTCAGTTTTGTGTGGACGGAAGAATTTCAACATAGCCAAGCCGTCGCCACAGTTAAGCTTGTCATTACGGGGATAATGTTTCTTGGTCAGAAGCTAAGAGTATTAAATCTAGAGCTCACAACAACAGAAGTAATGGCTACAAGGAAGTGAAAGAGTATGTATTTCGGAACAAGGGCGAGCAGATGTATCTCCAATACCGAGAATCTGACGTACCAGTTTTTCCACCGCCTCGAGGCATTTTTGTGTTGTCAAGTTGCAAGGAAGAGATTTTAAACTAACCGATGCGGTGTTCACCAATGGAAAAATTTATCATAGGCCCGCAGATAAACCAACATAAGAAAAACTCAGAGTGAACTCCAGTTAGCTTCTCCGATAACAATAATTAAATTATTCCAACCACATAATTGAACAGAGGGGATTTTTGTGATATCATTCTCATGTTGATTTATTGTAATCGTAATAAATTAAAGTAATGAATTCGTGGAAATGACCCACGCTATCTCGCCATTGGTCAAGATGAGCACGCCATCAGGGATGCCGAGTTAGCGCGCTAAAGGTGGAGGACAGGAATTAAGTGATATTTCCGTGATCACCGAACGATATGAGTTCAGAATACGACACATGAATGTGTATCGCCAGTTTATTAAGTAGGATAAAGTAAGGGATCAAAATCCACCTGCATATGCCAATTTAGGATAACCGACCCCCCTCCCTAGGAGGTGACCGCGGATGACCCCGGCAGGAAACCATGTCGTCCATAAATAACCAGTAGTGGGACCTCACATCAACCAGTTCTTACCAGTCACCAGTTGTTATCGGTCACCAGTCGTGTCAGTCGTATGAAGTAGTTGAGACTCTGACACGTTGACTCTGTAAGTCAGTACCTCGGGACGCATTCGAAGTCAGTTAGAGCTGAAAGTGCGTGAGTTCTTATGAGAATGAAGACGAATAGTGAGATTATCCATAGTACCGAGTGTAAATAATCAGTACAACTGTATGTTGAATTTAATAAATATCATGTGATTAAATAATAAATAACTAACGGAACGCCGATAGTACCTTTGGAAGGCAGTGTGCGGAGCCTGAAGTAAATAGCTCAAGATAGACGGTGAATAACTATCCGAGCAGGGAACTATAGGAGCTAGGCGATTATCAAGACGGCTTAGAAATAAACCAGGAAGTGCCGGTTGAAGACGCGATACGCGCCGGTTCAAATGAATGACACTTCATCGTAATGTGTCACGACGTGTGTTTCGGGCTTATATGAAGAATATATTGTGCGAGTGTCATGGGTCTAGACGCACCTATAAGTGTTTTTTTAAATTAGTATTCTTGTATAAAATAGTGTAAATTATTTAATAAGGTGTAAATCATGGGTAATCGCACAGAAGTGTTTTGCTGTGTTAATTTTATATTGTGCGACATGATGGACGAGTAAATCACCATGGGGCCGTGAGGCTTCTCTTCCGCTACGAGACAATGGAATTCTACATAGGAATGAGTACACAAATTTAATATTTGGGGATGTTATCGCGACTAAACGGGGTTCAATGTAGATTAATTATGGTTACTTAACATGGTCCGCCTCCTGGGTCCATGATTTTAATTTTTTTGTTAGACGGACGAACTAATTTATATTAACGTAATAATGGGTTAGATTAATTAATTTGAGTATTTGTTTGTTGTATATAATGTAAATATGGGATATATTTCTTTCAATGAATGCATGCTGTTTGTAATACTTTGACTTAAGTTCATTTCAAGTGTTAAATTCATTTTTGTGCTAACCCATTTATTTGATTTCAATCACTGTGGTGATTATTTGTATTTTAGTTAGGAATATTTTCTACCAGACAGCCAGATTATGAAAGTGCCAGAGTATGTAAAATTTGTGTTGCGTACGGACGGTCATAAAAATAATAATAATGTTCTATCTGCTGTGGGTGTTCGTAAGTTCAATATAATAATAATAATAATGCTCGGTGTATTTGCGAGAAAGAAATAATAATCATGTTTGTGAGTTGGCAAAGGAAAGTAAATTAATAATAATAATAATAATAATAATAATAATAATAATAATATTTTGTGCGTTTGCAAGTTAAAGTATAATAATAATGATGACAGTGCTTCGTGAGTTAGACAGTGCAAATATAATAATCAATGTGGAGATGACATGTAGCGTTAAAGAATTTAATTCGCGTAGTCAGTTTGATTTTACGTAAATTATTGATTTCACGTTTGGACTTTATTTTAACCATTAAAATTTGTTTAAAAGCGATAGAGACACGTGAATTAGAATGGTCACGATATGTTAAAAGCCCAGAGGGGTTTGAGCCCATATTTAGAGTTGGAAGTCATGAGGGACGAATATCCGGCGTGAAATAAATTGAGCCGTATTGTTTGTAATGATGAAATAGATGAATCTCAAGGCCTAAGATGATATAAAATGCATATTCCGGTGTTATTAGTGGCAGAATCCACGCACCGAGGACTAATTTATGAATTAAATGTTTGAAGAATTCCGATACCGGGCGAGTTGGCCGTGCGCGTAGAGGAGCGCGGCTGTGAGCTTGCACCCGGGAGATAGTAGGTTCGAATCCCACTATCGGCAGCCCTGAAAATGGTTTTCCGTGGTTTCCCATTTTCACACCAGGCAAATGCTGGGGCTGTACCTTAATTAAGGCCACGGCCGCTTCCTTCCAACTCCTAGGCCTTTCCTATCCCATCGTCGCCATAAGACCTATCTGTGTCGGTGCGACGTAAAGCCCATAGCAAAAAAAAAAAAGAATTCCGATAAAAGGAAATGGACTTCAAATTGAAAGGAATAGTTTAGCAATCGCCGGCATTGGAGGTATTTGCCCAGCCGCGATGTGCAATAGGTTGTGAGATGTGTCTTGGGAGGACATGTGTCCCTATATAAAATTAACGGCAGTACGAAACTGAAGGTACGGTCCCGAATACCGTGTTGTCCCGACCGATATAAAGCAGATCTTAGTGGTTCATAACGGGATTTAACATATGTGACTAAATTCTAAAGAGTGGAAATTAAAATATCATCTTTCCATTTTTAATAATAATAATAATAATAATAATAATAATAATAATAATAATAATAATAATAATAATAATACTCCAAGTGAATCTTGTCTTAAATCAATTGCTTAGTGCCAAAGTAGACTGAAATTGTAAAGGTTTATGCATTTAACCATAAATATCGCTAACGGTAGTGTAAACGTGAAATAATAATAATAATAATAATAATAATAATAATAATAATGAAAAGTTGAAGAAGGAGAAGATGAAGATCTTGAAATAGTAATTTGAGAATAATAATTATGATGAAAGGAAATTAAGATATTTATTGGGCGATGATTCATTGTTACGAATATAATAATAATAATAATAATAATAATAATAATAATAATAATAATAATAATAATAATAATAATAATAATAATGAAAAGTTGAAGAAGTAGAAGATGAAGAACTTGCAATAGTAATTTGAGAATAATAATTATGAAAGGAAATTAAGATATTTAATGGGCGACGATTCATTGTTACGAATATAATAATAATAATAATAATAATAATAATAATAATAATAATAATAATCTTTATTAGGAAGCTGATCATTAAATTGTGCGGATAAATTACGAGGAAGAACGACCCTTCGTTTGAAACGTCGGCAAGGGTTGGCATATAATCATCCCGGATGGCAAATGATAATAATCAAATATAGGATTATAATTGAAATTAATGATAATAATAAATGAATTGATGGCAATCAAAGAATATAATAATGATCAGATAAAGAATGATAATTATATTATTTAATAATCATAGGAGGATATGATAGGGTCCGTCGTCATGTGTCGAACTGGTCTGAACCAGATGTTGGGTTTTCACGGGGCAGATTGTTAGCGGTAGATACGAAAATAACCCACGGACGGCACATGTCTTCATTGTCAGAGCATAGTAATGAACCTTTCCGTACGTCTTGTCGTATTGACAAGTGTAAATATTGAAATAGGCTTTGATTAATGAACTCTACCTGGCGTGTTTGTGAATCTGGAAATAATAGGCTAGAGTTTGTCCGTACTATAAATTCCCGTGTTTTCGAGGCGATAACATTTCCACGGTGGGTGTCCGGCTCACCAGAATGTACATACCGGAAGTGTCTCATGTCCAAACGGAACGAGGAGATGACAGTAAAAAGTTACTGTCATGCCTTCGTCTCCGAAAGAAGATATCCAGCGTTGAAACGTCCGCTCATACGGATGTGAATTCGATCCCCAGTAACTAATTGGGGCGAATTCACCAGATGTTTTACACTACCAGAGTAGTGAGGTAAATCCAAGTAGTATGTCATTTATTTTTCAGGATGGAAGTGTCCCAATGTAATAATTGTCATCATGTGTAGTTTGCAAAATAAGTGAATAAATTGCTCCTCATTGCAATTTCAATAGGAAACAGTTTCCATATCTTTTTATTGTAGTTAGTCCAGTATGCGCATGGAATTTAAGTTGTCACTTCCCAGTCCTATTGTGGAGTCAAAAATTTGTATCCATGAGTGAGTCGTCCCCCGTAACCTTAATTTGCATGCCCCGCTCATCCCTGTGTTCATTTGGTACGCCGATATATAATTTGATTTTCTTTATATAATTTTTTTATCGTTTTCGAACTGATCACCCATGAGATAAATGCTAGTCTGGGACTCAGGAAGTGAGCGGGTGCAGTATAACAGGTAGAATGGTATTTCAGAGAAATGGGGAAATAAGAGTTTATATATAATGTAAATATAATGAGAAGAGATCTGTATATACTGGAAAAGAATGTATTATAAGAAGAAAATTGTAGACATTGGTAGAAGATTGTATTAAGGGACGAATAGAACAGAACATAGAACATATCTTTATTGCCCATCCTAGTTTAAACCATCGGCTTAAAGGCAATAAAGACAGAGCGAAAGAAGACGCACAAAATGCAAACAAACAAAATCTACTATTTCTCTATAAAAAACTACTTAACTACCTCACTAAATCTACGGAGCAGCCTCTAACATGGGCGGATATTCTAACCATATGTTAGAGCACCCCCTACATAGCGGAACAGAAAGGCAAAAAGCAAACAATCAATATCTACTATATCTCTCTTAAAACTACTTAACTACTTCACTAAATATACTGAGCTGCATCTAACATGGGCGGGTAACCTAATCACATGTTAGGGCACCCCCTACATCAACTCTAATATGCTAACTATTTATTTTACTACCTACAACTAATTAACAGAAAAACAGAAAAACTGGCTGGTCGCAGTATCGCCCTGGTAAGGAAGCACCGCCTCCAACCCGCGATACTATTCCAGCTACACCTCGTGGGTCAGATGTCTTCCCCACCTACACCTAGTTTGCAATATCCTTCCCGCCCGTCCTTTGCGTGGCGAATCACATGAGGCGGAAACCAATCAATCATGCGACCCTTCACGCTCTTATCTACTGTCCCGCCTACTGTACTCGAGTCGTCTTTTAAATACATTACCTGCAGCCATCTATGACTCTCCTGTTCCATCAAGTGCGGACATGCTTATTCTTATCACCCTGGGATGGGTCCGTCCCATCCCCCCTTTCACCTCTTATACCTCCGACTCCCTATCCCATGTCTTCAATCTCTCTTTCTCACTTACATCCTCCTTGATCCATCTTATTTGTAACTTATCGTCTGCAGTTACACACTGCTTGCTCCTTTTCTTCCACTATGTCCTAGAGATAATATTTACATACTTTTAACAACACCGAACTTGCCAACAATTCAAAAGTTTCCTTTTTTCTCACAGTTCTTACATCTTATTTGCATCTCTTAGTCTAAAACCACTCATTAATTGCACGTTTCTTTACATTACAACTCAATTATTATACCATCTCCTTACAGGTCCTTTCTCCACTTACTTTCACCTATCTAATTTCTCGATAACAAGGTTTTCCTACCTTATCTAGCAATTATCTTCTCATCTCTTGATAGAGTATTTTACTAATAATTACAGGCTGCTTCTTATTGTTCCTAGATTATCTATAATATAACACATTTATCAACTCATCCTCATCTTTATCTAGCTATTACCAGCTCGTTACTTAATACCAATATCTACCATTTTTTCTTTTGTGTAAATCATCTTCATCCTTGACTAACTATTACCAACTCGTCTCTTAATGCAAATATCTACAATGTCTTTTTATTGTCACTACATTCACTGTACATAACACCTTCGACAACATATTGTTCACCCCTAAGAGACGAATAGATACAGTAATATCTAGATAGAGGTGAATAAGATGTTGTCGAATGTGTTATGTTACAGTTAATGTAGTGACAATAAAAAGAGATTGCAGATATGAGTATTAAGAGACGAGTTGGTGATAGCTAGATAAGGATGAGGATGATTTAGACAAAAGTAGAAAATTGTTGATATTGGTAGAAGATTGTATTAAGAGACGAATATGTAATATCTAGATAGGGGTGAATAAGATGTTGTCGAATGTGTTATGTTACAGTAAATGTAGGGACAATAAGAAGATATTGTAGATTTTGGTATTAAGAGAGGAGTTGTTATAGATAAGAATGAGGATGATTTAGACAAATGTGTTATATTATAGATAATGTACACATAATAAGAAGAAGCTTGTATATATTGGTAAAAGATTCTATCAAAATAGGAGTAGGTAACTGCTAGATAAGTGTGAGGAAGGAAATCCTTGTTGTAAAGAAATTAGATAGGTGAAAGTAAGTTGAGGGAGGACCTATACGGAG
Source organism: Anabrus simplex (assembly GCF_040414725.1). Classification (NCBI taxonomy): domain Eukaryota; kingdom Metazoa; phylum Arthropoda; class Insecta; order Orthoptera; family Tettigoniidae; genus Anabrus; species Anabrus simplex. The sequence goes on from NC_090271.1 coordinate 289,818,528, forward strand.
GTAGTATAATAATTGAGTTGGTAATGTTTAAGGAAATGTGCTATTAGTGAGTGGTTTTTAGACTAAGAAGCGTAAATAAGGTGGAAGAACTGTGAGAAGTAAGGAAACTGTTGAATTTCTGGTAAGTTCGATGTTGTAAAAAGTGTTTAAATATTGACTCTAGGACATAGTGGAAGAAAATGAGCAATCAGTGTGTAAACTGTAGAGGATAAGGTACAAATAAGGTAGATGAAAGGAGGATGTAAGCGAGAAAGAGAAGACTGTAAGATATGGGATAGGAGTGGGAGGTATAAGAGGTGGAAGGGTGGGGTGGGACTGACCCACCCCAGGGTGAAAAGAATAAGCATGTCAGCACGTGGTGAAACAGGATAATCAAGGATGGGTGCTGGCAATGTGTAAACATTGCGACTCGGATTCAGCAGGCGGGGCAGTTGGTACGAACGTTTCGGGTAACATGATGGAATGGTTTCCGCCTCATGTGATTCGCCACGCAAAGAATGGGAGGGAAGCACATTGCCAACTAGGTGTAGATGGGGGCAGACATCTGACCCTCGAGGTGTGGCTGACAGTGTTATCACGGTCTGGACGGGCAGTTTCCTTACCAGGGCGATACCACGACCAGCCAGTTCTTCTTTAATTAATTGTAAGTAGTAGAATAAATAGTTAGCTCGTTAGAGTTGATGTAGGGGGTGCCTTAACATGCGGTTAGGATAACCGCCCATGTTAGCGGCACCTCAGTTGATTAAGTGAGGGGTGGTGCCGTGCATGGTGTATGGTATCCCGCCCGTGCGGGGCGCCACTAAATTAGAGAGTAATTTAGCCATAGAAGATTTAGACTAAATTACAGTAGTTATAGATTATGTGTAGTTAACCCCTCAGCGCCGACCTCTATACGTGGTATAGACCCCCTTTTCTTCCGTAGCCGCCGACCTCTATACGTGGTATAGACCCATACATGGTTTCGCATTTACGGCTATAGCGCGGAGAGTTTTGGTGTTATGGATATTTAAAGTTAAGAACTTCATATTTAGGTTCCGTATTGAAGCAGAATTCACATCAAAGAAAAGTACAATAAGTTCCACCTTTTCAATACATTATATTATGTGACAGTTTTACGTTACAGTTAAACCTTCACATTTTTATACACTCGGGACCGGTTTCGACAGTGTACCTGTCATCATCAGCCAAGAACAATTAATCGAGGACAATAAACCTTACAATACTTCAGGTATGATATAACAGTGAATATAAAATTATACATTATCTGTCTACAAAAAGGTGTGAACATGTCCAGGTAAAAAATCACGATTTAAGAAAAATCATAGTCCTGTAGGGTGTACACTTATAAAATTTCTAATTAAAATAACGTGTTAAAAACCTGCTGTTATATTATAGCTATAGCAGAGATGTTTATAGGTGTAAATCTATGGAGTTTTGGCACTCAAGACATATAGCTATGTTTGACAAGTTAAAGTGTTCAAACATTTAGTTAAATGGTGTTCCACTTAAAATATGTGATACAGTTCAGCTGAGGTTATAGTAATATGTTTGTAGGCTTAATTTTGGTATTTTTAACACTCGGGACATATAGCCATGTGTGACAAGTTAAAAGTTGATAAAACATTTAGTTAATGGTGTTCCACTTAAAATATATGGTAAAGTTCAGCTGAAGCTACAGCTTGGACTTGAGGAGCAGATAATTATGTAAAATATCAATATAAGTAGAAATGAACAATTTGAATGGGTCACTGCTTGTTGATGTAGATGATCAGCGAGTCCTATTAAACAATTATACATGTCGACATGTGGTTGTATATCATCTTGCTGAGAAGTAACAAAGGTCCTGGCTAAAATGGTGCTTGTAGATCTTATGTTGTAGGTTGTGATTACATAAATTGACTAGAAGGGATCCTGATCCAAGTCGGAACCTCAGGTGCCAAGTTGATGGTAGACGGAACGTAGTGGAACTGACAGGCTGAGGAGAGACGAGGCCTAGAAGGGAGCAGGGAGGGGCGGAGTTACTGAGTTAGGGGAAGGAGGCAACGCGGTAGAGGCGGGACTGTGATCAGGTGGGCGCGTGCGATGGTAGGGGAAATATGTAAGCGTGTTGTGTATTGTTTTGAAGATGGATCGGTTTTTTGGTATTTTAAGAGTGTTCATTATTTTGATAAAAGTGTCAAAAAGTATTGTAGGTTTTTCGGAGAGATCGTTAAGGTTAAAATTTGGGTTATGGTATTGATCGAGTGAGATGTAGAATTGTTCGGTGAAATCGAGTATGGGGCCTTTGTTTATTATTTCAATGATGTCTATGTCGTTATTCATACCATAAAATTTATGTTTATAATCATGTATATGTTGGCCTATTGCGGAAAATTTTCTGTATTTTATCGCATTTACGTGTTCAGTATATCTAATTTTGAACGATCTACCGGTCTGTCCAAGGTAGGTGCTGAGACAGTCGTTACAGTGAAATCTGTAGACGCCTGATTTGTCAGAAGGGTTAGAGGTATTGATTGAGTTAGAATTGTATAGGATATCTAGATTTCTGTTATTAGTTTTGAAGGAGATGTTAATTTTCTGTTTCTTAAATATATTTGTAATTTTGTGAATATTACGGTTGTAGGTAAAGGTTGAAAAAGATTTCGATTTAGTAGCTTCTTTAATTAGGTTCGATTTTGGGCGATGTCTGAATTTACTGATTATATTTTCTATAAAATTCTTGTTGTATCCATTATGAGCTGCGATATTGCGTATGGTATTTAATTCTTTGTTGAGGTCTGATTTCGACATTGGGACATTAAATGCTCGATGTACTAAGCTATTATAAGTGGCCCGTTTATGGCTTAGGGGGTGAATAGAGTCTTCTTGTATTGTAGTGGCAGTATGTGTAGGTTTTCTATAGATATTATATTTGAAGGAAGATAGAAGTCTGGTGATAGTGAGATCAAGAAAATTAATAGTATTATTGGCTTCGGATTCCAGTGTAAATTTTATGTCTGTATCAATAGTGTTAAGGTGCGTTAAGGTGGTAGCTGCGTCTGTAGTGCGTTGGTCCATAATAATAAATACATCATCGATATACCTGGACCAAAGATGTATATTGCTAAATGTTGTGTTATTGTCAATTTTTGTATGTTCTAAAAAATCTAAGTATATTTCTGCTAAAATGCCGGAGGCTGGGGATCCCATGGCTAGGCCGTCTTGTTTGTATATTGTTTTATCGAAGGTGAAATAGTTGTTATTAATTAAAAGTTTCAAGATAGACATAAAGTCAGTGATCTCAAGTTGACTAAGTTGACTATGGTTATGCAAATTTTGAGGGATAATTTTAAGAAGTTTTTCTGGTTTAATACTAGTGTACATATTAGTGATATCAAACGAATGTAAAGAGTGGTATGGTTGAAGTGTAAAGTCATCCAGTTGTTTGATAAGTTGTAGTGTAACAAGCAGTGACCCATTCAAATTGTTCATTTCTACTTATATTGATATTTTACATAATTATCTGCTCCTCAAGTCCAAGCTGTAGCTTCAGCTGAACTTTACCATATATTTTAAGTGGAACACCATTAACTAAATGTTTTATCAACTTTTAACTTGTCACACATGGCTATATGTCCCGAGTGTTAAAAATACCAAAATTAAGCCTACAAACATATTACTATAACCTCAGCTGAACTGTATCACATATTTTAAGTGGAACACCATTTAACTAAATGTTTGAACACTTTAACTTGTCAAACATAGCTATATGTCTTGAGTGCCAAAACTCCATAGATTTACACCTATAAACATCTCTGCTATAGCTATAATATAACAGCAGGTTTTTAACACGTTATTTTAATTAGAAATTTTATAAGTGTACACCCTACAGGACTATGATTTTTCTTAAATCGTGATTTTTTACCTGGACATGTTCACACCTTTTTGTAGACAGATAATGTATAATTTTATATTCACTGTTATATCATACCTGAAGTATTGTAAGGTTTATTGTCCTCGATTAATTGTTCTTGGCTGATGATGACAGGTACACTGTCGAAACCGGTCCCGAGTGTATAAAAATGTGAAGGTTTAACTGTAACGTAAAACTGTCACATAATATAATGTATTGAAAAGGTGGAACTTATTGTACTTTTCTTTGATGTTATGGATATGCAAATTGTTTTGTTTCCAAGAAGACATTTTCGGGTTTATCAGTGTTCTAAATAAGTATTGAAAATCGTTAAAGTGTAGCTGCTTTTGCAAGGATAAGTATATGTCAATTATGTCTAAGCACCAATCCCTGCTTTTTTAATAGTCCGTTTGCTTCATTCTTTCCCACAGAATAAAATAAAGAAATGATGATCTGAGAAGTTTGTCTTTTCGTGTGATGTTCTTTGCTCTAATTTTGTATTAAGAGTGCGGTTTATTTATTATATTTGTCTTTATTTCTCAGCTTGTAGTCTTTTCGTAACTCTCTACGAGTACTCTGTATAGGCATCAGTTAGTGCTGCTTTCTGTCATACGACACGAGAAGCAGTTGTGCATGGTATATATCTCGTTTGAAAGACGATGTATCGACCTTTTAATCTGAAATATGTATCGAGTTGTTTTGATTCGTCATAAATATTATTCCCCTCATTCAGTTTCGTCCTGCCGCTTTCGGTCCAGCTGCAGCTTCATCAGCTTGTGTGACGCACCGCGCTCAATGGCTAGCTCCTGCTGAGTGTAGCGTGCTTGAAATATTGTATAATTCAAATGAAAGTTTAGTCGGAAGTAGTAGTGGCAGTATTAGCAGGAGTGATAATGAAATAGATGATGTAGCAGTGGTAAATGATGAGAGTGACGATGAGGAGGAACCAGTACTTGGAAATTTCGTGTAGGAGGCTATAAATACGCATACAGGTCAAAGGGAAGCTTTCAACAGTGAATTATGATTCCTAGATTCTCCAATAATATTTATACAAGTCACAGGGACAAACATTGAGCAGTTATCTTATCAATTTCAGCTGATGGAAGGTTTGTTTACGTAGTACAAAATACCCTTCTCGGGCGGGAAACGAAATATTCAAGGCCGGCGCGCATCAGATAATACAGTTCCAAGGTTGCAGGAAATACGTTTTATCAGGAAATTAGCACCCAAGAGTGAGAAATCCAAACCTCAGAGACGTTGTATCGCGTGTTCAAAACACGGTGAAAAGATGATATCGGTGTACTGCTGCCAGGAGTGTGCCTTGGGTCTCTGTCTCGAAGAGTGCTTCGAACTCTATCACACGGAACTAAATTACTAAGGAAATGTGAAACAATTATGTAATTATCTTCATGTACATAGTTCTACCATGAGGAATTCCAAATTTCGTGAATATCGGGCCACTTTTATACTAGTAGTAACGCTTTAAGTGAATCAATGTATTTCAGTCGCGCGTAGTTGAAATCTCATCCGGCCGCGGGATAGGAAGCTCTTTAAACGGCTGCGACGCTGAGGGGTTAAGTAGTGAGTCTAGCTTTAGAATAATTCCTTTAATCCCTTATACCGATGGTTTGTAACTATGGTGGGGTAATAAAGATTTTATGTTATGTATACGTACCAACATAGTTGGGGATGGGTGGGACCTGGTAAATGCAGCACGGGTGCAGTTTAAGGAAGCGGAGATTGTAATAAGTGGAAAACTGTGTAGGAGGGATATTGACTGGAAAGTGATTGGGGATTTAAATGAGACTATGGAGAGGGTAAGTGGAAAACTGGGAGTGAGATTTCTAGATCCTACTGGATGAGATGAGTAGGAGATAGGGATCTGCGCTCAAACGACCTTCACTTAAACCTCAGAGGTACATATAAGTTAGGAAATTTATTTAGACGGGTTATAGGGAGATACATTCAGGTAAGCAGGGTGGCCTAGGGAGCGGTGTTAACTGAACAGTGAACTGGATATCAAATAGGGATGACATAAAAAAGTTAGTGCTGAACTGTAGCAGTACTGTAAAGAAAGGAATAGAATTAAGTAATTTAATTGATATATATTTACCAGAAATTGTAATAGGAGTCGAATTATGGCTGAGAAATGAAATAATGGATTCAGAAATTTTCTCACGGAACTGGAGGGTGTACCGTAGAGATAGGATAGGAATGGTAGGAGGGGTAGTATTCATTCTGATGAAAGAAGAATTTGTAAGCTACGAAAGAGTTAAAGATGACAAACACGAAAATCTATGGGCAAGGCTCATCTCTAAAGATAATAGGCAACTTGATATCTTTGGCGTGTACAGACCAGGAAAGGGTAGCGCAGATGCTGATTCAGAATTATTTGATAAGATAATCAGCTATGTGGGGAACGACATGGAAAGAAATGTGATTGTAGCGGGTGATCTCAATTTACCAAATGTCAATTGGGAAGGTAATGCGAACGACAGGAAGCATGACCAACAAATGGCAAATAAGTTAATATGGGAAGGGCACCTGATTCAGAAAGTGATGGAACCAACTAGACGGAAGAATATTCTGGATGCGGTGCCGATAAAACCAGATGAGCTCTATAGAGAAACCGAAGAAATAGATGGTATTAGTGATCACGAAACTGTTTTGTAGTAATTAAAAATAAATATGAAAGAAAGGAAGGTATTAAAATAAATTAGGACTATTAGGCAATACTATATGGCTGATAAAACAGGCATGAGGGAGTTTTTAATAAGTAACTATGATCGGTGGAAAACGGTAAATAAGAATGTAAACAGACTCTGGGATGGGTTTAAAGCAATTGTTAAAGAATGTGAAAATAGGTTTGTAACATTAAAGGTAAACTATATTATAACAGAGAAGTAAAGAGACTAAGAAGGAGGTGCAGGTTGGAAAGAAATAGAGTTAGAAATGGCTGTGGAAGTAAGGAGAAATTGAAGGAACTTACTAGGAAATTGAATCAATCAATCAATCAATCAATCAATCAATCAATCAATCAATCAATCATGATCTGCATTTAGGGCAGTCGCCCAGGTGGCAGACTCCCTATCTGTTGCTTTTCTAGCCCTTTCTTAAATGATTTCAATTACATTGGAAATTTAGTTTACATCTCCCTTGGTAAGTTATTCCAATCCCTAACTCCCCTTCCTATAAATTAATATTTGACCTAATTCGTCCTCTTGTATTCCAACTTTATCTTAATATTGTGATCTTTCCTACTTTTAAAGACGCCACTCAATCGTATTCGTCTACTGATGTCATTCCACGCCATTTCTCCGCTTATTTATTTATCGTATGATGTGCACAGATAGATTATATAAATAAGTATACAATATATACACAATATATACAAGCAGAAGCCTATAGTTCCAAATCAAGTCCATTGATCCATTTCAAGGCCTCCTCAGTTGCGTTATTTCTCCGCTGACCGCTCGGAACATTCCACTCAGTCGAGCAGAAATATTTTTGTAACGCTACTCATTTGTCGGAAATCGCCCAGAACAAATCGAGCTTCTTTATTTGGATTTTATCCAGTTCTCGAATTAAGTAATCCTGGTGATGGTCCCATACACTGGAATCATAGTCTAGTTGGGGTCTTACTAGAGACTTATAAGCCCTCTCCTTTACACCCTTGCTACACCCCCAAACACCCTCATAACCCTGCGCAGAGATCTGTATCCTTTATTTAAAATCCCATTTACGTGATTACCCCAATGAAGATCTTTCCTTATATTAACACCCAGATACTTACAATGATCCCAAAAAGGAACTTTCACCCCATCAACGCAGTAATTAAAACTCAGGGACTCTTCCTATTTGTGAAACTCACAACCTGACTTTCAACCCCGTTTATCATCATACCATTGGGATAATCACATAAATATGATTGTAAATAAAGGGTACGGGTCTCAGCATCTGGTCATGGCGGTATTTGGGAGTTGTAGTAAGGATGTAAAGGAGAGAGCATATTTGACGCTGGTGAGACCCCAATTAGAGTATGGTTCCAGTGTATGGAACCCTCACCAGGATTACATGATTCAGGAACTGGAAGAATCCAAAGAAAAGCAGCTCTATTTGTTCTGGGCGATTTCCGACAAAAGAATAGTGTTAAAAAATGTTGCAACTTTGGGCTGGGAAGACTTGGGAGAAAGGAGACGAGTTGCTCGACTAAGTGGTATGTTCCGAGCTGTCAGTGGAGAGATGGCGTGGGAGAACATCAGTAGATGAATAAGTTTGAGTGGTGTCTTTAAAAGTAAGAAAGATCACTATATGAAGATAAATTCGGAATTCAAGAGAGCAACTTGGGGCAAATATTCGTTTATAGGAAGGGGAGTTAGGGATTGGAATAACTTACCAAGAGAAATGTTCAATAAGTTGCCAATTTCTTTGCAATCATTTAAGAAAAAGCTAGGAAAACAACAGATAGGGAATCTGCCACCTGGGCGACTGCCCTAAATGGAGATCAGTAGTGATTGATTGATTGATTAATTGATTGATTGATTGATTGATTGATTGATTGATTGATTGATTGATTGATTGATTGATTGATTGATCACATTAACACACTTGTCAATAAAAATATCGGCACATTCCTTACACACATGATTCATTGAATTAACATTAAAGAGCTGGACAATTTTCCTCTTAACTTGAAGCCTAGTAACAGAGAGAAAATCTATACATTTAGCCTCAAGAACATTCAAAATTTCTCTACAATCAATACATTTGGCTAACGCAAATTTGCATCATCATATTGTTTCAACGAAAATATGTACATTTCTTAAACCACCTGTATTTTTCTCAGTGCTTAACAACGCATTGCGGCATTCCAAATGGAGTAACTTGGAACACAACCAGCCACACACATATGCATTTTCCTGAATTAAATCAGAACCTACAGGACACACTACAACAACACATTGGTACTAAATGTTACTCACCGGTATTCAACTGGACAATAAAATAAGCTTATTATATTTTAAGCCAGTTAAAGTATGGATCATGCAGGTCAGAAGTTTAGGACATACTATAAAATATCTTTGTAACTAGAAGAATTTATATGCAAACAAAATATTTACTTACATTTTCTTGTCACGAGAGAAACGGAAGAAAGATCGCGAATTCTTCTGCACTTCTTAGTTATTGCAGCCAAACACAGCACATATTATTACTGATATTGAGAGGAGGTATAAAGGAATGATACACGCTACTATATACTTAAGTCAAATAAATGAATACGCATATATAACGCCAAAAATTTCATAAACAAATACACGTGCTCTTAAGACATAATCAGTAACTACAGGCCATTCCGCTAGACGAAGCTCTAATCGCTGTCCCTCGATATCTCGCAGTATTGTCTCTACTGTATTTGATTTAACATGTCCTTCACGTGTAGGGTAAATGCATTGTCCTGGCTTTGGAGTGTTACGCCTAGGTATTTAAACTTGATCACTGTACATACCGTACCTGACGTGACGTATGGAATGACTGCTTGCTTTCCACCTCTTCTAAAGGACATCTTTATTCTTTATTATTTTTCTCCATATCTACAATAAATTACCCAATTGATCTGTTAAGTGAGAAAAGTAACATGTATAACCTAAAAGCCAGAATAAATTACACTAAAATGAACAACACTGAATAAACGGCATTCTTTCTCCCCATACATTGGCATATGGCCTCTGATCAACCCTTATTGGTGATCCCATAGGCCATGGCAATAGGCAAAAAATTAGTGTAACATAATAATAATAATAATATTAATAATAATAATAATAATAATAATAATAGAACGGCATAGTCGGCACTTTGAGGTTTACAGGCCTCTACATTCCCTTTCGGCTGAACTCGCGTAACTGGCACATTCCATGACTCCTATTTTCCATTCTCATTGACCTAGTCCAGTACGCTGATTCAGCCATAACATAACACCACGGTCCCGTTTGTGTCTCATTTCTTCACTCCACTCACATTATCTTAATTACATAATCAAACAGCAGGCCTCATCCTTTCATCACACCGTATTTACAATTACTCTCTTGCCATGATCCACTCATCATATGGTAATTAAATCTACTTATCATAATATTCATACACTCACAATATACCCTCACCTTTTACCATCAACCGTCAACCACATCATCACTACATCACATATCCTTCAGACTTATAAACTCAGATCCCTCTATGACCAAACCTAGTACCACGCCAATCATCCTCTTATAAATACAACACATTCGTTCCAAAACAATTGATCCAACGATAACTTAAACTATTAGCCACCATCACACCCATCACATCATCTTCATATGACATTACCTCTCTTTTCATCTCTCTTTCCTTCCAACCTTCACTTGCTAACTCTTTGCCATCTTTATCTCTTTTATCAGCGCTAATATCCTTCATATCATACATTTAACCAATCAAGACACCACTCCACCCACTTCATGGCACTACCTCACTTGTCATCTACCTCTCTTTCCTTCCATCCTTCACTTGCTTACTCTTATCCATCATACCTCACTTATCCTCGCTCATACCTTTCATATCACACGTTTAACAGCCAAGATACTGCTCCACCATTCACTTACATTTCACTAATTATTACCCACACTTCATTCTCTATGAATACAGCTCCCTCACCGTCATAACACACTTTACCAATATATCCAATACACTAATTCCACCTCGATATCATTTCAACACTCACAATACATTTCAATATAGCAACTGTGATATCTAAACAACTCCAATTGGCCTTCTTATACATTTCCCTAATAATTACCCACACTTCAGTATCTATCAATACAACTCTCTTGCCATAAATACAGTTGCAAAACACCTTCAACCAATAATTTCATCATACCAACACACTACCAATAAAAATTATCATTGGTTTATATCTGTCTAATAGAACACTTACCGTCATTACACACTTAAACCACACATTTTTACACAACTAATAACACTTCGAACTCATCATCTACAGATTTTACAATACATCTTGACCATGATTACAACAATTCCACCTCCTCCATGATATATTTACTATTAATATCATTACACCACTCACTATACATTTCAATATAACAACTGTGATAGCCAGAGACATTGCGTTTCATAAATCACATACTTTTACATAACTAACTTAAAAACACCTCTCTCACTTTAAGCTTCTACCCTGTTTCCACCACTATTCCCTTATTTATCACTATATTTTTAACGTTTTTACTTCGTGTTACGTTACCCTCGTCCTTGCTAATCATTCCCCACATATCACTTAAACTCTTGCTCCTCCCTCCGGACATATTCTGCTCTAGCTTCTTACGGGCTTCCCCTTCCAATTCGCTTTCACTCTGTGTCTCCATTTCTTCCCTGTATCCACTTCTCTGCCTTTCCTCTTCTCTGGCTGTCCCAATAGCTGCACCTCTGGTCCTTCTTAACCTCGCCCCCGTATCCACTACTCATTCCTTATCACTGTTCATGATCCCACTTTCACTTTGCACCTCTCCCTGCCTTTCCTCATTTATCTTACCGTTTCCCTTTGATTTTTCCATATCACCTTCTCCGTCTTCTCTAACAATGCTGTCTTCAACATGTCTTACTTCTAAGCTATTGACCATACTCCTCTCCGTTACTTTCTCTTGTTTCAACTTCTCTTCTAGATCCAATAATTTATTCACAGTCCAAATTCTACTCCAGAAGCCGTTTGTCACTACTAGCTCCTGTCCCCTAATGAATGGCATTATTGACATCTGTTGGCTAGGTTCGTATTGTATAAATAAGCCGTATTAGTAATGGATGAGATTAGTGCGTTGCTGGCTGCGGTGACTCGGCGTATGGACTTTAACCAGGAAGAAATAGAGTAGCTCGTGAAGAAAATAGAGTAGCGCGTGAGGAAACCGCGAACACTTTAACTAAAGTGAACGTAGAAAATAGAGTAGCTCGTGAGGAAACTGGAGTGTCTATAGGACAGGTGGAACAACGCATGAACCTTATGGGAAAGGTAATCCAATAAGAAAACGAAAAAGCTCAAGAAGAGTCACGGAAAAGTCAGGATGAACGTTTTCCGAAGCTGGAAGAGACACGTTGTCGTATTGATAACATAGCGCTAGAGTGTCGGGAAAATCAAAATAAGACATTGGAAAGGGTTACACATTTGACTCAACAATTACAAGAGGATAACAAGATTCTCACTGGCAAAGTCACCTCACTTCAGAATGGTGGAGCCATTATCAAAGCTAGTATGGACAATGTTAGGGAAGTAGTCGACTCCATAAAAAAGGAGGTATCTGATGTTAACGTAGAACAGACAAAGGAAATAGGTAACGTTAGGAAAAATCTTAGGAAAATCACTGAAGATCTCACGGATGTTAAGAGTAATTGTCAGGTGAATAGGATCGAGGTTGAGGAATTAAATCTCGAATTGGACGATATAAAGAAGATCACTGATGAAGACAAAACAAACATTACAGATAAAGTCGGTACTCTAGCAGAAGATGCTCGAGTGAACAGCCTCAGATTCGGAGGAACGACCGATAACATGAAAAAAACGTAAAAGGACCTCAACTTTCTCAAATTTCAAGATAGAAGTACAAGAGTTTTAATAAATTCCAATCTAGATCGCCAGAGCCAGATCGAAGAAACGGTCAAGGAACAGGCACATGTAAACATCCGGACGGAACTGGATAACCAAGAGGGTCAAAAAAGTCCTGTTAACTTAAATATTTACAATCCAGAAGTAGCTAGTTCACCAATTGGTAATGTTCCTCAAATTATCAATATTATACGAACGGGCGAGGGTAAACCTAGAAAATTTAGCGGCACTCAGGAACAGTCCCCCAAAGGCTTCATTCGTGAGCTGGAGGAGTACATGGAGGAAAACAAAATTCCACCCGATCGACAGCTCAGAACTGCGGAGAAATTCTTACACGGGGGAGCTATGAATTGGTATCACGCGTTCCGCTATACTTTTGAGAATTTTGAAGGCTTCAAAGGGCATTTCTGCAGAAATGCTGGAATTCAGTCCATCAACAAAATCTCAGTTTAGAATTGTACTCCAGAAAATATAATGTTAATTAACCTACACCCTATGCGGAATACTTCGCCCTACAGCCTACGCGGATGAAATAGTTGGACGCTCAATTATCAGAGACGGATTAAGTTAGAGCTCTAGAAAAGCAATTTCCGCTAGAGGTAAAACGCATTTTGATAGCTGATAATGTTCAATATACAGTTCCAGCGGATAGGATTTTACGACAGCTGGATAATACTAACGCTCAGCTGGCACAAAGATCTCGGAAACCACACCATCCGCAACTGAATGTCGTGGAAATCTCTGGACTAGAAAGAAGGAAAATGTACCAGGGAGAAGAGGAGCAAATCGACAGTACTCTTATCCTAATCAACAACGCAGGTCTGACTTGAATAGGGAATAAGAGCGCAAAGGATTATCTTCGCATTATAGGAGAGAGGACAGGAGACAGTAAGACTATCGGTACAACCGATACCGAAATGGATCTAGAAGGGACAGAAGAAATAGACCCTAAGACCACTCACGACAAAATGGTAATCAAAATCATCGAAACTTCCGAGATACCATGGAAGAACGACACCGAGAAAGTATAAAATACATCGATGAGCTACGGAGAAGCAATCATGAAAAGGACAAGTGGAAACAAGCGATGCAACATATGGACGTAAATCCGGATTGCATGATGCGGAAAGTAGGGCATTCCATTAATACAGAAAGCTAGTTGGACCGAACAAGTCCACCTGTACCTCCATACGAGGCAGATGAATGCTCTAAAAACGTACCCATTGCAACAAATTCCCAGCGCGCTGAAAACAGTAATTTTCACCCGGAAGAAGGGACAATCGCACACGTAGACGCATTGATAATTAAATCCGAGGATTTAATTTAAGATACCCATCAATTTCATGCAAAACGATCCCAGGGGTTGCCTATTATAATAGCCAGAGCTGGTGGACTTCGAATCCATTGTCTTGTTGACACGGGAGCAACCATTATTGTAATTTCGAAATCACTGTTTGAAGAATTCAAAAGAAGGGATGCACTTCCCATTATTCTAGTATCCAACGTGAAAATTAAAGAGATAATTAATGATAGTTCATCTACATGCAAAGAAGAGACCTTCCTTGACTTAACGATCTGCAATACTATATTTTCACATCCGTTTTTGGTCACGCCCTTAATTACTTTCAATGTTATCTTAGGATTCGATTTTGTGAAGGAGCACAATGCCATTATTGACGTTCCCAATAATGAAATCAGGTTCCGTGGAGCAGGCAGTACTGAAAGGATGTCCTTTACTGTCGGCAACCCTCTTATGCTGGAGATCATTGAAACGGAAGCTAAGGATTCAGGAGGCGTTAATACCCAAGTTTTGAACGAAACACAGTTGTGGGATAGTGAGAGCGCTGATAAAGACCCGGAAGAAATCCTCGCTTCAATAGCGAAAATAATGGAAGAAATGGAAGAAGAAAACTTCGACGATCAGTTAGGACCGAAGATACAAAGGACTGACTGAACCAACGAGGAAGGGAGGAAATTATTCTATCTTCTAAAACGGTATGAGGTGGTATTTGACACAAACCAGGAAAATCCCAAACTATAGGTAAGCTTTACGAGTAAATAGCTGAATGCCTTACAAAATGAAACCGTACCCTATCCCAGAGAAGCACCACGCCGAAGTCAAGTAAATAATAAGTGAAATGGAGACCAATGGTATTATTTCGGAGGCAGTAACATCTTTCGTTAACCCACTGACGGTGGTGCAAAAACCTAATGGTTCATTACGGGTGTGCTTTGATGCAAGACAGCTCAATGAAGCCTTATTCCGGAATTCTACCAAGTACCGTCTATTAAGGGTGTGATTAGCCGATTTCGAGGCATGTCCTTATTCACTGTTGTAGATTTCACATCTTCGTATCAGCACATTTTGTTAGAGCTAAAATCCCGTTTGCTAACTGGTTTCGTATTTGACCAGCAAACATATTTTTTGCTCGTTTACCCTTTGGTATTAAAACGTCTGGATCTGCTCTCATTCGGGCACTATGTAAGACTGATGAAGTTAAAGTGGTTACGATTCGTTATGTAGACGATGAGTTGCTGGCCTCAAAAGATATGGAAGAACACTTAAATAACCTGGAGTAACTGCTGGAAAATTTACGAGTCACCGGATTTAAAATCAATCTCCAAAAGTCTAATTTCTGTAAGAAGAAGGTATTGTCTTGGGACATATCATTGATGGCACAGGCATGAGACCTAACCCTGTGAAAATCCAGGCGATTCAAAACTTTCCACAACCACCCAAAATTAACATGTCCGACAATTTTTAGGAGTGTGTCAGTTCTTTTCTGACCACTGCCCAAATTACACTACCACAGTCGCTCCACTCCAGGATCTATTAAAGAAGAACAACCGCTGGTGTTGGAATGACAAGTGCAGTCAAGCTTTCATGAAAACCAAATAGATGCTGACAGACAACATTAAATTTGGATATCCGGACTTCAATTCTGAATTTATTATTCAGGCAGACGATTCAACCGTAGGGATTGGGGCAGTTTTGTATCAAGAGGAACCAGTAACCTAGAACACAAAGTTTAACTTGCCTTCTACACCAACCGTATATAAAGGAGTCACGGGGTTTCTTACAATACCACCGAACATGAAATTTTATCAATTGTATGTGACTTGCAACACTGGAAAAAGGTAATTTTTGGTTTCCCAGTCATTCTACGAACCGACGATAAAGCTCTCATTTTCATGCTCAAGACCACAATGTCAAGTGAACGCGTGTCGCGTTGGGCACTTTTTGCCCGGCAATTTAAAATCGAGCCGGAACATTGTCATGGCAGAGGTTATGTTATTGCCGATATCCTAAGCAGTAACCCTGATGTCTATTGACATTGAGTGCCGAAGATCAAGAAGTACTCCGTAAGTTGAGGTGTTTACGGCAGTCGCAAAGTAGAGATGAGTATACTGGGAAAATCATCGACTACTTTGAACAACGACTTGTACCAGGCGACGCAAATTACGAACAAGTACATCGTATGGCTTCTCAATACTCTGCAAGGAAAGAAATACTCTACAAGTTTGTGGATCATGAACGCACGAAACTGAGGGTTGTGGTAGCGAATAAACTGCAGAAGGCAAATATCTGGTTTACTCACAGGACGATTGGACACGGAGGTGTAGACAGAACAGCCGTGACCATTCAGGAGGAGTTCCAATGGGCAAAGTTACGTGAAAATGTAAGGATGACCATTAGGATATGTGATAGGTGTCAGCGAGTCAAATACAGCCCTCATCTACAGAAACAGTACCCCATCCCGATACTGCCAACCAAACCAAAAGAATTATGCGCTTTAGACCTATTCGGACCCTCGCCCAGAGGTGTTAAAAGCAACCGTCATTTGGTAGTTACAGTAGATGTTGTTTTCTCAAAATTCGTATCTCTGTTTCCCATTCAAAAGAGTAACACCAAGGCCGTTCTGAGACGAATGACCCAGAATATTATTCCACTAACGGTTAAACCAGAACTTCTACTGACAGACCACGGTTCCCAATTAACATCACTTGAGTTCCAGGAGGCTATGAGACGGCTGGACATTAAACACACTTTAAATTCCTTGTGATACCCATCTAGCCGGCTGAAAGTATAATGTCAGAAATTGCCAAGTTTAGTCGTATCTATTGCAAGGACGCACACTGGAAATAGGGCAGTGGCTTACCCATCATTATGGAATGTGTAAACAACACGGTTCACGAATCAACGAGACAAATTCCAGGAGTCATTCATCTCAACCAGTATCCAGATAGACGGTAGGAAAACGTAGTACCATGTTTACCAGACCCGAGACCGACTCCAGAAAGGTGTATTATTCAGACCGCCGAATACCTAAGTAAACGAGCACAACGGCGACTGAAGTGGGTAGCGAATAAGAGGTTCCACTAACCACTACAAGAACAAGATTATGTGTTGATCCGCAAACCCACACTATCTGAACCTACTGAACGCATACATGGAAAATTTGCAGACCTGTACGTTGGTCCTTACAAGATTATTAAAGTCTACGATAACAATGCCTATAATGTGCAGAGCCTGGACGGTGGACATGAATTCATGTTTAATTCCGATCATTTAAAATTATATTATCCATCTGAAGACGAAATTCCGGCGCGTGTAAACGTTTCTAAGCAAGCAACGGGATAATGGAAGAAAGAAGAGCCGCATAAATACCGCACACCTGACAACTAGGGTCATTGTGTAAATAAACTCCTCCAATTCTCACAGCCACTACAAGAACTCATTCAACAACCTCATTAATGAGCTACCTAATAGATCTAAGACAAACATGTCGCATATTGAGATATTTGAGATCGTTAAGTAAAATTGTATTGGGAATAAAATTTTTAAACTAGTCATGAGGTGGATGTGACATTTTAGGTCTACTGTAATTGACAGTGAATTTTATGTGGCGGGACTGTACGCCACGTGCTCCACGCAGATTATTCGCGAAGGAACCCAATTTTTTCTTTTGTATAACCTGTTGAGGGGTGAAGAACAGAGTTATCACCGCAAGAAAAGACGCGAATTTTTTAATGGTGCTGAACTCTCCATCCAGGAGAAACATTACATTTAAAACTTTTCGTAATATCAAAACTTCAGATTTGACGTCTTAATGAACATTTTCCAACAAGTGTGCATAAAAGATTTGGTAACGAATTTTAGGAAGGCATGAATAATAATATTAGGAAATAAAAATAATTATGGAATTAATCAACTAATTAATCAATAAGAAATCAGGGGACATATTAATTACGACGCAGATAAAATCAGGACGTCAATCGAATAACGAGGTATGCTGAACGTCAGAACTATTAATACAGATGGCAAACTCGAACAAGGACTATCTCACTCACTTGCTTGCTGGTTACGCGTGTTGCTCAAAAGCTCGCTACGCAGGGAGGTCTTTTATAGACCTGGACAGGTGTTACTTGCCACCACGAGGAGAACAGTGTCATTTCTTGATAGTTTAACAGACCAGCTACAGTCATAGCAGACGTCAATAGTCTCTACGAATAAAGTACGTATGTACATATGTCAATTGTGAAACCATGAGTTGGGAATTCATACTAATATTTTCGTGAATGTTTCAGTGTGCATCAAGAAGTACCAGTTCGTGACCGGCCGAGGCTATGAAGACCAACAGTAGGAAATTTGTGTGACCCGAAGATATCTCCCAGATAAAGATGCAGAACTAAAAGCAGGACCGATGCCGACAGCGTCCTAATGCCATGAATCCAGCCTAGAAGGAGACCATGCTCATCAAGACATTCAAGTTAATTCGACAAATCATTTATACTGGGATTATCTGTTCTATGTAGCTGTAATAAGTAGTTAACTTTCTTCTTGAAGGGATTATTGGTCGAACAGTAGTTTGAGTAGATTTCTAGTATCTTAACCATGTTATTTTCTTGAGTTATACGACGTTGATTCTGCATTTTCTCCTATTATGCGATTTTTAAGGTGCGTGATGACGGTATGTCAACATCATCGATCACGCGGGTTTCAATAAGTATTGTCATCGGACAAGTATCTGGTTTAAATATCAGCCATCGGCTAACCTTTAAGGAATATTACTTTTCCATTCAATTACTACTATATTGAGGATTGTGTTCGTGTAATATTTTTATTCTTCTGAGTTTAGTTTTCCAATATTTTACCCAGCATGTTTGCTACATTTTTATAAGGGAGCAGGCTCATCTGACGTACTAATGCTACGCTAGTGATAGGGATAGATTTTTTGGATCCGATTTCATACTTTTAAGGGAGGGCATTGTCTGATTATTATATTAATGTGTGGTTCCAGTCATTTATGTAACTTTTTCGTGATATTTTGGATGGATGTTGCGAATTATTTTTTTTATATTTTACCTCTCACGTTGTGCAATGTGGAGAGATGTTGCATTGAATTTTGATGATTTTATGTGCTATTTGGGAGCGAATATTCACGTCTCTATGATCAGGAGCACATGTAATCTATTTTCAGCGATGTTGTGTATAATGATGAATGGATATTTGGAAATAATGTATCATCATTTGATGTATCTGCGATTAGTTGTTTTCGTGAGATAACCATAGGCGATAGCGTCTTCACAAAATATTTTTGAACCATGAGGTAAACCACATGTCTTCCTATAAAATAAAATTGAAAGTATGAGATTATTAGTGCCTTTTGTCATACTGGATGAGCGTCATCGCAATAATATCAAAATCATAGCTGTATAACACTACCCAATTCCTCGATCTTTGATACATTTTGGTAACGACCTGAGTTCGATTCGATGTAGACATTGACGATCTTATCGGCCACCATTACCTAGACTATTTCTACCGGTCTGATTACTGTTGTTTCAGGCCAACATTTATCCATAAAATGGATGAATAACGTGTGGACACGTGTTGTACATTTGTAAAATAGTATTCTTATTTGTAGTTGGTTGTATTACTTTCCTTGGTGGATGATGGTAACGGGAGATTTATTACGTGTATTTTATTTGTTATTTCCAAAGGTTGAGTGATTTTATTTTTATTGTAATTTATTGATGTGTGTGTTACCTTCGTTGTTCTAAGTTTCGGCGTTGTGTTAAGGTCATTACGCAGGGTTAAAGAATAATTGTAATTTTTTGCTTCTTGCTCACTTTTATCACGTAAAGTCACGTGTATTCAAATTATTTTTTTATTTTCATATTTTTGACCAGTCATGTAACTTAAGCATTTAAAATCTTGTTCCAGATTTTTCGGCATGATTTGACATGCGTACGACCATCATTCTCTATGCAAATAAATTTTAACATTTACAAAATTCGATAATAATTATTAATGTAAAATTTTGTCAGAATGAGTACGGATTTATTAACATGTACCATCCCTTTTGATTTATTTTTTGATGTATAGGAAGATTAAACGTAAAATTAAAGTTTTAGTGATCATTTCACAGATTCATAGTTCTGAGAATGACGGAATTATTTTTGTAATAAATCATCCACCATTAATTCATATCTTAATGTTCATTATTTGCTGATATCTGCCCATTTCCTTTGACCCACACCATCTTAATAGGGAACATGTCAATCCCTTACTGATCACCCTGAGGTTGTCTTGTGTCTCTAATGTGTTAGTCGTGGCTTAAACTGGTAGAATTCATTATCATTATAGACTGATATGCTTTTCACCTTCCAGCCTGCAAGCCTCTGTGTATTTACTAAACGTCGCCACAATCCTGTATTTGCAGCTAGTGTTGAGGCCTCGTTTATTTCTGTACATCTTATCTTAAATCGTTAGAAACTCAGTATAACCATCGTCGTCTTGGTATCCCTCTACTTCTCTCACACTCCATAACAGAGTCCATTGTTCTCATAGGTAACCTTTCCTCCTCCATTCGCCTTACATGTCCCCACCACCGAAGCCCGTTTATGCGTACAGCCTCATCCATCGAGTTCATTACTAAATTAACCTTTATCTCCTAATTCCGACAACCCTCCTTCCATTGTTCCCACCTGTTTGTACCAGCTATCATTCTCGCTACTTTCATGTGTGTTACTTCTAACTTATGAATAAGATATCCTGAGTTCACCCAGCTTTCGCTCCCGTAGAGCACTGTTGCCCTGAAAACAGACCGATGTAAGGATAGTTTCGTCTGGGAGCTGATTTCCTTCTTACAGAATACTGTTGATCGCAACTGCGAGCTCACTTCATTAGCTTTACTACACCTTGATTCAATCTCACTTACTATATTACCAACCTGTGAGAATACACAACCTAAAGACTTGAAATTATCGACCTGTTCTAGCTTTGTATCACCAATCTGACATTCAGTTCTGTTGAATATCTTACCTATTGACATCAATTTAGTCTTCGAAAGACTAATTTTCATACAATACACATTGCACCTACTTTCAAGTTCCAAGATATTAGACTGCAGGCTTTCGGCACTATCTGCCATTGAGACCAAGTCTTCAGCATAGGCCAGACTGCTTACTATATTCCCTCCCTGCCATTCTATACGTTTCAGCGGATAATCCATGTAAACTACTAACAACAAAGATGAAAGATTACAGTCTTGTCTAACCCCTGTAAGTAACCTGAAACAAGAACTCATTGTACCACCAATTCTCACTGAAGCCCAATTGTCAACATAAATACCTTTGATAGATTTTAATAATCTACCTTTAATTCCATAGTCCCCCAGTATAGTGAACATCTTTTCCCTCGGTACCCTGCTATATGCTTTCTCTAGATCTACGAAGCATAAACGCAACTGCCTATTGCACTCGTGCCATTTTTCAATTAGCTGGCGCATACTGAAAATATGATTTTAGAAGCCGCTCTGTGGTCTGAAACCACACTGGTTTTCATTCAATTTCCTCTCAACCACTGATCATTATTAACTATCAATTGAAATCCCTGCTTGCTATTAAAATTATGAATGTAACAAATAAGGTTAGCTACTGACATTGTCAAGTTAAAGTTGTATTTACTTCCTTACGTTGGCAGAGATCAAACTCTTGCAAATTATATTTCCCATCTGAGAAGGAATGTGGACGTTTCGATTAGTTGGAATACAGGAGACATTAAAGAAACATGACATTTCCGTTTAGAGTATTAAATCTCAATTTATTTGCAGGTGTATTTTACAATGCATCTGTATCTACAGAGTAAAGAAATTGTATTCCAATGGGCACTTATAGATAAAGGAGCAATATTTGTTTTGATAATATTGGCTCCTTATTACGGCATTTCTTTCAGCAATTTTCAATGTGATCTTCTTAGCATATATTTTAAATGAATCTTTTAAACACATTTGAGTTATTGATTTTGATGTTTTAATATAATGGCCACTTTCACAACTCCATATTTGTAGCCTACACAAGAGAAGGATAGAAATGGAGTCTTCTTATTTAAGCTCATAAGTACTTATATGTACAATAGGGTCTCGATAATTCGCGGTTATTATGGGGGAAAGGTACCTCAGATTAGGAATAATGCGGACTACACGGAACAACACAGGGAGAATCGTGAAACATGAAAATAATCCAACAATTGAAGCTAAGGTCCTGTCATTTAATTTCTTACATAGTTACGGCATTGATTAAAGTTATTTTTTGAAAAAGTCCTTAATTGACTTCTGTTTCTGAATGTTGCACCATTTCTGTGCAGCAGTGTCACGCCATTGCTTGAAGAGCAGGGTGTCGGTATGAGTTGCCTCTGGTTGTGTTTCTACGAAACGTAGTGCCGCCTCCATCGCTATGAAACATCCTTGGTGCCGTCTCTTCTAAAATTCTTCCTCGCTAATTTCTGTTGATTCATTCAACGTTTCAATGACTGATGTAACTTTAATTTTATACCATTCCGTAACTTCGATTTCACTACCACTGTCACGTTCTGTCCTTTTGTAGAGATCTAGTTGAGTGAAATAACTTTACGTTTGATGGGCTTTGGTGCACGGACACGAGACAGTCACTTGTTACAGTCTTAGAGTTATGGTTATGTTGTGTATATAGATGTGTCGGAAATACAGTCTTACCTTGAATAAATCAATTTGTTGTTACTGTTTCCGAAAATAAGAAGTGCCTGCATTTTTGACAAACCAGTCTGTCAGGTAGGTTTTCTGGTTTGAATGGAACATTAGTGGCGACCGTGACAGGATATATTCGATTCGACGTGAAGAAGCTGTAAGCAAGTCAAGATGGAGAGACTCGTAAAGTCGAGAAAACCCATACGTGCAGCATTTACGAAGACTTTTGACTCTTTGATGACGGAAACACAACTCGACAAGGTAAGATTATATTTAACTAAGTTAGAAAGACTGGCTGTTGAACTGAAAGAAGCTGATGATAAAGTTTTAGACGTGCTTCTCAACAGTAGCGATGACGCAGATTATGAAAGTGAATACAATAAAGTGCAAGAATACCGCGATAAATTAGACGAAGCACGTCAGAAGGTCGAGAACTCGTATGCAGTGAATGTAGCAACTGTCTCAAATGAAGGTGTCGATGTGTTGAGTGACAATTCCAGTTCCGGTAAGAAAAAACTTAAGTTGCCTAAGATCGAACTGAGGAAATTCAGTGGTGAAGTTAAAGACTGGTTAGGTTTCTGGAGCCAGTTCCGTAGGATACACGATGATCCGGACATAGAAAGGGAAGATAAATTCCAGTACCTAATTCAAGCTACTACAGAGGGCAGTAGGGCGAGAGACGTCGTAAATAGCTTTCCGCCTACAGCTGATAACTATGAGAAAGCAATTCAGTGTTTACAGAGTAGGTTCGGAAGAGAAGAATTATTGGTGGAGTTTTATGTTCGCGAACTGTTAGGATTAGTTATTCAGAATTTCACAGCGACTCAGAAACTCACTCCCTTGCAACTCCATGATCGATTAGAGTCGCATCTTAGGTCACTGGAATCGTTAGGAATGACCAGTGATAAATATGCAGCCTTTTTATTCCCCCTAGTTGAATCATCACTCCCAGAAGATCTGCTAAGAGTGTGGTTAAGAACTGCCATTTCTTTGCCTATCAGTGAAACAGCAGAGAATCTTTATTGTGAGAAATTGCCACAGCTATAACTTTTCCTGAAGAATGAAGTGGAGGGAGAACAGAGAATTTCTCTAGCCCAAGGGGGATTCCACATATCCTCACAGAAACCGGGAAAGCAGAAGAGCAAGTCACCTCAACCTGAATCTATACCTACTGCTAGTAATCTGTTTTCTGGAGAAGCAAGAAGTTCATCAAATGGAAGCAATTGTGTCTTCTGTAAGAGAAACCATGATACGAACGATTGTTTCAAGGCACAGAATATGACTTTGTCTGAGAAGAAAAGTATATTGATGAAAACGGGGTGCTGCTACCAGTGTCTGAAACAAGGTCATACGGCTAAGGCTTGTAAAGCGACTGTGCGGTGTCAGGTATGTGGGAAGAGACACCGTGTTCTTATGTGTCCAAACTTGCCATCGAAGGAGTCGAATGAAGAGCAGAAGAAGGAGGAGCGAAGTACGGAAAGACAAAGTGCTACTTTGAGCAGTCAAACCTATGGTCAAGAGGTTCTTCTTCAAACTCTAATGGTGAAGATCGTATCCGGAAGACAAGAACGCATCGTCAGGGCTTTGATCGACAGTGGATCGCAGCGATCTTATTTGTTGGATAAAACTGCTCGGTCTGTTGGACTTCAATCCTCAGGTACAGAGACCTTAACTCATGCTTTGTTTGGAGGTGCCGAAACGGACAGGCAGTTGCATTCAACCTACCAGTTGAAGATCTGCAGCATGGATGGAAAATATTGTTGTGAGATTCCTGTGCTCAGTCAGCCTGTGATTTGTGGTGAAATTCCTAGGCTCCAGAGGGGTCCCTTAATGAAGGAACTGAAACAAAACAACATTTTTATTTCTGATTGTGGTCCCAATAGACCTGAAATTGAACTGCTTCTGGGAGCTGACGTATATGGGCTGTTACTGACCGGGAGAATTAAAACTTTGAACTGTGGGCCAGTAGCTGTAGAAACCCGTTTGGGATGGGTTGTTATGGGAAGTTTGGCGGGTCGTCATTCCTCCTGTAGCGCTAACATGTTTGTAACATCCTTGCTGACATTGAATTCTAGTGTGACTGAACTGTGGAAATTAGACACTCTTGGAATCAAAGATCCTGTGGAAAAGAAGTCCCGAGAAGAAATGGAAATGGCCACACTTGACTATTTTAAGAGTACCGTTTCTATTAATAGTGAGGGACGCTATGAGGTCAGCTTACCTTGGAATGAGAGGTTCGAGGATCTGCAAGAAAACCTGGAAATTGCTGAGAAGAGGTGCAGGTCTACTTCAGTGAAACTGATCTGTGAAGGAAAGTATCGTGACTATGATGAGGTACTTAAAGAATGGCAACAAGAAGAAGTGATAGAAGAAGTACCACTCAAAGAAATGAATAAGAAATGCCACTACTTACCACACCGGGGAGTTTTCAAAGACAACTCCACTACATCTGTCAGGCCGGTATTCGATGCCTCCAGCAAGGGTAAGGGATCTCCATCTTTGAATGAGTGCCTAGAAAAGGGTCCCAATTTACTGGAGCAAATTCCACCGATTCTGACAAGATTTCGCCGTGGGAGAATAGGTGTAGTTTCTGACATCAGGAAGGCCTTTCTTCAAATTTCTGTTGCTCAACCTGATAGAGACTTTCTCAGATTTCTGTGGTGGGAGGATTTTTCCCAAGGAAAATTCAAGGTTTTTAGACATAGAAGAGTAGTGTTTGGACTCAACTGTAGCCCTTTTTTGTTGAGTGCTGTACTTAACCTTCTTCTGGAGAAGAGTCCACCCGAATTAAGGCATACATCTGAAATGCTAAAGAGATCTTTCTATGTTGACAATTGTGTTGCGTCCGTTGACACCGAAGAAGAATTGATCCAGTTCATTGATGAATCCACACGACTTCTTGCAGAAGCAAAGTTCGAACTTCGAGGCTGGGAAAGTAACTGCTTGGAAAGGACTATAGGACTGCAAAGTGTTAATCCCGTTCTTGGCCTGCTATGGGATAAAGAGAATGATGAACTGTTCTGTGACGTTCGAATGATGACTGAAACGGGGACGATCACCAGAAGAAAGATCCTGTCTATGGCCCAAAGGATTTTTGATCCTGTTGGATTTTCATGTCCATTTACTTTGATCCCAAAACTTCTTATACAGAGTAGTTGGAACCTCAAGATGGGATGGGATGATCCATTGCCTGAAGAGATGCAAAAGAAATTCAAAAGGTGGGAGCAAGAAATTCCGCAGCTTTCCGAGTTGAGGGTACCAAGACGCATAAGTGCTTGTAAAACTGAAGAAACTTGGAGCCTCCACACCTTCTGTGATGCCAGCAAAAGTGCCTATGCCGCAGTTATTTTCCTGAGAAGTGGACTGGAAGGATCTGTTCTGGTGCAACTTGTCATGGCGAAGTCGAGAGTTACGCCTCTGAAGACTTTAACAATGCCCAGGTTGGAACTTCTGTCTTGTTGTATAGGGAGCCGTTTGGCAGCCACTGTGAGGGAGACTCTAGGTAAAGACATCCCAGAATATTTCTGGACTGACTCTTCTACAGCCTTGCACTGGATCAAGACAAATGATTCGTGGGGTCCATTTGTCAGTAACCGTGTGAAAGAGATTAGAACACTGACGAGACAGCAAGACTGGAGACACATAGCCGGTGACCTGAATCCTGCCGACCTTCCATCGCGAGGATCTTCTGTGCGATCTTTGATTGAATCCCGATGGTGGGAGGGGCCAGGTTGGTTAAAGCTGGAAGAAAAGGACTGGCCCCTATCATGTATTAATGCAGACGAAGAAGAAATTCGGCAAGAGAAGAAAAAGTCGTCTCCATGCTTGGTTAGTACTTCGCACCAAGACGCAGCATGGTATCTACGACGATTTTCCAAATTTACTCAGATTGTCAGACTTGTAGCTTGGATACTACGCTTCGTTGCCAGAACGCTGAGGGGGATAAGGTGTGAAAGCGATGACCTCACAGTTGATGAAATAGAAGAGGCTGAAAGAAGGCTTCTGAAACTCGTCCAGACAGAAGCACTGGGAAAAGGAGAAAGTGACAGTATGAAATCACTTTGCACCTTCATTGATCGGGATGGCCTTCTAAGGCTGAAAACAAAAATTACTCGAAGGGAGGACGATGAAAACTTCAGATACCCTATTATACTACCTTCCAAACACAGAATCACACATCTTCTGATAGAAGAGTACCATGTGAAACATTCACACGCTGGAGTTCAGATGTCGTTGGGAGGGCTAAGAGAAAAATATTGGATTTTAAGAGGCAGGAAGACAGTTCGTGGAGTAATATCCAAATGTGTTACCTGCAGAAGATTTGAGTCAAACAAGATAATGGCTGAGCCTGCACCGCTGCCAAAGGACAGGGTAAATGATGCTTTAGTTTTTGAAGTAACTGGAGTGGACCTCGCCGGCCCGCTTTACCTGAAGAGTGGTGAGAAGGCATGGATCGTGCTATTCACATGTGCTGTCTATCGTGCCGTACATTTGGAGTTGGTTCTGAGTCTCTCGACAGATGCATTCCTCCAGGGTTTGAGGAGGTTTATCGCAAGAAGAGGAAGGCCTCGTGTAATTTATAGCGATAATGGCACAAATTTCACCGGAGCAAATAGCTTGATGGCCTCACTAGACTGGAGCAAGCTAAAGGAGGTTGCAACCATTCAGAGAATCCAGTGGAAATTCATCCCACCCACTGCGGCTTGGTGGGGTGGATGGTGGGAGAGGGTGGTGCAGATGATAAAGAAGCTATTAAGGAGGACACTTGGAAGGGCTTCTTTGAACTATGAAGAGATGTCTACAGTCTTGTGCGACGTGGAGAGTGTGGCTAACGCCAGACCCCTGACCTACCTGTCCGAAGACCCAGATGACTTGACACCACTGACCCCTGCAATGTTCCTGCAGGACAATCTTTCAGTTGGGGTACCAGATCTTGACCACCTGGATGCTATAGATATCAGGAAGAGAGCAAAGTACGTCCAACACCTGCGGGAGCAGCTGAGGAGAAGGTTTCGGGAGGAGTATCTGAGTGTTTTGGTGCAGCAGCAGACTGGGAAGGTACACAAGGAACTTTTGAAGGTTGGTGATATAGTTCTGGTTGGTTCTGATGATAAAAGAAGACTGGAATGGCCTGTTGCTAGAGTGGTAGAGGTAATCCCAGGACAAGATGGTCACGTGAGAGTAGTGAAAGTTAGAGTTGCAGGAAGAGATATCATCAGACCTATTCAACGAATTTTTCCCTTGGAGGTGTCTTCACCAGAGGATGTACCACATCTGGAAAGAGATAGTGATGTCAGCCTGAGAACTGACGTTCCAGCTGTAGAGCCTGCAGTCTTGAAGACTAGGAGTGGGCGTTCAGTGAATGTACCAGTTCGGTTTAGGGAGTAATCTAATGATGATAATTTTTTGGGGTGATCATTTGATTTTGTTGTATAACAAAAAATCAAGGTGGGAGGTATGTCACGTTCTGTCCTTTTGTAGAGATCTAGTTGAGTGAAATAACTTTACGTTTGATGGGCTTTGGTGCACGGACACGAGACAGTCACTTGTTACAGTCTTAGAGTTATGGTTATGTTGTGTATATAGATGTGTCGGAAATACAGTCTTACCTTGAATAAATCAATTTGTTGTTACTGTTTCCGAAAATAAGAAGTGCCTGCATTTTTGACAAACCAGTCTGTCAGGTAGGTTTTCTGGTTTGAATGGAACAACCACCTTTACGTCTGGGTATCTTGTGGGATTGGATCTGACAAGTCATGGGAATTACTGTCAGCAGGCAGCATATCCTAACATCTTCCATGATTTCCTAGGTGTCTGGCTTTATATCGTCCCATGATTCTGCTAACCAGTACACTTATCTTTTTATTAGACATTACAAAACGCCCTGATCCGAACTTGTTTTCTCACAAATTCCACCACAACTAGTTCCTGTTCATCCGCATGTAATCCTGGGTTTTTCAGCAATAACACTTCTTTAATAGGCAGACTCAGCTGTATCGAAAATCATTTTAGGTTCAGGCACATATTTTTCAAATAACCACTTTTTAAATACTTGTCTATCCATATTCGAGTTCTTTTGGTTGTGTAAGAGACAGGCAGTGCTGACAGTGAAATGTCTTTAAGAGCTCTCGGCTAAGCAGACTTTCCTAGTTTTAATTTATTCGCCAGAAGCATTTGAAGTAGCGAGAACTACCATGCTTTCTTTACTTTTCTTGTAACCAGGGGCATGAGTTCCTTCACATGAAGCAATTGACTCACAAGACAACATTTAAAAAGTGAGTCCTGTTTCATGACAAATATAACTGATCAGCACTTTTTATGAGATGTTCAAGCTTTTAACTGAACTTGTTTGCACCCTCGGAATCACCAGAAAGGTGATATACCCACACATTTAAAGTAGTCGAATACTATACCTGTTTCTCCTTCTCTGCAAACCGTTTAAACTCGCATTAAGATAATTCTCTCCTTCCTTAAATTAATTTCTAAAGAGCGACGCTTTTTGTTATAACACTGGTCCTGATATTGGACTTCCCTTCTGCTTCTGTTGACTGAACCACTAAAACAGTGTTCTGCTATCTTTTTCATATTCAGAATTCCTCATGCATTTTCTATCAGAAACATATTCTGAGCCCTTACCAGAAAAAAGCTTTTCCAGGCTATGTCTGTTGCATCGCCAGTCACCAATCACAATTTCTCGAACTCCGCATTCAGCTACTAGCTGTTTAATTATCTCTCCCCTTTATCGAGTCTTTTTAAAGCATCTAATTTTACTTTTAACGGCACAAATTTCCTTTTCTTTTTCTGTTCGTAATGAACAACGTACGATTGCACTATTCACAACCATTACGTACTGTACACTCTTCTGTGCAGCAAGTCCGACACACAAGCACCGAGTGGGAGTATACGTGTTCTCTACTAACGGAGAGGAGAGAACATGTGACAACAAATATGTGCGTGATCTCAGTAGATGGAAGGCACCGTACGGTGACACGGTGGAAATAAGAAATGAATGAAATGCTGTAGAAAACTCATTTTGAATTTGCGAAAGTAAAAATTCAAATAACTCTCGGATTTGCGAGTCTTTACTGCACACTCCTTCTGGGTGGGGGACGCAGACGAAGAATAAACCCACGGTATATCCCGCCTGTCATAAGAGGCTACTAAAAGGGGCAACCAATGTATGATCAAATTAGAACCAAGAGACTACACGGGGTACAGCATGGGTCACCTTTACTTGTGAGTAGTACCACTATGTTAGGTACACAATAGGTTAGTGATTAGTAGCAACAGAGTGTAAATCAGGATGGATTTTATAGTACCCATGATTAGTAACACGACATGCGTAACACCACGGGCTTACGTTGTTTGTAATTAGTACCATTATGTGCAAAACCCCACGAATCTGGGCGTTGCCTATGATTAGTACCACTATATGTGTGACACCGTGGGTCTGCGTTGCCTTACCCACTATGTGAGGAACACCACGAGGTAGTACGATTCCCTGTCATTAGTACACCTTTGTGAGGAACACCTTAGGTTTGCGTTGCCTGAAGTGGCGCCGCAATGTGGGGAGCACCATAGGTCTGCGTTGCATGTGCGTATTACATTACCTCTGAGTAGTATCATAATGTGTGGAATACCGCGAGTCTACGCTACTTTTGATTAGCACCACAACATGACAAATACTATGGTTCTACTTTACTAGCGATAAGTATCATTATGAGGGGCCGGTGGCCTGGATTTTGGACCCCTTTATGCAACAAGCATCGTCGATTCAGGATTGTGCATTACAAGCATTCAATTGGTCAGTAATACTATTGTCTAACGCTGTTTCTGGGAAATTGGGACATTGCGCGTCGGATCCACTGATTTTTTAAATTCATATTCATCCATTAATTTGTCGTCACCACGTTTACAATTCTGTTCAAAGGATGATTTTGGACTTTTAAAATGTCATTACATTTTGTCTCATTTCGTACCATTACAGGCCTATGACCTAGATGTTAGGCCCTTTTAAACAACAAGCATCCTATAATCATTAACTCTATAGTACTTACCAATATTTTTCACATTCATGATATTCTCATGACTAATATAAATTTGAAATATTTTTGCAATTTTCTGAGCAATGACAAATACATAATTTTGCGGCAAGATTAGATTATTTTTCTGTACATTTCGTTTAACAAAAATCTCAGCACAATAAAATATAATTCAACGATGGAAATAGTATACAGAGGCAAATGAATATAAATAAACCTACAGATAAAAACTTACCGGAAAGTACAAACGCTGTGCAGAGTCAATCATGTTGAGGAATGGATACTTAAGCACTACGTAAATCGATGGTGCTTAACCATCCTCCATCGTCCACCTATACGAATTGCTATTTATCCGTAGTTTGATTTATATCCATTTGTCTCTGTATGCTATTTCCATGCTTCTTTTGGGACTATCTCGTGACAAACTAACAGATCTGAACTGGGGTTGAGCAGGACCGACAGTGCTATTCGAGAATAGTGGTGGCCATGCACTGTGATGGCTTCAGTAAACTGACTAATAATGTGTGCCCTGTGAGTTGATAAAAGCAAGTCTTACTTCGACTATGGCAAAACACATTTTCCGAGCAACGCGGTCATCTATGTGGCTCAACCTTTATTTTGGTTAAATAAGAGGAAACGTAGAAAGAACTTTGGAAGTGCCAACGTATTTTTCTTAGATGTTTTACATTCGGCAGGCATTGATCTCCAGACTGTAGCCCAATGTCCATATGAATTACAAATAGAACCTTGATCAGAGTAACCGTTCCACGGAAGTCACACCTAGAATGAACAGCAGCCGCTGAAGAACCCAAGGGAGAAGACCACTTATTTCGTCTATAGGGATGTAGTTTACTTCCTGCTTCCGTCTTTGCTGCTGAGAGTGTAGCAGGACCTATCCAAGCGACCGCGCCTGAACATAAGCTTACGAGAGAGAAAGCGTTCTGTTCTCTACTATATGTGACGAATATCAGGGTTACTAACAAAATCATCTTGCATACACCTATATGTATTACTTTCAGCAGAGACTTCCTTGGACTGACTGTCTCGACTAAGAATCTGGTCAAGAGATTCTTTCGATTCTTGCCGCTGAGTAAGAAGCTGTTGTCTGACGAGTGCGTCATTCACTGGTTTAGCATTATGGGTCTTAAGTATGGATGCATCCGCCTGGTGTCTATGGGTCTGACACATTGGTTATCTGGTTTGAGTCATGTTATTGGGGAAAAAAATGTCAGCATCGGAATGTTGGCTAGCAGGGTAGGAGATGTGGTGGTATATAGTTTCTAATCACCAGATTGTGTGCCAAAAGCCTGGGTCCAATTGTAAACCTCTCTGCAGTGTCCATAATATGATATCTTCGTCCCATATACAGTTAAATACAGTTCCACTGTCTCCTCCTCCCACTTCCACCGACGGCTGCTCTGACGCTCTGGACACGCCCGGCTTAAATAGCCTACGGCTAGCGCACGTATTATGAAAGAACACTGGTGCAGCCACGGCAGTTCGAGAAGAGCAGACAAGGTCACTTCGGGGGGTGCGTCATCTGAGACAAATCTGACATTTTGCATATCCAATAGTGCACCGAATATTTTATTTTCCATCTCCTCCCATATACAAGCAGGGAGTTAGTGTTCCAGAAGGGAAGTCAGCTGAAGACAATTATAACCAGATTCCAACGAACACCATACACCAATACATTGAACAACTATACTCAGATGTAGCATGAAGAATTAGTCTGAGGTGCTCTTACCTAGAACATCCCACGTACACATATCAAAGAACACCATATTCTGTGAAGTCCCATCAAGGCAACATATCCGTGGTTGTCCAGTCAGTAACCACTCCGTTTCCTCACTGGGAACACAAACAGAAAAGGTCCTCCATCTATCATTCAGGCCTGAACTTGAGAGTAGTGACGATAAACTCCTGCGAAGGGTATCAGTAGAGCTCAAACGAACTAAGGAAAAACACACTGACACACGCCCATGAACACTGCACATCTGCCTTGTAGAGAAGATACTTGAGGGCACTTACCTGAGCCCGCCGTTAAGATTTAAGTTGGTCCTGCTGCTGTTGGCCCAACAGATTTCCAACCGCTGTGGGCTCTGGCTTGGCGGCCGACCGGTGCAGACCTGGTTGGCGGGCTGGACGAACTGGAAACCTGGAGGGAGGTTGAACAGTTTTCCCCAGTTTCTGAATCCAGTAGGATGGCCTAGGCCCATCCCTTTGCCAATGCAATGTAGAGCAGGCTTGTTCTAGTGTAAGCGTAGGATCGCTGGGCATTGTCGAAGTAGGGCCGCACGGATAGAAACCACAGGTCAGGCAACGTGTCATATTGTTGGACCCTGCCTTGGGCAGTTTGAACGAGGAGAGAGTTTAGAGCTTCGGTTAGTCTATACACTATCTCCTCGTCTGCGGGAGCTGTATCCCCTTAGGGAATCAAACACGAACCTCCAAAAATGATAGCTAATAGTGCTAACTGTTACGCTACGGAGGTATGGGGAGCTTTATAAAGTAATTATGATAAATGGAAAATGGTAAATAAATATGTAAACTGCCGATGAGGTGAGTTTGAAGCAATTTTTTAAGTGAGAAACCGTGTATGTACCATTAAACGTGGTAAATAATGGGGAGATCTACTATAGTATAAGAGAGAAATAAAGGGATTAAGAAGGAGGTGCAGGTTAGAAATAAATTGGAATGGTTGTGAAGGTAAGGAGATGTTGAAGATACTATGATATTGAATTTTGCAAAAGAGTCAGCTAAAGCTAATATGAAGGCAAGCATAATTGGCAGTCGTATTAGTGAATGTAATCATTTCATATTATTATGTTGTATAATGGATTGAGATCCAGTGGTGTCGATTCAGGGGACTTTCATATATGCTAAGCGTCCCTGTGGTTTTTGTGCGTTTAATTACGAGTATTAAATACTCATTTTCGTTTATAATAGCTTATCACAGGACAGTTATTTTCTATTTTTTCGTAGACTGTAGTGATGTCCAGCAATAATTACCTTAAACTACCTTACACAAGTTTTACAAGCCAGACCGTGGGAAGTACCCAGCATTTCCCCGGCTGCATGTGATATGACTAGGCTGACTTCCTTCCTCGCTGCCATAAACCCCTCACCTGCCACCTACCTGCCCTTCTCACTTTCTCAAGGCCTTTACATGCCTGTTTACTCAATACACTAGCATTTATAGGAAGTCTGCCTGGGTTCTGGCGCCGAGTGCCGTGGAGTTATTCTGTCAGTATTTCCACATGTTATGAATTTTTCTAGTGAAATGTATCATCGGCTTATTTCTAAAACCTCGCAAATCATTTTTCGCAAACTTTTCGGGAGAGAGAAATAAATTTTATAAATTTAACAGAATTCGTTCAACCGTTGTAATTTTTGAATTTCCACAGTGTTTAGCATTAATATCTCTGTTGAACAGCATAAATAAGCATTTCACGTAAGTTTTCATATATCAGGTAGACTTACGTGGTTTTAAGAAATAAAATTCTAAACTTATCTGGACATATGACGTATTAAGGTTTGACTTTCGTAACATGATTAATGTTATTATACTCCTTTTACTGTGGATCAGCAATGCAATCAAAAGATTAATTAAAAGCTTTAAATTTAGACTTATATTTCTTTTGGGCTGCTTTTTAAATGCCCAATTTTAACAAAACAGAGTTTCTTTTGTAACAAGTCTGAGTGAGTTAATTGTAAATATGGGTAAATTTATTTGTGGGGAAATTTGTTCTTTATTGATTTTGGGTTTATGTTTTTTATAATTGGCTTTTATTATTAGTGCTATTAGCTTTTGGGATAGATGACGTAGGGGGAGCTGGCATGTAACCGGCATACTTATCGTGCATGCTGAGTAGGATTAGTGTAGATTGGGTTGTGTGCAAGAAGAAATGCAACTGAAAGAAATCGCCCAGAGAGCCGAACAATGACCTCGAATGAGATATTTAGATAGGGATTACACTGACTGACAGAGCAAATGCAACACCAAGAAGGAGTGGTTCGAAAGGGATGAAAGTTGGGGAAAAAACAGAGACGGCACGGACGAATAATTGATGTTTATTTCAAACCGATATGCAGGTTACACAATGCGCACGGCATCGACTCAGTAGGATGAAGGACCACCGCGAGCGGCGATGCACGCAGAAACACGTCGAGGTACAGAGTCAATAAGAGTGCGGATGGTGTCCTGAGGGATGGTTCTCCATTCTCTGTCAACCATTTGCCACAGTTGGTCGTCCGTACGAGGCTGGGGCAGAGTTTGCAAACGGCGTCCAATGAGATCCCACACGTGTTCGATTGGTGAGAGATCCGGAGAGTACGCAGGCCACGGAAGCATCTGTACACCTCGTAGAGCCTGTTGGGAGATGCGAGCAGTGTGGGGGCGGGCATTATCCTGCTGAAACAGAGCATTGGGCAGCCCCTGAAGGTACGGGAGTGCCACCGGCCGCAGCACATGCTGCACGTAGCGGTGGGCATTTAACGTGCCTTGAATACGCACTAGACGTGACGTGGAATCATACGCAATAGCGCCCCAAACCATGATGCCGCGTTGTCTAGCGGTAGGGCGCTCCACAGTTACTGCCGGATTTGACCTTTCTCCACGCCGACGCCACACTCGTCTGCGGTGACTATCACTGACAGAACAGAAGCGTGACTCATCGGAGAACACGACGTTCCGCCATTCCCTCATCCAAGTCGCTCTAGCCCGGCACCATGCCAGGCGTGCACGTCTATGCTGTAGAGTCAATGGTAGTCTTCTGAGCGGACGCCGGGAGTGCAGGCCTCCTTCAACCAATCGACGGGAAATTGTTCTGGTCGATATTGGAACAGCCAGGGTGTCTTTCACATGCTGAAGAATGGCGGTTGACGTGACGTGCGGGGCTGCCACCGCTTGGCGGCGGATGCGCCGATCCTCGCGTGCTGACGTCACTCGGGCTGCGCCTGGACCCCTCGCACGTGCCACATGTCCCTGCGCCAACCATCTTCGCCACAGGCGCTGCACCGTGGACACATCCCTATGGGTATCGGCTGCGATTTGACGAAGCGACCAACCTGCCCTTCTCAGCCCGATCACCATACTCCTCGTAAAGTCGTCTGTCTGCTGGAAATGCCTCCGTTGACGGCGGCCTGGCATTCTTAGCTATACACGTGTCCTGTGGCACACGACAACACGTTCTACAATGACTGTCGGCTGAGAAATCACGGTACGAAGTGGGCCATTCGCCAACGCCGTGTCCCATTTATTGTTCGCTACGTGCGCAGCACAGCGGCGCATTTCACATCATGAGCATACCCCAGTGACGTCAGTCTACCCTGCAATTGGCATAAAGTTCTGACCACTCCTTCTTGGTGTTTCATTTGCTCTGTCAGTCAGTGTATTTTCATTTCATTGTGTTCATTAAATGTGTTTTGATAACTGTAGGGCTCATTATGGTTTGAATCCTGTTAAATCCTCATTGTACTTGTTGTTCTGATTGACGCGTGTGTTTGTTATAACGTAAATATCTCTCTCTCTCTCTGCTAGGGGCATTACGTCGCACCGACACAGATAGGTCTTATGGCGACGATGGGATAGGAAAGGCCTAGGAGTTGGAAGGAAGTGGCCGTGGCCTTCATTAAGGTACAGCCCCAGCATTTGCCTGGTTTCAAAATGGGAAACCACGGAAAACAATCTTCAGGACTGCCGATAGTGGGATTCGAACCTACTATCTCCCGGATGCAAGCTCACAGCCGCGCGCCTCTACGCGCACGGCCAACTCGCCCGGTAACGTAAATATCAAGCGATGTATTAATGTCTATGTAAGTCACGTAGGCACATCAGATAAAGTGTAGGCCCATTTCAAAGAATCCAAGATAATAATAAGAAGCATAAGAATAATATTAGAAACCGGTATTTTGAAATCCAGATGTCTGTGTTTGCTTGATTACTATCGAACCAGCTGTGTGTAAGATTGTGTGGGTAGATAAGGAATGTGTGTGCTGACATTTGCGTGAGACGACGAAATTTAGGATGATTTGAAGTCATGACTCACGGTGTGATATATTAATGTCAGATCGTGTTTGAATACATGCGGATGCTTATGAAATGAGAGATGAATTAGGAATTCTCTCACTGTATTGAGGAATTTATTTTATGTTGCTATTTGATGTGATGTGTTATTTTAAAAGGGACGAGTTTGTCTCGCTTGGCAGCAGCAGCCTGTCTCATTTGTCATGCCCCTCCAGCTGAGAGGGTGGACGAGGGAGCTTGTAATGACTAGCCAGCCTCCTAGTATTTTTGTGCGTCTTGGAACACGCATCGTGAGCTCGTAAATCATTCTGTGTCATTGTGGGTTGATTGTGTCTTACCTCCTCAGCTGATTAGATAGACGTCGGACAAATGTGACCTGGTATCTTTTATTTATTAATGCTCTTGCAAATAAAATTATTAGTAGGGCTTGCAGGATCCCTGGAGACATTGTGGACACCGAGTTGGTTCTGGTCTTGTGTACGGCAATCTCTCAATTTTGGGACAGGTGACTTGTGTCTCAGATTATTGTGTATATAAGTTTTGTGTTTCTCATGTGTAATTATTGTGTATTGTATTGTTCGTTCATTCAGCATCGACAGTGGTATTCGCCATTGGTGAGGCGAATTTATGTGGGGGTTCGACCCGAACGCAAGACTTCTGAAGCTTGTGTTGTTTGTATTATATTAAGTAAAGATTTTTCCTTTGGGAAATCGATTTGTGTTAGGCTAGGTGTCACTCAGATTTGTTTACATTTGAGTGTTATAATGTTGTTTACCCAGCAAATTTGGGAATAGCTTTAGAAATTAACGATAAAAAATATTCTGTACACGTGAAGTCACAACATAGTTAGGTAAATCATGGTAGTACTCAGTCTTATCCCACAAACATATATTTTCAACAATCCACAACGACGTAAAATTGACCCTTGTATTGGCTCGCATATATGTATCATTCTTCATCATCATCAAGATTCAATAAACCTCTCTGATTTGTTTTAAACATAATTTCTTTTTGTTCTCATTCTACTATATGGCACCCGTCTTCTCCTACTCTTTATTCCGCTAAGATTTTTATATCTGGTGCCCACTTGATTATAATCCAGTAAGCGACTCTGATAATCTAACGCGGGAGACCATAGGGGTAGAGGGCGGGTGCAGTATATTAAAGTTTAATACAGACAATTTCGAGTGACATAAATGCAAATCGTTCTCTTACATTGTTCTACACTACACGGTAAACATAGTATTATGGATATGTTTTATAATAATAATGCTATTTGCTTTACGTACCACTAACTACTTTTTTATTTTTTTTCGAGACGGATAGGTTTTAGAGCTTAGAGGATTAAGAGAGTGACTTCATATCCAGATCTCTATGTTCGAAGTTAAGAATAGAGTATGTTTGCCTAGATTACTGATAATCGCAAGTGCTGTATTGAGTTTGGAATTGATTTGAGGAAGGAGGGATTGTACGCGATACAGTCCTCCACATATTTAGTGTCTTCTACGTCGGCGCAAGTGTCACCGGTGGTTTTGAATGTGAGTAGTATAATACAGGGATTCGGCGGCCACCACCACCACAGGCTCCCAGAGGCCACCTCCACCACCACCACCACAGCCAGAGGCCTCCCAGATGCCTCCTCCACCACCACCACAGCCAGAGGCCTCCCAGATGCCTCCTCCACCACCACCACAGCCAGAGGCCTCCCAGAGGTCTCCTCCACCACCCGCGGGAAATTTGAATTTGTAAACAAAGCCACGTGCTTTTTGACAGCTATCATCGACAACAACGCATCGCTAACCTCAGTACTGCCATCTTGACGGGCCTAAACCTCAGTAGTACCAACTTAACCTAACTAGCGCGAGATTTGAATTGGTAAACAAATCCACGTGTTTTTGACAGCCACGTGCTTTTTGACAGACAACAACGCATCGCCAACCTCAGTACTGCCATCTTGACGGGCCTAAACCTCATTAGTACCAACTTAACCTAACTAGCGTGAGATAAACAAATCCACGTGCTTTTTTGACAGCTGTCATCCGCCATCCTTAAACCACAGGGCACTGTGCTGCCCTCTTTATCGCAGTAGCTGCAAATTCGTCACCTGTCATCCGCAGTGCTGCCATCTTAACGGGCCTAAACCTTAGTGCTACCAACTTAACCTCACTAGCGCGAGATAAACAAATCCACGTGCTTTTTGACAGCTGTCATCCGCCATCTTTAATCTATAGAGCACAGTGCTGCCCTCTTTAGCTACTTACCTTTGAAATGTGGTGGCGGATAATTTGAAAAATGCTTTTTGACAGCAGCCATCTTTGAGCACCGTGCTGCCCTCTTTAGCTAGATACCTTTGAAATGTGGTGGCAGGCAATTCCACACGACAGCAGCCATCTTTAATCAAGAGAGCACCGTGCTGCCCTCTATGTGGTGGCGGCAATTTGAAAAATTCTACATGCTCTTGTTTGGAAACAAACTCACGCGCATTTTTGACAGCCGTCACCCGCCATCTTTAATCAACAGAGCACAGTGCTGCACTCTTTATCTAGATACCTTTGAAATGTGGTGGCGGCAATTTGAAAAATTCTATGTGTTCTTGTTTGGAAACAAAGCCACGTGCTTTTTTGACAGCTGTCATCCGCCATCTTTAATCAATAGAGCACTGTGCTGCTATCATGCGGGCAATTTCGTCAGCTGTCATCCGCCATCTTTAATCCACAGAACACCGTGCTGCCCTCTTTATGACATGTAGCAGCGGGCAATTTGAAAAGTTCTGTTAGCTGTCATCCGTCATCTTTAATCAAGAGCGCACCGTGCTGCCATCTTTAGCTAGATACCTTTGAAATGTGGTGGCGGCAAATTGAAAAATTCCACGTGCTCCTGTTTAGTAAACAAACTCACGCGCTTTTCTGTCAGCTGTCATCCGCCATCTTACATCGCAAACCTCAGTGCTACACTCTTTAGGTACATACCTTTGAAATATGGTGGCGGATAATTTAAAAAGAAAAATTCTACAGCAGCCATCTCTCTACGCTAATTGCAAAAGATGGTGGCTATACATGACTCCTTAAAGGTGGTTATGCAAGATGGCCGCTATACATAGGTTCTTATGAGACGCCCTTGGGATGCTTGCGCAAGATGGCGGTTATACATGGCTCCTTATGAGATGCCCTAGGGATGCTTGCGCAAGATGGCGGTTTCTCTTATGAGGGGGCCTAAGGGTTCTTGCACGAGATGGCTAGAGACGCCCTAAAGATGCTTGCGCAAGATGGCGGACACAAGATGGCGGCTATACACGTCTCCTTATGAGACGCCTTAAGGGTGCTTGCGCAAGATGGCTGCTGCTCTTATGAAGAAAGCTAGCTTAGAGGCTAACGCGTCGTGCTAGTTCGATTCATTAAATTTGGGGCTTAAATGCAAAATGTTAAATATCTCGAAAGCGGTGCATCGTACAGCAAAACGGACAAAAAAATTTCTGCTCAGTACCTCGGTTCGCAGTACGAGGAACAAGAAAAACCTAGTCTAATGATGAGATCAACGGTTCGGTTCTTACTTAGGCCCTTTGGCATTCGCTCTGTTTTAGCTTGTATTGAAGCAAGTCTTCGTAACATGATCAGGTTTAGCTATGGTAGAGAGTATAACGTGCCGTGCAGGTTCGATTCATTAAATTTGGGGCTTAAATGCAAAATGTTAAATATCTCGAAAACGGTGCATCGTAGAGCAAAACCTGATACCTAGGTTTGCAGTATCAAGAACATGATAGCATTATAAAAACATAGTCTAATGATGAGATCGACGGTTCGATCCCTACTTAGGCCCTTTGGCATTGGCAGCTATCTAATTCTACAAGATGGGGGCTATACATAGCTTCTTATGAGGCAGCTTAAGAGCGCTTGCACAAGATGGCTGCTGCTCTTATGAGACTCCCTAGGGTTGCTTGCGCAAGGTAGCAGCGACACGACGGTGACTATACACAGCTCCTTATGATACGGTCTAGAGGTGCTCACACAAGATGGTGGCTGCTCTGATGAAGAAAGCTAGCTTTGCATCGTGCAGGTATCTTTACAGCACTAAACCTCATACCTTTGAAATGTGGTGGCGGGTAATTTGAAAAATTCTACGTGCTTTTTCTTAACAGCAGCTATCTTTAAACAATAGCGGCTATACATAAGCTGTTAAGGCCTCCTCTTATGTCAAGGCATAGCTCTATCGAACAAGTTTAAACCTGCATCGGGATAGGTAGAGTAAGCACGTGCTGCAGTGATGACGTCATTATGCATGTTTAGACTTGCAAATCACTAAAGAAACGTAACAAGACTAGAATCGAACACTGCACTCTATGCCGTTAACTTTATCATGTGATCGGAACATTGATTGAAATGTTTAGAACACTAAATAAGTGATCAAGACTATAATAGAACACTGTACTCGATAAACATGTGTTTAGAACATGTCAGGGGATACCTTTGTTCTAAGAAGATTAGATTACCTCACATTCCTTGTAGGGCTAATAGGCTAAAGGTCTAATGGGCTAAAGGGCTAAAGGGCTAATGGGCTAAGGGGCTAATGGTCTAAAGGGCTAGGGTGCCTCTCCTCTCTTTATCCGGGCTTGAGACCGGCTCTACAACTAGAGGCGGAGTTAACACCCTAAGGAAGGGAGAATGTTGGGAAATAATCTTTACGAATATAGTTACTCGATCGACTATATACTACAGATGGATGACTTAGGTGAGGGTAAGCGCTTACTTAATAATACCTACACGACGTAATTCATACTCTATTTCAAAAATATCTTCTTTGTACTGTGTGTAACCAGCATCATGATAGGCTCTTAGCAGTTGTAAACGTTTTACGAGTACGTTGGGGTCTTTACAGTAGCTTATATCTACATAGGGTAACAGAGGCTTGTTGTGAATTTTGAGTTTTTATGCAGACAGTTATGTGCAGGGACTTGTTTTGATGTAATACGTGCTTCAGCAGTAGCGTTTCTAGGTACAAACTTAACCTGTTTCGATAGCGATGAAGCGTTGAAATTTCCTTCTTCTTTACCTTGCATCTCTTCTTGAGATGTTTGCACTTCGACAGAACGTGTAGTCGGCTTAGGAAATGAAGTAAAATCATCAAGCTGTAATGGCAATGAATTTTCTTCTTCTTCTACTTTCCCTTTACTACTGTTTTGATCAACATCATTATCCTTATTATCATAATCATGATCTTGCCTCTCTTTATCTTGAAGTTTGTGCTTAGTAACAGAACTTGCAGCAGGCCTAGACAACAAGGGAGAATTAAAAATCTCTCGCAGAGGTGTACTTTTTAAACATAAATCAGTGTTCGCTGGAATATGGTTGAGCTCTTTGTATTTTGTTCCCGATGAAGCTACATTACACGCGGCTTCATGACGTTGAGCGTTGTATGCGTTCTTGAACTCTCTTCTACAATGTTTGCATTGAAAAATTGTCCTACATGATATCTCATGACGTCTCCTGTGATAGCTTCGGGAAAATGCTTTTCCACACTCTTCGCAAATATACTAGAAATAGGTTTTCCATGACGGACTTTTATCTTCTGCTAACAGATTCTTCTTTAAATCTACTCGACATTTGTTACTCTCTACTTCGATGATGCGAACAGCTTAGCGATTAACAGTAAACTAACACAAAAGCGTATAACCAAGGTAGCGACAGTAAGGTTTAAGCCCATCAAGATGGCAAGAGTGAGGTTAGCGACGTTCTGCTGTTGGATTTTAAATTCCGTGCTATAACATGCATAAGGTGGCAGCCTTGAGGTTTACTGCCGTAAAGATGGCAGCAGTGAGGTTAGCGATGTTCTATTGTCCTTCAAAGTGAGGTTAGGGTTCGTCAAGAAGACAGCTGTCAAAAAAGCACGTGGCTATGTTTACCAAACAAGAGCACGTAGTCGTGACGTCACGGTCACGCAGTATGCTGCTTCAGCATGCAAAGTTCAATGTCTACACCTACGTAGTAAACACTCTGCTATGTTCACAAAATTTTTACTCATAACTATTTTTTATGCTTTAAGTTCGTGCACATAGGTTATGTTAAGATAGCAGCACACGTACAAGCGATGGTCGCACGCTTGCGTAGAAGTTGTTTAGTACGATAGTTGATGTATGCATTATCAAAAGGTGATATGTACACGCTTTTAAACCTTGCTATTCTTACTGCTACTATGTTCGCAAGATTTTCAAAGATCGCTATTCTTTGTGCTTTAAGTTCGTTCGCATAGGTCATGCTAAAGTAGCAGAGCAAACACATGCCAACGTTGTACATTCTGGCGGGATGTGTTTAGTACGATAGTTGATGCATGTAAAATCGATAGGTGTTGTGTACACACTTTGAAACTTAACTATTCTTCGTGCTTTAAATCCGTGCACATAGGTTATGCTAAGATAGCAGCACACTCTAGCGGGGGAAGTTTTGTACTCTAGTTGATGCATGTATAATCGATAGGCAATGCGTACACGCTTTTAAAACATTGCTATTCTTACTGCTGCTGCTGCTATGTTCACAAGATTTTTAAACATCGCTATTCTTTATGCTTTAAGTTCATGCGTATAAGTTATACTAAGTTAGCAGCATACTTATAAGGTTGTTGCACGCTCTAGTGGAAAAAGTTTAGTAAGAAAGACGATGCATGCAAAATCGATAGGTGATGTGTACACGCTTTGAACTTGGCTATTCTTTGTGCTTTAAGTTCGTGCACATAGGTTTTGTTAAGACAGCAGCATGCACAAGCAATGATCGCACGCTCTAGTAGAAGAAGTTTAGTACAAGAGTTAATGCATGCAAAATTGACAGGTGTTGTGTACACGCTATTCTTTGTGCTTTAAGTTCACGCACATAGGTAGCAGCACACAATTGCGAACGTTGTACACTCTAGCGGTAGAAGTTTAGTACGATAGTCGATGCATGCAAAATCGATAGGTGATGTGTACACGCTTTGGAGCATAGCTATTCTTTGTGCTTTAACTTTATACACATACATTAGCAATACACATATGGATCGTTGTACACTCTGGCGGTAAAAAATAGTCGATGCATGCAAAATCCATAGGTGATGTGTACACGCTGTTAAACATCGTTATTTTTTGTGCTTTAAATTCGTGCGTATAGGCTATGCTAAGATAGGAGTACAATCTAGCGGAAGAAGTTCAGGGTGATGTGTGCACGCTTTGAAACATGGTTATTCTTTGTACTTTAAATTCATGCACATAGGTTATGCTAAGATAGCAGCACAATCTAGAGGAAGAAGTTTAGTACGAGAGTCGATGCTTGCAAAATCGATAAGTAATATGTACACGCTTTGAAACATGGCTATTCTTTGTACTTTAAGTTCGTGCGTATAGGTTATGCTAAGGTAGCAGCACAATCTAGTAGAAGAAGTTTAGTGTGATAGTTGATGTATGCAAAATCGATAGGTGATGTGTATACGCTGTGAAACATGACTATTCTTTGTACTTTAAGTTAATGCGTATAGGTTATGCTAAGATAGCGGAAGAAGTTTAGTGTGATATTTGATGCATGCAAAATCGATAGATAATGTGTACACGCTTTGAAACATGGCTATTCTCTGTACCTTAAGTTCATGTGTATAAATTATGCTAAGATAGCAGATCAATCTAGCGGAAGAAGTTTAGTATGATAGTCGATGCATGCAAAATCGATAGGTGATGTGTACACGCCTTGAAACATAGCTATTCTTTGTACTTTAAGGTCATGCGTATAGGTTATGCTAAGATAGCAGCACAATCTAGCGGAAGAAGTTTAGTACGTGAGTCGATGCATGCAAAATCGACAGGTAATGTGTACACGCTTTGAAACATGGCTATTCTTTATACCTTAAGTTCATACGTATAGGTTATGCTAAGATAGCAGCACGATCTAGCGGAAGAAGATTAGTGCGATATTTGATGCATGTAAAATCGATAGGTTATGTCTACACGCTTTAAAACAT
The DNA here is from genome assembly GCF_040414725.1 of Anabrus simplex. Taxonomy (NCBI): domain Eukaryota; kingdom Metazoa; phylum Arthropoda; class Insecta; order Orthoptera; family Tettigoniidae; genus Anabrus; species Anabrus simplex. The sequence continues at coordinate 289,863,112 of NC_090271.1, forward strand.
GGCTATTCATACTGCTGCTCTGTTCCTAAGATTTTTAAACATAGCTAATCCTAATGCTGCTCTTAACGACGTAGAGCTAAGGATTGATTACGTGACCGTGACGTCACGACCACGTGCTCTTGTTTGGTAAACATAGCCACGTGCTTTTTTGACAGCTGTCTTCTTGACGAACCCTAACCTCACTTTGAAGGACAATAGAGTATCGCTAACCTCACTGCTGCCATCTTTACGGCAGTAAACCTCAAGGCTGCCACCTTATGCATGTTATAGCACGGAATTTAAAATCCAACAGCAGAACGTCGCTAACCTCACTCTTGCCATCTTGATGGGCTTAAACCTTACTGTCGCTACCTTGGTTATACGCTTTTGTGTTAGTTTACTGTTAATCGCTAAGCTGTTCGCATCATCGAAGTAGAGAGTAACAAATGTCGAGTAGATTTAAAGAAGAATCTGTTAGCAGAAGATAAAAGTCCGTCATGGAAAAACCTATTTCTAGGTATATTTGCGAAGAGTGTGGAAAAGCAATTTCCCGAAGCTATCACAGGAGACGTCATGAGATATCATGTAGGACAATTTTTCAATGCAAACATTGTAGAAGAGAGTTCAAGAACGCATACAACGCTCAACGTCATGAAGCCGCGTGTAATGTAGCTTCATCGGGAACAAAATACAAAGAGCTCAACCATATTCCAGCGAACACTGATTTATGTTTAAAATGTACACCTCTGCGAGAGGTTTTTAATTCTCCCTTGTTGTCTAGGCCTGCTGCAAGTTCTGTTACTAAGCACAAACTTCAAGATAAAGAGAGGCAAGATCATGATTATGATAATAAGGATAATGATGTTGATCAAAACAGTAGTAAAGAGAAAGTAGAAGAAGAAGAAAATTCATTGCCATTTCAGCTTGATGATTTTACTTCATTTCCTAAGCCTACTACACGTTCTGTCGAAGTGCAAACATCTCAAGAAGAGATGCAAGGTAAAGAAGAAGGAAATTTCAACGCTTCATCGCTATCGAAACAGGTTAAGTTTGTACCTAGAAACGCTACTGCTGAAGCACGTATTACATCAAAACAAGTCCCTGCACATAACTGTCTGCATAAAAACTCAAAATTCACAACAAGCCTCTGTTACCCTATGTAGATATAAGCTACTGTAAAGACCCCAACGTACTCGTAAAACGTTTACAACTGCTAAGAGCCTATCATGATGCTGGTTACACACAGTACAAAGAAGATATTTTTGAAATAGAGTATGAATTACGTCGTGTAGGTATTATTAAGTAAGCGCTTACCCTCACCTAAGTTATCCATCTGTAGTATATAGTCGATCGAGTAGCTATATTCGTATAGATTATTTCCCAACATTCTCCCTTCCTTAGGGTGTTAACTCCGCCTCTAGTTGTAGAGCCGGTCTCAAGCCCGGATAAAGAGAGGAGAGGCACCCTAGCCCTTTAGCCCATTAGCCCTTTAGTCCATTAGCCCTTTAGCCCTTTAGCCCATTAGCCCTTTACCCTATTAGCTCTACAAGGAATGTGCGGTAATCTAATTTTCTTAGAACAAAGGTATCCCCTGACATGGTCTAAACACATGTTGTATCGAGTAGTGTTCTATTATAGTCTTGATCACTTATTTAGTGTTCTAAACACTTCAATCAATGCTCCGATCACATGATAAAGTTAACGGCATAGAGTGCAGTGTTCGATTCTAGTCTTGTTACGTTTCTTTAGTGATTTGCAAGTCTAAACATGCATAATGACGTCATCACTGCAGCACGTGCTTACTCTACCTATCCCGATGCAGGTTTAATCTTGTTCGATAGAGCTATGGCCTGACATAAGAGGAGGCCTTAACAGCTTATGTATAGCCGCTATTGTTTAAAGATAGCTGCTGTTAAGAAAAAGCACGTAGAATTTTTCAAATTACCCGCCACCACATTTCAAAGGTATGAGGTTTAGTGCTGTAAAGATACCTGCACGATGCAAAGCTAGCTTTCTTCATCAGAGCAGCCACCATCTTGTGTGAGCACCTCTAGACCTATCATAAGGAGCTGTGTATAGTCACCGTTTGTCGCTTCTACCTTGCGCAAGCACCCCTAGGGAGTCTCATAAGAGCAGCAGCCATCTTGTGCAAGCGCTCTTAAGCTGCCTCATAAGAAGCTATGTATAGCCCCCATCTTGTAGAATTAGATAGCTGCCAATGCCAAAGGGCCTAAGTAGGGATCGAACCGTCGATCTCATCATTAGACTATGTTTTTCTTATGCTATCAGGTTCCTGATACTGCAAACCTAGGTATCAGGTTTTGCTCTACGATGCACCGTTTTCGAGATATTTAACATTTTGCATTTAAGCCCAAAATTTAATGAATCGAACCTGCACGGCACGTTATACTCTCTACCATAGCTAAACCTGATCATGTTACGAAGACTTGCTTCAATACAAGCTAAAACAGAGCGAATACCAAAGGGCCTAAGTAGGAACCGAACCGTTGATTTCATCATTAGACTATGTTTTTCTTGTTCCTCGTACTGCGAACCGAGGTACTGGGCAGAAAATTTTTTGTCCGTTTTGCTGTACGATGCACCGCTTTCGAGATATTTAACATTTTGCATTTAAGCCCCAAATTTAATGAATCGAACTAGCACGACGCGTTAGCCTCTAAGCTAGCTTTCTTCATAAGAGCAGCAGCCATCTTGCGCAAGCACCCTTAAGGCGTCTCATAAGGAGACGTGTATAGCCGCCATCTTGTGTCCGCCATCTTGCGCAAGCATCTTTAGGGCGTCTCTAGCCATCTCGTGCAAGGACCCTTAAGCCCCCTCATAAGAGAAACCGCCATCTTGCGCAAGCATCCCTAGGGCATCTCATAAGGAGCCATGTATAACCGCCATCTTGCGCAAGCATCCCAAGGGCGTCTCATAAGAACCTATGTATAGCGGCCATCTTGCATAACCACCTTTAAGGAGTCATGTATAGCCACCATCTTGTGCAATTAGCGTCGAGAGATGGCTGCTGTAAAATTTTTCTTTTTAAATTATCCGCCACCATATTTCAAAGGTATGTACCTAAAGAGTGTAGCACTGAGGTTTGCGATGTAAGATGGCGGATGACAGCTGACAAAAAAGCGCGTGAGTTTGTTTACTAAACAGGAGCACGTGGAATTTTTCAATTTGCCGCCACCACATTTCAAAGGTATCTAGCTAAAGATGGCAGCACGGTGCGCTCTTGATTAAAGATGACGGATGACAGCTAACAGAACTTTTCAAATTGCCCGCTACTACATGTCATAAAGAGGGCAGCACAGTGTTCTGTGGATTAAAGATGGCGGATGACAGCTGACGAAATCGCCCGCATGATAGCAGCACAGTGCTCTATTGATTAAAGATGGCGGATGACAGCTGTCAAAAAAGCACGTGGCTTTGTTTCCAAACAAGAGCACATAGAATTTTTCAAATTGCCGCCACCACATTTCAAAGGTATCTAGCTAAAGAGGGCAGCACGGTGCTCAAAGATGGCTGCTGTCAAAAAGCATTTTTCAAATTATCCGCCACCACATTTCAAAGGTAAGTAGCTAAAAAGGGCAGCACTGTGCTCTATAGATTAAAGATGGCGGATGACAGCTGTCAAAAAGCACGTGGATTTGTTTATCTCGCGCTAGTGAGGTTAAGTTGGTAGCACTAAGGTTTAGGCCCGTTAAGATGGCAGCACTGCGGATGACAGGTGACGAATTTGCAGCTACTGCGATAAATAGGGCAGCACAGTGCTCTGTGGTTTAAAGATGGCGGATGACAGCTGTCAAAAAAGCACGTGGATTTGTTTATCTCACGCTAGTTAGGTTAAGTTGGTACTAATGAGGTTTAGGCCCGTCAAGATGGCAGTACTGAGGTTGGCGATGCGTTGTTGTCTGTTAAAAAGCACGTGGCTGTCAAAAACACGTGGATTTGTTTACCAATTCAAATCTCGCGCTAGTTAGGTTAAGTTGGTACTACTGAGGTTTAGGCCCGTCAAGATGGCAGTACTGAGGTTATCGATGCGTTGTTGTCGATGATAGCTGTCAAAAAGCACGTGGCTTTGTTTACAAATTCAAATTTCCCGCGGGTGGTGGAGGAGACCTCTGGGAGGCCTCTGGCTGTGGTGGTGGTGGAGGAGGCATCTGGGAGGCCTCTGGCTGTGGTGGTGGTGGAGGAGGCATCTGGGAGGCCTCTGGCTGTGGTGGTGGTGGTGGAGGTGGCCTCTGGGAGCCTGTGGTGGTGGTGGCCGCCGAATCCCTGTATTATACCAGTAATGTGGCCAACAAAGCTTCGGTCAAACTGATATGCATATCTTCATCGCCATGTAGAAGGCATGCTCGGGCTTCACCCCGCACTTGTCTCGGCTACTAATTTCACTCCTAGCCATCTTAAACGGAGTAATGCGCTTGATCCTTAATGCACGCAGCTCAACGAGGTAGATAGTTGGGAACGAAAGCTCCTCGCCATGTTCATCGTACTACGAGCTGATCTGTTTCTGTGCCATGTCCGGTGCGTTATTTAATACTTGTCCTCGTCCACATTAGCATGTGTTGCTCGGCTAGAATAAACTTTAGAAGAAATTCGTTATCATCTGGAATCAAGCTAAGAACTTGCGTTCTTATAGCAACGCATTGATTAAGCCGACCTAACATGCCACAGATAAACACTGGTTACAATAGTATCGGGAAAATGACGCTAATTCCAGCCCCAAGACGTATCCATGTTAAAAACTGTCGTTCCCTTGCGGTTCTCAGTATGCTTTACTTGCTCTAGGAGCTTATTAATTGAAAACAATAAATACGCCTAACTCGCATAACCAACTTGCGCATTAAGTAGAATTTCTGTCTCAAACCGGTAACTACTTGAAAATTCACAATTATCTGGAAGAATCTCTGAAAACGTTATTTCATTGCGAAAAACACGTGCGACTTATCCATGACCTTACAATAGCGATGGGCAATGCCCTCACTCGAGAATTCGCGAGAATCTCGAGACCGATTCTCCTGCGCGACGTCCCAGTAACTACGAGCGTAAGTTTGATAGTACGTCATAAGCAGTTATTGAGTGAAATAAAGTTCTCATACGAGTCGCCTATTTGAAAAACCAGCAAACTGACAAAAATGTGAAAAATGAGCTTTTAGCCCCATTGTATATGTTTTCGCGTCCTCTAGCGATTAGTGAAAGACTCAGGGTGCAAAACCAGCTACAACGTTCTCAAAATGAGCTTAGAAAGAAGCGTTCGGATGCAAAACCAGCTATGTGTCACGCTTGTTCGGATGCAGAACCAGCCAAGTGGCAAATGGTTGCAAAACCAGCTAAGTTGGGTATATAGATTGCCCGCTTCGCACCGTACGGATGCAAAACCTGCCAACTGTTGCTGTGTTCCGCATTGTACCGTTTCTCGATTATTATTTTATAGAATATCGATAGCTTCGCAGAAGTAGAACCTCAGACAACATTTAATGCCTACGTGTGGCTTGAAAGCGAATTTCCGATAGGTTCAAACCAGATTGCCTCCGCGGTGCATCACAAACATCTCAACTTAGACCTGACCAACCGAATCACATTGCGAATTTTCTGCGACGGCTGCGGCGGCCAAAATAAAAATACCACTATGATGGGCATGATTATCCGGTGGTTTCTGCATGAAGCTCCGAATACATTGGAGAGAATCATTTTATGGTTTCCTATCGTCGGACATTCGTTTATTTCACCAGACCGAGTTTTTTGCAACATAGAACGACAACTCCGGAAGCTTTCTGTTATTGAGAACCTAACTAAATTCGTCCAAATCATCAAGAAATTTTCCACGCTGGTTCGTTTGGGAGATGATTGCACAGTACATGATTGAAAGACTTACGCCCAGAGCATCCAGAAAACCCCAGGAACATGGCACTTGCAGTTCCAAAAGGCCAAGAAGCTTATTTTTACGAAGAGCCTGACTAGAAAAAGTGTGCTTTGTACAAGGAGAGCCTTTTTATAATTTTGAAGCTTGCCGGCCGAAGTCTTGCATATAAAGGCAAAACGTTTACGAATGATCTCCCTGACGTCATCCCAAAAGGTAAAGTCGTGCAAAAACAAAACTCGATGACGTGAAGAGACTTTTGGCTCTCCACTATGGAGATCAGGGGGACCAAGATGAAAACTTAAGTTTCTTTAAGGACATTTTCACTCAACAGGAAAACTTTACTGTAGAGCCCAGCAGAGTAGCTGATCAAATAGACGAAGATTTCGAACTTCTCGACGACGCTGACGGAGAGAGTGTCGTTTAAAACCAAGTGTCTGTAACAAAGTGATTGTGGTAGTGATGTACTCTACGTATTAAACAGAAGCTTAACAATGTTTTGATTTTCATAATATTGACAAAGTGAATTTATTTCCCAATTCTACTTCTGAAAGAATATGAATTCGACTACCATCGCAATTATTATTAATAATTAATGTTAGTTTTACACCTATTTCACGTCTCTCAACTCGCATTTTAGTTTGTTCGAATTCCTAGCTTGGATCTTTCAAAAGTTTGCAAAACCTGCTAAATATGACGTTCGGTTGCGAAACCAGCTAACTGCAAACTTTAAGTGCAAAATACGACTAAAGTACAAATGCACAATTGCTCACTCTAAGGTATTTATAATCCACCATTTTTTGTCTTTTCCTAACAAGAATTTTATTCGTACCCCTTTTAAACAGATTTAAAACAGTTATTGCTGTTTTCCCAACATTTAAAAAAGTGCATTTAGCTGGTTTTGCAACTAGGCGACTCATTATGGAAACATGTTTGCCGATAAATTGTCAAAAGCCTGGGAAATTATTGCACGTACAACTATGACCCCTTAATACCATTAACGAAATTGAGAACAATGTCCGTATCCTAAACGGTTCAAGGATTATTTGAGGTGGACATCTCGGCTGAATAACCGTGCATAATTTATGACTAACTGTAGATAGGATGTACACCTACCTGGATACTAGAGGCGTGCATTATTCAAACTTGAGACGGGTAACTAAGACGGAGCAAGATGTGCCTTGCTGCATGTGCAACGAACATTACGCATGAGTGGAACATGTAATCTAAAATGTCCGAGTTTGCTCCAATTCGTTCGACAGGGCATGTTCGATGTGAAGTATGCTGCCTGGGGAGGCAGAGCTTGCTTTATTGACGCTGGAAACTATGTTGTTCATCATGAGATCAATAGGCCATTTTTTTTACAAAGAACGGGTTTTGCATGACACTACTGGATACCTCGCAATTGTTGTCGACAGTGTAGCTTCTTGCGAAGCAGACCGGGCCGGAGGTGTCTCTGTGACGGTTCCTCTTCAGTGATATTATGTGGTACAAAGTGCCGGATCATCCCAGATGTATTTTACTTATTTTTAATAAACAACACATAGGGCTGGGCTATGTGGCATCTCTTCAAAATAATCCCACGTCCACGAATTACATTGCGTTTCGGACATCGTCTTAAGTTGTCACTTACAATTACAATTGGAAGAAATAACTACAGTCATGTTCCGAATTATCTAATTATGCCGCGAATAAATTTAAGGAATTATATCCTTCGTCATCATGACGTCAGTAAACACAAACAGTGGTCAAAAGAATATTGAATGTGGGGTCTATTAAATTAGAGTGATAACGGTGTACACCTACAGTAAACGTCAATTTCTGTACCTAGCTTACTCATTCGTGTACATAACGTTGCATGCAATGCCAGAATGCACATGCTTTATAATTATATTATACCGTGTCAAAATAGAGCTCGGTAGATATAGAAGCCCTAGTCACTTGTTGAAACGTATTTAGTGATGGGCAGTCTGAGAGGGGGTCTCGAAATTTCCCGAGACTAGCGCAGGCACTTTTTATCGCGAAATATGTCGATAGATCTTGAGAGCGTTGCTCCCGCATTGTGCGGTGAGCAGCGTGTCGTAGGCCTGCAGGTAGACGGATCTGAATGTTGTTTGTTTGGAGTATGCGAATAGCCAACCACGGGCCTTCCCCATTCCGTTAATATGTGTTATTAGGGCACTGCGGCGTCCATTCCTTTCATTTCTACCGGGGTCTATTTTGATGCAGTTTAACATAATTATGAATCTGACACTGTATGCAGCAGTATGTAAGCGAATTAGTAGGCTACATACAGAAACTGACGGCTACTGTAGGTACTAGAGGCGTGCATTATTTGAAAATGAGACTGGGTAAGTTGTGCCTTGCTGCGCATGCAACCACTATTACGCATGAGTGGAACGTGTAATCTAAAATGCCTGAGTTTGCTCCAGTTCTTTTTACAGGTAGGTTTTGACATCGGTTATCAGACTCCGCATTCGATATCATATGACCACTGTGATAGTACATATATCACACCCTCGCACTATATGTAGAAGTGAGCGAAATTATTGTCAATATTAGTTTATTATTATTATTATTATTATTATTATATTCATCATCTGTATTGCGGTTGTATATTTTGTCATAAATATTTCTAAGCTGGGAGGTCTCCATATGTGGTATGAGTAATTTGTTTCGTACAACAGCTGGGAAAACATTGGTATATTGAACTCAGGAAATTTGCATGAGTCATGTGTATATCCCAGTGTTTGATGAGATGGACTTTTTGTTGTAGTCGGAAAGTTCTATGACTCATGTGAAACACCCCAGAGTGTGTTATTGTCTTGGGACACTGGAAGAAGCTCAGGGTGTGGTCTTGACAAGTGGATCTACCATGATTGGCTGGCCAGGATCAATCTTGGCATATCATGTGAGAGGAAGGGGAATGCTGATGTCTATTTCGCGTGTGATCAAACGGCGGGAAGAGACACACACTGTACGCGAATGAAGTAGTGCTGATACACGATACGGGAGTGAAACTTCACAAGAAGGTACTGGAGTGAGACTGCTGCACTATACTGGACTGGACTTCAAACGTTTGTGGAACGCAGTCCTTTTGTGTTTATAAAAAGTGACCGACATACAACTAAGTATTGTATCACTTTGTGGCGGCCTGGTAAAACATGTTGGTGAAAGCTAGGGGGGTGCTATATCTCAGACTTTCCGTAAGTTATGTTCAGGATCGACAAGCGTGTGTTGCTCAAGTGATTATATGTTTAAAACAAGTGTTGGGCTCAGTGAACACAGTATTATGAGGTACAGTATCTTTGTGATATTGTAAGTGCCAATTATGAAAATCGGCAAGTTGTGTTCATACAGACAGAGTGAAGGGTTCTTATCTACATATATGTAGATTGTTCAACGGACTAATCACAAATGGCGGCTTTCGTTTTCCCACTGTTTTCTTTGTTGTTGTTGTAAATATGGAGTCTCCCAGTAATATTTTGTTTGTGTATTATAAGTGTATTTTTGTGTGTTGATGTGGTGCCCATGCACGGATTTTATTGAGAATATAGTTAGTTATTTTAGAATCAGTGGAGTTATTGAGGAACCTAGGTGCAGTTCCTACCCATTTAGCCGTTTTCAGAATGTTAGGTAAGGCCTGAAACACATGTACCAGTACGCAGCTTTTATGCACACGCCCTGGGAGACAAAGAATTTTCATGCTCTATCTAAATTCGAGGGATCCATTCTGGTGAACTCTGGCGTCCATACTACGGACATTTCGATTAATTATGTTTATCAATTTTATTAAGTTTTGATTACTTTTATTTATACAGTTTATTTTATTTTTATTATTATTATTATTATTATTATTATTATTATTATTATTATTATTATTATTATTATTATTATTATTATTGGTTTGTATAAAACAGTTACACCACTGCTTGTGTTTACGAATATGCCTTATGTTATAGAGTGTTCGTGTCGTAATTGTGTACTTCAGTATATGACGGGAAAATGTGTAATTTACGCGACAACTTGAAGACTATGTGCGAAACGCAACGTAAGTCGTGGTAGTAGATTATTTTGAAGACATGCCACATAGCACGGCCCGCTGTGTTGTTTATTCAAAAGAAGTAAAATACGTCAGCAGAAATACTTCTGAGATCATCCGACACTTAAAAACACATAATATCACTGAAGGGGAATCGTCACAGAACAACTCTGGCCCGGCCTGCATCACTAGAAGTTATCTTGTCGACAACTGCGAGATATCCAGGTAAATGTACATCCTATGTGTTGTTATTAAAAATAATTTGTGAACCGTTTAAGATACTGACACTGTGCTTTCACTTTCGTTAATTGTATTATGAGGCTCATAGATGAACATGCAGTATATGAGAACGCTGATGGTCTACTGTGGAGCTTACGCTCGTAGTTACTGGGACGTCGCACAGATGGCAGCAGTGGAGAATCGGTCTCGAGAGCATTGCCCATCACTACCCTGTCGAAATAATTGGAACAAATTTAGGCATTTTAGATTACACGTTCCACTCATTCGTAATGGTGGTTGCATATGCAGCAAGGCGCATCTTGCCCCGGCTCACATTCGAGTAATGCACGCCCCTGGTATCGAGGTAGGTGTACATCCTATCTACAGTTATTTACAAATAATGCAGGGGTATTCAGCCAAGATGTCCACCTCAAGTAAGTCAAGAACATTTTGAGATACAGATATTCTGTTTTAACTTTCTTTAATTGTATTAAAGGGTTCATAGTTTTACATGCAGTACTTTCCCAGGCTTTTGACAAAATTTATTGGCATACACATTTCCATATTGGAATGTTATTTTACGCAATAACTGCTTATGATATACCATCAAACTTATACTCGTAGTTACTGGGATGTCGCACAGATCACGCTACAAGAAAAGCGGCCTCGGGAAAGACCATTGCCCATTCAAACCAACTACAATACCTCAGACGTTAACCGACCTACCGAAAGTGTCCATTATGACCGCATTTGGAGTGCTAGTATTTGTTTGGTTTGATTAGTGGAATTCGTATTGTTACCAAATATGTATGGTAATTTCAATGTTATTAATCAAAAGTATGGTTATTTATAACCTTATAAAGGCTTCAGAGCGTCTTTCAATGCCATAAGAATCTGTTTGTTCTAAAAAGCGTACTTATTTGAATAATTCGAGTAATGACGAGGTTATTGTCCTCATTCTCTTCTCAGAACCTGCTTCCTTTATATTTTCAGTTATCTTTGCGTATGTTTATATTTTAATCACATGGGTTGTATGTGATGTGTGCCTGGATGTAATTCCAATTACAGGGCAGAGCAAAAGCTTCAGCGTTCAGATTTGAAAAAGACCAAGTATTAAGGTTAATTGGTTAGGCGTATTCATAGGGAAAACATCGAACCAAGTTATACTAGTGTTGCGTGCATTAATTATTTTGATATCAAATGTATTCTTAGGGAAGATGTTATACCCATAGGTGATGCTGATCCAGTTCGGGTGCCACACAAAACTTCCGAATTTGCCTAATGATACCTATCCTTGCATTTTCTCGAATCAGCCAACGTACCTAACTAAACAATCAAATCACTCCTGGAAAGATCCGAAAAATCGTAACTCAAAGTCGCGACTGAGAATGAAGATCATTTTAAACGGGTTCAAGAATATTGCAATTGAAAAATGTTCAGTATTTTACAAAGGAGGTAGGTACGTAAACGAGACATGACCCCATTTCTCGTGAGTTGAAATGAGTATTACCTTTCTTAAGAAAGTTACAAGAGGATGGTGAGCCGTGAATTCCGTTGAGATTTTAAGGTGACTAGTGCTTTATGTGTTCAAAAGTATCATACAAATATTACTGTACCTACTCGAACAATTCAAGTGGATATTGGAACGTTGAAATTTTGTTTAAGAAATGTATTTGTTTTTGTTTACATGTTTTACAAAATCGGCTCTGGTTATTGACGATGTTGAATGGTTTTTCGTGTAAGGTTAATACTATTATTCGTTGACATTTATTTATCTTAGTTGCTCTCCGGAGTTTCTTATGTGAAATGTTTTATAATGTATTTGTGTGTCTGTTTCAACCCGGCGTTGATATAAAAATTCTCCCTTCGTTACTTTCCCACTGAAATCACAATTAGATTTATAATAGATTTACGCGACGACGCTGCCTTTGGGCCATTATTAATCATATTTCGATGTAATGAGTTGCATTTCATGACGTTCGACTCGTGATACTTTTTAGGTGACTCGGAATAAACACGTTTAATCAACACCTCCTGGATAATAATGCCTCACAACAGCGCGGTGACGTCACGCTAAGGAGGTGGACGCAATGCAAGGAAGTGCGGAGAATATTGTCAAACACAAATATTATTGTAATACCTTTTGCCTATCGAATAATGTATTTACCAAGAAATGACGGTTAAATGTTAAAGGAAATGGAATTATACTGCCGTTATTACCATATTTGAGTGACTCTGTCGTTAGAAATAAACAGCACACAGTTTTAAATCACGACAGCATTTTACAATGTTAACTTTCTTTAGGCCGAATTGCTAACAAAAACAACAGAAATTCACTAGCATATTTCAGTTAAATATTGGTAATTTTGTCAACATATATATTAGAAAATGAATACTGTATTAAACCCCCTTTAGAATAAACTTTTGAGGTCATGTCACCGATCTCCATACATGGATGGCTGGTAGCTTGGGAAGCAGTAAGGCAAATAGAAGATGACTGGGGTAGGAAGATGGCAGTGAGCGCATGGTTCAGTAGACCACGGGGAGCGCTCTTGCTTTGTTTATGCTTAGTTCAGTGACTCCAGGACACTTGATTGTAGTTCCACGGATGTTCTGTGCAGTGTTATTGGAAAGGATATAGTAGTGTATTTTACGAATTTAGGTTCGTTGCCTTGTAGTATGCTTGTAAATTACAAGATTCAATTTCAATGTGTATGTGTTTATGTGAAATCTGAATGAAGAAACATCCTACGGGGTAATAACATGCCACAGTGTTCAGCTTATGGATGTACAAACAGAACCGATCAGCAGAAGGAGAAATCATTCTTCGGTGAGTTTTATAGTGTACATATATATCGTATGGTTGTACAAGTACACAAAAGATTACAAATAATTAAATGGAATTATCCAAATTTGACAACCATTCCAGAGCACATGGTGTCACTTGGTGCAGAGTCTTCAGACAACCGTCAAATGCACGAAGTGGGCACTCCTGAACAATGTGTTGTATGGTTTGGTCCTCCACTCCACAGCCACAGGCAGCAGATGAACGAAAACCCCATTTATTTAAAGGTGTGACCACACCTACTGTACCATTTCCTGTCTTTATTGCCGACTAGACTCAGGGTTCGGTAAAGCGGTGGTCCTGTTCGATGAATTTTGGGCGACTCAAAAAATTAATCTATACTTATACTAATGAGTATATTGACAGGAAGAATGGACATATATATTGAAATGAGAAACGCTAATGGGGTAAAATGGATTTATTAATCCCGAGAAAAGCATATAAATGGTCCATGCTAAATGGAATATTATAATAATAACCGAAATCGACCTCAAACCAGTCGTAAATATAATTAATTACACTGCGTAAAGCGCTTACAAGAAATATGACAATTTAACAAGCAAACAAGGTCGGGTTCAGGCCCGAAGAATTACAGTGAATCCTCGTGACTATACACGGGAATTAGTCGTCAATATAATTAAGCTGATTGGTTAAAATTTTAGCAATTACAGGTTAATTAATTATGAGCTGACGTTATAACAGCTGACATACAAACGGTCAACGACCTAAAAAATGACGAATAAGCCTCTAACGACAACATTAATTGACGATTAAATTATTTGACGATTAAATTATCTGACGACTAAATTATTTGACCCATCGTATTTTAATGGTTGACTACTCCGGATAAGAACCATAAATCCAATATGATTGCCCGTAGGCCGTGTTGTAACACAACGTCTCTGTGGTGAACCGGTAGGACTAATACATTCGTGAAATAGCTAATACAAATATTTACAGTCCGTCTAAATTGCGGATACAAACATATAAAGACACTATGGCATAAGGGGGTTCCCTAATTAACTTATGTACTACACAGCTTCGACCGTGGGCTCGCGGGCTCACCAAATCAGTCCGGGCAGAACTGGAAATCAATGAAATCAGCTGACGAGCTGACATGCACCAAAATTTACACAAGACATAAATCACATAAACAATGCAGAAGATCACACCTGTGGAAAGAACTACATACAAATATATACACACACTAATGATGATATCTGGGGAGTCGAACTCGTATGCAGACGGCGTCAGATTTTGCGTCTTTACAGACACAAAGTTGTCAATATTCCCGGCTCTGTAACAATCAGCTGTTGAGGAAAAACAAATACTGAGCTATCGGGGGAAGGCACCCTCAGGGCGACTTTCATTTTCACACAGTAGGGGAGACATATTCTCTGCCAGTGGTTCACTTGACTAACGGTACTGCAAGTGGTCAGGTCTTGGCCTGCTACACAAATATTCTCGAGGCAAAACAAGTGAAGAAAAGCCTTCTCTACTTCGTAGCCGATGCATTCTTTACATCTCTCTGCTGGCTAACTTAGCACTCACGTATTAAGGCTCCCTCAATTTTCAAAGGCATATCTCGCCTTAACGCATATATTAGGCCTCATTTCAAGCCTCAAGCATGTCAAGCCTCTCCTCTCAATTATCTTGGGTTCGTCCCCAAGTGTTACCCCTGACTTGCCTTCCCGCAATTTTAAAAGAAACTAACTATCTCAACGTAGGACAGGCTCGCACAACAATTTCCGAGACAGCTGAAATAATATTAATATAGCATGCAGAGAATTATCTGACTAACTTTATGCTGCTAATTACGTGAATTACCCAACGGTGTTGGCGGATGGCATTTGTTCATATCAATGACTCTCTTCCCCAAATAACTACAGCAAACGTGGAATAACATAAAACACACAAGCAAAAAAATGAACACAAACAGACTAAGTAATTCCTAATGCGTGACCCTCTACCCTTTTAACTAAAATAAATATGTACAAGTGGCATAGGTGAAGAGCATGCACACCCCCTTTGCCAAATATTTACCGTTATATGAAACAAACCAGACTACAGCTGTAATAGCTGTTATTTAACAAGACTAACTAGTAGCTAATTTCCCTAACCTGAATGTACTTTCCCTACAAGTATATCATGCCATTTAACATTGGATTCTGGTACTTATCTTTCGTAGTCAGTCGTCATTCACCCCGGATTCCACAGCCACATGTCTAGGCTGTTTAGCTGCTCATAATGCCGGTGCTACACAATGGTTGGCAGGTCCGGACATTGATACCACGTTCCTCCATGATTCTCTCCTGGGTTTCTGCAGAATACAAGTAGATTAATACCAACTTCTTCACCGCTTAACGTGTACACTATACACGATGCCGATCCTGATGTTAGGCTGTAATTGGCTCAGCCTACACATAAATATTAGTCCGAAGTATGTGTCATCAGTTTAAGGGTTCAAACCCAATCAACATAAGTTTATGTAGCGGCTAAATGTACGAGACGCACACGACACATGTAACCCGCTCAAAAACCGCTGTGAGATACCGGTCACAGTTCGGGTGTTCATCAATCTCACGTGCAGCGCTCGAGCTTTAATTAATTTGAATTTCTAAGTAAAATCTTCGCGGGACCAACTCGTGGTCTATGGACACGGCGAATTATACCTTAGGACATTAAACTGTCCTGTAACTGTCTTGCTCGAGATGGAAATAAAGTAAACTATACACGCGCACAAGTGTATAACGGTCCTTTGTTAACACAAAGAAAGTCTCCCGTTCGCAGACAGCGTGTTACTCGCACCACCAAGTTCAGAAGAATGAGAATGCTTACCTCACTAGGGCCCCTTAAGTAACCACCTACCCCTTTGTGTCACGAGGCGCACCCACGGCTAACGGCAGCTGGGTGACGGTTGACCGGCTTTCTCCTTGTCAACGACTTCTCGTTCAAATGAAATTATTAAATAGAGACTCGAAATGACATTATTAGGATCCAAGAGTGAATGATAGTTATGACTGCAGGTGATCTTTAGTTTGGAACTGTGGAATCCTAGCATAATGGCGAAATGACCGTTGACGATCTCGAGATGCATTACTGCGAGTTCGAAGTTGGTCATCCTGGCATCTTGTTGTAGAGCTCTCTTCGTTTGAAAATAGCCACTCCCACACAAAATTCAGTAAAGTTTGAAAGTTTGAACGCGGGTAGCGTGCATAGTAACCATGGCAACGACTCGCTTCGAATTCAAACTGGAGAGCTACCCTCTGCAAAATTCCAGTCCATACCGCGCCCAGCTTGCTTATAACGGAACTTCAGAGTTCGTACCCTGCTTCTTGCATGCGAATAATTGATGCGTTGCTAAGATTACCGTATTACGTATATTGAGGCATTCAGGGAATGGCTCACTAACTTGACCCGTTTTAATGCGGTTCAGCTTCGACCAGGTTTGGTGTGGTATTTGGAATCCATCTACCTTCTTTGTACGATCTTCACTCAGGTGAGCGTTGTTGGGTGGATGTTCGTTCCAACGTTGTTGCCACTTGGAGGTCATGTCGAAAGAATTGATGCCTTCTAAATCAACCCAGGGTGGCTTGCGTGATTTCCAACGTTTTGTCGGTGAATCTTGCACGGCATCATACAACGGATAGTTCTTATGAGAGGTGATATTCTTGAGCAAGCTTACCTTAGCTACTTTCCTCCTTATCTTGCGGAGCGATATTAGCTAGGACTGGTAGCCACTGTGTGTGAGTAGATATAACAGTACCAGTGATAACTTTCGTGGTCTCATTGAGTTGCGCATCAATCTTAGTGGTATGAGCGCTATTTTCCCATACAGGGGCACATTATTCACCAGCAGAATACACAAGAGCGAGTGCAGCAGAACGTAGAGTATTAGCGTCTGCACCCCAGCTGCTTCCGGCAATCTTGCGGAGTAGATTCACTCTTGAGCCAATTCTTCGATAACTTGATGCACTGTTGTTTGAATGCCAAGGCCAATCCAGTGTGATTCCAAGATATATTGGATTGTAGTTATGGGGTACTTCGATTCTGTCAAAAGTCACATGTAACCTCCTGTGGATTTCTTTATTATTTAGATGGAATGCAGTAACCTCAGTCTTGTTTGGGTTGAAGTCTCCATTTGTGGAAGTAATTACTCAGTTTCGCCAGATCACTGGTAAGAACATTCTCACAGTTCATGAAATCTTTACTCTGGATAATTAACGCTAGGTCATCTGTATACTGGAGTTTCATGGAATCTGTGTGAGGCATGTCATGAATATACAGGTTAAACAAAATGGGGGCTAGAACTGATCCCTGAGGTAGGCCATTGTTTAGAATCCTTCACCTGCTAGCTTGCCCATTCAGAAACACTTTAAAGCGCCTGTCAGAAAGCATGTTGTTCATTAAAAGTGCCAACTTTTTACATGGGCTGATTTCAATAAATTTGGACATCAAAGCCCTCCCTCCATACTGTGTCGTAAGCTGCATTAAGATCCACAAAACTGCAGCTGATTTGAGACTTCGTTGAAATCCAGTTTCTACTATAGTTGCCAATGTTAAGACCTGTTCGCAGCAACTCCGATATTTCCTACAGCCACCTTGTTCGTTCGGGATGATTTGATCAACGGCCTCTTGAATGAGATTTAGAAAAAGCCTTTCTAGTAGCTTATAGGACATGCTGAGTAGTGATATCCGTCTATAGTGAGAAATACAAGTTCCGTCTTTTCCTGGTTTCAGGATGGTAATATTCTTAGCCTGTTTTAAAAGCTTTGGTAATTTTCCAGATTTCATAATTTCATTGAAAGATTCAATAAGCCACAACTTTGTTTTCGGTCCGATGGCTTTAAGAAACTCTGGATGTATGCCATCAAAGCCATCGTGGGTAGACTGGGTGTGGTTTTATATGGGACCTCTTTATGTACAGTTCACCCTCCACAGTTCGTGTCTGTTCTTTGCCTATTTCAGTTTTTGAAATATTCATCGGTCTGGATGCAACAGCATTAGCATTCACATGTGTGACTGTACTTGACAACCTGAGATCTGTACCAAGTTTTCTAATAAGGTTCCAGACATCCCGACTATAATGTGTGAAGTTGAGTCCTGTCGTTATTTTATGCCATTTTTCTCTTCTTTTCTTACTCAGAGCTCTCAAGAGGCCATCAGATGTCACTTCGTCGTGAGATTCTTGATAATGAGCATATAACTCACCGCATTCTTGGTACCATCCGGGGATGTACTCCTTCCGAAAACCACGTGGGATAAATTTCCTGGCATTTGCTTTAATCGCACCCACAAATCGTTCATAATTGAATGGGGCTGGAGGAATCCATTGAACGGTATTATCTAGACCGTTCTGAAGTAGTTCCCAGTTTGCAAGATGAAAATCGATCGAGGTTGAGGTACGGAGGTGACTAATGGAATTTCAGTAACAAAATGAATTATGACTGGCCTACGCTGGCTGTGTGGGAAATAATAATCTTCCTAGGGTAGTGTTTTGAGTTTTAGGTTTATTGTATATTATTTCGCATATTCTGAGAACAAAATGGCAACTAATTTTTGTAGGCATCCTTTCTCGAGACCCGAACTTTTAAGATCAAGGATTATGGAAAATACAGTAGGGACAATACGCGACACTTCCGGATTTAGCCTTGTTAAAATGGGAGACAATTCGCAAGTCGCGCTCCTAGTGGCGTGACCTAAAAATTCGCGCTAAATTCAAATATCAATGGAAATGTATACACGGAAATGGATACATAAATTACGTCTAGAAAGAAAATGTTGCTAAAATATTAACTTCAATGTTGCTAAAGCAATTTTGGATACATGAATGAAGAATTATTTAACAGGTTATTATTTAAAGACTGAAATTAGATATATAATCAAGATATGAAATGGACTGCTGTGAAAGGACTTGATCTTTCATTTATGCATTACTTTAGCTTTCAGCATACCTGCCTGAACTTTCACCGATAGATTTGTCTTTTTTCATTTAAAAGCTTTGTACATCACATTAGAACACTTGTCAATAAAAATATCGGCACATTCCTTACACACATGATTCAATGAATTTACTTTTAAAAGCTGGACAATTTTCCTTTTAACTTGAAGTCTATTAACAGAAAGATAGTCTACAAATTTAGCCGCAAAAACATTCAAAATTTCGCTTTAAGCATTACTTGCCATTACATTAGGGTAAAGCAAATTTGCATCATCTTCAGATTTCTTAAATCACCCATATTTTCTTCAGTGCTTGACAACGCATTAGGGCATTCCAAATGGGGTAACTTGGAACACAACCAGGCACACACATATGCATATGCATTTTCTTGAATTACATCAAAACCCAGAGATCACACCTACAACAACACATCTGTATTGAAGGTTAACTGCTGCACAAATACAATAAAATAAGCTTATTATATTTTAAGCCAGTTAAAATATGGGTCGCGCAGGTCAGAAATTTAGGAAGTAGGCCTTCTATAAAAATATCTTTATAACTGGAAGTATATATATGCAAACACAGTATTTACTTACATGTTCTGGTTACGAGGGAAACGGAAGAAAAACCGCGAATCCTTCTGCACTTCATAATTATTGCAGCCAAACGCAGCACATATCTTTCCACTCGTACTAACATGAGATATAAAGGAATGACACACGCTACTATTTACTTATGTCAACTTAATGCAAACGCATAAATGACGCCAAAAATTTCACAAACATGTACACGTGCTCTTATGACAGAATCAGTAACTCTCAGGTCACTCCGCTAGATAGAGCTCTAATCGCTGTCCCCTCGGTATCTCGTAGAGTGTCGCGTATTGTCTCTACTGTATTTGATTAGGAGTATCAGGCGCGAGAATCGGGAGCCTTCTGGAACAGCTGTTCTCTGCTCGGATCACTATGAGGAAGACTGTTTTGATTGAAATGGACAAACTGCACACCTTAGAAGTGATGCACAACCAACGGTATTCAATTTTCCTGAACACTTAATGCAAGTAAGGATTTACTTATTTTTGATTTATTTGTCATAATTAATCTGAGGGTTTTGATGAAATAATTGATGTGATCTTATAACAATCTTAGGAAATGAAGTCTGGAGGAGTTCTAGACCTTATTTAAATCAGTAATAATTATGGTTTTCAGACACTGGAGTAGTGGGAGAGGGGAAAGTGTGGTGGGTGTTGTAGGCTATCCCATTATACTGTTTGTGGCATTTGGGGCTCTTTTAAGGGTTTTTACATATTTCTGATAATGATCATCAATATTGCTTTGCTAGCTGAATTTAATTAAAGAGATATGTAATAGTTCATTAGGGTAAAAATTTATGAGGTGGAAGGAAGTCATAAAACCACAACCTTAATTTACCCTATTCAGTATCATAGGCTTTCAAGTGGCGAGGGTGTTTTGATCACATTTCCCAGCCCTTGCTTTGTTACACCCCTAGTTTCACGTCATTTTCAGACAGTAGTAAATTATTTTCAATTAATTTAAGTTATAAAAATTGTGGATTATATTTTATTTGATTTAACGAATTATCCTATTTTTGGTTAGTAAAATTATACAACATCAAAAAATAATTTTGTGCAGAATAATTTAAATAAATTATACCAACTATCAGTACTACTATATTATTTCTTGCTTTTAGGTAAATAAGAAAAGGAAATTGCCCATGGCTCGTCCAGTTCCAATTAGCGAGCCAATTGATTTCGAAGGAGGTGATGCAAATGATCCTTCACAAGTTATTTGTCATGATCTTCATTATTATATGAGTCCTAAAAAAGATGAAAGTGAAGTTAGAAAGTGCTATGGGAAAGAAGAGTCAAGTGGCAAAACAATTAAAGTGTTTCAAGGAAAATAACTCTCGTTTAAAAATAAATTATTTAAAGGATGTACAGGTAGTAGAAAATTTGAAGTAGTCATCCTTGATATCAAGTGATGCCCTAGACATTTTAGAACTGACATTTACAGGAGTACCATTGGAAATATTCCAGCGCATGGTAAAAAAAATATATCCAGTAACTCTGTGACATGTGAACGCTATCCTCTATTATTGAAAACATGTGCTCTCACCCTTCAGTTTTATTCGACAAAAGCATACAAGTATGTTAGAAACACATTTGGCCTTGCTCTTCCTCATCCTTCTGTCATTTGCAGTTGGTCTCGCAATGTTAATGCAGAACCTGGTTTTTCTGAGGAAGCAGGCTAGGCTCTCAAAGTAAAAGTTAGGCAGTGTGCTGAAGTTAGAAAGAAAATGATATGTTCCTTAATGCTTGATGAAATGAGCATAAAGAAACATCATGAGTGGGATGGTCATCAGTACAGAGGTTATATTGATCAAGAAACAGGCATCCTTTCTGGTACAAGTGACCTACCTCTTGCAAGTCATGCATTGGTTTTTATGGTAGTGAGTCAGGATTCATCATGGAAGATTCCTGTTGCATTCTATTTTATTAAGAGTTTAACAGGAGAGGGAAGAGCAAATTTGGTGTCTGCTGTCATTACGACGTTGTTTGACCTGGATGTTAGAGTTACTTCCATACCGTAACATTTTATGAACCAAGATGTCAGTTTATAATGGTGAAACATCTGGGAGGTAACTTGCAGCTTCCAAATGCAGTGCACTGGTTTCCTCATACTTGTGATGCCTCTGAGAAAGTGTATATTTTCTTAGATGTCTGTCACATGCTAAAATTGATAAAGAGCACATGGGTAAAACTGGGAGTGTACAAAACTAAGCATGGGGAATTGATTGAGTGGAGATACATCACTGCTCTGCACGAACTACAAGCACAAGGAGGTCTTCGGGAAGGGAATAAATTAAGGTTAGCTCATAAAAGGTTCTACCAGCAAAAAATGAAAGTAAATCTTGCAGTTCAAACTTTAAGTGACAGTGTGGCAGATGTACTCATATTCTGTTGTTATGTACTGAAGTTACCTCAATTCAAGAATGTTCATGTCACAGTGGAGTTCATTAAATTACCGGTAATTAACAAACTGCTTGATTTGTTGAATTCCAGAAATCCTCTGGGAAAGATTTCTAAAGCTCCCCTGATTGTCAGTAACAAAAATGATTGGGAGCCATTTTTATTGAAAGCTCTACCATATCTCATGAATTTAACAGACCCCTCTGGGAAACCTTTGCATACTACCCCACTGAACGTTCCGTTTGTTGGATTTTTTGTGTGTCTATAATGAGTGTGATGAAGATATTTGATGTGTTTGTTGCTCCTCCAATAAGTCAAGTAAGATATTTGCTGACCTACAAACTTTCACAGGATCATCTTGAGCTTCCGTTTTGTAGAATTAGGGCAAGGGGTGGGTGGAATAACAATCCCAATGTGCTCCAGTTCAGTTCAGCTTTTAAGAAGATTTTGCTTCCCCATCAGATCTGTGAAGAAGGAGGTAATGTGAACGCTCAAGATGACACTAGAATACTCATAACAACAAGGGACATTGATATGGACTGCACTGTTGACAGTTATGAGTCAGGGCCCCAATCCCTAAGGTTACCATCAGTGAATATTTAGAAAATACTGTGGCATATACCTATCAGTGGATATGTAGTGAAGATGGTGAAGAAGAGAGTGCATTGTGATGAATGTACATCAGCCTTAGTTACTGATGCTGTTGTGGACAAGAGGCTCAAACTTTAGACAATTAAATCTAGGGGATATTTTATCAGGCCAGAAAAGCACTTTAGGGTGTTTCGCTCAACTAATGGTTCACAGACTCTTGCATAGGCAAAGAGTAGGTCAATATTAACTTTAGTTTCATGTGTTCCTTCTGAAGTAGGGAGCGATTCATTTGCACAGCTCAGAAATCACATGCTGCGTACTTCAGCAGAAAGTAACCATGTCTTCAGGTTGACGAAGATTATTAGTGAATCTTATGCAAAAATTATACCACACCTGGAAAACTGGATTTCGTCAACGATGATGATGATGATGCAAACATTAGATATTTTTCATGAGGGAAAGGAATTTTCAGAGAAAATCCATACAGATTTGATAAGAAAAGACCTTCGCAGGTTAGTGATACACAGGCACCAATAATGAACTGAACTATCCATCTTGATTCGATCCTGGCTCAGTCCGGTGGTATTTGCAGGTGCTCAAATACGTCAGCCTCGTGTCGGTAGATTTATTGGAACGTAAAAGAACTCCTGCGGGACTAAATTCCGGCACCTTATTGTTTGGTCGGAGGAGCTATACCAGATGAATGGAGAGTTGCTATAGTAGCCCCTGTGTATAAATGAAAGGGTGATAGACATAAAGCTGAAAATTACAGGCCAGTAAGTTTGACATGCATTGTATGTAAGCTTTGGGAAGGCATTCTTTCTGATTGTATTAGACATGTTTGTGAAATTAATAACTGGTTCGATAGAAAGCAATTCGGTTTTAGGAAAGATTATTCCACTGAAGCTCAACTTGTAGGATTCCAGCAAGATATAGCAGATATCTTGGATTCTGGAGGTCAAATGGACTGTATCGCGATTGACCTGTCTAAAGCATTTGATAGGGTGGATCATGGGAGACTACTGGCAAAAATGAGTGCAATTGGACTAGACAAAAGAGTAACTGAATGGGTTGCTATATTTCTAGAAAATAGATCTCAGAGAGTTAGAGTAGGTGAAGCTTTGTCTGACCCTGTAATAGTTGAGAGGGGAGTTCCTCAGGGCAGTGTTATCGGACCTTTATGTTTTCTTATATATATAAATGATATGAGTAAAGGAGTGGAATCGGAGGTAAGGATTTTGCGGATGATGTTATTCTCTATAGGGTGATAAATAAGTTACAAGATTGTGAGCAACTGCAACGTGATCTCGAAAATGTTGTGAGATGGACAGCAGGCAATGGTATGTTGATCAACGGGGCTAAAAGTCAGGTTGTGAGTTTCACAAATAGGAAAAGTCCTCTCAGTTTTAATTACTGCGTTGATGGGGTGAAAGTTCCTTTTGGGGATCATTGTAAGTATCTAGGTGTTAATATAAGGAAAGATCTTCATTGGGGTAATCACATAAATGGGATTGTAAATAAAGGGTACCGATCTCTGCACATGGTTATGAGAGTGTTTAGGGGTTGTAGTAAGGATGTAAAGGAGAGTGCATATAAGTCTCTGGTAAGACCCCAACTAGAGTATGGTTCCAGTGTATGGGACCCTCACCAGGATTACCTGATTCAAGAACTGGAAAAAATCCAAAGAAAAGCAGCTCGATTTGTTCTGAGTGATTTCCGACAAAAGAGTAGCGTTACAAAAATGTTGCAATGTTTGGGTTGGGAAGAACTGAGAGAAAGAAGGAGAGCTGCTCGACTAAGTGGTATGTTCCGAGCTGTCAGCGGAGAGATGGCGTGGAATGACATCAGTAGACGAATAAGTTTGAAAGGCGTTTATAAAAGTAGGAAAGATCACAATATGAAGATAAAGTTGGAATTCAAGAGGACAAACTGGGGCAAATATTCATTTATAGGAAGGGGAGTTAGGGATTGGAATAACTTACCAAGGGAGATGTTCAATAAATTTCCAATTTCTTTCAAATCGTTTCGGAAAAGGCTAGGAAAGCAACAGATAGGGAATCTGCCACCTGGGCGACTGCCCTAAATGCAGATCAGTATTGATTGATTGAGTGATTGATTGATTGATTGATTGATTGATTGATTGATAAACCAGTTGAAATTACACTATTGTAAGTGACCATTGCCATCGGGATACTTCCCATTTGCGATGTATTTGTTAATAATAATAATTAGGTACTTCGGTATATGACATTGCAATGTGTGATTGTGTCTAGTCGAAGACGATGTCCGAAACGCAACGTAAGTCGTGGATGTCGGTTATTTTGAAGAGATGTCACATAGCACAGCCCGCTGTGTTGCTTGTTCAAAAGAAGTAAAATACGTTGGCAGTAATACTTCTGGGATGATCCGGCACTTACAAACGTATAATATCAATGAAGAGGGATCGTGACAGAAAAACTCCGGCCCGGTCTGAATCACAAGAAGCTACTCTGCCGACAACGATTGTGAGGCATCCAGATAAGTTTATATCCTAATAAGTTACCAACAAATTATACGGGTTATTCAGCTAAGATGTCCATCTGATATAACTCGTGAACTGTTTAATATACTGCATTCTGTCTTCACTTTCGTTAATGGTATTAATGAGCTCATGGTTCAACGTGCAGTGATTTCCTAGGCTTTTGACAAAATTAATCGTCACACACATTTCCATATGAGAACTGCTGATGATAACTATCAAGCTTATACTCGTATTTACTGGGACGTCGCAAAGCTCGCAGCACACGAGAATCGGTCTCGAAAGCGTTGTCCATCACCCCTGCTGAAAGACGAAATTAATAACTGGTTTGACAGAAGGCAGTTTGGGTTTAGGAAAGGTTATTCGACTGAAGCTCAGCTTCTAGGATTTCAGCAAGATATAGCAGATATCCTGGATTCAGGAGGCCAAATGGACTGCATTGCGATTGACCTATTTAAGGCATTTGATAGGGTAGATCATGGAAGACTACTGGCAAAAATGAGTTGGACTAGAAAAAAGGGTGACTGAATGGGTAGCTATATTTCTAAAAAATAGAACTCAGAGAATTAGAGTAGGCGAACTCAGTCTCAGGAAACTGCTTGCGCCTCAATATATCCTTGCGCGACTTCACGCCGTCTGATGCGGCATGCAAAACCGCGCATGCTGTTCTTACTTATATCTCAAAAAGTTATTGTCCAATTTTGAAAATACTTGCATATTTGAACTTGTACGCAGATGAACTTTTAAATCAGCTGTGTAAATTTGTGCCGTTTTATTTAAAAATATGGTATTAGTATCAATATCTCGGTTGTTAATCACCCCATGAGACCATTAGCACATTATTTTACAAGACCCTGCGTACCATTTACGAATATGAAAACAGAATTTTGATATCTTTAGTGGTTTAGAAGTAATTTGCGTGTAACATGTTAGGTGAATAACCCTGTATATCAATGACATGTGTAAAGAAATGGAATCAGAAATAAGGCTTTTCGCAGATTATGTCATTCTGTACAGTGTAATAAATAAGTTACAAAATTGTGAGCAACTGCAAAAAGACCTCGGTAATGTTGTGAGATGGACGGCAGGCAATGGCATGATGATAAATGGGGTTAAAAGTCAGACTGTGAGTTTCACAAATAGGAAAATTCCTCTCAGTTTTAATTACTGAGTTGATGGGGTGAAAATTCCTTCTGGGGATCATTGTAACAACCTAGGTGTTAATATAAGGAAAGATCTTCATTGGGCTAATTACATAAATATGATTGTAAATGAAGGGTACAGATCTCTGCACATGGTTATGAGGGTGTTTAGGGTTTGTAGTAAGGATGTAAAGGAGAAGGCATATAAGTCTCTGGTAAGACCCCAACTAGAGCATGGTTCTAGTGTATGTGACCCTCAACAGGATTACTTGATTCAAGAACTGGAATAAATCCTAAGGAAAGCAGCTCTGTTTGTTATGTGTGATTTCCGACAAAAGTAGCGTTACAAAAATGTTGCAAAATTTGGGCTGGGAAGATTTAGGAGAAAGGAGACGACCTGCTCGACTAAGTGGTATGTTCCGAGCTGTCAGTGGAGAGATGGCGTGGAATGACATCAGTAGACGAATACGTTTAAATGGTGTCTTTAAAAGTAGAGAAGATCACAACATTAAGATAAAGCTGGAATTCGAAAGGACAAATTGGGCAAATATTCGTTTATAGGAAGGGGAGTTAGGTATTGGATTAACTTACCAAGGGAGATGTTCAATAAACTTCCAACTTCATTGCGATCATTTAAGAAAAGGCTAGGAAAACAACATATAGGGAATCTGCCACCTGGGCGACTGCCCGAAATGCAGATCATTAGTTTTTGATTGATTGATTGATTGATTGATTGATTGATTGATTGATTGATTGATTGATTGATTGATTGATTGATTGATTGATTGATTGATTGATTGATTGATTGATCAGTTTACACTCGTTGTTACTGGGAGGTGGCACAGCTCGCAATACAGAAGAATTGGTCTCGAGATCTGTGACGTCAGTCTCGAGAGTCTCGAGCGAGAGCGTCGCCCATCACTACTCAACACAACTTTCGGCTCCGTCAGCGTGTAGGCCTACGACACGCTGCTCGTCACACATGGCTGCGCTACTCTCGAGACCATCTCAGACCTCCACCGCTACAGCAAAACACATCTTGCCCTGCCTCCAAGTTGCAAGGTGTACATCCCATCTACAGTTATTCACAAAGTATCCAGGGTTATTCAGCTAAGAAGTCCATCTGAAGTAAGTCGTGAACAGTTAAGATACTGACATACTGCTTTCACTTTTGTTAATGGTATTAAGGGGATCATATTTTAACATGTAGTACTTTTCCGGGCTTTCGACAAAACGTATCGGCACACACGTTTCCATATGAGAACTGCTTATGATATACTAATCAAGCTTACACTCGTACTAACTCGGACGTCACACTGATCGCAGCACGAGAGAATTGGTCTCCAAGTCCTTCGAGCGAGAGCATTACCCATCACTATGCGTATTTACGGAATGAAGAAGGCCCGTGGTTGGCTATTCGCATACTCGGATCAAACAGATTCAGCTCCGTCTATCTGTACGCCTACGACACACTGCTTGCCGCACAACGCGGGAGCCAACGCTCTCGGGAAAGAGTGCCTCCTCTAGTCTCGAGACCTTGTCACACAATTTTTAACACTGCCTTTACCCATATCTTCAGACATTTCAGTCGTGACCTCATATCCAATCAATTTTTCCATTCTATTTGCTTATCTCGTTTTAGATATCTGAAAACTTATTTTTCATCAGCGAATACATGTCTGTAGAAGACGAGTTATTTTATCTCGAATGTCTGAAAATATCTTCCACGTTGTGCTTTCTTCTCGTGGTGCGATTACCATTTTTTTCTCTTCCATACATAAGTTTTTCACTTCAACAATGAACAACCCAACACCACGTAAATGATGCGAGCAGGAACACATTTGCCAACAGTGAGGAAAGATACACTTCCAGAGTCCATAGTCAGGATACTCTGTCGACCTTGACGCAAGTAATATACACATTCCAATTGTTGGAAAAACACCCAAAGAAATGCAGGATTATTCGTGTATATTTCGTTCATCAGGGTGAAATTTATCACAAACAGACGACTTACCTAATGATTGTTGTCCCCAGTGGCAACGCGTGTCGTTTTGAAAAAGTGTTACTGTACTTCTTCTGAGAGTATATTGTCGCTTGCACCGCAGCATTTTATAAGCAGTACGGATGCCATTTAATAAAGTGAAAGACTTGTTAATTGACATTACTTTCGTATAACATAATTTGAAAATGATGAAGTGGCACATAATATATTGAACACTAGTGAGCAACAACATAATAGAAACTAGCAGTCTCGATCATGAACTAATTGAAAATAGTTCACATCATGAAAAACTTATGGCAGGCTACTCATGCACTCATATAGGGCCGATTGCAGAAACGATGACTAGTTTTAAACCTTAGACAATGTCTACCTAAACAACGTCTAAATCGAGTACGATCTTCCATTGCATAAACAACGTTTAGCCGATGTTTAACTAGACATCATTTAAAGTTTCAATATTGGTTTGAAAATGGAGATAGAAGTATCTTTCATGCAACTCTTTGCTTATCGCAACCAATGAAATTCGTCAGTGCGCACGCCGAACGCCAGTCAGCTGTTTGTCATCCTACACATTACTCAAATACGGCTAAGCATGAGCATGACTTGCCCACACATAAGAGCATCGCTTTCGGTGGAATTAAATCTCATAATATTATCGACACTAAAGCGACACACCACCGTACCAGGAAGTGTAGCTTTGATTATAGCGTTGTTACAGCGAGTGTAATCTACTCATAAATACGGTAGCTTCGACGAAGGGAAGATGAAGCAATAGTAATGTGTAAGCGAGTGTGTCGTACGGGCCTTATAGATGTAGCTTGCATTCTGGAGATCGTAGGGTTGAAACGCATCCGGTACCGTGGAAGATTGTTTTCCGTACATTCCCTATTTTTACACCAGGCAAATACTAGGGCTGTTGTTATGGCCACGGCTCTTCTTTCCCAGTCGTCTTTAAACAATAATCGCCACCACCATCACCACAACTTACCTTTTCCTATCTGATAGTTGCCGAAAACTTATACGATTATATACATAAAAACCACATACAACCTAATTTTTAGTTTTCACTATTATGTGTGTTTACTTGGCAGTAAATATAAGTGAATCCCTCCCGCTTGATGTATGTGACAGCACTCCGACGATCCGGACACGTAATTCTGATATGTATGTAGTCGAAGTGACCTATAATTCCATGGAAATTCCCCCATGTACACACTGACTTAAAAAATATCATGGGATAGTCACCTAATAGCGTGTGGGGCCTCCTCTGGCCCTGCGAACTGCAGTGAGACGCCATGGAAGTGAGTCGACAAGTCCCTGGTAGTCCTCTGGACGCAGCTGACACCAAATCGTTTGCAGAGCGGCCGCCAATGCTGGTTTGTTCGTGGGTGCAGGATCCATGGCACGGAGCCTGCGTTCCAGGACATCCCAGATATGCTCGATAGGGTTCATATCGGGGCTCCTGTGTGGCCATGGCAGTCGTTGGACCTCCGCCACATGTTCCTGGAACCATTCTCGGGCGACGTGGGAGCGATGTGGCGTTATCATCTTGAAACACCGCAGAACCGTCTGGGCGCTGGAAGGCCAAAAATGGGTGGAGATGGTCTCCGAGCAGCTCAACATACCGCGTACCATTCAAAGTCTCTTCCAGAACAACTAGGGGGCCCATTCCATACCAGGAAAATGTATCCCAGACAATAACAGAGACACCAGCGCTTTTGACCGCACCTTCGAGGCAGGCGGGATCCATCGCTTCATGTGCTTCATGTGGTCTGCGCCATACACGGTGCCTCCCATCGGCATGGTGCAGTTGAAATCATGATTTGTCCGACCATATCATGTTACGCCATTGTTCCAGTGTCCATCCCTGGTGACTGGCGAAAAATGCGCGTCATTGTGCCCGATGACGTTGGATTAACAGTGGCACCCGTGTGCAGCGCCGGCTCCCATACTCCATAGAACCCATGTTCCTACGGATTGTCCAAAGGGAGACGTGTCTAGCACGGCCTGTGTTGAATTGAGCCGTGATTTGTTGCACGGTTGCCCGTCTGTCACTATTGACAATCCGTCTCAGATGTCGCCAGTCACGGTCATCGAGGGTCGCTGGACGGCCAGTCGTTCGTCTGCTGCGGACGGTGACACCCGCATTCAACCAATCACGATACACTCTGGACACGGTTGATCGTGTGAAGCCGAATTCCCGCACCACTTCCGAAATCGCACTTCCCATCCGTCCGGCACCGACCACCATACCCCGTTCTAACGGTGTTAGCTCACGATGACGCTCCATGTTACACCTGTCACATGCACAGCCACTACTCACAATATCTCTTATACAACTGCCGCTGGCACAGGGGTCGTGTGGTGCGCAGACAACACACCCGCGCGTCAGTGCTCCGCTATCCCATGACATTTGCTCAGTCAGTGTATTATAAAATATATATCGGTTGCCAAAAATTCTATTCAAGTTGACAGTTACCGGACTGTTCCTTTGTCAGTCTCAAGAAACAAGTTTCTTGAAAAGCGGAACTTTAGTTTACGATCTCTCTCCCCGTACATACATGTCAAATGAATTGTAGCGATTTAGCAGCAGGCGACTCACAGAGAGGCCATCAGACTAACCTTTCTTCCCGGAATCGCATCAACATGATAATACAAATTACATGTTTCATGGTACATAACCTCTGATTGTGATTCACTCCTCTTATTTGAGGTTAAACAGTGTTCTCGGCAGTGTTGCAACGCCCCATACAATTTAGCGAAATAAATGACGTTTGTCATAGGGGTGTGCACAAACAAGATAAATATCAAAAGAGCAAAAATACCAGATAACCAAGATAAAAACTTCAAGGATACAGAATAGAGGAAGCAGGGAATGGGAGCTGGGACCTACCCAAATAACGGAGAGAGGATGGGATCCAGGAAGTTGCGTAGCAAACACACCAAGAAAATGACACCAAGGTTTTCAAAATTTAAAGTAAAATATAATAAATAAATCTTTCAATACTACAATTCAAAGGCTTTAAATAAAATTTAAATAACTTGAAACGAATAGATAAACAATCAATTAGGATAACATTAAAGAGTAAAAAGAAAATTTAGTAAATAAATGAATTAGAGAAAATAGGGAAAAACAATTCATTGTCAAATAAAGGTACCATACTTTTCCCCCAAAAAATATATACACATATAGGGGCCATACACTGATGCATCAGTAGAACTATATAACTACCATGGTAAGCACATTTTTGGAGACTATTAAAATTAAATGAAACATTAACTTTTAAGCTAGAAAGGGAAGAAAAAGTTTTGCCAATCGAGAACTCCGACAGCACCCAGTCGAAGTAAATGGGCCACCACAAATCCAGACATGAAGGACACACCACCGTACATGACCAATAAATCAGCCCACAATTACTGACATAATGTCGCAACAACAAACTCGCACCGCGATTTAAAAAAAATTGCCCAAGATCAAAATAATTTACAATCTCAACACCATGGATAACCATCCCAATAATTATGCCACAGAAACATCTCTAAAATAGCACGAGCAGATCACTTCACATAACCCAAAACACAAAAGCAAACCAACAGTATCAGAAGAAAATAGATTCATAGTAGTATTCACGGGGCAGAACACACGATACAGTCATCGCGGCAGAGACAATACACATTCTCTCGCCAATAATAAAATTACGTAACTGTCAAGCACGGAAAGATAAAGACAACAATTCCCAAACCAAAGATAAGATAAGGCACCATATCCTTCACTCCAGGGCTGTCCAACCCTCGACTTACAGACGTTACTTGTATTGTTGAAACTGAGATAACATTATTACACCAACAATATAGTATTATCATTTTAAAAGCCCCCAAGGGGGAAAGGAAATAGCCTGACCAAACTCAAATAAAATATTCCCTAAGAAATGAAAGTATCAACCATCTTATAAAAATATTACTACTACTAATAATAATAATGTTAATAGAATTTTAAAGAAAATTACAGAGACAAGAGTAAGTGCAGCGTTAGGTCAAATTACGGGCACACGATAGTCAAAACACGCGACAAGAGCACACAATTGCCCAAGGAGAGAAACCGAAACATGAATATGAGCACACAATACATCACGAAAGAAGAGACAAATATACCAAATTACAAGGAAAAACGGCACACGCATAAGGGCATAGCATAGAAATTAACAGCAAATACACCAGAAAAATAAGCCCGGGGCGAAGAGAATGACCAACATAAACAAACGGACGCCGAAAAATTTCAAATATTATCTCAGCACAATAATGGCCATACGTTACCTGTCACACGCACACTTAGAGCAGAACACGGCATCACCAAACTTAGATGTCCACCACATCAATATACCACACCAAACTGAATATAATACATACACCGTAAGGTAATTTCATTAGAAATAATACATTAAACCTTTTTACAAGTAGGCCTTATGCTAAGATAACTCACCTCGTAATTTGACCTTAACACTATCACTTCACCAGAATTAAATAAAATTACCTGCTTAACTACATCTTTATACAGAATGAACACACGTATTATACAAAAACAAAAAGGTAATTAAACTCCCATCACTAGATGTGGTGATTATTTCCTGGTTATCACTCTATACCAGCTCGGGAACTCATAGTTTTGGTAACGGTCACGGCAGCCATCCTTTCCAACGACTTGTCTGCAAGACTTCCTGCGCAGAATGCAACGCTTCCAAGTTCCCCGCTTGGAGCGACACAGAATAGAACTGATACGCGCCCTGGTGGGCAACTGTCACTATACACACTTTAGTACCCAACGTGATCTCATAGATGGCGTAGAAGTCCATGCAGCTGCCTACAGTGCAATTATACTTAGTAGGGCGAGCGTCCAAGGTGCTAAGGCAGATATAATCAGAGTCCACGAAATACAAAGTTTTTATTAAATTAATACTTCAAGTATAGTAGAGTTCCAGCCTCATATGCTCGTGGTAAAATAATAGTTCTGCACAGTCACTAGGCCGGGAACACGAGGTCCATGGCAGAAAGCAATAATTCACCCAAAATATGAGTGCGGGTCAAGGTCATAATTTAAGTAAAGGTTGCATAGATAGTAGATTGTCCAAGGTAGATCGCATAACAAGCGTACTTAGTAAAATAACGCTTCAGTGTTTAAACATGACCAGTTGAACATCGGTTTTAGACAGTGTCTAAGTGATAAATAATGTCTCTGCAATGCGGCAGCCATACTTAGGCATTGTTTAACCGTAGACATCGTCTAAACACCGTTTCTGCAATCGGCCCATAAAGTATAAAATTATTTTCTAACGGAGCTTCAAGGCTTACCTCAGTATTTCCTATTTGTACTTCAGGTCGATACGACGGCATGTTGTGGCATCAAAAATATATATCACAGCATCGTAGAGATTAGGCCTCTTCATTAAGGCACTCAGAAATTTCTTTTCAATCGCAATCAAAGAAAATGTAGAGAGCCTTTCCTGTACTTGTGACTTTCTTCGGAGGGTGTGTATCCTTTTTAAGGCCGAGAAGCTTCTTTCAGCGGAAGCGCTAGTTGCCGGGAGGTGAGAGTTTGGTCATTCAGTTTCGTTGCTTATGGACATGCTTTCTTAAGACCACTGGTGTACAAATATCGGCAGAGGTCATATGCATTATTTCTCACAAGGTACGGCTTCGTGTAGAGGAGAGACAGTTCACTTTAAAGTTTCATGCAGTCAAAATTTCATCCGTAGGTCTTCACGAACGACTGATAGGCACAGTTCGGGAAACCTTCGCGAAATTGTTAAACTGGTCAATATCAATAAACTGAAGAAACTCCATCTTGTTAATAACAGAAAATTTATCTGATAGTTGCACGGATATGATGTCACTTATTTCCAAATACAATCGGAGATACGATGTTTTCTTAGTTCCTAAAAAATCGATTCTCTGGCGCTTTTGAGGGTAATATTGCCTCCCTTCATTATATTGCAAATTTGACCACATAGTTTCAAAATTATTTCTGGTTGTCTACAAAAACGCTTTAAACTGCTGTATCTCTTTGGAGCAGAAGGCAATATCTCACATTTTCTTCTGAAGGATCTGATACAGAACATCATGTTGAGGAAGCACATCAGAAAATAAATTTAATAGGAAATATAATTCAGTCTTGCAGGATAACACAGTAACCCTTAGCTTGAATTCTCGTTCCACGGTCCCATTCGTCTGCGTTATCTTTCATTTCTCTGAAGAATTCAAGATCTGTATTCAGAGGACACAACTTCAACGAGCCTACCCGCATATATCCATCGGGTAGGCGCTACTTTTGATAATCGTATCTGTATTACTTTGTCAAGAGCAGCGTCCCTTTTAGGGGATGATGAACAAAACCCTGCTAACCTGGACAACGTCTGAAAATATACTTTGCATTCCTTGATGTGGTTAACAGATTGCTGTTATACCAAGTTGCGCCTATGATCATAGCAGTGAAAAAATATAGTCTGGTCATATTTATCCCTGACTAACTTCTGCAACCCACTGTGCTGTCCTGCCATCACTGCTGCGCCATCAAATGTTTCTGCTACTAACTTTTCACCACACTGAAATTCTTGTAACACTCCAAAGAGATGTTTAGGGAGAGAAACAGCAGAGCGGTCACCGCTTACATCAATGAATCTCAAAAATCTCTCGAATTTCGCCTTCGGGACTAACATATCTAAATAAAGTCGAGAGTTGTGCTCAGTTAGAAACGTCCGTACTTCCATCCAAAATAACGGGAATACAGTTTACTTTCTTAACCTCGTCTTTAATTTCACTGGTCATAAAAGTAGCTATGGCTTCAATAATATTTTGTATATCAGATGAAAGTTCTGAGAAAACTGGAGATGCTTCTAAGTGGTGCCGAAATACGTCATCTTTCTTAGCAATTAATGATAGTGACTCCCTGTAATTACCTCTGTTATAGGATTCTTCAGTTTCTCAATGACTCCTGAAAGGTAATACTCTCTTTGAAAGAGAAAACACAGAATCTATTAAAGTGCTGAGTTGGCCGTGCGGTTAGAGGCGCGCGGCTGTGAGCTTGCATCCGGGATATAGTGGGTTCGAACCCCACTGTCGGCAGCCCTGAAGATGGTTTTCCTTGGTTTCCCATTTTCACACCAGGCAAATGCTCGGGCTGTACCTTAATTAATGCCACGGCCGCTTCCTTCCCAATCCAAAGTCTTTCCTATCCCTTCGTCGTCATAAGACCTATCCGTGTCGGTGCGACGTAAAGCCAATTGCAGTTGTTAATTTTTACTAGCTTATTATGCTCAATT
This sequence comes from Anabrus simplex, assembly GCF_040414725.1. Classification (NCBI taxonomy): domain Eukaryota; kingdom Metazoa; phylum Arthropoda; class Insecta; order Orthoptera; family Tettigoniidae; genus Anabrus; species Anabrus simplex. The sequence goes on from NC_090271.1 coordinate 289,898,565, forward strand.
CTCTTTCTGTAAGCTGTACTCAAACAGAACTGTATTCTGGACCTTCCGAACTGAATCATATCGGCAACAGCGTTGACGTGTGTTTGAGACACCTCATGGCGTCTCTTTAAAACTCTGAAACTATCTAAAATGGCCACGCCGTATTTATTCCAAGCATTATTTTCTGAGGAAATTAGAATACATGGCCAACAGTACAGTTTATTCATTTTTGCACGACCACATGACCAGTCTAGATTTATGTACCACGAAGTCATGAAAATATCGTACTTCTTTTCGATTCCTTGAATCAATTTTTAAGAGAAAGCGCGGGTCTACCTTGTTTCAGCCTTTTCTTTTCTTTTCTGCAAAAGTTAGTAACGAAAATGGCGTTTTATTAAGTTTTCTATTATACATGAACATTCTGGGCCCACCAACTCACTTAATTTCGAGGTGGAAGCGACAGCACTCATTTAATGTTTAATACGTTGTGCAGTCCTATAGGCTAACCTTACCTATAAATTCACACTTTAACAAGGGAAGTCACATCGTATTATAACAGAAAACAATAACACGATGTGACAATGCACTGTTGAGCGCGGCGGAACGAACGGACGGAACAGCTCAGCACCGACGTTATAAGCTTTTGTTTCCACTTTCCACTGTGGTAACACGACCGGAGAACGTAGTAGGATACATCTCAGTGTCGAGGGGAAAGGGGCCTTGCTTGGTGCAGGAATACTCGCCTAGCTGTTAGAAAAGATTAAAAACGTTAGTGATGGGGAGTCTGCGACGAGGTATCGAGATTTCTCGAGACTAGCGCAGACACTATTTCTCGCGAGAAATTTCGAGAGCGTTGTCCCCGCATTGTGTGGCGAGCAGCGTGTCGTAGGCCTACACGTAGCGTGAGTTTAATGTTGTTTGTGCCGAGTATGCGATTAGCCAACCACGGGCTATCTCCATGCCGTCAATACGTGTCAAAAAGTGGCTAGGGCGTCCATTTGTTTCATTTCATCCGAAGTCTATTTCGACGCAGTATAACACGATCGCGCTTTCCAACGGACATACCCATGGAGGTTTGGGAAGCACACTTGGAACAAACACTATGCTACAATAACACAACACCTACAACCATTACAGATGATGAAATAGAATACCGAGCTCGATAGCTGCAGTTCGCTTAAGTGCGGCCAGTATCCAGTATTCGGGAGATAGGGTGTTCGAACCCCACTGTCGGCAGCCCTGAAGATGGTTTTCCGTGGTTTCCCATTTTCACACCAGGCAAATGCTGGGGCTGTACATTAATTAAGGCCACGCCCAATTCCTTCCCACTCCTAGCCGTTTTCTGTCCCATTGTCGCCATAAGACCTATCTGTGTCGATGCGACGTAAATCAACTTGTAAAACAAACTTGAAATAGAACAGTGCACGCCCTTCTCAGTAGCTGAAGTAAAGAAGGGTACTGAGGCCACGAAGAACCATAGAGCTGCAGGTTCGGATGGAATCTTTTATGAACATCTGAAAGCCTCAGCACCACACCTAGTGCTAGTATGGACAGAGCTGCTGAACAAATGTCTAGAGACAGGGAAGATTCCATCATCTTGGAAGAAACCAACCATAAAGGTGCTCTATAAAGGAAAAGGAGAGGTGAATAGACCTGAGTCCTACAGAGAAATTGCACTGGAACAAGTAGGGTCAAACGGCTTACAAGATTGCTGACCCAAAGCATAGGCAGAGCAGTAGATCCGCTTTTACCGGAACAAGAGTATGGCTTTAGATCAGGCAGATCATCTTTGATGGCAGCTGGAAATCTACTTCAAGACATCCACCGAGCAATTGCCGAACAACGAGGGAAGATATATGTAGTTTTCATTGACTACACCAAGGCCTTTGACAGAGTAAACAGGACAAAGATGCTGAGAAGCTGGAAGCTTTAATTGGCAGAACATGGCTAACCAGACTAGCAGTAAATATACACTGACTGACAGAGCAAATGCAACACCAAGAAGGAGTGGTTCGAAAGGGATGAAAGTTGGGGAAAAAACAGAGTCGGCACGGAAGAATAATTGATGTTTATTTCAAACCGATATGCAGGTTACACAATGCGCACGGCATCGACTCAGTAGGATGAAGGACCACCGCGAGCGGCGATGCACACAGAAACACGTCGAGGTACAGAGTCAATAAGAGTGCGGATGGTGTTCTGAGGGATGGTTCTCCATTCTCTGTCAACCATTTGCCACAGTTGGTCGTCCGTACGAGGCTGGGGCATAGTTTGCAAACGGCGTCCAATGAGATCCCACACGTGTTCGATTGGTGAGAGATCCGGAGAGTACGCTGGCCACGGAAGCATCTGTACACCTCGTAGACCCTATTGGGAGATGCGAGCAGTGTGTGGGCGGGCATTATCCTGCTGAAACAGAGCATTGGGCAGCCCCTGAAGGTACGGGAGTGCCACCGGCCGCAGCACATGCTGCACGTAGCGGTGGGCATTTAACGTGCCTTGAATACGCACGAGAGGTGACGTGGAATCATACGCAATAGCGCCTCAAACCATGATGCCGCTTTGTCTAGCGGTAGGGCGCTCCACAGTTACTGCCGGATTTGACCTTTCTCCACGCCGACGCCACACTCGTCTGCGGTGACTATCACTGACAGAACAGAAGCGTGACTCATCGGAGAACACGACGTTCCGCCATTCCCTCATCCAAGTCGCTCTAGCCCGGCACCATGCCAGGCGTGCACTTCTATGCTGTGGAGTCAATGGTAGTCTTGTGAGCGGACGCCGGGAGTGCAGGCCTCCTTCAACCAATCGACGGGAAATTGTTCTGGTCGATATTGGAACAGCCAGGGTGTATTGGTGTCTTGCACATGCTGAAGAATGGCGGTTGACGTGGCGTGCGGGGCTGCCACCGCTTGGCGGCGGATGCGCCGATCCTCGCGTGCTGACGTCACTCGGGCTGCGCCTGGACCCCTCGCACGTGCCACATGTCCCTGCGCCAACCATCTTCGCCACAGGCGCTGCACCGTGGACACATCCCTATGGGTATCGGCTGCGATTTGACGAAGCGACCAAACTGCCCTTCTCAGCCCGATCACCATACCCCTCGTAAAGTCGTCTGTCTGCTGGAAATGCCTCCGTTGACGGCGGCTTGGCATTCTTAGCCATACACGTGTCCTGTGGCACACGACAACACGTTCTACAATGACTGTCGGCTGAGAAATCACGGTACGAAGTGGGCCATTCGCCAACGCCGTGTCCCATTTATCGTTCACTACGAGCGCAGCACAGCGGCGCATTTCACATCATGAGCATACCTCAGTGACGTCAGTCTACCCTGCAATTGGCATAAAGTTCTGACCACTCCTTCTTGGTGTTGCATTTGCTCTGTCACAGTCTTTGCTGAGCTGAGCTAGTGAGCAGACGTGCGTGGTAACGGTGCGGAAGTGCAGGGAAAGCAATATGGGCGTAACAGTGCAGCAGTATAGGAGTGTGATAGGGCGATGGCACAACCGGGTTAAGTGGATCAAGACGGACTGTAAATCAGGATTTAATAAAGAAATAGGACTGACAGAACTGTTGATGGCGGCAGCTATAGTGGCTACTCTATTAGTCATCGGAGGCGTCGAGATGAACCCAGGCCCATTGACATGGGAGGACATTGAGAAAATCAAGGAAGTTGTCCGCGATGCTTCTCAGGCTGACCAGACCAAAGAAATGTTCGAAGCACAGTTCCAACAAATCAACGATATGAAGGAAAGCATAACCAAAGATCTAAGAAATAAAGGCGAAGATAAGAGAAGACAAGGAAGAAAGAGCTATAATAAATCAGAGGATACAGGAGCTAGAAGAACAAGTACAGGTACTTCAATGGCGAGATAGCAGAAGAACGGAGGAGGAGAAGAGAAGAAATATTATTATTTACGGACTGGATGAAACGGAAGGAGAATCTAAGATGGAATTGATGAGCTCAGTCCTTAAGCTAATGAGAGAGAAATTAGGCATTGAGTGTACCGAAAGGGAGATAGATGATGTGTATAGGATGGGAGAGAATAGAGGAAGAAGACCCATTAGAATTAAGTTTGTTTCCTCATTAATGGCAAGCCGAATTTTGAATAGTGCGAGGAACTTGAAGGGCAGCAGAATTTGGATAAAAAGGGATATGGACAGAAACAGCCTCCAAGAGCAAAGAGTTCTACAATTCCATTTACGACAAGCAAGAAAATCGAATCTACGGGCATTTATAAGAGGAAACCGCTTGCATGTGATGGGAGATACCTGGGCGAGAACGTGGACGGTCAGTGATCTGGGTGATATGTTTAAGGAACGAAGTAAGCAGTTTGGGTCATCAGCGGAAGTGCATGGTGAAGGAGTGATGACACAAGAGATTCCAGAGTATACGTGCGATGCACGAGTTGATAACCCCGGGCAGGTGATTCAACAGCCTACGTCAGATCTTCCAGCGGAGTTAAATAACAGTGGGAGGAACGACGAGGCGAGCCGGATGTCAACAGCGGCGCCGCGTGGAGGAGGTGAGGATACTTCCAGGCGTAGGTCAGTGAGTCTAAAAGACTTTTTTCAGAAGAAGGGGATGGGTTCAGGTAGTAGATTAAAACTCACAGAAGAGCTATCTGAGAAGGACGTTATTTGCTCTCCGGAGGGAAGTATAATGGAAGTGGAAAGATCTAGAATAACTAGAAGTAAGTCAGGAAGTTTAGAACATAGAAGTAAAACATAACTAGAGTTAAAGGTATCATTTGTTAACATTGAAGGAGTATGGAGCAAAATAGGTAACGAAGACTTTAAAGAGCTACTGGAAGAAATGGACATCCTTGGGCTTGTAGAAACTTGGGCTGATTACAAGAAAAACTTAAAGATAGAAGGGTGTATCGTATGGAGTCAATATGGATCAAGGAGATCCAATAGAGGAAGGATATCGGGCGGAATTTCAGTGGTTATCAAAAACAACTTAAAAGATAGAATACAGCTGTTAGAATCTGAGTTTAAGGAATTAATCTGGATAAGAATATTAGATAGGGTCAATTGGAGGAATGAAATATGTATAGCTTTTATATATAATCCACCTTTGAGCTCCCCATTTGCGCAGAATGTTTTTGAGAATTTAGCGACAGAAATTAGACGAATGAGAAGTACGTATGATCAGGCAAGCATTATTATTATGGGCGGTCTCAACGCGAGGATAGGGGACAAGAAACCAGTTTATAGTCAACTTGAGGACGGGGTATTACTAGTTAATAGAAATAGCCAGGATAAAGAATGTAACAGAAATGGAGAAAAACTACTAGAGTTATGCGCGGTAGAGGAGCTTTATATATTGAATGGGTGGTGGTTTGGAGATGAGAGTGGAAAACTAACCTATATAGTAGAAAATGGGGGCAGTATAATTGACCTAGTTGTATGCTGTAAGGATAGTTTGCAAATTATCAAAGAGATAAGCATTAAGGATTGGGCAGAGGCAAATCATATGCCAGTATCTATAAAATTAATTATTCAAGAGATAGGAGCGCAAGAGATCGTTTACGATAGCGTACAGGAGAGGAAAATAGCTAGGTATCGTTGGAGAGAAGAATTAGGAAATGAATTCAGAGAGTACTTCAATGGAGAAAATTTTGAGATTTGGAAAATAGGTATTGTAAAATTGATGGAAGAGAATAGAGTGGAGGAAGCCCTAACCAGGATAGAAAATTTAATAGGAATGGCAGGAAAAGGTATGAGGCAAAATCTAAGTAAAACGCAGATAAGAGGTGGATGGTATAATACAGAATGTGTAAAGAAAAAGTCACAAGTTATGAAGGCACTTAGGAGATACAGGGTGGATGGTGGTCAAGTAGCTAGAAACGAATTTTGTAAAAAAAGGAAAGAATACAGAGAATTGTTAAGAAAGACGAAGTTGGAATGGCAACAACAGATGGCTGCAGACATAAATAAAAAGTGTAAGGACAATGACAGTAGGAAAGTATGGGATAAAATAAATCAAATAACCAAGAAGAAGTCGGGCTCTGGGGGGACCAATATAAGTTATAGTACATGGGTCCAGTATTTCGAGAAATTATTAAATAAAGAAGACATATGGAGAGCTCAGCATGAGGGGATTACTGTTTCGAGGGGTTTGAGTGTCACTCTGCCTGAATTAGATGAGGCTATTTCGACTCATGAAATAAGGAACCTGTTACAAGGAGCCAAAAAGGGAAAATCAGGAGCTATTTCAGGTATCACATATGAATTTTGGAAAGAGGTGGGAGAACGAAGCGGCATGTTGGAAATTTTGACAAAGATATTCAATAAGATATTCGAGAAAGGGATATTTCCAAAAGCTTGGAAAGAGGGGATTATATGCCCTATATACAAAAATAAAGGGGATAGATTAAATCCAGGAAACTATAGGGGAATAACCTTATTAGATACATTGGGGAAAGTATATACGGGTATACTAGCAAATAGACTAAGGAACTGGGCAGAGAGACATTCAATCCTCTCGAAATTTCAAAGTGGCTTCAGAAGAGGGAGAACAACACCAGATAATGTTTTTATTGTGAGAACTCTTATTGACAAATATGTAAAGAAAAAACGTGGAAAGCTCTATATTACATCAATAGATTTAGAAAAAGCATTCGATACTGTGAACAGGGGGGCAGTCGTTACTAGATTGAGACAAGTAGGAGTGTCATGTAAAATGATAAGGGCTATAGAAAAGATATATGCTGAAGTAAAGTGTACTGTGAGAGTAAAAGAAGGAGTAGTAGTAGGAGATATTATTTCTAAAATGGGTTTGAAACAGGGATGTAAATTGTCACCGATTTTATTTTTATTGTTCATTAACGATATACTAGAATTTGAAGTTGAGGAAAGATTAGCACTGCCGTGTTTAGAAAATCAGGATATTCCTGGTCTTGTCTTTGCTGACGACATACTCCTGTTCACACTAACGCCAGTTGCAATGCAAAAAAGTATTGATGGTATCGAGAAGTACTGTAAAGAGTGGAATATGAAAATTAACGCACAGAAAACTAGAGTAATGGTGTGCAAAAACGGGAACAAATTAACAAAAAAGGAAAAATGGTATCTTGAAGGAGTAAATCTGGAAGTAGTTAATAAGTTAGAATATTTAGGAATTATTATATCAGGAAATGGAAATTGGTTGGAACACGTCAAGAGAGCAAAACTGATTGGTACAGCAGCCCTAGCTAGTATAAGAATATTAGATAACAGGATGCCTAATATTGATTTTAGGGTACAAAGAAATGTATACAACGCTGTGATTAAATCTAAAATGATATACGGTTCAGAAGTATGGGGCACAGAAAAGGAAATAGTAATGCTCAATTCAGTCGCTAGTAGATTTATTAAAATAATTACAGGCTTACCAATATGTACAGCGAATAGTGGAGCAAGATTAATGTGTACTGACATTAATATAAAAGTGGATATAATTAAGAGATTAATAAAATATTGGTTTAGGTTAAAAAGGGGAGGAGGGGGAGAAATTCTAGATATAGCTTACCGACACCAAATGAGGTATCAGGATGGGTACTGGGCGGGCAACTTAAAGAAAATACTAGAAGGAATTGGGATGGGGAACTATTGGGACAACGATTTAGAAGAAAGAAAAGTCTGTGGGAGAGTGGCACAGAGGGTAGCAGATATAGAAATACAAAGGCTAAGAGCTGAGGGTAATAACAGGAGAACTCTGGAGGAATTCATGAATATATACCCAGGTATGAAAATAATACATGATAAATTAACCAAAAGAGAATACAGGGGAATGATATGGTGGTTGATGGGAGTTTATAAAAATAAGGCATTTACAGAAGTTGCAAATACATGTTTATTGTGTGAAAAGGAGTTAGGAAATGCACATTTCTTGAGACAGTGTGAAAGTACAAGAGCATTACGGGTTAAATACTTGGAAGCGGAAGAGATAAATAAAATGGAAAGAGAATCTGAGTACTATACTCTTGTCAAATTAATAAACAGGGAATGGAGAAGGCCAGGGAAACTATCAAAACTATTCACAATTATAAAAAGCTTGTGGGAGAAAAAAATGAAATTAGTGCATGAGGGAAGGGGCACATGCTGCTGAAAAAAAAAATGAAACAGCGAAATTAGCACGAGTACACATGGTTGAAAGGATATTATGGGACACTTAAGCTACACATACAGGGATGCATGCTAGTATTTTAGGATGAACCAAGTCTCGGCTCTCCTACTTCGGACGACCGAAGTTGGAAGAGGGAGACTCCAAATCGACCAGTTACCCGTACACTGAATAAGAAGTTTAAAATCATTATAGTCAGTAGAAGAAAACATACGGAAAGTAGTTATCTCTGAAGTATCATCTCTGTATGGGTTAATAATAACGAAGTTTTGTAATCATGTATGTACATAAAACAACTTTGATTCACAGATATGGAACATTATAGTGGTAACTCACTAATAACTAAGGGCGACAATAATTATAAGTTTAGTATTATTTTCGTTTCTTATATCTGTTCAGTTTTGTTCCCTTGTTCCTTAGGTATTGTATATTTCTAATTAGTAGATTCAGTTCAGTGATATGTAAGCCGTACCGTATTACTTCTAATGAGGTTGTTTGTTGTTGGTCTGCCTGTTTTATTTTACTTTGGTTTTGTTAGTTAGTTCGTTTTGGCTACCTTCTAATGAGATTGTTGGTTTTTTGTCTGCCCGTTTTATTTTATTTTATTTTGGTTTTATTTTAGTTTGGTTTTGTTAGTTTGTTTGTTTTTGGCTGCTGACGTACAGTACAGTTGGAAGAGGCGGGGATAGGCCTGACCTATCTCAAGCTAAAGTGTTGATTCGGTACGTCTGCACATGTAAAGTAGAGTAAAGTAGTGAATAGTGTTAGGTTAGAAGAAGTAAGTTGTCAATGAGACAGTGAAAGATGAGCCGAGTTATGGAATCCGTCTCGGCAGTGAAATATAGGTGTGACAGCCTACATGTAGAGCTAGGCAATCCGCACACATGTGGGTTGTTACAGGAAGGAGCGGTGAGGAAATAACATTGACAGCTTAAAGGGTCTATGAGGTATCGGTTTCCGAGCCTCATGAGACATGTCTGGTCGTGACATCCCAGGGAAGGGTGGTAGCAGTTCCTCACCAGGGGTGATATCGCGGCCGGACAGATTTAGGATAGATTTAGTATATATTCATGTAGTAAAGTAGTTAGTTTAGTTAGGTGGTGTGTTGCATGTGGAGCTGGCGATCCGCCCATGTGCAGGATGCTACAAAGTAGATTTAGAAGTAGTTAAGTAGTATATTTATGTAGTAAAGTAGTTACTTTAGTTAGGTGGTGTGTTGCATGTGGAGCTGGCGATCCGCCCATGTGCAAGATGCTACAAAGTAGATTTAGAAGTAGTTAAGTAGTAAGTAGTTAGTGTCTAGCTATAGTCTGTGAGTGTTTATTTTATTGGAACATTGTAACTGGGCGAAAGCCTGTTATGTTCAGTTCAATAAATTCAATTCATTCATTTGCTCTGTCAGTCAGTGTATTAACAGAACATTTCGTACAAATAAATGACAACCTTTGCACATCCGAATGGATCAGCCAAACTATTGGAGTGATTCAGGGCGATCCACTGAGTCCACTAGTATTCAATGTTCTAACGCATGATGCGACAGCCAAGATCAAGAGATGCACTAAGAGTGTAAAAGCATACATATATGCCGATGACAAGGCATTGGCCTCAGAATAGAGATGAATTGCAAACTGCGATGAATCTCATCACAGAATGGGCAGATGAGAATGAAATGGCGCGAAATATAAACAAAACTGAGTTAGTAGTATTCAGGAAAGGTGCTAAATTAGCAAAACAGGATTTTATACAGTGTAAAGGACAGAGGCTCAGGAATAGCAACACCTACAAATACCTGGGAATCACAATTCAAGTAACTGGAACGTTTTTCTCGATACACCTGAGGGAAAGAATAGCCGCAGCAATTGGGAACATCAACGACATCAAGAAGCTACCACGCCTATCCCTGGAGACAGCCGTGCGACTTTTCGTAATAATGGTTGTCTCTATTGCCACATATGGTCCGGAGTTAATATGGGAGTTTCTCTCGAAGAAACAACTACAAGAATTGGAAAGTCTGAAAGCGAGGTTCCTCAAGCGAGTTCTAAGCGTCTCGAAATACACTCCATCTCGACTAGTCTAGGTATTGGCGAGAGAAACGTTTTTAGTGGAGGATGTGTAAGACTTCACCTACTGCTACCATCCACAACAAGTTATTGGGAACTCTTACAAGAACTGAAAGAAAAAAGAGCAGATATTGGAATGGATTTCTACGGGACAGACGCCATGATCAACCGTGAATGGATACGCACAGGATACGACTTACGGCATACAGTTTCCAGGTTTGCCATACATGGGTTTCACCATAAAGTATGCCAGACTTTGAATTACCATGAACCAGGCCCGGATTGCGTGTGCAGACTCTGTGACCAACACTGCGGGAAATATCATGCCTTACACTGCAAGCGTACCGTAGGCAACAAACGATCACCCAGCTTGCCAGTGAATAATGGACATGACAATCGTCAAAAGTGCAAACAAACTTTCTGACAATAAGTGGAAAGATATTGTATTTACTTTTTATATGGCCATTGGCTTATTATAAATATGCTTATTATAACATAATTATAAAGGATAAGAACTCTGGCATTGTATGCAGCAGTGAATACCAGTACACGAATGAGCAGGCTAAGTACAGAAACTGACGGCTATTGTAGGTACCTCTACCTGGATGTTAGAGACGTACATTATTCGAACTCGAAACGGGACAAGATGCGCCTTTCTTCATATGCAGCCACCATTACGCATGAGTGGAACGTGCAATTTAAAATGCCGGAGTTACCTCTAGTTCGTTCGACAGGTAGGTGTACATCATTATCAGATCCCACATTCAATATCATAAGATTCATGACTACTGTTTCTTTTACCGATATTTTGGTGACTAAGGAAATAATTCCTTAAAATCTAAAGAAGTAGTATAATAGGCGGATTCGGCGGCCTCCTCCTCCCAGAGGCCTCCTCCTCCTCCCTCCACCTCCTCCCTCCTCCTCCTCCCGCGGGAAATTTGAATTTTGGCGCGAGATTTGAATTTGTAAACAAAGCCACGTGCTTTTTGACAGCTGTCATCGACAACAACGCATCGCTAACCTCACTGCTGCCATCTTGACGGGCCTAAACCTCAGTGGTACCAACTTAACCTAACTAGCGCGAGATTTGAATTTGTGAACAAATCCACGTGTTTTTTGACAGCCACGTGCTTTCTGACAGACAACAACTCATCGCTAACCTCACTGCTGCCATCTTGACGGGCCTAAACCTCAGTGGTACCAACTTAACAAACTAGCGCGAGATTTGAATTTGTAAACAAACCCACGTGCTTTTTGACAGCCACGTGCTTTTTTGACAGCTGTCATCCGCCATCTTTAAACTACAGAGCACCGTGCTGCCCTCTTTATCGCAGTAGCTGCAAATTCGTCACCTGTCATCGGCAGTGCTGCCATCTTGGCGGGCCTAAACCTTAGTGCTACCAACTTAACCTCACTAGCGCGAGATAAACAAATCCACGTGCTTTTTTGACAGCTGCCATCCGCCATCTTTAATCCATAGAGCACAGTGCTGCCCTCTTTAGCTACTTACCTTTGAAATGTGGTGGCGGATAATTTGAAAAATGCTTTTTGACACCAGCCATCTTTGAGCACCGTGCTGCACTCTTTAGCTAGATACCTTTGAAATGTGGTGGCGGCAAATTCCACGTGCTTTACAAACCTATGTGCATTTCTGACAGCTGTCATCCGCCAAGCTGTCGTCCGCCATCTTTAATCTAGAGAGCACCGTGCTGCCCTCTATGTGGTGGTGGCAAATTCCACGTGCTCTTGTTTGAAAACAAATCCACGTGCTTTGTTTTGACAGCTGTCATCCGCCATCTCTAATCAAGAGAGCACCGTGCTGCACTCTTTAGCTACTTACCTTTGAAATGTGGTGACGGTAAAGTCCACGTGCTTTTGTTTGGAAACAAATCTACTTGCTTTTTTGACAGCTGTTATCCGCCATCCTTAATCAACAGAGCATCGTGCTGCCTCTTTAGCTAATTACCGTTGAGGCGAGCAATTTAAAAAATTCTATTTGACAAGCTGCCATCTTTAATCTACAGAGCACCGTGCTGCTACCTTGCGGGCAGTTTCTACGTAACAGCTGTCATCCACCATCTTGCATCGCTAACCTTAGTGCTGCCCTCTTTAGCACTTACCTTTGAGGCGGACAATTTGAAACATGCTATTTGACAGCAGCTATCTTTGAGCACCGTGCGGCCCTCTTTAGCTACATACCTTTGAAATGCGGTGGCGGAAAATTTGAAAAATTCTATTTGACAAGTTGTCATCTTTAATCAACAAAGCATCGTGCCGCACTCTTTAGGTACATACATTTAACATGTGGTAGTGGATAATTTGAAAAATTCCGTCAGCTGTTATCTGCCATCTTGCATCGCTTACCTCTGTGCTGCTATCTTTACGGTACTAAACCTTATCGTGGTGGCGGTGGTGGGAAATTTAAAATCTACATGCTTTTTTGACAGCTGACATCAGCCATCTTTAATCATGAGAGAACAGTGCTGGCATCTTGCGGGTAATTCCGTCTACTGTCATCTGCCATCTTTAATCAACAAAGCATCGTACTGCTATCTTTAGCTATATACATTTAACATGTGGTGGCGGATAATTTGAAAAAAACTTCCGTTAGCTATCATCCGCCATCTTTATGCAACAGAGCATAGTGCTGCTATATCTAGCTACATACATTTAACATGTGGTGGCGGCAATTTGAAATTCTATCTAGATGCCATCATTAATCAACAGAGCACCGTGCTGCTATCCCTTTGAATTGTGGTGACGGATAATTTGAAATTCCGTTAGCTATCATCATTAAACATTAGTGCATTCGCTAACCTAACATCTCATCTACTATCTTGAAGGAGACTATACGACACCTCCTCTACCTCCTGCTCTTCCTCCTCCTCCCCCCTACCACCTCCGCCTCCTCATCCTCCTCTGTCAAGGCATAGCTTTATCGAACACGCATCGCGAAGGCAAGAATGTGCAGCGATAACATTATTATGCATGTTTAGACTTGCGAAACATAACAAGACTAAAATCGATGTTGTTATCTTCAACCTGTGATTAGAACATTGATTGTTGTGTTCAGATCACTAAACAAGTGATCAAGACTAGAATCGAACACGGTACTCGATACAACATGTGTTTAGAACATGCCAGGGGATACCTTTGTTCTAAGAAATTCAGATTGAAACATAACAAGACTAGAATCGATGCCGTTAACTTCAACATGTGACTAGAACATTGATTGATGCGTTCAGATCACCAAACAAGTGATCAAGGCTAGAATCGAACACGGCACTCGATACAACATGCCAGGGGATACCTTTGTTCTAAGAAAATCAGATTGAAACATGACTAGAATCGGTGCCGTTAGCTTCAACATGTAACTAGAACATTGATTGATGTGTTCAGATCGCTAAACAAGTGATCAAGACTAGAATCGAACACGGTACTCGATACAACATGTTAGGGGACATCTTTGTTCTAAGAAGATCAGATTGAAACCTAGCAAGACTAAAATCGATGCCGTTAACTTCAACATGTGATTAGAACATTAAATAAGATTGAAATATAACAAGACTAGAGTCGAACACTGCACTCGATGTTGTTAACCTCAACATGTGATCAGAACATTAACTGATGTGTTCAGATCACTAAACAAGTAGAACCGAACGTTGTACTTAATACAACATGTTAGGCGATACCTTTGTTCTAAGAAGATCAAATTGAAACATAACAAGACTAGAATCGAACACTGCACTCGATGTCGTTAACCTTAACATGTGATCAGAACGTTGATTGATGTGTTCAGATCACTAAACAAGTAGAACCGAACACTGTACTCGATACAACATGTCAGGGATATCTTTGTTCTAAGAAAATTAGATTGAAACATAACAAGACTAGAATCGAACACTACACTCGATGTCGTTAACCTTAACAAGTGATCCGATACAACAAGTTAGGGGATGCCTTTGTTCTGAGAACATTAGATTGAAACATAACAAGACTAGAATCGAACACTGTACTCGATACTACATGTGATTAGAACATTGTTTGATGTGTTCAGAGCAAAAGTACAACTTCAATGATTTACCTAGTGTAAAAATCAAAAACACACTGTGCACATATCGCGTAGCTATCTCGCTTAGTAAACAATACAACTTTAATGATTTGCCTAGTATGAAAATCAAAAACACACTGTGCACATATCGCACAGCTAACTCGGCAACACTTCAAATGATTTGCTTAGTACAAAAATAAAAATCTATACCGCGTAGCTAACTCGTTCACCGCACTGCTAAGACGCTTAGTAATTGCAAATACACTGATATATGACATGCGAAAATCAAGAAAGCACACTGCGTAGCCAACTCGCTCGGTCACACTGCAAATACATTACGATACGTTACTCTTTTTTTCTAGAAACACACACACACACGGATAAGAATGTTGCGAGGTACTACATACTTACATGTTAAAAAAATAGGGGGGTGAAAAAATCATAAATTATTTCTACACATGTTGTCTCCTCCAAGTTGTAAGACGAAATAGACGCAGTACTGCGAGTTTCCGCTATAGCTGGCGAACGGAAGTAGCATGATATCTCAGCAAAAAAATACGCGTGAGCTTGCATACACGCAAGTCGGGCACAATGATGGATACCGCGATTCAAATCCTGACAACTTATGCCGTCAGGAAGGGCATCCGCCTAGATCATGTAATTACACGTTATGACGATCGCGCAGGTCCCTCGCCTAGCATTTGCTATTTTTACGGCTTCCGACAGTAGGAGTTCGAACCCGCTATCTCCCGAAGTAGCGAGAATGATTGCGGGTACAAGATGTTGATAGTGATTCGTCTGTCGGATGGGGGCGATCCTACTGTTACATATTACATTCTCAGGTAGTTTCGAATAACCAGCGGGTGTGCAAAAAGCCAGCATTAAGTTAGGGCTGTTGATGGGGACGTTAAACCTTGTGCAGGCTTCCCGAAACTGATTGCGGGTACAAGATGTTGATGGTGATTCATCTGTCGGATGGAGGCGATAAGCCTTGTGCAGGCTTCATCGGTAGGAGTAGGCTATGTACCGGCACCGGGTTTTACACTCTCTCTACTGTTGTATATTACATTCTTAGGCAGTTTCGAATAACCAGAGGGTGTGCAAAAAGCCAGCATTAAGTAAGGGCTGTTGATGGGGACGTTAAACCTTGTGCAGGCTTCCCCGAAACTGATTGCGGGTACAAGATGTTGATGGTGATTCATCTGTCGGATGGAGGCGATAAGCCTTGTGCAGGCTCTTTCGGCAGGAGTAGGCTATGTACCGGCACCGGGTTTTACCCTCTCCCTACTGTAGTATATTACATTCTTAGGCAGTTTCGAATGACCAGAGGGTGTGCAAAAAGCCAGCATTAAGTAAGGGCTGCTGATGGGGACGTTAAACCTTGTGCAGGCTCCTCCGAAAGTGATTGCGTGTACAAGACGTTGATGGTGATTCATCTGTCGGATAGAGGTGATAAGCCTGGTGCAGGCTTCATCGGCAGGAGTAGGCTATGTGCCGGCACCGGGTTTTACCCTCTCCCTACTGTTGTATATTACATTCTTAGGCAGTTTCGAATAACCAGAGGTTGTGCAAAAAGCCAGCATTAAGTAAGGGCTGTTGATGGGGGTATTAAACCTTGTACAGACTCCTTCAACAGGAGTAGCCTATGTGCCAGCGCCGTGTAAGCTCTTTCGATAGGAGTAGGCTATCTGCTGGCACTGTGTTTTAACCTCTCCGCACAATCATAATATTTTATGTTAGGAACTTACGCTAGAAGGAATTACCTACACGATTAAGAAAATGTTCCGTGAGTTACTAGTAGCTTATCAGCACGCAGTGTCCTCGTTCAAGATTAGTAGAGCCGGAAGACGAGTGTACAATTTCAGTCAACGCATGCATTCCGCACTTCGCTCTAACTACACAGGTGCAACTTCAAAGATAGTGTTCTAAGCGGTGGAACAAAAAATGTAACCCATAGCTTGTTCCTAAAGCTTAAAACTTTTTTTACAGCTAGATGCGGTTCCTAACGTAACAGGACCGGGATTAAAAATATGTTTTACAGCCGAGTGCCCCTTCCTAACATGAGATTTTAAATCGCAATAATCTGTTTTACGGCCTGTTGCCCTTCCTGACGCGAGATTTTAAATCGCAAGAATCTGTATTACAACTGGATGCCCTTCTAGGATTTTAAATAGCAGTATCTAGCCTCTTACATCATACACTATTGTTTTACGGTCGGTTGCCCTTCCTGACGTCAAAGAACTGGGTTTAAGAAACTGTTTTACAAGTAGATGCTCTTTTTAACACGAGAATCGGGGTTATACAGCTAGATGCTCTTCTTAGATTTTAAATCACAGTATCTAGTGTTACACTTCACGAACTATTGTTTTACGACTGTTGCCCTTCCTGACACAAAACTAGCAGTATCTAGCCTCTTACATCATACACTATTGTTTTACGGTCGGTTGCCCTTCCTGACGTCAAAGAAC
Organism: Anabrus simplex; assembly: GCF_040414725.1. Taxonomy (NCBI): domain Eukaryota; kingdom Metazoa; phylum Arthropoda; class Insecta; order Orthoptera; family Tettigoniidae; genus Anabrus; species Anabrus simplex. The sequence continues at coordinate 289,915,236 of NC_090271.1, forward strand.
TGGGATTAAGTATCTGTTTTACAATTAAATGCTCTTTTTAACACGAGAATCTGGGTTTTACAGCTAGATGCACTTCTTAGATTTTAAATCGCAGTATCTAGTGTTACACTTCACGAACTATTGTTTTACGACTGGTTGCCTCCTGACACAAAATTAGCAGTATCTAGCCTCTTACATTAAACACTATTGTTTTCGACCGGTTGCCCTTCCTGACGTCAAAGAACTGGTATTAAGAATCTGTTTTACAACTAGTTGCCCTTTCTAACACGAGAATCGGGGTTTTACAGCTAGATGCACTTCTTAGATTTTAAATCCCAGTATCTAGTGTTACAATTCACGAACTATTGCTTTACGACGGGTTGCCCTTCCTGACACAAAACTAGCTGTATCTAGCCTCTTACATCATACACTATTGTTTTCGACCGGTTGCCCTTCCTGACGTCAAAGAACTGGGATTAAGAACCTGTTTTACAACTAGTTGCCCTTTCTAACACGAGAATCGGGGTTTTACAGCTAGATGCTCTTCTTGGTGCACGAACTAAGATTTTAAATCGCTGTATCTAGTGTCTCACATCACGAACGATTGTTTCACGGCCGGATGCCCTTATTGACGCAAAACTAAGATTTTAAATCGCAAGAACTTGTTTTAAGACTAGTTACCCTTCGTGATGCAAGAAATAAGATTTTAAATTACAGTATCTAGCCTCTTACATCATACACCATAGTTTTACGGCTATTTACCCTCCTTGACGCGAGGACTAAGATTTTAACTCGCGAGAATCTGTTTTACTGCTAGATACCCTTCTTAACGCAAGAACTAAGATTTTAAATCATAAGAATTAATTTTACAGCCGGGTGTTATTTTTGATGAGAGAAACAATATTTTCAATTGCAGTATCTTGTGTCCCACACCACAAACTATTGTTTAATAGCTAGATGCCCTCCTTGATGCATAAATTATTAGTAGCTAGCCTCTTACATCATACACCATAGTTTTACGGCCGGTTACCCTTCCTGACGTTAAAGGACTAGGATTTTAAATCGCAGTATACGCGACAAATCTGTTGTAGCGGGTTTTATAACTAGATGTCCCGGTACCGGCACATAGCCTACTCCTACCGATGAAGCCTGCACAAGGCTTATCGCCTCCATCCGACAGATGAATCACCATCAACATCTTGTAACCGCAATCAGTTTCGGAGAAGCCTGCACAAGGTTTAACGTCCCCATCAACAGCTCTTACTTAATACTGGCTTTTTGCACACCCTCTGGTTATTCGAAACTACCTGAGAATGTAATATGTAACAGTAGGATCGCCCCCATCCGACAGATGAATCACCATCAACATCTTGTACCCGCAATCATTCTTGCTACTTCGGGAGGTAGCGGGTTCGAACTCCTACTGTCGGAAGCCGTAAAAATAGCAAATGCTAGGCGAGGGACCTGCGCGGTCGTCATAACGTTTAATTACATGATCTAGGCGGATGCTCTTCCTGACGGCATAAGTTGCCAGGATTTGAATCGCGGTATCCATCATTGTGTCCGACTTGCGTGTATGCAAGCTCACGCATATTTTTTTGCTGAGATATCATGCTACTTCCGTTCGCCAGATATAACGGAAACTCGCAGTACTGCGTCTATTTCGTCTTACAACTTGGAGGAGACAACATGTGTAGAAATAATTTATGATTTTTTCACCCCCCTATTTTTTTAACATGTAAGTATGTAGTACCTCGCAACATTCTTATCCGTGTGTGTGTGTGTGTTTCTAGAAAAAAAGAGTAACGTATCGTAATGTATTTGCAGTGTGACCGAGCGAGTTGGCTACGCAATGTGCTTTCTTGATTTTCGCATGACATATATCAGTGCATTTGCAAGTACTAAGCGTCTTAGCAGTGCGGTGAACGAGTTAGCTACGCGGTATAGATTTTTTATTTTCGTACTAAGCAAATCATTTGAAGTGTTGCCGAGTTAGCTATGCGATATGTGCACAGTGTGTTTTTGATTTTCATACTAGGCAAATCATTAAAGTTGTATCGTTTACTAAGCGAGATAGCTACGCGATATGTGCACAGTGTGTTTTTGTTTTTTACACTAGGTAAATCATTGAAGTTGTACTTTTGCTCTGAACACATCAAACAATGTTCTAATCACATGTTGTATCGAGTACAGTGTTCGATTCTAGTCTTGCTATGTTTCAATCTAATGTTCTCAGAACAAAGGTATCCCCTAACATGTTGTATCGGATCACATGTTAAGGTTAACGACATCGAGTGTAGTGTTCGATTCTAGTCTTGTTATGTTTCAATCTAATTTTCTTAGAACTAAGGTATCCCCTGACATGTTGTATCGAGTACAGTGTTCGGTTCTACTTGTTTAGTGATCTGAGCACATCAATCAATGTTCTGATCACATGTTAAGGTTAACGACATCGAGTGCAGTGTTCGATTCTAGTCTTGTTATGTTTCAATTTGATCTTCTTAGAACAAAGTTATCCCCTGACGTGTTGTATTGAGTACAGTGTTCAATTCTAGTTGTTTAGTGATCTGAACACATCAGACAATGTTCTAATCACATATTGAAGTTAACAACATCGAGAACAGTGTTCGATTCTAGTTGTTTAGTGATCTGAACACATCAATCAATGTTCTGATCACATGTTAAGGTTAACGACATCGAGTGCAGTGTTCGATTCTAGTCTTGTTATGTTTCAATTTGATCTTCTTAGAACAAAGTTATCCCCTGACGTATTGTATTGAGTACAGTGTTCAATTCTAGTCTTGTTATGTTTCAATCTGATCTTCTTAGAACAAAGGTATCCCCTAACATGTTGTATTAAGTACAACGTTCGATTCTACTTATGTAGTGTTCTGAACACACCAAACAATGTTTTAATCACATGTTGAAGTTAACGACATCGAGTACAGTGTTCGATTCAAGTCTTGTTGTGTTTCAATCTGATCTTCTTAGAACAAATGTATCCCCTGACATGTTGTATCGAGTACAGTGTTCGGTTCTACTTGTTTAGTGATCTGAACACATCAATTAATGTTCTGATCACATGTTGAGGTTAACAACATCGAGTGCAGTGTTCGATTCTAGTCTTGTTATGTTTCAATCTGATTTAATGTTCTAATCACATGTTGAATTTAACGGCATCGATTTTAGTCTTGCTAGGTTTCAATCTGATCTTCTTAGAACAAAGATGTCCCCTGATATGTTGTATCGAGTACCGTGTTCGATTCTAGTCTTGATCACTTGTTTAGCGATCTGAACACATCAATCAATGATCTAGTTACATGTTGAAGCTAACGGCATCGATTCTAGTCATGTTTCAATCTGATTTTCTTAGAACAAATGTATCCCCTGGCATGTTGTATCGAGTACCGTGTTCGATTCTAGCCTTGATCACTTGTTTGGTGATCTGAACGCATCAATCAATGTTCTAGTCATTTGAAGTTAACGGCATCGATTCTAGTCTTGTTATGTTTCAATCTGAATTTCTTAGAACAAAGGTATCCCCTGGCATGTTCTAAACACATGTTGTATCGAGTACCGTGTTCGATTCTAGTCTTGATCACTTGTTTAGTGATCTGAACACATCAATCAATGTTCTAATCACAGGTTGAAGATAACAACATCGATTTTAGTCTTGTTATGTTTCGCAAGTCTAAACATGCATAATAATGTTATCGCTGCACCCTCTTGCCTTCGCGATGCGTGTTCGATAAAGCTATGCCTTGACAGAGGAGGATGAGGAGGCGGAGGTGGTAGGGGGAGGAGGAAGAGCAGGAGGTAGAGAAGGTGTCGTATAGTCTCCTTCAAGATAGTAGATGAGATGTTAGGTTAGCGAATGCACTAATGTTTAATGATGATAGCTAACGGAATTTCAAATTATCCGTCACCACAATTCAAAGGGATAGCAGCACGGTGCTCTGTTGATTAAAGATGGCGGATGATAGCTAACGGAAGTTTTTTCAAATTATCCGCCACCACATGTTAAATGTATGTAGCTAAAGATAGCAGTACGATGCTTTGTTGATTAAAGATGGCAGATGACAGTAGACGGAATTACCCGCAAGATACCAGCACTGTTCTCTCATGATTAAAGATGGCGGATGTCAGCTGTCAAAAATGCATGTAGATTTTAAATTTCCCACCACCGCCACCACGATAAGGTTTAGTACCGTAAAGATAGCAGCACTGAGGTAAGCGATGCAAGATGGCAGATAACAGCTGACGGAATTTTTCAAATTATCCACTACCACATGTTAAATGTTTGTGCCTAAAGAGTGCGGCACGATGCTTTGTTGATTAAAGATGACAACTTGTCAAATATAAGTTTTCAAATTGTCCGCCACCGCATTTCAAAGGTATGTAGCTAAAGAGGGCAGCACGGTGCTCAAAGATAGCTGCTGTCAAATAGCATGTTTCAAATTGTCGGCCTCAAAGGTAAGTAGCTAAAGAGGGCAGCACTAAGGTTAGCGATGCAAGATGGTGGATGACAGCTGTTACGTAGAAACTGCCCGCAAAGTAGCAGCACGGTGCTCTGTAGATTAAAGATGGCAGCTTGTCAAATAGATTTTTTCAAATTGCCCGCCTCAACGGTAATTAGCTAAAGAGGGCAGCACGATGCTCTGTTGATTAAGGATGGCGGATAACAGCTGTCAAAAAAGCAAGTAGATTTGTTTCCAAACAAAAGCACGTGGACTTTACCGTCACCACATTTCAAAGGTAAGTAGCTAAAGAGTGCAGCACGGTGCTCTCTCGATTAAAGATGGCGGATGACAGCTGTCAAAACAAAGCACGTGGATTTGTTTTCAAACAAGAGCACGTGGAATTTGCCACCACCACATAGAGGGCAGCACGGCGCTCTCTAGATTAAAGATGGCGGACGACAGCTTGGCGGATGACAGCTGTCAGAAGTGCACATAGGTTTGTAAAACACGTGGAATTTGCCGCCACCACATTTCAAAGGTATCTAGCTAAAGAGTGCAGCACGGTGCTCAAAGATGGCTGGTGTCAAAAAGCATTTTTCAAATTATCCGCCACCACATTTCAAAGGTAAGTAGCTAAAGAGGGCAGCACTGTGCTCTATGGATTAAAGATGGCGGATGGCAGCTGTCAAAAAAGCACGTGGATTTGTTTATCTCGCGCTAGTGAGGTTAAGTTGGTAGCACTAAGGTTTAGGCCCGCCAGGATGGCAGCACTGCCGATGACAGGTGACGAATTTGCAGCTACTGCGATAAAGAGGGCAGCACGGTGCTCTGTAGTTTAAAGATGGCGGATGACAGCTGTCAAAAAAGCACGTGGCTGTCAAAGAGCACGTGGGTTAGTTTACAAATTCAAATCTCGCGCTAGTTGGTTAAGTTGGTACCATTGAGGTTTAGGCCCGTCAAGATGGCAGCAGTGAGGTTAGCGATGCGTTGTTGTCTGTCAAAAAGCACGTGGCTGTCAAGAAACACGTGGATTTGTTTACAAATTCAAATCTCGCGCTAGTTAGGTTAAGTTGGTACCACTGTGTTTTAGGCCCGTCAAGATGGCAGCAGTGAGGTTAGTGATGCGTTGTTGTCGATGACAGCTGTCAAAAAGCACGTGGCTTTGTTTACAAATTCAAATCTCGCGCCAAAATTCAAATTTCCCGCCAAAATTCAAATTTCCCGCGGGAGGAGGAGGCCGCCGAATCTGCCTATTATACTACTTAAAGAGTATTCCCGTTATAATTACGTACTTCGATATATGACGGTTCAATGCGTAATTGTGTCTAATTGTATACGACAACTTTAAGACGATGTCCGAAAGGCAAAGTAAGTCATGGATGTACGTTATTTTCAAGAGATGCCACATAGCAGAGCCAGCTGTGTTCTTTATACAAAACGAGTAAAATACGTCAGCAGAAATGCTTCTTGGAATGTCCTGCCCTTAAAAACTGTAGCAGTGATAGGGAGGGGGGAAGGCAGTTTCCTCACTTTGTGGAGAATACATTGCACTTGTATTCGATTTTATCCGGCTGAAATGGCTATTTAACTTTTAAAATTAATTAATTAATTCATTCATTCATTTCAATTACTTCCAACGAGCCTGCAGGCTCGTACATAGGAATTGTACAGGACATTACATACTGGCGGGCACTTACACATCAAAATATAGTTTGTGTATATAAGATAATTAGTAAACGGTTGAACATATAAACACATACAATATATAAAATATGTACATCATCAATATGAGGATTACAGAGAATTATTTCTGACTGTATTTACATTTACATAATATAAAAGTTGCAAAGGTACAAGAATGGATTATGGAGTATTTTCATTTACATAACATAAGAGTTGCTGAAGTACAAGAATAGATTTCAGATTATTTACAATTACATAACATAAAAGTTGCAGACGTACAGGAATTGATTACAGAGTATTTACAGTATATATACATAACACAGAGTTGCAGAGGTACAAGAACTGATTACAGAGTATTTACATTTACATAACATAAAAGTTGTAGAAGTACAAGAATAGTTCCGGACAGTTTGCAAGATTTTTTTGGGAGAATGCCTTAAATGACAACTGATATTTTGATTTAAACAGCACTGTAGCTTTCCCAAAAATAATGCTTGACTCTTTGTTTGAATTTTGCCAAAGTTGGTGCTGTTTTTATCTCCACAGGGATGTTATTAAATAACTGGATCGCAGAGAACTTTAAGCTGTTTATACCATATTTATAAGAGCAAACATTGTATAAGGCAAAGTCATTTGCATGCCTAGTACTATATGGATGGTTGTCAGAATTCAGAGTATATGTAGTGTTGTGTTGTATAAATTTATGTTTTATTTTATACATGAGTACAGCTGTATTGAATTCTGCACTCGTGCTTAGGGGTGGTATTTTAGCACTTAGGTATAGATATTTTATTGGTGTTAAGTAGGGAAGATTAAGTATATTTCTAACAGCTCTATTTTGTACTACCATTAGCTCATTCAAGTCAGACTTCTTACAGCGCATCCAGATTACATTCAAATATTGTAGGTGACTATGAATTAAAGAGTAGTAGATGTGTTTTAGAAGATGTTGTGGGATAAGATAACTAAGTTTCTTTAAAATTCCTGCAACAGGTGTGATCTTTTAGTAATGTATTCAACATGGTCTGTCCAGTTCAAGTTCCTATCAATCACCAACCCAAGAGATTTGACAGTTCTAATTAGTTTTATTTCTGTATTCTGCATATATATTTTACTGTGTGGGATTTCATTCTGACCTTGTTTTGTCGTTATCATATAATTAGTCTTTTGCACATTAATAGTTAATTTATTTGCTTGAAACCAAAAGCACAGAGTATTGAGGTCTCCCTGCATATCCTTAACAATGGAGTCTATATTACAACCAGTTTGGAACAAGTTTGTGTCGTCGGCATACAGTGCGATACGTCCTTTCAAGCGGCAAGTTGCAATATCATTGATGTAGACTAGGAAGAGAATCGGCCCTAATACTGACCCCTGTGGAACGCCATGGGTTACCCTAATTGCTGAGCTCCTACAGTTATTCAGGACTACATACTGTTTTCTATCGGACAGATAATTATCAAACCACTTCAATGCAACACCACGAACTCCTCCTCTCTCTAATTTAGCTAACAGTCTTTCATGCTCCACTGTATCAGAGGCCTTCTTTAGATCTATAAACAACCCACCAGCAAAACTATTAAAATCTATTGACTCTTGCAGCATATTTATGAGATCTACGGTTGCTATTTCAGTGTTAGAGTTCTCACGAAAGCCATATTGTGCATTGTAAAAGAAATTATTTTTGTTTAAAAAAGTGAGAAGTCTCTTTTTAACAATAGTTTCTAATATTTTGGAGATTATGGAAAGAATACAGATAGGCATATAGTTACTAGGACTCCTCCCGTCCCCACCCTTGAAGACAGGAACTACTTTAGCTATTTTTAGCTCACTAGGTAATGTACCAGATGCCAAGGATTCGTTAATGATATCTGTTAGCATCCCACTTAAAGAATCCTGGAATTCTTTTAGAAAATTGGCAGTTATACCATCCTGCCCACAGCTACTCTTGTTTTTTAGATTTGATATTATAGATCTTACTTCTGTTTCATCAGTTGGATATAGGTAAAATGAGTTCAAGTAACTAGGAACCGCAAGTGTTTTAGTGCTCTGGGGAGGGATTGCTGAAGCCAGGGTTTTAGCAATATTTGTAAAATATAAATTTAATGATTCACATATTTGCTGACTGTCTGTAATTATCTTGTTATCTATTATTTTCTAGAGATGTACAATTATCGCCTTTTGTTGTTTTTCTGTTATGTATGATTTCATTGATTATTTTCCACGTTTCCTTTGGGTTCCTGTTGTGAATTCTAAATTTTTCAGAGTAATATTTGTTTTTTGAGCTCCTTTTTAGATTTGTCACATTGTTTCTGCACCTGCGATATTCCTGATTGAGATTGATGTTATTCTTTAGGGTGGGATTTTTAAGTTTTGCATGTAAAATGTCACGTCGCTTAATAAGGCTGAGAAGTTGAGAAGATATCCATGGCAAGCTACCATTTCTTTGTGTTCGATGACTTTGTGCTTTCTGTATTTGTGTACCAAGCGGTAGCTGGTCAATAAAGGAATTATACATTATGTCAATTCTACTAGTAGTGTTGTTTATGACTTTTGTGTTATGTTCAGTGATATTACTACTTTCAGGTCTATCATTATTTTGGTCTACATTAGTTGCTTTCAGCCTTTTCAGTTCAAGCGATTGTGATGGAGATTTAGAATTTGGCAAAAGAATATCAAATATTAATATATTATGGTCACTTATATAGTTACCAACATTTGATAAATAATAATATATTCCAGAATTATTTATAGACACATGATCTATTAAAGTGCTTGTGGTATTACATATTCGTGTTGGATATACATTATTGCATTGCTTGAAATCATAGCAAGAAAGAAGGTTCATGTATTTTCTTTTTAGTTGGTCACTAGTTAAGAAATCAATATTCGTGACACCCAAAAATAGGCATAAATTGTTAGTTGTTTTACTTAGAAAATTTTCGAGGGATGTTAGAAATGGTATGGCATTATTCCTATTTGGGTTATATCCCGCAATTAAATCAATACTTTTATATTTACTACTACTAAATTTATCCCTATAAATTTCAACCCATATCAAGCTATGATCAAGTTCACAATTCATTTTCACATTTGCTTTCCAACAGTGCGAAATGTAAATACCTAAGCCACCTCCAGCTTTGCCGTCTCTGTGTGAAAAGATGCTTCTATAATTTGGTATATTATAGTATTTCGCCTCCTCACTTTTTACCCAAGATTCTGTCACAAGCAATATATCTACCTGGGCTATAATGTGCAACAGAATTTCTATTTCCTCAAGTTTGTTTCGGATACTCCTGCTGTTTAGGTACAAGCACCTAACCGCACTGTAAGATTTTGACGGGCCAGTAGAGCTGTTTCCGTCCAGGTGAGAAGCAATTGTATATGAACTGATGTTCTGTAAAACAAAATTATTTATGGAATCGTATTGTATTTCATAACAGCCTAATGGAAAAATGGAATATTTGTTGTAACACTTAGGTACTGCTATTAACGAGTGTTGGTATGATATCTTGACTGTGCCGTTACACTTGTGTCTTCGCTCTGCAACTTTCTAATATCATCAATGCTCCTAATTCGCACTGATCGATGGTTTTCAGTCCTTCTTACGTAGATTTTGCAGTCCCTTGTCCAAATATATTTATATCCATGTTGCCGTAGGTCCCTGGCCATCTTGTGGAGATATTTATTCCCCGATGTCAGATGTTCGTTGATATATACAGCTCGGTTAGCTGCTTGGATACCTAAATCTTTTGAGCTTAGTGTTGATTTATTCTTCCTTGCTGCGAGCAGCTGATCCTTTTTTAACCGGCAGCAAAATTTTACAAGGAGAGGAGGAGGGAGTTCCTGCTTCTTTTGGGGTAGACGATGACACGCATCAATATCACTGTCGGTCACTTCGACACCGAGCGCATTGCCAAGTGCTTTCACAACTGCGACTGGATTCTCGTCACCAAGCTGAGGCAGTCCATGAATTTCTACGTTGTTCCTCCGGACGTACTGTTGGAGGTCTTGATTTTCCTCTCTAAGCTTAGAGACTTCTTTGTCTGTTATTGTCTTTTCCCTTTCGAGGACAGCAACCTTAGACTTCAATGCCGCTACTTCTGCCATAGCGTTTTTAAAGTCATCAGTTATTTTGTGCAGCTGACGCTTAATATCGTCAAAACTCTCAGCACAGAAGGTTAGCGACTTTCTAATTTCCGCTTGTTCAGCTTCGATTCCTTCTAGTTTACACAACCTTTTGTGGATGTCCCTAACTACAGATTCCATATCCCCAAGCTTATGGTCACTCGGCCCTGCAGCCAGATCACCATTCACTCTATCACACTTGCCGCAGTACCACTTCTTTGATTTGTCCTCAATTAGTGTCTTGAATTCCCGTTTATTTAATTTAAGACACGCTCTGTGATGTTTTCTATGACACCGTCACAGATGATGTAGTCGTCCTCGGCAGTAATTGATTTTATGCACGAACCACACATAGCTAGTTGCTTATTGCCCGCCATCAAGCCCTGTTTTCTTTTCAGCTCTTACTCTATTTTCTTAAATTACAAACATTTTGGCGGAAAAATGCACAAAATGTTTGTCGCGGCTAACCGACTTGTATAGTGCCACAGCAAGTAGAGAAGACTTTGCATTTGCATGTGCTGTGAGGAAGGATAGCAGTCTTTTATTTCCCAAAGTTATGGACACTTAGGTATGATTCACTCGCTTGCCGTGGGCATTCGTCAGTCTCTTTAGTGTGTTAGTTTCTTAGTATGCAGTCAATTAATAAAGGATTTTAATTGTATTTTCACGCCTTATTATCGCACTTAAGTTCGTAAACTGATACCTCTTCTTCGCGAACTGTCGAAATTCGCTGAGAGAGCTTCAAAAACTTACCATTTTGTAGATTTTGTTTTCATTTTTATGTACAACCCCCCCCCCCCGTCGCATTATCCCGCATTCCCGAGTACTTTATCTTAGTGATGGGCAGTCTGAGACTAGGTCTCGAGATTTCTCGGGATTTCTCGAGGTTAGCGCAGGCACAATTTCTCGCGAGAAATTTCGAGAGATCTCTAGAGCGTTGTCCCCGCATTGTGCGGCGAGCAGCGTGTCGTTAGGCCTACAGATGTCGGAGTTGAACGTTGTTTGTGCTGAGTATGCGAATAAACAACCACGGGCCTTCTCCATTTCGTAAATACGTATTAACAAGCGACTAGGGCGTTCATTTCTACCGCGGTATATTTTAACGCAGTATAACATAATTATAAAGGATACGCATTCTGGTATTGTATGCACTGGTGGGTACACGAATGAGTGGTTTAAGTACAGAACCTGACGGCTACTGTAGGTACACGTTCCTGGATACTAGAGGCGTGCAGTATTCGAACTCGAAACGAGGCAAGATGCACCTTGCTGCATATGCAACCACCATTACGCATGAGTGGAATGTGTAATCTAAAATGCTTGAGTTTGCTTTAATTATTTTGACAAATAGGTGTACATTGTTAGCAGACCCCACATTCAATATCATATTATGACCATTGCTTGTGTTTACCGATATTTTGGTGATGAAGGAAATAATTCCTTACAATATGATAGAGTATTCGCGTCATATGTAAGGTTAGCATAATTACCCAACAACAACAACAACAACAATAACAAGAGTACAACAAGCAATTCCATGGAAAGGAAATATTACAAGAAGTACTACTAATTTAACATTCTAAATCCAGCATCATACACAAATTCAGTATTTCCAGTGCTTAACACTGCCGCCTACAATGCTGTAGGTTGAGATTTCTACTAGCTTAACATTACAAGTGATAATAAAGTTAAAACAAAACTACCCTACAACAACAATAGTACAACAAGCAATTCTATGAAGAGAAAATATTAGAAGAAATACTACTAGTTTAACATTCTAAATCCAGAAGAAAACTACAAATTCAGTGTCCGTCATTCACAGCTTTTAATTTTTTCACTTTACACTAGCATTAATCATCATCTTAAAGGATTTGATACCGGAAGATAATCTATCAAAGACTGCTGCAGGTAATTTATTCCAATCCCTTATGGTCCTGTTTTCGAAGGAAAACTTGCCCACATCAGTATGCTGGTTATTATTACACTACTGTTAGTGACTATTGCCACCGGCATATGTCCCATTTGCGATGCATTTGTTAATAATAATAATAATAATAATAATAATAATAATGATAATAATAATAATAATAATAATAATAATAATAATAATAATAATAATAATAATAATAATAATAATAATAATAATAATAATAATTAGGTACTTCGGTATATGACAGTGCAATGTGTAATTGTGTCTAGTTGTACGCGACAACTTGAAGACGATGTCCCAAATGCAACGTAAGTCGTGGATGTCGGTTATTTTGAAGAGATGCCACATAGCACAACCCGCTGTAATTTTTTTATTCAAAAGAAGTAAAATACGTCTGCAGAAAAACTTCTGGGATGGTCCGACACTTAAAAACACATGAGGAGGAATAGTCACAGAAGTCACAGAACACCTCTCGCCCGGTCTGAATCACAAGAAGGTACCCTGCCGACGATTGTGAGGCATCCAGGTAGGTTTACATCCTAATAACAGTTATTAACACATTATACGGGTTATTCAGATAAGAAGTTCACTTGAAATAACTCGTGAACAGTTTAAGATACTGGCATTCTGTCTTCACTTTCGTTAATGGTATTAAGGAGCTCATAGTTCAACACGCAGTGCTTTCCTAGGCTTTTGACAAAATTTATCGTCACACACGTTTCCATATGAGAACTACTAATGATAACTAACAAGCTTACACTCGTAGTTACTGGGACGTCGCACAGCTCGCAGCACACGAGAATCGGTCTCGAGAGCGTTGTCCATCACCCCTGATGAAAGAATTGGAGCAAAATCGGGCATTTTAGATTACACGTTCCACTCATATGTAATGAGGGTTGCATATGTAGCAAAGCACATCTTCCCCGTCTCAAGTTCGAACATCCTATCTACAGTTATTCACAAATTATGCAGGGTTATTCAGCTAAGATGGCCACTCCAAATATGTCGTGAACAGTTTAAGATACTGACATTCGTTTTTCACTTTCGTTAATGGTATTAAGAGGTTCAGAGTTGAACATGCAGTATTTTTCCAAGCTTTTGACAAAATGTATTGGCTCACACGTTTTCATATGAGAACGTTATTTTACGCAATAACTGCCAATTATATACTATCAAGTTTACAGCCGTAGTTACTGGTACGTCGCACAGCTTGCACTACAGGAGGATCGGTCTCGAAATCTGTGACGTCATTCTCGAGAGTCTCGAGCGAGAGTGTTGCCCATCACTAATTCTCGCATTACATGCAGCGCAAGTATGCGAATGAATAGGCTAAGTACAGAAACTGACGGCTACTGTAGGTACACTTACCTGGATACTAGAGGCGTGTATATTCGAACTCGAGACGAGGCAAGATGCGTCTTGCTGCACATGCAACCATCATTACGCACGAATGTAATCTAAAATGCTTGAGTATGCTCCAATTCTTTCGACAGGTAGGTGTACGTCGTTATCAGACCCCGCATTCAATATCATATGACCACTGCTTGTGTTTACCGATATTTTGGCGACGAAAGAAGTAATTCCTTACAATGTTATATAGTATTCGCGTCATACTTACGTATTTCGGTATATGGCGGTGCAATGTGTAATTGTGTCCAGTTGTACGCGACAACTTGAAGTCTATGTCCGAAACGCAACGTAAGTCGTGGATGTCGGTTATTTTGAAGAGATGTCACAGAACACAGCCCGCATACTATCGCTGAAGAGGAATCGTCACAAAACACCTCCGGGCCGGTCTGCATCACAAGAAACTACCCAGTCGACGACAACAACTGCGAGGTATCCAGGTAGGTGTACATCCTATATTCAGTTATTAACAAATTACACGGGTTATTCAGCTAAGAAGTCCACATGAAATCGGTCGTGAACAGTTTAAGGTACTGACATTCTGTTTTCACTTTCGTTAATGGTATTAAGGGGCTCATAGTTCAACATGCAGTACTTTTCTAGGATATTGACAAATTTTATCGGCAGACACGTTTCCAAATTAGAATTGCTGTTCATATACCATGAAGCTTACGCTCGTAGTTACTGGAACGTCGCACAGCTCGCAACTCAGAAGAATCGGTCTTCAGAGCGTTGCCCATTACTCTTGTCGAGTGAATTGGAGCAAATCGGGCATTTTAGATTACACGTTCTACTCATCTGTAATGGTGGTTGCATATGCAGCCATGCACATCTAGCACTGTCTCAAGTTCGAATACTGCGCGCTAGTGATGGGCAATGCTCTCGCTCGAGACTGACGTCGCAATCTCGATACCCATCCTCCTGTAGTGCAAGCTGTGCGACGTACCAGTAACCAAGACTGTAAACTTGATAGTATATCATTGGCAGTTATTGCGTGAAATGACGTTCTCTTATGATAACGTGTGAGCCAATACATTTTGTCAAAAGCCTGGAAAAGTACTGCATGTTCAGCTATGAACCCCTTAATACCATTAACGAAAGTGAAAAAGGAATGTCAGTATCTTAAACTTTTCACAACATATTTGGGCTGGACATCTTAGCTGATTAACCCCTTGTGAATAACTGTAGATAAGATGTACACCTAATTGGATACTAGAGGCGTGCATTATTCGAACTTGAGACAGGGAAGATGTGCTTTGCTACATATGCAACCCCATTGCACACGAGTGGAACGTTTAATCTAAAATGCCCGACTTTGCTCCAATTCTTTCAGCAGGGGTGATGAGCAACGCTCTCGAGACCGATTCTCGTGTGCTGCGAGCTATGCGATGTCCCAGTAACTACGAGTGTAAGCTTGATATTTATCATCAGCTGTTTTCATATGGAAACGTTTGTGACTATAAATTTTGTCAAAATCCTAGATAAGCACTGCACGTTGAACTGTGAGCTCCTTAATACCACTAACGAAAGTGAAGACAGAATGCCAGTAACTTAAAATGTTCACGAGTTATTTCAGGTGGACTTCTTAGCTGAATAACCCGTATAATTTGTTGGTAACTTATTAGGATATAAACTTATCTGGATGCCTCACAATCGTTGTCGGCAGAGTAGCTTCTTGTGATTTAGACCAGGCCGGAGTTGTTCTGTCACGATTCCTCTTCATTGATATTATGCGTTTGTAAGTGCTGGATCATCCCAGAAGTATTTCTGCCAACGTATTTTACTTGTTTTGAACAAGCAACACAGCGGGCTGTGCTATGTGACATCTCTTCAAAATAACCGACATCCACGACTTACGTTGCGTTTCGGACATCGTCTCGACTAGACACAATCACACATTGCACTGTCATATACAGAAGTACCTAATTATGACGCGAACACTCTATAACATTGTAAGGAATTATTTCCTTCGTCACCAAAATATCGGTAAACACAAGCAGTGGTCATATGTTATTGAATGTGGGGTCTGATAACAATGTAGGCTACATCTACCTGACGAAAGAACTGGAGCAAACTGAAGCATTTTAGATTACAAATTCCACTCATGCGTAACGGTGGTTGCATATGCAGCAAGACGCATCTTGCCTCGTCTCGAGTTCGAATAATGCACGCCTCTAGTATCCACGTACGTGAACCTACAGTAGCCGTCAGTTTCTGTACTTAAACCTAGTGATGGGCAGTCTGAGACGAGGTCTCGAGATTTCTCGAGACTAGCGCAGGCATTATTTCTCGCGAGAAATTTCGAGAAATCTCGAGAGCGTTGTCCCCACAATGTGCGGCGAGCAGCGTGTTGTAGGCCTGCAAGTATTTCCGAATATGCGAATAGCCAACCACGGGTCTTCTCATTTTCGTAAATACGTGTCAACAAGCGACAGGGGCGTTCATTTCTACCGAGGTCTATTTTGACGCAGTATAACGTAATTATAAAAGGATACGCATTCGGGCATTGTATACACTGGTAGGTACACGAATGAATGGTTTGTTCCGTAGTTTACATCTAACCCAATATACAGTATATAGAACTAATAAAAAAAGAGAAATGATTCGCTCCGTATCGGAGACCTTGGCAAAACGGCAACATATATATAAAAATGCCTTTCGGCGAGAAAAAAAATTAAAATAAATAAAACATATCGGCACTCCAGGGGGGTACATGACCTGCCCCCATCCTTAGTGTCGGCAACACTTGTCCATTCACTTCCTCCTCACACTCAGACATCTTAGCAAGCAGGCACTGTCCTTGAACCCTGTTCAATATGGTTGGACCTGTCTGATTGCTCTTAGACATCCTCTATTGTTCCATTTCGCTGCACACCCATGACTTCTATAGTTTGCTGAGTTATACACTAACTACTTCTAACTCGAAGTCTCCTAAACCCTGACTCATTATTTAAGAGCGGCATTGACCAGTTCCTTCTTCTATTTTGCCCACACAATTTTTTTTGCAGCACATAAGTATTTATTTAAGTTACCAGTCCTGGTCCATTCCTTCATTACCCATTTAATAATTTTTCGTTCATTCCCCTGCCTAAGTACGGCTTGCTCCTCTGGATTCAACAATTTATTTCTCACTTTATCTAGAGCAACACATTCTTTCACCAAGCGCAGGTCATTTAACACTTTCTCGCATAATAGACACCGTGACTTATCAGCCCTTCTTGTCCATCCCTTATTGTTATGCATCCCAATAACCACATACCATTCCTCTTCTCTGTTTACATTGGTAATGCTTATTCTTGCTTCTTTGTCCGCCCCAAATAAGTCGTGAACAGTTTAAGATATTGACATTCTGTTTCCACTTTAGTTAATGGTATTAAGGGGTTCATAGCTGAACATGCAGTACTTTTCCAGGCTTTTGACAAAATGTATTGGCTCACACGTTTTCATAAGGGAACGTTATTTCACGCAATAACTGCCAATGATATACTATCAAGTTTACAGTCATAGTTACTGGTACGTTCAGGCCCCGATTGCAAGTAGTTAGCGCCCTAGGCAAACAATCTTTAGCCGCCCCCCCCCCCCCCCCCGCTCGTTTTTCTGTTCTTCTAAAAAAAATTTCGTTTGCAAATTAAAGAGTACAGTTTTCAAGATTATGAGTTTTTAAATAATATCAAAGGAAACGCTATGTAACTAACACTACTTGAGTTAGAATCTTCGATTTAAAATACATTGCTCTTAGCTACACACATTACTCAGTTAATTTACATAAAATGTTTTTGAAAAAAATCCATACAGTATACTTTCCCAGTTGACTGTGAATGCAAAAACCAATCTCTTAAAACAACGTCTCTATTAGAAATAGTACTCTTAAACATGTTATGAGACAATGTTCTTTTACCATTTTTTTAAGTTCGCAAAGATTTCGAAAAATCCACCATTACGTTTTTGTTTTGGACAATGTTTAATATTATTCTCAACTACTGAATTTAACTTGACATTCCAAGTAGCAGGGTCATCTATAGAAGATGAATTAGGTAAGGTAACTTCAGGTTGTGTTTGTGAAATAGTTCCAAACGGCGGTTACGTCGCGCATTCCTATCTACGAAATGTCACTGTAAAATTTGTCACAAATGGAACATAATAATTTTTTTTACACAGTTGAAGTCTAAAATCTGCGGTAAATTAAGAAATATTTTATTTTTGGAGAATATTATGTATACCTACTTTACAAGTACTTTTGGTACTACGCTCGCAGTAACACACTTATGTCTTTTGTTTGTCTTACACTTTCAACAATTTCGTGTGTGATGTCTGTGTTCACTGAAGTTCTTTGCTTTCGTTTCATTGCTTCAGTTGTCAGTAAATATGAAGTTTTGAAGCTTCCACCTAATCAAAACTTCATATTTGTGAATATAATCAATACGGACGTTGTCAGTGACATTTCCTGAAATATATCGCGATATGCAAGATTTAATAGGCGACAAAAAGCTATGGCCAATGTACATAAGAAGAATTCTGTGGACTAATGATTTATTGGTCCAGGGATCATGCAATTTTCGTTCGAACAAAAATAAAAAATATTTATTGGTCCAGGGATCATGCTATTTTTCTTCCAACAAAAATCATTTTTGTGGTACTAACGATATTTTTCTGTAATGTGCAGCACCAAGTTGTTGAATGCGCCCTTAGTTGTTTTCCGTAGAGTCCAGCCACATCACTATAACATGGTCATTTGCCTCATTGAAGAACGAAATAACATCGTGAATGCTGTTGACCTCCATTTTGCTGTTTGAGCTGGCCGCTCAAGTTGTATGGACAAAGATAATGAGAATCCACAGTCATAGCACTCCCATTCCTCGGTGCTATAGCCTTGGACCTCAAGACATTAACAAAAGACGGCACCAGCAGCGGAATACGATATAAATGAGTCCTTAAGTATGTATTCATATTTCTCTAATAAAGACGGTATTTCTTAATTCACCACAGATTTTTCACTTCATTTAAGTAAAAGCAATTATGTTCCATTTGCGACAAATTTTACAATGACATTTTGTAGATAGGAATGCGAGATGTAACCCCAAACGGCTGCTGGACAACTTCAGGCTCATCGTTCAATTTAATACTAACACAGGGCCGATCAATTTGTATATCTAGGCCTTACAAGTCTCCTTGTGTAAAGTTAAATGGGACCGATGACGAAGTCGAAGGTTTTGTTACCTCATTTTGGCATTCCGATTCCGAAGCTGGAGTTGAACGAGTCAAAGTAAGGAACTTTCCCATTTTAGGCACTTTCTTAAGTCGTTCAAGTTCGTCACTCTGCGTTTTACCAGGGCGTTTTTTTTTTTTTTTTTTTTTTTAATTCAACACCACTTAAGATTTTACTCATGCTTAAATACCGAAACAAATGTAAGAATTACACGAGACAATGAGTTGGCTAGGTGAGGTTATCAGGTTGATGGTGAGCGGACGTAAACAACAATACGCACACGAACCGTCACGAGCCAATGGCAGACAGGGCTGTCTAGACTAACACGGTTGCCAAGCCAGCAACTACAATTGCCCACCCAGCACCCGCACGAGTTAAATAATACCTTTCTTATTGTCTGCAGTTATTAAATTTTCTTCATAAAATTAAAATATATAGATTAAATTCAGGTTTTAAAGTTAGCATAGTTTAAATTCTTTTATATAGACTAATAAAATAATTGGAATTTGTGGAAAGTAAAAGTAACTTGAGTGTAATGAATTTAAGACGTAATTCACACAGGCCATAATTACTCGATACGCCGGCCGCCGCCCCTCAAACACTGGCGCCCTGGGCAAATGCCCAGCCCACCCATTTGTAAATCGGGGCATGGGTACGTTGAACAACCTGCGCTACAGGAGGATCGGTCTCGGGATTCTCGCGAGTCTCGAGATCTCCGATGTCAGTCTCGTGCGAGAGCGTTGCCCATCACTACTTAAACCACTCATTCGTGTACCCACCAGTGAATGCAGTGCCAGAATGCATATACTTTATAATTAAGTCATAGCAAATAGCTTAATATGATAATAGTGGAATCTCCTGCGAGAAACTGGCGACACCGCTTCTGCGTGCCATCTAGCGGTTCGAGAGGCTAACTACTCTTGCTACTGCTGTGTCTTATTTGTACTTCAGATAGTTTTGTGCTTGTTATGTATCACGATTTTGGAAATGGCAGGAAGAGGAGTTATTTGTGCTATGTATAGGTGTTTTAATTACAGAAGGCAAAGTAATCGCAAGTCATTTTACAGATTTCCTAACGACAAAGTCCTGCGAGTATAGGCCTACCTGTGCCTGTATTTTTTTTTTCTATTTATGAGAACATACTGTCTTTAAAATATTGTTATGATTGAACCTATGCATTTAATCTATTTTTAGGTGTACTAAGTGGGTTGTGAAGAGCAGAAGGGCAGATTTAGATGAAATTCTGAGGACCAAAGGACCAGAACATTTAAATAAAAGCTATGTAGTGAGCTCGGACCACTTCTCAGAAAAGGATTTCAGAAACAAAAATCTCTTTTAAGCCAAGGGTAGGTATATATTTTCTTCTGGTTTTGCTTATCAACTTGCTTGAAGTACAAACATTGTATTTTTCCATCATTATAACTTTTATCACTAGTGAATGCCTGATTAAATCTTTATGTTTGTTACAGAATTTGCCCAGGTGCAGTGCCATCACTGTTATGCCACAATGTCAAACGGACAAACTTGAGGAGTAGCCCGAAGGGAAAGGAGAGCATGAATCTACCCCAGAAATTTCAGATGGGTTACCTGTACCAACAGAAAGTGCAGTCCAACCAAACCCCATGGCACTACAGCCCTTGAAAGGCCTTGGCCTACAAAGCGACCGCTGCTCAGCCCGAAGGCCTGCAGATTACGAGGTGTCGTGTGGTCAGCATGACGAATCCTCTCGGCCGTTATTCTTGGCTTTCTAGACCGGAGCCGCTATCTCACCGTCAAATAGCTCCTCAATTCTAATCACGTAGGCTGAGGGGACCTCGAACCAGCCCTCAGGTTCAGGTAAAAATCTGACCTGACCGGGAATCGAACCCGAGCCCTCCGCTACCCCTACACCACGGGGCCGGCTGAAAGTGCAGTCCAGGAAGATTATAAAGTGCCCGCAGAAGAGAGACTGAGTAAATGCTGTTCAAACTTAATCTTGAAATATAGGAATTCTCAGAAGTTGCTATCCAAGTACAGATCAGTGAATGAAAGTTTGAGAAGAAAACTGTGTGCTGCAGAAAAATCAGTCGAAGTGTAACTGTGAGAAAAGTGTTGTGGACAACAGCGTTGCTCAGAACTTTATAAATTTTCAACCAAATCAAGGGAACCGTGAAGCTCACGGTCGAAGATATTCGAGTACTGACAAAAGTTTTGCCTTAGATTTGCATTATTGTTCACCAAAGTCAAAAGTTCATGCAAAACCATTTTTCTTTGCCAAGTACCAGGTCATTAAGAAGCTGGTTACAAAATGCTCAAGTGGAACCTGGAGTAAATAAAATGGTTCTAAGCTTGCTGGAAATAAAAACTAAAAAAATGAGAATGGAGGAGAAGGTTATTTCACTGGTATTTGATGAAATTTCCATCAAGTCATCACTGGCATATGATCCTCAGAAGGATCAGCTGGAGGGATGAATGAATGTAGTGTAGGTATATGTAACAGCTTGCAAAATTCCTGACTGACAAGTATTTCAAAGTCCTTGTAAAGGCACATGTGAATAGATCCAATGACTCAACAGTGAAAAATATTGCCTGTAAAAATACCAAGTTTAAAAAGATATTGCATGCGTGATTTGCTCTTGAAGACTGTAGGTCCTAATCATAACATGACGATCTAATGTTTTAATTTTATAATACATTTGTTTTATTCTTATTACTGGTTCATTCAGAGCAACATCAACCTTTATCCTTCCCTATATTATGTTACAACAACGACGCAAACGTCTTAAAGTCTGTATTTCGTTGGGTTGGAGGTCGAAATGTGCAGTGTTGGAATACCGCGTTATGTTAGTGTTCCCTGCGAGCCGCTAGATGGCAGCACTACGTGCTGTCGCCGCTGCTCTGCGTGCTAAGTGAAGAGAGTTTCCAGTATTATCATATTAAGCTATTTGGTCATAGTGCGTCAAAATAGACCTCGGTAGAAATGAACGCCCTAGTCGTTTCTTGACACGTATTTACGAAATAGAGAAGGCCCGTGGTTGGCTATTCTCATACTCTGCACAAACATTCAGCTCCAACTACCTGTAGTCCTTCGACATGCTGCTCGCAACACAATGCGAGGACAACGCTCTCGAGATCTCTCAAAAGAGAGCCTGCGCTAGTCCCGAGAAATCTCGAGACCTCGTCTCAGACTACGCAACACTACTGTGCGCCTCTAGTATCCGGATAGGTGTGTGCGTCTTAGCAGTTATTCACAAATTATACAGGATTATTCAGCTAAGATGTCCGCCTCAAATACGTCGTGAAGTTTTAAGATAATGCAATTCTCTTTTCACTTTCGTTAATGTTATTAAGGGGGCCATAGCTGAACATTTAGTACTTTTTTAGGCTCATGAAAAAAATTATTGGTTCACGTTTCCATATGAAAACATTTCATGCAATAACTGCGCATGGTATACTATAAAGTTTACACTCGTTGCTGGGATGTGGCACAGATTTCAACATAGGAAAATCAGTCCCGAGGTCCGTGACCGAGCGAGAGCATCGCCCATCACTACAAAACATAACCACTGCATGGAGGGGTAACAGCCTCTCGCTCGGCTTTGACGGTAGCAAACTGCTGCAATAGAGTTATCGCAAGACGTCCAGGGAAGAAACAAAAATATTAAGGTATATTTGATTTTTATATTTTCGAACTGTTACCACAGTGGAATCTAGCACGCTTCGCCACTGGGTGTCCGTAATGTCAATGCTGCTAAAACTTACCTGACACTGTAGAAACTACCCTCTACAGACAACCTTCAGTCCTAACTGCCTTCAATGTACACATTCTCAGGATCATAAACATATGAGAAAATTGGAAGATAGATGAAAATCTTCTCCAAACTTTTCACAGTTAAACAAAAAGCTACTTTCCGGAGAATAAGGTATTTTGATTGCTACAGCAAACGAAAACATTAATTGGGCACTTATAGGCTTAAAATATTATGATGAAGCAATATGTAACCGAACAACAACAATTAAAGATATGTACCCCCCAAGACAAGTTGGAAGACAAAACTAGTGGAAAAGCAACCTACACCTGCCTAGCTAAGAATCAATGTTGAAAAACAGGGAAACATTTCAATATTATGGCTTCATTAGGATAATTAGGAAAATGTTCATCCATTGTTCCGCTGTACATTATTATCTTTCACAACCTTGCCAAAACTTCATATTTAACCATAATTAGATATTAGGAATATTTTGAATACAATTATGGGTGTCTTTCCATACAAATGCAAAATTAATGAAGTTTAATTGACACTTCAAAATCAAGCATCTCCTGCAAAAAATTATTGCAAATTGAGAAGCCCCTTCACATTCTCCAATTGTAAATACATGTGAAAATGAAAGGTTATGTCTCCTTTGTTGAAATAAGAGCATGTTAATTTACTTTCAAACCTCTGCATTTCAAACGGCCAGCAGCAATATCGTTCTTATGAACATAATTATAAAACATGTTGCAAACAAATCAGACTGGAGAGCATCTTGTGTATGGTCCACTTTTAGGACACTAAGAGACGTGTAATTGGCACAGCAAGCTTCCACACATCTGTGCAACTCTAGGAAGAATAATTAAAGGTTGCCACATTCAACAACCAATACAGTAATTGAAAGGGGCCAATGCTAGATGAGAAAACTTCAACACAAAAATTTACACTATATTGCCATGAGGTACGGAGAAGATTAATTGGATACACACCTTACATGAAACAGCAAAGGGTATAAGAATGGCAAATGAGTAGCTTTGTCCATTTCTGTTCTTTCCGCCAGAGGCTGGCAGAAATTAAAAGGAGGAACTAGTAATGGTTATGATAGTGTCGAGTGGCTTCTGAAATACATCAAACAGAGTAGGCACCTACTACGCAGATACACATAAGATTTAGGTGGACAATTAGACCGAGCTGCTAGGCGACTCATTCTTCAATTGCAACTTCTTAGAAGAAACAAAATAAGCTAATGAAGTCCTCAAGTAGAAACTACGATATTTGGAAATTTATTAAATACTACGATAGGTTTTTAAACTTTTATTCAGTATTTTCATAAAAAGTAAACTTTGCCACTGTACAAGATAGAAATAAAAACAATGTAAATAGAAATTTATAATAAAACTACTTCAAAATAAAAATAGCTAAAAAGTAAAGTAATATAAAAATTGTCTAAAAAAGTCGCATTAAAGTCTTTACATTCAATCCATGCAATTTGTATTTTTATCAAAGATGGGAGACAAGGATCAGTAGGGAGTGATACACATAAGAAAACCACTGTTTTGCTGGACTTCAATTAGGAAATTTTGATCTTTATTTCCAAAAATTTCTTCCCACCGGTGGACTGGCCAAATAATGCCTGGAAATACAGAAAAGCACTTTGTACAATACAACCATGTATATGCCACCTTAAATCACAACTTTCACTTCTCTAAAAGTAATCCATGCTCAAACAGGGTTTTGTTCCAGGTGATTTTAAAGAACAAGATACAGTACTATTCATGCTTTAAGAGAATTTTTATTAATATGCTAAATAAGATCCTACAAAATCTGTTTTCTTGCAAACAAATGGGGATATATCGTCTCCTGCACCTTTTCCTATTAAAATAGCCCTTCCAAAACCCCACCAAACATCTGCCTAGGCAACAGAACACTTGAGAATGGAAGCATGGCATAATGAAATAAACCAGAATGCTACAAGAAAAGAAAACCTTTCGAAGTCTAGTTGTTGTCAAACCCATAATGGGTTTAGCTGCTTTAGAATAATTCTGCTGAGTGCTGGCAAAATGTAGAGAAATGAATTGTAAAATGAATGTAATGAGGAAATATGCTCTATTATCTACCCAGAATAGCACAGCATGTAATTGATAGGTAAAGAGAAACTGCATACACGTACACAGCGCCATTACGAAATTAGTTAACATGTTTAAACCTGAGCCTGTTATCAAGGCCAGGATCAAGTATGATCCACAATATTAAATTAAACCCTTCACTTACACTAATTCATATATATATATACCTAAACATATAATACAATTGAATCAAAATTGAAGATCAAACTAATCAACATACAAATAATGACACCAGTTTAGTTTATCAACACGACACGACAAATATCAAGGTATTTAGTCTGTCAAGAGACTAATTTAATCGTAAACCAAGACAGAAATCTGTCGCAACAAATCACTGTAGAAACCGAGGTCAGACGGGCTAACCTCTCCCAAAACTGGAGTCTCGCAGTGAGAGTCCAAGGAACAGCACAAAAACGCTGGCTGAGGATGCCTGGAGAATCAAGTGCTCATCATGTGCCGATCGGCGCAGAATAAGAATTCGCAAAATCACAATATACGCAGCAAGTCCAGAACCCCTAGGGTGCGATCAGAACCTCGATACTCACACCATCAAAACTCGAGGCAATACAGAACAGCACTAGACTTAGATCAAGTCTGCTACATTCATTGGCATCTCGACGATGCGGGTGTTGTAGAATTGTTCAATGTCCTTCAGCGTACGTTTGTCTTCCTCGGTGACAAAATTAATGGCAACTCCTTTTCGACCAAACCGACCACCACGGCCAATTCTGAAAAGATAATGGCAACTGTCAGCAACTTCCACATTCAACTGCAAAGTATAGTACATTCAGAGTAGAGACAACTGTACCTATGAATATAATTTTCTCGATTTGAAGGCAAGTCATAGTTTATGACTAACGAAACCTGCTGTACATCAATTCCACGAGCCAAAAGATCAGTGGTGATCAGGACACGACTCGAACCGGTTCGGAACTGTCTCATAATCACATCACGTTCACGTTGCTCCATATCTCCATGCTGTAACATACAAATAAAATCAGTCTAGAAGACTAAAATAAAAAGGTAAAATATTCTACAATGTGAGTGAAGTCCATATACAGCCCAACTAAGGTATACTATGAATATATTTACAGGTGGTAGTGGTGGTGATTTTTGTTGTAAGAAGAAGCACAATACAGTAATAATCCTCTCTGAACAACAGTGCAAAAATTGTATTAATGGAAGTATACCTAATTATTCAAGTGGGCATATTATTGTTCTGAACAAGAGTTTTCCCCATTCGAAGAGTTATAGTACACAGCAGTGGCTGCTCTCATTTAAAAAGATGTTTCCAGAACTACATGAGAATTGTCAGGCGTTAGCCACATGTAAATAATAATCCTGATTCACTGAACCATCAAAAACATGATTTAAACAGGTATTTTGTTATCCTATTGTAACCATAATGTGTGTTAGATGTCCAATTTATTGGAAGAAGTGTATATTCTCCCAGGGCCAAAAATAAATATTCTGGTCTTTGCAACTTTGGTAGGTAGCACACATGCACATCCCATCGTCTTGAAGTCTTGTTCTACTATTACCCTTCATGGTATTTCAAAGAAACTAGAAGTTCTAAATACTCTAAAATAGAGAATAACCCAACTTTGCTAAACCCAAATCTGGCTAACTGAAATGGTGAACAATATAGATGAATAATTTTCAAGACCAGTACACAAAATCGAGCAGACACTTCAGATAACACCCCTCAGTCAAAAGTTAAAGCCGTCCTAGGAAAAGAAACTGGTGATAGACTGGAAACATACGTTCACTGCTCATAGCTGGGAAACAAACCAAAAGAAGATGGAAGGAAAAGGCGTGACTACCGAAAGGGCAAAATATCTGTTCAACAACATTCAAGAGTACTGCACAGCAGAAATAAGGGATTTGTAGGGCCCAGAGCCAGGCGACGTTAAAACTGCTAAACCTTGAACAAAAGGAAAAGGACACAGTAATTAAAGAACACTCCAGAAAAATGAGCAACAATTCAATTTTGTTACTACAGGATACAAGACATTAGCATAGAACAATACTCCCATCCCCTAGTTCTGGATCTCCTGAAACTAGGGAGAGAGCACTCTTTTATTGCAATTCATTAAATGCATTATATTTTCCTCCTATAATTATTTGACTATTACTACAACAAATATAACGTCTAGGACAACATGTATCTTACCTTATTTAATGCTTAGATTAGTAAAGTAGATCCTTAATTAGATACAGACTAAGTATATTCAGAATTTTTTAAAAAAAATATCCAATATTATTAGCATTATTGCTATTGTATTATAATTGTATCCTAATCTTGTTTGTACATACAAGCACAGAAATGGTGTCCCGACGTAAACAATCAACACTGCCCCACTCCAGTACTGAAAGGTGGCGAGGGAGTGAAGGGGTAGTGTCGAAGGCCACTCCAGTACCGAGAAAGAGGGGAGGGAGTGAACAGGTAGTGCTGAAGGCAGTGTGTGTGTATTGCTATACAACCACCACTGTGCCCATTTCAATCACAACAGTCTTGTAGCGGGCTGTCTACCTGCAGCAATGTGATAAGCGTGGAGGTGGGGGTATACCATGCTTTGTTTATACCGGGACACCATTTCTGTGCTCGCATGTACATCTTAAGACAGAACGTATGCATATAAAAGTGCTGCAGAACAAACTTCCTGCTACACATTTTCAAATTTTGAAAGTTTACATAATAAATTTCCAGAGAATAAAACTCCTAAATATTTATGAAAATTATTTTAATACACGAAGCTGATATTCCTTTATCCAGTGAAAGTCAATTTTCTTAAATCCTTAAATACAGTACAACCCCAATTTCGCATGACCTCTATTTTTGGTTAAAGGCTGCAATATATGGCCACACATGTCAGATCTACTAGCATTTTTCAAAACACTAAGATTCAAATTCTGATGTCAAATTTTTCCAACAAGCATAGACTTCAACAACACAAATTATAAAATTACAAGGCAGAGAGTTTTTCTGGTGTTGGTGCCTCTCTTATGGACTTGCATAATTTATCGGAGGGATCTAAGTACCCAAAATTTCACGTATTCTCTGGGAAGCTTATGACTGAGGTAAAACTCGAGCTATTACGAGACTGCAGTATTCAACCAATCCTCCAAAACGTTCAACAGCTTCCTCAAAAGGTGCAGATAATGGTTAAGTCCAAGCTTACGTGTGTTGCCCGGCCAGCTCTAGCAAAAGTCAGGACTTTAAGGACCACGGATCCAGCTACGAAGACTGCAGAAGCCATCGGGTCATTGTTTGATCCTTGGCATGCACCTAAGAACGTATCTTCTACAGAACTGTTCCAGTTTTAAGAAGAATGCCCCATTTGTTGTAAGAGGATGGAGTCTCAACAGTTTTTAGAGGCTCACAGCATTTACCTGACTGCCATCAAGAACGAACTGCCTGAAGAAGATTATGTGAATGTGAAACGTACCGGAGAGCCTCATGGGATTAAGGCTTGCTTGCCAAGACTATGCAACTGTTGCATTAAAATGTGTGTAGTACCCATGTTCAAATGTGGATTCTGAGAAACCATTTTCAAAAATGTATTGTATCTTGTATTCATTTAAAATGTATTTTTCAAGATGCTGTATGGAAGTGCATGTAAAATAAAAAGGCAACTTCCTTGTAAGTTTTCCTCACTCTTCCATAGGCAAGTTTAACAGTTTACCTGCCACTTTGTTTTTTAATTTTATAATGCACTTATTGTACAAACGTGATTGCTTTGCAACTTAAACTGTTTTGCCAAAACATAAAAATAAAAACACAAACCACCTTTTGAATTATAAATCAACAAATAATTAAAGAATAAAAACTTTCTAACACCTCTATTCTTTGTATTGAATAGGTAGATATTAAATAACATACAGTAGAAGTCCGTTATAGCGAGAATTCATAACAGCGAACAATTTACACGCTATAACGGATTGTTGTTATATCCGATTTTGTATAAAAGTCGGAACCCCCCCCCATGCACATTAAAATCGGTATGAAACGGCAATCAGTTTGTTCAAAACTTGTGTTTCCGCAGATGATTTCAACACTGCGGGTTACTTGTTTGTTATTTTTCGAAATCCGATACTACGTGAAAGTGTACTGTGTGTTTAATTTCATTCTGAAAAAAAAAATATACTACCGTATTTTTCCGAATCCAAGATGAACCCCACTTTTTCCTTCAAAATTTAAATCAAGTTCATGTACAGTAGGCCTACGCATTTTTAGACGCCGAACATCGACTTTCGTCATGCCGTACTATTTTTTTTTTTTTTGCGGCTGCACAATTATTCTTTATTTCCGCGGGTTTAAGGACCATTAACTTAAAATTGGCATCATAATACCGAAGAGAACCCGTTGAAAATTTGCCGGCAAAACCTATTCCATGCGGCTCTACAATACGACGATCCATCAGGAAATTATTCTTGCTGTCTATAAAACTGTTACTTTTACTCAGCGCCAGATAAAACCAGTTACCGCTACACGCACGTCTCGCGTGCCGGGTTCGGCCAAATTATTCAGTCGCTAGCGATGTATAGGCCTAATCGCGGACATTGAAAGTCAACGAACGAGTTTATTGCGCCACGGTATGGCCATTCCGCCCTTGCGTTTTTCGTGCACATACCTCACAATTTCATCTTCGACTTCTTTAAAGCATCCTTGTTGCAGACCATTGAATGTATTTTTTTTACAGTACGTTTTTTAGCTCGGTCTTCACGCTAACGCCAAATATTGGCTTTAGTTAAGCCTATGCCATATTTTCTTGCGGCTACACACTTATTCTACATTTCCGAGTGTTTAATATCCATTAACTTAAAATTGGCATCATAATATCAACTAGAACCAGTTGAAAATTTGCCAGCAATACCTTTTCCACGTATCTTTGCAATACAACTATCCATCACGAAAATATTCCTGCTGCCTATAAAACTTAATTTTACTAAGCGTCAAGTACAATAGACGCGTTATAACTCCGCCACTGAGTAGCCATAGCCTTTCTAAGAATTCGAAGGGTTGTATGTTTTGATGCCATTCTGCAAATCTGAGAAACGTTTTTGTAGAGGCTAATAGAACGCTATTCTCTCTTCACTATTTCCAGAGATCCAATGACGTTACACATACAACAGGTTGTCGCAGCTAGCGATGTATAGTAAACAAGCGGGTGTTTATTGTCAACGAGTTCTGTGCGCGTGTGAAAAGAAGCAGCGTGGTTACCGCGGTAGTTTCCACTGGTATCCATTAACTTACTGTTAGGCTGCGAATGCAACAACC
Organism: Anabrus simplex; assembly: GCF_040414725.1. Classification (NCBI taxonomy): domain Eukaryota; kingdom Metazoa; phylum Arthropoda; class Insecta; order Orthoptera; family Tettigoniidae; genus Anabrus; species Anabrus simplex. Next base: position 289,945,167 of record NC_090271.1, read on the forward strand.
CTTGAGTTTTCGCATGAGATTCTGAGAAAAAAAAGTCTCTATTCGGAGAAATACGGTATCACACCAGAGGTTTCTGTGGCAAACACCTCAGCTATCTTCTTCAAACAGCGTCACCTAACCTAACCGTAAATGTACAGTATCATGAAAACATATTTAAAACGCATGTAGAGAAATGATAACCACCTCGCGAAAAATGTACATGTAAACAGCCTTTCCAAAATTAAACTAGACGCGAGAAGATATGAAATATCTTCTGAAATCAGTGATGCACTCTGCCATACCTTAAAGTGTATCACATTCTTACATAATTTCCGTATATGCCGGTAACATTAAAATTAAGATATCGTTTACTTCAGTCTTTATTTTTAATGAGTTAACAACTGCTATCGGCCGCGTTATTTACGCATTTGTTACGAAAACATGTTATCCTCTTTCATTTCGAATTTTCTTTAGAGAACAGCAGTCGCCTTTGAATGTCAACGAGAGAGCTCGCAAATGCACAAAGTGAGAAAACTATACTGTACCGAAGATGATCAAACGTTTCAGTTCAAACTTCAAGTGCCAGTAGAGAAGTGATAACCTTCTCGCTATAAATTTTAATAACAGCCTTTCCGTAATTTAACCAGACGCGACAAAATATAAACTAACCTCTAAAATCAATTAAGCACTATGCCATATCTTGAGGTGTATCCCATTCTTACTTAATTGCAGTATTTAGCCTCAAAATTAAGTAGTAGTTTAGTCAGCATTAATTTTTAACGAGTTAACCGTTATCGGACACATTTACGCATTTATTACGAAAATATGTTCTCTTTCATTTCGAATTTTCTTTACGGAACAGCTGTCGGCTGGTATTACTAATCGACTCCGATATCGCCTTCGAATGTTGACGAGAAACCTCGCTAGTGCACATAGCGAGGAAACGATCTGGAAGGTAATTGATCGCATGCAAGATCATCGCTGTGGTGCATAAATATCGGTAACGGAAAATATCGCGCGCGCTTAATCGCTCGTAATAACGGATGCGCCAGTGATAGGGCTCTCTCTGTAACCGAAGGACGATACACAGTTTAATATAGGAATTTTGAAGGCACCGAAAAAATCGTCACTATAACGGAGTTCTCGTTATATGCCGTACTCGCTATATCGGACTTCTACTGTACTTTGTATTTACGTACATTTCAATACGGACCTAACATGAGAATTATAACGTGTATCTTTTTGTTTTCGAGAGTGTTGTTGCTTGGCTAAAAGTTATTCCTGATGATATGTAAATCAGCAAGTTCAGTGGCATTATAATTAGTATTACACTCAACAAAAGTAATGAATTTATTTAGGGACTCTGCGGCTTCTGCCCAGTTGATTCTCTCCTTTTCTTCGGTTTCCTCATCTGAGTCACACTCTTCAAGATTGTGTATAGGTTGAGGGTTTAATACACTTTGGATAATGTCCTCATCGGTTAACTCCTGCTCGGTATGTTCATTGTTATCCATTTGAATCCACTCCGTGAGTTCCTCTTCAGATATGTTATCCAAAGGATTGTTGTAGGTTACACTTCTTACAACATCCAAAACTTCATACACTGATTTGGGATGTTGTTCCTTCTCAACAGTCTGGGGTGTTGAATCAAATGCAGGATCAGCAGTTCGCTAAAGTTTTCCCCAGCACCGTTGTAAAGTAACTCTTTTTTTACTTGAGCCCAGCGCAGTGCAACAGCATACATGGCATCTTGTACATAATTTTTTTTTTGAAATTTAGTTACCTCACACTCAGTAATTATCAGGCTGCAAACAAAAGAACTCCTATAAAAACAATGAAAGTTCAGGATTAGCCCTTGATCCATTGACTGAATCAGCGACATAACATTAAGCAGCAGAAGTGCAGCAAATATACTTCCAGAAACTTACTGAGCTACTGGTGCTTTACAGTTGTCCAAAAGAACGATGGCTTTGCTGTCTTTTGGTAGACCAAGCTTCCTCTGACTTGCAGAACAAAATGATGAAAGAACCAGTCTTTGAATAAGGTGACAGTCATCCACGCATTTGAGTGTCATAATGAACGGGCAAGTTCGTAACATTTTTAAATGACCGAGGTTTTCTAGATTTACCAATTACAAAACGAGTTATTTGGGTCGCTTCCAGACGCATTTGCACATAGCAAAACCATCAATCTGTATGTTTTTTAAACCCTTTTGCTGCCTTTTCACCTGCCGCAGCTAGACTAGATGTTGGTAAGCACCGCCATAGTAGGCCTGTTTCATCAGCATTGTAAATCTGATCAGCTGTTAGATTATTAACTGCGATTATTTTTTCAAACTCGTCTTTGTACTTTTCTGTTGAACCTTGGTTTGCTGATGTGTCTCCGATTACATGAAGTCTTCGAATTCCATGACGAAACTTAAAGTTTCTGAGCCAACCATCAGAAAAATTGTATTCACAGTCTGCAACACCTCAGTCTTGTCCAAATTTCTTTGCCTTTTCAATAAACATTGGCCCCGTTACCGGCTTTCCTTCAGAGCGTACTGCACTGAACCATTTGTACAATAAGCTATCTAATTGTTCTAGTTTTGGTTTTTTAAATGTTTGCCTGGAAGCCAATTTTTCAGTAGCTACCGACTGAGAAGCAAATTTCATTACGTTATCGTTTTTAATTGTTTATGTCGTAAATGGTTGACGATCCAATATTAAATTCATTAAACAAACGATCACCTTTCTCCAGGTGTTTCATGATTTCCAGTTTCTGGTTGATGGTCAGAGTTATGTGCTTACGTTTCTCTCCTGATTGGGAACTTTAAGGTTTTGGTTTCGAGAACATCATCACTGCTTAAATACCAAGAAAACTTCCACAGGGCACTTTGATACGTGTGTTCACTACACTACTGCACTACTGTAATACGGATCCTAGATCGCAAGAAAAAATACCATAAGGAAAAGTGCTGGCAATCAAAACAATGAACCTGTGTGTGGCGAGAGCCAACAATGCCGATTGTGTCCAACAATAGCAGACGCGTAGTAGACCCTTCCGGGTGGTTTCGAACCGTGCCGTGCGCTTTTACTGTCACAAACGTAAAAAAAAATTAAAAAATTAAAAAAAAAAATGGAATGGTGCCGGACCAGCGGGCGTTCCGGACTGTTGGATGCCGGACTAATGGAATTCTACTGTAATCCAAAAATCTTGATTTGATACCAAAGAGCCCTCCTGACTTCACTATGCAGTGAACAATAATGATTATGAAATACTACATTATCCACCCCTCTTGTATATCTCGAGAAGTAATTTTACAAATCACTCAATGGAGGAAGCAAATAACAGGAAATACAGTCCAAACCAGTTATAATTACTCCGAAAGGACTGCATATTAACTGTTGTTAGAGGCGATAGTCACATGTATCAGTTTTTTTGTTGGTAAAAATGTCATATCTAAGTTACAACTTCAAAAAACATAATGAAATAAGTCCTGTATTTGTAACAGTATTTGAGGAGTCCGACCGAGAGGAATTTTTCTTCTAATGTTTACACAGCACGTACAGCAATAAGTTGTCAGCACAATATAAAATGACAAGCAAGGAAAGAAGCAGCAACAATGTAAACTGATCAATAATTTTGCACACGATCATGGCTAATAAATGAGATGGTCTATGTCCGTCCAATTTGTACAAATCGTTGAGTGTGACACACACAATTCCTTCGCGATGCTGATGTTTCTTAATTTTGCAATCAATGCAACATCTTCACAGCGATGCTTGCCTTGACTATTTAAGAGACAGATTTGAAACCTACAATCTACTGAAAACAGTTTGAAAATAAACACTGGACTATAACAGTCTACATTCCTCCGAAAATGTGATTAAAAATTAAGCAGTTTTATACAACATGACTTAACAAGCAATGTCGTACTAAGCGATTTTTAAATATACAATATATAAGATTTGGACAGGACCATTATATGTCGCCGTTATATACAATAGGTCATTAAAAGCGATGTCGCAATGAACTGTTCCAGCTGCATATAGATTTATACGTAATACAATGTATTCTACACTTTTCTCAATAAGAGGAAATAACTCCCAATGACTAAAGATGTCAATCAAAAACAACAATCTTACCATAGCTGACACAGTGAAGTCTTTCCGATGCATATTTTCAGTTAGCCAGTCTACTTTACGGCGAGTATTGCAGAAAATTACAGCTTGCGTAATACTTAAGGTATCGTACAAATCACATAAAGTATCAAACTTCCAATCTTCCTTCTCCACGTAAATGTAGAACTGCTTGATACCTACAAAAATAAGACAAAAACAGATGACATCACAGATTACATCCATTTACTTTTAAAATGTGACAAAGAGATGATTAATGTCAAGTAAGCTGTTCTGAGTGGAAAATGGCACCCTTAATAAAATACTTAAAAACTATTAAGACCCTTCAGTCAAACGATAATAGTTCTGACGTACAGCATAAGTTTGCTACAACAAATAAGGCATATAGCGAGAACCCCACGAGTTTTTTCCCTGTCCCTTGAAATTTCCTACATTAAACTGTGTGTTTTTCGGTTACAGCAAGAACCCCATCACTGATGCATCCATTATTATGAGCAATTCACCGTGCATTATTTATCCTGTTGTAGTTATTTATGAACTCGAAGTGATTATATGGAATGAGACTGATCATCTTCGGTATCATTTTCTCGCGTAGTGCACTAGCAAGCTCTCTCAGACATTCGAAAGCGATGTTGATTAGTAATATCTGTTAACCGAGCTACTGTGAACAAAATTGGAAATTAAAGGAGGGCATTCTTTCGTAATAATCTTGATAAATAATTTTCATTTCCATGTTGATGCTACTTCATAACTACCTTTAAAAAAAAGTTCCACCAAATCAACACTTGTTAAGTACTGAACTAGTTTATTACACTAGAGGGCCAGTTTTAACTCATCATGGAGCTAACTTCACCTCAAATATTAAAAATAAGAGCCATAGTACATGTGTACAGATAAGTTACAAATAAAATATCATGCTCCTTAATGTAAACAGCCAAGGGTTCTGGAAAAAATTCTTCCTCAATGTCCTGTTATTTCCATTTATAAAAATGTCTTTATTAAAACTCATATTGAAAGTACTGTATAATCTTGAATACCACGCGCCACCGAATAAGACCGCACCCTTATTTTGAAAGAACAAAATTTTAAAAAGGGATGCCAAAATTATTTACGATACCATGCCGTCAAAATCCACGAACACAGCAGCTGAACTTCCGGGCGCTGAATACGACCAGTTGGTGTCAGCGTGTGATTATCAGCCGCCATCCATTCTGTACAGAGCTGTTTCAAGGCTGCTTCAATGGACGGTTCACGTAGACATCCCGCCCGGAATGACTGCTAGGTCTGTTTTTTTGCTTCAGAACAATGTACGGCGGCAATTTGGTTCCGTCAGCGAGAATAAACAACATTACCGTACACCGTTGTTTTTCATTACCACCTGTTCTAATGGTAACACTTTTCGCACCCTTAACATTCACAGTCCTGTCACCGAGCTCGATAGCTGCAGTCGCTTAAGTGCGGCCAGTATCCAGTAATCGGGAGATCGTGGGTTCGAGCCCCACTGTCGGCAGCCCTGAAGATGGTTTTCCGTGGTTTCCCATTTTCACACCAGGCAAATGCAGGGGCTGTACCTTAATTAAGGCCACGGCCGCTTCCTTCCAATTCTTAGGCCTTTCCTATACCATCGTCGCCATAAGACATATCTGTGTCGATGCGACGTAAAGCAAATAGCACAGTCCTGTCCACTTGCATTTCAAAGTTCTACGATCACTCGAACTACTTTCAGTTTGTCACTTGCAGTAAAAGATCGCAAACGCTTTGTGGAATTCATGTTAATACTCTGAGAACGAGCGTGAGAACGACGCCAAGCGCGGAAGTAGTGTATACCGAGAACGGAGAGAGCAGTTATCAAGCCGCGCTGGCGGTGATGCCCGATTTACGCGCATTAAGAAAGATAAATTTCCCAAAATTTTAAAAAAGACCCGCACCCAATTTTGGAAGCGATATTTTCAGAAAAACAGTGCGGGTGGTACTCGAGATTATACGGTAACTAATGTTACAAAATAAAAGTTATGCTGCAATATGAATGGAATCCTTCCTTGCAGTCCAACACTTCTGTGAAATATGGATATATCAGTCTTATACGGGTTATAACAAACTTATGTCAAATGGGCTTTATTTACATAGATCTGTCTAAACTTATCAATATATTACTGTTTTTGGCAGGAACATCCTTTAAGGTGAATATTGCTTGTAAATATATGCGTGGAAAAGAAGTAAACTTTGTAGATCGTACAACTCGTGGTGTTGAAAATATGTGAATGTATAAGAAAGGAGAAAAATGAAAGAGAGCCTTTATAAAATATTGTTGGGAAAGCATACAGATCATTACATATCATAATGAGGCTACTTAAAGGATGCAACAAAGAATTAAAAGAAAAAAGTTACTTGAGTATGGTTCGTCCATTATTGGAATATGCAAACAGTGTTTGGGATCCTCACCAAGAATACCTAATAAAAGAAATAGATAGTGTGCAGAGGAAAGCACCAAGATTTGTAACAGGGGATTTCAGGAGAATAATATATAAGTAATAATAATAATAACGTAAACGTTTCCACCTTTTCAATACAACAATATATTCACAAAATTACAAATTATATGGTACTAGTTTCGACCCATCCAGGGCTGATGATGACCCCTGGATGGGTCGAAACTAGTACCATATAATTTGTAATTTTGTGAATATATTGTTGTATTGAAAAGGTGGAAACGTTTACGTTATTATTATTATTACTTATATATTATTCTCAGTTCAATACGGACCAAAAACATGAAATTCATAACCATCAATTTCAGGAGAAAGAGTAGTGTATCAGAAATGTTAAAGGAACTTGGGTGGGAAACTTTAAGTAAGAGAAGGGAGAAAACTAGACTTACAGGATTATAGAGAGCCTATACAGGAGAAGCAGCATGGGGAGATATCCGTGAGAGGCTTCAGTTGGAAAATAATTATATCGGCAGGACTGATCACAAATATAAAATTAGAAGGTATTTTAGCAGAAGCGATTGGGGTAAATTTTCATTCATTGGGAAGGGTGTGAAGGAGTGGAACAGTTTACCAGGGGTAGTGTTTGATCCTTTTCCAAAATCTGTACAGATATTCAAGAAGAGAATAAACAGCAACAGAGAAAATAAATGAAGTGTTAGAGGGCATTCGACCGGTGCAGGTTATTGTAAATAAAAAAATGTGTGTGAATAAATTAATTCCATCCCCTGGTCTAAGGAGTTTGGACAGCCAAAGTAGGGGACTGCCGGTAGGGGTGAAGTACAGTGGGGACTTTGAGGGCCCTGGGACCGCTACGGTAGCTGTGAAGGCCCTTCAGGAACTCTGAAAAGTGGTGGCAAAAGGGGCTCTAGTTAAGACGCAGCAGGTCGTTATGCTACTTAGGATCCAGAACGGGTAAAAAAAAATAGTAAATAAATAAATGCAATGTAAATATTAATGTTATACCAGTTTTATAGTATCATTTGAAGCAATTCCACATACTGTATATCAGTTGACTATATTTGTAAGTAGTACAGGAGATATTATAATTAGAATTTTGTAAACAATATAAATTTATTAAGGATGAGCTGTGTGTTTAATAGAAAACATTGTTAGCGTAAATTGTATAATATTGTATTATAGGAAAATTTTCTTCTCTTGTTAATTTAATATTTAGTGCTTGACAATGTATTTTAGTGTACCATTTGCCACCGAGGTAGACATCTCATTTGCAAATAAAGAGATTTTGATTTGAATATCCTAGCACTGAGCGTAGAACTTTTTTTTTGCTAGTTGCATTACATCGCACCGACACAGATAGGTCTTATGGCGACGGAAAGGGCTAGGAATGGGAAGGAAGCGTCCGTGGCCTTAATAAAAGAAAATGGGAAACCACAGAAAACCATCTTCAGGGCTGCCGACAGTGGGGTTCGAAACCACTATCTCCCGAATACTGGATACTGGCCGCACTTAAGTGATTGCAGCTATCGAGCTCGGTCCAACAACAATAAAGGAAATAAGTAATGTGAATATCAGCATGTTTGCAGATTATATCATTTGGACCACAACTCATAACAGCCCAAATCAGCAAATGCTTCTTGAACACAGAATGAACCAGGCACTTATAAAACTTGAAAAACTGGACTGAAAATAACAATATGGAAACAATACGTTATCGCAATCCTACTTTCAGTCTAAAATTCAATGATCAGGAACTTCCAAAAGGTGAAAGCAACAAGTACCTAGGGATCATCATGGACAAGAAGCTGAACTGGACCAAACACGTACAAGTGGAGAAGAAAGTAAACAGATGAAATTGCTGAAGAGACGAGCAGGAGCTACTTGGGAGAGCAATCAAGACACACTCATCAGAACCTACAACACTTACATAAAACTTATCATAAAATATGGCAGTGAAGTAGGGGAGACTTGTTACACAGGACAAGTTGTTATATTCCGATTTTAAATCGGCCACCAATAGTATACCCTAACCCATCAGACGGTGTCACTTGTCGGTCCGGTTCTCCTTTCAACCCCACCACTCGTAGCATTCAGCCAGGCAGCATTTATGTGAACAAATGTGAATTTTGTGTCTCCGAGTAATTTCTTTGTTAACAGAATTTTGTTTCATAGCTTCTAAGTATCAACAGATTTGGATTCAATAATTATATCAATAATTCATCAACATTTGAGGTACGTGACACTGTAATCACAAAATCTGAATTGTGATATATGGGATTGATGTAAGCTGCAAAGCAAAATTGCATCACAGGGGGCTAGTTGTTACAGTAAGCTGGGGGTAAGCTGTTAAACAGAACACTGTGATTGGTTTTATTTACATGATCATATTCACAGAATAACACGCAATGGACCGCAGGTAAAACCCTCATCCAGCAATAGAGCCAGTGAATGGCATAGCCTTCAACAAAACAGGCTGTTCTCATTTCCTGACAATCTCCAAAAACACCATTTCTGAGTAACAATTTCTGGCTGGAGAATTGAGGGGTCAACACCTTACTATCCTACCAATTGGCCAGTGTTTTGATTCCTGGCTCTGTAATGGAGAATTTCAATCCTGTTGCAAAAATGGGATATAGCCATAACAGGAAAACTCAGAATGTCTTTAAAAATACACACCTGTCCAACCTGATCTAATTTAACAAGGCTTTCTGCAATGAAGTCCACAAGTACAAATCAAAATTTTATCATACAGGCCTTGACTGAATCCTTACCGCTACCAGCTTATGTTTGACATAAAGAAATGTTTAATATTACTAAGAATATGTATGTATGACAAAATAACCTTTATTTCCTCCAGATCTGCACAGTGATGGAAGTGGCTTTACGTCGCACCGACACAGGTAGGTCTTATGGCGACGAAGGGATAGGAAAGACCTAGGATTGGGAACAAAGCAGCCGTGGCTTTAATTAAGGTACAGCCCCAGCATTTGCCAGGCGTGAAAATGGGAAATCACAGAAAACAATCTTCAGGGCTGCCGACAATGCGGTTCAAAACCACGGACACTTCCTTCCCACTCGTAGCCCTTTCCTCTCCCATCGTCGCCATATGACCTGTCTGTGTCGGTGCGAAGTAAAGCAACTTTTAAAAAAATCCCAGCTATACCACCACATTACAGACAGAACAAAATGAATTTTTGATTCTTTGGATATCGACCCATAATAGGTCATCATATGCATAGAATGCCAAGCATGTTTCAGTGGATTTTGCATCACTGTATAAAATTATTTACGTCTCAGTTTAAAAGACATGGAGGTAAAATTTGGTATGTGAGCTTGATATACTCCAAGGAATATAAACATGTGACTTGCATTTCAAAAACAAATTTTGTGGAATAATGTGCACAAAAATAGTATTTTTTTTATTTAAAAAAGGAAAAACATAATTTGAATTAGCACATTTTACACTAAACCCAGGAGTGCCTAAGTGAAGATATTTAACCTTAACTCATATCTGGGACCATATATACCAATTTATATTGTTAATGTAGGTCTACTTTCCAATTTATAAACTAATTTCCAAAAACATTGAACATGTGGAGTGAAAGACACGAACAGTGTAACCTTTCAACGATTGAATATTTTATGATTTTTGCAGAGTAACAGTAATCATTTGAGAGAACTGTGTCTAGCAGCAGTATTTGTTACTACAGAACAGTTCAGAATATAAGAACAACATACAAAATCAACTAATAGTGTCAGGAATGAAAGTTTTTTTAGTATTAAAAACTTCATTTTTTGTCCGTATTGACTCAAGATTTTACAATGCTTAGTAAAGCTAAAGGTTCCACCTATTCAATACGTTATCGTAATGGTCTATTTAGAACATCACATATTTATTTAACTTATCATAGGTTCGAATCCCACTATCGGCAGCCCTGAAAATGGTTTTCCGTGGTTTCCCATTTTCACACCAGGCAAATGCTGGGGCTGTGCCTTAATTAAGGCCACGGCCGCTTCCTTCCAACTCCTAGGCCTTTCCTGTCCCATCGTCGCCATAAGACCTATCTGTGTCGGTGCGACGTAAAGCCCCTAGCAAAAAAAAAAAAAAAAAAAAAAAAAAAAAAAAAAAAAAATACATCTTTGGTACCGGTTTCGGCAATCCACTATGCCATCATCAGCCATTGAGTTTTTTATAGCAAGGAACATTCAAAAATTTAAAAATATGCAATAGCAAGTCCTATTCTTACATGAAAAACATTAAAAATATAGCTAAATAGCATAGGCCCATTGTACTATACAAATAACATGTCTTTTTTGAAAAATACAATATTATTTAGTGCATCTAAAATTATTTTATATATAATTGGCAGTCTATGATTTGGTATACCTTTTGTACAATAGAATCATGTAAAATTGATAAAAGAATCTACTTTTTGCCATTTAACCAGTTTTTAAAACAACAAGTCCTATTTTACATGGAAAATATTAATGAAACCAACTCGAACAAAGCGCCATCTAGAAACACATCCTTACATAATATACAAACTCAAAGTCTACCTCAAAATCTAGCCCAATTTCATCAGCCATTTGTGAACCTATCAAAAGTTAACTTCGACCAAGAAGAAATAATAATGCTCTCCAAAGGACCTAAACATAATTGGCCTAATTACAACATCGCCAATAAGGCTAAACAACTAATTATTGAAACAGAAGCAGCCATCAGTAAAATGCCTACAGACATTCAAAACGAAGTTAGGTATGAAGCTAAAAAACAAATTAAAAACATCTTTAGCACACCAGCTATAGATTTTAACACAACCCAGCTTGAAAATAGAAAAAAGATCTGTCAACTTAAAAACAAAATAAAAAATTCAAATGTTGTCATCACAAAAGCAGATAAAGGTAACGCCACTGTTGTTTTAGACCAAACAGATTACATTACAAAAACACAGAATTTCTTTACAGACAAAACCTTCACAATCATAGATAAAGATCTAACGCAATCTATTCAAAGACAACTTAAACAAATTCTTAAAAATACAACATGCCTCTTTACTGACAGCGAAAAGAACAAATTAATTAATATGAACCCCAGTCTACCAACAGTAAAAGCACAACCTAAAATACACAAAAATGGTGTTCCTATACGCCCCATAATAAACTTCACACCTAGCCCTCTGTACAAAACAGCGCAGTTTATACAACAATTTTTAAGCAAGCATTATACATTTCAAGCTAAGAAATCAATAAGAAATACTTCAGAACTAATTAAGCAACTAGAAAATTTCAAATTACAGGCACATCATACCATGCATTCATTCGATATCACCAATATGTACGCCAACATCAAACCTGAAAAAGTTATACCAATCGTTCTAAAAAATTTGCGCACTCACAGCAAACTTAGTCAACTTGAAATAGATGATTTCAAACTAATCTTGAAGTTCCTAACTAATAATAATTATTTCATTTTCAACAAAGTAATTTATAAACAGGACGGACTAGCAATGGGTTCGCCGGCATCAGGTATCTTAGCTAACATTTATATAGATTTTCTGGAACACACTAAAATCATAAATAATAAGACATTCAATAATATAGCCTTCTGGGCCAGATTTATAGATGATACATTTATAATAATGGATCAACGCACTACCGACGCCCGTTCCACCTTAATACATCTCAACAACATTGATAATGATATACAATTCACAATAGAATCTGAGAGCAATAAAACCCTAAAAATTTTTTAGATCTAACTATTACCAGGCGCCCATCCTCTTTTGAATACAAAATATACAGAAAACCGACACATACAGCCACGACCATCAAACACGATTCTGAACATCCTCCTAGTCATAAAAGAGCTACATACAATAATTTAATACAGAGAGCATTTAATGTACCCATGTCCAATATAGAACGTAAAAAAGAACTCAACACTATACGCAAAATCGCATCTTATAATGGCTTCAACAAATGTTTTATAGAACGCATAATAAATAAATTTAAACATCAACCCAATACTAAATTACAAAAAGAAACACCCAAAACAAAAACATATGCTACTTTTACTTTTAACTCTGACATTTTCCGTTTAACCAATATTTTAAAAAAAAGAAATGTCAATATTGCCTTCAAAACCAATAATAGAAATTTAGATATTTTTTACAACTCAAAATCGGTTAATATACAAAACCCATTCGATAGATCAGGTGTATATAGGTTTCATTGCAACGACTGTACCAGTGTTTACCTTGGACAGACTGGGAGATCATTTAATATCAGATACAATGAACATGTCAATGCCATAAAATATAGAAAATTTTCGGCAATAGGTCAGCACATACAGGAATACAAACACAATTTTTACGGTATCAACAAGGACTTGGACATCATCGAAACAATAAATAAAGGCCCACTCCTAGACCTAACAGAACAATGTTACATTACTTTAGATCAATATTATAATCCCAATTACGATCTAAATGATATTTCAGAAAAACCTACAATTTTATTTGACATGCTTATTTCATTAATTAACAGTTTAAAATTTCCTAAAAATCAATCCGTATATAAAATATTACGTAGCGCGCTAGCCTACTATCCCCGGCAAAATCCACGCCCCCCTGACACACAAGCACACGCGAACGCAACCTTTCCTGCGTCCCCTTCCCCTACAGCTGAGCCGGCTGGTTGGCGTTAGAAATTCAGCAGTTGTTCCTCACTCTCTGCACGCTGTTACATTCAACCTGAGGTGAGTTTCATATCTTCAATTCTTTTCTATAGTACCGCGTATCGTTCTCAATAACTCATACTCATTTCACTATTTCCTTTTTAGGTCCGTACTGGTTCGAGATTAACACTATTTACGGCCCATTTCCATCTGGCACATAAAATAATATTCAAGATCTTAACCATAGTTTCGGCCTCAGCCACACAGTTATTTACATTGGAAAATACTAGAAGCAATACTCAAACAAGAAAAAATACATCAGGACTTATAGTCAAACAGACTGTTGTTTCAATAAGTTTTAAGGAAGAAGAACCTGTATTTATTATCTAAAACAGTATAAGTCGCATATTATGAGGAACTAAGAAACTGTGTTAAAAATGACAGAGGTTTTTATAGAAACATCAAATTTCCTGTGTATCAACTATATCAAACCATAGTCTTTTTAAGCACCTAAAAAACAATTCTAGATGCACAAAAAGATACTTTATTTTTAACAAAACATGTTACTTGTATAACATTAAAAAAGGGTTAATACTAACTAGCCAAGTTTTAATATTTTCCATGTAAAATAGGACTTGTTGTTTTAAAAACTGGTTAAATGGCAAAAAGTAGATTCTTTTATCAATTTTACATGATTCTATTGTACATAAGGTATACCAAATCATAGACTTTGCCAATTATATATAAAATAATTTTAGATGCACTAAATAATATTGTATTTTTCAAAAAAGACATGTTATTTGTATAGTACAATGGGCCTATGCTATTTAGCTATATTTTTAATGTTTTTCATGTAAGAATAGGACTTGCTATTGCATATTTTTAAATTTTTGAATGTTCCTTGCTATAAAAAACTCAATGGCTGATGATGGCATAGTGGATTGCCGAAACCGGTACCAAAGATGTATTTTATGATAAGTTAAATAAATATGTGATGTTCTAAATAGACCATTACGATAACGTATTGAATAGGTGGAACCTTTAGCTTTACTAAGCATTGTAAAAGGAATGAAAGTGTAAAGAACAGATTGAAATATACTATGGGCGGAGCATCAGGTTGAGGTAGGCCTACGGTTTTAGGCTTTGGGATTTGATGAAAAATGGTGGGGATGGACAACATTACTTTCAGGGAATATGCATTCAGTCCCAAGAATCATCTAATTCACTGTCACAGTCATTTTCATTAGCACTGTCACTATAACACTTTGACATTGCACAAAATGTTTCAAGCCCATTAGCCAATGGCACGGCTCCATTATTCTCTGGTGCGCTACCAGAAGACCCCAAAAATATCAATCATCACTTTCGATAAAATTAGAGTCGCTTACATCTTCAAAGCAACCCAAAAGTTCCTCAATTTCTTCTCCCGAATTAGGCCTAAGTGACGACATGCCTTATTGCGATAAATGTACTATTTACAACTTTACTACTACCTAAATAAATTGCTAGGTGATTACAACTGCAGTAAATAATAACACACTTAATATATTACGATAAATAACTCAAATGTGTCAATTAGAACGCAAAATTATTGAAAACAAGTCACAACAAGCGGACATAAACAAACAAGGAGGCTGCCATATTGGATCATAGATGTCAAGCGCTCACAGATCATACACTTTCAATCGACGAGTAAACTAGCAAAAATGAAGCTATGTCAGTGACATCTAATGACATAAGAAGGAATTACAAACATTCTACCTTCCTTCTACTTGATTTGTGGCGCAATCTAGCGCCTTACTACATAACTACACCACTTATAAGAGGGTGCCGATGGAATCGGCATCCTGGCATTTTTTGTACAGAATGTAAGTGCCGATGCATCGGCATCTTGGCACTGTAAGAGTTAATGAACTTGAAAGCCCACCACAGTTATCACCACGGACTGACAGAATGAGCAGACTTAGATTTAGCCTGTTACTGAATCCGAAAATAGAGCACTGTTGATAATTACAATTTGCTTTACGTTGCACAGACACAGATAGGTCTTATGGAGACTATGGGACAGGAAAGGCCTAGGAGTGGCAAGAAAGCGGACGTGGTCTAAATTAAGGTACAGCTCCAGCATTTGCCTGGTGTGAAAATGGGAAAGCACAGAAAACCATCTAACATCTGCTAACAGTGGTGTTTGATCCCACTACCTCGCGGATGGAAGGTCACCAAGCTCTTAGCTGCGCGCCCTAACCGTACGGCCAATTTGCCTGGTTTTTTCAGGCTAAATTTAATCTAATGATATTTTAAATTGTGATATAATAGTTCTTTAAATTTAGGCTAAACAAGTTAAAATTGTTACACTGTTCATATTCCTCGATGTAATTACTATATAGATTTTGATGATCGATGTTCTCGAAACATATTCAATGAATAAATAGTTTTGTTAATAGAAAGTGTATTGACAAGCAGATTTAAGCACAATACTATTTTAAACCATTTTTAATTAAGTTTAACAGAGCACTGGACATAGACAACTCGTAGTAATTCCTCGGCCAATTTTAACTTATGGGCTAAGGAACTCATACCAACAAATGCACCACAGCTCAAATTTTATCTCTCTCTCTCTCTCTCTCTCTCACACACACACACACACACACACACACACACACACACACACACACACACACACACACACACACACACACACACACACACACACACACACACACACACACCCAAGTATGCCAAGTTTAAAATGATCCTCACAGCCCATAAAACACAGAAATCACCTCAGAAAACAATTTACCTTCTAGTGTTAATTCTTCCTTCTTGACAAGAATACGAACGGGATTCCTCATAAAAAGTGAAGTCACTTCCAACACATCAGAAGGCATAGTCGCAGAGAGCAAAATTACCTGAAACAAATAAGATAAGCTAATTTCAGTTCCCATGTTACATTGTCTTAACCTTGATTCAATGCTTTGACAGTTAACAGAAACAGTAATTTTACGAACACAAATACACCAAGGTTTGCACTCTAAATAAGATCTTCAATAAATCAAGACATTACATGTGGCATAAGCATCAAAGAGAATGGTAATTTTTCACTGGTCAACCCGAGCAGGTTCAAAGTCAAATTAAATAATAAATGCCAAAGAAAATGAACTCAAAACGTTCAAATGAGCATTTGTGTAAACAATATAATTTCATGAGAAAATCTAGTCCAATGAAACAATGCTGATAAGAGACCTGCCAACTTTCAAAAGTGAAAAATCAGGAGAAATTTCGCAGCAAATCGCGACGTATTACGACATCACTGATGGCAGAACATGTACAAGTTCATTATAATTCAATATATTAACTATTCTATTTGCCCATATATTTTTTCATCATTTACATGTGAATACTAAATACTGGACATACCTGAACTGTAGGAACATGTGACTTATCCTTCAACATGGTGATCACATTACGACTAATTGTTGTTCAACACACCAGTAGCTGACTTAGCCCTCTTCAGAAACTCCAAACTAAATTTTTGCTCAAAGCACTTGCCTTGCTGAACTGATTTCAAGGTTAAACGTTTCTCCAAAGTTTGTTCAGACAGCAAGGATCTGAACTGTGTTTTTGTCTTTGTGACTCTGCTAAAAATCTTTTCACATTCTGCATTGCTATGTGGAATTGATAAAATAGCAAGCATCACCTTAGAGAGTGTCATATTTAAGTACACCATCAGCTTATTTCATCTGACCTACCAATGCCCATTGAACATCAATTCTTCTTTTTGCCAGGTCTGTTTCTTTGAGCTGAAAGTTATAGAACTGGGAGTGCAGAATATCAGTTTATTTATCCAAATGTTCCGTTTCACTAGTCGAAATGTTTGGACACTTGTTAATGAAAAATCTAAGGCTAGAAAATGATGCCTTACTTATAGCAGAAATATTTGCAACTTCTGCATGAATTAAAACTTGATCTTTGAATGGAAATTTGTGTACCATGTGGTCACATGATGAATAGAAACAGTTTCTAACAAACTTGAAGAATATGCACTTTTCCTCAGACTTCAAGGTGTTCACTATGGAAAAAAAAACCCCGCAGAGTTCCCTATCATCAGATCACAATCATCTTTTTGATTTGCTGGAGTATGATAATCTACATCAAGGAGAGAGGAGGATCTTTTAATAAAGTCTGGTTTCCCAAACCTTGCCATCACATTCTTCAATAGTTCTTCCAAAACTGACCTCAATAAGTGGATGTGCAGCATACTTGAGTGAAGAGCTACCTTTGGATTCTCAAAGATATCCATAAAATTTGAGAGAAAAAGGCAAAAAAAAAGTATGTAAATTTGATGAAAGGAACATGAAAAGTTGTTCTTCACGTGACACTGCATGGCACTTGGTGTCATAAGTAGTTTCATTTTTTTAAAGTGAAACTGATGAGTGGGTTTTCCTTTTAACTGAAGAATGAGGTGAAATGTTATGACAATCCTTAACATTTTAAGACAAACAAGACATCTGCACTTAAACTGTGCTTAAGAATTTTGTAAGTCTTCAAAGTTCCCATATGAGAATCCTTACTCAGAATTTCGCTCCTGAATAATATAACCAAAGGGTCCCACTGAAGCAAAATCCTATCTAAACACCTTCTTATTGATAACCATCAAGCAGGCACATGCTTCAGAATTTTCCTGATCTCTGTGTTGTGTAAAGTCTGAAATTCTCTGAACTTTTCTTTCCTCTTTGCACTCCTTTCCAGATAAAATATCAATTATACTTTCATCCACATTTACTGGCAAGCACACCGCACCCTTCTCGGCAGCAAGATTGGTGACAAGAGCAGCCTACGATGATTACGTTACTATTTTCCCGCTTCAAACATCCTGCCACACCATTCTTTAATCCTACCATTACTGGAGCATTATCAGCACCAAGAGCTAGGCAGTTTTTTAATGGAATGCAGAATTCCCAAAAAGTTGAGAGCAAAAGATTGGCAATGTTAGCTCCAGTAGCATCCCCTTCTAAATTAGGCACAGAGAGTAGACAACTCTGAATTTCATTGAGTTCAGGCCTAAACAATGTTACAACGATGGGATATATCTTCAAGTCGCTTTTATTGCTACCATCAGTAGCAACAGAAAATGCATTCGCCTGCAAATGTGTTACAATTTTCGCCCTTTCTTCCATGCACATTTCTGTAATGATAGCTGCTGTTTTCGTTCTAGCACACCCATATCGTTTAGTGATTTCCGAATCAGGAAACATTCTGCGAAACAAAGGTCCGACGTGATCGGCACAATTTACAGGGAGGTTAGGTTCTACTATAAATGACGTAAATAACGCCTCGGCATTTGTCACAGGATTTACATCTTGGTTTTTACATGAAAAGTTCAGTTTCTGGTTTCTTTCTACACACTGGACACTCTTGTTATGTTTTTTCATTTGCATATGCTTGAGTATATCGCATTTCCTGCCATGTGCAACGGAAAAATCACACCTACATATAGTACAGAATGTGAACGTTGGTCCCTTTCTGGATTCACTCAAAAACGGAAACTCTTCCCTATAAGCACTTTTAAACACTGCATCATATTTCTTTTTTGACATTTTGGCCAAAACAAATATTAAGGCACAACAGGAGCACTTCTGCAGGTCTTGCTGCTACTTCTGAGGTTAGGTTACTCCAAAGAGAATGTTACTCGCTTGACTCGCTTGCAAGCAAAGAGAATGCCTGTATTATAGACCAAAGAGCAGCACGACTGGCCACCGCGCCCCGTACTGCCATCTGGGATCATTATTACAACTACTATCGACCAGCCATACTCAGCCATATATCGATAGAACGAGGAAATCCACGGGAGTTTAAAATACGAAAATTACGGACATTGCTCTGAAAATCGGGAGACTTGGCATGTCTGGGTACTGGTATTTCCCTGCAACGTTGCCGACAAGTGATAACTTACAGCCTTTTATGTTCTTCAAATACCACTGATGAATAAATCGTACATTGTCTCGCGACCATGTTGCCAAGCCACAAATCGTGCTGCTTTTCTTTGGACTTTTTTCCAGTTTTCGAATCAAGTTATCCTGGTGAGGGTCCCATACACTGGAATTATTTATGTTTGATTTGGGCGGTTTCAATTATTTCAAAGTTTATATGCGAATATTACGGGCATCCTACACTTTTATGAAAAAGGTTAGTTACAAATTACTTTTCAAGCAATAAAAATATTTAAAGATAAGAATTTCATTATGTCCGCATTGAAACGAGTTCAAAATTAAATTGAAGGACGTCACATAATGGATCAACCTTTTCATGTAGAATTAGAAATGTCAGGTTACATTACTAGTTAATTATAAGTGGTATGGGTTTCGACCACTGTTCCGGGTCATCAGCCAATCACACGAAATATAAAAAACAATGCACAGGAAAATAGCCATTAATAAAATGCCAACAGAACAAAAAGATCAAATCAGATATGACGTAAAAAGAAAACTCGACAAAAATCTTTATGAATAACAAAAACGCTTCCCCCAACTATAATAACGACAAATGTATCTTAGTGAAAATTCTGAATTAGATATTTTTCACCAATAGAGCCATCGTTAAAAGAAAATTAATGATAATAACCTCATTAAGAAATCTGATAATCTGTCTTAATGGACAAATCTGACTACATAACTAAAATAAAGATTTCTTCAACAATACCGTACTTCCATCTTTTCTCTTCACAGATCAAGAAAAAATTAAACATGAACCCAGGAATACCCACCGCCAAACCCCTTCCCAAAATTCATAGAACCATTCCGATCTGCCCAATAATCAATTACAGACCCAGTCCCTTATATAATACTTCCAAACTCACCCAAAAATTGTTATTAAAAATTTACTGCATTTTATCCAATGAATCTATCAGAAACACTTCTAAATTAATTGACAAACTAAAGAACTCAAGCATCCAACCAAATCTGTCTCTACATTCCTTTGACATTGTAAGCATGTATCCCAGTATTCCAACCTCCAAATTATTCCCCACAATTCATAACTTAAATAAACTCAGTCATCTGAGTAAACTAGAAATTCAGGACTTTATGTCCATCTTAAAATTGGTCGTCAACAATTTTTTCACCTCTCATAACACCATATATCAACACAGGATGATTTAGCTATGGGCTTGCCAGTCTCAGGCATCCTAGCTGAAATATATCTTTATTTCTTGGAAAACACAAAAATTAATAATAATTATTATTATTTTCTGACACCCTCTTTTGGGCCAGATATGTTGAGGACACTTTGGTAATTTTAAATGAAGAATCGAACAACACAGCCACTACACTTCTTAACAACATCAACTCTACTAATATTAAATTCACCCCTGAATGTGAACATAAGTCTAAAAAATGAATAGTTTTGTTAACAATTACCAGACATCTTTCTTCTTTAACTTACAAAAATTTTAGAAAACAAACCCAAACAGCAACCACAATTCGGCAAGATTCTGCACACCCACAAGCACGTAAACGTGCTACTTATAACAGCCTATTTTTTCATGCCTTCAACACTCCTATGTCGAAAAAAAGATGTAAATAATGAATTGAACACCATCCGTAATATCGCTAAATTTAATGGCTTTAACAAACTCTTTCATAAACCAAATTAACACATCCAAACACCAACCCAAAACCACATTAACAAAAGATAAAACCAAAGTCACTGCATTTTCCACTTTTACTTTTCGTCAAGACGTTTAGGAAGTTACCAATGTTCTTAAAAAACACAACACGAAATTATCTTTCAGAACCAACAACAGAAATATTGATATATTACACAACACTAACTCATTAAATCAAATGTTTTTTCCAAATCTGGAGTACAGTAGAACCTCGATTCTCCGTTTTTGGACGGACCACCGTAAAAAAACGTACAACACGGGAAAAACGGAAAATCCAGGAATGAATGAACCACGAACAATCTGGCTAAACATCACCAAAAAAAAAAAAATGTATACTTAAAATCTTACAAACACCCCTAAACCAAACCAAACTACACCCCCAATGGGCCTTCCACCTACCAAGCGACCGCTGCTCGGTCCGAACGCCTGCAGATTACAAGGTGACGCATGGTCAGTGTGACGAATCCTCTCGGCCATCATTCCTGGCTCTCTAAACCGGGGTCGCCATCTCACCATTAAATAGCGCCTCAGTTAAAGGTAACATAGATGTTGATTCCCATACGGAATCTGAAATATTTGTCCTGAATGAGTAAATTTATAATACCAATATAAATGGTCCGTTATTGGACATTATAAATTTTCAAGCTAACTCATTCTTGGCTGCCAGCGTTTCGCCCTCGTGTGCTAGGGTGGGCTCATCAGTTGGTTACCTAGCACACCTACCAATACGCTGGCTAGTGCATACCGTGGAGGCCACTGCGTAGGCTAACTGGATGGCAACCAAGAATGAGTTAGCTTGAAAATTTATAATGTCCAATAACGGACAATTTATATTGGTATTATAAATTTACTCATTCAGGACAAATATTTCAGATTCCCTATGGAAATCAACATCTATGTCATCTGATGGCCAAGCAGGCATCAATTTTTGATAATGAGGCAAAGTCTCTTAGTGCATTGGCACTGCCGGTGGCTCCAGTTAGCCTATGCAGTGGCCTCCATGGTATGCACTAGCCAGCGTATTGGTAGGTGTGCTAGGTACCAACTGATGAGCCATTATACAACTTCTTTCAATTTAATTGTAATAAAAATATTGGTATTAAAAATTCTTCGCTTAATGGCCACACTAATTTTTTTCGAAAATTTTGGTATAAAAAGTGCGACAATTACGTTGTGAAATATGGTATTCGGGCTAATACGGTCATATACCAAGACCTTTCATGTCTATACATGTAAAGTGCAAGATCTGTTTAGTTCATTTATTCAATCTTAGTGAAAAGGAACTTATTTATAAATGTTGCTTACGGTTGTTTGCCGGTCATTGTTGAGTGCATTGTTCAACAAAGTGGTCCTCTTACGATGGCTTTTGTAGCACTGACGATATTTTGGAGGGATTGGTTAGAAGGAATGTAAGGCATGAGAATAATAAGAGATTTTCTTAAATGATTGCATTAAGAAAATGTAGATAAGCTATAGGAAACACTGCAATAACAGAATCTAAGTGGGAATTACACTGATTACAGAGCAATATTTAGAAAGGAAAACTTTATCAGTCATCTGTTTGTGGTAACAGATTACTGTGTTTGGAGTCCTAAGCAAGGTTTAGATTCTTGTGTCCCCTGCTAATCTCTTTGTTGGGTATCACTCACCAGTCATCAGGGGTACACTGTTTCTGCAGCAACTCAAATTTATTCACAAGATAACTACTGTCATGTCGTGTGGCCTCAACAGAGGCCAGGTGCAGGTCCTTCTCCGTATAGGCAACCTCAATTAAAACCCGTTTATTATTTCTAATCTTCTTTATAATACTTCTCAAACTGCAACGTCCTTGGAAACCTAGTCTCTCCTGACAGGCCGTAATTTAGTGCTGGGGTCATTTGCTGAAGAATGTAAAACTCATGGATTGCACATCAAAATCTTAAAAATCCATCACGCTTCACCCTCCCCCCGCTCCGTATTTTTCCTGGTGAACCAAATGAAGTTTCTATAGTCTCGTACTCTCTCTGTTCTACATTTTGTTTTGCTATTTCTTTAACGTCACACTAACATATTGAAGGTTTTTGGCAATGGAGGAATGGGAAAGGGCTAGGATTGGGAACGTAGCAACCGTGGCTGTAACTGAGGTACAGCCCCATCATCTGCCTGGTGAGAAAATGGAAATCCATGGTAAACCATCTTCAGGGTTGCCGACGGTGGGATTCGAATCCACTTCCTCCCAATTGCAACTTTCAGCTGCATGGCCAACTGGCTCTGAAAATTCTCTTAACCGTCCTCTACAACACTCTGGTTGCATCTGCTATTACTTTTACT
This sequence comes from Anabrus simplex, assembly GCF_040414725.1. Classification (NCBI taxonomy): domain Eukaryota; kingdom Metazoa; phylum Arthropoda; class Insecta; order Orthoptera; family Tettigoniidae; genus Anabrus; species Anabrus simplex. The sequence goes on from NC_090271.1 coordinate 289,968,363, forward strand.
TTCTAACTTAGTATTTTACTGTTCCTGTGTTTTATTCTTTCTGTCCCTACCTTCCATATACATAAAACTATGAACACTGGGCAATCTGAGTTTAACCCCTTGTCACATTCTTCAGTTTAGTATTTTCAGCAGCATACTTCACTTCATGCACGAATGCTAGGAATATGTACTGACAATGAACTGATTTGTTTAGTAACTGACCGTACTTGGTCAGTCAAGTCTGTCACAAGAAGCAGCCCCTTCTCTTCCCTTCCCGCCCCTCTTCTGTATTCCACTAATATGCTAGCTGTCGATCAACATGCGATAGGTCCCCAGAAGGATTTGCCTTATGTTTCAAGTGTCAAATTGATCTGAGGTAGTTACAAAACGAGGGCTGCAGCAATGACCGACAACAGTAAAAAAACAATGGAACAGACGCATCCCAACTTCCCTCCAGAATTGAAACTTGTCGATTACAGAGACAGTACGAGGCTATAGAAACTTCATTTGGTTCACCAGGAAAAATATGGAGAGGGAGGAGGGGGAAGCGTGAAATGGATGATCTGTACGCAAATTACAAGATTCTAACTCAGTTGCTCAACATGTAATGACTGGTGCTTACGATAACCTGGTGTTCTGTATATTACCGATTGTGGTTACGATAATTTTGTTTCAAGTAATAAACTTCATGGTTGGGTTGCATATTGAGTTAAGACTTAACTTAAAAATGAGTACAAAATTTTATTGTTCCACCTTGTCAATACTTAAAATCATTTAACGTTTATCAAAACAATACAATATAATAATAACATGTACTAGTTTCGGTCCGTTTGTTGGACCATCATCAGCCTAGCCAAAATTACAAGCAAAAGACAATCTAAAAATGAAGTGATGTGGATGAACAAGGGGATGGAATGACATACAAAAGTAAAAACCTTATACATGTTACAATAAATATGACCAGAATATGTTAAAATTAACAGATGAATAAAAGCATTGTGATGTCATATAAAATCACTTGATGACAAAGTCTTAGGTTGACTGTTAAACTTGTGTTGCACACTTAAATTCGAGTGAAATCTTTTGTAAGTTCTTATGTTTCTGGAAGGTTCTAAAAGAGAGATCCACAATGGTGCAGAGGGAATTGTCCAATATGACCAGTATAGACCTGACGAAATGAGATTCTCGTGGCTGGCATGTGTGGTGGAGTAGCGTCCACTCTGATTCTTCATCCGCTGGACCTTTTTAAAATTAGGTTTGCAGGTTCATTGGGTTCCGACTGAACTGAGACTACCTTTAAAAAACAGCAATCGTTCATGCTACATAGAATGAGTCCAGCTTTCTCATTTTGTTTCCTAAAGTTTAGAAAACATTTTGTAAAGCACTAACCTAGACATGTAGGAAAGGCGTGGGAGTTGTTATTGTGAAGTGTCTGTCCTCGCGAATCTTCGCTTCAATTGAAGCCACCAAATCGTCTGATCAGAGATGGGCGACCGGAGCGGGCCTCATCATGGATGTTGTCACGACCATCTCTGAAGTCTCGTACCCACTTACGCACTTAGGCTTCACTCATAGCATTAGCAGCATACACTTCGCATATCTGTCAGTGAATGTCTGCAGCGTACAGGTTCCTTGCCAACAAAATTCATATCACTGACGTAACCTCGCACGGGGCGGGCGAGTTGATAATCTTGGAACATTTGAGCAAGCACCGGACAGAACAGTAAAGCCTTTCCGAAATTTAACTAGAAGCGAGAAAATATGAACTATCCTCTGAAATCAGTGATGTACTCTGGAATATCTTGAGGTGTATCACATTCTTACTTAATTTCAGTATATAACTTTAAAATTAAGAGATCATTTACTTCAGCCATTATTTTTAACAAGTTAACCCCTTAAGCGGGGAGCTCGGTACACACTAGCTCGCTCTCAGGTGGAGAGCGATTTCCGATTGAAGAAAATATTGAATTACTTGATTAAAAACAATCTTAGACTAAAATGAACTACTGAAGGGCCAAAAGAGAAATATTTACTTGAATATAATGTATTTAATTCTTGAAAAATTCTATTTTAATTTTTCAACACTTTGTGCAAAAACGTACTAAGTGCTTTCACACTGTGATATCGAGATTGCTTCTTCCTAACAGCAAAGCTCTGGTTTTTGTTTATACAATAACTTTCACCTGAATATCATAGGCAGTTTACTATCAATCTCTGCCTGGAAATAAATGTTTCTGTATATGTAAATTGCAGATTTACAAAGTTTGCATATACTTAAAAGATGTGCAATGGAATAAATTATAATAAAAACCAAACCAAACCCCATGGCACTACAGCCCTTGAAGGGCCTTGGCCTACCAAGCGACCGCTGCTCAGCCCGAAGGCCTGCAGATTACGAGGTGTCGTGTGGTCAGCACGACGAATCATCTCGACCGTTATTCTTGGCTTTCTAGACCGGGGCCGCTATCTCACCGTCAGATAGCTCCTCAATTCTAATCACGTAGGCTGAGTGGACCTCGAACCAGACCTCAGGTCCAGGTAAAAATCCCTGACCTGGCCGGGAATCTAACCCGGAACCTCCTGGTAAGAGGCAAGCACGCTACCCCTACACCACGGGGTTGGCAATATAAATTATAATACTCACGAAATTTTCTGTTATGTTGGTTTGCGCTTTCGAGGGATCAAGTTTATATAGCCTCCCTACAATTACTAAGTGACAAACAGACTACATTACACTACAATACAGGTAATATTTACAGTATTTACAGTCTTCACAGTGTTATGTCTTTTACAGCTGTTCATTATGATACACATGGAAGCAGGTCATGTTATATAACCAGTCTCGCCTTCGCATAATTTATATAATTCCATTCCGAAACGTGATCATTTTCTTGTTATGTAAACTTTACACCATAGCCATCCTTTCCATAGCAAGAGGTTCTCATCAACTGACATTTTGCCATCAGAGTATAAGCTTTCGAAAATTTTGCTAACAGGTGGTCAAATACTGGATTTATCTCGTATATTTTTGGAGGAAGTTTTGCATTATTCACCTCATTATCAGAGATATGTAGAAAGCTGTGGAGGAAAATCTAATAATAATAATAATAATAATAATAATAATAATAATAATAATAATAAAATAATGTTATTGGCTTCACGTCGCACTAACTACTTTTACGGTTTTTGGAGACACTGAGGTGCCAGAATTTAGTCCCGCAGGAGTTCTTTTGCATGCCAGTAAATCTGCTTACAAGAGGCCGACATATTTGAGCACCTTCAAATACCACCGGTCTGAGCCAGAATCGAACCTGCCAAGTTGGTGTCAGGAGGCCGGCCAGGCCACTCACAATCTGGCGAGAAAAAATCTGTGTCATCAGCTCATAGAAGATAGGCGTAGTGAACAAGCGATTGCAAGAAATAATGTCCTAATTCAGGTTTCTGTACAATCCCCTGCGGCAACAGTATGGCCATAAGATGCTTTATTTCGTCCTTATGTGTTCGGACACGGTCTTGATCTAGATTCCTACCTTTCGTCTTACTACACTGGGTTTTATGTGCGATTTCCTGCTCGGCATCTTTTGTCTGTTCAGCTATGTTCTGGCATATCTCGTCATAAAAAAGTAATTAAAATATTTCGCTTAAAATATTTCGCTCAGTTTTGTTTTCCCTAAAAACACTCTTTACAACACGATGGAAATTCGGATCAAAGCAGGATTTTCTTTGTCCATTTTCAGTATAAGTTGAAGAACTTGCAATGATTGGATTGTAATCAGTATTATCGTCACAACTGTCACTGTCATGATCGCTACTTGAACTGGAATCTAACATTTGTCGTCTCTTTTGCGACTGCTGAACATTTGCATCAGCTACGAGCCTGCAGTACTTATTCCAGGTAATTTCCTGTCACTTACGAATTCCCCTTCGGAAGAACTTACTTCACTAATACCACAATTCTCCCCACTAAATTCCAACATTTCGTTTATCATGACACGTAAATCATCTTCCTCTAACAGTGGGGGCCGGTAATTCGTTACAGATATTTTAGCGGGAAAAAATGTAAGAAAAAGGATCGAATAGAACCCTGGTCTCAGCAGTTTGTACGGAAATCATAAAATATTACGGATGCGTACGATAATAAAATGTCGTGTAACTCGCGATAAACACACACTCCAGCCGTGAAGGAAGGGGATAATAAATCAGGTCACAGTTCTAAAATGTCATCAAAGATGTCTTTTCAGTGTCATAATCACTAGAAATCCCTTCAACAGCAATATTATTACATCCAAGGGGCGATTAGGTGGTGAGCTAAAGCTTCAGCGCGGAGCTATTAGGCCTTAGGTCGTTCTTGCCCGGACGTCAGTTGCGTTCTTTATGGTGCAACTCATGGATGACAAATAGGTATTGGGAGAACATAGTTGAAAAAATTCACATGGGAGGGCAGACTCATCCAGAATACGCTGCTGAAAAGAAAATAAACCTCTGCAGGCAGGCAACTGAGAAAAGAAAAATAATAATTTGAATCGGCGGATATCTCCGTGTTCCCCACTGAGCAAGCGACTTGTAGCCGCGGATCTCGCCGCATCGCCCGCCCAACGGGTTAACTAACAACTGCTATCGGCCACATTATTTACGCATATATTACAAAAACTTGTTCTCTCTTTCATTTCAAATTTTCTTTAGAGAACAGCAGTCATTCGATATTACTAATTGACTCCAACATCGCCTTGGAATGTCGACGAGAAAGCTTGCAAATGCACATCATGAGAAAACTACACCCAAGCCCGAGCTATACCGGACCAAAGATGATCGATCACATTTAATGGCAAACCTTTCAGTTTCCTTATTCAACTTAACCGTACTATACATATGATAACATACTTCAAGCGCCAGTAGAGAAATTATAACACTCTCGCTATAAATTTACATTCCGTAAATTTACATTTCCGTAATTTAACCAGAAGCGAGAAAAAATAAAGTAACCTCTGAAATCAATCATGCACTCTGCCATACCTCGAGGTGCATCCCATTTTTACTTAACTGCAGTATTTAGCATTAAAATTAGGCGATCGTTTAGTCAGCCTTTATTTTTAACGAGTTAAGAACTGTTATCCAACAATGGGTTGAAGAAAATAATATGAAGGTTAATGGAGGCAAATCAACTGTTACAACTTTTACAAACAGGAGCTTTAAAACTGAATTTGAATATACTTTGGATGAGGTAGTTATCCCAAAAGATGACAAGTGCAAATACTTTGGTGTGAGATTTGAAAGTAATTTGCACTGGAAGGGTCATGTTGTTGACATTGTTGGGAAAGCATACAGATCGTTACATGTCATAATGAGGCTACTTAAAGGATGCAATAAAGAATTAAAAGAAAAAAGTATGGTTCGTCCATTATTGGAATATGCAAACAGTGTTTGGGATCCTCACCAAGAATACCTAATAAAAGAAATAGATAGTGTGCAGAGGAAAGCAGCAAGATTTGTAACAGGGGATTTCAGGAGAAAGAGTAGTGTATCAGAAATGTTAAAGGAACTTGGGTGGGAAATTTTAAGTAAGAGAAGGGAGAAAACTGAACTTATAGGATTATATAGAGCCTATACAAGAGAAGAAGCATGGGGAGATATCCGTGAGAGGCTTCAGTTGGAAAAATAATTATATTGGCAGGACAGACCACAAATATAAAATTAGAAGGAATTTTAGCAGAAGCAATTGGGGTAAATTTTCATTCATTGGGAAGGGTGTGAAGGAATGGAACAGTTTACCAGGGGTAGTGTTTGATCCTTTTCCAAAATCTGTACAGATATTCAAGAAGAGAATAAACAGCAACAGAGAAAATAAATGAAGTGTTAGAGGGCATTCGACCAGTGCAGGTTATTGTAAATAAACAAATGTGTGTGGATAAATTAATTCCATCCCCTGGTCTGAGGAGTTTGGACAGCCAAAGTAGGGGACTACGGTAGCTGTGAAGGCCCTTCAGGAACTCAAAAGTGGTGGCAAAAGGGGCTCTGGTTAAGACGCAGCAGGTCGTTATGCTACTTAGGTTCCAAAATGGTTAAAAAAAAAAAAGTAAATAAATGCAATGTAAAGTTTAATCTTATACCAGTTGTATAGTATCATTTGAAGTAATTCCACATACTGTATATCAGTTGACTATAATTGTAAGTAGTACAGGAGATATTATAAGTAGAATTTTGTAAACAATATAAATTTATTAAGGATGAGCTGTGTATTTAATAGAAAAAACTGTTAGCATAAATTGTATAATATTGTATTACAGGAAAATTTTCTTCTCTTGTTAATTTAATATTTAGTGCTTGACAATAATGTATTTTAGTGTACCATTTGCCACCGAGGTAGACACCTCATTTGCAAATAAAGAGATTTTGATTTGATGTTATTTACACATTTATTTTGAAAATCTGTTCTCTTTCATTTCGAATTTTCTTTACGGAACAGCAGTCAACGGGTATTACCAATTGAATCCAATGTTGCCTTAGAATGTCAACGAGAGAACTCGCTAGTGGACGTAGCGAGGAAACGATACTGAAGAGAATCGATTGCATGCAACATAATTGCTGGGGTGCATAAATATCGGTACGGTAAAAAAAAAATTGTGCGCCTAATCGTTCGCAATAACTGATGTGTCCGTGATAGGGCTCTCGCTGTAACCGAAGGATAATACACAGTTTAATATAGGAATTTTGAAGGGAGCAAAACATTACATTAAAATGGACCACAGAAGCGTCTCTATGCTATAAATTTTAAGAATTGGATCTGAACTCCACTCTGATTTATTCCCAACGTTCGAAATATTTAACAATGATAAATTCTCTCTACTACTCTTCTTGTTTCAACTCAGCAATTTACCTTAGACCTCACTTGAAGTGATCAATGTATTAATGCACCATTTGGAATTATCAGCTACATTTTATTCATTAATGTGTTAATCTGTTTAGGGCCTATTAATTTTCCATTACGCCCACAACCTCCACAAGACACCTGTTTGCTATATTTAAACAAGGACTTTCAGGAGGGTGTATAAATTTTACGACTATCCATATTTTAATCTTTAAACTATTGTCAACCATTTAGCTCACCATTTGTAACATCTTCACTTTTATATTTAATTTAATTACAATCAGGCACTTGATTATTTACCTTTCAGTTTGAGATATAGGCTGATGATGCTCTTAATTAAAGAGCGAAACATGTCCCTACAGTTAATTCTTTTTAAAATTTTTTTTTTTGCTATTTGTTTTACGTCGCACCAACAGATAGGTCATTGGCGACGATGGGATAGGAAAGGCCTAGGAAGTGGAAGGAAGCCGCCGTGGCCTTAATTAAGGTACAGCCCCGGCATTTGCCCGGTGTGAAAATGGGACACCACGGAAAATAATCTTCAGGGCTGCCGACAGTGGGGCTCGAACCCACTATCTCCCGATTACTGGATACTGTAATACTGGATACTGGCCGCACTTAAGCGACTGCAGCTATCGAGCTCGGTAAAATTCTTTTTATGTATTGAAAAGCTGGAACAATTTCATATTTATTTGACTTTACAGCAACACATTGTCGGTATAATGGGGTTATCGTTATATGCCGTACTCGCTATAACGGACTTCTACTGTATTAATTTATGTTTTAATATTTACTATTATTTCACTGTGTTAGCTTTTTTCAAATATTCATACTATAAAATTAGGTTTTTTAAGTTTCTCAATTTCAATACAGTACAGATAAAGGTGTGTAGTTCACACAAGTGTACAGTATTTAGTACATTAGTTTCGTAATTGCATATTCATTAATTTCTACACGGCTTGCACACTTACCGGCGTTTTGCTTCGGATCCCCAAATTTGAACCCCCCCAACTCTGCCTGCTAAGTGTTTTTGGGGAGTTTACTATTTTTCCAGTGATCGTGGAAAATAGTTTCTTCGAGGAATGGATAATGGGGGAATTTTACAACGTGATTCAATTAGGATGCTTGCGCGACCACGTAATTTGAAAGAATAATGAGAAAAGGTAGTTTCCAGGAACGTATAAGCAAGGTTCCACTGTAATTGTAATCTTACAAACACTCCTAAACCAAACCAAAGTCCAGCCCCAATGGACCTTTGGCTGTCAAGCGACCGCTGCTCAGCCCAAAGGCCTGCAGACTACGAGGTGACCGCAGGGTCAGTGTGAAGAATCTGCTCAGCTGTTACTCCTAGATCTCTAGACCAGGTTGCCATCTCACCATTAGATAGCTCCTGTACCACGTAAATTAGGCCTACGACGACCTTAAGCCAACTGAAAAGCGCGCACGCTGCGCAAGTCAATACAAGTGAGAAATTATTGAAACATTTAAGTGTAGCGTGCCCAAATAAAACTATTCCAGTTTATATAACATTTTAACACAAAAATCTGAAATTCCCAGTCTTATTTATTTACATAGTTTACGCCCACATTGGAGCACCTAAATCAAACCCAAATACATTTACGTTAACAAAGAATTAACTGAAGATTTAGCTTGCATCATCTTCCTTTCCCAAGACCTCTTCATTCTGGCTGACCTGGCTGCCCTTTCTTCATCAGATATGACATTGTTTGTGTTGTACAGTTTTTAATGACAATCTTATTTGTTTGTTCTTGAGAATCCTTTTTTCTTCTCCATTTTCAATTTGCTTCATTGTAATATTCAGCTCTTCTAAATCATTCTGAACTTCTTTAAACCAATTATTTTTTGTTTTACTTTTCCAAAAGTAATTAAATAGTTGTTTTATTGTCCTATTATCATTTAATCTAGAAAGATGACAGAAAAAGGCAATTCTTCTTTTTCTCATCGTATCTATTATAGATTCACTTCCCTATAAATCACTGCATTAGGCAATAATCTCCATTGTCCATCCACCTGATGTTTTTTATTAATGATTGTTCCGAGTATCCTTCTGTCAACCTTTTGCAGTGTATCAGTTGTTGCTTTTGGTGTTCAATTTAAATAGTGTTTCACAAGCATAAGTCGCTTCAGGTTTAATGACGGAACAGTAATGTTGAAGTTTAGCATTTATTGAAAGAGATTATCTCTTGTACGTTGGCCATGTAATTCGTTGTGCTTTTTTTAACTTAAATGTTCTGCTTTCTATTGATTTTTCATTGGAGTTCCAAGTTATAATTTCACCAAGATATTTAAATTTATTCACAATTTTAATTTGTCTGGTATTGGCTAAGGTAATGGTTGGTGCTGTAACAGGGAAGGTTGGAATTATTTCTGTTTTTTCATATGAAATTTGCAATCCAACTTTTCTTGCTATGTTATCAAGTTTTTCTATTTGCAATTTAGCTTCTTCCATATCATTAGCAAGTAGTGCAAGATCATCAGCAAATGCTAAACAATTGAGTCTTATTTTTCTGCCAATCTTTATGTTAGGTTGACACATCTTATTCCATTCCTGCATGATTTTTTCCAACACAATTAAACAATAATGGTGAGAGTCCATCTCCCTGCTGAAGTCCAGTATTAATGTCAAATGGCTTTGAGAGTTCATTTCTAAATCTGACTAGATTTAGTGTTCTTAAGGGTAATTCCAATAAGGCAAATAAGTTTTGGATGTAAACCAAATTCTTTTAGGATATTTAATAATGACTCATGATGGATACTATAATACGCCTTTTTAAAATCAACAAAAGTGATAACTTTTTGTTTCTAACACTATGATGCTTCATAATCCACTTTAAACTGATAATTTGATCTGGACAACTTCTCCCTGGACGAAAGCCTCCTTGGTATTCTCCAAGTTCACAGTCAAGTTGTTCTTGAATTCTCACGTATAATAACTTTGAAAATTTTTTGTAAGTGATATCCAGCAATGATATCCCCCGATAATTGTTGGGATCTGATCTATCCCCTTTTTTTATGTAAAGGGTGTATTATCGCCATATTCCACTCTTCGGGCATTTTTTCAGTATTGCTAATGTCTATAAGGTATCTATGTAAATTCTGAATGGTTTGTGTATTAGCATTCTTCCATATTTCTGCAGTTAGTTGATTCTCCCCTGAAGCTTTGTAATTTTTAAGTGAATCGATGGCTTTCAACACTTCATTGTAATCTGGTGGTATAACCTTTTCAAATGGTGTTTTATTTTTTGAATGAAGTTTTAAGGCAGAAATAGGTTCCAAGAAGGACATTCCAGGAATAATTAATGAACAAGGGGAATGTGTATGTGAGGATCTTCAAAAGGCAGAAGTTTTCAATCAGCACTATGTAAAGATTGTTGGTTACAAGGATAATGTCCAGGTAGAGGAGGAGACTAAGGCCAAAGAAGTAATAAAATTTACATATGATAACAATGACATTTACAATAAGATACAAAAGTTGAAAACTAGAAAAGTGGCTGGAATTGAGCAGTTCTGGGGATATACTAAAGACAATGGGTTGGGATATAGTACCATATCTAACGTACTTATTTGATTATTGTTTGGTCGGAGGAGCTATACCAGATGAATGGAGAGTTGCTGTGTATAAAGGAAAGGGTGATAGGCATAAAGCTGAAAATTACAGGCCAGTAAGTTTGACATGCATTGTATGTAAGATTTGGGAAGGCATTCTTTCTGATTATATTAGACATGTTTGTGAAATTAATAACTGGTTCGATAGAAGGCAGTTCGGTTTTAGGAAAGGTTATTCCACTGAAGCTCAACTTGTAGGATTCCAGCAAGATATAGCAGATATCTTGGATTCAGGAGGTCAAATGGACTGTATCGCGATTGACCCGTCTAAAGCATTTGATAGGGTGGATCATGGGAGACTACTGGCAAAAATGAGTGCAATTGGACTAGACAAAAGAGTGACTGAATGGGTTGCTATATTTCTAGAAAATAGATCTCAGAGAATTAGGGTAGGTGAAGCTTTATCAGACCCTGTAATAATTAAGAGGGGAATTCCTCAAGGCAGTATTATCGGACCTTTATGTTTTCTTATATACATAAATGATATGAGTAAAGGAGTGGAATCGGAGGTAAGGCTTTTTGCGGATGATGCTATTCTCTATAGAGTGATAAATAAATTACAAGATTGTGAGCAACTGCAGCGTGACCTCGAAAATGTTGTGAGATGGACAGCAGGCAATGGTATGATGATAAACGGGGTTAAAAGTCAGGTTGTGAGTTTGACAAATAGGAAAAGTCCTCTCAGTTTTAATTACTGCGTTGATGGGGTGAAAGTTCCTTTTGGGGATCATTGTATCTAGGTGTTAATATAAGGAAAGATCTTCATTGGGGTAATCACATAAATGGGATTGTAAATAAAGGGTACAGATCTCTGCACATGGTTATGAGGGTGTTTAGGGGTTGTAGTAAGGATGTAAAGGAGAGGGCATGTAAGTCTCTGGTAAGACCCCAACTAGAGTATGGTTCCAGTGTATGGGACCCTCACCAGGATTACCTGATTCAAAAACTGGAAAAAATCCAAAGAAAAGCAGCTCGATTTGTTCTGGGTGATTTCCGACAAAAGAGTAGCGTTACAAAAATGTTGCAATGTTCGGGTTGGGAAGAATTGAGAGAAAGAAGAAGAGCTGCTCGACTAAGTGGTATGTTCCAAGCTGTCAGCGGAAAGTTGGCGTGGAATGACATTAGTAGACGAATAAGTTTGAATGGCGCTTATAAAAGTAGGAAAGATCACAATATGAAGATAAAGTTGGAATTCAAGAGGACAAACTGGGGCAAATATTCATTTATAGGAAGGGGAGTTAGGGATTGGAATAACTTACCAAGGGAGATGTTCAATAAATTTCCTATTTCTTTGAAATCATTTAGGAAAAGGCTAGGAAAGCAACAGATAGGGAATCTGCCACCTGGGTGACTGCCCTAAATGCAGATCAGTATTTATTGATTGATTGAAGGTCATACTCTAGGTATTGTGTTGGTTCTTTGCTATTAAGTAATTCTTGAAAGTATTATATTATGATCAAAACACTAACAGGCAAACCCAAGGCCTCCCATGGCTTTATGTATCTAAGGTGCAACATCTGTTCTGGTCTCTAAGAATTGTATAAAATAATATTAAAATACTAGATTTCTACTAACAGTTTTGATTCCTGCCTGAAAGTTCAGCGACTAAACAGTGCCCTGAGGGAAATGCCAAAAACCTGTTTGGTGATACAATAGAAAAAAAGAAAAAAACACTAACCCTGGACATTTGACGACACTCGTTCTGTCTTCAAGTAGAGCTGTTGAAATGCGCTCTGTCTCCTTCCTATTGTTGCTGCCTCTCTCCGATTTATGATTTCCGCAGATTTCCAAACAATACCACCCAAATGCGATGCTAAGATGGTCCCTTATGCAAGTTAACAGTCGATCACTTGTCCAGTGCAATACTTGCACTAATTATCACAATGATGGAACATTAACACCAAGATCCATAAATATGCCATAGCCACCCTTTCATGAGATATAGTTTCTTGAAAATTGCTGGACTGAGAATTTAGCGTTGATGGAACTGAAATTTCTGGAAGGTTAATCTGGGAAATCATTTCAAGGAATGGATAATGCAGGATTTTTACACCATTTAATTAGGATGGTCGCGGGACCACGTAATTTGAAGAAATAATCCAGGAAGGCAAAGATGCCAACTTTCAGGAAAGGCAATTCGTAATGCAGCCGCTAAGGTACGGGGGGGGGGGGGGGGGGGGGGCGGCGCGGTCGTAGATTTTTTTTTTTTCCGAGATCTTACTAACTTACATATCATTGAAAGCTTGTAGTTCCTGTTTGGTAAAAGTACAATGGTGATATGCTTTTTCTTTTGATATCATGTGGATCCTCCAGTCTTGTTCTTTCTCATCATGCGCATCTGAAAAATCGCGGCTACACAATTCAAAACATGCCTGAATTAGATTTTGAGGAACGCAGTAAACAGGCCATTCTTTCGAGTATTCCTTCCTAAATTTTTGAACTATTTTTGGTTTATTACTAGCGTCACTAGTCACGGTTAGGTAATCATACGTATTTTCCTGAACAAAAAATCGCTTCATTATTTCAAACCTTTCGCATTTCGTAACACACGATTACCATATATCCTAGAAGAGCAATATATGTAAATTTGGCAACTGAATCGCAATAAATACTTCTTCAACAGTCACGCACACAATATTCACAATTAAACGGAGCTTGTCATCACTTTGCCGCCAAAACAAAGACAAAAGAACTCGCATATTTGCATGGAAGTCTGATCATGTGACGAACAAAGACAACAACTCCGCAAGATATACCAGTTCACAGGTGCCTATATTTCCGGTACTGGAAGCACACACTGCGTTCGGCGCGTGAAAATTCGAAATATTCTTAATCCAGGGACAGGAAAGGGGTATAAATGATTACTGAGAAATCCGGAAATAATATTCTGAGAATTCAAGCTGTAATGGCATTCCTTGTGTATCTTTTTGACCACTTCATACACTTAGATTTAAAAATCAACTAAAATCGTAATTTGAGGTGTGTGATTCGTAAAGGTGTAATTGCGATGGGTAATTCGTAATTATTACGATTGAATCGTAATACTTGGCATCTCTGTAGCCACCCTTTCATGAGATATAGTTTCTTGAAAATTGCTGGACTGAGAATTTAGCGTTGATGGAACTGAAATTTCTGGAAGGTTAATCCGGGAAATCGTTTCAAGGAATGGATAATGCAGGATTTTTACACCATTTAATTAGGATGGTCGCGGGACCACGTAATTTGAAGAAATAATCCAGGAAGAGAGTTTCTGGGAATGGATAATCAAGGTTCCACTCTATCACAATAGCATCATTGCCGAGTTACATTGCTCTTGCCAATTTACCTTCTCCAGTTTGACTATAAATTCATCCATCTGTCTTTGAATGTTCTGACATACACAGTAATTTATTACAATAGTAATACAGAAAAGTGAAAACTTACCTGAACCTCACCGGGAACTTTTCTAAATACTTCATAAATTTGTTCCTTAAATCCTCGAGATAACATTTCATCTGCCTCATCCAGGACGAAAAGTTTTATTCTATCCGTTTCTAAAACAAAAAAATAGTCCTGTATTTTTGAAACAGCATGCACCAAATAATTCCATAAAAAGTGCCTTTTCAGAGCAGATTCTCCAATAAGTATCAATTTTAATTCCTTACATGCACACCAGTATTAGTAAAACAATAAATTACAAACACTGTGTAACTGACCACATCAAATAAAAATACTTAATTCTTACATATATTACCTAGGGACCACCGTATGAACAACAAGGTTGGACAGAACATGTGTTCCAGTACACTGCAGCAATGTTGTGACAATTATCACAAAGTAATTGCCTAAACTCCCCACCAAAATCATTTGTGACGCCAGCTGATTAGCAATCTGAACTTTTGGGGCCATCTACTGAGCTGAGACCGCATCCAGCACATCACATAGACTAACTTTAATGGCTTAAGTGCTCCTTCAATTGTGCAGACTTCCTTATTAGTCATAAGAATTTTGGCGAGATCATTTTGCACCTACCGCTCACAAAGGACTCAGCATCTGATCAGCCTCCGCTTCCTCAACTGTGTTAGGAAGTGCCCAATGGTGTGACTACATGCTTTCAGACAAAGGTTACTTCTCCGCACCGCTGGCACATTTTGTGTCTAAATATACATCTCTCATGTCACTGCCACGGTTTTTGATACAGGATTTACGAAATTTTAGAATCACTGCACTGATAAGCTGCAGTATCCTAGCAGACACACACTTCAGTTCCCGTTTCCTGTCTCTCCGCCACTCCGTTCCTGCTTCCAATATTCCTTGTCCTTTTCCTCCTCTTTTCTGTACTCCTCCACTATATACGCTTTAGGTCAACCTTGTGGTCTCTTTCCTGCTGGTTTCTCTATAAATATTTTCTTTGGAACTCATGTATCCATATCATTACAGCTTTCTTGTTTCTATCCTGGCTTGTAGTTATGAAACACGCAATCTTATTTCTAGTCTCTTCATTTCTGATTCTATCTTTTCTCATCTTCCCAATGATACCTGTAAGGAATATCATCTCAGCTGCCTGAACTCTATTCTCATCCCGTTTTGTTGTTACCCATGTAACTGCTGCAGGTCATGCCATATCTTCTATTACTACTGCCCTTCCAACATGAGGTTGGGTGTGAACTGTGTCGCACATGAGGATGTGATTCTGTTTTATGGCAGGATGTCCTTCCTTCCTGACACCTACCATATATGGAGGGATGTAATCACTACTGCGTGTTTCGTTGGTAGTGTAGTGCATAGTGTCCACAGATTAAATGTTGTCAAGTTTCTCTGACTTCACCAGACCTAATAAGAAAAATTTCCCTGGCTCACGAACAATGGCCAACAAATTAATATGCCGAACGGCATGTTTTACAAGGAACAAAAAAGGAAATTCCAGCCTCCACCAATCCCACAGCTTGCCTAATTCTCTCTCCTCTTCCTTTTTTCAATTATTTAGGGAAAAACAATTACGCTGATGGGCACTTTATACAAGGGATGGGGCAAAAGTAATGGCAACTATTTTTTTTCCTTGAAGATACCAGTCCAGTTGGAAAATGTGACATACATAGACGGAAGAACAAGGTGTTAACTACATGTGTGGACAATGAATAGCACTGAAATATCGTAACACTAATTTATTACAGGGCAATATGACCTTCCCGGCGCAAAAGAATGACAACACAGTACACAAATAATAAACGTAGGTTTTCGTGGCTCACGACGATCGAGTCCAATTAGTGGGGTAGGCCGTGGATAGTACAGTTATGGCTTCCACGTTTCTTTGAATTTCTTTGCTCACTGTTGGAAGCAGAACTTAACATGCCCTGATGAAGGCCAATGCAATTTGGCTGAAAGCTCAGCTTCATTAAATACAGTGGCTTTAATCTAGTATTCATTTATTTATTTACGTTAATACAGTACACACAAAGTTGACATGACAAACCTGAGCCTAAAGATCCTCGAAATAGTCCCCTGTTACCGACACCACACTCTGCCAAAACGATGTGGGAGGCGCTGAATACCATCTGCTCCAGCATTTGCTGCACCATTTGGTGCACAGCATTAGCATTGTCCTCTTGTGTTGCAAACTGCCTAGCACATAGTGGTTCCTTAATCTTTCGGATGAGATCTAAGTCACAGGGCGAAATGTCGGGAGAGTACGGTGAGTGCTCCAATTCTTCCCATCCCCAACGTCGCAGTAGCTGCCCTACACTCTCTGCTTTATGTGGTTTTGCATTGTCGTGCGGGATTATTGCACTGTCCACAAGATCTCGACGTTTCTCCCGAACGCCACGTCGCACCAGGAAGTCCCTGTAGTACTGTGTGGTCACTGTTCTGCCATGTGGAACAAAGTGGCAAACAATAACACCCCTGGTATCATACGCGACGATCACCATCAATTTGACTGGGGAAGGATTCGGACGGACCTACCTCCTCAGTGATCCAGCATGTTGCCACTCCACGAACTACGTTTCACTTCTGGACTGTATGCCATGGCCCAAAATTCATCGATGGCGATTATTCGTGACAAGAATTGATCGCCTTCCTGTTGCCAGTGTGCAAGGTGGTCAAAGCATATTGCATAGCGCACCCACCTTTTAACTTCCGTCAGTGCATGCGGTACCCACTGCAGTGCGATTTTGCGCAGTTGCAGCTCATTACGCAATATTCTGTGGATGGTGTGTTTCTCGATGCCACATGCCCCCTCTAACTCCAGTAGCGTCCATCGCCTGTCTTCATCCAGGAGCTGCTTGATGACACGTGCCACGTCGGTCCGCACAATGACAGGTCGTCCAGAACGTTGCTCATCACTGGTTGACACATGTCCTTGCTGAAACTTTCCTACCCACCGTGCTACTGTACGGTATGGTGGGGCATTATCCTGAAGGGCTTCCACTAATTGACTGTGATATTCCATCGCCTTTCTCCCTCGGAGAACGACTATTCTGATGTAAGTGCGCCGCTCAACACTGGTTACTTCCATCTCGCACGACACTCACCAACTGATTGATTTCACAGCCCTTCCTGCGCCACTCCCAGCTATCGCAGAGCCATCTGTTGTTCTGCGTACACACTATGCTTGCAGAACTTCCACACGACACATACGTTTGTGATCCGTTCACATATCTACAAGAAAAATAGTTGCCATGACTTCTGCCCCAATCCTCATATTTATATATATATAAACAAATTGTTTAAAGGTAACATGTAGGCCAAATATATACTTTATCATATCCAAGAAACAAAGTACAACAAACTTTATTTTAATACAGTAATTCAAATATGAAAATAAAATTATTTTACCACAACAATCTAATACTATTTCATGTGGATTTAAAGCACTCTTGAGATCAAAAGTAGTTAATTTGTGTTTCTAATGTAGGTGAACATAATGAATTCCAATTAGTCTAGGTCTATATTCAAAACAGTTTTCAAATTTGAAGACAAATCAGTCACAGGCACCATAGGTTTCTGAATTTGAAATCCTCTGAGGAAAGGTTAAACATTTGGCAAAATACTTCTAAAAGCACTTAATTTTTCCTTATTTAGTGGATTCTTCCCAGCTTCTCTAAGTTATTGAGGTGTCTTATTTTTTCCAGTGTACTCTTTCACAAATTTATCAATGTGATCAGATATTTTAAGAGCTTGATCAACACAGCATCCATTTTCTAACCATCATGCAGTGCTTGTCATGTCTGTATACTTAGCACGTTGACTATCTTTAAAAAAATTGCGTCAGTGATCTGAAAAAATTAAAATAGTCCCAGGCAATTTTGGAGATCCCAGTTTTCATGGCTCAGTTCACTCTATGCAAACTGCATATGCTTATATCAAGAAAAGATCTGACCTCGGGTTTCAGCACTTTCAAATGATTTTCAAGTTTTAAATAAAACCGAGGTTAACATTTGGCCCATCAATTGAGATTTGCAAAATATTGCCTAAAGGTAAGGACAATCCATGTACAAACCCATCTAGTAAGTGATCCACAGCTGCCCTCCCTAAAAATACACTATTCCAATATCTTATTGCAACTTTTGAAGATTTACATCCCTAAACCTTACACGTAAGTCCATTTGTCCTCTTTGGACATATCTGTCTAATAACTAATTTTTAAAAAAACAGAGCACTGTTTTACGTCATTTTGCAAACTTTCTTTAAAATACAGGGCTAATCCATTAGTCTTGCCCATAGTAAAGTTTTGAGCAATTTTACTGTCTGGGAACATTGTTTTGAATGCTGCAGAGGTTTCATCAGAACAGTTGAGAAACATTTCTCCAGTGACAACCTGGAGAGCCCATACGGCTTCAGTCGATATAATATCTTTATTCACACTGTAAGTCTAAACTCCTTTGACTTGTTCCTGGCAATGCTAATTCCTTTGTAGCTGTAGATGTAGTGCTAACTCTTGGCTGTGTAGCTATAAGTGGAGAAGGAGTAGAGGTATTCTTTGCAAAGAAAGGCATTGTTGGCTAGAAAGAATAGCTTTCATGTGATTTATATTAGTAGATCCTATAGCATGAAAAGTGACAGCTTGTTTACCCATATTACTGAATTTCAACAATTTACAACACACACTACAATTTGCTGAAGTTGCATCATTTACCAACCAGCCACTCAGTTTTGGATTGAATTTCAACAATTTACAACACATACTACAATATGCTGAAGTTGCATCATTTACCAACCAACCACTCAGATTTTGAAACACTTTACTTTCTAGCCAAAGTTTTAAATGTACACTGATTGTTAGCCATCGTCATGAGTTTCATGAAAACATCCTAGAACTGAAATAAAAAAAGAACAAAAATGGTTGAAATGACACTAGGGTACACAAAAAAGTAGAATCGTTGCGCACTTCTTGTGAAAAAATAGCTGAAAAAGAAGTTCTACAATAGCCTGGGTTACAACAGAGTAGAACCTAAAAATATCCCTGCAAATCCATCATCGGGGAAGATTTTCCTGACTTGTCAGATTTTTTGTCTATTTCCCTGACTTTCCAGCATGTGGACACTATGTAGGGTGTTGTCTGAATACAAAAGTGTTGGGACAAACACAAACACCCACCCCCGAGCGAGAAGAATTGGATGCAATTAAAATCCCCGACCCAGCAGGGAATCTAACTCGGGATCATCTGAAACAAAGGCCTTAACGATCACCATTTAGTCAATGAGATGTCATGTCATATGTCAAGTACAGGTACATGCAGCTTATCTCCATTGGAGGTGTGCCCGAAAAGAGCTGCACCACCTCGAGAAGAGGATACAAATGCAAATTTTACAAGAGAAGAGTGATTTTGTTGTTACAAACCGAGTACTAAGGAACTTAACCAAACCTTTTCCTGTCAAGCTCTGAATAAAAAATTATAAAAAAGGCATTCTAGACATAACACTTTCAAGCTTTTATGTTATCTATTCATGTTACAAAAATATTTATAAGGGTTGGAACTTTAATAATCGCAACTCTTTAATTAAGATTGAGGCAAAAGACAGACATGTTACCAAATTTACAGTCCAAGTAGTCACCAGCAGTGGGTACAACCCGTTGCCAGCAATGTGCAAATCGTAGGATACCCTTAGCAGCGCTTGTTGTGTTAGTTCGAATGGGGCCGTCTATTGGCTGACGAATCTGGAACAGTTCTGAAGCAAATGCCACAAAGTGGTTCCTTCATCTTAGGAATGAAGTCAAAGGCACAAGGGCATAAGTTCGGGGAGTGTGATCGATGGTACACCAACACCCAGCCCCATCAACTGAACAAATAAGCCACAGCTTGCGCTGTACGAGATTGAGCATTATCGTGCAAAACAATGGGCGCTCTGCAGAAAGTGTCACTGCTTCGTTCTCAAAGCTGGTCACAGGTTGTGTTCCACAAATTAACAGTAATAAAGCGCATTGGCGGTCTACTGTGGAGGAACGTAATGGCTCATGATAACACCAGTCGCACTGTACCTACTCCTACCACTACAATTACTATTGATTTCCTTCACACAATATACTATAAATTGGTTGAGCACCAGTTGCTGTAATAAGCAACAAAATTCCGAGAGCATGCCTCTTATCTCAATTATTCTCAAGACATGAGGTGATAAACTCCCACATTTGACAATATACAGGAATATGGATCAGGACAATTCTAGATTATGGTTGCATTTCCACAATTGAGGATTGTACGTGGAAATAGAATATTATTATTATTATTATTATTATTATTATTATTATTATTATTATTATTATTACTACTACTACTACTATTGAAAGAAAACTGAATTCACGACTATAGTTTACATCACAATGAACTTGCACTGCCGTACTTTAACACTATAAAATATACCCTGTGAAATATGCTGTTACTTTAAACGATTTAAATTTTAAAAGCTACAGGCATTCAGTGTGAATTAACTGAGATCGCCGCTGATTACATTCTTCATGTTATTTATGCATAACATGTCTGATGCTGTAATTACCTGATGTCCGCACACACCGCTGTTGAACTTGAAATTCCTGGAAAAACAAATCTGGTCGAAGTCCGAAGCCGTCTTCGATTATCTTATCTTACGTAACCTGGAGTTGACCTACTTTCCTTGTCCGAGTGTAGTAACCTCCAATGCAGTTATGCCCACCCAATATTTATTGTTAGAAATTGGGAAAAGTCACTGTAGAACCTGTAATATTCAGGCATGCCA
The DNA here is from genome assembly GCF_040414725.1 of Anabrus simplex. NCBI lineage: Eukaryota > Metazoa > Arthropoda > Insecta > Orthoptera > Tettigoniidae > Anabrus > Anabrus simplex. The sequence goes on from NC_090271.1 coordinate 289,989,024, forward strand.
TCTACTTTAGTTTCACACGTCCTGATAGCTAATATAGAGACTGTTGAAATAAATACAACAGTTCTATGCGCTGTTAGATGTATCTACATTTAAATCAAGTCTCGAACGAAATTCGCGAATTGCATAGTAGAATTCAATAAAGTATTCAAAGTACACTGACGACTGTTAACTGCACATATCGGTTAAATTCGATATATATACTGCCTATACATCTACAGACCACTGCACCAAGTCTCCGGTGAATCTACTGAAATGAACTTGCATAAATAAGTTCTTCTGCACAAATAGATGCTGCTGCATCTCGGCGAGATCTTGTACAAATTACCACACGTCTCAGACCAGTACTAATCACCACTCATCTTAGACCACCTCTTAGACGACACAACTATCCCTACATCAACTTAAACTCTTGATGACCACTCAGATCCAGTCTACCTGGTCATCCCTTCCACATCGACACACGGTAGCTAGCGGATACGGACACACTATAGAAACCACGTGGCCACGCGTCACGCACTTTATAAAATCGGTCATGTGTCTAAATAGCTTCCTCACGCGTACAAACGGTCACCACCTAAACGTGTCAGCGGAAAACTTACTTGCCTAATAAAACCTCAGTTAAACATAGCCTTGGTTGCAACATATCATGCCAGCTCATCTGTCTACAGTTACAAGTATGATTATTTCAAATCAACGAATCTCATTTATATACAGAATAATTACAATCAAAATTCCCTTATCCAATGATTAAATGACAATATGCGTGATACCTAATTATATTAGTCTAAACGATGAAAATCAGAATATAAAATCTAAAATCGGTGACAATGATAAATGCTGAATGAAATCTGTAACCCAGTGGTACGGTTACAGAACACGATAACAGTTACTTTCGCATTGCTGGGGTTCTGACGCACTTTCGATCTCCGTGGTGACCCATAATGACTCCAATAGTTCAATTTGCATTTCAGGTGTGGCTAGTATGATTTGGCGCAAGTCTCTTCCAGTGCAATGATACGGCATAAAAAAGCCTCTCCTTCACCCTCATAGCGTTCCAAGTGGTTACAAGCAGAGTTTTATCCTAACCATTTCTGTCAAATCACACGGAACTGACCGTGATGCAATTTTCCTCATGCCCCGGCGTTCCTTCAGAATGTGAAGCAAGAATGAGTTAGCTGGAAAATTTATATAATGTCCAATAATGGACCATTATATTAGTATTATAGACACTCCATTAATCAGGACTCAGGATGAAAAATGAGTTTGTTCTTACTTTGTGTGGTTCGCATGCTGTTAACATCTTGTGTGCGTAGTTTTGTTGGAGTTTTAGTCCACATGTTTTTTCTTTCAGTTCTGTGCTTTTCCCCCGGTTTGAGTCTTATGTTAATAACGTAGAAGACATATTGATCTGTTTTGTATGAGATAGTTTCGCAAATTTCAGTTTGTGTTCATTCTTAGTTCATAATTTTAATGACTTCAATGTATTTCAGAGATTTGTCTTTGTGACAGTTTTTGGTAATTTTTCTTCACATAACGGCCACAAAACCTATAAAATTGAATTTTTCATTTAACAGTGCGGGTTCGTCACATTTTCTTGTAACTATTTGTTTTCTTAGTTTAAGATTTTAAATTTAATGGTCAATTTGCATTGTAACTGTAGATATGTATGCCTTTTATCTTTTTTTTTTTTACTTAGACCGTGGCGCAACATACCCAATCAAATCCAAGAAATAAGATATCTTCCTATTTTTGATTTCTAAAAGTTGGCAGGTATAATTGAAATGAGCAATTATTTCAATACTTCACTGAAGGCCGTAATGGAATTTAATGGTCTATCCTTATGCATGACAGCAGACTGTGATTCTGTTGCTTTCTGCATCAAATTTTGTGGACATATTAATTGTAATTCTACAATATGCAGCCCATTGTGTTCAGTCTAGTTACTTGAAACTAGTTACCATGTGCCTTTAAACCCTCAGTGACGGGGAACATTTGAGTGCTGCTTCACCCAGCGGACGCAGGTGATTCAGATGTGAGCACTAAGAAAATGCCGTGATCTCTGTAAAAATACACTGTTACCAGAGTTTAGCTCAGATTATTTTCAAATCTTTACAGTAGACACTCAACAGAATATAGTTTACATTCATTGACTTTATATTTACCTTACAGTGTAGTAATGCTTTCCATTGTCAAGGAAAATGAGCTATTTTGCTGAGCAAAGAGAAACAAACACTCCTATTTGGTTTCTGGAAGGGGACGAGCACTTACCAAACAAAGTACAAAAGCCTTGGCATACCAGGTAGTAACGAGCGGCAAAACGTTTCTACTCGGGGTCAACACACGAGCTATAACGCTACGTGACCACTGTCGACTTCGGGTCAACACGTGTGGAAAGGGTTAAAAATTGTAATTAAATGTTTGTATCGACTAGGTGGTCAGTTGTATTACCATTTTTCTGTTCAATTGTATTAACCCGAGTCAAACTGAAAGAGTTCCCTTGTAAGGTGTAGCATGCCAAATTATTTTTAATGTCTTTATTTACTGGATTTTTCATGTCGGTGAGTTCATAGTGTTTTTCATTTGTTCTTATCTAATATAGCTTGACTATGCTTACGGCCCCATCTCTCTCTAGACTATGCCATAAAATAATGGGAATGGTTTCCCATTAAATTGTGCCCACTCTTCCATCTACATCTCAGCATGGAGGATTTCTTTGCTTGACACTGAATGATGAAACACTTCTGTTCCAGAACTGTTTTGTTGGGATTTGAATATATAACCCATAATTATATTTTTAAGATTTACCAATGTATTAGTTCTATTTTATTTTTGTGGTATTTTCATGGTCAAGAAAATGTTAACAAATTTGTTTGTATTAATACATTACTTAAAAACTTTCTCACTGGCTATGAAGATAAACTACCTTTTCTTGCAAATACAAAGGTTGGAACTTTAATAGTGGCAACACTGCTGTAGACACCATGCAATGGAATAAAATAATGTCGCTGATAGCACCCATTAGTTACATACTTATTTTACCTCATTGCACATGGACTCTTCCTTCTCACATCATGCATATGCAACTGGCTAGATGAAGAGAGCCTCTTCTGAGCTGGTGGTCTAAGGAAGTGTTATCACAATGTTTTCGAAACAGGAACAGCGGAGTTGGATAAAGATTGAATTTGCTGGGGGTCGTACAGCATAAGTGTCCTGAAGGTTTCAAGAGCCTTGTAAAGGATCTGCAGTGTATTACAGAAGAGTGGGCACGGTGGGTAAAATCCATTGAGGGATGCCAAAATGTGGCAGACATGTCGCCAAGGTCGTCCTAGTGTCAGTGCATGTTCTTACCGCTGATCGACGCCATATGATTTGTGAGCTGGCCTGAGACACTGGATTAGTGCATAGATGTTGATTCCCATAGAGAACATCTGATGGCCAGGCAGGCATCAATTTTTGGAAATGAGACAGTCTCTGATAGTGCATTGGTACTGCTGGTGGCTTCAGGTAGCCTATGCAGTGGCCCCCACGGTATGCACTAGCCTTGCGTCTTGGTAGGTGTGTCAAGTACCAAATGATGAGCCCAACTTAGCACACGAGGGCGAAATGCAAGCAACCAAGAATGAGTTAGCTGGAAAATTTATAATGTCCAATAATGGACCATTATATTGGTATTATAAATTTACTCATTCAGGACAAATATTTCATGTCCCCTATGGGAATCAACATCTATGTCATAATAATAATAATAATAATAATAATAATAACAATAATAATAATAATCGTATGGCCTCAGCTACCGTTTGCAGACATTTCGATTTGACGCCATCTGGCTGTCTGCTCGTCACTTTCGACGTTCCGGTTTACTCTGCCTGCTATCTAGCGGACCTAGAGTAAACCGGATCTCTCTTGGGCGGCTATGGCTGAGATTTAATTAATTTTGTTGGGTAAATACCAAATGTATCACCAGAGATCTTTTACATGCCGACATCGTACGACATGGAGTGTCGAATGGACTTTTTTCCGCCCTTCAAAAATCCGACTACCTCTGCCGGGTTTGAACCCGCTACCTTGGGATCCGGAGGCCGACACTCTACCACATGCTAACCTCTCTCACTTCTAAGACGATTTCCGTCCCTAATTCCCAGCTGTAAATCCACACGCTGCTGTAAAGAGCAGGAAACTCTATACACTTGCCAAATCAAGCATTAAATAAATACGCTTGAAAATTACACTAGTACGTAAGAATTTATTCTAGGGGAGGAGTATTGGCCATACTGGAGGTTATATTGGTCAAAAACAGGAAGTGGAAAATAAATCAGAAAATCTGAAGAAGAGTAAAAACATGGAAAGTTTCTGGGTAAATCAGAAGGGTTGGCAGGTACAAACCATGTTTTCGCACAATATTTACCATGCTTAATTTGAGAGTGGACACCAGTTTTGGTACCTTATAACTACGGCTTGGATGTTATAAGACCTAAAAATAGCCCAAATAAGCAAGCAAATATCTCAAAGTGACTAGATATGACCTCAAAAGTGGAGAAATATGACTTCTAAATTACAAAACATAACCTGAAAATGATTCATCTAAATATGGATTTTTTCTTTACTTCTACTTTCATATTAATTTTCTGAATATACATGTTTAGCAGTTATTCATAGTCTATTGTCCTTGATTCACTTGATATAGATGTTGATTCCCATAGGGATTTGCTGGGTGTGCTAGGTACCAACTGATGAGCCCAGCCTAGCACACGGGGGCGAAACGCTGGCACCCAGGAGTGAGTTAGCTGGAAAACTTATAATGTCCAATAACGTACCATTTATATTGGTATTACTTGATTTACTTATCGAACATTTGTGAATAAAGTATCGGTACTAAGTTTGAAAAGAATATCAGATCACACAACATTTTAAAAGTCAAAACATGTTTGCACACTGTAGTGGTGGTTTGAAATACGAGAAAACTAGAAATCAATGTATTTTTTAAAATTTTGGAACATTCTAGCCCAGAATACATTAGTATTATTAAGCGCGTTATAAAGTTTACATTGAGCAAGCCAATGATGACATATTCCTGATCTTGATATTGAGAAACAGAATTTAAAACAATATATTAAACAAGGTAAACTGTTATCACATAAGAACACCTGCAACATCAAACTACCGAACCAAGAAAACAGAATTGAAGGGCAAAGACATTGCAACTGGCCCAGGTCAAATACCCATTGTATTATGGAAGACTGAAAGCATCTATATCATGACTGTACTGATACCGAGTTATCCAAGAGCCTTAACATCAGTATAGGTGTCCCATCATGGTAGCACTCTTAGTCCTTAAAGTTTACATTGAGCAAGCCAATGATGAAATATCTTAGTCCACTTTTGTCAGCATTTTCATGAACTATTTAACAGATGAGATACCAGAACCAATACTGTGGAATATATTACTGTATTTGATCGCATATCAGCCGCACTATTATAAATCTAGCCCCGCTTGTTCTTTTTCGAAAGCAACAATTTTTCCAGCCATTTTTGTTAGCTCTGTTATATCTTAAAATTTAATTTTAATGAGTTTCAAGAACAAGCAAGGAACAGCTTAACTTATGTCAACAGGGAAGGAGCTCAGCAATATAACGAATAATGTAATGACTGCCACGCCGATCGAACCTAACGCTGCTTGTATCAAGTTGGAGGCAAAAGGATCACTGCCACTAGATACAACATATTTTAATTCATCAGAATGCTAAGTATCTGTGCAATCAGTCCAATCCATCTGAAGTTCTCTTGTTAGAGAGGATGAAGTTATCTCACATACAGACTTCGTGAGGCTTGGTTAGCAACTTAGAAGAGGACAAGTTGAATGTTGATAAAGCAATTGGAATTAGCAATTGAGACTATCCAAAGTTCATATAAAAGATTGACCTGGACTTCAGAATGGCACTATATACAATCGCAACATGCAAGAAAAGTGAGACTGTATCTAACGGCTAACAGTGAAAAAACCAATCAGAAGGAGAATTCCGAGTGTGCATGTGAGGTAATGAAGTAATTTTTCATCACCATTTCTTTGCTCCAGAAAGCTGGATGCAGTTGTGTACGAGCCTCCTCCAGTTTGTCCTATCCATCCATAGATGCTGCTCATATATGCGACGCCAGTTCACATCTCTAATTTCAAGGTCCTTCAATATCCGTTTTTCCCAAACATCACGAGGTCTTCCTCTTAGTCTCTTCCCAGGAACACCGTGGTCAAAGAATGTTCGAGCAGTCCTGTGAGGGTCCATTCTTTTCATGTGACCATACCATTGCAATCTCTTCAACTTCTAGAGTTTCCAGCAAGCTACTTTCCAATCCAAGGTGTTGCCGGATATCCATTTTTTTTTTTTTTTTTTTTTTTAAATACAAGAACAGAGGAACTTCATTTCTGTTTGAAGACTACTCTTTGTTGGTCCAGTAAGTGTTGCTGCTCCCAGGCCATACCTCAATATAGGTACTAGATATACTATGCACCATGTCTAAAAGTATTCCACACTATGAGCAAGTAGGGAGAAAACAAAGGAGATAAGCAAAAGAGGAAATTTGGTTCAAAGGAATCAAAGAAAAATTTAACTTACGAAGTGATCCTCTATGTATCATGTCATACACTCGTCCTGGAGTTCCCACAACTATATGAACACCCATCTCCAACTTGCGCATGTCTTCCCGGACATTAGTGCCACCAATACAGGCGTGGCATTGAGTACTCATGAAGTCACCTAAAGCTATCACCACTTTCTGGATCTGTGGGGGGAAAAAAATAAGCTGTAGACAGATCAAACACTTAATCAAGTTTACAACACATATTCTGAAGCAAATAATAAAAGCTATTTGCACTTTCAACATAATGGGATCAGAATGAGATTAATTCAACGAACGATACCAGTCAATCTGGCTATACTAGTGAATACATTTACAATTAGCTCAGTCAATTGGGGAGAAATAAGTTTGATCAATCTGTATGAAACAAATGAATAAAGGAAAGAATTTCAAAATTCAAAAACACTATACAATTATCTTGCACAACACTCAACTCTTGTTCCTTTCAAGACATGCATGATATATTATAGCATATCATAAGATCTCTTGGCACAGGCCAGAGTAAAGTGTAGCTTCCCCCGAAGTCCCAGTCAACATCCATGGTTGTGACAATATGGAAGTTGCTGGGATATGAGTAGTACTGAGTAATGACATTCAGAGCATGACTAGTGCATCTGAGTGTTATGAAAGGTGTTGCTCATAGAGTCAGTCGTGCTGCAATAGCACTTTCTGACCCAGTGAGGAAAGCAATGGCAAACTACCTCACTCCTCATCTTGCCTAGTATGCCTCATTTTGGTGCTGCCACTGGTTTTTGGGGTTTCCTTATAACCGCATAACCTTTGGGGGTGCTATTTGAGGATCCAACCAGCCTGTGGGCTGATGAACTAACAGACAGACATCATAAGATAGCTACGTCAGTTGAGAAAACCATGAACCTTAGAGCAGTGAACATGCTCATAACTATTACTTGTTGAAACAAACCTTAACGACTAAAATAAAAAGAAACAGACTATCCAGCTTAGTTGTGATGTGATCCAATACTATTAGATTCGTCTAATCCTACTATCGGCCCCATTGTTCCTTGAGCTGTACTGTTAGACAAACTTATGCTGTAACTACAGCAAATTCCCAAGTTTGCTGCCCAAAAGCCACAGCTATCATGTCTGAAATCATATTGTTCAAAAACATGCACGAGACATCCACGACTGCATTGTACCCCATAATTTAGCTTTCAACCAACACATTCTAATAGTGGCTGGACAATCCTACTATGTCTTTTCAATTACACATTCACATAGCCTGTTTCTAATTTCTGGGAACTTTGCCTTTTGTCTATGAAATGGCCAGCGGTTATGATTTGCTCAAGACTAGCTTCATCTTTCCTCCAATTACGCACCATGTCGAAACTCGCATCTTAGTCATTCTTTCTTCCAACATCATGATTACCAAATTGCCCAGCCTCTTTGATAATGTAGAGCATTTCTTTAGCCATGAACGTCCTCCAATGGGAACTCGCACTAGCCATAGGCCTACTACTATTTAAACTGACGCTGCGCAAATGACGCGGTATGTACACGGCACTCTTCCCAGTTGATATAGGATATAGATGTTGATTCGCATAGGGAACCTGAAAAATTTGTCCCGAATGAGTAAATTTATAACACCAATATAAATGGTCTGTTATTGGACGTTATAAATTTTCCAGCTAACTCATTCCTGGTTGCCAGCGTTATCGCCCCAGTGTGCTAAGTTGGGCTAGTCAGTTCGTAAATAGCCCACCCACCAAGACGCATGGCTGGTGCACATCCGTGGAGGCTACTGCGTAGGCTACTTGAAGCCACCGGCAGTGCCAATGCACAATGAGAGACTGTCATATTATCAAAAATTGATGCCTGCCTGACTTTCAGAAAACAAACTTTATATTGGTATTACTCTTCCCAGTTGCAGCAGGTATACACTTGCCAACAGAGTAGGCAGACAAATAATAAATTATAGATTTCTAGGTTTGGTCGATTTCAATGCTTCTAATGGATGGTTGGATAGTTTTAAAATACAGCACAACCTTTTGTAAAAAAAAAAAACATGCGGGAAGAGTGCGGAAGTTAATGACGATACAGTTGTGTACTGGAAAAAGAGAATGTTACTTCGACTTCTTAAAGAATATGATGCTAAGGAGATTAACATCGAGACGAGTGTGTTTTAAAATTTGCTCCTGTCCAAGACATATGCTGTTCACAGACAAAATTGCCATGGAGACAAGAAAGTAAAGAAAGACTGACGTTGTGGGATAACAGCGACGGGAGAGAAAAATTATCCCCACTAATACTGTATTTACTTGCGTATTAAACCCCCTATTTTCACTTTTACAGCAAAAAAAATGGGGGAAGGGGGGCAATATGTGATAACCTCAAATCTTCTGCAGTGTGGTGATTTTTCTACCTGGCACACCAGTAAAGTCAACAGTAACTTAGAAGACAATATACTGTGTAGTCGACATACTTTGTCCTTGTGGCAGCCTCCGCATGGGGGGAAGTTGTAATAATAATAGCCAGTGTTCTCATTTGATGGACGAATTATGTCAATATTAGTTCAAATTTGGGCTCACAATTACTACCCGATGACAGGGCAAGTTTGATTGGGATATAAATAGACTGCAACACGTGTAAATTCGGAGAATCCATTGTTGAAGTGTGGTCGTCACAACTTAATGAGCGCAGTATACCAAAGTGGCATTCTAGTGGTTCTTGATTAAACTAGACTGTGAGCACGTATCAGAATCCATTATTCCATAAATACTGACACCTGTATGGTGCTCTCAACTGTTACTATTAGGGATTCAAGAGTTCATTCTGAAGCAAAATTAATATTCTTCCCACTGAGGTATCTCCATTTTAGTAATTGAATCCCTTATTGAATCTTTATAAACAGCCCCTGCTAGTGTAGAAGTATTAATAGATCTACTAGGATATTTAATTCCCTAGTGAATGTTTCTGTCGGTTCACTGTCGTTTAATTGTTTCATGAGATATTGTGGCAAATTGGGAAATATATGGGGATCAGCACCTGTTTTCAGTTTCTGTCTATCTCTAAGAATTTCTACCTGTTGGTTTGGAAAAGTGTTTACCTTTCGTAGTTTTATAGCCAGACTTCCAGCATGAAACGAAGCAATTAGGCATTTTTTTCCTCCTCTGTATGTTTGCAAGTTTTATAAACTCAGCACTATATACTGTATGTTTACACTAAATGAGTACCATCACTGAATCACACACTCTTCACTTTGCCTTCACAGAACAACACTACTGAACATAATCATATTACAACTACAGATACCAACCCACAGATAGTAACGGTGCTGCCCCTAGCGGACGATTCATCGCAGTCTCTATACTAGCCAACAGGGAACAACTTAAGAGCTCACACTTTCTCTTCCACTCGTTACAGTGACTACAAGCGTTCTCTGGATAACTGCGGCTGTTGAAACCAGATCCTTATTTTAAAGTATATTTCTTGCCTGACCTCTTACATTTATCACATCAGGATTTACCTAAACCGCTGTAAATAAGATAAGAGACCGCATTCACTAGGTTAGGTACGCTATCAAGTGTCCGCACACTGCCAGATGTTCCACAATGGAAAAAATTAAAATAAATAACAGGAAAGTTTGCCACGTTCATGGATATCTACAGGTGTGGTGGTAATGCGTTTTGTTATCACAATGTTTAATCGTACAGTCTCAATTTTTGGTATTAACGAATTGTATGTTTTGTTTGGAGTCTCTAAAAATCATTAAAAGTGTGGGCGTATAATGAATATTATTAATATTATCATGTTAGGTTCGTTGGCGAATAAAACATTGTTTAATGATTGGATTGTTTTTTATCACATTTTAAACCTACTTCTCTCCAGAAAATACCTACATTGGCCCTAGTTACAAGACATTAAACGATCACTTTATTATGATCTTGCCTACTATATTAATAGCAGCAACCGCAAATATTTCTCAACTAAAGTAAACTCGTTTCTTCATCCCAAGGTGATGCAGCTTTGTTTTTAGACATGCCCCCCAGCGGAGGGGAGGTGCATGTACCATTTTTACTGCATATCAACCTTCCTACCATTCGTAAATCTCTGGCAGTACGGTACTGGAAATCAAACCCAAGCTAATTGAGCTAACCATTACGCTGGCAGACATTCTTAACTACTAAACACAGACATATAGCAAGACTGATGCGTGCTTGAAATGCGCAGGCCGGACACAGAACTATTCACCTATTTGTGAGACGAGATCCGTCAGCTGCAGTAGGCCTACGTTACAGAGGGTAACATTTCTTAACTACGAAACAAGGATGTACCGCATGACCGACGCGTTTTCATTGCGTGAGTCATACGGACGAAACTATTCACAAATTAGTATGCTGTCATCAAAACTGCAGTAAGGCCTGTACCCACTTTGAAGCAGAATTGTTCACTTACGAATTATGTTCGGGGGTCTCGTATGCTTGATTTATTTTTATCATTTTCTTTGTCTCAAAAAGTCAGTGGGGACTAATACTCGAAGGGGTCTAATATATGAGTTAAATACGGTAATTGGAAAATGTAAGAATCCAAGATGCTTCAAGAACACCCGTACACTCCCATGTAAATATCGTTAACAAAAATGCGTGGATGACATCGGAAATATTCCTAAGTTTTTAAAAACCTTTGATGCTAAGATGGGATCGGCAGAAGGAAGATAGTGGTGCCGATAGACGTCCAGCCCATCCTTCAGATAAATCTTTTCTGCAGAATGGACATTGGCATTATTCATTCTGTGAAAGTGAAGTACAGGAAGGCTTTAGTTCAAAGAGCTATATCTTTCCTCGAAAGAAATAAGGAAGTGAAATTGAATATACAGAGGAACCATGGATTGTGAGCATAATTACCGTATTTCACGGCATAATCGTCGCACTTTTTATACCAAAATTTTCGAAAAAAATTGTAGGATGCGACCATTATACGATGAATATTTAATACCAGTATTTGTATTACTCAAAAAATGTATTTATAACTAAATTGTATTTGATACAAATGTAAGATGCATACGTAATACTCGCGTTTATACATCAAAATAATTAAAATAGTCTCAAACAAAATTCATAATTTTTCGCAACAATTCGGCAAACGTTTTTCCAACCTGAAAATAAAAATGAACGTATTAAGTTAATTTGTCATTAATTTGAGTATTAAAGTTAAAATATTACACTTGCAAAAAATTATCGCTTTGTTGTGAAATGCGGACTTACCGGTACGCAATTTATTCCAAATCTTCGGTGTCGCTATCGCAGGTTTCGCTATCTGATGCGCCGTCCTCGCCTCTGTTAATACCAGTATCAGATTCTTCATCTCCCTGCCACACTGCGTCATCTTCGGAACCGTCTAGTGCATTCGAAATCCCAGTCCTTTTGAAGCTCTTGGAGACTAGTTCAGGTGGTATAAGATCCCAACTCCTCTTCACCCACGAGCATAACAAGTCCAAGGGTGGACGCCTGATATTTCCGGCGGGCGTCAATTGCTGATCGCCGCTCATCATCCACTCGTTGTAAAATCGACGTAAGTGGTCTTTAAAGGGTTTATTAACACATACGTCTAGTGGCTGCAAAGCAGATGTTAGGCCACCAGGAATGACTATCTGTCGTGTCTTATTTGTAGTGAGAATTTGCTTCACTTCGTTCACGAGGTGACCTCGGAAACTATCTAAAACAAGCAGAGCTGGTTGTTTAACCCAGTCCAGCATGAGTTCTACGTCCATCCAACCCTTTGGTTGCACTCGTACATGAATTCCAGGGGGAAACTGTATATTCTTAGGCATCGTTTTCCTCTTGAAAATGATGTAAGGCGGCAACTTTCTCCTGTCAGCTGTAATGGCTAGCATTGCCGTGCATCGCAACTTCTCACTACCGCCGGTTTTCATTAATACACTCCGCGATCCTTTTAGCGCAATAGTGCTGTTGCGAGGCATATCAAAAAAGATTGGAGTCTGATCGGCATTATCGATTTGAGAAAGCAAGTACGAAGTTTCCTTGCGCAAACGTATGACAAATCGGTGAAAATTTACAATCTTGTCCGTGTAATCAGCAGGCAACTTTTGGCTTAGTGTTGTTCTCCTTCGCACTGACAGATTGTGTCGTCGCATGAACCCCTTAATCCACCCACGAGTCACCTTAAACTGAGTTACCGGTATGTTGTGTTTGCGCGCTACCTCCTGTCCCTTAACTTGTAACATTTCATATGATACACTGCAGCCATTGTTATGTATTTCACTGACGTACCTAAACACTTTTTCGTCAATTATAGGAAACTTCCTTGTTTTAGGACCTCTAAACGCGCGTCTAGAAGGGTTTGTGCTTTTAAGCTTGTTTTTTACTTTCCGCCAGTCACGCACCAACTTTTCACTCACAGAAAATTTTCTTTCTGCAGCTCTGTTCCCGTGCTGTTCAGCGAAGGCAATTACGCTTAGCTTGAAGCCCGCAGAATAGTTTCTATATTTACCCATAATCGCTTATAAATGCTTCTTCACATGTTAATGTTTTGCGATATAAATGACTTTCCGTAATTGTTCACTATTAAAACAAATTATTTCGGCAAACACCCAAAACACAAATTAAAAACTTAAATTCTCACGCACACATGTCTACAGTAATCACGTAAATCTGAAACAAATAAATGCATCTGTGATCTGTCCATTCCAGAGCAGCCAATACTGTTAGGCAGCAAGGAACCATGCAACAATTTATCAGTTTAGCTCGTTGGTTGCAACACACTACTGCGCTTGCGCAAAGCTCGCAAACCGGAGCTCTAGCTAGCGCGGTGTAGATCTACTGTATAGTTGACTGTATTCCGAGACGTCAGTAACAAATTTTTTCAATTTCTTTTAAACATACGGTAATTAGGTTAATATTTCTTCCCAGTTATTGATGATTTTACATTACATTACTGACGAGTTTATAAAATAAAACGTTAATAGCATTGGATAATAATTATCTTGACTGCTTGGATAAAAGTTTTCATCCCATGCCCGGACACTTATGACGTAGTTGTAAGATAAGAGTCTAGTTATGACAACTGAGACATCGTAAATAATTCGGCTGAATAATTCCGTGGAAATCTGCGTTATCGTCTTGGATTTCACTTCGTGCGCAATAACACAGGAGCCGGCCCCATGGTGTAGGGGTAGCGTGCTTGCCTCTTACACGGAGGCCTCGGGTTCAATTCACGGCCGGGTCAGGGAATTTTACCTGTATCTGAGGGCTGGGTCGAGGTCCATTCAACCTACCTAGCCGGTATTTCCTGGAGACGTTGCCGATAAGCGATAACTTACAGCCTTACGTATTTCAAATGGGAACTCATAATATGTAGGTGGTGAATAAATAGTACACTGTCTCGCGACCACGTCAAACTGCCGATAGTCTGAGACAGTATTAAATAGTTTGAGACTCCCCCTATAACCTATTCGAACTGGCGTGTGTGTTGGCATTTGGAAATTCTGTGTCAATCGGCTTTTGCCAATATACTTTTTTGAGGACAGCATGCCGTGCGCGGCAGTTTGACTTCTGTGTCTGCGCCTACTGCGCGTGCGCGAGTGGTGTGACGCGAGTCTACTGTTGACTTCTAGCGACTACTTCCTGGTGAGTCGGCGTCCTGTACCCGCCATGGATGGACGTGAATGTGTGTGTTCCGCTATGCGGCGGGTGGTTGTGCTGAAACCCCCGTGATATCCAACTTAAGAGGGATTATCCCTTATTCCATTAGTTGCTGGCCTCCTACTGTGTCATTGGATTATGTTTTTGCTACGATAATTCTCCAGGATCCTTGGTGAACAACTTTAGTTCACGGCCTCGTGGTTGCCGGTCTTCAATAACAATGGCCAGGTTTGAGCTTCTCAATTTTTCTGGACTCAAAGGTATGTAACTGTTTTGGATTAAAGTAATTCTGGGGAAGCAAGAAGATTTGTGTGTTTCGGCGTACTTCAAGATAACTGTAATAATAATAATAATAATAATAATAATAATAATAATCGGATTAAGACTTCCTCTTCGAAATTTGTGCTGGATATCGTGTGCGTCTGTGAACCATGAGAAACGGTTTCGGCAATTAATCATTTTAGAATGCAGTTTGCACGGTGAAAGAAATTAGTATGTTTATCTTAAAATTAAGAAAAGGTTTTTTTTTGGCACTTTATTGTAACATAAGGTGTGAACCAAGGCGCTGTTTCCAAGGTAGCGGGGTTAGCTTTCCTTCGGGTTCCTTGCCTTCTGGGATTTATTTCTCCTAGCTTTGATTTTTTTTTGCATTGTTTCTGGGATCTCTGTTTTATTCTAATTTAAAACCGTTGGTTTTACTTCTAATTTGTAGACTGTGCTTTGCTTGTCCGTTACTATGGCAACGTGTGTTTGGGTAATTGTTGTGGGCTTTGTTTTTAACGGTGATTGTTGTTGGTTCGTGTGTGCTTCTTGGATGAAAATATTTTTGTTGCCTGGTATCGTTGGCATTTCTTTCATATAAAGTGATTTATTTCGGCCAACCTCTCTGTCGTTTCGTCTCGTTCCTTGTCTGGGCGAAATGTGTAACTTCTACCTTTATTTTCGTGGGCCCTTGGAAATTGCCCTTGGTAGAAATTGGAACGAATTGTAGTAAAGTTAAAAGGCAACCGGCCTAAAGGTCATGAACTACGGATTGTTTACTAAACATGGTATTTTGTTTTTCTCTTAAACGCGTGATTGATCACATTTAAATCAATATTTTAATTATCTTGTTTGAGGTATGGAGGTCACTGTTGTTTTTTTCTTGTTGATATTTACGGATTAGTTCCTTTATTATTTGTTAAATGAAGTCTACATTTTCTTATTTCAAGCTGCCTCGTTGGCTATTTATTTACTAATCATATTAATTTCTTGCAAGTTAATTCAATTACTGTTAATCGAGTATTTACATTCTTTTAAACAACCTGGTTCAAGTTATTATCCGACTTTAATCTCCTTTGATGATGAACCTAGGTCCACTCTAGATATTATCTTTTTGAATTGTTACCTCTCATTTAAATGTCTATTAAAGTTTTCTTTCATATCACTTAAAAGTTGGTTTTCATTTACCACATTTGGTGCAGCGCTGCAACTATTTCTTGGTTTGGGTGTCCACGGGCCTTAAGCCGCTTTTCCTCCACGTTTTGGGTAAGTGTCTATTTTCTTCCTTTTGGGTAATTTTTATATCATGTTGTTCGCTCGTGTTGTTTCTATCCTTGAATTTTTTTGATGTACTGTGACTTGCTGTTTCACTTTCCCCTTTGTTCTCTCTTGTGTTCGCTTAATCTACCCATTTGGGGCGGACACAATAGCAACCTTCACACCAGGCTCTCTCTCTCTCTCTTTTTTTCCTCAGCTGGTGGGTAAGGTTATTAACCTCATCACCGCTAGGATGTTACCGGGGTCCTAGAGGGTGGTGCCGGTTAGAGTGGTAGCAGACCTGTGGTGGTTGTTGTTGCTCTGCTGTCATGCGTCGTACATATACCGGTATTATTTATTTATACGTTGTGCAACATGTCGCAAACGTGACTGTATTGCCAAATTGCCCATAAACCATACACGTATTTAAATTGCGCATTCATGTGCAACTTACGTTGCAGTTCCATTTACCTTTTAACCCGATTAGTGAACAAAATTTGGACGTGCGACGATTATGTAATTAAAGGTTTAAAGTCCGATTTTTGTATTGAAAATAAAGGATGCGACGATTACGCGGTGGCGACGATTATGCCGTGAAATACGGTAGTTCCGGTAACATGCTTGTAATCCAAAGCGCACGTATATCAAAGCAAGTTTTCCCATAAGAAGCAATTGAAACACGGATGATTGTCCACAACACAAAAATATTTATTCGCATACCATTTCTGAAACAAAATATAATGTAAAACAAATTAAAGTGCACTTTTTCTTACAACAGAATCATTGTTGGTGTGAGGGAGACGAGAGATGACATGAGAAGAGTTACTGTGTAGCACGAAATTCACTAACGAATCACTGCTATCTGTTGGCTCACTGGAATTGTTTTCTTTTCGTGGAACTTTAATGAGGAACCTGTCCAATGACTTGCTTTTCTCTCTTTTTGAGGATTTCACGAAACTGTGACATTGCATTGTCATTGAACTGATTCATCGCTCGTACTGCTACTGCCTTATTCGGGTGGGGTTTTTCTACAAAATTTTGCACCGTTACCCACATTTTGCACTTCTCTCAAATCTCAGTTGAAGTGAGAGATTCCAATGACTTTTCCTCCTCCTCCCGGACGAGATCTCCATAACCTATCCTGCTGTTCGCGATGCAGGTCCATGAGTTTGTTGGTGGACACATCCTGGCTATGTTCTACCACCAGCTCTCGAATGCCCACGTCATTCACCTCCAACCCAATAGTCTTCCCTAAGGACACAATTTCATCGACATTCGGCGGCTCATTGTCACCAACAATCCCTCAAAGTCACGTCCAAGAACGCAGTCAGGCCACAGCTTTCCACAAGCGGAAGTGAGTTATCTTGGCGAGTCCATCCCAGGCTTTATTGATGATTTTCAGGCAGTTCACGATGGGGAAATGATTTCTTCCAAACTCTTGGAGGGTAAGGTTTGTTCCTTCGGTCACTTCGAAGCATCGCTGAAATAGTTCTTTGGTGTATAGCTTGTTGAAGTTCGAAATGACTTGCTGATCCATAGGCTGGAGTAGTGAATTAGTGTTAGGAGGAAGGAACTTACCCTTAACGAACTTTTCCTCCAGTAAGTTGTCCTAAAGGTCTCAAGGCCTGGAGGATGAGCAGGAGCGTTGTCCATAACCAGGAAGACTGAGCAGCAGATTATTTTTCTGAAAGGTATTTATTCACCACAGGACCAAAAACCTCGTTCATCCATTCAACAAAGGCACAGGGGAGGGAAAAATGTAGGTGCACGTGGCGCTCGTATTGCAGAACCTCACTCGCTTATCAAGTTATAATTTATTTAAAATGTTTGCTCGTCTTGCAAAACACTCATGGACGAAGTTACTCGCATTCCGAGGTTTCACTGTACTCCAAGCCATGCATGTGTTTGTAGCAGAATGGCAACTAGTCACAACAGACACTATTCAAAACTGCTTTGGCCATGCAGGATTTGGTGCCATTCTAGAAGTTTTTAATGAAGATAACACAACTGATGAGACTGGGGAAGACTGGGGGTTGTATCAGAGGACACTAGTGCCACAACATTAACGCCCGGTTTCTTCAAGTGTATGTTAAATATTACTTAACAAATGTTAACTAACAATTGTTATTAATTTAACACTTTGTTTAAAAGTGACCTGTTTCACAAACACATTTCCAACATTTGTTACGAAACAATTGTTAAAGACAACTTAACATATTTCAGTGAGATTTCTGAACGCGTTTGGCAGTGAGCGTCTTTTGTTTCTTCACATAAAGCGCTCCCAGTGGTGTGTTGAAATAGTATTTGGTCACACACACATGATTGACATTATTATAGGTTGTGGTTAGTGGAGACCGGTAAGACGTAAACATGTTAAGTAAGAGGAACAAAAGCGTTGTGATGAATGAGAGCTTTTATTTCATTTAATTTTAATTTAAAATTATGCGAATGTGCTTAAAAAATGAAGGAACGGACTGTTGTATCACAACATTCGATATAGCCAATTCTTATATTCTTATCACCAGGAAAATGTGATAATTGATGTGTTTTGAATGGTTTTCAGGCATTATTTCATTGCGGGGAAAATAATGTAATGCCTTGTTAATGCTGCAGTGGCAGCAGGATTTCTTTGCAGGATTCTACTCACCTTTTCTTACACTCGTGAACATAGTCGCCTACAATTACATGAAAAGTGTCTCAAGCATAATATCTAACAAGTAGAGGCCAGACCCTGCGGTCAACCGATTTCATTGAGCTTCAATGTACCTATGGGGAGACACTCAACGGTAACTCGTGTATAAAGGTTTAAGTCAGCAAGCTTTTGTTTTCGAAAAAAATGAGGTCAGATGTCATTACACAGAATCCGCTTCGGACAAAGTGGAAGTAGTAGAACACTAAAAGGCGAACAAATTTTACTTAAACATGTCAGGTCCGCAACCTAATAACGTATGAAAAATTTATGAATCCCCTATTCCAATGCAATGCATATATATTTAGGAGTTACATCACAGCGGAACGGAGTAGTGGCCAAGGGGTCACCGTACTTGTCTGCAAACCTTGTAGACGTGAATTCGAGTCTCGTCGCAGCTATGACTTTTGCACAAATTAATATGTCCGCCTCTGTGGTGTAGTGGTTAGTGATTAGCTGCCACCCCTAGAGGCCCAGGGTAGATTCCCGGCTCTGCCACGAAATTTGAAAAGAGGTACGAGGGCTTGAACAGGGTCCACTCAACCTCGGGAGGTCAACTGATCAGAGGTGGGTTCGATTCCCAACTCGACCATCCAGGAAGTGGTTTTCCGTGGTTTCCCACTTCTAACTTAAGGCCACGGCTGCTTCCTCCTCTCATCCATGTCTATCCTTTCCAATCTTCCCATCCCCCAGCAAGGCCCCTTCTCAGCAGATGAGGTACTGGTCATCCTCCCCAGTTGTATCCCAGCCCAGAGTCTGAAGCTCCAGGACACTGTCCTTGAGGCAGTAGAGGTTGTATCCCTCGCTGAGTCTGAGGGAAAACCGACCCTGGAGGGTAAATGGATAAAGACGACGATTAAATTAATATTTGAGGGAACGTCAGGATGGAACAAAAATATTACGCAAATTGCAGTACAGTTTATTTTCTACCTGAAATTAATATAGGCATAAATGTTCTCACAGTTACTGCTGGATCTCTTTCTCTATATATTCATTTGAGGTAGAAAAAGTTCCACTGCAATTTGATTATTCATTTTACAGTAGAACCTCGATAATTCGAAATCGGTTAATTCAAAATCCCACCTAATTCGAAGGTCTTGTTCCGAAAAACATGAGATACAGTTTTGCATGTTGTTTAAATTGTTTAATTCGAAATACGGATAATTCGTAATTCGAAGTACAATTTAAATCTAAGAATTTCATTTTTGTCCATATTGAACTGAGAATGGAAGATAGGAAACTTAAAAGGGTCCACCTTTTCAATACAAAAATGTTATAGTTTATTTACAACATATATTTACACTTGGAACTAGTTTCGACGCTGTTTGGCGTCCTCTTCAGCCAAAATGTGGGAAATAGGCTAGCATGTAGACATTTATATTATACAAGGCGTTACATTAAACAATACACATCTTACGAGGAGATAAAAACAGGGACGAATATAGAAACAAATGAATCGTTGGGAAAGCAAAAGTTATACATATTAAAAATAACCTTAACCACACATCTTGCAGTGCGAAAATATTCGCCTTGAATGATTCCTGAATACATAACGCACGCACACACATTTCTGAAGAGCCAGCAGGCAGGAAAAAGTAAAGTGAAACCTTAAGAGTTCTTCTGAGAAGAGTTCATTTTTTCTATGTTCTGACTAACTAATGAAGTCTCCCTTGAGTTCCTGATAAACATAAACAGGAAATTCTCCTTCACTCTCAACAATAGCTATAAAGACCAACGGTAAATTGTATTTTAATACTGTGCAGAGACGTGAAAGCATGATTTTGAACATAAATATATGTTGTAAATAAACTATAACATTTTTGTATTGAAAAGGTGGACCCTTTTAAGTTTCCTATCTTCGAAGTACAATGTCGGCCCCATTACCGAAATTTAGACTTTTAATTCGAAACGGCCTTTACATTTTAAAACAGTAGTATGTTAAGAGTAATTTCAACTCGAAATTTATCCGCGTCATAATAGAACACGTGTTCAGGAACGTGGAGTGGTACCGTAGCTTTCCACATTTACACCCACTTTCGGAATTCTTTTGTATTCAAACTTTTAAGGAACGCCGTAATATCACGCAACGGGCAGTGTGCGGGAAAACAGAATCCGCGAACACTGGCGATGCCGACAGTTGACGAAAAAAAAAAACGTGGCTCATAAAATAAATTTGTAGGCACCGAACAATATTGTCATTGCCGATGAAACTGCATTACTTTATTTTAATGCGAGCCTAAACGATCATATGGTTTTAAAGAAGAAAGTGCCTGCCGGGGAATCGTACGTACAAGTGTGAGGGATGGGGGTCATTGTAGTGCGTTGCAATGCACATGGAAGCGAGAAACTTTATCCCCTCGTCATAGGAAAGATCGATAAGCCACAATGTTATGGGCGCTGGGCACTTTCCATGCCAGTACAAAGCATCTAAAAATGCAAACTACAGAAATACAAAAAATAATGCATTTGCACAGGGGAACCAGCATAATTTATCCTCGTCTTTGAATTGTGATATTTTTCTTTCGTTGCATGAGGTTATGTTTGCCAGCGAGATATCCAAGTGCATTATTTGAATACTGTAAATGCACCTCCTTGGATACATTTTGGAAATGGTTCTTTTTTCATGGCATTTGAAAGGTATAAACTGTGAATCAAGGTTAACTGCATGCAGTAATGTGCCTTAGAATATTTTGTAACGCAGCAAGGGTTGGTACTTCTGAATTGCGAATTGGCGGTTAATTCGAAATCACGTAATTCGAAGTCCGATTTTTGAGTCCCAACGACTTCGAATTAACGAGGCTTTACTGTATTTGCATTTTACCTCCACATTCCCTGAAACAATGATTTAATTTGTGTAAAAACGCATGTGTATGGCGGGACTCGAACTTGCATTGTCACTGTTTGGAGACAAATACGATGACCACTCTGCCAATGCTCCACTCGTCAAGATCACAACTCTTCAAGTCTAGAGGTATTGCATTAGAATGGGGGATTTCATAAATTTTTCGGAAATTAGGTTGCAGACCTGACAAGTTTGAGTAAAATGTGTTCGTATTTTAGCGTTCTACCACCTCGATGTGGTCCGAAGCGGATTCTGCCTCATGATGTTTGTCCTCACTGTTGGAAACTCTAACCTATTTTGTATTTTCAATATCGTCTAGTATCTTGTTCATTATGACTTAGGTAATTAGGAATATATCTTCTGACAACTCCAGAAAGTAGTTATTTCTTAGTATGGGTCGTCCTTTGCCTTCTTCAGGTTATAAATCTTCATACAGCAGTAAAGCTTCAAACTTACGCCTTCTATATGCCTCCATTTTTAATTTTAGCAGTTGTTAAAAGGTTTAACAAGGCTGCTGCCAGGTTAATTTAACAAAAGTATTAATTTGTTAGAGTTGACAATCCTTGATGAGACGACCATTTTGTTAAATTGTGTGTTAAGTCTCCTTAACAGCAGAGTTAACATTTAACATTCGTTGAAGAAACCAGGCCTAAAAGAACTTGTTACTTGTGATGACATCCGAACCTCAGCACGACAGATGGATGTTGGAGACCTTTGTGACTATGCAAAAAGACAAAATACTGAAGAGGAAGAAGAGGAGGATCCAGCAGAACCATCTTTTAGGGGCAGTAGTGGAGGGACTGGAGAATGTCCACCAGCACCACTTCTTGAACATCATTGAAGACCTCATCTACAGTCTAAACCAAAGTAAGATAAAACTTATTTCATTGAGACATCTGGGAAAGACGAAGCGAACTACTGTACTGGACTATTTCAGAAAGTGAAGGTTATGCTTATTCTCACGGTTTTCATGGTCTATTTTTCAAAAATCTATTCAAAATCATATTAGGCCTCTGTTCCTTCAATTTAAAATTGCAAGTCAGTAATACCTATTTCTCTCTTCCTTGCTACAGGTTGTGCACACAATGGTCCACTAAGGAATTTGTCAAGTCTGCTGTTTTGTAAATATTTTGTTATTCTTGCATTAATTTGAGATTTTAGTATTTCTTAATACGTTCATTTATTAATTCCTGACGTTACATTAGTTAAAGACATAAATGTTTTATTTCTTGTGTTATGTAGCTTATTTTCTATGAACCCTCTTAAGGAAAACTGAGCTTAGCCAGATTTGAACCCTCTCAAATCATTCAAGTCCAACAAATTAAGCTTGAATTCAATGAACTGTTTTTCACATCCTGTACTTTCTCACTTGATAACATTTGCTTGATGAAACAATGACCATACACAAGTGTGTATACACTAGGAAGGAAGCTGCAACAATTTTTATTAGGGATAAATTTTCTTGCAACTTCCTAGCATTCAGAACTGTGTTCTAGTTGTCCAGTAAAGAGAAGTTAAAGACCTTTGTATAATTGTAGTCAAATGACTACATTTTATGAAAAAGATGAAACACCACACTATCAGCGTGTTTCCATTTAACAGTAAAAACCACTATTACATCAGTGTTTTAGGGAGCATGGGCCACAAACATGACAAATATATTATTTAAGATTCATCATTAAGAGAGACAAAATTTAAACACATACGGGATAGCCACTTTTTCAAATGCAATGAGGATCAGCTTTACAGCATTTTGTTGCAGAAATTGAATACATGACAGCAAACATTCTCATACAAACAAATGGGAAAAAAAATTGAAATTTATTGTATACGTGTCTTTATCTGTACCAGCAGAACAAGATAAGAATATTACCTGCTGCGCCAACTCCCGCGTGGGGGCAAGGATCAACGCTTGGCAGTCTCTTATGGATGTATCAATCTGCTGAAGGATTGAAATGGAAAATGTCGCAGTCTTGCCAGTACCTGGAAAAAAAAAAGTATAAAAGAAAGATCCAAGCCTATAAGTCTGCACAGAGATGACACAAATTATTATAATAATGATTATTTCATGCATATCAACAACATTTAACAAAGCTGAATTAGGCACACTTTTCTTGGACTCAAAAGGGCATATACTATGATTGTAAATTGAACACAAAACGAAGATAATGAGTTTAAAAAATCAAGCATTAAAACAACAAAACACACCCTATTTTTTAAAAGAAAATATCGGATTTACTTGTGTATTAAACACCCTTTGCGTATTAGACCCCCCCTTGACTTTTCGAGACGAAGAAAATGAATTTGTGAATAGTATTGTCCATATGACCCCACATAATGAAAAGTACGTGTCAAAGTCATGCGGTACATCTGTGTTTCGTAGTTAAGAAATGTCCACCTCCGTAGCATAGCCCTACTGCAGCTCTGATGACGTTGCACAATTAGGTGAATGGTTTCATGTCCAACTGCGCATTACGAACACACATCAGTCATTTATATATGTTGTCTGTGTTTTGTAGTTAATGTCCGCCAGTGAAATGGTTAGCACAATTAGTTGCCATTCTCGGGAGCCTGAATTTGATTCCCAGTATCGTATTGCCAGAGATTTACGAATGGCAGGAAGGCTGAATTGCTGTAAAAAATGGAGGCCTGCCTAAAAAGAGCTGCACCACCTCAGGAGAAGAAAACCAGTTTACTTCAGTTAAGAAATACTCACGGTTGATGCTAGGCCTATTAATATAGGCAGGTGAGATCATTAACAAAGTGATCATTTAATATCTCTTAACTCGGGACAATATAGGGTTTTTTGGGATACAAGTAGGTTAAAAACTATCCAATCACAATTGTTTTACTCGCCAACGTACCTAACAAATAATAATAATAATTTTTATATCCCCACTTACTTTCAACGATTTTTGGACACGCCAAACAAAACATACTAGGGTATGCGTTAATAAAAAATGGGAGACAACGAAGTACAAAATTAAACATTATGATAATAAAATGCATTACTGCCACACCTGTAGATATCCATAAATGCGGCAAACTCTGTTATTTCTATTCCTTCCATTGTGGAACTTTTGACACTATCCAGCGATACCATACATAACTCAAACAGAGGTGCCAAACTTTGAAGTGGATTATCATTAATCGCCCCCCTGCCCCTCGAGAAAAATTGAGTTAAGTCCAAAGCATGCACCCTCCTCCTCCTCCTCGATAATGACACCTCTTTTGCCCTTCCCTCTAGCAATCTATTCGAAAGTATATCATATTACAGATTTTATATAAAGGTAGCAGGTATGGACCCTCTTCGGAGGCAGCCCTACCCAGGGAATGGCGCCCCTGCCTATGTGAGTTCCAGAGCACACCGACCCGGTGTGTAACATCTGGTATGGGTCCCAGCTCAGGGTTACGAGTGAAGACCTCAACGGCATCTACGGCGGAGAAGGTGGCCTTCGATATGGCGGAGATGGCATACCCGTAGCGTCTGTCTCCATGTTGGGGGCAGCCTAATTTTGAACCTGACAGTAGGTATAAAATGCCTTTGGGTGTGGCGAGCCCATTGTAACAATAGCCTATACGGACAAAGAAGATATGATGCCTCGGAAAAGGTTAGGGCGTACCCTGCTAATTGACGCGCAGCTCTTCAGGTGCTGGGGGAACTGAAAAATGGGCAACCAGCACCAAACTACATCAAAAATGCAACAGTAAATGTACTGACACTGACAGGAGAGACAGAACTGGTCGACTTCATGATAGAAAAAGATATAGCCATACTTGGACTGTGCGAGACCAAGAAGAGGGGTACAGGGGAGATCCCTCTGAGAGAAGGATACAGGCTGTATTACAGCAGAGGACCTGAAGCAAAAAATGGAGTGGCCATCATACTTAGAAGAGAAATCCAAGAATATGTGGAATATACAAAGTACGTCAGCGATAGGATGATGATGAGACTCCAGTTTGAAAATGGTGTGAAAGATCTGTTTCAGTTGTATGCCCCACAAACTGGTTGCATAGATGAACATCTAGAGGAATTCTTACAGGAAGTGGAGAGACAGATAGAAGATAAGGAAGTACTATTGATGGGAGATCTAAATGCACAAGTTGGAATGGAAAGACAAGGAAAGGAAGATGGTGTAGGGCCCTTTGGGTATGGAAATGTAAATCCAGAAGGCGAGTTGTTGGTGGATTTTTGCATGAGGAATCAAATGATTGTTGGAAACACCTGGTTTAGGAAGAAGAACAGTCAGAAGATTACAAGGTATGGCTGGGGAGACAGACGGACAAAGACCATGATTGATTATATAATCATAGAGAAAGAACACCGGAAGAAGCCTTTGGTGGAGATCATCGAGTTGTGATAGGAAAATTGAAAGTTGGAAAGATTGAAAAACCCCAAGTAAGAAGAGAGAAAAGAAAGTATGGAAGTTGAAGGAGAAAAACATATAAGAAGAATTTCAAAGGGAAATAATACCCTTGGTACCCAGGACAGAGGTGGGGAATGTTGAAGAGGAATGGAAAAGATTTAAGGAAGCACTGGTTGGATGTGCAGAAAAGGTGTGTGGTAGAACATAAGGAAATGTGAAAGACAAAGAAACACACTGGTGGAATGATAGGGTAAAGATTAAAGTGAAGGAAAAGAAAATGGCATGGAAAGCATGGAAAACATCTAAGACTGAAGAAAGTAGAAGAAAATATGTGGAGGCAAAGAATTTGGCCAAGAAAGTAGTGGAGGAAGAAAAGAGGAAAAGCTGGGCCTTATTCACACAGAAATTCAGAGATGATACGCAGGGCAGCAAGAAATTACTGTATGGTATCTTAAGAAACAAAAAGAGATCAAGTAAACACCAGATTTGTGAAGGATGAAGGTGGCATAATTTTAACAAAGCCAGAAGAAATAAGAAATAGATGGAGAGAATATTTTCAGAAGCTGCTGAACATAAGAACGGATGACAGTCATTCAATGGACGACCAGGAAAGGCAATTAGTTGACGAAGAAATTGATAAAGAAATTACAATGAATGAAATTGAAATGGCAGTAAGAAAGATGAAGAATGGAAAAACTGCTGGAATAGATGAAATTTCAGTGGAGATGATAAAGGCAGCTGGAGCTGTAGGCCTGTAGTGGACATATCGGGTTCTCAGGAATGTCTGGGAGAATAAGGAGGTCCCTGAGGATTGGCAAAAAGGAATAATCATCCCAATTTTCAAGAAAGGTGATAAAGTTTTGAAGA
This sequence comes from Anabrus simplex, assembly GCF_040414725.1. Taxonomy (NCBI): domain Eukaryota; kingdom Metazoa; phylum Arthropoda; class Insecta; order Orthoptera; family Tettigoniidae; genus Anabrus; species Anabrus simplex. The sequence goes on from NC_090271.1 coordinate 290,015,559, forward strand.
ACTACAGGGCAATTACTCTAATATCCCATGTTGCTAAGATAATGGAAAGGATACTGGAAAGTAGAATAAGGTTGAGGGTTGAGAATCAGATACAGGAAAATCAGTTTGGTTTCAAAAGTGGAAGGTCAACAATAGAGCCCATTTTCATTATGAGACAACTAATGGAAAAGCATTGGGAGTACGGGAATGATATGGTGATGACATTCGTTGACATTGAAAAGGCATATGACAGTATCCCCAGGACGAAAGTTTGGGACAGTCTGGTGCAAAAAGGAATTGGACAGGGATTAATAAAAATGATCATGGCATTGTATAAGGAATGTTGTAGTTGCGTGCAAACACAAGTTGGCAGGACAAGTTGGTTCAAAATAACTAGTGGGCTGAGACAGGGAAGTGTTCTATCACCAATCCTGTTTACAATAATAATGGATGACATCATGAGAACAGCAAAAGCAGCATATGGAGGAAGAGAAATGAACATGATGTTATTTACAGATGATATTGTGATTTGGGGAGAAGACGACAGGAAGGTTCAAGAACAGTTGAATGTGGTGAATGGGAAGATTGAAGAATGTGGATTGAAAATAAGTATAGAAAAGAGTAAAACTCTTATGACTAGCGGGGAAAAAGAAAGGAAAGGTCAGATTAGACTTGCAGACAAGCCCTTGGAAGTAGTGGAATCGTTTAAATACCTGGGGAGTGAATTAATGGAGAATGCTCGACTGGATGCTGAGATTAGTAAAAGGATTCAAGCTGGAAGTTGTTTCTATCATAGTGTAAGAAACATGTGATGGGACAAAGATGTGCCAACAGAAGCAGAGGATACTATGTACAAGATGTATTACGCACCCATAACAACTTACGGAGCAGAAACTTGGACAATGACAAAGAAGGATGAGAGTCGAATACAGGCAGCCGAAATGAAATTCTTGAGGAGTATGATACAGAAGAGTAGACGAGACAAAATAAGGAATGAGAAAATCGGGGAAGAAATTGGAGTGGAAAAAATGAATGATAGAATAGAGAAGAGCCGACTAAGATGGTTTGGGCACATAAAGCGAATGAGCGACGAAAGAATGCCAAAAAAGGGGATGGAAATGCAAATCCAAGGAAGGAGAGGCCGTGGACGACCACGATTGAGATGGAAGGATACCATCCAACGCAGCATTATAGAAAGAAACCTGGACTGGGACACAGTGTTGGAGGAGGAGTGGTGGAAAGACCAAAGAAAGTTGAGAGGAACCATATTTGCCCCTACCCGGCTACAGCTGGATGAAGGGAAAGGATGATCATATTACAGAATAACATTTGCACACAACCTGCCAGGTGTGCGACAAAACATTTGTTGTAGCTTGTTTCTCACGCAGCAGCTGCTTTTCAGTGTAGTTTTTCTTGAAGCATCCTTCCTACTGTAATGACATTTTCGTCTTCTAAACCATAAGTGATTCCAGTGCAGATGTGCTTAACCACCTGCGTGCCACGCGCCGATCAGATCGGCTTTCGCTCCTCGCGCGAAAAGTGCCAGAGCCGACTGGATCGGCGCGATGATTTCCTAGTGTTTAACGGCTTCTGCTAACAGATGCCTCTGGGTGTTTTATTCCGTTAGAAAGCTGAGGTTTCAAGCTTTCACGAGAGTGGCATAGTTTTGGCCTTGGAGATCTTTGACACGAAGGGAGGGAGTTAATAATCTGTGATGTTCACAAGCTCTGAGTTGTTGACAACATGGTGAGCTGTAGTAGAGATAGTTTGGTTGCCAGCTTGGATGACGATAAGCTAATAGCATATTTAAAGGGAAATGATATAATAGCAGATGAATTAGAATCGGAAAGTGATTTTGATAGTGACGTGATACCAGGAACATCGCCATTATCACCAGTACCGAAAAGGAAGTGCTATTCTGGCCCCAGTACATCGGGTGTTCAGGTTAGTAGGTACTCGATTGCAGTCTGTGGAACCAATTAAAAATTCACTGCCAGTTCTGAGTGATTCAGAAAGTGACAATAATGATGGAGCTATGGATGATGCGAGTGATAATGACAATAATAATGAAAGCAATGTGAATGCTAATGTTTTTTTTTCGAGAAATTTTTCCGAACCAGTTCGATAGGCCTACCACTCCCGTCATATACATGGAACTCGCTGGGCCTAAATATGCGCCTCCACATAATGCCCCTGTAATAGATTATTTTCAGTTCTTCACTAATTCATTGATAAATTTGATGGTAAATGAAACAAATACGTATGCCCAACAATTCGTCTCAATATATGCGTTTTCACCACAATCAAGGGTTAAAGTTTGGCGGGCTACTTCTCTATTGGAAATGAAAGCATTTGTGATTGTAATTTTTGAGGGTGTATATTGTTGAAATATGATCATTGTTAAGTTTTCACTAATAATTATTGTGTACTCCAAAAGGGTTATGCATTAAATTATTGTTCAATGCCAGGTACGATTGACAGTGGAACAACAATTTCAGTGAGGAAAATGATGAGAGCAGATTTTTAAAAAATACGTTTTGGGGTGGTTGTAGGTAAATTAATTACATTTTTAATTACGCTGTTTTTTTTAGAATTGTATGTGTATTTTACCTATGTTCTTGGATTTAGGCAATGTTACAAACTTTATTTCCAAAATTAGACTAAATCTTAAAAATAAAAATGAAAATTAACAATTGTTAAATTGTTGCCAATTTAAAAATACATTGGAGATGTTTTTCACATTTATAAGCATTTCTTGGTAAAGTCAGAAGTATATTTTATATAATACTGCAAGAATAATGCATATATTTAACAAAATAAATTTTTAATTAATATTTCTCTGAAAGTCTGCAGAACCACTAAAAATAGCTTGGCATTCTTAGCCAGAATTTCAGAAAATGGCTTGGCACTAAGAAGGTTAATGTAGGCCTCACTTCTTTTTTCAATATTTCTGTCAACTGTCGGGTACACTTAACACAGCAAATACAATATACCTGAATGATTTATAGTGGAGAAGAGCAGCGCCTGGGCTCCTTTATACACAATGAATTTTACAACGCTTATGGGTATCAAAAGGAAGTTGCAATCGAATAAGTATAGTTGCCAAATCCCAAGCATGGAAACAAGGACGATTTGAGAAAGTCTCGAAAGGAATGAACATTTTTCCTTCTTTTCTTTCACATTGCCAAAGCGTACGAAACAATGCCTAAATTAAACAATGACTGCCAGTGGGTTCACTCGAACACAAATTGCTTTTTAGCATACCCCTAACGCAAGACTCCCAGAATGCAAAACTTGGTGTACGAGATGGATGTGGGAGGTGTCTCCTTTAGAGGAAATTTGATGGACCTAAAATTCACAGGAAGTAAAACAAGTCTTTTTCACTGGGTAGTAGGTGACCCCAAACTGCTGGAACCACAGCTGGTGTTTAAAGTAATTTTTCATTTGACATCAAGGCTTACAAAATTAGTACTGCAACGAATGGCCTGTGAATTTTGTTAGTAAATATTCAAAAGTTAACAGAATAAACAATTACAACAGCTTTCCTAAAAAAATACCAGGTATATCTATTACAAGCACTTCTAAAAAGTGCACAAATATAGGCATATATACATGCACAACTGCTTTATTTTCAAAAATCAAACATACCGGACTGAGCTTGGGCAATAACATCATGTCCCTTGATACAAGGCATTATAGCACGTTGCTGGATAGCAGAAGGTTTCTCGAAACCATATGCATATATGCCACGCAGTAATTCTTCCTTTAGATTCATATCATCAAAATTATCCACAACCTACAAGAAAGAAAACTTTATATTAGTCTTACAATCATAATCAATGGAAGGTATAACACTAGAAAATCACATTAATTCAAAATGTACCAGCACGAGTGATTAAGATTTTGACCACTTGTACGATTACATTTATAATCCTCTTACATGAGTTTTTTAATAAAATACAATTTTATACATCACTTTTTGCACATGATGCTTTAAGTCAAGTAAATCATTCAATTAAGACATGACAAGTTAGAAATCAATACTATCTTTTCTTTTTCATTGCCATTTTTTTCTATTCAAGAACCTACTTTTGGTTTTTAATATCCATAAGTGGATCTATAGTTTGCAGTAAAAAGCAATGGAAATAAATACAATCCTAGTTTTCAAAAATAAATGTAGAAAATATGGAGTCAGCATTGCTACCACCATCCAAGGGATGGGAAAAAGTAAAAAACCACATTGGTCACAATTATGGACTACAGTATTGTAATTTCAAATGTGTATTTTGATATCTTTACTAAAAAACACAATTTAGCTGGAAAAAGAACTATTGTCACGCATGCAGAAATAGTGGTAGTAATAGTATAAATCTCACTTTTATTTTACACTAGCTGATGTACCCGTGCTTCGCTACAGAATCCTACACTGTATACAGAATTCTAAATGAAGTAGTATAGATGTGAATAAGATTTTATTACATTACATAGCTCTTAGTTTTACCAGAAAAACACTACTGAAAGGTTGTTGTATGTTTCTCATGTGAATACCGTTTTAGGGAGTTTTCATTGTATTGGCAGGCCTCCTTGCCTGCTGCCAGTCACAACTGAGTTTTACATTTTTCATTATAATGGCATAAAGATAATACGAGAGTCAAGGGAATCGAATAAGAGAACAGAAGAAGACCAACGCTAATTCCAACTAAAATGACACCAGTATTATTGTTAGCATACAACATTAAAAGACTGGAATGTCGTGATTAAAAGCTATGTTCTCATACGAAATGCTAGATCAAGTTAAAAACTGCACAGATTCTCGCATTTCACGAACAATGTACTACGCTGCCATTCAAACCGTGCAGAGTTTCACAAATGGAAAGATCCAACCACAAACAGCTCTGAACGCTGCTCTATTGCTGTCCGTTAAGTGAGCCCCCTCCCCATTCTGTAACATTGCAGGGATAGAATAGCTGGAATATTGTGATAAACCAGTGTGTTGCATACCAGTAGTTATAATAGCATGTATGAATCAGACAAATTCCATGCTATAAAAAGTTACCTTCCCCAGTTTCTTCCTGCCGATATTTAAGCAGATCATTCTACGCGGCTGCTAAATCCCTTCGCTCACACGGCCCGCAGCAACAATGTCATTATCGGACATGAGATGGCAGCAAAAGAGAGAATGCATATCACAACAAACAATAGCCAATTTAATGTTATTGTTGATCAATTCCATGGGCTTTCGATATTGCAGGCTTTCACATTTACTTTTCTCCGAGTCTCATATCAGGGCATCCAACATAACAGAAGTCACCACCATCGCCAGTTAGCACGATTGGACAACATTTCCACGTTAAATGGGTTCGGTGATGATATGGACTAAGCAACAATTCACCTGAGAATTAAATTTTAGGCCTTCCCGTAAACTACCATTTCACCCATTTATAGCCTAGACTGTAGTGTCTTTTTACAGACTTTACATACTGATTTTCATTTATATTCCGTCGAGCCATCTTCTCGTAACTCAGCGTTGATATGGACAACGCACCAAAAGTGTAAATAATGAATAACTGTTGCCATAGCCGGTACAGCAAAAATGTGCGCAAGACAAATGATCGGAAATTCAATACTATACAACTTCAGTTATGGAATATTTTTCGATAGGACCACAAATAAATATTTGAAAATTACATTTTAGGCCTTCCCATAAACTACCATTTCACTAAGTGTGAATAAAATTTACAGCGACTTATTCCCCGAATTAATAGTTATGAATTTCATGTTTTTGGTCCGTATTGAACTGAGAATAATATATAAGTAATAATAACGTAAACGTTTCCACCTTTCCAATACTAAAATATATTCACAAAATTATAAATTACACGGTACTAGTTTCGACCCATCTAGGGGTCATCATCAACCGTATTGGAGCAAAGATCACTTTTGGCGAAATCCTAAGAAAATGTTATTTTAAAGAATAACAAGTGAAATGAGATGTTATTATGGCAATAGTTAATACAAGGAATATACATACTAAGAGGTTTTTAACAAAGAATAAAGTATAAATGGGGTGTTGTAAAAATTACAATCATGGAAATCAGTAAGTTCTTGTATTGAAATGACATATATAAAATTATATATGGCTTAGGAAGAGGGCTTAAGGTGGGGCTGAAGGGTGCGGGGGAAAGTGTAATTGTCTTGGAAAAGTACCTTTGATTAAATTTAGGATTGAGTTTAGGTTGGCTGCATTATTGTTTCTGAGGAAAGTGATAAATAGATCGAAGAGTATGTTGGGTTTCTCTGAGATTTCATTGAGATTGTGACTGGCATTAAAGTATTGGTCTAGGTGTATGTAGTAATTTTCCATTATGTTGAGTAAAGGGCCCTTGTTTGCTAATACGAGGATGTCCATGTCTTGTTCAATATTGGTGAAATTATGGTTATAATCTTGCATGTGTTGGCCGATGGCTGAAAACCTGTTGTATTTTATTGCGTTAGTGTGCTCGTGGTATCTGATAATGAAGTTTATAGGATCAAATGTACCACCCGTAAAAAAACCTACATCGGGGAAACCGGGAGAAACTTCATTATCAGATACCACGAGCACACTAACGCAATAAAATACAACAGGTTTTCAGCCATCGGCCAACACATGCAAGATTATAACCATAATTTCACCAATATTGAACAAGACATGGACATCCTCGTATTAGCAAACAAGGGCCCTTTACTCAACATAATGGAAAATTACTACATACACCTAGACCAATACTTTAATGCCAGTCACAATCTCAATGAAATCTCCGAGAAACCCAACATACTCTTCGATCTATTTATCACTTTCCTCAGAAACAATAATGCAGCCAACCTAAACTCAATCCTAAATTTAATCAAAGGTACTTTTCCAAGACAATTACACTTTCTCCCGCACCCTTCAGCCCCACCTTAAGCCCTCTTCCTAAGCCATATATAATTTTATATATGTCATTTCAATACAAGAACTTCAGATTTCCACGATTATAATTTTTACAACACCCCATTTATACTTTATTCTTTGTTAAAAACCTCTTAGTATGTATATTCCTTGTATTATTAACTATTACCATAATAACATCTCATTTCACTTGTTATTCTTTAAAATAACATTTTCTTAGGATTTCGCCAAAAGTGATCTTTGCTCCAATACGGCTGATGATGACCCCTAGATGGGTCGAAACTAGTACCGTGTAATTTATAATTTTGTGAATATATTTTAGTATTGAAAAGGTGGAAACGTTTACGTTGTTATTATTATTACTTATATATTATTCCCCGAATTTACATTCTGATTTTCATTAAATTCTCTTCAACCATTTTCTCGTGATGTGTGTACATATGTACATACATAGACAGAAAATTAAATAGTGGATGTGGTGTTCATGACAACCTGTATACTAAAATTGTGCTATCAACTGTATCATGCAGAGGTGGCAGTACATACTTCCACAATCCATTCCAGTACATTGTAAAATGCCTATCAGGGTCATCTCACATTAACTATAAAACATGTATTTGGCACATAAGGTAGCTGGTTGTTACGTGAACTACTATTCTGTACAGGGTCAATGGAGGATTCTAGTCTACAGAGAATTGTGTTATACAGTAAAACTGTACTACTGAAAAAATAAAAAAGTTTGTTTTATTCTCAGAATCATATTACAATGGTAGCAGTCTCTTCTAGTTTCTAGAGTCTTATGTTTAAGAGACATTTTTACTGTACCACAAAAATACGGTACAAAACTGAATAAAGACATTACTAAGCTTCAGTTTTATTCCACTCTCAATCCACTAATTGCCTGCCAAAACAAAACTCAGAATGAACTGCAACTACCCTAGAATATATACTACAAGAGGGGTGGCAGCAATAACAGAGCACTATTTACAACCCAGCAAGGTCAGGACATTTCATGTCTTCTGCAGCACAAAGGAGGAAGTACTCTGCCAAATGTCTCCATAACATAGCCTAACAGCCACAGCGCAGTATGCTTAGACTCAATAACGTTACTAGAGGATCCATGCTACCCTGCAGCACTGATATGAATAGGTCAGATAACGTGTTCCGATACAAAACGGCTCCATGCGCTGCCCAGGTAGTTTCTATGAACGTTTACTTTTAGGATTTGTATTACGTGTTATGTGTGTTTTATGTGTGAAGAAAATTGTTATAGATTTCTTTATTATGATGTTGAATGATATTTATTTTACTAACTTTTCTCATAATTTGTTTTACATCGCATTGTCACAGATAGGTCTTATGGCGACGATGGGACAGGAAAGGGCTAGTGGGAAGGAAGCGACTGTGCCTTAAGGTACAGCCCAAACATTTGCCTGCCTCTATCCACATCACACAATCTCCTCTAAAAGTGTAAGATTTCCTCCGAACGCATCTTATTTTACATTCATATGTGGCAGCCATAATTCAAACACGATGTTTACAACTGGGTGACAAACTTATTTTCACACCACGCAAGAAATGACACTGACCTAGCCCTGCACACTAGGTCGGACGAGTGTGCGCTGAAGACTCGTGTCAAGTGCCAAAGCTAGCTATGTCAATAATTTGACCCCTGACATTATGTCAGATTATTTGTGAATGAAGAGGTGCTGGCACAGGTAGCAGACGAAAAAGATTTCATGAACAGACAGCTGATGCTAAGTTCATGACACGTTCCACTCTACTTTGATCAATATTGTGTAATTTGATATTTCTACTGTCAATCGTGTCTACGGATTGGTATTGTGTGAACATATAGTACACAGCCCAGACTGCAAATGAAAATTTCTAAGCGTCTTCCTAATGGATGAAAGTGTTGGTACCTTGTGTGGAATCCCACCCTCGATCCCAACATGAACCATCTCCAACACTGTATGAAAAAACTGACGAAAAAAATATTGTCTCAAAATACTTTTCCGTAGTTAGTACCTGTATTTTTGGTTCAAACTGGTGATAATCTATGTTAACCTTTTAAGTACTGAGTTACCAGTTGACTGTTTGGTACCTCAGTGCCGAGTTTTTTCATTCGTATGTAAAAAAAAATGTAGAAGCCTCAATTTTTAACTTATCAGTGGGGTGATTATCTTAAAATGTTTATAAATGTTGGTTGTTTATAAATCTCAATGCAAATAGAAAATCCTACACTTATGTTCAATATTATTTTTAGAGAAAAAATTACTTATGTGCCCATGCGTGCATTATCTTTATACAAAGTAAAGACCCCAAAATAATATTTCCGTAAATCTATAGACAACTAATACATGTAAATTCTTAGAAGTATATAAGTTGATATTTTAAAATACTTTCCAAATCTGGAATGTGGTGATAGTTAAATGTTTTCCACTGGTTGGTTGTGATGCCGATTTGTTCAACTCTCTGCACCAACTCCACTGCCACAAAAGTTTCTAAAAAGTCAATGATTTTCGGGTTGTCATCAAACACTACTTGGCCCTCAGAGCCTGTCACAGTTACCTGAAACTCTGGAGAAGAAAAGTAATCCATCCGCCACGAAAATAGCGATAAAATAGCTTCTGTACTCACCGTGCTTTTCTTCTTTCGTTTACGAGGCGGCTCTGTTTCTCTCTCATATACAATATTTTCGGCATTCTCTCTATTACTCTCACTTTCAAAATAGCTTAAAAATTCCTTAAAATGATTATCTCCATCATTACTTTCCACTGTGGTTAATAACGGAAAGATTCTGTGATCCGAAATAACATCGCTGAAAGAGCAACTAAATTATTGTTCCGCCATGTTAGTTTACATCACAGATGAACTCCACAGACGTCTACAAGAAGCTCTGTTAAGTTACTTTCTGAAGCTATAATCTCTGATTAATTAGTTCTACATAATGCCCAACAGATGGCAGAACATGTCAGATCAAATATGCACTCGAAAGTGAACTGGAAACTCGAAAAAAATTAACATTCTCGCGCACCATCCATAGACGGGCGTAGCACTGGTGGACCGGCCGCGTCAGCCCGTCTATAGGCGGGCGTAGTACTCATCGGGTTAAGGTTGTGCTGGCTGAAATAAGCAAGCACTGGAGTCACATCAACGTGTCCAAGAATTCATCAGGGAGAAGGTTGATTGAAAGGTTTAGGGTTGAAACATTTAAGGTTAACTCTGCTAGCCTTCACTCCTTAAGATGGCCTGACATTACCACATACAAACTGCAGCATGCTGACGATATTGTATCGCCTGCTATTACACCTGGCAAGCTGCAACAGCCAGTCAGCTGTGTCAAGAGTGTATAGAGAGCCCTGGCATTTGCCTGGTGTGATGACGAACCATGGAAAACAATCTATTGGGCCGCCAATGATGGCATTCAAACCCACTACCTCCCAAATATAAGCTCGAAGCTGCGCAACCCTAACTACACGGCCATCTCGCTCGGTGTTACCAACATTATGGAGGACCCACCTTCGTTATCAGAACGGTTCTTTATAAATGAAATTAGGACCTTGAACTTATTTATTTAATCGTGTCAGAAACGTACATTATACTTACAATAACAGGACAATAACAAATCCGGTACTATAATCATTAATCATTTCTGATGATGGCAGGTGACGATGGGATTTAAGCTCTCCATAAATACAAAATTAATTAAATGTGGTGTGACCAGTAAGCAGCTAATTTACACGCTTCCTTGGTAGCGTCCATCACATTCTGGAGAGAGCAAGTAGATGGACACAAGTTACAAACAAGGAGATGGCTCATTGTCTGTTCTTCACCACATTCACACAGAGTGGAGTCACAGACAAAACCCCACTTTCTCATGTTGGTCTTTGTTCTTCCAACTCCTGAACGATACTGGTTGAGCGTCTTCCATGTTGACCAGCTTTCCTCGTGGCCTGGAGGAAGTCTTTCGGAAGGCGAAATCCATCCTGCAAGGTGGCTGGATCTGGAACGCCATGAATTCACTCTGAAGTTCGATGGCGATTCAGTGAGGCTTTCAGTTGTATGGAGAAAGCTTTTCCTCGATTTGAGCCGTTGGGTTGCTGGATGGTACCCATATAAAGTATGGGTCGTCATGTTCAGTGCTTTAGATTCTCCAGTCTGGATACCCACTCACGGCAGATATCTGGAGGTGGGATACCTGCTAGACAAACTTCAAGTGGTGTAGATCTCAAATATCATGTAACGAGTCTGGAGGTTTCATTTAAGGTGACATCCACTTGATTAGCATGACTAGATCTACACCAGACAGGGAGGCGTATTCTGCTGCTGAATAACAGAGGGCTATTGCTGATGTTCTTAAAAGGAGAGGATGCATCCCCCAGGTTGAACCCAATAATTTCTGGATAATGTTGTCTATAATCACAAAGAATGGGTACTGTCCACCTAATCAATACTTTATTATATCTTGTTACTAAGCAGTACCGGTTTCGACCTTCACAGAGGTCATCTTCAGCTGGTCATAAGATCTAAAGTTAACTTAAAATAATTTTAAAAACATTACTAAATCTAATGAAAAATGTCACATGATGTGAGTGATAAGATTAAAATATACAATATATAAAATATACAATGATATGATGTATCTTCTGGTTTAAAAACAAGTGTCAAAATTCTATGACATGTATGTGTTACATAAATTTCTAGTGTACTGTTTGTGAGTAGTAGATAATTTGGTGAAATACAATTGCAACAAGTAAAATATTTATGGCGTTCTTGAAGTACACTTTGAAGTTCAGTTCATATTGATGAATCGTTCTATACATTCATTGGTATGTTTATACTAAACATTCTGGTACATTCTATGATATGGATGTAATAAAATTGATCAAATAATACATTAAAATACGAAAAAATGTTCACATGATTCTTGCGGTACGTTTTGGAATAATATTAATTTCGTACATTCACAGATATGTTTGTACCAAGCATTCTAGAATATTCAACTAAGTATGTTGTTTTTCTTTTAAGTTCATATGATTAAGAATGTTCATGTGAACATTTTTTCGTATTTTAATGTATTATTTCATCATCATCATCATCATTTCCCTTTATCCAGCTGTAGCCGGGTAGGGGCAAATATGGTTCCTCTCCACTTTCTTCGGTCTTTCCACCACTCCTCCTCCAACACTGTGTCCCAGTCCAGGTTTCTTTCTATAATGCTGCGTTGGATGGTATCCTTCCATCTCAATCGTGGTCGGCCATGGCCTCTCCTTCCTTGGATTTGCATTTCCATCCCCTTTTTTGGCATTCTTTCGTCGCTCATTCGCTTTATGTGCCCAAACCATCTTAGTCGGCTCTTCTCTATTCTATCATTCATTTTTTCCACTCCAATTTCTTCCGATTTTCATTCCTTATTTTGTCTCTTCTACTCTTCTGTATCATACTCCTCAAGAATTTCATTTCGGCTGCCTGTATTCGACTCTCATCCTTCTTTGTCATTGTCCAAGTTTCTGCTCCGTAAGTTGTTATGGGTACGTAATACATCTTGTACATAGTATCCTTTGCTTCCATTGGCACATCTTTGTCCCATTTCTTACACTATGATAGAAACAACTTCCAGCTTGAATCCTTTTACTAATCTCAGCATCCAGTCGAGCATTCTCCATTAATTCACTCCCCAGGTATTTAAACGTTTCCACTACTTCCAAGGGCTTGTCTGCAAGTCTAATCTGACCTTTCCTTTCTTTTTCCCCGCTAGTCATAAGAGTTTTACTCTTTTCTATACTTATTTTCAATCCACATTCTTCAATCTTCCCATTCACCACATTCAACTGTTCTTGAACCTTCCTGTCGTCTTCTCCCCAAATCACAATATCATCTGCAAATAATATGTTCATTTCTCTTCCTACATATGCTGCTTTTGCCGTTCTCATGATGTCATCCATTACTATTGTAAACAGGATTGGTGATAGAACACTTCCCTGTCTCAGCCCGCTAGTGATTTTGAACCAACTTGTCCTGTCAACTTGTTTGCACGCAACTACAACATTCCTTATACAATGCCATGATCATTTTTATTAATCCCTGTCCAATTCCTTTTTGCACCAGACTGTCCCAAACTTTCGTCCTAGGGACACTGTCATATACCTTTTCAATATCAATGAATGTCATCACCATATCATTCCCGTACTCCCAATGCTTTTCCATTAGTTGTCTCATAATGAAAATGGGCTCTATTGTTGACCTTCCACTTCTGAAACCAAACTGATTTTCCTGTATCTGATTCTCAACCCTCAACCTTATTCTACTTTCCAGTATCCTTTCCATTATCTTAGCAACATGGGATATTAGAGTAATTGCCCTGTAGTTCTTCAAAACTATCACCTTTCTTGAAAATTGGGATGATTATTCCTTTTTGCCAATCCTCAGGGACCTCCTTATTCTCCCAGACATTCCTGAGAACCCGATATGTCCACTGCAGGCCTACAGCTCCAGCTGCCTTTATCATCTCCACTGAAATTTCATCTATTCCAGCAGTTTTTCCATTCTTCATCTTTCTTACTGCCATTTCAATTTCATTCATTGTAATTTCTTTATCAATTTCTTCGTCAACTAATTGCCTTTCCTGGTCGTCCATTGAATGACTGTCATCCGTTCTTATGTTCAGCAGCTTCTGAAAATATTCTCTCCATCTATTTCTTATTTCTTCTGGCTTTGTTAAAATTATGCCACCTTCATCCTTCACAAATCTGGTGTTTACTTGATCTCTCTTTTTGTTTCTTAAGATACCATACAATAATTTCTTGCTGCCCTGCGTATCATCTCTCAATTTCTGTGTGAATACGGCCCAGCTTTTCCTCTTTTCTTCCTCCACTACTTTCTTGGCCAAATTCTTTGCCTCCACATATTTTCTTCTACTTTCTTCAGTCTTAGATGTTTTCCATGCCATTTTCTTTTCCTTCACATTAATCTTTACCCTATCATTCCACCAGTGTTTCTTTGTCTTTCACATTTCCTGATGTTCTACCACACACCTTTTCTGCACATCCAACCAGTGCTTCCTTAAATCTTTTCCATTCCTCTTCAACATTCCCCACCTCTGTCCTGGGTACCAAGGGTATTATTTCCCTTTGAAATTCTTCTTATATGCTTTTCTCCTTCAACTTCCATACTTTCTTTTCTCTCTTCTTACTTGGGGTTTTTCAATCTTTCCAACTTTCAATTTTCCTATCACAACTCGATGATCTCCACCAAAGGCTTCTTCCGGTGTTCTTTCTCTATGATTATATAATCAATCATGGTCTTTGTCCGTCTGTCTCCCCAGCCATACCTTGTAATCTTCTGACTGTTCTTCTTCCTAAACCAGGTGTTTCCAACAATCATTTGATTCCTCATGCAAAAATCCACCAACAACTCGCCTTCTGGATTTACATTTCCATACCCAAAGGGCCCTACACCATCTTCCTTTCCTTGTCTTTCCATTCCAACTTGTGCATTTAGATCTCCCATCAATAGTACTTCCTTATCTTCTGTCTCTCCACTTCCTGTAAGAATTCCTCTAGATGTTCATCTATGCAACCAGTTTGTGGGGCATACAACTGAAACAGATCTTTCACACCATTTTCAAACTGGAGTCTCATCATCATCCTATCGCTGACGTACTTTGTATATTCCACATATTCTTGGATTTCTCTTCTAAGTATGATGGCCACTCCATTTTTTGCTCCAGGTCCTCCACTGTAATACAGCCTGTATCCTTCTCTCAGAGGGATCTCCCCTGTACCCCTCTTCTTGGTCTCGCACAGTCCAAGTATGGCTATATCTTTTACTATCATGAAGTCAACCAGTTCTTCTGTCTTTCCCGTCAGTGTCAGTACATTCATTGTTGCAATTTTGATGTAGTTTGGTGCTGGTTGCCCATTTTTCACAGTTCCCCCAGCACCTGAAGAGCTGCGCGTCGCTTTTAGCAGGGGACGCCCTAACCTTTTCCAAGACACCATATCTGCTTTGTCCATATAGGCTATTGTTACGATGGGCTCGCCACACCCAAAGGCATTTTATACCTACTGCCAGGTTCAAAATTAGGCCGCCCCTAACATGGAGACAGACGCCTTTCGTAGCCGCTCCTCTGGAGTACAGACGCTACGGGTTTGCCCCTTTCGCCATCTCCGCCGTACCGAAGTCCACCTTCTCCGCCGTAGATGCCGTTAAGGTCTTCACTCGTAACAATGAGCTGGGACCCATACCAGATGTTACACACCGGGTCAGTGTGCTCAGACTCACATAGGCAGGGGCGCCACTCCCTGGGTAGGGCTGCCTCCGAAGAGGGTCCCTACCTGCTACCTGATAATTATTTGATAAATTTTATTACATCCATATCATAGAATGTTCCAGAATGTTTAGTATAAACATACCAACGAATGTATAGAATGATTCACCAATATGAACTGAACTTCAAAGTGTACTTCAAGAACGCCATAAACATTTTACTTGTTGTAATTGTATTTCACCAAATTATCTACTACTCACAAACAGTACACTAGAAATTTATGTAACACATACATGTCAGAATTTTGATGCTTGTTTTTAAACCAGAAGATACATCATATGATTGTATATTTTATATATTGTATATTTTAATCTTATCACTCACATCATGTGACATTTTTCATTAGATTCAGTAATGTTTTTAAAATTATTTTAAGTTAACTTTAGATCTTATGACCAGCTGAAGATGACCTCTGTGAAGGTCGAAACCGGTACTGCTTAGTAACAAGATATAATAAAGTATTGATTAGGTGGACAGTACCCATTCTTTGTGATTATAGATACTAAGTATCAATACGGACATGAAACATAGATTACAAGGATAATGTTGTTCCTTGCAAATACCTTCCTTTTGGTATTCAGACAATGTGTTCTACAGGTTAGTGCTTGGTCAAGAGTTACTCCTAGATATGTGGGAGTGAAGCAGTGTTCTAATATTTTACCTTCCCAAATCACTTGCAATTTTCTCGCTGTCTGTCGATTTTTTAGGTGGAAGGCTCAGACTTGTGCTTTTGATGGGTTTGGTTTTAGTTGGTTCCCTTGGTAATAACCACTTAGAATTTGTAGAGAATGGGAGAGCTTATCCTGAACTAGTTCAAAAGTTTCCTCTTGAGCTGCCAGAGTGACATCGTCTGCATAAATAAAGCTCTTTGCCCCTTGTGGGCGAGGCTGATCATTGGTGTAGATGTTGAAAAGTATAGGTGTTAGCACACTCCCTTGTGGAAGGCCATTCTTTAAGTTCCTCCATGTACTCCTCTGGCCTTGGAATTCAACAAAAACCTTCTGTTCTGTAGAAAGCACTCAATCATTTGGGCGAGTATATAGTCCTTAGTTATACTGTGCATTTTACGAAGCAGTATATGGTGATTAACTGTATCATAGGCTGATGTCAAGTCAACAAAAACTACTCCAGTGACTGTTGTTTTCATAGCCGTCTTCTATATATTGTGTGAGGTGCAGTATTTGGGAAGTACAACTTTTCCCTGGTCGAAAGCCGGCTTGTTCTGTTATGAGTAATGGGCCTATCACTTCAGATAGTCTGTCCAGAATCATTCTTTCTTAAGATTTTGTATAAATGGCACAACAAAGACATTGGTCGGTAGTTCTTCGGATCACCTGAGTTCTTGCCATGTTTGAGTATTGCTATAACTCTTGCTTTTCTCCACAGTTTAGGAATTTTGCAATATTTGATGCAGTTGCTGAGTAAGTCCAAGAGCCATTGCTTACTGACAGGACCAAATCTTTTGAGTTGCTCAATACAAATGTCATCAAGGCCTGCCGCCTTACATTTTTGCATTTATTCAGCGCTCTATGTAGATCTTCCATAGCAAACCAGTTAGAGAGAAGGCTGTTTTCCTGATTAGTCGGCTTTTCTTTTTGTTTTGATCCTCTCCCAGCTTTATTTGATTTGCCGCTCTCTACGAGCTGCCTAGCTATTTGATTTGCAGAAACGTTGCTATGTACTAAGGTCTTACTTGTATCATTACTGAGGTGCCTAAGTAACCACGCGTTGTAACTGTTTCTTCCCATATCCAGCTCTTCCATTAATTTAATCCATTGGTTACGTTTGGTTTCTGAAATGGAGGAAATAACACGCTGTCCGCTGTGGATAGTTTCGTCACTGAAAGGATCTTTTTTGAAAAGGTCTTGATATTCTTTCAGCAAAGTGGATGTTTCAGAGGTAAGACCTTGAATGTAACTGGTCCTACATCCTCTAGGAATAGCTTTTCTGGAGCAATACTGGACGACTTCCAAGAACTTTTCATATGCCTCTGGAACGGGATCAATTGTTGTAATCCTCTCATCAAGTATTGTGGTAAACCTCTACCTTCTTGAAATTTTACCTTCACCTGAAGTGCACGGTGTGTGACCGGATTGCTGGTACCAACTGACACATAATTGGGCGGTGTTGTGCGTTAGGAATCCGTGTACAAATTGACTTTATGCTTTGATTAGCTAATTTCTCGCTCGCAAAAATAAGATCAGGGTTGTATCGACGTTGCCATCTACCACTATTAAAAGATGGAGGAAGTTTATCATCATGGATCAAGGATAGTCGATGCAGTTCTGCCCACTAGTATGGCATCTCAATTTGAATCATCTTGAGAATAACCCCAAACAGTGCTATGACTATTGAAATCACCAACAATAACAGATGATTTCTGACTGCTGAAATTAGCAGGAGGATTACATGAGAATACCTCATTGGGAGGCTTGTAGACAGAGGAAATTACAAGGTTACTAATTTCTACAGTAATTATTTCAACGTTATTTTATTCTGTGATGGAAGTCATAAGAATCTTAAGATCTGATTTGGCAAAGATGGCACTACCATACTGGCCGTGAGGTCTTTCGGCCACTAATTTCATTCCTCTGATCTTAAGGCGCTGTTGATGAATGTCCTTATGTGTTTCCTGAACACATAATAATTCACATTTGTGGGTGTAACAAAGGTTGTGTAATAGCTCTTCTTTACACATTAATAATCCTATGTTTACAGAAATAATTGAACTGATAGTATAGAAGAAAACCTTAATTCTTTCACCAGCAGAAGCAGAGCGAGCCATCATGAAGTCAAAGAACACCACCAACCCTGCTGCCCAAGAAAACTTATTAACAGGAGAGAAAATTGCCAATATTGGAACTACAGCAAAATATAGACAGCAAACAGCTTATAGGAAAGAAATTGAATATGTATACTTGATTTGCACACTACTGGCATGAACTACAGAATTAAATCACACATAAGTTCTAATAATAGAACTTACCAAGGCATGTCCAATTGGAGTGCACCATGTTTTTAAAATTATTTTTATTACTATTTTCTGGAAATTGCAAAGTAACTAAAACGATGGAAGATTAATATTTTTGTAGAACCATATGTGGTGAACACTGTTCTGGTACATGTTTCCAAGGCCTCACTAAGGTGATGACAATAAGAAAGAAAAAAAACCTCCACACAATCCAACTACGCATTTTATGCATCCAGAACTATGTGTGGATGCAAGTTTCACGCGTCGATTTACAATATTAGTCACACACAATGACCAAAGTAAGTAGGGATAGGACTGTCAGATAAAAGATTCTTTGAAGCAATTAACTATTGTGGTGCAACAGGCCAGAGAGAAGAAAATTAAACTCCTTACTTTGGTGGTAAATCTATAACTTAAACACATTTGTTAAAAGTCCCTTTGGAAGATTCCCAAGAAAAGTAATTTTGAAGTGGTCAGCAAATTATTTAGCAGTGCTGACTGATATACAAAGAGATTGATGACTTGTGGAAAAAAAATTCAGTACTTCGAGTAGATCGTATTGCAAGAAAGGTCCTTTCAACAGATGTTAGCATTTTCTTGACTACTTTCCAAAAAGAAAGCATGTGTAAGCCCCCTGAAGGAAACTTGGTATGTTGAAAGTACTGCATTGTCACCGTATCTTTTAAACCTAATCAGAGCTACCAACTTAAGAACTACTGACAACCTATTACTACAAATTTGCATCGTTT
The DNA here is from genome assembly GCF_040414725.1 of Anabrus simplex. Classification (NCBI taxonomy): domain Eukaryota; kingdom Metazoa; phylum Arthropoda; class Insecta; order Orthoptera; family Tettigoniidae; genus Anabrus; species Anabrus simplex. The sequence continues at coordinate 290,034,521 of NC_090271.1, forward strand.
TATATTTTGTTTTGTTTTACGTCACACCGACACAGGTCTTATGTCAATGATGCTGCAAAGATACAGGTTGGTGCAGAAACCGGGTTCCAGACTAGAGGGGATGGTTACCAATTTATACTCCTCAAAACAACTATAACCACCACTCCCACTCCAGAGAAACTGAATATATAATAAACACAAAGAAAGAACTTGTTTTGCAACGCCCCAGTGTGCTAAGTTGGGCTTAACGTGAAATGCTGGCAACCAGAAATAAGTTAGCTGGAAAATTTATTATGTGCAATATAGGACCATTTATATTGATATTATAAATTTACTCATTCGGGACAAATATTTCAGGTTCCCTGTGGGAATCAACATCTATATCATCTGATGGCCAGGCAGGCATCAATTTTTGGTAATGAGACAAAGTCTCTCAGTGCACTGGCACTGCCGGTGGCTCGAAGTAGCCTACACAGTGGCCTCCACTGTATGCACTAGCTATGCGTCTTTGTGGGTGTGCTATTTACCAACTAATGAGCTCAACTTAGCACACTGGGGCAAAACGCTGGCAACCAGGAATGAGTTAGGTAGAAAACAAAAGCAAGCTGTCACTACTGATCTGCATTTAGGGCAGTCGTCCAGGTGGCAGATTCTGTATCTTGTTTTCCTAGCCTTTTCTTAAATGATTGCAAAGAAATTAGAAACTTACTGAATATCTCTTAGTTATTCCAATCCGTAACTCCCCTTAGTATAAACAAATATTTCCCCAATTTAACCTCTTAGGTATTGTTTAACCGTAAACATTGTCTAAATGCCGTTTCTGCAATCGGCCCTGAGACTCTGCCGCAAGTCAACATGAACTCTACCATCATGGGCTTCTAGCTTGTTTACATTAACAAAAGTATTTTTTTAAATGAAGGGGAACACATTTTTTTTCTTTCCTATCCGAAGACGGTTTTTTGTTTCCAGTCCGAGTGTACGGAAGAACCGAAAAAGTATACAGAACTCGCGAAAAACTATTAGAGCCACAAGATTACCATATTATTCCGGAAAGAACATGAAGTTTTAGGAGAGACTGATGGTTACTTGATTTTAAAAGGAGCACCAATAATGTAACGAAAACTAAGCTCCCATTCTTGACGAGGGAACAGCATGTTCTGTACAAAAAATGGAAAGAAAGAAGTGTTTGCCAAGAATATCTACAATGGAGACATCAATGAACACCAAGTCATAAAGAAGAAATCAGTACATTCTTGGAGTAACTCTTACATATTGGTCAATGTAGTACAAGAATGATATATCTGCAAAGAAGAAGGATGCTGAACTTCTGCAGTTTCTCCATCTGAACAATCTCAGTTATACTACAGTAAAGCTCTGAAGAACCTCAGATTATGCATATCAGGTTGATCACAAAGTACACTATGGTAAAGAGCTATTTGTGTAGTACAATGTTAAGGCCGTTCATGTGTGTGTGGTTTTTATCGCAGTCATAGATAGGTCCTATAGCGACGATGGGACAGCAAAGGGCTAGGAGTGGGAAGAAAGCAGCTGTTGCCTTAAGATACAGTCCAGCATTTGCTTGGTGTGAAAATGGGAATCCACAGGAAAACTATCTTCAGAGCTGCCGAGAGTGGGTTTCGAACCCACTAACTCCCGAATACTGGCCGCACTTAAGCGACTACAGCTATCGAGCTCGGTTAGTGTGTTCTTGGAATGTATTTACTATATATTTTTATAATTCTTTTTAATGGCAGGTATTGGACAATTCATTAAGTTTTTCTGTACCTCATTGATTTTCAAGGGAAGTATGTATAACCTTACATTTCTTTTTTTTTTTGCTAGGGGCTTTACGTCGCACCGACACAGATAGGTCTTATGGCGACGATGGGATAGGAAAGGCTTAGGAGTTGGAAGGAAGCGGCCGTGGCCTTAATTAAGGTACAGCCCCAGCATTTGCCTGGTGTGAAAATGGGAAACCACAGAAAACCATCTTCAGGGCTGCCGATAGTGGGATTCGAACCTACTATCTCCCGGATGCAAGCTCACAGCCGCGCGCCTCTACGCGCACGGCCAACTCGCCCGGTACCTTACATTTCAAGAAACTAAATATTACATGATAACTTGTAAAACTCATTTCTATATAGGTATTTCAATTAATACAAATCTAGAATAAATCCCATTGCTGCGAGTGCTTGCTTCCGATCTGCCAAATGTGTAAATTATCATGTGCATGTAGATGTTTTATTCCAGAACTCACTAAGTCTACAGTTGTTTTCCAGAATTGACCCAAGTCAAGTGACCTAGTTACTTCTGGGAAAAACTTGGCATTTTAACGCTGATAACTTCAAAATAGTGGTTTAGTTTGCTATCATTGTTGCGCATATTAATTTGAAAATACGCTAGGCATGGAGGGCCCTTCTGACCCCAAATTGGCAGGTTCGATCATGGCTCAGCCCGGCAGTTATTTAAAGGTGCTCGAAAATGTCAGCCTCATGTCGTTAGATTTAATGGCACGTAAAAGTACTCCTGCGGGACTAAATTTGGGCACCTCGGTGTCTCCGAAAACCAAAATAGTAGTTAGTGGGACAAAGCATTTTTTAAAATTATTATTATTATTAATTTGAAAATGTTTGTCATAATTAAGTAATAATGCCAAAGTGGGCTCTAGTTCAAAAAAATTGGTTCCTGAAAAATCCTTATTTTTGACTTAGTGAGTCCTGGAAACTAGCTCTTCAATTACAAACAAAAGAACATAAGCTCTTTACAGGACACCTCTTGTTCCATATGACAGCTCTTATTTTTACCATGTATGACCAATTATCATCAGAAAATTCAGTATATTAGTGCTGTCAGCTGATAAGGAAAACAACTTGCCATTTGCTTTTAGTTTGGATCAAGCAAACGGGAATTATTTTTTAAAATTTATTGCATCAACCGAAAAAAATTATTCATCCAAAAGGAGACAATAATAGGCTGCATTAATTGTCCTTTGTTCGTGAAAAAAATCCACCAGCAAAACGCCAGTGGAGTCCCAGAAAACGGTTGCAAGCATCTTTCCAGCAGGTGGATGTGTTTTGGTCTTGATCAGACCTGCTTCGTCCCTTCGCCAAAACTCCATGCTTGCTTGGAGTCTGGTGTAATGATGCACCCAAGTTTCATCACAAGTCACAATACGATGCAAGAAATCCTCTCCCTCCTTGTAGCGATGCAGGAGTTTCTGACAAACTTCCTGGTGTAGTTTTTTGTTCCTGTTTGAAGAGATGAGGAACCCGCCTGGCAGACAATTTTCTGAAATAGAGTTCATTTTGGATGATGCTCTGAACACTTCCATAAGTTATTCCTACGGTTAAACATCTGCGAAATTTTTATTCTCTCATCTTCACCAATAATGTCACGAATTGCAACAATGTTGTCTGCATTGATGCTTGTCCACGGTCTCCTTTCATGAGGTTCATTTTTCACAGCTTCTCTTCCTGCCACAAATTTCTTAGCCCACTCGTACACTCGAGTCTGCGAAAGGGTTTCTTCCCCAAACCGGGCGCGGAGCAGTCTCAAAATTTCGGAGGGTTAGCTGCCCTCCTTTGCGAGAAATTTGATGATGCATTGCGCAACAGACGTGTGCACCTCTTGCTCACTCGTGGCGTACTGAAGCAGCCCAGCTCTCCACAGTCATTCGCACGGAGCGCAAACCCCTTCTTCAGAAACCCCCAACATCCTGGCAAAGCCCTGGCTCAGAATTTTACTAACAGCAGCGGTACATTCAAATTCCCGTTTATATTTGATCCACCTTTGTATAATCACAAAAACAAGATAATTTGAAGTGTCTATTCACAATCCTGGAAGCAAACCAAAATTACATTCTGCAGGTAATCTATAGCACTGAAGAATTTCCATCTAAAGGAAAAATGGCACAGGTCGTAGTAAGGTCCGCCCTGTCAAAATAATATATACCATACTCACGTACATGCTCCACTTTTTCTTCTTCACGATTTTGAGGCAGGAAATTAAGGGGAGGAGAAATTACGTGATGTGCTCCGAGCTCGAACAAATGTATGGCCATTTCAAAGAAAAATACGAGAAATACCGACATGTAGGGAAAAGATGTTAATAAATATCACATTTAATCATGCAACTCAATGAATAGGCTATATAGACAAAGGTATTATGCTAAAACTTGAAATAACGCTTGGTAGGTTGCATGTAATCACTTCTCACTTCTACGCTGTTCACGGAAGAAAGAGGCCTGCTTTTGGATTTAAAAGCGCACTCACTTTACTACACTCTCAGCCACCTGCCAATCAACAAAAAAAATAACCGAACCTTTCGATTTAAATAATGTGAACACGAAGTAGAAACATGTTGCAACTTACCTTTCTCATGCATGATCACTCACATCTGACGATTCAGCTTGTAGAGTCACTCTCGTCATCGCATTGCATGTCCGAGTCTTCAATCAATGTTATGTCGTCCTCTGATCCGATGAAAGAATTGGATATGCCTCTTTTCTTTAAACATTTCCTGATCACACATTAAGGGATCATAGCCCATGCTGGGAAAATCCACTGACACATCTGTTCGATTGATGGTTTCTGAATTCTTCCTGTTTGTGTAAAACAATCCATATGTCGGTATGCAGAAGATCTCTGGAGACACATTTGGTGTTTACTCAACAAAATGAAATCTCAGCCACAGATGCCCAAGAGAATTTTAGTTTACTCGGTCAGCCATCTAGTAGGCCTAGAGTAAAACGGAACATCAAAATCAATGAGCAGACAGCCAGATGGCGTCAAATCGAAAAGTCTGCACACGTAGCTGAGACCAGACGATTATTATTACTGAAACATCACAAGGCTGAAGAATAGATGTCAGACTGCCAGGTATGATTACAAGGTCAGATTTCATCTCTAAATTTATCCCTTACGGCATCCACAAGATGGCCTCAAACTATCCAAAACTGGCATAGACTACAGCAGGACATCATCTCCATAGAATATTCAGCTAGTCTTCCACCAAATTAGCCAACCATTCAACCCTTCTCCTGCACTGCAATATGTATTCCTGGCTGAAATTTTCCTTTAGTAAGACACCTGCTTAAAATTACACAAGGTGGCTACTTCTTGCTCTCTGCTGTGATAGCTAACATTACTATAATAAGGTGCCCTCAGTTGAGCATAGTACCGAATCTTAGTCCTTACTGTAGTCTGGAATAGACTTCATTCTTTTCGTGCACTGTAGTATGTGGTATGTGTGTAAATTTTTGCCGCACAGCACACACGCAGTCTACTTATGGTTTGTGAAATCGCTTGTTAATACACAGCTTGTAGTGAAAGTCGTGTACTGAAAGTCTGGCTATTACATGTCTTTGCTTCTGGTTCTCTCTGGTCCAGGACTTCTCCACCATAGCAGGCGAGCTGTAGAATTCCAGCTAACATTACTATGCACCTAGTTTTCTCTGTTCCTGTACTTCTCACCAACACACTATGCACACTTCTATGGTTAATTGTAGTGTTTTGGCATGTCTAATAACACCGGCGCTTGATCGGCATTTCCAACCTGAGAAAGAACACAGCTGTTCTGCCATAGCCTGATGACAAATGTTTGAAATTCTAGTATCTTATCAGTGTACACTTCCAGAAGTCTACAACAGAGTGATGTTTTTAAACTTAGTCCACTTTTTTGCATAAATGTTACTACCCATTCTCTTACCTCTTACTCCATTTCTGCAGAAGAAAGTACATGCAACTTAAACTCTGTAATGTAACTATCATGTTTACCCATGTTTGTTAGTTTCAATCACCAGAAAATTAAACTGTTTTATTGCATTAAATGTTTCCACAACCTGCTCGCAACCGAGATATCTGCTGTACAAAAGTTGAAATTTCAGTGAGGGTTCTTCAGGCTTCACAATTCCATGCTTGACTGAGAAACCTTAACCTGGAGTTATATAATGTTACCACCTAAATACATACCTGTAACAAAAGTATTGGAAGATGCTGCTGAGCATAACAATAGCACTGCTATTTTTCCCTTTAGTGACACCCCACAGAGGAGTAGTTTTATGCGTCCAACAAGATTTTAATGTCAATGAATATTGAATTTTCACGACCGCATTGTAATCGAAACCGACTTTCAACCTATTAGGTCGTGTTACGTACATTTAGTACGTGTTGAAGAGATGTTAAGTACAGAACAAAAATGGCCAACCAGACACAAGTGGGAGGTTGTGGGTTCGGATCCCACTGGTGTCTGGTTGGCCATTTTTGTTCTGTACTTAACATCTCTTCAACACGTACTAAATGTACGTAACACGACCTAATAGGATGAAAGTCGGTTTCGAAGATTTTAATGTGTACACCTCATTTTTATCACGTCCATAACCTAGCACTTGAAAGTGCCTCATCTAAAGAAGACTATTACACGATCAACGTGTTGTAAAAATACACTGCCACACTTGAATGTACGACATTCACACAAGACTTATGAGTGCATGCGCGTTGCAAAAACACGCCAATATTTTATAAAACCCTCAACTTTTAAAATGTGAAACTGTTGACAAAAAAATGTTAAGTGCCGCATGTTTACACATTCTTATCAAACTATTGTGTATCTTGCTAGATTTGTAATTTAGGCTGATGATGACTCTTCTGAAATATGTCAAAACCACTCCCTTGAATAAAAACATGTAAATACTATCCTGTACAGCATACACTTTGTATTAAAAATGTGGAACCCTCGCTGAAATTTCAACTTTTGTGATCTGAGTTCAATACGGAACCATAATGAAGTTTGTAACTTTAAATATCTGCTGTACTATCTGGAAGCTGGCTCACCGCAGGATTCCCAAATGCAAAAGTTGTGATACCACCGTACCTCCCGAGTGTTACTTTTAACTCACTGCGGACCGTGGACGGCGTAAGACGTTTAATGTTCTGCGCGAAGCAATGCCGTTTATATTAGTCATCTATGCAGTCTTACACCTTAGTCAGCGTTACTGGTTGTAGCAGGAAGTTGGTTGACCTTTTTGAGATAACCCTCGAGTCGGCTCATGTTTATCTTAGCTGTTTTAGCGGGAATATCTCAGCACCTCCTCGCGGGTCAAGACGGTACTTAAGATTCCAATGCAGTGCGTGTCGTTCTTACCGAGTGTAGTATAATGGCTTATAAAACAAAGTTTCTTACGGAAGATTAATTATTAGATATTGTTTACAATGATTATTCTGGTGATGAACTTATTCAAGAAATAGACTCATAGTGAAAGTGAGAGTGACGAGGAAATTTCGATTCCCGAATCCGATAGGCCTATAGAGAAAATTGAAGTGCCTGATACATTATCATCCTAGTTATTGTCCACCCGTTCCACCATTTACAGAGAATTCAGGTATAAACGTTCAAATAGAAAAAAAAGAGGATATTTCTAGTAACGTGCGTATTTTCATGAATGACGAATTTTATGAGTGTGTGTGAGCAGACCAATCTATACGCAAGTCAAGTGATAAGTGCAGTGCCCCGGCCTTTCACAAAGAATTCGATCATGCAATCGTGGAAACCGATTAGTCCAAAATCCTGATATAAAAATGTACTGGACCGAAGACCCTGTTTTCACTCCGATATTTTCTAAAACAATGTCCTGAATACACTTCCTTCATATTCTTTCATTTCTTCACCTCAGTGACAGTAATCATTATGCCGAAAGTACAGATAGGCTGTATAAAATTAGACGTGTTTTGAAACCTGTGACTCCAGATATCACACCCTAAATATTTACTAGAGGTAAGCACAAAGTATCACTTTTCTAACATTTATAGTTTAGGAGTAATTGTAAATTGTATTAAGTGATGCATGTCAAGAGGGCTAGGCATGAAAATGGCTAGTCCAAGCATTCAAGTGCCCCGCTCAGAAGCAGGTACTGAACGTGTTAAAATGAGCACGTGGGAAGGGGTGCAACCTTGACTGAAAATAGGTGTAGTTAAGATATACCCATCAACCCTTTGAATTTATAAGGGAACTTTTAGAATTTCACCTCTGATCTTAATTACTATTATTTCTTCCGAATTTTCAGCAATTTGACCTCCAGCGTTTTATCTGTTAAAAAGAAAGCACTGCAAATAATTACCGTGCTCTAGGAGAATATCTCAATTGCTTTGGTGATTTGCACAACCTTAGTTTCGATTTTAAGTAAAACCTCATGCTTTATCTTGCAAATGTAATTTTTCCCAACATTTCTCAATCCACAGTGTACTCTACAGTTGGGAACTTGGGACAATATTCACCCCGCAAGTCTGGCAGCAACTCGAGATGGTTGATCAGCTGATCAGCCTAGTTGAGCTAAACAGAGTAAGGAAATTCCGTGGAAAAAAATAAAATTTGGGAAAAAAAAAGGGAAAAAAATGGGAAAATATGTGATGGGAGGTAAATAAGCGAGTAAATACGGTTATAAAATAAGTTTCATCTGCATATTGTACATTAAAAAAAGAATAGCATTTCTGTATCGATTATGTCCAAATAAAGAAAAGCACTTTTTAATTTCTCACTCATCTTTGTATGCATATACCAAATATAAACTTGCATTTTTGATTTTGGCACCTGTTTGGTGCACATGTGGTTTGAGGCCATTAAAACACACAAGGAGGGCTCTCTGGGAGGGGTGTCATAGCTCGCGATGTCTCTTCCAAGCTGTATTCAGTCGCTCTCACAATGAGTGAAAGAGATACACCCGTGTGTTGCACAACACATTATCAAGTTTCTTGCCTGAGAAATGTTAACCCATTGGACTCATTTGACGTGAGATTCACAGCATTGAACTCAAATGAAGAGAGACACGCGCCAAACCGAACTGCTGTATGCAATAGCTTATATTTTGATCACTCCTGCAAGAGTTTCCCTTTTGCAAACCTCTATGAATAGAACAAGAATGTGACTTGTTTACAGCTCTCCATGCACCAATATTTATTGCCTAATTATAGCCTCTGAAAGCACAAACATTTCATCAGGTGTCTGTCATTCCCCTAGGCATGATTCGGGCATTATATAAGCAAGCGACAGCAATGCTCTTGCTGAGTTAACCGAAAGTGTTTTAGACTCAAGAAGACAATGCTGGCAATGATAATATTTTAAGTGAAAATGACTTCATCAGATACAAGTGACTGAAATCTTACCAAAGTCCCGCGTGCGAAACTAAAACAGTGCCCGGGTGTGGGTTAGTAACAGAGATAACCACCCAATTAATCATCACTCTAGAGGGTCTCCAGGAATATCAGAAGAACTGAAATGTTTAGATAATTCTGTATCAGAGTAGTCTATTCTTCGAGGTTATGGACCCGTCGTTTCCCACATTGTGCAGGAAACAAATACGCTATGGAAAAATATTTGTACCCACATGGAAAAGATTGAAAATTGATTCGACGCTAATGAGGATGAAATTAACGCCTACTTTACCCCCTGAATTCAGATGTCCCAGGTTCGTAAGCCTCACATCCAATTATAATGGAGCAAAGACAAATATAATGAGACTCAAGTTTTTTGAGAAACAATGAGTAGTGTGAAGTGCCTTTACAAATGCCCAAATATTTCGAGATTAACTACAAGAACTCTTCCTTCTAACATCATTGTTTTTGAGTACAATTCTTTTGGATGCTTCACTGAAAACTGTGCGTGAAAATTCATTTTCTGTTCCAATTATGGCATTTATTTCAGAGCGGTGCGCAGTAGTTTTGAGCGGATGGCTTACTCGTGTTGAGGACGATTTAAATCTGATTTCCAAGAGAGCACGCGGGACCATTAAACCCGAAGCGATGGGTTAAAGCTGCGTTTGCGATCTTTTACTGCGAGTGAGAAACGTGGTTCGGGAAGCTGAAATAATTGGAAATAGTGCCACCGGTAGGAAATACAATATTGACTAGTCGTGTATTCGCAATTGAAGAAAGAAGAAAAATGTGCTATTAACATGTGGTGGTGATCGTAGAGCTTTTTGTGGACTGAGTGTACAGTTTCCAGGAAAAGAAAAAACTTCATAAATATGTGACAGAAAGGCAGAAATTGGGATATGGTGTGTCAACCGAAATGTGTCAGCTAAAGCCAAAGGCATTGGAGATCGCAAATGAACTTTCATTGGAAGGGTTTAAGGCAAGCCGAGGATGGGTTTGAATTTTCATAAAAGAAATGGGTTGAGCGTACGAAGGTGTACCTCAATTTCACAGCGTCTACCTGGTGCCTACGATGAGAAGTTATTGTCGTTTCAGCGTTACATAATTCGGTTGCGGAAGGAAAATGCACATTTGCTTTCCCAAATTGGCAATGCAGATCAGAAGCCAGTCTACTTTGAAATGCCAGTGGACAGGACTATGAATGTTAAGAGTGCGAAAAGTGTTACCATTAGAACAGGTGGTAATGAAAAACAATGGTGTACGGTGTATTCTCGCCGATGGAACCAAATTGCCGCCGTACACTGTTCTCAAGGGCAAGACGCATCCTAAAATTCTACCCGCTGGTGTTGTCAGATCTCAGAACTCCAGGTGGATGGACAGTTCACTTGTGGAAGACTGGGTAAAGTGTGTCTGGCAACGTCGCCCTGGTGCATTCGGACAAAAGAACTTGCTTGTTCTCGACAGTTACCGCGGCCACACAGACGCTGTGAAGAAACATATCAAGGATGGGAAAACCGACCTAGAAGTCATTCCGGGCGGGACGACGTCTATGCTACAGCCGCTGGATGTCTGGGTGAACCGTCCATTTAAAGCAGCCTTGAAACAGCTCTATACAGAATGGATGGCAGCTGATAATCACACACTGACGCCAACTGGTCGCATTCAGCGCCCAGAAGTTCAGCGGCTGTGTTCGCGGATTTAGACGGCATGGAATTGTATCCCTGGACACCTCGTACGGAAGAGCTTCAGGAAATGTAGCATTTCTAATGCTATGGATGGCAGCGATGACTACATTTTGTGGGAAGGTGGTGATGAAAGGTCCGAAGTTGGTACTGATGATGAACGAACTCGTTGGATATCGTTCTGGAAATGTTTAATTACTTTCATTTGTATTTTCTACTCATTTCATGTGTGTTAGTAAAGATTGTAAATAATTTTGACTTCACTTTTTTTTAAATTTTGTTCTTTCAAAATAAGGGTGCGGGTCTTATTCGGTGGTATTCAAGATTATACGGTAATTTTATTCACGTTGAGTGAATGATTAGTTTAGAAGGCCTAAAATTCAATTTTCAAAAATATATCAGTTGTCCTATCGATAAATACTACATAACTAAAGTTATACATGTTTACATTTGGACAGAACCTATACGCAACCCATTGCGCAGAAGGGAGCCAGTCAAATTTTTCCTTGTGGTTCTTAAATTTGCGTAAGGTGCTGAACCTTCATAGGATGAGTTTGTCAAATAAAGCTATGCATCATATCATAGGGCAACTCGTTCTAAATGTCTTATGAGGTAGAAAGCCCATAACGTAGATAAGATCTTAGCAGGATTTTTTTAACAAGTAAGATCATAGATGTTAATCGTTAAGTTTTGACTTCAAGAGTTCAACGGTGGTTTTTAATACAAACTTTTAAAGTGCTTCCTCAACATTAAGGACAAACTTAACAGCTATTAATGCAATTTACATGAGCATTATAAAGGATACTTTGTAGTGTGTGTTTTAAAACTTATAACTTGTTAACTATTTTTTTTTTGTAGTGTAAGTTACGTTAATGTATCTTAGAATACGAGGAACTTTGGTATATGATGTCGAATCCGCTGATGAAAATAGTCATTTCTTGAAACACATATGAATAATAATTGTGTAAACTAACAAGTTTATAATAAATATTGACAGGGCGGACCTGAAAACTACCATGGCATTTTTCCTTGAGCTTAGTCAATACGGACAAATCAAAGACCAATAATGGTCAAATTTGTTGATTCCAAGTTTCATTCTTTCACAATTAAGTATTTATTTTCCACCTAGTCGATACAATGATTGCTTAAGGCAATTTTTAAAAATTGCCTTAAGCAATCATTGTATCGACTAGGTGGAAAATAAATACTTAATTGTGAATCTATTGAAGTGCGATACGGACCATGAAGCTGATTTTATGTAAGTTTCATTCTGTCGAAACTAATGCAAACAAAACATGCCATTCTGTCTTAATTAAATGTTATCTTTATAATGAAAATTCACAGCCTGTTTTTAGTCATTCAACCATGTCAGGAATGGAATGAAGCCCCCATCTAGTGAAGAGGATAGGAATTGCGCCAGCTGTCTAAGCCCGTCACACTCCTCTGGGGCAATGATTAATGAAATGAAGTGTGTTGGTGGAAAAAATGACAGGGAAAACCAGAATACTGAGAAGAAACTGTCCCACCTCAGCTTTGTCCAGCACAAATCCAACATGGAGTGACCAGGAATTGAACCACGGAACCCAACAGTGAGAGGCTGGCACTCTGCAACCTGAGCCACTTATCTTTATAATCAGTTATTAAATTACTTTTCCAGTTATTTTTTTCTTATATTAATCCTGCATTAGTTTTGACAGAATGAAAAACTTCAGTTATAGATTACATCGAAACTGAAAAGAAATGGCTTCCAATAAAACAAACAAAACAAAATATTCTACAGGTATTCACCAACATAAATTTAATGAGATGTATCACCCAACACATAACACCAACACTTTAACGTGAAAAAGTCTTATTCACACTGCACAAACAGCAAAGTAACATCCATAGCAAGAAAATACCCATTGCAGGTAATAATTTTATATATATATATATATATATATATATATATGCGCACACATACACACCATACCGTATGTAAGCTTATGAATCATCAAAATATATTAAATAATAATAATAATAATGTTATATATAAATACACAAAATCATAAATACAATAAAAATCCAGTTAAAAGAGAAACTATGCAAAATACAGCACTCATATGGAGCAGCAACCTAGCCTGTCACCAGAGCTGCTGCAAAAGATAAGTATTGCAGAGATCAAGATGCTGAGATATTCGTGTGGACTGACAAGGAAGGAGAGAGAGAAAAAGAGGAATGAGACAATCTTAAGAAAATTAGATTTGGAGAAATTAATAACAAGTCAGGGAAGCAAAATTGCGGTGGTCTGGCCATGTTAAGAGGATGACTGAAGATTATGTACGAAGGAGGACAATGGAGATGGCTGTGGCCGGTAAGACACGGGAAGGCCAAAAAGAAGATTGTTGGACTGTAACAAGAGGTTATGACAAGAGCTTAACCTACAGGAAAATCTGGTCACAGACAGAAATAATTGGAGGAAGTCAATCCACACCGGCAATCCCACTTAGTGTAGAAATAATAAAGCTGAAGAAGAAAGGGGCAGGTGGACTGACTATCAGCACTCATGAGACATCTCCAAATATAACTTATTCAGGTGAGATTTCCAATTATACTTTACCAGTAGCACTTAAGAGCAAGTATCCTCTCAGAGTGACGTATTGCAGGGTTTGGCACTCCTAATCCATATATTACAAGAAGGTGATAACAATGCTGCTTGTCTGCTTAAAACAACTGACTATTGACACTTAATACAATAAATGCAGACATTTTCAATTCTGCCTTCATGTCTTCAGAAGGAATACAGTATTCCAGAAAACCCTTCAAATATGTTCAAGAACAAGCATAACTCATTTCACATTTAAAAATCATCCCTAAAGTGTAAATCTATGTTTTCAACCTATTGAGAAACGTAAAAATATCCATCCATTCACTGGTGTGACTGGAAGTAACATCCAGTAGAGAAAGGATAGCAAGGAAATCTATATTGTAATATAGATTACCTTTTATGCAAGAATTTGATATACAATGATCAAATAACAAAACATCTTCAAAAATAGACACTTCTGTAGCTGTCTGCTCTGGCAAGTAGTGCAACAAAAAGTTATCGTCCACTTTTATTTCACATGCACAAAATAACTTCAGTATCCAATCAAATTTCCTTTGGCTGTAACAGGTTACATAAAAGAATTGTATCCATCAAATTTAATTATTTCTGTCTTAAATGGATGTTTAAGGGTAAATCTAAGAGTAAAATTAAGTGAGGCATAATATCTTTGTTCTTTCTTAATCTGTTTACCCTTCAGGGTTGGTTTTTCCCTTGGACTCAGCCTCAAGGGAACTGTCCTAGAACACGAGACTTTAGGTCGGGGGATACGACAGGGGAGGAGGACCAGTACCTCACACAGCCAGCCTCACCTCCTATGCTGAAGAGGGGCCTTGTGGGGGATGGGAAGATTGGAAGGGATAGACAAGGAAGAGGGAAGGAAGCGGTCGTGGCCTTAAGTTAGGTAGCATCCCGACATTGGCCTGGAGAAGTGGGAAACCATGGAAAACCACTTTGAGGATGGCTGAGGTGAGAATTGAACCCGCCTCTACTCTGTTGACCTTCCGAGGCTGAGTGGACCTCCTTCCAAATCTTGCACCACTTTCCAAATTTCGTGGCAGAGCTGGGAATCGAACCCGGGCCTACGCTGTAGCAGAGATGCCAACTATTCGTAATGCAGCCGTTAGGGCAGGGGGGGGGGGGGCGGCGGCCGTAGATTTTTTTTCGTGATCTTACTAACTTACATATCGTTTAAAGCTTGTAGTTACTGTTTGGTAAAAGTACACTGGTAACATGCTTTTTCTTTTCATATCATGTGCATCCTCTGTACTAACAGAGCACTTAACAGTTCGGAGTTCATATTAGCACGAAAATCAGTCTTGTTCATCTTCATCATGCGCATCCGAAACATCGCGGCTCCACACACACTACAAAACACGTGTGAATGAGATTTTGAGGAGCACATTAAACTGGGCCATTCTTCCCAGTATACCTCCCTAAATTTTCAACTATATTTATTACTAGCGTCACTAGTCACGGTAACGTAATCACACGTATTTTCCTGCACAAGAAATCCCTTCATTATTTCAAACCTTTCGCATTTCGTAACACACGATTAGCATATATCCTAGAAGAGCAATATATGTAAATTTTGCAACCAAAATCGCAATAAATACTTCTTCAACAGTCACGCACACAGTATTCACAATTAAACGGAGTTTGTCACCACTTTACCGCCAAAACAAAGACAAAAGAACTCTCATACTTGCATGGAAGTCTGATCATGTGACGAACAAGGACAACAACTCCACAATATATGCCACTTCACACGTGCCTAAATTTCCGGTACTGGAAGCACACACTACGTTCAGCGCATGAAAACTCGAAATATTCTTAAATGAGGGACAGGAAAGGGGGATAAATTATTTCTGAGAAATCCGAAGATAATATTCTGAGCATTCACGCCGCCTTGTGTATCCTTTTGAACCCTTCATACACTTAGTTTTAAAAATCAACAAAAAATCTTAATTTGTGGTGTGTGATTCGTAAAGGCGTAATTATGATGGGTAATTCGTAATTATTACGATTGAATCGTAATAGTTGGCATCTCTGCAGTAGGCAGATAATCACGCTAACCACTACACCAAAGAGGCACGAGGCATAATGATTATCAAAACAGAAATACATACACAAGTACATTGCCGTGTACATGCGGAGTATCTACCGGAATTTACTACATCTTTGCGCTCGTGTCTTATTTGTGAAGTCTTTCCATAATTGAAGTAGCTCTATTATTATTTACTGAAATTTTCTGATCCTTGCCTATCTGTTGGCTTTCGTCCACAATTAATTAATATTGCGACCTTTCTACCTACCTACGAGGATAGTGGATGATAGGATTGGTAGAATTTATGGTAGATGTTTTGAAGCATCAAAATTATGTCATTGGGAAAGAGAATAAGAACCACTGATGTTAACTACAAAGTATGAAGGATGAGAGTTTTCCACCTAATCAATACTTTATTATACAGGTGTCTCATAATTTAAATAACATTTAAACAGTACCGGTTTCGACCTGTTATATAGGTCATCATCAGCTGTTGATGAACCTGCTTATTGAAAAGCGATTGTACAGAATAAAACATTACCTAGATTAAACAAGAATGCCACTATTCTAATAAAATGTAATGCAAGTGGGTACTACGTCTTTAGACGTTTTCGTGCTGGGCTTCTACAGTGGGTATGATGGCATTAGTCGACCGTAAAATGTACCGCGTATTTATCTATAGTGTGAAGACATATGGCATTGCCATGGAATCTATCGCATTACTTGATATGTTTTCCACGAGATCACGCTGTGTATTGTTTCTCAGGGCTGTCGCAGCTTCATGAAATGTATTTGTTTAGGCGCCTTGCACAAGTTCCTGTGCAGCCATTTACGTCACAAAGCATGGCTTCCAAACGCAAAGTAGATCGGCTTGATTGTGCGGGTATTTTGACAGTTTCATAATGTTCGTATCACATTATTGAAGAATAATAATTACTATCGTATTATATTAAACTGCCGGCCCCGTGGTGTAGGGGTAGCGTGCCTGCCTTTTGCCCGGAAGCCCCGGGTTCGATTCCCAGCCAGGTCAGGGATTTTTCTCTCGACCTGAGGGCTGGTTCGAGGTCCAATCAGCCTACGTGTTTAGAATTGAGGAGCTAACTGACGGTGAGATGGCGGCCATGGTCTCAAAAGCACAGAATAACGACCGAGAGGATGCATCGTGCTGACCACACAGCCTCTTGTAATCTGCAGGCATTCGGGCTGAGCAGAGGCCGCTGGGCAAGCCGAAGCCATTTCAAGGGCGTATGTGGTGTGGGGTATTAGACTAATTGCGTACACCTTTATGAAGGAAATATTTAAATATCACAAAGTGGGGAGAAGTACTCAGGCCAGGTTACGCATGTGGAGAATTTAGTACCCAGTTAAGGGGTTAATCTTGGTAATATTTTATTTTGTACAGTCTCTTTTGAATAAGCAGGTTCATCAACAGCTGATGACCTATTTAACAGATCGAAACCGGTACTGTGTTTTAATGTAATTTAAATTTTGAGACACCTGTATAATATAATGATTAGGTGGAAAACTCATCCTTCATACTTGTGTGGTCAAACTATCAATACGGACAATGAAACTGATAGATTATAGTTATACTACTGTTATTAAAAGCACATGATCAATATTCCAGTAGCGATTCAGTTAAATTTAACCTATCAGAAAACATGCTTCCTCAACCTAACATTCTTGTAATGCTACACTGGTATGCATGTCAAGTATTGTGAGAAGTGCAAGATAGCAAGAACATTGGAGTTACGGGTGGATAAATGACTCTTTCCTAAAATCTATAGTGTTTTCAAGATAATGGGGAATATTAATTACTGAATTACCACAAGCTGAATGTTAAGCGATTGTTATAATGTACACAAGGTCGTTTTCATATGGAAATAGTGTTACGAAAACTAAGGTGTATTTGAATATGAAATATTTGTGTATAAGATATGTGGCTCATCACTAACCACCTCTACCTGAGATACCAGGCACCTACCACACAAGCATGCATCCAAAGAGCAAGAACATTTTTCGTGATGGAAAAGCACTAAGTGTGTAACTGAGGCGAGGAACCACGGACCAAAGCTGAAGAATGGATACAGGATAAACAGATTTAAATACGGAAAGAGAATTCAACCTGAAACTAGTCATATTCTCATCTTTCAACACATAAGTAATAGATAATTCATCCCTTTGATTTATAATGTTGGATGATTATCTCTTGTTTCTCGCTTACTTTACCTTTGGCAGACTTTGCCACAAATATTAGTTTAGTTCAGTTTAATTTTGCCATATATAGGCTATGTGGAATAACTTAGTCATATTATAAAAGCAATTAGATGTACAATAATAGTAACTTGAAGGGGTATTTAGGATTTTCGAAGAAGGTACAGGGTTTTATAATTACCGTATAACCTCGAATACCAACCGCACTGTTTTTTTCGAAAATATTGCTTCCAAAATTGGGTGTGGGTCTTATTTAAAATTTTGGGAAATTTATACTTCCGAATGCGCGTAAATCGGGCATCACCGCCGGCGCGGCAACAATGCTCTCTGCGCTCTCAGTATACGCTACTTCTGCGCTTGGCGACAGTCTCATGCACGTTCTCTGAGTATCAACATGAATTCCACAAAGCGTTTGTGATCTTTTACTGCAAGTGAGGAACTGAAAGTAGTTCGGGAAGCCGTTGGAAATCATGCCGTGGTAGAAATATATTGAAGAGTCGTGTATTCGCGATTGGAGAAAGAAGAAAAAAGTGCTATTAACATGTGGTGGTGATCGTAGAGTGTTTGGCGGACTGAGTCTACAGTTTCCAGAAATTGAAAAAAACGTTATAAATATGTGACAAAGGCGGGAACTGGGATATGGTGTGTTAACCGAAATGTGTCAGCTAAAGGCATTAGAGATTGCAAAGGAACTTTCATTGGAAGGGTTTAAGGCAAGCCGAGGATGGGTTTGTAATTTTTATAAAAGAAAAGGGTTGAGCGAACGAAGGCGTACCTCAATTTCACAGTCTTCCTTGTGCCTACAATGAGAAGTTATCGCCATTTCAGCGTCACGTAATTTGGTTACGGAAGGAAAATGCATATTTGCTTTCCCAAATTGGCAATGCAGATCAGACGCCAGTCTACTTTGAAATGCCAGTGGACAGGACTGTGAATGTTAAGGGTGCGAAAAGTGTTACCATTAGAACACGTGGTAATGGATACTGTGTACGGTAATGTTGTGTATTCTCACCGACGGAACCAAAATGCCGCCACACGTTGTTCTCAAGCGAAAGACGCTTCCTAAAAACCTACCCACTTGTGTTATCGTCAGAACTCAGAACTCCAGCTGGATGGACAGTTCACTTGTGGAAGACTGGGTAAAGTGTCTGGCAACGTCGCCCTGGTGCATTATCGGGACAAAAGATGTTATTTGTTTTACGTCCCACTAACTACTTTTTAAGGTGCCGGAATTTAGTCCCGCAGGAGTTCTTTAACGTGCCAGTAAATCTACCGACACGGGGCTGTCGTATTTGAGCACCTTCAAATACCACCGGACTGAGCCAGGATCGAACCTGCCAAGTTGGGGTTTGGCCAGCGCCTTAACCGTCTGGGACAAAAGAGGTTGCTTGTTCTCGACAGTTGCCGCGACCACACGACAGACGTTGTGAAGAAACATATCAAGGATGGGAAAACCAACCTAGCAGTCATTCCGGGCAGGACGACGTCTATGCTACAGCAGCTGGATGTCTGCGTGAACCGTCCATTTAAGCAGCCTTGAAACAGCTCTATACAGAATTGATGACGCCAACTGGTCGCGTGCAGTGCCCAGAAGTTCAGCTACTGTGTTCGTGCATTTTGACGGCACGGAATAGTCTCCCTGGAGACCTCATACGGAAGAGCTTCAGGAAATGTAGCATTTCTAATGCTATGGATGGCAGTGATGACATTTTGTGGGAAGGTGATGGTGATGAAAGTTCCAAAGTTGGTACTGATGAACTCATTGGACATCGTTCTGGTAATATTTGTTTACTTTTATTTGTATTTTCTAATCATTTCATGTGTGTTAGTAAAGCTTGTAAATAATTTTTACTTCACTTTTTTTTAAATTTTGTTCTTTCAAAATAAAGGTGCGGGTCTTATTCGGTGGCGGGTGGTATTCGAGATTGTACGGTATGTAGTCTTCAGATAATTATGATGTACGGATAATTAGGTAAAACAGTTTTGGAAGCCATAAATAAGGGACTTGAGTCAGCTAAATATGAGGTGTTCAGCTCAATAAGTAAAAGAAGAGACTCATCTTCATAACAATGTACCTTAGTATATATTTAATTCTGTATGTGCAAAGAGAAAGAGAAAATAGGGATCACCTAATGAATAGCATGTTAATGTAGAGAGTCTTCATGAGAAAGAAGCGTTTCTCAGAACATAACAGGTTCAAATGCAAGTTAAACACTGAAAAAGTAATAATGAATAGATTCAATTCTTCGTAATAATACTCATGTGTGATATGCTAAACTAGGAAGTGTAAACCTACAATGTAAGGATATGAAGGTCTAGTATTGTGATTACGGATCTGCAAGGAAATAAGCAGTATATAAACTCTTCATAATAAACATATAAAGCGTAGAGGTTAATAGGGAAGTCTTCAACATAATGAACCAAGAACATAGATGATTATGAATGTATGCTATGCCACACAAGTTTATAGACAATGTAACTGTAAAGTCTGTCGAACACGCAAGTTCAATTATAAAGGGATACACAGGAGGACATCACAGACATGTCTTTCAGCATTCAGTCCGCAGGCCTCAGTGAATTAACAGAACTCTCCCACAATCCTCTATTTGAAACTAGTTCTGTGGCTTAGTTTAGTTCCATACCTCTTATCTTTAAATCATTAGAAACCAAGTCTAACCATTATCACCTTGATCCCCTCTTTCTTATGGCAGTTCATGGTGTGGGTTACCGTAGTCTTGTCCTAGTTTGTGAACCATGGGCAATGGCCTAGTGACCTAGTACGTGGTCCTGGGAGTGGTGGTGATTGTTTTAAGAGCAAATAAAACTGGGCAACTGTCCTCTTTTAAGATTATTCAGAGAGAAAAAATGGAAGCGGTGCAACACACTGAAAATTGAAGATATATGCTAAAGCCACCAAGGGAATGAAAATGAAGACACCCTAGGCCTCACAATCCTAATACTGCCAGTGTCTGAAAAGAACATTTGACCAAGGTAAGCCAATAGGATAAAGTGAGGAGACTGGCACACAAGTGGCTGCAATGGCAGTACTCAGCTAAAGGCCCTGTAGTCGCTATCCGATGCTCCCACATTTTAATCCGTTTTTTTTTTTTTTTTTTTTTTTTTTTGCCATTTGCTTTACGTCGCACCGACACAGATAGGTCTTATGGCGACGATGTGACAGGGAAGGCCTAGGAATGGGAAGGAAGCGGCCGAGGCCTTAATTAAGGTACAGCCCCGGCATTTGCCTGGTGTGAAAATGGGAAACCACGGAAAACCATCTTCAGGGCTGCCGACAGTGGGGCTTGAACCCACTATCTCCCGATTACTGGATACTGGCCGCACTTAAACGACTGCAGCTATCGAGCTCGGTTTAATCCGTTTTAATCCCCTTTTAGTTGCCTCTTACGGCAGATGGGCAGATACCGTGAATGTTATTCTACCGCCCCCAAGCACAAGGAGAGTGGTCCTGAGTTGGGATACCAGTTTCTATGAAATAGGAGTGGCCTTCTGACATTCGGAGTTGTTGACCCTCCTTGTAATCAGGTCGTTAGGAGTTAAGACTGAACAATCCGGCGGCAGTTCCAAACCTGAGAGAAATTCTCATTTTTAAAAAATGACATGGTCCCGAGAGAGGCCTGGTGCAGGTCTTTTGAATTAACACATATGGAAGAAGTCTGCATCCATAGGAATGGGGTTAAAATCGCCAACCCCACTGGAAATCAAACCCAGAACACCTTGGACCAAAGGCTAGCACACTAACCATTTAGCCATGGAGCTGGACAAATTCAGACTGGGATTACAGTATTTGCAAATTGGGTAGTATCCTGCTTCAAAGAATTTACAGAGTTCAGATTGTTTTTTAAAGCAAACCTCCGACATATGGAAGTAATGGAGTCCCACTTCTATGTGACAGGCAAGGGAATCCACAGAAACAATTTCCACAGGATTATCAAAATTAATATTTTACTTAAATACAATTCTCATGATAAAACATCAAATTTCCAGTTTATACCAAATATGATAATGGTATCATTAACTCCATTAAAATCCAATCCCTTAACGCGTTGAGCGCCAAGCAAAATTTTGAAATTTTGCTCTGTGGGCCAAAACTGTATTTTTGCTCTCTGGTGTTACAGTAGCAACATTCTTTGATGGTTATGAATTTCATGTTTTTGGTCCGTATTGAACCGAGAATAATATATAAGTAATAATAATAATAATAACGTAAATGTTTCCACCTTTTCAATACAATATATTCACAAAA
Source organism: Anabrus simplex (assembly GCF_040414725.1). Taxonomy (NCBI): domain Eukaryota; kingdom Metazoa; phylum Arthropoda; class Insecta; order Orthoptera; family Tettigoniidae; genus Anabrus; species Anabrus simplex. Next base: position 290,056,434 of record NC_090271.1, read on the forward strand.
TTACAAAATTATACGGTACTAGTTTTGACCCATCTAGGGGTCATCATCAGCCGTATTGGAGCAAAGATCATTTGTGGCGAAATCCTAAGAATTGTTAGTAGCAACATTCTACCACGCCTTTAACGCAAAAGTAAAAAATAACGTCAAAAACTAGAAAAAATTAAGGTGGACACCAGTGCTACTTCAAGTGTTGTGTCGTACACATTCAGCACATTACTGGGTCCACTAGCGTGATTGCCTCGGTCCCAAATGACAAGTTTCCCAACAGGCCACAGCGGACACCGGTGTCTGCCTTAACACATTGAACATGATGCCTGAATTTTGCTTGAGCTGTGTCATTTACTGCCATATGCGGTGCCCGAGCGGCGGTCAGGCTTGGTTTCTTAACTAATATATATAATCGCTTGCTGGAAATACGTCCATGTCTCTTCCCGTAAACTTGAATGACAACATTACAGTACTGCATACTTCTGCTAAATGGCAGCACTGACCTTCGCTGGATAGAATATGAATGCTTGTTTTGAAGAGTAGCAAGAATGTATTCCACGCGCTTTGCTTTCCCGCTCATTGCTACAATGGCGTCACGTGTTGACTCGCTCAGCGATAGTGCTACAGAAACCCTAATAAACTGTAATTTAGGATCCGAACTGGATGACAGTGATGATGGATCCGTCAGTTATTCAGGCAAAGATACATACCCAATTATAATGACAATATCAAAATATAAACAGAAATCTGACAGTGGCATATATTCTGTTCATCAGCTAGCTTGTAACTGAATTCCAACTTATGGTTTCCATATATTTTGGTATTCGGTACTTATTTTTCAGGTAATCAGGTTCGGGATTTCGCTGACCAGTTCGTCAGGTCATTTCGCCCTCCGAGGCGATAGTCTGCACTTGCTTACAACTGGATGGAGGAAGATCGCAAACAATCTCTTCCCAGTTTTCAAAAACGTAGTGGTGTGAACGCTAATATACGTAGTGAGAGTTCTGTGTTCGAATGCTTTTCTGTGTTTTTTGGTGCAGACGTAATAAAATCTATAAAAACTGAAACTAACTGATATGCTGCTGTGAGTATTGCAGAAATGTGGTGAGCTGGAACATTGAAGCCAAGTTCTAGCTGGAATAAGTGCACCACAGTGAAATTATTTGAACTGTATTTTTTCTGCATAGTGCTTCATATGTGTACTGTGAAATTTCCAAAACTGATTACTGGAGTAATCATCCCATAATTTAAACCTCTTTCTCTAGGAAGTTACTGAGCAGGGATAGATTTTTTCAAATTCTAAGTATGCTGCACGTAAACAATGACACTTTTATACCCAGAAATAAGCCTGGTCATGATCCATTGCATAAAGTACACCATTTTATGATATTTTAGTTGCAAAATGCCGAACTTCATTCTACCCATAAAGTTACTTGACAAAGGCCTGTGTCCATTTCGAGGCAGAATTTTGTTTCGCGCGTATGTAGACAACAAACCGCATAAATACAGGATCAAATTTTACATGGTTGCTGACGCCAAATCCAGTTATGTAGTAAACATAAAAATGTACTCAAGAAGGACCGGAAACGAGGACAATTCCTTCACAATATTGGTTCGTGAACTTTGAGGCAATCTATTAGGGCAAGGTCATGTCATCTATATGGACAGATTTTACACAAGTCCGGCGTTATTTTATGAGCTATGGAAGAAAAAAACCCTTGCGGCGGGTACCGTAATGAAAAATAGAAGAGGGCTTCCAAAAGATCTCATGAATTTCCCCACTGAAGAAAGGAGAATTTTCATTCCGTAGAAGTGATCACTGGTTTTGTTTGAAGTGGAGGGATATGCATGATGTGTACATGTTATCGACAGCACAGTGTTTCGGCCTCGACAGTCAAGGTAAAATCTAGATTTCGTACAACGGAAAGAGTGAAGCCAGTTGTCTTAGATTACAACGAAAACAAACTTGGTGTGGACTACAATGACCAGCAACTAGCTTACTATTCATTTGGTAGAAAAACTTTGAAGTGGTGGAAGAAAGTATTTTTTCATCTCACCATGGCAGTGGTCAATTCATTCATTCTGTACAAGAAATCGAGATAATAAGATTTCTCATCTGAATAACTACATGAAGACTCTTTCAGCTGCACTTCCAGAGAAAGGAGGAGAGGAATTTCAGAAAGATCTGCCGTTGCCACCATCTTCTATCAACCGTCTTGCAGCTCGCCATTTTCCAATGAAAATGGCATCAACAGAACATAAGGCAAGACCTACAAGAGAGTGTAAATTGTGCTCAGGAACATCACTAAAAGAGACTGGAAAACGATCTCTGAAAGAGACGCAATGGTATTGTGAAAGCTGCAATACGCTCCCTCTGTTCACCTAAATGTTTTGAATTTTATCACACGAAATCAAAATTTTGTTAATTGGGAATGTAGAAAAGATTATATTGACAAATAACATCCTTTTTTCTCTCATATAAGCATAGTAATAATGTACTAATGTAAAAAGTTAATATGAAAAATTAGACGAATTTAAATTTAAAAAGAAAAACAGTTTAAAAAACATCAAATATTTTGGCCCCCTTCCATATTCCGGTGCAAAAAATTAAATGAGATCATGCTGAAACAGATAATTACAGTAGAAGTCCGATATAGCGAGTACGGCATATACAGTAAAACCTCGTTAATTCGAAGTCGTTGGGACTAAAAAATCGGACTTCGAATTACGTGATTTCGAATTAACCGCCAATTCGCAATTCTGGAGCGATACCGTATTTCTCCAAATCCAAGACGACAAATTTTTTCCTCAGAATATCATGTGAAATATCAAGGGTAGTCTTGCATTTGCTGCCTTGGCAACTACCATAGTAATTTTAAGGTAATGTCAGTCTTAACATTAGTGATAAATTCCAAGCACTATGCTACATTGAACAAGAATCATCCTGGAAGAGTTTTTTCCTTGCTTATAATGGGACTTCTATTCATAACTATTGTTAATGATTCTGAATATCATTTAGTCATGTCAATAGCTATTTTACAGAGCAAACCCGGTGCCTAAAGCACACATTTCAAGATGTGTGTGGTTACCGTAGCAAGCACATAAAAAGCAATTTTTCTACCAAGGTCTTTCATGATCCTAAAACCATTGTTTGCAAAGATAATTCTAAGACAGCTTATATAGAAACTAGTAACCTAACTACACTTCTTTCACCAACTCAATGGCTTAAAGCCCCACTTAATGAACTGCATAAAAAGAACCCTACTTGTTGCTGTTACCAAGAAACCAAGAGTTGAGTTAACCACAGCAAGATGAATCCAACGCAAAGGAACAAGTATAAAGATGACCTGAAAAATGGCTCAAAGAACTGCAATGTTGCCATGCGTCGAACAGGTGGGATGATAGTAAGGGTGAGAAAAACAAATCAGGCTTACAATCAGAAAAGATGCAACCGACAACCCAGATATCACACCAATGATAAGGTTAGCATGAATACCCTTTCCCGCTGTTTATTACGACAATATTCATCTTCTATAGATGAGACAATACACCTACAGGAACATTAGAGAAGAGCCATTTTATCTGCCTTATCTGAATTTCCACTTCATTATGAAAAATTATTAAGAAATAACAACATATTGTAAAGTATCAAACTAAAAGTCTATAGAGGACTTGCAAAAATGAAAATGACTAGTCGTCACTAATAAGTCAACCTAACTGCAATCAAATTCCATTGGAAACAGAACTATATTGAAATAAGAATCTCAAGACTTTTGCTCATAAGTAGTCTGTTCCACTACACCTGCTGGTGAACGAGATCGACAGTTCAGTAAAAGGTCTGTTAATAATACCGAATTCCCGCTATGGCAGTTTATAAAAACATTAACTTGGAAACTAGACAGTAATCAGAATAAAATATTCTCCCAAACCATTCTTGTTTTGGTGCAACTTCCATGCCCAAAGTGTCAACTTAGGGATGATAAAAATCACATAAAAATTATGTGCAACAATACTTAAGCAGCAGAAAGAGATCCTCCCCTACAAGTAGTCTTACTTATGTAGAATTAACACCGAGACTGTAAATAAGCTGAACGCGACCATGTGCTGTGTTCCTATTGGCCGGCCAAGCTTCGTATTTTCTCCGATAGAGTTCGCATCGTGTGCAAGTACAGGGCTGCCATATTTACTAAAAGGGTGGGTTTTTTTTTTTTTTTTTTTGCCATTTGCTTTACGTCGCACCGACACATAGGTCTTATGGTGACAATCGGATAGGAAAGGCCTAGGAATTGGAAGGAAGCGGCCGTGGCCTTAAGGTACAGCCCCAGCATTTGCCTGGCGTGAAAATGGGAAACCACGAAAAAAATCTTTAGGGCTGCCGACAATGGGGCTCGAACCCACTATCTCCCGATTGCTGGATACTGGCCGCAATTAAGCGACTGCAGCTATCGAGCACGGTTTACTAAAAGTAAGAGAACCACGAATTCCACTGTCACTTCTTGTAATTTATGTCTAACATATCCATACCAATGGTTTTGTCATTAACCTATCCTAACCTATCCAGAACAATGGTGGTGTCACGCACTGTTGTCACTCTCCAGACCTAACCAATCCAGCCCAATGGTCTTGTCACTCCCCAAACCTAACCAATCTGCCCAATGGTCTTGTCACTAAGAATACATAAGTTTACAAGCCTGCTGAGTGTTTCACGATGTTGTTCTGAGTCGCGCTATGTTGGATATCTCAACTCACCTCTGCACACCAGGTACGGAAGTTTCACCCTTCTTTTCTCATAATGACTACAGTGGAACCTCGATTCTCAGGTTTTGGAGGGACCACGGAAAACAAAAACGTAAACACGGGAAACTGAAAATGAGGGGACGAATGAACCATCAACAATTTGGCTAAACATCACAAAAATGAAATATGTATAATAATCTTACAAACACCCCTAAACCAAACTAAACTACAGCCCCGATGGGCCTTCCGCCTACCAAGCGACTGATGCTCGGTCCGAATGCCTGCAGATCACAAGGTGACGCACGGTCAGTGTGACGAATCCTCTCGGCAGTTATTCCTGGCTCTCTAGACCGGGGTCGCCATCTCACCATTCAATAGCTCCTCAATTAAAGGTAACCATAGAAGCAATTGAACCTAAAACCAGCCCTCATATCCAGGTAAAGATGCCTGGCTTGGCCAGGAATCGAACCCGGGCCCTCCAGGAGAGGATCAGGCAAGTTAGACCGCGAGGCCGGCTTCAAAGATTAGTTACTGGTACGCGACTTAAAAATCTTGAAACTTTACAGTTTCCTCTGAAAACTTTCAGTTCAGCAACTTTGATCAGCCAAACTCTTCGAAAAATCTAATACCCGTAACACCAAGCCAAATAACAATTGACCACAAGTAGTTTTTAATTCTCTAATCTAATATAATAAACCACATTCGATACAAAAGCGCCCAGCATGATGGCAAAATCCTTTTTTTTTTCTTATCTTCCACTGTAATTTGGCCACTGGTATACCGTTCGTAGTCAGTTGATGGAAATCTTGTACCGCGTAAATTAGGCCTACGTCGACTTTTAAACTCGAGAATATGGTTTTGAATGCAAGTATCTATTCTCAAGTTCTCGAATGCATTATATTCAATTCGGCCCGTCACTAATCATAATCAAATTGGAAAGAGAAAAAATATCATTAACACTTCCGAAATTACGGTTATCCGCAACCTGAGCTCAGCTGGAAAGTTTGTACGAATGCAAAATGATACAAAGCTTTTTAAAGTAACGTGCGCAATAAACGACTGCAGTTTTTATAACATTTTAACACAAAAACGTGAAATGCCCAGTCTTATATTAGGACCAAAACAGCAATAGGCAATCCCGAAACCTTCCATGGCTTTATGTATGTAAGGTGCAACATCTGGTCTTGATAACAATCATATACCATAATACTGAATTACTAAATTTGTGTTCCTTAAGAAGGAGCAGTTTTGATTCCTGCCTGAAAGTCCAGTGACTATACAGTGCCCTGAGGGAACTGCCGAAAACATGTTCGGCGATACACTCGAAAAAAGTAAAAAAATAAACATCTAAACCTGGACATAATGTAGACGTTTTGCAAGTACGAATAATTGAAGAAACTCTTTCCATCTTCAAGTAGAGCTGCCGAAATGCGCTCTGTCTCCTTATAATTGTTGTGGACACACTCTGCTTTATGATTTCCAAGGATTCTCTAAACAATAGCATCCGAATGCGATGCTAAGATGGTCCCTTATGCAAGTTCATCGCAGATCGTTTTCCAGTACAGTAGGCTACTTCCTCAAATTACCGCAATGACGGGACGTAAACATGAACTGTAAGTATGCCGTAGCCGTCCTTTAGTGAGATACAGTTTCTTGAAAAACGCTTGATCGAGGATTTAGTGTTGATGGGACTGAAATTTCTGGACGGTTGATTCAGGAACTCGTTTCTTCGAGGAACAGATAATGCAGGATTTTTACGTGATTTAATTAGGATGCTCACAGGACCAGGTGATTTGAACGAATAATACGGGAAAGCGTAGTTTCCGGAAACATATAATCGAGGTTCTACTGTTCTAGGTTTTTTGGATAGTATCTAAATGTACTTATTCATAAATTAATTTTGACAGACTGAAGTACCTAACAGTTACAAATTAAAATTATTCAAAACTGAAAAGAAATGGCTTAAAATATCACATACCCTACACAAATTTAATAATCACAAACCATAAATTTGCTTTGTCAAAAATTTCACATGTAGACTAGAAATGAAATATTTCCCATCATAGGGAGAAGCTGTCGGCCACACGGTCTAGGGATAGCGTGCCTGCCTCTCCCGAAACCACAGGCTCAAATCCCAATTAGGTAAGGGATTTTTACGTCAATGTGAAAGGTGGTTCGAGGTACACTCAGCCTTCATGAGAACGATCGAAGAGCTGTTTGACTGTAAGATAGTTCCCCAGTTTACAAATCCAAAAATAGCAACCAAGAGGATTTGTCATGCTGATCAGCAGTCAGTTGGTAGGCCAAGGCCTGTAGCATCACTGAGGGGGAGGAGGTTTATAGAAAGAATATTTGACCACCTTAAAAGAATACTAAATGTGAGATTACTACAAAGGTTGGTTAGACATTCTAAGCCAGTTTACATGCAGTAGGGACATGATGTCCTTCAACATACTTTCTCAGTTCAATCAATTAACTACTAGCAATGAAGGCCACCAGCCGTCTTGAGTTGCCAGATCCAAGGCAAGAGACAAACCCTCATGCATATCAAGGACCATTTGAATCCCAAAGGCTAATAGCTTCATAACCTTTGTTCTTAGTTACTGGTACATTCATGAAGCATGCATTGTCCCACAGACATTTCAATATTTTCCATAAATTCTCTAATAATAATAATAATAATAAAATTTTTGGTTTTACATCACTACTTTTATGATTTGCAGAGAAGCTGAGGCGCCGCTATTTTATCTTGCAGGAGTTCTGTTACATGCCAGTCGATCTGCAGACATGAGGCACACTTAGGGCCGGTTGCATAAAAGTTAATCTAAGTTCAACCACCTGAAACTGATCTCCAGTCAAGCTGAACTTAGAATTTTGGTTGTATAAACATTAATCCAAGATCATGTCTTCTTGATGGAAGATCAAATCTGACGGGTGAATTTTCTCAGATTAACCTGGTTGAACCAAGTTCAGCAGAAGGAATATAATTATTTTTGTGAGAAATAAATCTGTTTAGGTGTCTATAACATAATAACAAAGAAAATAATAAATAGGCCTACTGTTGATTAAAGTAAAATGGCAAGTAATGCTAATTGTAATTATTTGAACAATAATCCTACTATTAACAAGTTGTTTGTTCTCCACTGTTTTATGCTTAGGGCCTATAGGTTACGCTATTTTCAGATTTCAGATTACTCCGACGTTTCATCTGAGAATGGAGAGTTTGAACTCCAAAGAGCTCCTCGCGTGTTTTAACATAGAAGGAATCCCTTGACAGAACTAAATGATCGACAATTTAAAATACGGTTTTGATTAGGAAAACGTGTAGTTGAAGAACTAGAACAAAGATTACATCTACAATTAAGGACACAAAGTAAACGAAATCATGCACTGAATTCAATGTTCATGATCCTTCTCACACTAAGATTTTACGCAACTGGAAGCTTCCAAATAGTAATTGGAGATGTATTCAATGCAAATAAAGGAACTGCAAGTAGGACTATACACAAAGTCACTAGAGAGACTGCAGCTCTAAAACCTAAATTCATCAAGATGCCTGCTGAGGAGGGTGAAGTAAGAAGGACTTATCTTTTTCCTCTTTCTTAAAATTTGCAGTATGCGTCTTCTTGTTACTCATCTTTCTTCTCCATTTTGCGGCTTTGTTTACATATCGCAGACAAATGAATGTCGAATGGCGTCGAGAAATGTCGATCGTTTCTATCTAAATCGCATGTTCGATACAACTCGATTCGATACAATCGCAATTATCTCTCTTGCATGACGAATATAAGATCAAGTGTGAGGACTCGGCCATTATAGCATAGTAGTTTGTGGTCCCGCCACTGCAAGCACTGCAAGCGACTATATCCAACACGTGCTCCGGTAGTTCCGGTAAGACGGGTGTAGAAAAGTGCGGGAGACGTTACTGTGCGAGATAGTTAAGTGAATAATTTGAATTTTCTTTGCATTCAGTTTCTAAACTCTGGTCACTTCGTGTTGTGAACTTCAAGCATGTATCTTATGTGGCTTGATTAATTTAATAGTTCAGCATGCCGTACTCTTTTGCGCCTGGCTGTAAGTCAGGCTATGGTAGAATAGTTGATGATATGCGATATTTTTCACCACGGAAGGATAGAAATCAATTTGAAAAATGGGCCAGAGCTATTCCACGGAAGAAGACCGAGTTAACGCGTAATTGCAGAATTTGTCATGTTCATATCCCTGATGATTTGATAGTAAACTCAGATAATTTTATAGTGAATGGTGAAAAAGGGGATATCTCTGATGTGAGACAGAAGATACGTCCAGGAGCAGTGCCTCACATTTTCCTTAATTTGCCGCAAAATCTTTACGTAACCTTTCGAAAGTCCAGTAACCGACAAATTGAGTTGGTAAGTAGAGTATTACCTTCAGACAGTTCACAGGCGTTTGTCTTAGTATACTGGGAGTTATGTGCTATTTATCTGTAACCTGTGCTTTCCGCAACATGTGATGAAGGCCGTAGCTCTTATGCCCATGTATGATTTTTTCCATTGTACACCGCCGTGGTATTTTAATTGTAATCTCTGGCGAGGCGCGCTTGTTGAGGAGTCCTCACACTTGTTCTTATATTCGTCATGTCTCTTGTTTAGCGATGTTATCAACTCTGTTTCGTCGACCTTAGATCAAAATTGAACTTGGTTCAGTGATCTCAGATTCCGATCTTCGATCAAAACTGAACTACAGTTAGCGATTTTTATGCAACCGGCCCTTATTTGAGCACCATCAGACGCCACCAGACTGAACCAGGATCAAACCTGTCAAGTTGGACTCAGAAGACCAACACTCTACCATCCGAGCTACTCAAACCAGCTTAATAAATCCTCTCAAAGTTTCCAACAAGCATTTTAAAAAAAAGACCTAAGAAACAAGTACAACAACATGTCTGTTTATACAGAACAGCAAGCACAGTAAACTAGAAAGGAGGGTAAAACTACTGTACCCAGCAGGCGAAAGTTAGGTTAGGTTAGAGATACAACATGGCGCGGCCTGGATAATGTCAATATTGGGCAGGGTTGCCAACGTCTACATTGTTAGTGGAAAGACCAATGGGCTGGAATGGTTAGGTCCAGAGAGCGACATCATTGGTCTGGATTAATTAGGCCTGGCCAATGACAAAACCATTAGTCTCCATAGGTTAGGTCCGGCTAGTAACGAAGTATTGGCAACTTTGGTGGGCATCTTCTGCCAATATGGCACCCCAGTATTGTACGCGCACTTTTTAGTGATAGATGGACACCCTAGTGCTAAACCGGTCGACCTCTGTTATCGAGATTCGTATTGGCAACCTTTGAAACACAAACTAAGAATCGCTTATGATCGCTGTGCGACATCTGGCGTACACTTTACGTACTCTTACTGTTGTTTACACAGCAAAGCCAAACTATACAATTCATGCTAGGAACAAGTTTTGCATTGAGAAATGTTATATAGTATTATATATTGTGTGTGTGACACAGTTGGCTAAAGATAATAAAGGTTTAGAAAATTCATATCGATCGATCATATTATCGATTCAATTCAGATATCATTTCCATTCAGTTGGCAGTATTACCGGAACCGGGAGTGCTCCCTCCTTACTCAACCAGTACAAAAAAATATCACTACAAAGTGCGCGTACAATACTTATGCAAGCCTTAACGGAGACGAAACTTGGCCAGCGAATAGGAACACAGCATGAACCTTGGCCAGTCAAGAGGAAAACAGCACACACATCACATTCAGCTCATTTACACCATCTCTGTTTTAATACTTCTATATAATTAAGACTTCCAGCGGCAGGCTGCTAGGTCCCTGGCAAGCGTAAATGAAGGATCTCTCCTTTCTGTAACTTAAGGTATCGTTGCACATCATTTTTATGATTTTCTCCTCCCAAGTCTGCCCACCGTATGAGCAGAATCCATATGACAAGGAACAAATATATCACAGAGGCTTTCAAATTTGCCAGTCCAACAGCATGTGCCCAACCATTTATGCTCCAATGACCTGTAGGAATAAACATGCAAACGAAGCCTATTACATAGAGCAGACCACTGTAGGCAGACCATTAATCTTACGCTGCAACACAAATTTATTGCCATAGGTACTTTTTTAGCCGCCTGCTGTCATTTCTTGATGGATACCATATTTTTGCATTCATCTCTTGGCACAGGCCAGAGCAATGTGTACCTTCCACCAAAATCCCTGTCTCATCCATGGCTGTGACAATATGGAAACTGCTGAGATATTGTGGTGATGAGTAATGACATTCGCAGTGCGTTGTCAGTGTTATGAAAGGTGTTGCTCATACAGTTAGTCGAGTTACAATAGCAGTCTGGCCCAGCGAAGAAAGCCATGGCAAACTGCCTAGTACGCTTCATTTTGGTGCTGCCATTGGTTTTTGTGGTATTCCTATAACTGCATAGCCTTTGGTGGTGCTATTTGAGGATCCAACCAGCCTCTGAGCTGATGACCTAACAGACACACACAGAGGCACTTTTTAATAACCCAATATGCATAATAAAATGACAAGAAGCTAATACAATGAAATGAAAATATCCCAGACACTGTGCAATCAACCACATGCTAAACAAACCTAAAAATACATAACTTATCTCCTTGTCAGACATGTTTGCTGTGAAAAAAAAAGACAGCCCTGGATTTTATGTAAAATAAATTATCTTAAAAGGATAGGTAGTTTGGTCACCAGTATTCAAAACAGACTAGTATTTGATTCAGGTACAATACTCTTAATATTTCAACCCCTCCAACTAAGAACATACTTGTATAGGCCTACCTCCAATTAAGAACTTCGTAACTGCATAAGTTATGCTATGCAGATATGATGTTCTTAGTTGGAGGGGTCGATTTATCCTTCAAATATACCAGATCCACATAGTTTGGTCCATGGTATATGGAAAATTTGCCATAACAATGAAAACTATTGCACATTTCTTACAAACCTTATTGAAAGTTAACCACTGATACATACAAACTCTGAACAGAACTTCCAAATAAAACATTATACCATATACCAAACAATACTATTCCAGAGTTTTCTACGTACATAAAAATTTATAAAAACGGCTACTAGTTGCAATAAACCTAATATAAAAATTGATTAAACCACAAAATATAATACATTTCAAATTCAGACTTCATTGTTTAAAACATATACCAAACAATCTGAAGCTATAAAAATAAGAGCAAAATTTACCTCTTCCCAGTTGGATTCGATGATGCCATCTGGTTCCATCCCAGGTGGCCCCTCACGGGCTGGTTCCTTTTCACTTGGACCATTTTTGGATTCACCACCGCCAGACCAATCATCTCTGGTAAAAATCAGTAAACAAAATCAGCACATGATAATTTGAACCATTAAAAGTATGACCATAAGACCATAATAGTTTTATAATAAAAGTGGAAGAAGTCCAACATATGTTAACAGTGAACTCACCTAATCATTGTATTATGCAATAGAATTCAAAGGTATGACTGAAAGGTAGAATTCAAATGGTCCATAAAAAGAAATTATAACTAGTAAATCAATATAACTTTGATTCAGGAAGTGTAACCCAATGTAGGGCAATACTAGGAGGTGTATTTAAAAGAATTAGACCAAGGTTAACCTTCCATAGAATATAGAAAAATCTCTCCCAAGTGATACATTACTAGCAAATTAAAACAGAAGTATTTGCCAAGCATTTCTCTCAAGTATTTACAAATCTGAAAAATATTTCCACTCCCTCACAATGCTCTTTGAAGGACAAGCTTTAAGAGAGATCAGGGTGCCTAAATTTTGCCCAGGAAAGTGATAACAGATCTACTGATGTAGGTTTTCAGTTCTTCACTACCAACCGACAGCACCCGGATCTGATCCAAGTAATGCGTGGCCAACTTATTACAGAAGGATCAAAAAGGATCAGCACTATTCACTCCCTATATGTATACCACCAGTGCTGAGAATTCAAAGCTTTAATATAAATATAGTAGCTTGTCTCCCAGCAACAAAACTACCAATCTTTTATGCTTGTCTTGTAAGGTAAAAGACAACATTGCAAACACGATGTAAGTCAGAACTGGCTGCTTTAGGAAAAAGTATTATTAGAGACAATTGAATCAATGAATGAAAAGGAATTCACTAATAATCATGAAAGGTGTCAGAAGTACATTAGCTGAAAATGCACAACTTGGCCAATCTGATAAGGCCATGGGATCCAAATGAATATAAGAGCAGATCAACCCATTGACAAGAACAATTTTGAAATAATTAACATATGAGCAGAATCCATATGACAAAGGAACAAATATTAAATCATGAAGACTAGTTATATCACAGAGGCTTGCAAATTTGCCACCAAAAATTTAAGATCTCAAAAATTTAAGCAAGCACTCCTGTACAATAAACTACAATGGCTTGACCCTAGTTATCACGATAACCTACATGCAAAATAAAACTATTTTGACCAAGAAACAACAAAAATCACTTTTGTACAATACTTTTTTTTATCAAGCAGCTCCTTCTCATTTCTCAATAACAGCAAATACAAAAGTTACTGGATTTATACTGAAGAATATTGGTACTGTCACATCCACCTGCTCACCCACATTAACACATTGTCTAGGAGACAAACTAATAAATATCAACACCTACTCTATCGCAAATAAATGTGAAGTAGTATTTCAATGGTATCCTGCTAAGATCAGTAAACTAATACACAAATGTTTGAAAATGTCAAAGCACGAAACGAGCAGTGTAGCAAAGTCATACTACAGCATCATTGCACTCTCAGCCAACCGAAACACTAAGCAATGGATAACACACGTGATTAGCGCTATGACAGTTCACAAAATCTGGTGCCACAGAACTGCTGCAATTACATTACCCATGCACAAAAATACAATATTCATCTAGAAAACGCCCAGCATCATGTCCGAATGCAAAGAAAACGTGCTATCGACCACACTGGTTAAATCCTTACAGCCACTCAAAAGCTGTCCGGGTACCCAACCACGAATTCTCACAAATTGGAGACAGTACGTTCGTCACGGAAAAGCATGGAAAATCAGAGTTTCCCATACAATACTATATTTAAACTTTCATTGTCAGAGTAGCACGAACGCCATGTTGGCAGTTCATTCGGCACCATCAGAAACCTTGACAATACAATATTTGAGGTTATTCTCGCAACACGTTCAATACTAAAACGTATTTTACTTAATATAAACAATATACAATCTATAACAGCACAATCAAGACAGTCTTAGAAATTAAAAAATACACATATTCCAGCCATTACCTTCTTTCAGATTCATAGGACATGTTTCACTGCTGAATAACGCGACGGAAAGGAAAATTTGAGCGACTACACACAAGTGTTCATACGCCTATTTCATGAATCATAAACTGCGCGAAACAAAATCAAAAATGAGTTATCAATGACTAACTATAATTATTTTATTAATTTTAAAAATAAATTGTATATACTAGGATAGTAAATTATAAAAGATGTAATTCTAGAACAGTTTTGAAACAGCGGAAGCGCAACTATGACTCATCCGGGATAAAAAGGAAGTTGACGTAAATTACGCGAAAGAGAGAAGGATTCTAAGTTTGGACGCTGAGAATTTATTTTTTCTCAATAGTACTTTTGCGAAATTACATTCTTGCACTAAAGATCAAACAAATTATGTTTATTTAAACAATCTGCTTAGCGTGTTGCGTTGCGTGATTTGAAGAACAGTTTAGGGGGGCACTGGTACTTGGTTGAAGGTCATGTGCATGTATGGCCTCAGTTTACCTGGGCGTATGATTTCACTATTGTAAATCACTTGGACGGAGCTCCTAAGCATTTTCGAACAATTGTCATTACAGTGTATACTTCCTCCAAAGTTTTCTCCGTAGCTCAGGTCGTGTATTCTCTGCAAAATTGTTTTACCGAGTTAATCTTTAGTCAATCTGGACTTTTTTTTTTTTTTTTTACCAGTCACATATATCGCTGACTGGTATTCGTTGATAAGGTGTCTGAAAGATACTAAATAATATATTGTACATTATTATGGATAAACAAAGAACCAAAGAGTTATCCTGAAGGTAATCACTTCGGAAATTACATACCATAGCCTAATGTGAAAACTGGACGACATTGAAAGGTCGGTCATTATAAGGAATGAGATCTCGTTATAACACAGAGGTCAGTTTCTGGATGAGAAATTCTATGTAGTTACTAAGTAGCGAGTGCAGAATTTAAACGTAAAATCAGGAAGACCCGCATAGCCCGCACACTTATTGGCAAATTCCCGAGTGCCGGGATGAGTAACTCGGGCGAGGTAGACCGCTGGCCTTCAGAGATCAAATTGGCAGGTTCTATCCCGACTCGGTACGATTGTATTCGAAGATGCTCATATACGGCAGCCTTGTATCGGCAGATTTACTGGCAGGGAAAAGAACCCCTGCGGGAGAAAATTCCGGCACAGTACCTTGGCGTCTCGTAAGTCCTCAAAGTAATTAGTAGGACTTAATCAAGGGTGAAGGCGTATCAGGGGTTATTTCTTCAGAAAGGACCACAGATGTAACAAGCCCGTAGTCGGGATATATTTTCGGAAGGAGTCCAAAATAGAGTTATTATTGGCTTGTTTTGCATTCCAGCATGTGACCTGTTCGAGATTCCTAGTCTCAGTCCATTTAAGAACCAAATGTGAAATTGAAATTTAATGCTAGCATACCTATTTTATGTTTTAAAAAAGTTAATATAGTACATAATTACCGAACTCGATAGCTGCAGTCGCTTAAATGCGGCCAGTATTCGGGAGATTGTGGGTTGTCAGTTGTGTCAGGAGCCTCAATATGGTTTTCCGTGGTTTCTCATTTTCACACGAGGCAAATGCTGGGGCTGTATCTTAATTAAGGCATCTTCGGTTCTTTCCCACTCCTAGCCCTTTCCTGTCCCATCGTCGCCATAAAACCTGTGTCAGTGCGATGTAAAGCATCTTGTAAAAAAAAAAGTAAATAAGTATGCAGCATATATCATTTTGATTTCTAATATATAGCAAAGTCACCTCCGTACAGGCCCTGAAGGCCCTTGGAGGAGTGGAAGGTAAAGGCTTCCACCATTGTTAACCTCGGCACGTGATGGGGTAGAGTGGTTAGCTCTACGCCCGGCCGCCTTTGCCCCCAGAAATTAACCTGCTACTCATTTTTGGTGTAGGCTGAGTGAACCTCAGGGCCATATGCACCTCCGGAAGTGGAAGTCTCTAAATTTTACGACTTCCTGCCGGGGATTCGAACCCACGTCCTTCCAGGCGAGCCGAGCACGCCTTTACCGCCTCGGCCAGGCAGCCCCTATTTCTAATATATCGGCTTAAAATATTTATTACATTAATTAATAGCCAGTTCGGAATATTGTCAATAAAATAAGTCAAACACAGGTTCAGAGTTGGAAAGTAACTGAGTAAATGTGAATTACTTGTAACGATAACATTCTCAGTAAATTTTTACTTGTAATTTACTTCTAGAAATAAAGTTATAATTATTACATTTTTGTAATTGATACCGGTATACTTTGCAAGAGAAGCTGAAATGATAAAGATCACTTTTTCAGTTCTACTACAACAGTACCAAAAGCTTCATGAGTTCTAGATGAGGTACATTCTTACATCTCCAGACTTCCAAATACATCATACTTATCCCAACGATGTTCTTAAAATTAAACACAGACATACCTTCAAGAGAACTGGGCGAGTTGGCCGTGCGGTTTGGGGCGAGCAGCTGCGAGCTTGAATCCGGGAGATAATGGTTTTCCGTGCTTTCACATTTTTACACCAGGCAAATGCTGGGACTGTATCTTACTTAAGGCCACAGCTGCTTCCTTCCCACTCCTAGGCCTTCCCTATCCCATCGTCGCCATAAGACTTATCTGTGTCAGTGTGACATAAAACAAACAGTCAAACACTTGCTTTTCAGTGAATGCAAAAATATACTTTACCCAAAGGAAGTTGAGGCTTAGCAATTAGGATTTTAAGACCAATTATTTTATTTGTAAAGTAAATGGCAAATTATTTGAAATAGGTACTAAAAGTCATTAACAAAAATAAAAAATATGGGAAAAGGTCATTTTGACAGTTCCAAGGTATCATGTTCAGTCTCGTTTGCAGAGTGTTAATGTTAGTATGCTAAAAAAAAAAATAACACAAAATGAAGAAATATCTTTTCCTTGAAAACTTATTGCAACCCCATGCGAAAAATGTATGTGATTATCTTAAGACTTGTGTGCTTGTTGAAAAAGTAATTTTTAATTAAGTAAAGTATTTCTCAGGTAACTATAATTCAGCCCATTTACTTTTTCCTTGTACTTTGCCCATCAATACACATGTTAATATCATAGATGCTGCAAGATAAATTATAATTTTAATTTGGAAAATATTGCATTGAAATTTCTATTTTCTGTTCAAAAGAACATTATGTATAAACAGTTCGGAGTTTGCTTCACTCAGATAATAACTTGTTCTTATCTCACACATGGTTTATTGCGACTGCAGGCACAGTCTACAGCAGGCTGATGAAATTTGGTTGTTGAGCAGTTCATGTGGTGGAACCTATACGTTGCCAGTGCTGTGATTACACTTCTTTGTTCTTGGAGTTCTGTGGTCCAGTTTTTGTCAGTGATTGCATTCCTGTGTAAACGTCTGATTAGAGCAGTCGACCACAGTTCGCTGAGAGACGTGCAAACGTAAACATCGAACGCGCTGTTCTGTTGTGTGCTGTGAGATGGAGTGAGTGGTATTAGTACAAAGTGCAAGAAAATGGCAAGCTTAAATATTAGGAAAACTACAGTAAAATGTGCATTTCCTGATAAACTAAACAAACCCGGAACGGCAGAAATTCATGAGTGGATTAAAACAGTTTTAAAATTAAATATTGATCAAGTGGAAGCAATACAATTGGACAATATGGAAACAGCAGTGTACGTAAAATTAACCAGCAAACTTCTGATGGAGAGCATTCTGACTTCAACAGCAGGAAAATCTCAGGTAAAGAAATTCAATGGTTCACTTTCGGAAGTAATTATAACATGTGCTGATGTGGACACGAAACTAGTACTTCCTATTGAAATGGCTAATGAACGCGTGGCAATTTATTTCAGTAAATATGGGAAAGTTACGGAAATACGTAATGAAAAATGGTCTTCTACATGCACATTTAATGTATTTCGTGGAATTAGAGCTATGCGTATCGAATTACAAAGTGATATCCCGACAATAGTGACAATCGACGGTTATAGAGCTCAGGTACTTTATGAAGGACAACCAAAAACATGCTATTATTGTAGTGGTAGTGACCATCTCCGACAAGACTGCCCGGTAAGGTGAGGAACAACTTCGACAGGTGAAACAGGACCTAGGCTTATGAGTCAAGTAGTTGAAGGGAACTCCACTGCCCCGTCTCTTGCGAGCGAACAGTTGTAAACACAGGCAGGAGCGACAAGCTGGAATCACAACAAGTTATCGGTCTTAAGTCGCAACAAGAACAGACCAGCCGGGCTCATAAACAAGATACACTACACGAAGCTCAGGTTATCACAACGCAAGCAGAGGGTACACAGTCTATCGTAGAGACCGAGGAGATAAAAAGGGAGAGGGGGGGTGTTTATTCTGGTGAAGGAAACTTATTGTTCACATGAACGGTTTACCGATGAAAGGGATGAAATATTAGGGATAAAATTAATTTGCGATAATATGAAGGAGGTGGGAATTATAGGAACATACAGGCCTGGAAGAGAGGAAAGAGATATGGAAATATTTGAGAAAATAATAGATTATACTCATAAAAACAATAATAATGATGTGGTAATAATTGGGGGAGATCTAAACTTGCCTGAGGTTGAATGGAGTGGAGCTGCAAGTGAAGCCCATGAACAGAAGCTGGCAAATAAGTTAATTTGGGAGGGAGGATTTACACAAGTAGTACAAGAACCGAATCGTCTCAATAACTTACTAGATGTATTCTTGGTTAAACCATGGGAAATTGTTGATAAAACTGAGGTAATTGAAGGAATAGGTGACCATAAGGCCGTAATAATGGATGTAGGGCTGGTACCAAAAAGGCTTAATAAGAGGGTCACACAAGACAAGAAATTGTACAGAAAAACTAAAGTTGATGAATTTGGGACTTACCTTAAATCACAATTCAGTTGTTGGATAAGTGAAGGGAGTAATGTGGATACACTTTGGGCTAAATTTAAAGGAACCATTTGGGCAGGAGAGAAGAGATTTGTACCTGTTAAGAAGGATAAAATGAACTCAGACCCTGTTTATTATACAAGGGAAATAAGAAAATTAAAAGGAAAATGTAGAATAGTAAACAGGAAAATCAAAGAGGGTAGGGAGAGTAGAGAAAGTAGAAAACAGCTGATGAGGGAACTGAATAGCGTGAAAAAGGAAGCAAAAGAGAATTATATGAATGGCATTCTTCAAGAGCGTAATGACCACAAAGGGAAATGGAAAAGGCTGTATTCATATATCAGGAATCAAAAAGGAAAAGGAATCCAAATTCCTACAATGGTGGGAGAAGTGGGTGAACACTATTTAACAGATACTGAGAAAGCAAACCTCTTTAGTAGGGAATTCAGAGATTCAGTAGATGATTGTCAGGAGTTGGAAACAGAAACAGAAGATACAGAGGGAAACAAGAAGCTTCTCATTCACAAATGAAGATATTTTCAGAGAAATCCAACTGCTTCAGCAAGGAAAAGCAGCAGGAAGTGATCAAATTACTGGGGAGGTGATAAAGACAATGGGGTGGTACATAGTGCCTTATTTAAAATTTCTCTTTGACTATGTCATAAATAATAGTGTAATATCAAAGGAATCGAAGGAATCTATAATAATACCAATTTATAAAGGAAAGGGTGATAAAAGGAAACCAGAGAACTACAGACCAATCAGCCTGACCAGTATAGTTTGTAAAATACTGGAGAGTTTAATATCAAAGTACATCAGAGGGATATGTGATGATAAAAATTGGTTCATGAGGAGCCAGTGTGGATTTAGAAAGAAATTTTCTTGTGAGGCACAACTGGTGGGATTTCAGCAGGATATATCAGATCAATTGGATTCAGGAGGCCAGTTAGATTGCATAGCCATAGATCTTTCCAAAGCCTTTGATAGAGTGGAACATGGAATATTATTAAAGATATTGGAGGGAATAGGACGTAAGGGTTAAACGTTGGGTAAAAACATTTCTAAATTCAAGGGTTCAGAAAGTCAAAGTAGGAATTAACGTATCGCAGGAAGAGAAAGTTTGGAAGGGAATTGCACAGGGTAGTGTAATCGGTCTGTTACTTTTCTTAATATACGTAAATGATTTAGGGAACAATATAACACCAAAAATAAGATTGTATGCAGATGACATAATTTTTTATAAGGAAATAAATACCATTGAGGATTGTTCAGAATTACAAAGGGACCTTGAGAGTATCCAGCAATGGGATGAAGAGAATAACATGTAGGTTAATGGAGGCAAATCAACTGTTACAACATTTACAAACAGGAGTTTTAAAACTGAATTTGAATATACTTTGGATGGGGTAGTTATCTCAAAAGATGGCAAGTGCAAATACTTAGGTGTAAGATTTGAAAGTAATTTGCACTGGAAGGGTAATGTGGATGACATTGTTGGGAAAGCATACAGATCATTACATGTCATAATGAGGCTACTTAAAAGATGCAACAAAGAATTAAAAGAGAAAAGTTACTTAAGTATGGTTCGTCCATTATTGGAATATGCAAACAGTGTTTGGGATCGTCACCAAGAATACCTAATAAAAGAAATAGATAGTGTGCAGAGGAAAGCAGCAAGATTTGTAACAGGGGATTTCAGGAGAAAGAGTAGTGTATCAGAAATGTTAAAGGAACTTGGGTGGGAAACTTTAAGTAAGAGAAGGGAGAAAACTAGACTTATAGGATTATATAGAGCCTATACAAGAGAAGAAGCATGGGGAGATATCCGTGAGAGGCTTCAGTTGGAAAATAATTATATCGGCAGGACTGACCACAAATATAAAATCTGTACAGATATTCAAAAAGAGAATAAACAGCAACAGAGAAAATAAATGAAATGTTTGAGGGCATTCGACCAGTGCAGGTTATTGTAAATAAAAAATATGTGTGCATAAATTAATTCCATCCCCTGGTCTAAGGAGTTTGGACAGCCAAAGTAGGGGACTGCCTGTAGGGGTGAAGTACAGTGGGGACTTCGAGGGCCCTGGGACTGCTATGGTAGCTGTGAAGGCCCTTCAGGAACTCTGAAAAGTGGTGGTAAAAGGGGCTCTGGTTAAGACGCAGCAGGTCGTTATGCTACTTAGGTTCCAGAATGGGTAAAGAAAAGAAAAAGTAAATAAATGCAATGTAAATTTTAATCTTATACCAGTTGTACAGTAACATTTGAAGTAATTCCACATACTGTATATCAATTGACTATATTTGTAAGTAGTACAGGAGATATTATAAGTAGAATTTTGTAAACAATGTAAATTTATTAAGGATGAGCTGTGTGTTTAATAGAAAAAATTGTTAGCGTAAAATATATAATATTGTATTATAGGAGAATTTTATTCTCTTGTTAATTTAATATTTAGTGCTTGACAATAATGTATTTTAGTGTACCATTTGCCACCGAGGTAGACACCTCATCTGCAAATAAAGAGATTTTGATTTGATTTGATTTGATTTGATTTGATTTGATTTGATTTGATTTGATTTGAATAATCTTGTAATACATGGCCAAGGCAACTCAGTCGATGTGAACGGACCAGAAATAGATCCACAACCAGCTCATGTCGGAAATGTAGGACCGGAACAATCTACGGATCACATTCAAGTTGAAGAACACTCACCCCTCCATAACAAAAATGTCACTGAACTTTCGAAAGGAAAAGAACTTATTAATTCTGCCCTCGCAAATACAGACTTTGACGTAACCAGTTTGTTGGCAGACAAGCTACTTATTTCTAGTTACCCCAACACTAGAAGTCCTCCGAAGGAAGATATGGAACTAGATAATGATGATAGTAACACCACCGAAAATTTGACAGGTCATAGCTGTGGTCAGATGACCTTGAACCCTCGCCTCATACCCTGCTTAACGACATTAGCGAAATTTCCTCAAGTCAGATTGTTCCACCAGAGAAAAACGTTAAAAAGCTAAAAAGTACCCAGTCCACCAAAGATGGCGTCCATAAGTCAGTACAGCCTTATATCAGCCCATAGGATCCTCGACGACAAGGAGGGAGGATAGGTGAGAGACCGTAGTGTGGCAATGTCTGTCAGATCCAAAGGCTCGACAGTTCGGTTTGGTATCAAGATGAATGTTACATTCCCAATGCTAATGACGTGCACTATAATGACGTTAAACATTAACTGTATCCGGATAGCCAGCAAGCAGCAGCTTCTTAAGAAATGAATTCGTGACCAAGATGTTGGTATAGCATTTTTACAGGAGGTTGCTACAGATGATTTAATTCATATCTTTGGGTATAAAAGAATAGTAAATATCAACTAGACCAGATGAGGTACAGCTATATATATATAAGAGACAATTCCCCATACAGCTCCCGTATTTCTTCCCAGTTCCCGTGGTATCAGTTTCAATATAAAAGGACTTCTAATTGTAAATATTTATGCACCTTCTGGTTCTCAGACGAGAGCTGAACGAAATGACTTCTATACCAGTGATATCATACATCAAATTAGAAATCATAGAGATCGCATGGTTATTGGCGGGGATTTTAATGCAGTTATCAATGCCAGAGATCAGAACGGGAGTTTTCAGAACTGTATAGCCTTATCAACTCTGGTGAAAGGGCTCAAACTGATAGACACCTGGAAATTACAGGCTATACCCAGGCTATACATATTTTTGCGCTACAGGAGCATCGAGATTAGACCGAATATATGTCAGTCAAAGTCTGCAAGAGCATGTTGGGAATGCTGATGTATGCCCCGTCGAATTTTCTGGCCATGCAGAATATATATTTAAAATAAAGCAATCAGAGCTGGGAGTCGCTCGGGGAAGGGGTATATGGAAACTCAATACGAATATTCTCAACAGTGAAGAACTGAAGGAACAGTTTTCTGTGCAGTGTTAACTATGGAGGAAACATACTTCACATTATACAACGACACTTGAGTGGGGGTTATCTTATGCAAAGCCCAATGTAATCAAATTCATGAAACGGTTTAGTGCTCAGTATACTCGACAGATCAATCAAAAATCAGAAATTTTTACAAGTGTTTACGTCAGCTGTATAGGGAACATCACAGGAACCCATCAGCATATCTCCATATAAAAAAACAAGAGCACTTCTCCTCAAATGAATGAAGGACTTAAAATACAAGCACGAGATCATCGAAATAATACTGATGAAATGTCAACATTGTACCATCTCATTCGTGAGAGTAAACGAGGCAAACAAAAATATATTTCGCAACTGGCATCGTCAAGTGGGGAGACTTCCGGGGATGTAAATATCATTAAGAACACAATTGGGCATTTCTTTACACAATTGTATGAACAAACGAATGATGTTCTTCTTGACAGCAACAGCGCCTTTTTTGATTCTGTTCGAGGAAGACTGACACATGTGCAACAAGACTTATTGAAGAATTGCGGGAGGAAGACATTTATGAAGCCATACAGGGCAGTCTGACTAACAAATCCCCTGGATTAGATGGCCTTGGACGAGAATTCCACCTGACATTTTGGCCTTAAATGATATGTTATATTCAAGACCAAATATAAGTCGCCTAAAAGAGGGATTGATTGTACTGGTACAAGAAAGCCTAATCCTAAAAGTATAGATGGTTACAGACCAATTACTCTGCTGAATTTCGATTACAAGTTATTCACCCGATGTCTTAAACAGCGAATGACCTTCCTTATGTCCGACGCTTTAGGGGCACACCAATCGTGTGGAGCTCCCGGAAGTAGCATTATACACTCAGTATGTGTATTAAGAGACATTATCAGTTATTGTGGGATAAGAAGGCAGTGTAAACAACTAATATCTTTAGATTTCAATCACGCGTTTAACAGAGTGAACCATACCATACTTAATTGCTGTCCTACGTGCAATGGGACTAGACAACCGCTTTATTAATATCCTACAACATGTTCTTCGGGGAGGATCTACGAAAGTCCAAATTAATGGTTTTTTTACTAAGGCAATTAACACTAAAATAGGAGTACAAGAAGGATGTTCGTTATCGATGTTATTATTTGTGCTATCTCTTGAACCATTACTGAGTAATTTAGCATGTTTACGCGACAGAGATATGATGGAAATCCTTGCGTTTGCTGATGATGTCACCTAGCCATGTCACCATCATTGCGGACCGAAGAACAAACGCACAAGTTCTTCAAAAAACTATCAGTGACTACTACAATATATCTGTATCTGGTGCACAGCTAAACGTTAATAAATCGTGTTTGTTAAAAAATAGGAGCAAGCCATATACGTGATAAACATTTCTTAAACTGGACAACGGTTCAGAAAGAGGTAAAAATCTCAGGACTTCGTTGTTTTAACAGTATTCACCAAATGATCCAGCATAACAGGGGCAAAACAGTGAATGTGATACGCGGACTGTTACAGCGAGAAATATACAGGAATCTATCATTAATGCAAAGAATTCAGTATATCAATATATACATAATCAGTAAGCTGGGATACATGGGTCTAATCCTACCTCTGCCTCGGGCATCCGGTATTAAGATAATGTCTGCTGTAGGATGGTTCATATGGCAAGGTTCAATCCTAGGGGGGAATCGTGATACTTTAACTCTGTCAAGATCTACTGGTGGATTAGGACTTAAGAATATCCAGAATCATGTGACAGCCTTATTCCTCAATCGACACATAAAATTCCTTATTGGTGAAGGTAATCCGTATTCTCAAAATTTTCACCAACAATGGTGCAGTTTACAGCAGATGCCTAACCCTCCCCCTTTTCATGATGTGGATAAATTCGCCCCTCATGCACGATATTTGTAATATGAAGTGAGCTATCTACCACAAACTTTTATGAACAATAACGTGACCTCGAAAATAATCTACCGTGTATGTTTCTGCAGCGTAGCCAATATGTAGCTCCCAGGATTCAGCAGTCTATTCTGTTATGCAACTGGAATCGCATCTGGAGGAATATTAAGCATTGGGTTCTTCCTCTTGAACTTCAAGCAAAGTGGTATATAGTTGTTCATAATATTGTGCCGATAAATCGTAAACTGTATAATTTCGTATGGCAGAAAAAATTCACTATGTCGCGTGTGCTGCTGAGGAGAAGACACTCTTCTCCACCGTCTGTATGATTGTGCCCGTGTTACGCAAGCTTGGCAATATGTGACGTACTGAACCCGAGTGACTTAGGCCCAAAGTCATTCATGATTTGATCGATAAAATAATATATGGTACATTTATTGAAATACAGAAGTGTAGTTGAAAATATTTCATCTGTGTCGAAATAATCAGCGAGGAAGGACGACAGACTGGAGCCTGACGGATTAGCTCGACACAACAAAATCTAGCTACTTCACAGCAGGGGATCTCATTAGTTGGCGAACAAGGAAATACAGAGTCCACAAATAAGTCTTGGTCAGAAAGAGAAAGGGGGTAGGTGATACAAAGGAAACTCGCTACGTGTGTAATGCACTGGGATATTTTTTTTTTTGCTAGGGGCTTTACGTCGCACCGACACAGATAGGTCTTATAGCGACGATGGGATGGGAAAGGGCTAGGAGTTGGAAGGAAGCGGCCGTGGCCTTAATTAAGGTACAGCCCCAGCATTTGCCTGGTGTGAAAATGGGAAACCACGGAAAACCACCTTCAGGGCTGCCGATAGTGGGATTCGAACCTACTATCTCCCGGATGCAAGCTCACAGCCGCGCGCCTCTACGCGCACGGCCAACTCGCCCGGTACTGGGATATTTTTGGCAGGACGGAAATTCCGTGACGTCATGGAAAGCTACAGCGGCTGCCAGTACGTTCGCTAGCCTAGGTTCGGGCAGGTGGAGGTTTAACTCACGTGACCGCTTGCCGGCCAATCGTAAACATTTGATGGAAGACTCAGGGATACCATCTTAAGGAATGATGGATGAGATATTCTCGTAACTTCAAAAGTAATTAGTAATAAATTATTGTGAGTACACGGATGGATGTAATGAATTTATTAGATGTCACGCATGGAAAAATAATCAATAATTATTGGCAAATTAAATAAATTGGAGGCTGGATTTCTTGGAAACCAGACAGCTTGAATCTCATTGGCTGGACGAAGACCACGTTGTAAGGGACGCTTCCGAAGGCGCGAAATGTGAGGAGCTAAATCCACCCGTATCTCCTAAATCTGTGATCACCAGGAGTTCATATTTAATCCAGCAGATATGCTAGCGGAGTGGATTAATTTGATGTAAATATTAACGTCCAATTCGGAGTGCAAGTACCGATATTAAAAATCCACCCCCTCCCTCAGAGGTATGACGTCAATGAATCCGCGGGAGAAAGCTTCATCCATATATACGGGACAAGGGATCCTCGCCGACACACTTGAAATGAATCTCGGGAGCTGAACTGTCGGTCGCAGCTAACTTCGAATTTTACGGGCATACAGTAACTCAACATTTAATGGCGCGAGCGTCCGCCAGTGTTTGTAAAATGTGATCGCGTTCAAGCAACATGAACTGGAAATAGTTAACGTAGGACAGTGTTTATTAGTTATAAATATCAGTGAAGTAAATTAATTGCACTGCAAGAGAGTAATATAAATTGTACCACAATAAGTACGTACATAACAGACTGTGTGACGAACAGTACTTTAAGGGAATAGTAGCCTGTACTTTGCAATATCGAACCGCTATCATGAACACTTCAAGAGTGCCGTATGAAACGGGCGTATCGCGTCGGACGACATAAATCGCGACGGGCGTAAAAGTTGACACCTCGTCGTACGTGTTCAGGTCCATTGTGCGGTAATTGGACGAAGATTAAAATAGTGTAAATATTAAATTGTTTTGGGTCTAGGATATTAATTTGTTGTATAAAAGTTAAAGTATTCAGTGTTAACGTTGGCAATGGTGAAGTTCTTGTGATAATTAAGGTATTAGTGTAAAATGGTAATGTGCCAGGAAATCTTTTGTGGAACTACGCCATCAAGAATGGAGGAGTAAAATGCAGAGAGGGGCCGAAAGGAGCCTCTCATCTGCAAAGCTGTAATGGAATACCGATAACTAAGATGAGTACTAAACTGTAAATAATATTTGGGAAATGTTAGCGTGATTGGGAAAAATGGAAATAATTTGATTATACTTGATTACATTCTGTAACAAGATGAGTCGCTTAACGACCCCATCCTAAATTTGTAGCACGGACAGTAGTAAATATAACAATGTAAATAATCGGGTCTTTTATGTATTCAGTTTGTTGGAGATGTAAAGTTTGTATATATAGGGTAGTACGTTAAGTCATGCATGCATTCATATTTATTTGTAGTCAATAATTTTCTTTATATTTGATTTTGGTTATGATAGTTAAATAAGACCCGATATGTGTTTTCCTGTTTTGTCATTTTAACGAGCTATGTAATGACACTGAAGGAAAATCCAGCTTCGCCATACCAGTTGTGTTTTGTTGTGATTAGTATGTTCATATTTTCAAAGTGAAGTTGTTCAAATTTGTGAGAAGCGATTATAATAATAATATTCCAAGTAAATCGTATCTGGAGTTGATTAGTGCCAGAATAAATCGAAATGGTAAAAGGGGTTATGCGTTAAACATATTTAAGAGTGGACTACCGTGTAACAGGCGAAATTAATATTTTTAATTAATAATAATAATAATAAATAAAAATAAATCTACTTTTTAGAAGAATTTTTTTAAATTTTATTTGGATATAATAATAAATCATGAGATATTGGAAATTTTTAGTGATCAATGCGTAATAATAAATTCAAGTGATCAGGTGTTGAGTTTATCAGGAATCATTTAATGACGGGATGTCGTTTTTAATTCGGAATTAAAGTGTGTGGTAATTTAACTTGATAAATTAATAATATTGAAAAGTAGATCGGTGCTAATAATCCGTACATGTTAATGAACGTGTGGTTTAAATTACGGTCCAATATTTTTCTTTACGAATAAATGCCGTGTCTTAAATTTGCAATTCATTAGCCGGAACTGGTAGGACTAATATTACGAAACCATGATTGTCAAATTTTGGTAAATATAATTTCAAGATGTTACGATTATTTGTGGAGAATGAACTAAGGCGTAGATCAAAATGAGATAGAAAATGTTAAAGAATCTGCAGTCAGATAATAAAAGGTCGTACGATGTCTGAAGTGAATAAATAAGTCAGTTGATAATTCTGTGAGAAATAAATGAATCAAGGAATATTGAGATAGAAAGGGAAATAAATTCCGTACGAGAGACACTTAGGATATTGAAATGGGTGTAAAATGTATGGGCAGTGTCACAGAGAAATACTGAGTTACGTAGCGCGTAGAATTCGGACCCGTGACAGCATGTACGAAATAAATAGACTGCACTGCTATTCGTCGAGATACTACGGATCTAAGGATAATGAGAGTTCAGAGTCCACATAAATGATCGTATATTGTAATCATTGTAATGACGAGTGATGTCAATCATGATGTCGTGATAATTATAATAATAAATATTGCAGATAAATGATTGGACCGCCTTAATTAATTGAGCGTTGATAAAGATGTTAAACGGGAATCTAAATGAGAAGGAAGCTGTATCCTTGAACAACGGTTCGATTCAAATGGAATCGATCCGTAAATTATACCTCAAAATGTCATTTTATTTCAGAAGCAACCCACCACGATATTGATACCACTTGCGGTATAGCAAGTGATTTGTTTATGTAACATGTGTGGAAAATTTAAATATCGTTGCCAAATGTATCAAAGTTTCGCACGCCGGGTGGCGTAATAAGCTGCTCTTTCTGGCAATTATTTCAAAGGAAACCATTCTCATAATCTTTTTATTGTAGTTAGATGATGCCCTTTTTAAAGTTAACAGTCACTTCCTAGTCCTATCATGGAGTCCTTAAATTCAAGTTTACAATCGAGCCTTCCCCATTTTTTTAATTTTAATTGCTCCGTTCATTCCCGTGCTCTATTTATGCCGCTATATTTATATTTGATGACTTAAATAATGAACCGACACCCCTGAGATAAATGCTAGTCTGGGACTCGGGAGGTGGACGTGTGCAGTACATCATCAAACGGGCTGCACGATCCCGACATTTTGAAGTACCACCGGAATGGACTGTCCCCACCTTTGGGACAACTTCAGCTCATTTTACATCTGTGCTCGTGTTAGTGATTGCAGTGTACGCGAATACAGTGTTAAAAACCCACGGAACTTGGAACTCTCTACACCATAGTTTGTGTCCAGATATTCAAGATGGTCTTGGTCAAGTTTTATCGTCACCAAAAGGTAAATATGTGAGGGGATATAGTCCGTTATTGTACTCAATAATGGAAGACTTCTAACTGAAAACAACATGAATAATTAAGAAACATATTTGTTTTTAATGTCTTTTGTAATTCTTCGAAACTTATGCTACTGTTCCAGCTCGGTAAATCTAAAAAGAGTGTGTTGCTATTTTTATTTATTTTTATGCTTACTATTTGCATTTATTTCAATTATTTTCATCCTAACGCTTACATAGTAATGCTTCCTAACAAATTTCAATAATGCCAAGTTATCAAGGCGAAAAGAGACCTTTTAATTTTTCAATCTGTATATTTTTACTAAGACATTGTTTGCTAATTTTGTAATGACGTCTATGTAATTATTGATGTTGTATTCTGTATGTGTACCAACGGTACCAACTGTGCCGAAGGATTAGGCACAAGAACACTTCATTGTTTTTAACCAAGACCAGGTCGTCAATGGTCATCAGTTATTGTCATAGCAATGTGAGATTGTTCAGAGACTAACAAGAACCACCAAGGTAGTGGAAGTGGAAAGGACTTACTGTAGACCAGGAGACATGAACTATGTAAACCTACCAACTGTAAAAATTGTAAGCATGTATTTTTATCAATAAAAAGTTGTATTTAAAAATGCCAAACACCCGGAGGCATAGTTTGGATTTTGGAAGGGAAGATCAACAAAACAGGCAATTCAGTGTCTTCAAAATGATATCTAGGCAGCTCTAGCAGTCCCTAGAGGAAAATTACATGGCATTTTCTTTGATGTTTTCAAATCATTCGATACAATTAACAGGAAGATCCTGTTAGAGAAATTAGGACAATTGATAGGGAATGAAAATTACATAACACGACTCATTAAAAACATACTGGCTTAAAATTAAATAGTGACAAATGACAGAATAACGGCACCTGGCCTTATAGAACAAACCACAGGCATCTTACAGGGTGATTCTCTGAGCCCGTTGTTGTTTATCATTGTGACTGCCAATGCTGCACATTTTTTCTAGAACAAGTAATTTTGTATATGCATGCAGATGATATGGTGTTGACTTCAAGTTCAGAGAAAGAGCTGCAAGCAGCGTTCGACCTGTTGATGGCATGAGCGAAAAAGAATGAGCTTCGTCTGAATGAAGAAAAGACAGTCTCAATGACGTTTAAAGGGTGGAAGGTCAACAATTTTCAGCGCAAGGGACGGACTCCTAAGAAAAGTAACCTGCATGAAGCATCTGGGCGTTACATTACAGATTTCTGGCAAGGATTATACACGGCACATTAGCGATCGCGTAAATGCGGCACCCAAACAGACTTTTCTTAAAGACAACTCTGAAATTGTTTCAGCTGAAGGTAACACACGTTGTAGTATACAGCCGGAAATCATCTGGCCATATCTAAAGAAAAAAAACTTAGCGCTATTAAAAAGTTAAAGCGACTTTCTTGAAGGTGTTGTGTGTTTTAAAGTTCACAGTTTCACGACTGGCTAAAGGAACTATTGTACATAGAGGAACTTCGTCTCCAAATGACTCAACAATCCACTCCAGGATACAAATAACTATTGCAGGAACTACAATTAAAAAAGAACATATGGAGATACTTTTATGCCACTGATGCCATGGGTTATAAAGACTGGATGCGCAAAGGATTCGACTTAAGACATATAGTCACTAGGTTCGCCATTCGTAGTTTTCATAATAAACTGTCTGAAATAAAACGGTTCCATAAGCCAGGGCCAGACTGTGAATGTGATCGTTGTTGAAATCTTTGTGAACGATACCACACAATGCACTGCAAACTCCGGTGTGAATCCTGAAAGAAATTATGTTCAGAAGATTTTGTGTTATATTGGAATAGTCGTTGGCCGCTCCTCGTTTCCGAGAATACGTCTCTCTACAGCAAATTCTTCTTATAAAGTCTGTTGATTCTGTGGAGATGTTGCTGATGACTGATCAAGCCAATCTTCGCATGAAACATGCGGACACGCAGGGTCACATCTAAAGGTGGGTGGAGGATGCGGTTGGATCTGACATAGTTTCCGCTTTACACGGCATTCAATTTCTTGTCCGTGACGTGCCTGCACAATCAGCAAGACACCTTCTGCAGTATCTTTGCGCCAAAGAACACTGTTTGTGCAGTTGTTGCCCAGGTGTTAGCATTTATATTAGTGATATTCATAGTCGTCTTGAGCTGGTCTTTATAACATTTCAAAGGATCGTCTGGCAGCGTTTTGCCATGACCAATCTCACCGTACTTACTTTACTTTCCGTGTCTGGGAGACACGCACATTATATTCTTACTCTGCAGAACTCTGCAACTCTTATCTCTCGGTCTGTGACAAGCATAAGAACTTCCTAGGTACAGAAGTCATTCATCTCTTGACATATGAGTAGGTGTTGTGAAGTTTGAATATCTCCACAGTCACATCTTTTATCTTCCGTATAACCCCATTTCACAAGATTACTACGGCACTTGGACACACCTGTTCTCATCCGGTTTAATAACCTCCAGTTGATATAGGACAAATGTCTTCCAATACTCAGTTCTTCTGTAGGAGTAAACCCCTCTGGCAGTATTTGCTTCCAGAGTGATATACGTCGAACTTCTAGTTTGGTATAGAGGCGTACTGTTCTCTCCACAAAGCTCTTCCTGGATCTTAGGTGAGATGTCGTCACCTTGTGATTTTATACATTGGATGTCTGGGATATGACACAATCTTTTTTCTCTCTTTCTCAGCTGCCACCTCACGGCGAATAGCTGGAGGCGCAATACTAGCGAGAGGGTAGATCTTCTTCACTAGAGTATGTCTTAAACACCCTGTGGCAATACGGATGGACCCGTTGATAGCTGTATCCACTAGCTTGGTACGGGCAGGTGCTCCCCACACTGATGATCCGTACTCTCCTGCAGCAAAGCACAGTCCCAAAGCAGTTGTTTGCATAATATGAGGGTTCGCTCCCCATGTTGAACGAGTCAACTTCCACAGTATACTATTCCTTGAGCAGATCCTGCATTTCAGCTCTCTACAATGTTTCTTGAAGCTCAGAGAGTCATGAGGCTTGATACCCAAATAACGAGGCGTATCACAATTCTCAAGTGTCACTACTTTCCGGACAACATTCAGCTTTCGCCGAGCCTCCCTGTTGCGAAGATGAAATGCGCAGACTTGTGTCTTTCCTGGATTAGGTTTCAGGTGATTCTGTGTGTAATAATTATCTAATCTACCAAGAGCACTGGTCAGTATCCTTTCCACCTCTTCAAAACTCCTACCCTGTGCAGCACTAGCAGTGTCATAACCATAGATGAAGCACCTTTGCCTATAGATATTCTGGCTGATCATTTCTATAGATGTTAAATAGTAATGGTGATAACATACTGCTCGAGGTAACACATTTTCCTGATTCCTGCATCGACTCTCTTTTTCCTTGAAGTGTGACATAGAACCTTCTGTTCTCGAGCATTACTCGTATGACATTTGTTAATTGCATATCCTTGGTGGTGTTGTATAGCTTGCAATTAGCTTCCTATGATTCACTGTATCGTATGCTGCATTGAAATCTATGAAGGCAACACCATTGATCAGTTTATTCTCATATCCATCCTCGATATGCTGCGTTAGTTTCAGAACTTGGCGGCAACAAGATTTCCCTGGTCTAAATCCCGCTTGATCTTGAATTAGCTGGTCATAACGATGCACATCTCTCAAGGATCAACCTTTCAAAAGCCTTGTATAGGTAGCACAGGAGAGAGACAGGCCGGAAATTCTTTGCATATATTGGTGTTTTGCCTGACTCTAGCAGCGCAACCACGTGAGCTTTACTCCACAACTTTGTTTTTGGAGATTCTAGACGCATCTCTTCATCATATTTAACAGCAATTTAAGTGCCCCTGGCCCAAAGTTCTTAATTTGTTCTGTCCTGATTTCCTGTGGACCTGCAGCTTTGTTGACCTTCAGAAGTTTGTTGGTATGTTCTAATTCGGTTGATGTGAATGGATGATCGAGGAAGTTATTTTCACCTGCAATAGATTTTAGTTTCACACGCTCAGTTTTCTTGGTGGTTTTCCCATTACAGAGAAAATGGTGAGATTTTTGGTTTGGTGTAACTTTGGTGAGATCCTCTGGTTGTCTCTTAGGATCGTTGTTCAAGTTCTTGATCAGATTCCATGCTATTCTACTGTTCTAGGCCGTGTCAAGTTCTACAAGTAAGTTCATCCACCTTTACTTACTTCCGTCGGCGATGCTCTTCAATAGTT
The DNA here is from genome assembly GCF_040414725.1 of Anabrus simplex. Classification (NCBI taxonomy): domain Eukaryota; kingdom Metazoa; phylum Arthropoda; class Insecta; order Orthoptera; family Tettigoniidae; genus Anabrus; species Anabrus simplex. The sequence goes on from NC_090271.1 coordinate 290,089,939, forward strand.
CTTCTCCTGTCTGAATGGTGTTATCCTCAAAAGGATCCTTCCTTTACTTCACCTGGTAGTCTTTCAACAGATCCTTGGAATCAGCATTGAGACAAGCAACGAACTGGGTATGACAACCTTGGGGAATATGTTTACGGGAGATCTCCTTGACAAGTTCCACGAAGTCTTCGTAATGACTTGGCTCTGGTTTTAAATTGGTCAATGCCTCATCCAGCTCAGTGGAAAAGGTCTCCCAGTTTCCCTTTTAAAATTGAAACGATATTTGAAAGGGACCTCCTCATTGCTGACCACTCCTACAACTGAACAAGTGATTGGGCTATGCTGAGTTCTAGTGATGAACTCCTCTACCATTTTAGTAACATGTTTAAATAGTTGTTCGCTCATAAACATGTTGTCAGGGTTGTAACCTCTGCGCCATCTGCTGCTCTTAAAAGATGGTCTTAGTTTGGGATTGTGAATCAAGTACCACTCCTTCCTTTTCTGCCCATTGTTCGAGTTCCTCCCCATTCTTGTCTGTGCTATTATATCCCCAATTGATGCTCTTACAATTGAAATCTCCAAGACAATTAATTGTGATATTCTGCTTATCAAATTTACTTGGATTTTCAAAGATGAAGTTTTCACTTGGTGGTTTATGAATAGATGTTACACAGTAGGATTCCAATTCTACAATCAAGATTTTTATAGAGTTTCTGAACATCATTTGAGATGATCTGACACTAATCGCCGGTCTGACAAATTCACCACTACCATACTGATCATTGGGGCGTTCAAGAATCAGTTGCATCCCTTTTATTTTAGGCCTGTTGTTGTTGACTCCTCTGTGAGTTTCTTGCACCACTAGGATGTCTATCTTCTTACGGTTGCACATGTCAGAGAGCAAGATCGCTTTATCTCAGGATAAGCCTTCAATGTTTATTGAAGTTATGGTTAGTATTGAAAAAGACTGGTTGTTTTTATTTTTGTATCTATATCTCCCGGTGGTTAAAGGTTCAGCCACTGATCTATGACCACCGGTGCCCAGGGTATGCCTGTTTACAATATTCATAATTTTGTGTTTATCTAATAAATATTTGCAATATTTGGGGAGGCCACTTCAGTGTAGCCTACCCCATCTCACCGTAGAGAAGTTATTAAGTCCTACTACAGCTAATGAAAGATTCAAGACAGTCCGCATACCACTTCCTGGAGATAAATTCATCGCTATCATCTCTGCTTTGGACAACTCTGAAAGTTCTAAGAATCAATTCTATCATCAACTGAATACAATACATTGCAAAATGCCCAGCATGGATAAATTATTATAAATTGGAATGGTAATATTGTGTGTAATTCTTTACTGGGTAATGGCCATTGGCTGAAATATATATTTCATTAATTTAATACGTTTAGTAGGTTGGAATGTGATGCTCATATATTTTAATTATTCGTGATTTCTAAGGATTTCTCCTTTAGTGTAAGGATGTCCTTCGAAAATGCTTTACCCCTTCTTCTGAAAACCATTTGTACTGTCATCGGTCACAGTTTTTCTAATGTATATTCTGAATAATCTTTCGAAGACGAGTCCAGTGCTATGTCGTCTGCATAAATTATAGCAGTACCGGCAATCAGTGGAAAGTCTTTGGTAAGCATGGTGATGCGTGACGGAGCTATTTTAAATAGTAATCAGGCTTAAGAAGTCTCTTTGGAGTACGCCATTCGTCTGTCTCACACCATTTGATAAAGCTACTTCGTCATTACAGTAAAACCTCGTTAATTCGGAGTAGTTGGGACGCAAAAATCAACTTCGAAATATGTGACATCGAATTAACCGTCAACTCGTAATTCAGAAATGCCATCACTTGCCGCGTCACTGCATGCAATTAACCTTGATTCACAGTTTAAATCTTTCAAATGTCCTGGAGAAAACTATTTACAAAATGTATCCAACAAGGTGCATTTACAGTAATCAAATAAAGCACTTAGATATCTCGCCGGCAAGCATAACCTTACGCAACGAAAGAAAAAAACATTATTCAAAGGCGAGGAAAAATTTCTGTTGGCTCCCTTGTGAAAGTGCTTTATTCTTTGGATTACTATACTGTATGCATTTTAGATGCCTTGTACTGCATGGAAAGTACCTGACGACCTTAAAACATCGTGGCTTATCGAACTTTCCTGTGACGAGGGAAGGAAGTCTCGCTTCCATCTGGTCTGCATTGCAACGCAGTACAGTGACACCACCCTTGTACGATTTCCCGGCCTGGCACTTCTCCCCGTTGAAATCGTAAGTCCGTTTGGCCTCGCTATGAAATAAACAATGCAGTATCATCGGCATTTACAATATTGCTCGGTGCGTTCGAATTGATTATTGGAGCCACACTTTTTCGCCAACTGTAGTGTTCATGAATTCTGCTTCTCCGCATACTGCCTGCTCTGTGATACTGGTGGCATTCCTTAAAACGGTGAATACAAAAGGAGTACGATTTCACTCGAACTTTACCCCCTGTGGGTGGGGGCAGTAGAATAAAACCCACGGTATCCTCTGCCTGTAGTAAGAGGCGACTAAAAGAGGCCCAGGGGCTCTGAACTTCGGAGCTTGGGTTAGCGACCACGGGGCCCTTAGCTGAGTCCTGGCGTTGTTTCCACTTACTGGTGCCAGGCTCCTCATTTTCATCTATCCTACCCGACATCTCTTGGTCAACTCTTGTTTTTTTCCGACCCCGATGCTATTAGGTTTGCGAGGACTAGGGAGTATTTCATTTTCACGCCCTTCGTGGCCCTTGTCTTCCTTTGGCCGATACCTTCATTTTTCGAAGTGTCGGATCCCTTCCACTTTTTCCCTCTGATTAGTGTTATGTAGAGGGTGGTTGCCTAGTTGTACTTCCTCTTAAAACAATAATCACCACCACCACCTCACTCGAACTTAGCAATTATGAAGCACACTATAGACAAACCGAAGTGAAAGTGCGGAAAGCTATCCTTGCACGTTCCGGAAGGCGCGTTTTATCGTGAAGTGGAGAAATTTTGAATTTAAATTACAGTGGAACCTCGATTCTCCCTTTTTTGGAGGTACCACGAAAAAGAAAAAAACGTACAACACAGTGGCGTATGGTGCGATCAAGACGTGGGCTACCACTAGACTTCGGTTACCGGTACTCGTTTTCGATAGCTGGTTTAGTGAACGTCAAGCCTTGAGCGATTTGAGCCACCGGAGTAGCCTGCTGTGCTCTCGATGCGGTTTCACAAGTTACTGCCCTGGCCTCTGCCACTGCCAATACTCAACACCTGATCAGTGAAAATGATAGCCTCGGGTTTAACAAATTGAACTCCGGCATTATAGCAAAATAGGTATAATAATGCCCTCGATTCAATTCTCGGAAACAACCTCCTTGTAGACTTAATTCCCTTCGCTTCGGAACGGGGTTTTTATAACGTCTTCTCCGTTCATTTTATCCTCATTAGGTCACCATCAAGCCTTTCCAGAGGTTACGCACAATAATAATAATAATAGTAATAATAATAATAATAATAATAATAATAATAATAATAATAATAATAATAATAATAATAATAATAATAATAATAATAATAATAATAGGGTCTAATCTTTATAAATAAAAATGAATCTCTAAATGTGTTGCTAAGCGTAAAACTCGGGAACGGCTGGACCAATTCGGCTAATTCTTTTTTTCAAATATTCGTCGAAGTCCGAGTAAGATTTTTACGAAGAGAAAAACTGGAAAAATGCCAGGAAAAACGTAAAAGCCCCATTTCTCGTAGTCCATTCAAACTGTTCGTCTCTCTTTCCTTCTCCCACGTTTGCGCTTAGCGCTGTCCTCTTCTAATACAGCGCGTTTGCCAAATGTCCGTAAACCTCAATGTTATCGGTTAAAACGGGTGAATATCGGATTATGTACAAAATTTCAAACCACATTTCATAGCGTTAACAAAAAAGTTTTACAAAATCATTGAGTGTGAAAATGTAAATATAATGAAAGGTTACCTCAAATGCAAAATCATCATTCCATAGAACTTATCATGTCATAACTCCCTAATATAATGAAAGGTTACCTCAAATGCAAAATCATCATTCCATAGAACTTATCATGTCATAACTCCTATTTTATATTCACTATATTTGTAATTTTTCCACTGCTGGTAAAGGAACATTTCAGCTCGACGCAGATACGTGTGTTTTTAAATTTAAATGATAAGAACATGCACTATTTGTGTTTCTTTTCAGTCATGTTCAGAGATTTTTATGTGCAAGCACGAAAAAGACTTTCCCTGGCTAACTTCTTTGCTATTGAATTTGCATGGGGGGTCAAAGGCAAATGGTCTTCAGATATGGAAGTTATTTTCAAAACAAACCCCAAGTTCTTATCTTGTTTAGTTCTCAGTTTGTGACAGGAAGAATGTCTCCTTGGCTTTTGGTTTCGCGTGGGCTGGCTGGCTGTCTCGACTGCCGGTACGGATCTCCCAAACATACGCTCTCCAGACAGTCGCATGCAGTGCCGTGTTTTGTTATGGTTGGAGACCTTTGTCTACCCTGATTGCTTTTAAATCTTCGCTTCTCAACAACCAAGTTGATCGACTTCTTTGGTTGATTGGTTTATTTTGTGTGTGCTTCCATATACAGTACACTCATTTCAAGACTCATGCCGCCTATGAGACGCGAGCGGAGCAACTTCGGTCGAAGAATTCTAAATGCTACAAGCCAAGATAATTTTCAGTCTAATCGGACTGCACAACAACGTGAAGAGCGAAATGAAACTGAAAGAATTCGAATATCACAACCCGTGCAGTGCGTCGTTCAGCTAATAATCTTGCAAGTTTGAATCGAGCTGCTTTCAGTTACGATGTTTCAATTGACTACAGTGCCTATAAATGCGTTGCTATTGGATCTATGAACTCAGATTGCCAAAATTGTAAGGCATTGACATACAACAATGAAGCCGCTGTATTGTGTTGCGCAAATGGCAAAGTGAAATCAGCGCCATTGATTCCACCACCAGATGCATTGTACTCATTGGTTTCAGGAACAGGAACAGATTCCATACATTTCCTTACAAATATTAAAAATTATAACAACTGCTTTCAAATTACTTCATTTGGGGCAACAAATGTACTTCGGGATAATTTCATGCCAGCTTTCAAGGTAACATATAACACTGTTTCTTTTAACATATAACAAACAGACTTATCCCCCATATTGCTTTGTTTATTTTATTTTATTTTATTTTATTTTATAGTTTTTGTGACAAAAGTAATAAACCTGTCCTTAACTCACAGATTTTTGAACTCGCTGGATTTGCCACGCTTGCCGCCTCACATTCTTCAATTAAAGGTCGGATCAGTGGTCATAATATTACGAAATATCAACCAACCGCGTCTCTGTAATGGCACACGGCTAGCGGTGAAAACATTACTGAACAACATGATCGAAGCAACCATTCGAACGGGGAAGTATAAAGGCGAAGACGTTTTGATACTACGCATCTCTATGATTCCCACTGACAAAACATTTGAATTTAAACGACTGCAGTTTCCAGTGCGGGTCGCTTTTGCTATGACCATAAATAAATCCCAGGGGCATTCATTGAGTGTTTGCAGCATTAATCTTGAAAACCCATGTTTCTCGCATGGCCAATTGTATGTTGCCTGTTCCCGTGTTGGAAAACCATCAACTTTGTTTGTTTACGCGCCAGGTAATCAAACAAAGATATCGTGCACCTTAAAGCTTTACAATGAAAAGTATCTTCATAGTGTTCATTGGAATCAGTGTTTTCTATGATAGTTATTTCCTACGAAGAAAGAGGAGTAACTTTTGCCACATTATCTTCACGCCATCAACTTATCAAATTACTTGATTTGCAACGGGAGATAATTATGGCTCTGTGAGGGATTTGAAGACCTTCTGAATAGTTCCCATCTACGTTACAGTCAATCAGGGTTATTTCTGGGTAGTGATATGCTGTGACCTATTTGAGCATTTCGTTATTCACAATCATGATATTAATATTGCAGGTAATGAAAACACGTTTTTCCAGTAGTTTTTTACTAACGTTTGGTAGCAGTAGAAAATTAAATCATTTGATGTTGATAATGCAGTCATTTGCATTATTCTGATTTCTGCATACAGTACAGACTGAATTTCAGTTCGTTCCATTGTCATTTATTTCTGATAGAACGACGTCTGTCGGGTCAACTAATAATAATAATAATAATAATAATAATAATAATAATAATAATAATAATAATAATAATAATAATAATAATATAATATAATATAATATAATATAATATAATATAATATAATATAATATAATATAATATAATATAATATAATATAATATAATATTATTACTATTATTATTATTATTATTATTATTATTATTATTATTATTATTATTATTATTAACATGTATTAACATGGTTATTTAGCTTCCTCGGTAGATCAGTGGTGGTGTACGACCCACGATCAGGGGGTTCAATTCCAAACAAAAGAGAATACTAAACCTGGAAAATTGCATTACATTTTAGAAGCAGTGGCGGCTGGTGCAGCAAATCAGTTGTGTGCTGTAACCCATCCCCACTCCAAAAAATAAAAATATTTAGAAACATACCGGTATGTGGTTTTCAAGAGGCTCTCCACTGAGTTTTCCACACTGAACAAACACGCAAACAACCCCAACACATATACACATTCCTCATAAAAAACTATAAAACTATATAATTAAACACACAATAACACCTGCAATAACAAAATATTCACGATGTCAAACACTTGGTGTGAGCGCGCAAAAACAGGAATTCCCAATGTTACCATCATCATTGAAATAAAACGAGCAACGTCGTAATGCAAAATTATATGTTAGGTTTTTATAGTGTCATTAATAAACTAGACATTTTTAAATAAAAAAATCACAATATCATGTCCTTATTTTGACAACATAAAAGTACAATTTTTATAGTTAATTGATTAACAAATGTGGCTATGGAATAGGCAAGTTGGTAGTATTCTATCCTCTTTGGTATTAAAAAACCTGGCGCGAAAGGCTCTATAGTATTTTGCTTTCCTGTTTGCTTTGAGCGATCCCCACTTAAATATTACCGCTGAGTCAAGAGGGTACCCGCTTCCACGTTCTAATATCGGTCATAATGCAAGTGTGACTAGTGTTAGTGCTGCCTCTCTGTGGTCGAACGAAGAATCGCTGTAAAGTGATGTCTTGGCTGTTGTTTCCACAGCCTATCGGAAAACATTCTCTTTGTATCGGAAATGTTCGGCACGCATGCGTAAAAGGCAGAGTTCCTGGTCTCTGACTAAAAGCTGGCTGAGCTGTGATCGCACAGCACCCGGTGTGGAGCGCACCAGTAGTTACCTGGTTGTGAGGGGAGCTGAATAATTTCCTATTCTTTGGCTGACGTCTTTTTCAACGCACTGTATTTGATTGTAGATAATATTTATAACTAATTTATTTTCCCAATAGGCAATGTGGTGCAGCACTTCAGCACATAAGGTAAGGCCGCCCCTGCGATCCACGTATAAAAAAATTATATTACTCCTATAACAGCAGACATTGCAGTATCTTCCTACAAGGATGTAGAAGTAGACGGGAGTGAAATACCAGCACTCTGTTATCTATATAATAAAGTACCTACAGTATGAGGTGAGGAAGTATATACGATGAGGAGCGCATGGGGTTCATTGTTGGATGCGCTTGAGAACGGTTGGCTGTTGAGAGAGCTCTTGCATTATTGTAGTGATAAAGTAGTCAAAACCTATTGAAATAGCTTAATTTTGTGTATATCTGATTCATTTAGTGCTGTTTATATAGTGGTGATTAGTGCTTGTTGGTAGAAATTGGGAGTAGTAATAATTATTTAAGTTTTGTAACAAGTAATTCAGTTGGTCTTCAGTAAATTACGTTTTCTAGGTTAAGTAGGCTAGCTAGGTGCACCTTGTTTGGAATTTAGGTTTAGGCAATACTTTAGGTAACAATATTAACTTTAAAAATATTTGTAATTATCTGTAGGTTCGTTGGTTGTACTTACAAAGGCAGATTATCGTAAGGAATAGTACCGTAACTTCTGCAGCAACTTCTCCGGTATTTCGTATAGATATCCGTTCAAACTATCGCGAAGGATATAATTTACTACATTAAAAAACACGATACGCCTGCAGACTTCCATTTAAAAAGAAGTTAAAGAGATTACACGGTAATAGTTAACAGTCGTATTGATATTGATTATTGTCGCTCCTCATATTCAAATATTGCATTGTTGGCTACAGTCGTGAACAAAGGGTGTAGTGTAGTCAAGTAAATATAAATAAAAATCAGCTGACCTTGTATTCCATTCATTTGTACTTCTGAGTAGGTAGTTAGTATCCGTAATTTATATTTCGTTCCCTCGATCTTCCAGTATTTGTGAGCGGTTAGCTAATAATAATAAAGTTCATATATCCCAGTAATTGCAGTTCAAGTCCCTGGAGTAGTAGTAGTAGTAGTTTTGATAGAAATATTTGAGAAATTATTGTAGACAACCTCGTATTTTTCAGTAGGCCTAATTAAGGACACTTTTTTTTTTCTCCGTCCCGTGGAGTAGGGAAAATAATAGTAATCCACCAGCTGTAATAATCACATAACCACATTTCAGTAAAATTGTAGTGAAGATAAGGTATAATATATTAGATAGTATCTTGCCAGTTATATTCGTGTTTTTCTTCGTGTACGGCAAACCTTTTGATATTTAAGCATTTAACCAAACGCAGTGTAGTGTAGTGTAGATACATTGTAGTATAGATACAGTACATTTAGATAGTGCCGTATCTTGCCTGCTATATTCGTGTGTTATCTTTCGTGTATATCTATTAGACCGTAATATTAATAATAATAAGTCTAAGCATTTAGCTTCGTTGGTAATCTTTGAGTACAGTAGTTCTTGCAAATTTCATTTCTGTTGTGCTTAGTAGTGACATACGGTACGGTACCGGTATCGTAATTAGGATACTCTGAAAGTAGTTTAAAAATTACTGTAGTGTACTGTACAGTAGTATACGAGTAATATCCTATTAGAATTGAGTGTGCTTATTTTATTATTGTAAAATATTTGTGTAGTACTGGTGTAGTAGAGGTATCCGTAGAAACTCTTAATAAAATATTGTTGAAATTAGGATAGGCTTAATTGCAGTTTGGAATTGTGTAGTTCCTGTGTATTACTTTCGATATTCAGTAATTAACAGCAGATTTTATCCTGTTAGGGGTTGTAGGATAAAAAAAATAGAGCACGACTAAGTAGTATTGTAGTGTAGTCGTATATTAATTACCTTATTGTTGTGTACTATCCCAGACAATATATCCCTCCGTTCATTTTTTTTTTGCAAATAAGTTATTTTATTTTTTAATTTAAAATCCCCCCCCCCCCGTAAAGAATGGCTAAGGAGCGCGAGTGTACTTATTGTGGGTGTGGTGAGGCATTGAGGGGTATGAGGGAGGAGTTGGAAAGTTTGAGGGAGATAATTAGGATTCTCACAGAAGACAGGAAGGAAGATAGGACTCCCTCAAACAATGTACAGGTTACAGTAGGTGTACAAGAGGGAGGGGAAGGAAAGGGAGGAGTTGTAGAAGACAGGTGGTCTAATGTTCTAAGGGGAAGGAGATTGCAGGCCAAGGGCTCTATTCAGGATCAGAATTCAGGACAGGTGTCTGTGCGAAGTCGGTACGAGTCACTCCAGGTAGAACAACAGAGGGAAGATGAGGGACAGGGAACTGTTGCTGAGATGCGTGGAAGTAGGAGGAAGGGAAAAGGTAGGAAAGGGAAATGTAGAGTAGAGGATAGGAAAAGACAGGTGGAACAGGGTCATGGGAAGGAGAAAAGGGAGGAGGAAGTAGCTTCTGCAGCTATCAGGAAAGATAGGGCTGACCAGGAGGGGAGGGGATCAAATGAGGTGGGTAGGGTTGAGGCTCTGGTCATGGGGGATTCCATCGTTAGACACGTGGGGAAAGTGTGTGGAGGAAAGGGAACCAGGGTAGAATGTTATCCAGGAATTAGATTGAGGCAGATGTTGAGGAAAGTAGAAGAGAGGGAGGAGGGGAAGGAGAAGGTGGTAGTGTTTCACGTTGGTACCAACAACGTAAGGCAAGCTGATATAAGTACCAACATAGTTGGAGATGTGTGGGGTCTGGTAAATGCAGCACGGGTGAAGTTTAAGAAAGCGGAGATTGTTATTAGTGGAATACTGTGTAGGAGGGATACTGACTGGAGGGTGATTGGGGATTTAAATGAGACTATGGAGTGGGTATGTGGGAAACTGGGAGTGAAATTTCTAGATCCTAATGGGTGGGTAGGAGATAGGGATCTGCGCTCGGATGGCCTTCATTTAAACCGCAGTGGTACGTATAAGTTAGGAAATTTGTTTGGAAGGGTAATAGGGAGGTACATTCAGGGAAACGGGATGGCCTAGGGAGCGGTGATAAGGGAACAGGGAACTGGAAATCAAGTAGGGATGACATAAAATTGTTAGTGTTGAACTGTAGAAGTATTGTAAAGAAAGGAATAGAATTAAGTAATTTAATAGATATATATTTACCAGATATTGTAATAGGAGTTGAATCATGGCTGAGAAATGATATAATGGATGCAGAAATTTTCTCACGGCACTGGAGTGTGTATCGTAGAGATAGGATAGGAAAGGTGGGAGGGGGAGTTTTCATTCTGGTGAAAGAAGCATTTGTAAGCCACGAAAAAGTTAAAGATGAGACACATGAAATTCTAGGTGTAAGGCTCATTTCTAAAGATAATAGGCAACTTGATATATTTGGAGTGTACAGATCGGGAAAGGGTAGCACTGATGCGGATTCGGAATTATTTGATAGGATAGTCAGCTATGTGGGAAATGACATGGAAAGAAATGTGATTGTAGCGGGAGATCTGAATTTGCCAGATGTAAATTGGTTAGGAAATGCGAACGACAGGAAGCATGACCAACAAATGGCAAATAAGTTAATATGGGAAGGACAGCTGATTCAGAAAGTGATGGAACCAACCAGAGGGAAAAATATTTTGGATGTGGTGCTGATAAAACCAGATGAGCTCTATAGGGAAACTGAAGTAATAGATGGTATTAGTGATCATGAAGCTGTTTTTGTGGTAGTTAAAAATAAATGTGATAGAAAGGAAGGTCTTAAAAGTAGGACTGTTAGGCAGTACCATATGGCTGATAAAGCAGGTATGAGGCAGTTTCTAAAAAGTAACTATGATCGGTGGAAAATGGTAAATAAAAATGTAAACAGACTCTGGGATGGGTTTAAAGAAATTGTTGAGGAATGCGAAAACAGGTTTGTACCTTTAAGGGTGGTAAGGAATGGTAAAGACCCACCTTATTATAATAGAGAAATAAAGAGACTAAGAAGGAGGTGCAGACTGGAAAGAAATAGAGTTAGAAATGGCTGTGGAAGTAAGGAGAAATTGAAGGAACTTACTAGAAAATTGAATCTAGCAAAGAAGGCAGCTAAGGATAACATGATGGCAAGCATAATTGGCAGTCATACAAATTTTAGTGAAAAATGGAAGGGTATGTATAGGTATTTTAAGGCAGAAACAGGTTCCAAGAAGGACATTCCAGGAATAATTAATGAACAAGGGGAGTGTGTATGTGAGGATCTTCAAAAGGCAGAAGTATTCAGTCAGCAGTATGTAAAGATTGTTGGTTACAAGGATAATGTCGAGATAGAGGAAGAGACTAAGGCCAAAGAAGTAATAAAATTTACATATGATAACAATGACATTTACAATAAGATACAAAAGTTGAAAACTAGAAAAGCGGCTGGAATTGATCAGATTTCTGGGGATATACTAAAGACAATGGGTTGGGATATAGTACCATATCTGAAGTACTTATTTGATTATTGTTTGACCGAAGGAGCTATACCAGATGAATGGAGAGTTGCTATAGTAGCTCCTGTGTATAAAGGAAAGGGTGATAGACATAAAGCTGAAAATTACAGGCCAGTAAGTTTGACATGCATTGTATGTAAGCTTTTGGAAGGCATTCTTTCTGATTATATTAGACATGTTTGTGAAATTAATAACTGGTTCGATAGAAGGCAATTCGGTTTTAGGAAAGGTTATTCCACTGAAGCTCAACTTGTAGGATTCCAGCAAGATATAGCAGATATCTTGGATTCTGGAGGTCAAATGGACTGTATCGCGATTGACATGTCTAAAGCATTTGATAGGGTGGATCATGGGAGACTACTGGCAAAAATGAGTGCAATTGGACTAGACAAAAGAGTGACTGAATGGGTTGCTATATTTCTAGAAAATAGATCTCAGAGAGTTAGAGTAGGTGAAGCTTTGTCTGACCCTGTAATAGTTGAGAGGGGAGTTCCTCAGGGCAGTGTTATCGGACCTTTATGTTTTCTTATATATATAAATGATATGAGTAAAGGAGTGGAATCGGAGGTAAGGCTTTTTGCGGATGATGTTATTCTCTATAGAGTGATAAATAAGTTACAAGATTGTCAGCAACTGCAACGTGACCTCGAAAATATTGTGAGATGGACAGCAGGCAATGGTATGTTGATAAACGGGGCTAAAAGTCAGGTTGTGAGTTTCACAAATAGGAAAAGTCCTCTCAGTTTTAATTACTGCGTTGATGGAGTGAAAGTTCCTTTTGGGGATCATTGTAAGTATCTAGGTGTTAATATAAGGAAAGATCTTCACTGGGGTAATCACATAAATGGGATTGTAAATAAAGGGTACCGATCTCTGCACATGGTTATGAGGGTGTTTAGGGGTTGTAGTAAGGATGTAAAGGAGAGTGCATATAAGTCTCTGGTAAGACCCCAACTAGAGTATGGTTCCAGTGTATGGGACCCTCACCAGGATTACCTGATTCAAGAACTGGAAAAAATCCAAAGAAAAGCAGCTCGATTTGTTCTGGGTGATTTCCGACAAAAGAGTAGCGTTACAAAAATGTTGCAATGTTTGGGTTGGGAAGAATTGAGAGAAAGAAGAAGAGCTGCTAGACTAAGTGGTATGTTCCGAGCTGTCAGCGGAGAGATGGCGTGGAATGACATTAGTAGACGAATAGGTTTGAATGGCGTCTATAAAAGTAGGAAAGATCACAATATGAAGATAAAGTTGGAATTCAAGAGGACAAACTGGGGCAAATATTCATTTATAGGAAGGGGAGTTAGGGATTGGAATAACTTACCAAGGGAGATGTTCAATAAATTACCAATTTCTTTGAAATCATTTCGGATAAGGCTAGGAAAGCAACAGATAGGGAATCTGCCACCTGGGCGACTGCCCTAAATGCAGATCAGTATTGATTGATTGATTGATTGATGATTGATGGTTGCTCTCTCGCCCTGGTTAGCAGTGCCGATCTAACGGAACGAAGCCTTGCACGCCTATCCCTTCGGTTTCCTCACCTATCGCATATACAGCAGAAAGCCGTGCTAGGTGAATCGAAGGGTGAGACACGTACCGCCAGGGCTGCAATGTTGGTCTCCGATGCCTTGCACTCAGAAATACGAACGACGATTTGGTATTGCTTTCAAGGTTTGTAAAGGGGGCAATGTGTCAGATGTTTACATTACAATGTGCTTTAAGATTTCCATCGTTCTCATTTGAGGTTTGGGCTTCAACGATAGCCTTGGTAGCTTTCAGTATACGCCACTGGTACAACACGGGGTTTGTTCCGGGTGATTACCGACAAAAGTGTAGCATTACAAAAATGTTGCAAAGTTTGGCTGGGAAAACTTGGGAGAAAGGATACGAGCTGCTCGACTAAGAGTTATGTTCCGAGCTGTCAGTGGAGAGATCCATGGCTAAGTGGTTAGCGTGCTGGCCTTTGGTCACAGGGGTCCCGGGTTGGATTCCCGGCAGGGTCGGGAATTTTAACCATAATTGGTTAATTTCGCTGGCACGGGGGCTGGGTGTATGTGTCGTCTTCATCATCATTTCATCCTCATCATGACGCGCAGGTCGCCTACGGGAGTCAAATCAAAATACCTGCACCTGGCGAGCCGAACATTTCCTAGGACACTCCCGGCACTAAAAGCCACACGCCATTTCATTTCAGTGGAGAGACGATGTGGAATTACATTAGTAGACGAATACACTTGAGTGGTGTCTTTAAAAGTAGGAAAGATCACAATATGAAGATAAAGTTAGAATTCAAGAGGACAAATTTGTTTATAGGAAGGGGAGGAGGGATTGGAATAACTTACCAAGGCAGATGTTCAATAAGTTTCCAATGTCTATGAAATCATATAAGAAAAGGCTAGGAAACCAACAGATAGGGAATCTGCCACTTGGGCGACTGCCCTAAATGCAGATCAGTAGTGACTGTTTGATTATTAAAGGAAAATTCGGGAATGAATGAACACCAATTTGGCTAAACATGACAAAAATTAAATATGTATAATTATCTCACACACACGCCTCTAAACCAAACCAAATTATAGCCTCAATAAACCTTTGCCTGCCAAGCGACCGCTGCTCATCCCGAAGGATTGCAAATTACGAGGTGACGCACCGTCAGTTGACGAATCCTCTCAGCCGATATTCCTGGCTCTTTGGACCGGGGTCGCCATCTCAACATGGGCGCCCATGACAGTTTGTAGGGGCGTTAGACCTGGGGGTATGTAGTGTTTATATAAATAAAATCTTAAGGACCGTGTGTCTGTATATTGACTCTTTTGACGAAATTTCCCTACAGTTTTCCAATTCAGGTGTAATAATGACCATCTGCATATTTTTAGCTTTGGTGTCTTTCGGTTCGCCTGTTTGTTTCTTTGTCTGAGTTCTTATAACTTGAAAACTACTGGATATATTTCTACCAAACTTGATATTTAGAATCCACCTGTCCTTGGGTATGTTTTAGGACCAATATTATTTCTGAATACCTAAATTTACTGGGAGTTTATTCGAAACCGGAACCATGATTTTGCACTCCCACAAAATATGCACATCCAAAATTATTGGAAATCAATTTCTAAGTTTTTTCTCATGTGCTTCACTTTAATAGGATTAATAAAGGAGATATCATGAACGGTCGGTTTTTCAGGTTAAGTCACTTATCATTTATTCATTCAGTGTGTCTTCACAGAGTTATTCTCCCATTCTAGACTCTAAATTATAAGGAATGAAGAAATCAAAACCAGGTTAAGTATATAATATATGAAAAGAGGAACCGCAAATTTGGCCCTCAGCACAAAATAAATGAAACTATTAAATTACGGCAAACGGCAATTTGGCAAATAATCCAAAGTAAAGAAACTGTTAAGAAACCTGTCACTTATGTTACGTAACAAAGGTAAAGGAAAATAAGGCAGCCTAATTAATAGTTGCAAGCTCGCACCTGGTGTTGACCCACATCTTATCTGAAAGGGTCAGCTTGTCTGGTATTACGATGTACCACTACAAGCCGACTCCATCAAAACATTACATTCCGTTAAGCGCACTGTCTTTCTTCTTGCTGTCCTTAAACTGTCAACATTGCTGTTTAAAATGCAATCTCTTCATATATGAAGGTCATATGTGTCGTACCTGCATAAATTACATTGTGAGTTTTCTTTCCTCCTAATCCAACCCGTGTTTTATATAATATCAAGAGCCACCATATTAACCCCCTCCTTCCGCGTACTATCCCCACATCTTATATTTATCTTGGAGACTTGGAACACCTTATAAAATAAACTAAGTGAATCTCTGTTCCTGCATTCTTCTATCAGTCTTTGCGTTTGTATATCCTTGATTCTTGCTGTCAGAGCTCTCTGGCTACTACTTCCTTCACTCTTCCATATCTCAAACCAAATATAACTCATCCCCACGCTCTCGACATATGTTTTAATTTTAGACAACCAACTGTCGGCATACATACATTTCACCTGCTTTTTGTAAGCTTCATGTAGCACTAAGCCACCCTCCCCTCGTTTCACTCGCATCCAGTAATTCAGTACCCTTCTAACGCATTCTACTTCTATATATTCTCCGCATAATAAAAAAACCACATTCGCTGTACACTGAGGTAATCTCATAATTATCTCACTAAATTTGTACATAATTTGATCTAAGATTTCCCTTTTTTCTAGTCCTCATAATTCTGACCCATATAATACTCTGATTAGCACAAACGTCTTTAACACTATTCTCAATATATTATACTTTATCCCCAGGAAATTTGTCACTAAGATTTTAACAATAGATGGTGCTGCAACCCTCTCCACTTTGCTCTCTTAATATGATCTCCCCATACTTCTATTTAACAGCACTCCTAGATATCCTAACTTATCTACTTCTTCTATGCTCTCTCCATGTATCAACCATTTCCCTCCTCTTTTCCTCCTCCTATTCTTACGTATAATTAGCACCTTCGATTTATTACTGTTTATTGTAGTGCCCATTTCCTTGCGAACTCTGACAACTCCTCCAAACTTCTTTGTAATCCCCTCCTGTTAAAGCCATTAGAATGACATCATCTGGGAATACCAATCCTGGTATCTCTATATTGTATACTACTGGCACTACCCATTTTTCTCCTCCGCGCCCTTCCATAATGACATTAATGAATAGTAAAAATAACAACGGCGAAAGTTTGCATCCTTGTTTTAACCCAATCTTGCAATCTATCGGCCTACTAATTAAATTCTCTTCTAGCTCAATACAACAATATACATTTTGGTTTATCGCCTCAATCGCCCGTATCATCTCCCTTGAGACTCCCAACCTACCTAATTTTTCTATAAGCGCATTTCTACTAGCCGTGTCAAACGGTTTTCCAAAATCTATGATCGATAGGTACACACAGCCTCTTTCCCTACTTAAGTAGTGTTCTATTATCATCTTTACTGTCATAATGTTATCTGTTGTCCTCCTTCCCTTTCGAAATCCACCCTGAAACATTGAAATTATCGAATACACTTCGGTTGAAACCCTTAACATATTTGCTAAAACCCCTGTGTAAATATTACCCAACGAGTCTAGTAGCGTTATTCCTCGGTAGTTACAGTGCAGGTTTATGTTCCTCTCTTTTTGTAAATTGGGCAAATAATCCCGCATTCCCACTCTTTAAGTATTTGACCACTATTGAAGTTCCTGTTAAATCATTTTACTATTCCCTCCCCCATCTGTCTGTATTTGCTTATTTCTTTCCAAAAACACATTGTTTATACTATTCCTTCCCCACCCCGCCGACCAACCCGTAAGTTTATCTATCACATCCTGTACTTTCTCTATTGAGACATCTTTATCGAGTTCGTCTATACTAACTTCCTTATTTTTCCATGCACCCCTTATCCCATCCCCAAACTCCCATTTGTCCTTCTCACCTAATAAACCACTGAAGTATATCACCCACTGGTCATAATCAATCCTTGCTTTGTCATACCTCTTTCCTCCTTTATTAATTTTGTTTATTCTTTCCCAGAATCTCTCTGCTTGGTTTAACCTGCATTCTCTATTGATTAACACCGTTTGCTTCATTGTCCATAGTTTCTTCATCTCGACAATTTATTTCTTTACTCCTTACTAAGTCAACAGAAAGTTTCTCTTTATTCATCCACTCCATTTATTCTATAAAGCCTTCATCACTGAGCTCCTTAATACCTCGCTTTAATTATTATACCATTCTCCCCACTCTCATATTTCTTATCTCCCCTTGCTCTATCCGTGCAACCTTGTTTATTGGATATTCAATTACTTCCAAGGCTCTATCGAACTTATTTTCTTTCAAAGCTACTTCCCATCCACATCTGATTAACTGTAGATCATTTCGCATAAGGTCATCTAGTTCTCGCTTTGTATTCTCCCACCATTTATATTTAATATAGCTCTTACCCTTCTCTAAAATCCTCTTTTTGTCTCACTCATTTCCTTACCAACACTTCTTTCTATCCTCACCCCTACCGGCGCATGGTGCGATTGTACCCAATCTTCAACGTCTATCCTTTCGATGTTACCTAAAATATCTACCGAACACATTACTAAGTCAATAATACTTCCCCCTGTGCTGTAATATATGTCAGATTACCTTCTAGATCCCCTTCCCAAAAACCATTTAAAATATAAAATTTCTTGTCCCACAAATTCCAGGGGTTTCGCCCAAAGCTGTTTCTTACCTTATCTTTACTTCTTCTTTCTACCCTTCAGTCCGTCTCATCTTCTTTGCTAAACATTCGGCATTGTTCACCTATTATGGCATTCCAATCACCAAGTAATAATATCCCGTCTTCTTCAAACTTCCCACTAATAATACTGGTTTCTAATAGTAACTCCTCAAAAAACTTATTATTAGCATATGGAGATCCCTTGGAGTTACAGTAGGCACAAGCCACACATACCTTTTTCTCTCTTCCCTTCTCCTTCCCTATGTTAAATCTTTACCAAATCACTTCATTCAACTCGTTCTCAACATCCTCTACTAGTTCGCTGATCTCTTCTTTAATTAACACCACTATTCCTCCGGGCATTCGTCCCTTATTACACTGTCCCTTTTTTGACTTGTACTTAACTGTACCCCCCAATTTACCTCTTTTCCTCTTTCTATCCAAGTCTCCAAGAGTGCCACAATATCAAAACTTCCCAACACCTGTATCACCTCTATATTTCCTATTTTACTTAATAAGCCTTCAATACTTACAAAGCCTATCTTCCAATCTAATGATAACTTGCCCTCTCTTCCTTCTCCATTTTTACTCTTCGTTATAATCGCTCTCTCTCTCTCTCTCTCTCTCTCTCTCTCTCTCTCTCTCTCCTTCTAACTCTATTCATTCATATTTTGATATTTTATGGGGTTCTTTCTTATCTTCTTCCTCTGTACGTTTATTTTTCTTACCCCACAGATCTTTTAGACTCCTACTTCTCCCTTTCATCATAGTGTCTTTCCCATTCTTATCATCACTCGAACCACCACCTTCAATATTATGCCCATGTCCCCTAAACTCTGTATTTGATTTTTCTATAGCATCACTCTCCACCCCACCTCCTGAATCCTTGTGTTTAAACCCACACTGCACTGAAAACTTGTCCCTTCGTTGGATTCAGTCCTTACCTCGACAGCTTGCTCCTCTTAATCTGTATCCTGCCTTCCATCTTGCCTTGAACCCAGGTCTTCTTCCTTCCTGAGCTTCTCTTCCATAACTTTCAATTTTGCTACCGTCCAGATTCGCCTTAATTTTTCGTTGCATACGATCAACTGTTGCCCAATTGAATACGCCTTCAATCCCAGAGATATGGCTCTCCAATGATGTCTCTTCAGTATTCTCAAATTCTCATTCCCTCCTTTTCCCATATCTCTCTTAACTCAGATGTGTTTCCCTTGTAAGTTGCTGGCATCATTCCTCATTACTATATCCGTCATTAGGGTAGATAAGAACTGACTTTTATTAGTATGTGTCCGTTTACTTTACCTACCGTTTCAACGTCATCTGTGTCCACTACGCTAAAATTAATTTTCATTTTATTTTGGATAACGCCCAACACTATATATAATGTCTACTGTCTTCTCTATCCCTTCTTCCTCCACCCCGTATATGTATAAACATTTCTTCATCCTTTCCTGGCTGTTGACCACTGTCTCTCTTTTCAATTTAAACAACTCCTCTTCCAGATTTTTAACTTTCTCTGTTAACGCCTGAATTTCTATCTCATTATTTCCTACCTTTGTCTCAACCTCCACCTCACTCTTTGTAATCCATTCTCTCAGATAACCGTGCTCCTTGATCTGAGCTTGCATCATCTCCATTAACTTCTCAAAAGAACAGAGTTCTTTTACTACTCTTTCACCACCACCCGAATCTTCTCCATGTCTTCCCAGTTCATATTTCGGATGGCGTTCGGGCCGGGGTCAATTCCACTCCCCGTCGATCACCAGTAGCACTGTTATCACCGCCGCCACGTATAGCACCTCGCCCATCTTCCCCTTTACATCCATTCCTGACGTCCGCTTCGTAGTCTTTTTTCAACCTCCTCAGCCAGCTACCGATGGCCGCCCGGTACTGTTCCACTTCCACCATGATTCTTCGCACTCGCTACTTCACACGTCTGCACATGTCGCTTGCTTAGACTAGACTCTTTTCAGATTAAGTCCAGCGGACATAGCACTAATGCGTTGTACGTGGAGCAAATTCCTTATCTATCTATATAAATAAAACCGTAACGACGTGTGCCTGTACATTGAATATTTTGGCGAAATTTTCGTACAGCTATCCGTTTAAAGGGAAATAATGACCATCTGCATATTTTTTAACTTTAGTTTCCTGAAAGTCCTAATATATACCGCCTTCAGCCAAAATCAAGAAAAAGGCACAATCTGCCAGACGAGCTAGAAAATTAAAATTTGGCAAAATTGTACGTTTTATCCTGTAACCGACGGAAAACTTCCAAGACCTTCAAATTTTTAACATTTTATCCCCGAAGAATATCGAAATATCGAGGCAATTCTAATGACGTTGCAGACCTTCGTTTCGAGGTATTTCTTGGCTAAACGGTAAGTCCTATCACAAAATGCATGGCACAAACTCGTTTCAATTTGGAGTTATCCACAACTTTGGTCCTATAAGGTTTTGTCGTATCTATCTCCCTTATACGTTAGATTTGGCTGTATTTCCCGACTGTACGTAAATGTTGTGATTTTCACAATATATTTCATTCTTTGACACACTTATAAGAAATATGGAATCATCAAATTTGGTATGCACATTGATAAGACAAATGTCCATACGGGTACCAAATTTCATCAATCTAGATTATACATAAGAATGCAAAAAATAATATAAATTGTTAAAAATGTACCCAAATTTCACACTATTCAAATTTTCGAACTCAATCCAACCCATAAATATTAGAGATACGAGAAATTTCTTTAGGACAAGCCATGTAGAACGATAAATGAGGCGTTTTATGGTACAATCTGTTTGTCGATATGACGTACCGTTTATATTGATGTCGATTTGTAGCGATCAAGAATGGGTGTGTCTGCTATTGTAATCAGTATTCCCCACATCGACTTTGACTGGCAGTAGGCATGGAGTCCTTTCCAACTCCTGTGGCATTAGTAAGGAGGGCCCGTCATTGTAAAGAATAATCCCTTCTCGATTTCACTTGCAGAAGGCAAGGGAGCGTGCAATTTTGTCCAAAACTACCCTATCCGATTGCGTTTGGCTGTGGATAAGGGTAATAATAATAATTTCGTGTGGCTATTTCTAGCCGCGTGCAGCCCTTGTAAGGCAGACCCTCCGATGAGGGTGGGCGGCATCTGCCATGTGTAGCTAACTGCGTGTTATTGTGGTGGAGGATAGTGTTATGTGTTGTGTGTGAGTTGCAGGGATGTTGGGAGGGGTGTTTGGGACAGCACAAACACACAGCCCCCGGGCCATTGGAATTAACCAATCAAGGTTAAAATCACCGACCCGGCCGGGAATCGAACCCGCGACCCTCTGAACCGAAGGCCAGTACGCTGACCAATCGGAAAATCTCGTGTCCTCATCCCGAGGTGGTGCAGCTATTTTCAGGCACACCCCCGTTGGAGGTGAGTTGCGTGTACCATTTGAACCACATACCAGCCCTCCTGCCATTGATAAATTTCTGGCAGTACCGGGAATCGAACCCGCCCCCGAGGACGTCAGCTAATAACACTAACCGTTACGCTTCGGAGGCGGACAATATAGAAATTTATTACTCTATACAGAATAACATCATCCGCAAAAAGCCTTACCTCTGATTCCACTCCTTTACTCAAATAATTTATATATATAAGAAAACATAAAGGTCCAACAATACTGCCTTGAGGAATTCCCTTCTTCATTATTACAAGGTCAGATAAGGCTTCGCCCACTCTAGTTCTCTGAGATGTATTTTCTAGAAATATAGCAACACATTCAGTCACTCTTTTCTCTTTTGTCTTGGCCAATTGCACACATTTTTGCCAGTAGTCTCCCATGATCCACCCTATCAAATGCTTTAGACAGGTCAATCGCGATACAGTCCATCTGGCCTCCAGAATCCAAGATATCTGCTATATCTTGCTGGAATCCTACAAGTTGTGCTTCAGTGGAATAACCTTTCCTAAAACCGAACTGCCTTCTATCGAACCAGTTATTAATTTCGCAAACATGTCTAATATAATCAGAAAGAATGCCTTCCCAAAACTTACGTGCAATGCATGTCAAATTTACTGGCCTGTAATATTCAGCTTTATGTCTATCACCCTTTCTTATTTATGCAGGGCTTACTATAGCAACTCTCCATTCATTTTGGTATAGCTCTTTCAACCAAAAAATAATCAAATAAGTACTTCAGATATGGTCCTATATCTCAACCCATTGTCTTTAGATTCCCAGAAATCGTATCAATTCCAGCCGCTTTTTTAGTTTTCAACCCTTCTATCATATTGTAAATGTCATTGTTACCATATGTAAATTTGACATCCAATTGCACAACTAATTACAGTTCATACTTTAAGAATAAGATTATTTTGAGGCCACCTTTATGATTTCATTTAGCGCAATGTCAACCAATTGGAAAGTATCTCCCGATAATTGATGTGGACCAGGCCCAATGATAGCAGATGTACTTGTTAGATTAACTGTATCACCTATTTCTTTCACTCTGTTCAAAAAGTAATCATTCATAGTATCTGTATCCAGTAATATATCATGTGTATGATTAGGAGTATTCGCTTGTGCTATAATAAATTCCAAGCTGCCTTGCATAACTTTGTTGGATGCACTTTCAATGTATGGTACACACGCTAATTTTTTTCATGTCCAAGTTAGGTCAGTAAAACTTTTTACACCTGAGATATACGTCATACACATCTTTCTGCACACTCCCTTGCGCACAACAGGTCACGTAGAATACAAGGTAGGGATCACGGGAGAGATGCTCAGTAGCAAAGGGCAGCTGTGACGTCACGCAGGACTCTCACGCTGAAGCTGTACTGAACGAAGTGGAGGTAGTTCGAGTAAAGATTGTTGTCCACGCAAAAGCTAGGAGCTGATGATACACGATAGAATCATATCTTTGGTGTAAAAAACGGTGTGTATTTATTTTATGTGATAAAAAAGTGAAAAGCAGTAATAGTGTACATTTTTAAGTATGGTTTGTTGCGCCATTACAGGCTACACAAATCATACCAGGCACGGAAAGGAAACAAACATACATTTTCATTCATTCCCTAAAGCCACCGATATAAACAAACGGTAGATCCATGCTTGTAACGGACGTGATTCGTTTTCGACTAAAACTGCAAGGGTTTGTTCCGAACATTTTGGAGATGAAGATTGTCAACGAGATTTGAAGTCAGAGTTAGTTCAGTTAATCCCCAAAAGAAGGCTGAAATCAAACGCTGTTCAACATTTGAAGTTGCCATGTACTAAAGGTAAGGATTGTTATTAAAACATTGCGAGAATTCAGAGATCAATAGAGAGTTACAAAGAAAGAAGTGGACAGCCTCGTGTGTAAGTTTGAGGATTCTGATAAACAAGTGTAAGTGAATAATTCCAATGGAGCAGATGCATCCGGTTCGACAGAAATTTCGCAACCTGGCACTTAAACCGCCGAGCAGACATTTATTGAAGAATCATTCTCCAAAAAATATTAAACAGCTTAAACAACAGAACAATTCACTGGCGGAGGAAAATAAGGATCTCATTCTCAAATTAGGAGCAGCGAATACTGAGGTTCAAAACATGAGAAGTGTTTGTCAGATATTCGGAAGCATGTTTTCTACTAGTCAGCAACAAGCACTAATTAAAGGAAAATGTACGAACTGGTCAGCAGATGATATATCAAATTTTGTTACTCTAAAGTGCATTTCAAAGAAAGCATTTGAATTTGTTCGCAATACACTTAGATGTCCTTTTCAAAGTGTAGTTACTATAAAGCGGCGCCTAAGCCAATATCCTATTAAGCCGGGCTATCTGGAGTTGAGCATAAGCATTTTGAAATCCCAGAGTGGAATTTTCAGAGACTTTGAAAATGATTTGATTTTAGTTTTTGATGAAATGAAAGATAGATGGATAGATAGATAGATAGATAGATAGATAGATAGATAGATAGATAGATAGATAGATAGATAGATAGATAGATAGATAGATAGATAATTAATTCCAACGAGCCAAAGGCACATACAGAGGAATTGTACAATGAGTAATATATTCATTGGTAGATCTACAAACTCTTGATGCTTATAATGATATAATCAGGTGACTTAAACAGTAAAAGTAGAGACATCAATACAGGAAGGGTTAAAAAATAAAATACCATTCAATAGTTCCTTAATTACACTAATATACTTAAACTATTTAGTACTACAAGTGAGTAACAATGCAGCAGAATTGACAAAGTGGGGCGAGTGTATGTTTTAAACATTACCTATTTATATTTATATTTCACCTCTGAAGTACCTATTCCATAGATTTTCCTTTGCCTTTCGTTTGAAAGTGATTAAAGTAGGGGCAATTTTTACGTCAGCAGGAAGTTTGTTGTATACCGGTACTTGAATTGCTGAGAATTTACAACTGTTCTTCCCATATTTTGAAGAGTGGATGTGATACAAGGCCCAATCATCTGCATGTCTAGTTTGATACCTGTGGTTGTCTGAATTACTTATTAAAGTAGTGTTGTGAAGTATTATGTTTGTTTTTATTTTATACAGTAGTATGACAGAATTAAGCTCTGTAATCATGCTGAGAGGTGGAATTTTGGTCTGAATGCACAGGTCTTTTACTGGGGTGTATAATGGTAAGTTAAATATGTTCCTTATTACCCTGCTCTGTATCATAGTTCATTCAGGGAAGACTTTATACAATGTGACCAAATTACACATAAGAAATGCAAGTGACTATGTGCTAGTGAATAATGAATTTGTAGGAGGAGGTGCTTAGGGATTAAATATCTAAGTCTTTTTAGTAACCCAGCAACTGGGGCGATTTTCTTAGTTATGAATTCAACATGGTCATTCCAGGTCAGGTTCTCATCAATAATTAATCCAAGATATTTCACATTATTTACTTTTTCTGTTGCCGTATCATTTATGAGTAATTTATCACTATTTGTGTGAATGATTTTTTGTTTTGAAATAAGCATGTATTTAGTTTTCTGCAGATTCATTGTCAATTTGTTACACTGGTACAGTGTAAGAGTGTGAGTATGTCCTGCTGCATGTTTTCTAAAACTGTGTGCCCTTACTTTTGCCCGTATAGAAGATATTGGTGTCATCCGCGTATAATGTGATGTAACCATTAAGATTCCATGAAGAAATATAATTTATATAAATGAGAAATAAAATTGGACCTAGTATGGAACCTTGTGAGACACCATGGGTTTCATAATTGGCAGAGCTCGAGTAGTAATTCACGGTAACAAATTGCTTTCATCCTGTTAAGTAATTTCGAAACCAGTCCAGTGCAAGGCCACGAAATTCCCGCCTTTTCTAATTTTCTTAAAAGGATACTATGATCTACACTATGGTAAGATCAATGAATAAGCCTGCTGCAATGTTGTTGTTGTCTACGGTGGATTGTAACATGGTAATGAGGTCAACAGTAGCTACTTCGGTACTAGACCTCTCCCTGAACCCATATTGCCCCTTATAGAAGAAATTATTTTTGTTTAGAAAAGCCAAAAGTCTTTTCTTCACAACTGTCTCCGTAATTTTGGAAACAACTGATAAAATCGAGATTGGCCTATAATTACTTGGATTTAATCTATTCCCTCCCTTAAACACAGGGATCACTTTAGCTATCTTTAGTTTATTGGGTATTATACCGGTAGTAAGGGACTCATTAATGATCTCTACGAGTAATCCTACTACAGGGTCCTTTGCTTTTTTAATAGTGAGGTAGTAATGTTATCTATATCGCAGCTATTCATACTTTTAAGGTTAGATATGATTTACTTAACTTCTGCTACATCCGTTGGGTACAGATACATGGATTCAAGACTAGTAAATTCACTGAAAGACACAGTATTATGTTCAGGAATACTTAGAGCTAGGTTTTTGGCATTGTTTATAAAAAAGGAGTTGAATGATTCACACAGAACCTGTTTATCAGTTATTACTTTGCCTTCAATTTCAAGCGGGGTGCACGAGGCCTTCGTTACTTTTTTATTATGGACGATTTCGTTCACTAATTTCCATGTCAGTTTTAATTGTTATTATGAGATTCGAAAAGGTTTGAGTAGTAGTCATGTTTGAGTCCTCTTTTTAAGTCAGTTACTGTATTTATACACCTGCAGTATTCTTGTTTCAGAAGCATGTTATTCTTGTGAGTAGGATGTTTGAATTTTGCATGCAAGCAGAATCGTCTCTTTATAAATGTAAGAAGATCATTAGTAACCCAAGGAATTTTCCTAGGTTTGTTTATGCCTTTTAATGTTGTATTGTGCTTATTAGGACAGTTCGTATAATTGTCCTTTTGTCGTGTTTGGTTAATGACTGAATCATACAATATATCAAGTTGGCAACTGTTCACATGATATGTATCTGAATTGTGTACACCAGTGTTCATGTAGGTATTGCTCGATTCATTCTCCTTACACCTACCAGCAGGGGCGTATTCTCCTTGAATGCAAGGCATTCATTGCATGCGTTATGATAACACAAAGAACTGTCTGATTTACGATTTTAGGTTGTTTCAGGTCAAATATTAACGATTTCATCTCTCAGAAGTTCAAAAGGTCCGCGCAACTGTACTAGTTCCGTTACTTGACTACGTGTGGTGCTGGTGTAGTCTCGCCGTCTACTCCACTCTCGGAAGAAAGAGACAGCAAATGCAGGAGTTAACGACGTAAGGCATTCAATCTTAAAATTGCATTCAGTGGCAGACGTAGTTCTGAAACCCTACGAACGATGTCGCTGCAATTGAAACTTGGTCAGAATTTGTCACCCCATACCCGTGCTACCCTCTGCCATCTGTTAGCAACTTGGAGAAAGTCGACATGTTTACAGCGAACGGGACACACAGATTACCCCCTAGCGAGAACCCAACGTGACGAAACTGACCAATGCCACTGGGGTGACTTACCTCCAGCGCTTAAGTTGTGGCTAACTAGTGAGTTAATTCATTGTGTGTTTTGCTGATTAGTGAGTTCATTCTGTGTGTGCTGTTCCTGTGCTATTCGTCGTTTTCGGTGTTTTATAATATTTTGCGCAATGTGGTATTAACGATGGATGAGTCTAAAACGGATATAATTGTAAATCAGTTTGAAAAGCCATTTACTGGCCGTTCGTTTGATGAAAAGATGCAAATATTTAAAGCCGCGAGACCTCTACCTTCCCTTGTAAATATCTTCTTCTTCTTCTTCTTCTTAATCTGCTTACCCTCCAGGGTTGGCTTTTACCTAGACTCAGCGAGGGATCCCTCCTCTACCGCCTCAAGGGCAGTGTCCTGGAGCTTCAGACTCTGGGTCGGGGGATACAACTGGGGAGGATGACCAGTACCTCGCCCAGGCTGCCTCACCTGCTATGCTGAACAGGGGCCTTGCGGGGGATGGGAAGATTGGAAGGGATAGACAAGGAAGAGGGAAGGAAGCGGTCGTGACCTGAAGTTAGGTACCATCCCGGCATTTGCCTGGAGGAGAAGTGGGAAACCACGGAAAACCACTTCGAGGATGGCTGAAGTGGGAATCGAACCCACCTCTACTCAGTTGACCTCCCGAGGCTGAGCGGACCCCGTTCCAGCCCTCGTACCACTTTTCAAATTTCGTGGCAGAGCCGGGAAGCGAACCCGGGCCTCCGGGGGTGGCAGCTAATTACATTAACTACTACACCACAGAGGCGGACCCTCGTAAATTTAAAAAGAGAAAACAAGAATTGTGTACGCACGTTCAATCCAGAAACTTACAGTAAAACTGTTTGGCTCGAGTTCACCTACATGTAATTAGGGTGAGTAGAATTGAAATTTACTTAATACATTGTGTTAACTGCATGGTTACTAGTTGCATGCCTCAGTGGAGATTCCAGGATACGCCACTGCCTACCAGATATTGCAAATATATTAGAGTGAAGAGATATTAGGTGAGTGTTTTGGTTTGGCGATAGCATGTCAAAAACAAAAATATTATCTTCACTTAAGTAATTATTATTTATATTTGATAGTGTATAGCATAATTCAGACTTATTCACTGATATGTGGTCAAGTAAGTTGCTAGCAGAGTCACTTATTTTCGGATTGGATATGTTCTATTGCACTGAGCAAAACCATAGCTTGCTTGCTTGCTTGCTTGCTTGCTTGCTTGCTTGCTGATGCTTATGGGCTGTGTCTACGACATTTCACCCATTCAATACTCCCTTACTTATGTAATAGCACTAGTATAAATGAAAACTTCTGTTCAATAATTTATGTTTGATCTTGCAAGTAGATTACACAAACACTATTTTTCACTATATCACATAATAACCCTAGTTTGCTACAGCACACTGATCCCATACGAGAAACTTTCGTTCTTGCAATCACACTTCTTCTATAGTGTCACACATTCTGATAATCCGAAAATGCACTCTCAAGGAATACACTAATGATATGAAGAATCACTCAAATGGAACCGTCAAAAACATGAGAACATCTCACCATATATAGCGGACAGAATTATAACACGATATTGGCTTCATCTAGAAACAAATTTAGAACTCTAATAATCTCGACGGTAGGATTACAGAGCAAACAAGAAACACTGGTTGGAAATAACTGCTGGAGTCGCTTGAGATTAGTCATAAATTTTTACGGGGGTTGTCATATAAAGAACATTCAAATAAGATATGGTTGGGGTCGCCATTAATAATATTTGTACCACACGAACAGTTTGTATCCTGCGTTAAATGGAAACGAGATCTATATTGTGAGGTAAGGGCATGATTAAACCTTAACCGAATGATGTTGATAATATGTCGTCTAGAATATGATCCTCGCATAAACCATGGTTTAACCGGAATTTTTGGTTGTAAATGATAATAAAAGTTACCTTTGACTTGTGCAGTCTGTCGCCAGTAATTCTGCCATTCTTGATGACCAGCTTGTCGGATAACAACTACATAGTCAGAAGAAGGAACAATATTGTTAGTATTCGGAACAGGGAGACGAGAAGCTTGTTTTGCAAGACAATCTACTTTTTCATATCCTAAGATACCCACATGTCCTGGTACCCACATTAATGTTATATAAATACCGAAATTGTCAAGCATATAGATGAGACTCTTGATATTGTATACATACCAATTATAGGATAACTCGTACGAGACCAACGACTGTAATGCACTCAGCGAATCCGTATAGATCGTAACCCGCGTATATCCCTGACGCTGAACAAAAAGTAAAGCTTGCTGCAAAACCATAGCAAATTAGAAGATTGAGATATTTTCTTTTTAATTGGTCAATGAATAAAACATCAATATTGACATCACCTAGGAACAAACACAGCTTGTTAGGACTATTAGGCTGACTGAGAAATTGTTCAAGAGAACTCAGAAAGGGAGTGGCAATATTCTGGTTAGGATTGTATCCGGCAATAATGTTAATGTGATTGCAACCTTTCCTTTTGAACTGATATTTGTAAATCTCAATCCACAACAAGCTATGTGTCAACTCACATTTTGATATCAAGTTTACTTTCGCGATACGTAAATACCCTCTCCACCTCCCTCTCTACAATCTCTGTGAGCAAATACACAATCATAATTCTTTAGATTATAGAATTTAGCTTCATTGCTAGACATCAAAACTTCAGACACAACCACAATATCCACTTCACCAATGAGGAATAACAACAACCCAATATCGTCAAGCTGATTTTTGATACTTCTGGTGTTAAGGTACAAAATCCTAACAGCACTAAGTAAATTACCTGAAATTGAGCTATGACATGAGTTCACGGTAATATTCAAGGGTTTCTGCTGAATGAAATCGTCCAAACAGTTGAATTTGACCATAGCAACCTAGAGGAAGTTTTGGGTATCCTGTTGTAAGATTATTTAAAGTAGTCCTATCACTAGACATTTCGAGGTTGAATAATGTGCCTGGGTGGCATAGACTTGGTAAAATCTTCCCCTTGAAGGCGTTTAATGTCCCCGGTGTTCTTAATGCGGATTGATCGGTTATTCTCCGATTTCCTTACGTATATTTTGCAGTCTATGTCCATACAAATTTTTAACCATGTCACTTCAGGCCCTCGCCAGTTTATGTAGGTATTTATTGGTCAGTGTCAGGTGTTCGTTTATGTAAACAGTTCTAGGGGCAGCTTGAATGCCCACCTCACTCGACTTGATCTTTTTCATCTTCTTGGGCGAAAGAAATTCTTCTTTCTGAGGCGGCTGCAAAATTTCACAAGGAGAGGTGGTGGGAATTCAGGCTTTCTGGAGGGTAGTCTATGACACGCATCGATATCACAATCGGCCACATCGACAGTGAGTGCTTTACCGAGGCCTTTCACTATTGAAAGGGGATTTTCATTCTGAACTTGTGGGAGGCCGTGGATTTGCAAATTATTTCTTCGAACATGTTGTTGCAATTCTTGGTTTTCTGTCTTTAGTTTTACCACCTCTGCTTGTGTTATTTCACGTCCTTTCTCAAAATCATTTACCTTGCGTTTTAACATTGCGATTTCAGACATTGCCATCTTGAAGTCTTCTCTAATTTTTCGAGGAGAATCTTTTACATCGTCGAACGAGTCCACACAAAATGACTCAGCCCTTTGAATCTCGCCCTGCTCCGTTTCTATAGCCTAAAGTTTTGAAAGTCTTTTTTGAATATCTCTAATCACGTGATCTATTTAACTAACGTTAGACACACACTCAGTCTCATTACTAAGACATGCCGTATCGTCACACCTACCACAGTACCATTTTTTCGACTTATCATCATTAAGTCTCCTGAAATCTTTCTTATTGATTTTCACACACACTCTATGATGCCTTCTACGACACTTTCCGTCAAATATTATGTAGTCATCTTCTGATTTTATGCTAGAGTTGCACAAGCCACACACACACGACTGAAGTGGACCGGCCATCTTACCGAAAGTTAAAAGTGAGTTATGTTATGATCCAGGCGAAGACATGATTAGGGGCCCTCATACAAATGTACAGGTGATAATGGTTCGCAGCTTGACAGAGAAATGGAAACAACCCATCTTTTATGATTTTGACAAGGCGGTTGATGCGGACCTATTTCTAACTTTAGTGGATGGAATTGAAAGTACAGGATTTCGAATTAGGCCCTTTATATCAGACATGTGAGCTGCAAACAGGAGGCTCTTACTTCAGCTAGGGATAAGAATCCCTCTTGTGCTTCGCGTAATATTTGGGCTTTTGTGATACTCCACATGCGTTAAAACTGCTGCGGAATCACGTTTTGTATGCGGGGATAAAACTGCCTGGAGGAGAAGAGATCAAGAGGACAGTATTTGAAAAGATTGTGGAAAAACAACGTGATAAATACCTGAAATATACCCAGAAAGTCACACAGAGTCATTTTCTGGTGACAGGCACGGAAAGACAAAATGTCAGAAAAGCAGCAGAATTATTGCCCGGGAAAGTAGGAATAGCGTTATCCCATCTCTTTCTTGAGTATGATTACGTGTCATAGTTTTGTGCGTGTTATAAATGATGGATATGATATTCTGAATTCCTGGGTTCCGTATCATGAAGGAAATAAGTTGAAAGGCGGTTATGGTAATAACCTTGAAGAGCAAGACAAAGCGCTCAGTGATTTGTTTGATGTCTGTTTTTCAGTGCGAGTTATTGGTAAATCTTATTTACTGCCTTTTCGAAAGGGTTTCTTAATCACTATTCGTAGTTTACAAGGACTTTACAAAGATCTGGCCCTTGAAGGATATTCCTATATTTTGGCAGCAAGATGTAATCAAGACATTATTGAAAACTATTTCTCACAGCTTCGATAGCTCGGAAGATTTTATGTAGCTCGGAAGATTTTATGACCACCCAGTTCCGACAGCTGTGATACAAAGAGTGAAACCATTGCTTTTCAGCCTCAATGTTTCCGAGGTGATAAGAAGATCTATCAGTTCTCTAGAGGATTGTGAAACATTAAGTGCAAATGTTTTATCACATGCTACTGATGAAGTCGGTCAAAACTCAGATATCGTGTGTCAGGAGGAAGAGTCTAAGGACTGTGTTGAGCCCACATCAACATATTCTTTACCGGAGGATGAACGAGAGTTCGTTAACGCCCTTGAAGACTTAGTGGAACAGCTCGAGGACAGTCGCAAAACCAAGGATCGTGATGATCTGCTTGAAGATCTACATAGCTTTTAGGGTAAAGAAGAAGAATCTCGACGTAGAAAGGGACTACGGAGAGAAAACAGGTCTACTTACAACAAGGGGTGGAAGCTGGATTTCAAAGAGGTCTAGGGGCAGTTTGATGCTGCCTACAGTGAGGTGGTACAACACGGTAGTGCAGTGGAGAAAGAGTTCGATTTTACCATGGAAAAGGACTGAAAAGGGCTCTAACATCATCAGAAACCTTACGGATATCCTTAAGAAAAAATTTCCCGAAATTCATGAATTTGCAGCGAGTTGCTTCATGATCACTTAGAAAGAAGAAAACAAAGAAATTGAAGAAATTACACTGATGCTATAGATAAATGCGTTAGATAATGTTTTTAAAATATTAGCATTATTTTTTGTGTATAACGCCCCTGTTTATTTTTTATGAAACGTAGTTTAACTATGCTGTCTTTGAAACCAGTGCTGACAGTGTTAACACAGTCTAATTCATTTGAATGGACTATTATAATGTTAACGTGGAATTTGTCAGTTTTTGTCTCCCGAAGAAGAACATTTACTATTTATGTTGCGTATAGTGTATAAAGTTACCTAACATATTGCTGTTTGTGTTGTTGATAGTGTACAGTATGTACTTTTCTAATATATTTTAATAAATTCTATGCAACAATGGACGTATATCTTGCGGTCATCAAGCTTTATAGGTGTTAGAAACATGAACATTTATAGAATGGCCATTCCA
Organism: Anabrus simplex; assembly: GCF_040414725.1. Classification (NCBI taxonomy): domain Eukaryota; kingdom Metazoa; phylum Arthropoda; class Insecta; order Orthoptera; family Tettigoniidae; genus Anabrus; species Anabrus simplex. The sequence continues at coordinate 290,122,917 of NC_090271.1, forward strand.
CTGCGGTCGCAGTCTTAACATTGCTATAGCCTTTTAAACAGACCTTTTAAATATTTCAGAAACTCTACATGATTCATGTTGTATTTGCCCTCATATTATTATTAGTCTAATGTAATAGTGGGATATACCTTTTCTGACGTGAGATTAAAATATCAATAACGTTCTCTCATCTCTTAACTTGGGACTAAAAGCAGATTCGCTTAGATCCATGTATTATCTCACACAGAGGTCAAGGCGACGACGGTTCACTATGACGTCACCGACGGTCAAGCGTGGAGGGGAGACCTGCGCATGATCCCTTCCTCTTACTCGAACTACCTTGGCGCACAAGAATTTTTATAAACTCCATACAGAATCGACATCCGTTCCGTTATTTGGGTCAGTTCGTCAGAATACCAGTTAAATTTTTTATTCCTAACGGTGCGCACATTATTGATCTTTACCATGGGTGAGCAAGAATGCCACAATTCAACATAAGTTTTAAAGAACGTTTCAATAGCAATTTCAGCCTTCGTTTTGTCAGTTTGATATTTGTATAAACAATTCCAGTTTATTTTCTTCAATCTTTCCCTGAATAAGTTAATGTAACAATCTCTCTGAGTTCTTACCCTTGAACTGTCAGGCTCCCTATTTGTTCTTTTGTCTGTGAAAGACAAATTCTTCCGGCAAAAACGTACCAGTGCATGCATTATTGAGTGTGGGTGTTTTGTTTGTTCAGGTTAAATGTAACGATCTTAAAAGGATAAAAAAATATCCTTGCAGACTGTTCGTCTGATTTTGCGATTTCTATATTAAAATCACCACAGACAACTATTTTAGTATTACATTTTAACATTGTATTCATAACTATTTCAAAATTCTCAAGAAATATTTTAACATTGCCGTTTGGAGATCTACACAAACTAACAATTATTAGATTCTGATGTATTATTTTAACACAACTGAACTCTTCGTCTAATTCTGTACAGTATTGTCCTAAGTCAACCTTAACAAATTTCAAACAGTCCCTAACTAAATTTCCAGCATCCCCATTCTTCTTATTACGTCTACACATAATATCTGCCATAATATACCAATTGGGCAGAGAGAATTTAACTTGATCTTCTACGAGCCAATATTTTGACATTCATACCGCATCAATTTTTCCGTTTTACAGAATTGTTCTAGTTATAACACTTTACTTCTGACACATTGAATATTAACCTGCAGAATAGTCAGTAAACTATTGTCAATTTCTGTTTCCTGGACACTATCAGTATCTTGGATGTCATTTTCCACAATAGGCCTACTCGTAGATAGTTTTGTTTCTACAGGTTCATTGATTTTACTGATCTGATAAGAACCTAACCTAGTCTGTCTACATTGCACATTAACACTATTCACCCATAGTCTTAAAAGAACCTAACCTGTATAGACTATCATGTGTATTAATACCGTATCATTCCTCGACTCTAGGATGACAGACCGACCTGTATCGGTCACTTTATCTAGTTTTTTAGAGGAATGAGAGCAGTTACACATTCTACATCTTGAATTGCATTATCGAACTCTATTAAACTATTTGCAACATACCTTTTTCCCAACCTATTTAGGTGCAGACCATGCCAGGTATAAAACCTTCTTCCCAAATTACTTCTATCCTATCTACAAATTTTACATTCTTGAAGTGTCTACATATTTTCGAACGTTCTTCATTAAACCTGTTTACCTCCTTGTTCAGTCACGAGCGAGACAGCGGGAAGTGTGGACATATGAGTGAGCTGAGGAGTGCATGATGGGAGTAACGCACCAGCAATACAGGCTAAAAATTGGACGATTGCATGGTGCAAGGTGGTGTTGGAAGAATGGTGGAGCAGAGAGAGGGAGAGAAATGAGTAGTTCTAAATGACTGTTGGAAATTATGCTGTGTGTGACGTTTATTGCCACGTTGCTCGTGATAGGAGGTATAGAAAATAATCCGGGTCCAAATCAGGGACCATTCGGTTGGGAGAAACTTGAAGAGATCAAGAGAGTGGTGAAGGAATCGAGCAAAGGAGAAGAAAGAAAGGAAATGATGCAGGAACATCGGGCGACCCAAATGAAGGGCTTAAAATGTTTATAAAGAAGAAATTGGAGGGGTAAATGACAAGTTAGTGGAGATAGAAGATGAGGTAGGGAGTTTGAAAAAGGAGGTGTTGGTACTGGAAGAGGAATTGACAGCAATGAAGAGAGAAGTGAGACTAGCGAGGAACGATGCAGCAAGAAAAAATGTGTTTATGTGTGGTGTACCAGAGGAAGCATTAGAATCAAAAGTGGAGTTAGTATTGAAAGTGGTGGACATAGTATCGAATAAAATGATTAACTTCTTGAAGTGGATTTAGATGATATATACAGAGTAAGAAGGAACAATTGACATAGGCCGGTGAAGATAAGACTAATTTCAACCCTAATGGCCGTAGTGACTCAACCTCCCCGAATAAGAGAAATGCAGAAGGAAGCTTGTAGAGAAATCAGGCGTTAAATAAGTTTAAAGTATCTATGGAGAGGGAAAAATGCTTGGGCACACAAAAGGGGAAGGAGGGGTGGGGAGAAAAAAGGGAGGGAAGTGGGGAGGGATGGGGAGGAGCCACAAGGAAGAATTACGAGAAGTAAGGAGGGAAGTAGTGAAACGCAGAAGCATAGAGAGGGAGGGGAGGAAATAAATAATTAGAGATGCTGATAGGTGTGCTTCTTAATAGGAGTTGATGGGGAAGTTAGGAAATAGGGAAATTGTGGATTTAGCGAAATATTTTGAGATAATTGCTCTAGTGGAGACATGGTTAGGGAAAGGGGTTGAAATAGCATGGGACGGTTATAGAGTATTTAACGTGGTAAGGAAAAAATGGGGAAGAGGGGTAGAAACTCAGGGGGCATAATAGTTCTAATAAGAAATGAGGCAGCTGAATGGGTGGAAGTGTCACAGAGTAGGGTAGAGGGTGTAGTATGGCTGAGAGTAAAAATGGGGAAGGGGCATTCGAAAGCAATTTGTCTGGCCCTGCTTTATAACCATCCCAGCGAGTCAGTTTATGCACATAAACATTAATTTCTTTGACGAACTTTTTGAAGAAATAAACACAATTAAAGGGCTGTGTGAAGAAGATGGGATGATTTTATTGGGGCATTGGAGTGTGAGAGTGAGGAATAGAGTACCGGTGTACGGGAAAGAAGTAAAAGCAGGTGGGGGCTGCAAAGAAATGGTAAGGATAATGGGGTAAATAGTTATGGGAAAAGGTTATTAGAGTTATGTGCTATAAAACATTTATTTATTCTAAATGGTGGACAATTGGGGATAGTGTGGGAGATTTGAGGTTTTTTACAAAAAATGGATGGAGCGTAGTGGATATAGGAATCATCTCAGAGATCGCGTTAAGGGGAATAATATGTTTTGAGGTGTTAGAATGTGGGTTAACTGAACATATGCCTATCAAAATAAAATTGAGAATTGTGGTTGCTGGTGAGAACGGCAAGCTGGAGGAAAGTAGGAAGAGATATAGAAAGGGAGGATGGAAGTATGTCTGAGATGATAATGCGAAAGAGAAATTGAGACGGGATTTGAATGAGCAGGGAGAAATATTAAGGGGTAGGAATTGAAAGGGCCGCAGAAGAAAATGACATGGATAGGGTGCTAGAATTAATAGAACTCCCTGTATGGAAGGTGAGGATGAAAGTGAGGAGAAGAGTAGAGGGAATAAAGTACAAAATGAATGGATGGTTTGACGAAGTCTGTAGAAGGAAACGAGAGGTTGTAATGAGAGCCCTTGCGGAGTTTAGGAAGGAGGGGGAGCAAGAAAAAAGAAAGGAATATTGTAAATCGAGAAGGGAATACAAGGAGTTATTGAATGAGAAGAAAACAGGATGGAAGGAGGCGGAAACTGAAAAAAAGATATTGGATGAAGAAGGAATTTGAGAGGATATGGGAGTATATAAACAAGATTAGAAGAACGAAACCGTTGGGGAAGGGGGATAAAATAGGAGGGAACGAATGGGTGAGGCATTTTAAAAGGCTTTTAAAAGGAGAGGGGAATTCGGGTAGATAAATAGACAAGTCATATGTAGGAAGGGAAGACCCAAGGCAGCAGGAGGGGTAAACGGTATTACCAATAGTGTGTGGAAGGTGGTTGGGGCAAATAAACCGATGTTGAGGGGATGGTAAAATTTTTAATAGGTTGCTGGAAACGGGGAAATTACCGAGGGAATGGAGGAAGGGGTTATTATGCCCAATTTATAAAAATGAAGGGGCTAGTAACCATCCTAACAACTATAGAGTAATTACACTTCTAGACGCGTTGTTGAAGGTGTACACAGTGTTTTGGCGAATAGGATAACAAATTGTGCGGAAGAGTATGGGAGGATATCTGAGTTTCAAAATGGATTTCGGAAAGAAAGGAACACAGTCGATAATGTTTGGATTCTGGACACCTTGATTACAAAGAATATGAAGATAGCAAGGCGTAAATTATATGTGGCAGCGATTGACTTAGAAAAAGCCTTCGATACGGTCAGTAGGGAGGCGCTATTTATGAGATTAAAGGAGGTTGGAATGTCGAAGAAAATGAGGGGGGAAATAGAAAAATGTATGAGGATATGTTTGTGATGATTAAATTGCAGGGTGGAAGGATGAGTAAGTGTTTTGAATCGAAGAGCGCGGTGAGACAAGGGTGTAAGCTATCCCCGATATAATTTATAAATAATATTTTAGAGGGCCGAGGAAGAGAGAGATGGCAATTTCCTTGGATAGGAAAAATTGTGGTTCCGGGTTTGCTATTCGCGGATGACCTATTTATTTTGGCTTTGACGGCAAGTGTTTTGCAAAAGGGGTTGGACAAGGTAGTTGAGTATACTAGGAAGTGGTCTCTCAGAGAAAATGTAAGAAAGACTCAGATAATATTTTGTAGGAAAAGAGGTGGGAGAAAGAATGAGTAAATCTGGAGGCTAGAGGAAGAAGAAATTATACCAGGGGAAAAATTTAGTATCTAGGTGTAATAATTAGTAATAATGGTTCTTGTAAAGAACCGTGTTGGAGGGCTAAATTAAAGGGAAGAGGAACGCTTGCGGCAGTGAGCATATTAGAAAAGAAATTTCCAGTAGTTAAATACAAAATGCAGAAAACGGTGTTTAAATCACTGGTAATGTGAAAAATGCTATTTGAGGTGGAATTATGGGGGATGGAGGAGGGCAGGGGTGAACTAAACCAGGTAGTGGCGTAATTTAGTAAGATCATGATGGACCTCCTGAGATGCTCAGCAAATGTCGGTGCCAGATTAGTGTGTAAAGAATCGATGGAGGTTGAAATAGCTAAGGGGGTGTTCAAGTATTGAATTAGATTGGAGGAAGGGAAGGGTGTGTTATTATTACAAGAAGCGTTTAGTTTTCAGAAAAGTATGACGAATGAATGTTACTGGGTGAATAAGTGCGAAAAAAAGGTTACAACAGATTAGATTGGGGGTGTATGGAGATGTTTGGGTGGGAGGTAGAAATAAATGGGTATGGGAAATGATAAAGGGAAGACTACTAGATATAGAAAGACAGAGTGTAATAAGGGAATGTAGAGAGAGTGTGTGTCTCTTTATCAGTATTAAATAAATTGGTGGAAGTAATAAAACCGATAACTGAGTTCCAGGATAGAAGGGAATAGAGAGGTTTGTATTGGTGAGTATTGGGAGTTCCGAGAAACAAGGGATGGGTAGGAAGTGAGAATAAGGATAGATGTGTGTTATGTGGAGAGAGGTGGGCGGATTTACATATTTTCAATCAATGCCTAGCTTTGGAGGAGATAATGATTATACTAAGTAAGAACGAGTGGATAATGTAGGGAAATGCTATAAGATGACATCTTGGTTATGTAGAGAGTGGGAGAAAGGAACGAATATATCGAAGTTCTTAAATGTGGCTAGAGCTAGATTTTGAAGAAACTGAGGGAATAACAGGGATTGTGGTTCATGCTGATAGGGGAAGGGGGAAGCCATTCTCAGAGGTGCCAACCTTTGAAGTGGGTTTTCAGTAATCCCCCTTCATATAAAAAGTATCGCCCACCTTATCGATAATGACATCTCTTTTGCCCTTCACGACAACAATCTGAAGTATTTCATATTACACAGTAAAAATTTGCGCAATACCCGTTAGTTCTGTAAAAAAATATTCTCTGTAGCTTGTTTCGAACCCAGCAGCTGCTTTTCAGCGTGGATTTCCTTGAAGCATCCTTTCCCCGGTGATGGAATCTTCGCCTTCTGAACCATAAGAGATTCCAGTGTAGATATGCTCAATGTAGACCTGAATTCCTTCAGATTTCTTCTATAACATTGAAAAAACCCTTTCTGTGGGAGAGTTACAGTCAGTTACATTTAACACTATAAATACAATATTACCTAAGGTTCTATAAAGGAGACGAGCCCTTTCAATCACAATGAATTTTCAACGCTCAGGGGTAGCAAACGGAAGTGACGATCGAAGAATCGTTACCAACTCACAAGCGCTGAAAAGAGAAGGGTTGAGCAATAACGCTCGAAAGGATGAATTTTCCCCCTTTTCTTTTTCTCCCCGTAGAAATTTGTTTTTGTGACACTGTCGCTTTTTCGTAATATTATCCCCCTTTGACCGTAATGCCGTAATCGTGAGGTGAAAGCCGTAATAATTACGGATAATTCGTAATAGTTGGCACCTCTGCGATTCTGCTCAGAGGAATGGTTATCCGCCCTGAGCAGATGAGGGAAGAGTATCATGGTGACCATGATAGCAGAAGAGGGGGCTGTTGTGTTAAGGAAGGGGGAGAGCACATCGCCCTGAGAAATGGTGATCCGCCCGGGGCAAGTTGTTGGCAAGTAGATTGAGGAGTAGTAGTATGGGAGGGTGTAGTATATTTAAGACATGAGAAATACGAGATTAGATGTGTTTATGAAAAGTGTTTGTAACAAGGCAAATACTGAGAACATTAGGCAGGAGTTGAGAAAAGGGGAGGTTGAGTAGGCTCTGAGGGTAATGTAAATTTAAGAAGTTGGTATATAGTTTAAGTTTATCGTTGACGGCTGAAATGACGCTTAGTTAGAAGCCAGTCAAAAAAAGTTGTGAGAAGACTGAGTGAAGTAATTGACTTAGAATGGAAAACTGTTTGTCTGTAAGTGCTGTGTGGGAAAAATTGAATTGTTCAGGTGTATATGAATGAGGATGGAGGATAAAGAAGGTGTATGTAATAGTAATTAAGGTACATTAAGTGGGACTGTAGGAGAAAATGTTGGCAGTTTGGAAACTGTGAAAGTATGTAATAGTGTCTTTAAAAAGTAAATTGCCTTATGTGCGTTGATGAGGGATGTAAAATGATTGATAGTTGATGTTTAAGTCTTAAGTTTAATAATATGGATAGAACTGGAAAACGTCTGAGTGAACAAACTGTTTGGATAATATAACGGTTTGATTAGTGTAAGTGTGGTGCTGTAGATTGAAAAGACTAAGTGAACGTATTGACTTGGAATAGTAAACTGTTTGTATATGTGTACGTGCGGTGTGATAGAATGAGGGTTTCTGTTTAGGAGTATAGGTGTTGAGGAAGTGATGTAAGTGAACGTGTATGGAATAGAAAATTATGAGAGTTGGAAGTTGGTAATGTAGTACAGTAGAAAGTGTTGGTAAAATGAAAGTTGTGAATGTATGTGCTGGAGAGTTAAAAAAGATAAACTGTTATATTAATGTGAGATGTAGCTCGTGGGAAGAGCGCGAGATAGGAGAGCGTGACGTATCAATGGAAGAGGAAGGGGTGGGAACCTGACCCATTCCAAGGAAGTTAGGCTTAAGCATGTCTGCACGTGAAGAAAAAGGAGAGGGAAGGAAGTGCACTGACAATGAATCAGTGTAGGCGAGACGTACTGCAACCATACCACCCACGCCATTGCCCCATAGAACCATACGACAGCATCATTGTCCCTTTAATTTCGGGCTACCGCCATATAGCACCATACGCCAAGGCGTTCAATGGTATAGGACCTTTTGAGTCTATAGTCAAAAGCCACCTCATCTAGAAAGCGAAGAAAAATAAACTTCAAAGTGATGGGTGAACAAAAGCTCTTTCGACCGTGCAAGGATCAACTGCACTCGTCCGTTCTAAAGAATCAAACCAACGGCCTTCCAGGGCCACGGTGCGTTCGCGGCAAAAGATCTAAATATAACACTAAACTAACTTAAAGGCACAAATTAACGGAGGGAAATTTAGGATGCAATCTTTTCCCGGAAAAATGACAAGCATAGAAAAGTTTAAAAACATATTTAATATCCTTTGATAAAATCACGATTAATTGAAATCAACCCTGAATAATTCTACAATAATAAGAACAAAATATATACAATGTCCGGTGGACTAAATATGAATTCGGAGATGTCAATGTTATCATCAAGACTATTTTTATAATTCATATTTTATCAGTTGAAATACTGTAGTTAATCGTCCCATTCCCCCTTTTGACATGATAATAAGTACCATCATTATTGGTAAAAAATACACTGACTGACAGAGCAAATGCAACACCAAGAAGGAGTGGTCAGAACTTTATGCCAATTGCAAGGTAGACTGACGTCACTGAGGTATGCTCTTGATGTGAAATGCGCCGCTGTGCTGCGCACGTAGCGAACGATAAATGGGACACGGCGTTGGCGAATGGCCCACTTCGTACCGTGATTTCTCAGCCGACAGTCATTGTAGAACGTGTTGTCGTGTGCCACAGGACACGTGTATAGCTAAGAATGCCAGGCCGCCGTCAACGGAGGCATTTCCAGCAGACAGACGACTTTACGAGGGGTATGGTGATCGGGCTGAGAAGGGCAGGTTGGTCGCTTCGTCAAATCGCAGCCGATACCCATAGGGATGTGTCCACGGTGCAGCGCCTGTGGCGAAGATGGTTGGCGCAGGGACATGTGGCACGTGCGAGGGTTCCAGGCGCAGCCCGAGTGACGTCAGCACGCGAGGATCGGCGCATCCGCCGCCAAGCGGTGGCAGCCCCGCACGCCACGTCAACCGCCATTCTTCAGCATGTGCAAGACACCAATACACCCTGGCTGTTCCAATATCGACCAGAACAATTTCCCGTCGATTGGTTGAAGGAGGCCTGCACTCCCGGCGTCCGCTCACAAGACTACCATTGACTCCACAGCATAGACGTGCACGCCTGGCATGGTGCCGGGCTAGAGCGACTTGGATGAGGGAATGGCGGAACGTCGTGTTCTCCGATGAGTCACGCTTCTGTTCTGTCAGTGATAGTCACCGCAAACGAGTGTGGCGTCGGCGTGGAGAAAGGTCAAATCCGGCAGTAACTGTGGAGCGCCCTACCGCTAGACAACGCGGCATCATGGTTTGGGGCGCTATTGCGTATGATTCCACGTCACCTCTAGTGCGTATTCAAGGCATGTTAAATGCCCACCGCTACGTGCAGCATGTGCTGCGGCCGGTGGCACTCCCGTACCTTCAGGGGCTGCCCAATGCTCTGTTTCAGCAGGATAATGCCCGCCCACACACTGCTCGCATCTCCCAACAGGCTCTACGAGGTGTACAGATGCTTCCGTGGCCAGCGTACTCTCCGGATCTCTCACCAATCGAACACGTGTGGGATCTCATTGGACGCCGTTTGCAAACTCTGCCCCAGCCTCGTACGGACGACCAACTGTGGCAAATGGTTGACAGAGAATGGAGAACCATCCCTCAGGACACCATCCGCACTCTTATTGACTCGGTACCTCGACGTGTTTCTGCGTGCATCGCCGCTCGCGGTGGTCCTACATCCTACTGAGTCGATGCCGTGCGCATTGTGTAACCTGCATATCGGTTTGAAATAAACATCAATTATTCGTCCGTGCCGTCTCTGTTTTTCCCCAACTTTCATCCCTTTCGAACCACTCCTTCTTGGTGTTGCATTTGCTCTGTCAGTCAGTGTATTAAGAACAGAAATATTCTTGTAAATTCGACGGTTCTCATTACAAGCTTTCTTCACTATTAGAAGAAACATATTATCAATGCGAAAATTGGAGACAACTTGGAGTGGTCGCCTAACTAATTTATTATACTACTAATTTAATAACAAAAGAATAAGCTAAAACTAGTGGGCAAAATAAAATAAAAATAAAATTAGACAAATGTCGGGTTCAGAAATCGAACCCACATCGCAATGAATGACGAGACAGAACCCGTTTTGGAATTCATACAAAAAACATTAATCAGAACTCAAGAGCATATTCAAAAATTTTGTACACATATTTTAAAACAAAGTATAAGCAATTTGTGCGTGCAACTGGTTGTACAACACAAAAAATAAAATTGTATGTGACAAAACATCCATGGTCTGCCTTGGAGTTCGAACTGATAGCCTCCAGGATGCCATCGACAAACGGGTCTATAAAGTTCATCATATCATACAATACTGACGTCCCAGTTATTTAATTTCTGTACAAAAATAAACATGAACGAGTTAAAAAGAAATCCTTTTAATGTAATCGGTTTCATGTGAAACCCTAAGTATTCAGTCTTAGTGGACAGGCTTGAACAATAACATTGACTGTAACCCTACTTACAACAGACTGCTAGTGCACCGTCTTCTAAAATAATAAATCATACAAGGCTGAACCACTCCTAATAATGGGTGGCCGCAGATTATTCTTGTCAACAAACTCAAGGCGCGACGACCCGTGTCCCTAAAAATACATCACGGTAAATAATATCATTTCAACTGATATCCTCTTATCATATTCCATAGCTCCACTGGCTTATTAATTCTCTGCATGCTTACAATATTGTTTAATTCAATATCAAGCCAATATTCATCTTTTCAATTTCACATCCGTGGACTTAGAATGTCCTGGTTCACATCCGTCCGACTACATAGAATATTTCAGCCTATGTTTTCCTACAGTATGAACTCAAACAAAAATCAAATATGAATTTAAACGTATTCATAATATACAGAATTTCTAATATTAAAGAAAAGCTAATACTTGACATAAAAGGAAAACTTTGTCTAAAAAATGAGAGGTCGTTCGTTCGTGTCCAGGCTTGTCACAACTTGCACAAATAATTAATACAGCCATCTACATATCCTATTCATGCAAAATTACGTTAAAACAAGAGTGCCTTCCTATCCCCATGATCATTATGCCAACAGTAGCATTTTGAAGACACTGTCACCATGCATTACCAAAATAGGTTGAATATTCCATAAGATAAAAATATATATATATCACGGTTTGAAATAATCAACAATACAAATCTATATTTGCCCTCCTAATCTAATGCACTCTCAGACTTACTGATATTTCATCGTCAAATCTCGTACATTCATTATATTAAAATTATATTTTATAGGCCAAAATTTTAGCCCATATAATAGAAATTCGATTCCCATCTCGATGAATATATTTTAAACAATATGAAGACCACTTACAAGTCTCTCTCTAATTCAAGTATACATGCAATTTACATTACTAACCTAAGTTATGTGATCTACATGTTACATAACTGTGTATTTATTTGGATAATATATAGATTTTCGGTACTTATCATCATATCGAGAAATCCATGGTGCGGGCCCAGGAATTGCCCTTATCGTCGATTAGCCCTTCATGGCGCTGACGTGGATCACAGGTTCGAATCCTCTTCTATTCCTGATGAGCACGTTCATAATCCCAGGATCCTCAACTTCACTGTAACAAGTCTAATGACGTTGAAATAAGTTGCGTCCCCCAAAAACACATTTTTTTAAAAACTGTAACACCGTTCTCGCGGTCACGTTATTTAAATACTTTCTATACTATCACTTGGACAAGTTTTTTCACACCGCGTATTTGCAGAATGTATATTATCACTCCCGAATACAGGTAAGGCCAGAACACCAGTGGACCGTGTGTATGCCTTCAATCTTTCGCGTCAAGTTGATATTGTCTCAACATGGCTGACCCTTATGTAATATTACCCCTACTCGAACAATAGACGGTGGTCAGACCCCACCACATTTTTGTAAATCAGTGGTTTTTCGGGTTGTGTGACATCGGCAATGTGCTCAAATGTGTGACTCAGACTTTTAAGTAATCTAGTTATGTGCGGAAAACGCATGGATCGGCGGTTTATTTAAAATTTATTGTCAAAATGATGCCTTTAAGGGGATTTCCATCCAGATTCTGCGTACTTAGTTGGCGAGGGGACGCTACTGGTGCTTATATAATCCAATGGTAACGTAATTTTCCGTAAGTTATATATTTATAAACAACTCGAATTTTGGCAGAGGTCTATTTTGAAAACATATGACATGCAGAGGTTTCCCTTACTAATTATTATGCATATCTCAAAATCTTACAATACAAATCAAGCTTGCACGTTGGCATTGCCGTGTTTCACCCATTTTCCTTTTTATTTTTCATAGCTCGCTCTCTTTCTGGGATTCCTCCAGCTATGATGGTCTCGTGTTTACACCGAGTTGGAGGTGTTGTGCAAACAGATGCACCCTAATGAAACTTTCTGTAATATGGACAAGGGAGCTTGACAAAAGTTTTCACCGCCTAAAATAATTATTAAATAAATATGTATATGACAGATACGGTCACAGTACACATCGGAAGAGTGTGGCAGGCCGCGTGTTGGGTCTAGTTTCCGCCACAGGTGGCTTACCACACAAGATAGGGAAGGAACACATTGTTATCAAGTGTTGGTGAGATATGATATACGTTCTCACGTGGCGAGGCTGGTGGCTGCGTCATCGGGATGTTAGGCTTGTGTTCCATATCGGGGCTGACGCAGCGATCAGTCTGCTAATATTTAGATGGTGGGTAGGAGTAGGTGGTTAGGGTAGTATGTAGTGCGGTGGCATCCTGCATGTGTGCTGACTATCCGCGCACGTGTGGGATGATACTGAGTAGATGTAGAGGTAGTTAATTTAGTTAAGGAGTTTTAAGAGAGATGTAGTGCATATTTTTTGTTTCGTTCTGTCTTTATTACCTGTAAACAGATGGTGTATACTAGGGTGGGCAATAAACATATGTATGTATGTATGTATGTATGTATGTATGTATGTATGTATGTATGTATGTATGTATGTATGTATGTATGTATGTATGTATGTATGTATGTATGTATGTATGTATGTATGTATGTATGTATGTATTGCACCCATAAGCGAATGTGCGTAATTAATGCATAAATTAAATGTTCAATTTTTCGCATATGAGAATACAGCAGTAGGCTGGGAAAAGATTGCAGTCCAACAAAGCAACTGCCAGGCGCCGTTCAGACTGGAAAATAAATCCACAGAATACGTTTTAAGGCACGGACAGGATGTAGCTAGCCTGAGTGGTACGTCCAATTAGGTTTTATGATGCCGACGGGAAGTGAAATTTTCTATCCAGTTCCCACGTGAATCCACACGTTGGAATGCACTTCGCCCAGAAGAGTGAGTGAGACACGAATAATACCCGTCATCCCTTAGCAGAAAATGGAAGAACCCAAACTACCAAGAGCGCGAACGTCTCGGCCAATCACAAAATTGCAGATTTTAATGGCTTGTCATAGCGGGAATCTACAGCTAGTATTTCGCAATTTGGTTACCGAAGTAGCTGTGGAATATTGTGTCCTGACTTCCAAGTAATATTTAAGGATTTATCAGTGCAAGTGTGTGGTTAATCAGTGGCTAAATAAGAAATTTTCAACTTTACATGGAAGAGTGGAATCGCCCAGGAAGTGAACCATCATGGCGAGAAGACGCCATGCTCTGACAGAAAATAGAGTCAGTGAAGCGCGCCGTCGTATGAATTAACCTGTGATCGTTTCTCATAGCGCAATGTAACACGTAAATCGGACCAAAATTAGGAATGTTTTGAACATATTTCCTAGAACTTTAACCTACGGACGTATGATAAATCGGCCCCAAGTGCAAGATTATTACGCCACATCCCTTCCACTGAACTATTTTCGAAGTGGGGGGAGGACTGTTTACAAAAACGGAGACACCAGCGTGGTCAACCTCAGTCTCGTAGAGAACCTCAGTCTCGTAGAGAACCTCAGTCTCAGTCACAGTCTCGTGGTAAACTTAAATCTCGTCGGAATTCTCAGTCTTGTGAAAATTCGCAGTCTTGTAAGAATCTTCATTGTCTTATACAGTAGTTGACATCCGAGTGAGTAATGTATTTATTTGTGAGAGTAATATCTTAGCCGAAAATGAACACTTTGACAAATATTTATTCAACTTTAGATTATGCAGATATAATCAGGCAATTAAATTAACAAATGACAATGGTAGTTATATTCTCAACACTTGCCATGAATGAACTTAAGGTGCTAGGACCGAGGTGAACATTGAATCTCGTCGTAACACGTAGCTGCATCACATTTCCGTATTTCACGTGTAGCTTGTATATTTCGTGGAAAAATCATATGTTGGAGAACGATTATTATAAAATTCTCCACATCATTGGGAACATTACATGTAATTTTTCCACACTCTCATAGAACTATTATTGCAAGTGAGATATTTGGGAGCAGAATTAGTCCAGCCAGTTACAGGGAGAAAAACTTTGTTTTCATACTTGGAATGCTGCCGTAGTAAGACCTTGAGTCCATTGTCATGGTCAGAGAAGGTGAATAACCAATAATCCTTTACACAAACAATCTGAGAGGGGTGAGAGAGAGGCAACAGCAGGCAGGTAGCGGAATCCAGACTTTCGACTTCACGTCAGGTGATCAATGCAGTGTCATTGAATATTCTTCGTAGGAGTGTTAAAATGCGAGTGTTAATATAAATATGGACGTGTGCAACGATATTGTAAAAATGCATCAAGTTTGCGTGTGTGACCTCTTGGATAACATCAGCCTGAAAATGAAATACTAATTCAACATGACGGGGTCCGGAGGATGATCTGACCTGCCTCCAGCGCAAATAAGGTAAATGAGCAAATATAAACATGTAAACAAGTAAGGCTATGAACAGTCGATGATCAAAAAGGTAGTTTAGAAGTTTAGATAGGACTGTAAATAATTCACGGATCGGATAGTAATTATAAAATTAGGATTATAACAATAATAATAATAATAATAATAATAATAATAATTACTAAGTGTTAGCGTGTGTTACTTGCGCAGTTTTCTTTTAATGTAAGTCATTTTGAAATGTGAGATTCCTATTTTACTAAAAAATTATACATACGGTGTAGTGCAGATTTTTAAAGTGATGATAATAATAATAGTTGTGGTAATAAGCGGTATTTTTGTTGACCTTTTGATTTTGCGGATGCTGCCATGTTAGTTTAAATGTTTATTTTGCTATTAGCGTATTAGGTTTATTATTTCATGTTCTGTAATCATTATTCAGATGACCGTTTCCGGTAGCTTTGTATTTCGCGACGATGGTTGATACGCGAAGATTTACACAGTTCGATAGCCGTGTTTTTGAGAGGCAGTCTCGTTATTTCAGTTATTTAATTAGTGACAGGAAGCCATTGATAAGTTAGCTCTGATATTTCATAAGATGTGAAACGGTGGATGATCAAAGTAACGAGCAAAGTAATAGCAATATCCCTGATGTTCTGTGGTGAGAAATGGAAATGTGATATTTGGACCAAGTTATTAATAGTGTCGTATAAATGGATGCGTGAACGACACAGTTATTTTGCCCGCCGGATACGAGCGAGGCCGTATTATGAGTTACTACGTCGAGAATATTGATGAATAAATAGAATTGAGAGATGAATTATTTAACCGAGAGTGTTAAATATATGACGACATGTGTTATGGTTGTAGGCGGAAAGCCTGTAGTGCTTCAAATAGTTTCCAGGGAAAATAAATGCTCGGAAAATATGCAATCGAGAGCCCGAGATAGTTGTGAACAGAGCGACTGATCAATGCGTGTTTCGACAGTCAAGTCTAATCATTGATGACATGCAATGCGAATAATTATTGTCTGTAAAGGTTGAATAAGGTCATGTCCAGACATTTTAGTCTGAGGTTAGAAGGTTGCCATCAAATTCACATAAATTTTGCTACTTGGATCAGGGTAACATTTTATCCTTCTTCATTGCGCATATTTATTTTTTAAATTTTATTTGGCAGCGATTTTTGAGATCTCGATTTTTATTGTGATATCATTTCTTTGTATATATTTTGTCACCGTATTATTTTAAATCTGATACGTGAATTGTGTTTGATTTAATGTCTGTAAATATAATAGAATAGGCGTAGTCAGATTATTTTAATTTCAGTATTTCTTAGGAGCAGTGCTTCTCCATTGACATGTTCATTTATGTAAATAAGATTTCATGTGTTAGAGTAAAAGATCATCGATTAGTTCATAGTCAAAAATATAGTAGTGGGATGCTCATATAAAAGGCAGTCAGTAATCACCAAGTCTTAGAAATCCACTACATTTCATTTAGGCAAATGAAGCGATCTTTAATAAGTAGTTGTATCACAAGTGCCGTAAATGAATGACATAAATTAGATGGGATCTGCCTCCATCTAGAGTTGGTACCACACAAATATGCGTGCACAATGAAAATGCAGACAGCGGCAAACTAGGTAAAGTTAATGATGTAAAGGGATCTCTTTCATTTCAGATGTAAACCTGAGGCACTTGGCCTAATTAATTTAAGTAATTTTAAGAGTCCAGACTATCACAGTCCAGTAAATAAGGTTTAACAAATTAAATGAGTGGTGGTAGCACTCAGGTGTTCAGTTCAGTAAAAATTTCCTTGTTTTCAGCCACAAGCAGTTTAAACATGTGGCAAAGATTATATAACAGAAATTACGATGTTCATGGTTGTTTTCCTTTTCTCTCTTTTCGTTATTATTAACATGGTCAGTGTATTTTGTTATTATTTTAGAGTGGGTGCTTCCCAAATGAATTTAAACATGAGTTAATTATTTGACAGACACCTTAACGTCAATGTTAATTGGATGGATTAATAAATCAATTACTTAATTACTGAATTTATTGTGAGATGACATTTTTAAGGTATTATAAATCATTCATTCAAATGAGACTATATTTCTGACCAGTGTTTAAATGTGGTCACGTCATCGTCATGGAGACAGTGGTTCGATGTAATTCAGAACACTAAAATTTAATCGACATGCAGTTGAGAATTTATTAAGGCAGATAATTAATTTATTGTAATGCAGATCTTTCAATTGTTTTAAATCTGAATTTCATTTCACATCATTTTATTATACACCAGTTTACTTTCATAATTTCACTTCGCAAAATTTTTGTTGAATAAACCGTTTTATTTATTTCAATTTTAATTCAGTCGTTGGGTACCGTTATTTAATAGTTTGTTTACCTTTAACCCATCTTTCATTTCCTCATCCCCGATCGACGTGTGGCCCATCAACCCGAGGGATCGAAGGACGCACCACCCTTGAGGAAGAAGAGTCTACATGCGGCGGTGGGTATTTTTTAAATGTCATTATTTTCAGGAGCAGCCGGCGCACGTATCAAGAAAGAAGACCACCGCATTTGGGTGCCTTTAAAAAGGGCACAGTATGTATGTATGTATATATGTATGTATGTATGTATGTATGTATGTATGTATGTATGTATGTATGTATGTATGTATGTATGTATGTATGTATGTATGTATGTATGTATGTATGTATGTATGTATGTATGTATGTATGTATGTATGTATGTATGTATGTATGTATGTATGTATGTATGTATGTATGTATGTATTGCGCCGTTCCCGCGTCCAGGTCGAGTCACAAAAGGATCCAAAACTAGCTCAATTTTATCACCATGCATCAAATCAATATCGATTTGGGGTCGTACGTTTCGGAAGTATGGTCATCGAATGAGACAACCGGATAAATCTATATCACATAAGCTCGTTGGACGTCTCCATCTCGCAAATGAATTCATGTTCTTTCATAAATGTCTATCATTCTTAACCTAGAGATACTAATAAGTAGTTATCTAACCTATGGTACCATTAAAAATTATCTAACATCTCTTTATTAAACTGAAAGGTTTAGAAAATTGAGCGAAAAGTGGATACCCTATAGAAAATTTGGCTTTCTCTCCACCTATCTAATTAATCTGTATGCAATATTTAAAGGCTTTTGATATCAAAGAAAATGTTATAATTCTTTGCTATATACATTATTTCTGTTGAATATAGAAAATTATTCAGAGATGCTCACTATTTATAACAAATTATTAAATTAAAATCACGTTTGTTACTACTTCTTTGCTTATACACAACATAAATCCTTAACTTCTACCCCTAATTTTTATACAATACATTGCAGCTTTATTCACAAGTTTAAAGTTTGTTTTGCCTGCATCTATCTGTCAACATTTCATAATTACAATTATATCACGTTTATTAACCTTTCGTATAAGGAAAGCATTCGTTTTCTCATTCATTTCTATCGAGTATTTCAAGTTTAAAGTCTCGTATGTCCATATGCACAAGGAAGAAAAGAAAAAGATAAGTCATTGAAACATTACTTCACTTTCAAATAATCAAAGTCACCATTACTGATCAAGTTATTCATCAAAAATATATATAAATACCCGAAATTAATTTAAGTGCCAATCATATTTACCATATGTGATATATCAGCATGTCACCATTAACTCCTGACGTTTTATTTAATGTTATTTCTGGAAATTCTGTGGTCTGTCATCTAAGAAGATTTTAATAACCAATGTTGTTGTCATCCAATTACGGAGAACCTCTTCAGTGGTACCAATTAATATGAGCAAGCAAGCCTCCTAACTCTTTGTATTTGAATATACATGTTTGTGGTTAAGAATTCAGGATAATATCGGGTAATTTCACTTTCATTTCCCTGTATGGACTCGTTTTCGATGATCTACAGGTATCTAACCGACATATGCAAGTTACATGGATCGTATTTAGTGCTATATATGGAATACGTTATGGAATCTAAGACATTTACTCTTAACCTTATATCGCGTCAACTAACTTAATATCATCAATAAATATATCCATCTCTTCCATCTCGACGAAAAAATAATCATCACCGTCATTATTATTCTTATTACTCAACCATTCTCATGTATATATCATCTGCTTCACATTTCTCATATTATATCTCATTCTTCATTTCAATAACCGCAATCATCTATCTTAACTTGACGCATATGACTTCATAATTATTATTCATCCACTTATATACTCCATTTCCTTCTCAATTTTCTTCAGATTCCTCTCATATTCTTCATATGTCTTCCTATGATCTCAATAAAACCTGTATATGGCATTACATTATCACCATTTTGTAGTATAATATCCGAATATATCATAACACTAACCACAATGTCGTACCATATCAACAGCTGAAGTAAATTAACCTTTCTACTCAATATAGACAGCATCACGAACGCATAGCCTGGTTATCACTGATTAAATACATCCTAACCCAAAGGATTTGTCATTACAGTTAGATGATTAGATGATTGATTGATTGATTGATTGATTGATTGATTGATTGATTGATTGATTGATTGATTGATTGATTGATTGATTGATTGATTGATTGATTGATTGATTGATTGATTGATTGATTGATTGATTGATTGATTGATTGATTGATTGATTGATTGATTGATTGATTGATTGATTGATTGATTGATTGATTGATTGATTGATTGATTGATTGATTGATTGATTGATTGATTGATTGATTGATTGATTGATTGATTGATTGATTGATTGATTGATTGATTGATTGATTGATTGATTGATACCTATCATCCTCCTATGTTGTTAAATCAGTGCTTTTCCACACGTACCATCACTTTTCTTGAATATAAATCTATGACAAAACTGCACATATATATATTACATACAATTAGAAAATGGCACTTTACAAAAAACATGTTATTTACATTACTTACGGTAATGTTATTTCAATTAAACTTATCTTTTCTTCCCTGTATTCCCTCGCTGGTGTGTCCAAATGCTTAGGACATCTTGTCAAATACGACTGTTACATCGTGCTGGTCTCTGGGAAGCATATGGGTAGGTCTCTCCTCCTTCTCCGTCATCTAGGAATAGGTTTGCCGGCTTCAGGTTACCATCTCGAGACAGCCTGCCTCGGTCTTCTTAGTACAGGATGCTGGTCATTTCTAGCGCAGTTAGGACAGATATACAAATTAACATGATCAGTTTCGTCATCTTAGTATTCAAAGCCTTCTATGATTCATAAATATATTAAGAATAATGCTTCTTTCAATTGAATTTAGCTTAAGTCCTGCAGACTACTAATATGGCTATAAAGAATTCAATTATAATCTGATTTAATTTCCTATAGTTATTCTTAAGCGCTGTAGTATTTCTTATCTTCTTGCGAGTAATTATGATGCTGTATGCATCTTTCGCGTCGTATCTCGTGATGTAGCTGGTTACGTAACGATTCTGACAAGTCGTTCTAATTCTTCACCTTATTAATACGCGAGTATGCAATATTTCCATAGTCTCGCTCAATTCTCTTGACGTTATTTCTGTTTCCTTTTCAATTTAAGCCTTCTTCTATGAACCTCGTCTCCTTCACGTGCTAATACGTTGTAACGACCTGCTCGAGATGTTCTTTCCGGAATGATTTTTGTAATAATAAATTTGTAACAATCAATAATCGAATCACGAGGTTACCGGTGTACGTGAACAGTGAGTATGTAAGTAGACTGATGTAATAGCTTAAATAAATGATGTTTAATCAGAAAACCAGTGGGATACTGTACATCTCGTGTAGCCTATACAAAATATAACGATTTTAAAAAGGCCTCTGCTGATAGAAAAATACATTTTCAAAGATGACCGAGTTAGTTGGCCGTGCGTTTAGGGTCGTGTAGCTATAAGCTTGCATTCGGGGAATGGTGGGTTCGAATCCTACCGTCGGCGGCCGTTAAAATGGTTTTCGGTGGTTTCCCAATTTCACACCAGACACATGCTTGTGCTGTACCTTAATTAAGACCACGGCCGCTCCTTCCCACTTCTAGCCCTTTCCTATCTCTTCTATTATCTTTGTCACCGTAAGACCTATCTGTGTTGGTGCGATGTAAAGCAAATTATTTGATTTATATTTAATATGTGGGCTACTTATTGTGGACACAGGTATTTTTATATGCAATTCTCTCTCTCTCTCTCTCTCTCTCTCTCTATATATATATATATATATATATACAGTATATGTGAGTTGTGACTTTCAGAGAACTGTGGAAAACCATTAGATAGAGTATAACATTTGAGTTATGTCAATTATTATTATTATTATTATTATTATTATTATTATTATTATTATTATTATCTAAGTAAGTTTTGTACTGTAATAAAATAAGCAAGTGTAGTACTCAATCTGAAAGTTAGATGACGCATAGGAAAGCAGTTCATAGAATGATGAACAGATGGCAGCAGCAAGCATTGAATGTTCTTGCTGCTGTCTTATCAGTTCATACTACACAGATGCAATAGAATCGATGACTCTAATGAGCCGGGAATCGGCTCACTGTATTGATTCAGTAATGTGAACGGAATAAAATGAATCGATTCATTAAAATGAATCGAATATCCCGTCACTAATCTGTACTGCCTATATATAAGACTTTTTACAATTACCTCTCAAGTGACATTTTAGCTGAGTGACAATGCTAAAAAGAGTATGGACTGAAGAGACTGGTGGTTCAAGTCGACCCGTCGCCAGGAATTTATAACCGGTAAGTTCAGTTCACGTAAGGTGCAATATATATATATGGTGTAAATAAATGTAAGACAAAAGAAGTTTAAATTAATTCCAAGTTTGGTGATTACTGCGTTATGATTTAAAAGAAATGCATACGTATTTTAATAGGCGTACAATGTTTACATGATGTATTGGTGTCACAGTGCTGTCTCCCTCTCTCTCTCTCCCCCACTCGCCGCTCCTCCTCGCATTGCGCCACAGGAGTTCTAGATAATTTCACTCCGCTTGGACACTGATCCCCACCTGCACATCTATACCGCCCTATAACTCGTAGATACACAATTCCCACAATTTTCAAATGTAACTTCGTTATATCTGAAAGGACAGGGCAATCAGAAATGTATTATTTCCCAGCAAAGTTATAACATTCTTAATCTCATGGAATGGATCTTACAATGGTACAGCTAACTCCTCGGCTTCTCCTCTTCTTTCTTCTTCTTCTTCTTCTTCTTCATCTTCCTCTTCCTGCAAGAATTTTAAGTTTTAGTATGAAGTTATTTCTTCTAAAAAAAAGTATTCCTTAAATATATGAGATCACCCCACTTCAAGGATAGGCCTACTAATTGATAAAAAATGTGATTTCTGTTGAATGATACAAAAAGATGTCTGATTTAAGTGAAACCAACTACTATGTAGCAAAGTCACCTGATGATGAAGTCAATGAATTACTACTTACACTACTTTATCCTAACATCTCTCATGAATGTATTTACATTAGTAGGCCTATATCTGGATTAGGAGTCCACGATCACTTGCATTAAAGATATAAGTATAAACACCCATTTAAATACCTTAGAACAAATGTAATTGCTGCGAACACTGAACCTATATCAGGCAGTAAGAAATAAGAAGCTTGGAAGGTGTTCAACAGTCAGGTATCAAGCACTGATTCAGGTGGAGATTGTCGAATGCAGAATAAACATAATAAATAGGCCTACAATACAAGTAATTTACTGATACAAATATCCAGTAATATTATATGAAAATACACTGGGGAAGTTTTTATTGAAGTACCTCTCTAATGTTAATCATTGGCCTAAATTGAATACCTGCAAGTCTTTTTAATAACCAAGAGATCCCTTAACAGTGGAGAAGTCAAAATCAAAAACCACGTACAGAACCCAATGAGCGGTAAGTTATAATGCCACTTCTGATCTCGTGCCAGTCAATTTCAATCAATCAGTCACCACTGATCTGCACTTAGGACAGTCGCCCAGGTGGAAGATGTAGTTTTAGGGATAGGACTAGTCTTTTCTTAAATAATTGCAAAGAATTTGGAAATGTATTGAATATCTCCCTTGGTAAATTACTCCAATCCCTAACTCCCTTCTTAAAAAAAACAAATATTTGCCCCACTTTTCATCTTCATCATTGTACTGTGATCTTACCTACTTTTAAAATACCACTGAAACGTATTCGTCTACCAATGTAATTCCACACCACCTCTCCACCGACAGCTCGGAACATACCACTTAGTCCAGCAACTCGTCTTCTTTCACCCAATTCATCTTCCTCTTCCTGCAAGAATTTTAAGTTTTCTCAGATATCACCCACAACAAATCGCGCTTCTTTCTTTTGAACTTTTCCAGTTCTCAAATCAAGTAATCCTAGTGAGGGTGTCATACACGTGAACTGTACTCAAGTTGGGGTCTCATCAGAGACTTATGTGCCCTCCCCTTTACATCCGTACTACAAAACCTAAATACCCTCGTAACTACTGTATGTAAAGAGAGATCACCTCACTATAATAAAATAAAGTAAGAACATACCAGGTACAAAGCCATCTTTCGTTCCAGCATGAACAATAACCAGTCTTCCTCCCTCAGGCACAGGTCGACGAATTACTCCTTGAACATCATGTCCAGATTTGTGTGGTTTATTCCAGGAGTATGTGGGTGACAATCAATCAATCAATCAATACTGATCTGCATTTAGGGCAGTCGCCCAGGTGGCAGATTCCCTATCTGTTGCTTTCCTAGCCTTTTCCGAAATGATTTCAAAGAAATTGGAAATTTATTGAACATCTCCCTTGGTAAGTTATTCCAATCCCTAACTCCCCTTCCTATAAATGAATATTTGCCCCAGTTTGTCCTCTTGAATTCCAACTTTATCTTCATATTGTGATCTTTCCTACTTTTATAGACGCCATTCAAACCTATTCGTCTACTAATGTCATTCCACGCCATCTCTCCGCTGACAGCTCGGAACATACCACTTAGTCGAGCAGCTCTTCTTCTTTCTCTCAATTCTTCCCAACCCAAACATTGGAACATTTTTGTAACGCTACTCTTTTGTCGGAAATCACCCAGAACAAATCGAGCTGCTTTTCTTTGGATTTTTTCCAGTTCTTGAATCAGGTAATCCTGGTGAGGGTCCCATACACTGGAACCATACTCTAGTTGGGGTCTTACCAGAGACTTATATGCACTCTCCTTTACATCCTTACTACAACCCTTAAACACCCTCATAACCATGTGCAGAGATCAGTACCCTTTATTTACAATCCCATTTATGTGATTACCCCAGTGAAGATCTTTCCTTATATTAACACCTAGATACTTACAATGATCCCCAAAAGGAACTTTCACCCCATCAACGCAGTAATTAAAACTGAGAGGACTTTTCCTATTTGTGAAACTCACAACCCGACTTTTAGCCCCGTTTATCAACATACCATTGCCCGCTGTCCATCTCACAATATTTTCGAGGTCACGTTGCAGTTGCTCACAATCTTGTAACTTATTTATCACTCTATAGAGAATAACATCATCTGCAAAAAGTCTTACCTCCGATTCCACTCCTTTACTCATATCATTGATATATATAAGAAAACATAAAGGTCCGATAACACTGCCCTGAGGAACTCCCCTCTCAACTATTACAGGGTTGGACAAAGCTTCACCTACTCTAACTCTCTGAGATCTATTTTCTAGAAATATAGCAACCCATTCAGTCACTCTTTTGTCTAGTCCAATTGCACTCATTTTTGCCAGTAGTCTCCCATGATCCACCCTATCAAATGCTTTAGACATGTCAATCGCGATACAGTCCATTTGACCTCCAGAATCCAAGATATCTGCTATATCTTGCTGGAATCCTACAAGTTGAGCTTCAGTGGAATAACCTTTCCTAAAACCGAATTGCCTTCTATCGAACCAGTTATTAATTTCACAAACATGTCTAATATAATCAGAAAGAATGCCTTCCCAAAGCTTACATACAATGCATGTCAAACTTACTGGCCTGTAATTTCCAGCTTTATGTCTATCACCCTTTCCTTTATACACAGGGGCTACTATAGCAACTCGCCATTCATCTGGTATAGCTCCTTCGGCCAAACAATAATCAAATAAGTACTTCAGATATGGTACTATATCCCAACCCATTGTCTTTAGTATATCCCCAGAAATCTGATCAATTCCAGCCGCTTTTCTAGTTTTCAACTTTTGTATCTTATTGTAAATGTCATTGTTATCATACGTAAATTTTATTACTTCTTTGGCCTTAGTCTCTTCCTCTATCTCGACATTATCCTTGTAACCAACAATCTTTACATACTGCTGACTGAATACTTCTGCCTTTTGAAGATCCTCACATTCACACTCCCCTTGTTCATTAATTATTCCTGGAATGTCCTTCTTGAAACCTGTTTCTGCCTTAAAATACCTATACATACCCTTCCATTTTTCACTAAAATTTGTATGACTGCCAATTATGCTTGCCATCATGTTATCCTTAGCTGCCTTCTTTGCTAGATTCAATTTTCTAGTAAGTTCCTTCAATTTCTCCTTACTTCCACAGCCATTTCTAACTCTATTTCTTTCCAGTCTGCACCTCCTTCTTATTCTCTTTATTTCTCTATTATAATAAGGTGGGTCTTTACCATTCCTTACCACCCTTAAAGGTACAAACCTGTTTTCGCATTCTTCAACAATTTCTTTAAACCCATCCCAGAGTCTGTTTACATTTTTATTTACCGTTTTCCACCGATCATAGTTACTTTTTAGAAACTGCCTCATACCTGCTTTATCAGCCATATGGTACTGCCTAACAGTCCTACTTTTAAGACCTTCCTTTCTATCACATTTATTTTTAACTACCACAAAAACAGCTTCATGATCACTAATACCATCTATTACTTCAGTTTCCCTATAGAGCTCATCTGGTTTTATCAGCACCACATCCAAAATATTTTTCCCTCTGGTTGGTTCCATCACTTTCTGAATCAGCTGTCCTTCCCATATTAACTTATTTGCCATTTGTTGGTCATGCTTCCTGTCGTTCGCATTTCCTTCCCAATTGACATCTGGCAAATTCAGATCTCCCGCTACAATCACATTTCTTTCCATGTCGTTTCCCACATAGCTGACTATCCTATCAAATAATTCTGAATCCGCATCAGTGCTACCCTTTCCCGATCTGTACACTCCAAATATATCAAGTTGCCTATTATCTTTAGAAATGAGCCTTACACCTAGAATTTCATGTGTCTCATCTTTAACTTTTTCGTAACTTACAAATTCTTCTTTCACCAGAATGAAAACTCCCCCTCCCACCTTTCCTATCCTATCTCTACGATACACACTCCAGTGCCGTGAGAAAATTTCTGCATCCATTATATCATTTCTCAGCCATGATTCAACTCCTATTACAATATCTGGTAAATATATATCTATTAAATTACTTAATTCTATTCCTTTCTTTACAATACTTCTACAGTTCAACACTAACAATTTTATG
Organism: Anabrus simplex; assembly: GCF_040414725.1. Classification (NCBI taxonomy): domain Eukaryota; kingdom Metazoa; phylum Arthropoda; class Insecta; order Orthoptera; family Tettigoniidae; genus Anabrus; species Anabrus simplex. Next base: position 290,149,390 of record NC_090271.1, read on the forward strand.
TCATCCCTACTTGATTTCCAGTTCCCTGTTCCCTTATCACCGCTCCCTAGGCCATCCCGTTTCCCTGAATGTACCTCCCTATTACCCTTCCAAACAAATTTCCTAACTTATACGTACCACTGCGGTTTAAATGAAGGCCATCCGAGCGCAGATCCCTTTCTCCTACCCACCCATTAGGATCTAGAAATTTCACTCCCATTTTCCCACATACCCACTCCATAGTCTCATTTAAATCCCCAATCACCCTCCAGTCAGTATCCCTCCTACACAGTATTCCACTAATAACAATCTCCGCTTTCTTAAACTTCACCCGTGCTGCATTTACTAGATCCCACACATCTCCAACTATGTTGGTACTTATATCAGCTTGCCTTACCCTGCTTGACCCTGAAAGAGAAATGTACATTTGAAACCAAAGACACCTGATGAAGATAAATTGTTCTAAGATTTTTATATAAAATATAATTATAACATATATATGCACCATTCATAAAAATCCAAGTCTCATCCAAGAAAACAACAGGTTTTGGTTTCTCACTGTCCTTATTACGCATGTATTCCCTCAGAAAACAGGATCTCTTAAAAAAGTCTTCATTTTCTCTAAAATACGCATAGGGATCCCCTTTAATCCACACAAATCCCATGGCCTTCAAAATTCTTCTTAATGATGTTTCTGAGCCCTTGTACAAATAAGTGTCATAATTTGCTTTCATGTGGTCGAAAACCTTTCTTACAGGTACAACTTCTCCTGTGGGAAGAAAGAAGAGAGTTATAAGGGGCTCAAAAGAGCTGTATGTCAATACATGCTCAAAATATTTCTGGGAGGTTATCTCACCTGGGTGCCAATTTCTATAAATAGTGTTGCAATAGATTCCTTGTGAAGTTACCTTACCTTTACGTAATTTATCATAAATAAACCTTGCTATCGCTTCCTTAGAAAAACTGTCTATGTCGGTCCCTGGATGTTCACACTTCCGGCGTTTACCTGGTGTAGAAAATTCAATTCCCTTCTTGAAATTTCCTATTACTTTTCGGACTAAACCGAAACTACACTGTAAGAATACACACACAGAAATATATTACATACACATATACCGTAAGGCAACAGTAATACACAAAGGTTAAGTCTACAAACCGTATCGAAGTCGACACAAGACTTGGTATATAGGCCTACATGATTAGGTTAGGTTAGGTTCAGAATGAAATACTGCTCCATTTCAACTGATTGTCATTATGTCAGAAACTTATCATAGAAACAAGATAAAACGAACACTTACCCCAGTTAATAATGAAACTCTTGCTATTAGCTTCGTATCACTACGACTGATACCTTCTTCGTCCTCTTCGTGTTTCAATTGCTCGTAGCAATGTACAAGCATTTCTTGACCTGATGTTTGTAAAGGACGTAACCTTGCTTTCCTTTTCGGAGAAGTTCTTGCAGATTTTTCTTAGACATCCCAATCGAATTCTGTTCGTATAAGTATGGGACGAAATAGGAACGTAATTAATAAAATGGTGTGCTCATAATTTCACACAAACAATGTTATTAAATGCATTATCCGAACATGCCACAATTCTACTTACCTGGTGTTAGCCAAATAGATTTACAATCCCACAGAAAAAGAAAATATGCTTTAAATATTCTCGCAAATGTATCACTAGTGACTTTAACAGCAATGCGGTGGCAACACGCAATTCACGCTAGAACAGTGATTGAACGTTGCCAACGTGCCAGATTAACGGTAAATGTAAGACGTCGTATCGGCAAGTAAGGTCCCTAAACTATATGGCTACCGACCCAAAAAAGACCCAACAGCAATAAAAGTAACTATAAATCAATACCTTAATATTACAGGGGAGAAAGTGTAAGGTTGGCCCTTAGGGTACGTCCTTACACGGAGACTACTATAGTCTTGATATGTGGGAAGAAGTCATTCCTCTTGCTTTGTTTCTTTCCACGTCGTTAGTTCCTGCTAGAAAAACTGTAACCTCCGTAGCTCCTAGATGTTCACAGTATTTCCGACTATAGTCCATCTTCGTAGTAAGCGTCTTTCTGGACGACCGGAGGTGTGGCCTAGCCTCGTGTGCGAGGAACTATGGGAGCGTTCGCGCTGGTGGTGGGGGAAGAACTTGAACCTTTCCTCCAGCTGACACAGTCGAGTTCAGGCAGCGGACGTAGCCCTGGGACTGACTGAAATAGTGTGGAAAGCTTAGGCGCGATACGTTCCCGGGTCGGGGTGGTCATTATGCAATGGCTCATCGGTGTACATACATCACACTAACTCAAAGGTGTAGGAATTACTTAATATGATAAACTAGTGAAAATAAAATAGTACCGTACATTGTACAAATCGAGTCTTATATTTCGATTGTCTGCCTTAAAACCTTGTCACCGGGCGAGTTGGCCGTGCGCGTAGAGGCGCGCGGCTGTGTGCTTGCATCCGGGAGATAGTAGGTTCGAATCCCACTATCGGCAGCCCTGAAGATGGTTTTCCGTGGTTTCCCATTTTCACACCAGGCAAATGCTGGGGCTGTACCTTAATTAAGGCCACGGCCGCTTCCTTCCAACTCCTAGGCCTTTCCCATCCCATCGTCGCCATAAGACCTATCTGTGTCGGTGCGACGTAAAGCCCCTAACAAAAAAAAAAAAAAAACTTGTCAATTAACTACACAGGCCTTTGAGCATAACATTCTAAAATTTCAGTTCTATTCCAGTACGGAAATACTTCGTAACTTTCGTCGTAAATGTTGGTGACGTCAAGAAATCAGAGGGTCATGCCTAAAAGAATTCATATCGGATGTTGCTTTCGACACAACGTGAAATAAATCTCAGTGTATAGCAAAAGTGGAGGTCAATATTTTGGCACTCTGTAGCCTTTAATTTATTCTTATACATTCTTACGAATATGAAATCTGTTATATAAAATTGAAAGGTTTGAACCATTTGGTAGAAAATCAATTGAACATAAGACAGTAACTTGCAACTGGTAATACTGCGAATAAAGGAAGTTCGTTTGAAACTGTACTGTACTGTATACCAAGGAAAGGCGCATCGGTACGCGCTATCAGTTCATCAATTGCCTAACGAATAGGAGGAAGTTGTTTCCACTGACAGCCTGGAGATATCATCTACTTAACGTGATTTCTAGTGAAATACGTATAAAAGAGATTAATTAATGCAAATTTGTCGGGGAAATGCAGAGAAGAAGCATTAGTAGAAATACTTCAGCTACTTTCATAATAATATTAACAATGTCTACTTTTCTTGTCCATCAGAAGAAATATAATAATATATAATACTCTTGAATAACCTGCTATTGTTATGACTGAGAGAACAGGTCTCCTACAGCAACAGCAGCAACAAAAACAACAACGAAAACAGCAACAAAATGCTCCGGAACAATAGACAATATAAATCTGTCTCATAAAAACAGAGCAAAAATATTATCGGACTTCTTACGTGTTCTATGGTCACGTTTGTTTAATATTCGGAGTTCAGGGATCGTATTTACAAATTATTCAGAATAACCTTCACTCTCGTCTGAATCAGTGTCATCTGAAGTTTCACCGAGGTTGATGTCGGACTGGTCTAATTCTAATTCCTTATGCATGGTGTCGTCACGCTCCCAGTATTCCTGCTCAGTGTCTTTTACGTGGTCGCAACATTTTTTCCGTTTGTCTTGCGAATACTGTGCAAGCAATATCCGCAAAGAGCTTCCTTTTTGTCGAGTGTGTCTGCTGTCAAGTCACGAGTGATCTATAAGACAGAGAAATATTTCGTACAGAATAAGCATTTTTATTTATATTGGGAGTAGGAGCGCCCCATTTATGAACAGTGAAGGCATTAGAGATGCTATGGCACACATTTTTATGCTAAAAAACTAATTATGCTGTATTACTTTTAATTGAGATATATTCTTTTTTTTTTGCTAGGGGCTTTACGTCGCACCGACACAGATAGGTCTTATGGCGACGATGGGATAGGAAAGGCCTAGGAGTTGGAAGGAAGCGGCCGTAGCCTTAATTAAGGTACAGCCCCAGCATTTGCCTGGTGTGAAAATGGGAAACCACGGAAAACCATCTTCAGGGCTGCCGATAGTGGGATTCGGATGCAAGCTCACAGCCACGCGCCTCTACGCGCACGGCCAACTCGCCCGGTGAGATATATTCTTATCACGGACCTCTCCTTTGATATCTCCCCAAACCGACTCAGTGTGATTGAGATCTGGATGATATGTTTCATATGTTCACTCATGGTATAAACACTTTCACGTGCCTAGCCTCGCAGTGGTCTCCCAGATTTAGAAGAGGACCTAGAAGCCATGCTCGTCACTTCAGTAATTTCAACTTAGCTCGCACGTAACAACACGCGCCGCTTGAGAGACGTTTTCACTTCAGCGCTAGCCTGGCGACTGGACCAGCTGTAGGAGTGGGGGGACGATAGCTCCCACCACTGCATGCGCAACCATTTCTCGCGCAGGACGCTTTCAACCAAAACGGACTATATCCGAGGTTATATCATTAAAATTTGCAGCAGGCTTAATCACAGCAAAAAACACATGTTTACTGTTTCTAAATAGTTCTGTAGCAATATTCCTCCCCTGATTATCGGCAAAAAGTCTTATCTTCACAGATTTCCGTGAGGTTTTGCAACTTCGTTTTACAAGAATCATGTTACTTTCACTTCGACCTACCAAAAAATTTACTTCAGAACTGTTATCTACAGATTCATGAATACCACTTGCAAAGGGTTCAAACCTATTCTTTAAAACAGGAAAGTTACAATCGTCGTTCATCCGCTTTCTGAAACCCGCGTTTTTATACCGGCACCGATTCCTATCGTCTACAGTTGTTAGGCCTGATTGTTTCACTTCGCGCAGGGTCCACAGTTCAAATACTTACTCTCCATCAAATTAATCTCTTCTTTAAGTACGTCATTTTCAGCTTTAAGATCCTCAATATCATTTCGCAGAATATTTATAATTTCCAACGCATTTTCATACTCTCCATCTTTAGACTTCGAGTCGCCATCACCGGTAGCAACATTCGCACCGCACTGTTCACAAAACCAGTCTTCATTTCCATTCATTTTTTCTCCCTGAGCCTGTTTCCGCACTTACAAGTAAAATGCAACCAACGATCGCACAAATCACACAGGATGTCGTTTTTAACTATTTTACGGCATTTACCGCATTTAACATCAAGTTTTACACTTACTTTCTTGGGAGTAGACATAACTGCATTCACATTACCGGACGCCATGGAATTGGTAGAGTGTATTCTGACATGTTGTAGAACTAAGAATAGAGGAATGAAGCTGGGTGAAAGTAAAGTTTTTGTGATCGAGGTGTAGAAAATGTCTTTGAAGGAAAGTACTGAAAGTGATAAACCCAGGACGAAATTACCTAGAACATTTCTCAGAGAGTCTACGAAAGTGCCTGGTATTTATCTGTTCCAAATGTACCGTACCTGATGAGTTTGAGTTCGAGCAGACATAGGTGATGACATTCTGAAGCCACCGCTTGTAAGAAGAGGAAGATATACCTACTTTCAGTGAATTGTAAAGTTCTCTGTTTGTTTTTTGTGCCAAACATGTAAATTCTGCACCCATAATAAATACATTGTACATTACAATCTAGTTAGAAAAATACATTATGTCCCAATCAACCCAAACACCGGTTAGAATAGGGACACTTATTAAAAACACCGAGTGCCCAGCTCTTCAAAATAATATATCCAGTTCTACAACTACAGGAGAATATTTTGTGTGTATAAAATATAAACACGCAAGTCATTTTTAACTCATTCCTGGTTGCCAGCGTTTCGCTCCCGTGTGCTACGTTGGGCTCATCAGTTGGTAAATAGCACACCTACCAAGACGCATGGCTAGTGCATACCGTGGAGGCTACTACTACTATAAATGCCACCTAGAGGGTTACGCTCTCTCTCTGGCCAAGAGATGCGGGCGGGTTGGGAAGATGTGAGGGAAGAAGGAGGTGGGTAAGGATGTGAAGAAGTAGGAGATAGAAGAGGAATTGCACCTATGCCTAAGTGCTTTTGTATACAAGACTTTATTGAGATATTAGTACAAGACATATGCATGTGACAGAGATATTAACAGTACAAAGCATAGATATAATGAGTTATTGGGGTATGCTAGGGAGAAGATGCGAGGCTAGGATGTGGTAGAAAGAGGAGAAGTGAACAAGGGAAATAATGAGAAGGCGGAGGAAGTCAGGAGGAGGTGGAGGTGGGGGTACGTAGGGTGGTGGAGGAGGGACTGAAGATGAACGAAGATGAGGACGGGGCAGTGGAGGAGGGACTGAAGATGAACGAAGATGAGGACGGGGCAGTGGAGGAGGAGGGTTAGGCCGGAGGTGACTGCGAAATGTAGGAGGACTGTGGAGGGTTTGAGGGGGGAGCATGGGAGGGTTCGACGCGATTATGGCAACCATAGAGGTGTATGCCGCGAGCGATAAAGCGCTGGACGTCAGTAGAAGTTGGCAGTTGTATCCGTACCAAGAAGGTAGGTCCGTCAGCGTTGTATATACGGAATGCCCGTCATACTGGAAGGCCTGCTTGGCGAAGGTCTTGAGCGATGATGGCAGACGCAATGCTGGGATCCACGCCTCTGATGACACAGCTGTAAGTGAGGGAGATGGCGGTGGCGTCGAAGGTGGCCGTACCACGGTTGCTGGAGGAACGGTGGAAGATCCCTCGGCAGATGGCTGGGTCAATGAAGGGTGAGGTGGTATCTCAGTGGTGGGAAGGGTGGGGAGAGAAGTAATCAATAGGGGGGGAAGGATGGGACAAAGTCGTGGTAGTAAGAGAATGGAGAGGGTAGATGTATGCAGAAGTGGTGATGGTGGTGGTAGTGCTGGTAGTAGGGACAGGTAGGATGGATGAAAGAGTAACAGAGATGGGAACCGATACAGGGGTGGGCATGGAAAAAGTGGTAGTGCGAGAAGACATAGATAATGGCAATGAGGAAGACAGAGGAGGCGGTTGAACAGCACATGCTACAGGTTCTTCATCAGAGTCGGAGTCGTCTTGAAGGTGAAGCGATGTAGGTATCACTTGATGGAGGCAGTGATTGATGAGCGCTCCATGTTCTTGAACGGAGAGGCAGGCAGTGGCTGAGTTGAAGTAGAGGAGGACCTCTGGTGCAGAATCAGAGCCATGAAAGAGGCGTTGAACAAAGGAGACACCAGTCGGGCAGAGGTCAGCATAAATGTCCTCGTCTGAGAGAGCGAGGTCAACGTCACAAACAACGCAGGAGAACATGACTGGGAACGGCCGTCCAACTACTTGGGGGCAGCCTACGCCTTGGTGACTCGGCGAGGTGCTGAGGTAGAGATGGTATGGCACCCCGGCCGAACAAAAAGTGTGAGGAATTGTGCGATGAGCGCGTCCTCTGCAATAGAGATGTGCAATGTTGTCCTGTGGAGGCCACTGGCAGTGCCAATGCACTATGAGAGACTTTGTCTCATTTTCAAAAATTGATGCCTGCCTGGCCATCAGATGATAAAGATGTTCATTCCCATAGGGAACTGAAATATTTGTTCCGAATTAGTAAATTTATAATACCAATATAATTGGTCTGTTATTGGACATTCTAAATTTTCCAGCTAACTCATTCCTGGTTGCCACCATTTTGCCCCAGTGTGCTAAGTCTGGGTCATCAGTTGGTAAATAGCATACATACCAAGACGCATGGCTAGTGCATACCGTGGAGGCCACTGCATAGGCTACTTGGAGCCACTGGCAGTGCCAATACACTATGAGAGACGTCTCATTTTTAAAAATTGATGCCTGCCTGGCCATCAGATGATGAGGATGTTGATTCCCCTAGGAAACCTGAAATATTTGTTCCAAATGAGTACATTTATAATACCAATATAATTGATCCGTTATTAGACATTATAAATTTTCCAGCTCATTCATGGTTGCCAACATTTCGCCCCAGTGTGCTAAGTTGGGCTCATCAGTTAGTATAGAGGACACCTACCAAGACCCATGGCTAGTGCATACCGTGGAGGCTATCTGTCTAACTAAGCTTTCATTCCACCCCTGAGGGGAGAGGCGGGCCACCTAGTAGGGAGCACCTACTCTCTGGCCAAGAGAGTTGTGGGGGTTAAAGGTTATGTGCTATATGTGGGAGAGAGTAAATAGAGGTGATGGGAATGGGAGATATGATTAGGGGTGTCTTGGCTTTTTGTTTTTCTGTGTTTTGGTTGCGGACGAAGGGGGGTCTTTTGGATTTTGAGGCGGAGGTGTGCGGGATTTCGGGTGGCGGATAGGCGGCCAAGATGGGGTCGGAGTATGATGGATTGGGTTTTGAAGGGGTTGATGCGCAGATGCCAACGGTTACACCAGGAGGTAAAGGATTACAGGTAGGGTTGAAGGATTCAATTCATGGCTTGGACTGATGGGACGCAAGGACTGCTGTATCGTCAGCGAATTGGAAGAAATGGATGGGGGAGGGTGGTTGGGGGATATTGGCTACAAAGAGAATGAAAAGCAACGGAGAGAGCGGCGAGACTTGAGGAACTCCCAGAGACATCAGGAAGGGTTGAAAGAGCTGTCCTTGGATGGATATACAGGTGGTTCTGTTGTGTAGGTAGGAGGCAAAGAATCGGATGAAGGTGTGAGGAAGGGTGAAGAAATGAATCTTATAAATTAGGGCGGAATGCCAAACGGAATGGAAAGCTTTATTAAAATCAAAGGTAATGAGAAGGCTGGGGCGGGCTAAATTGAAATTATCGGCAATGAACTGGGTAAGGTGGTGGGACTGCAGGTAGGGGTGAATATGGCAAATTAGGATCTTGTCCAGGATTTTGGCGAGGATGGTTTTAAGGCAAATAGGGCAGTATGAGTCTGGGTCTGACAGATCTTTTCCAGGTTTAGGGAAGAGGAGCATGGTGGATCGTTTCCAACTGGTGGGATAAAAACCAGAGGTGAGGATGAGCGGTCGCGGGTGCGAACTGTGTCGCACATGTGGATTTGGCCCTGTTTTACGGTCGGATGCCCTTCCTGACGCCAACCCTATATGGAGGGATGTAATCACTATTGCGTGTTTCTGTGATGGTTGGTAGTGTAGTGTGTTGTGTGAATATGAAGAGGAGAGTGTTGGGACGGGCACAAACACCCAGTCCCCAGGCCAGAAGAATTAATTAGAAGCAATTAAAATCCCCGACTCGGCCGGGAATCGAACCCGGGGCCCTCTGAACTGAAGGCCAGTACGCTGACCATTCAGCCATCGAGTCGGACGATTATACAACATTATTCTGGGGAGCTATTCAATTAATGAACTGTCATTCATTTTCAAGTATAATTGTGTGTTTGTGTGTCTTGGGTTATCTTAGATTAAATTAGGTATAGATATTAAAAAAAAGATAGTATTTTATTCATTGTCTGCCTCCCTAGCATAATGGTTAGTGTTATTAGCTGCCGTCCCCAGAGGCGCGGGTTTGATTCCTGTTACTGACGGAAATTTCAAAATGGCAGGAGGGCTGGTATGTGTTTGAAATGGTAGCAGCTCACCTCCATTGGGGGTGTACCTGCAAAGAGCTGCACCACCTCAGGATGAGGACATGACTTTACCTTTATTTTATCTTTTATTCATAATAGTACCGGTACTATTAGGTTGAAGGCTAAGATAGTTTCTCTGCTGTGATGAGATGCTGGTCTCCAGGCATTTGTTTTAGATTATTGTTGAGGATTTCTCTGCTCATCAAGTTGGAAGCTTTCCTGTAATCTATAGAGACGGTCTAGTATACTTGCTTCTTTTTTTCAATCAATCACTCACTCCTCAATGATCTGCATTTAGGACTGTCACCCAGGTGGCAGATTCCCTATCAGTTGTTTTCCTAGCCTTTTCTTAAATGATCACAAAGAAATTGGAAAATTATTGAACATTTCGCTTGGTAAGTTATTCCAATCCCTAACTCCCCTTCCTATAAACGAATATTTGCCCCAATTTGTCCTCTTGAATTCGATCTTTATCTTCATATTGTGATCTTTCCTACTTTTAAAGACACCACTCAAACTTATTCGTCTACTGATGTCCTCCCACGCCATCTCTCCACTGACAGCTCGGAACATACCACTTACTTAATTTACAAAAGGTATACATTTATTACTCAACCTATTCAATACATACATACATACCGATCAACTTACTGAAGATACATCATAACATTCGCCTTTTCTTAACCTATCTTTTAATGTTGGAACGTATAATATAAACAAAATTCACCCTCTGACCTACGTTAGCAGCTACCGCAGCAAATATAAGCTGAATTTCACAACGAAGAGGATCCGTTACAGTTCCAGACACACGCCGTTTTTAGAACTTTATATCGAAACAAATACTTTTTTAGACAAGATTTTAAATTAGTCTACAATAATTTTAACAAGTGCTTTTACTTCCCAATATCATATTTTTTAACAACTGTTCCATAAATTTTAATATCATAACAAATCTTAGCTCAATTCTTATAAACCATAAATGTTATCATCTTTTTAAAAATGTTTGTTTTAAGATTAGTTAATATGCTAATGATGCCCAATAAGAAGGGTGAAACATGTCCATAATATTCACATCTTTTATGTCTAATTAACCACATAACGTGGTACTGTATGTATTGAATAGGTTGAATAATAAATGTATACCTTTTGTAAATTAAGTGAGATCGCTTTCAATACGGACCTAAAATGAAAGTAATGACTTGTAACATACCACTTAATCGAGCAGCTCATCTCCTATTTTCCAAGTCTTCCCAGCCCAAACTTTGCAACATTTTTGTAACGCTACTCTTTTGTCGGAAATCACCCAGAACAAATCAAGCTGCTTTTCTTTGGATTTTTTCTAGTTCTTGAATGAAGTAATCCTGGGGAGGGTCCCATACACTGGAACCATACTTTAGTTGGGGTCTTACCAGAGACTTACATGCCCTCTCCTTTACATCCTTACTACAACCCCTAAATACCCTCATAACCATGTGCAGAGATCTGCACCCTTCATTCAAATCCCTTATTCCTCATTCTATAAATGAATACTTGCCCCAGTTTGTCCTCTTGAATTCCAAATTTATCTTCCTATTATGTCCATTTAAAGGCTCCACTCAAGCATATTCATCTACTAATGTAATTCCATGCCTTTTGTCTACCTACTCGTCAGAACATACTGCTTATGATAAAGATGCTGATTCCCATAGGGAACCTGAAATATAAGGCTCCACTCAAGCATATTCATCTACTAATGTAATTCCACGCCTTTTGTCTACCTACTCCTCAGAACATACTGCTTATGATAAAGATGAAATACTTAATGAAAGAAGTATTAATGAAACAATTTAAAGTTATTTCTAATGCATATATGAAGCATTTTTGAGCAATATTGTTTCCCTATGGGAGTCAACATCTTTATCATCTGATGGCCAGGCAGGCATCAATTTTTGAAAATGAGACAAAGTCTCTCATAGTGCATTGGCACTGCCAGTGGCTCCAAGTAGCCTATGCAGTGGCCTCCACAGTATGCACTAGGCATGCGTCTTGGTAGGTGTGCTATTTACCAACTGATGAGCCCAACTTAGCACACTGGGGCAAAACACTGGTAACCAGAAATGAGTTAGCTGGAAAATTTAGAATGTCCAATAACAGACCAACTATATTGGTATTACATATTGCTTAGTCGAGCAGACTTCCCCACTCAAAGTTTGCAACATTTTTGTAACAGTGTTCTTTTGTCAGAAATCACATCCTTACTATAATCCTTGAATACCCCCATAACTATGTGAAGAATCTTTATCCTTTCTTTACAACATGATTAATGTGATTACTCCAATGAAGATATTTCTTTATATTAACACCTATGTACTCACAGTGCCACCAGTGAGGTACACTCACCCAGTCAACACAGTAATTAAAACTGATAAGACTTTTCCTTTTGGTGAAACTTACAACCTGACTCTTTGTCCCATTTACCATCATACCATCATGTGCTGTCCATTATCCACAACATTCTTGGGGTCTTTTTGTAGTTACTCACAATCTGTAACTTATTTACTACTCTACACAGTATAACATCATCTGCAAGAAGCCTTATCTGTTTTTCTAGTTCTTTACTCATGAGACCGAGCAAGTGGCTGTGCGGTTTAGGTCACATAGCTATCAGCTTGCATTCGGGAGATAGTGGGTTCACCCCACTGTCAGCAGCCCTGAAGATGGTTTTCTGGGGCTAAACCTCAATTAAGGCCACAGGTACTTCCTTCTCAATCCTAGCATTTTCCCATCATTGCATCGTTGAAAACCTTCAATGTTTCAGCGCAACATTAAACCGCTAAACAAAAATATTAAAAAATAATGGATTCCCTCCCCTCCTGGTCTCCCTTATCTTTCCTGATGGCTGTAGTACCTATTTCCTCCTCCCTTTTCTCCCTCTCATGATGGTCCTGTTCCACTTCCCTCTTCCTATCCTCTATTTTATGTTTCCCTTCCCGCTTACCTTCCCCTCCTCTGTTACTGATGTTCACTCTACTGTTCTACCTACAGTGACTCATAAAGACTTCTCACTGATACCTCTACTGAACTCCCTCCCTGACTAATTCCCCTAGCCTTCAGTTCTTCCCCTTAAAATATTAGTCCATCTGTCTTCCACAATTTTCCCCTTCCTTCCCCTCTTTCTAGTTTACTAACCTGAACATAGTTTGAGGGAGACCTACCTACATTCCTGTCTGTTAGAATTCAAATTATCTCCCTCAAACGCTCTATTCCTTTCATCATCATCATCATCACCATCATCATCGTCGTCGTCGTCATCATCATCATCATCTTGGTATCCTTCCAGCGGGCCGGGTAGGACTTTCGTGGACAATATCCCTCCATCGCTTCCTGTCATTATAGAGTTCCTCTCCTATTACATCCTGCAGTGTTGTTCCTTTCTCGATAAGGTCTGCATTTATTTGGTCCAGCCACCTTCTTCTGGGACGTCTCCTTCCAGGTACTGCCATTTCCAAGTATTGTCTGGGGGTTCTAGTCTCTTCCATCCTTTGCACCCGACCAAACCATTTCAACCGTGCAATGCGTAGTCTTTCTTCCATCGTACAAGTCACTTGCATGTCATTTCTAATGCACACATTTCTAATTCTGTCTCTTCTTGTTTTTTGCATTCCTTTATACTCCCTAATACCCACTCACACCCTCTGTCCCTACAGCTGCATTACTTAGCCATTCTTTAATCATCTTCGTGGTAATATGAAATATTATGAAAAAACAACAAAAACAAAATAACATATTCTGTGAATTTAAAAGAAATCAAAGTCAAGAAATACTCTATAGCACACAAGGACAATAAAGCAAGTAATACACTGACTATTAAAATAATTACACTGCAGTATTAGTGAGGCATATCCTAATTATAAAATAATAGGAGTAACAAGGTAACTGAAGCTATACATTGCAATGATGATGATCATCATCATCAATGTCCCACTCCAGTTGCCAGGGTGTGGTTAACAATCCTCTTCCACTCCTTTCTGTCCTTCCACTTTTCCTGCTCCATTACTTCTGCCACATCCAATCCAGCTTCTCTAATGCCCTTCCAAATCTGATCCATCTGCCTCCTTCTTGGTCTTCCAACTGGTCTCTTTCCCTTAACATCTCTGTCCAATTCCCTTCTTGCTACTCGTTCCTTTCCCATTCTTTTTACATGTTCGAACCATCCCAGTCTTGCTTTCTGTATGTTCTGTACTAACGGTTCTACGAGGGCAGATCAAAAAATAAGTTGCACTTCCCAGTTATGGCCATTTATTACACCACCTATACGACAGCAACATGACTGTAACGACATACACTGTAACATCACTTTTCCACATAGTTTCCAAGAGACTCCAAACATTTCTGTGAACGCACAACCAACTTGTCGATGCCGGATGCATAGAAATTTCCTCCAGCGTTCTGCAACCACTCGGAGACAGCGGTCTTCACCTCCTCATCGGTCGGGAAACATCGACCACCGAGCTCCGTTTTGAGCTTACCAAACAGATGAAAGTCACATGGCACTAGGTCGGGACTGTAGTGTGGATCTTGCCAGACCTCACACTTGAAACGCTGCAGCAGTTCTCTCGTTTGGCGGGCCTTGTGAGGTGTTGCGTTATCGTGCAACAAAATCACACCGGCAATCAATTTCCCCCGGCGCTTCTCTTTAATCGCTTTACGCAACCGGTGCAACGTTTGACAATACGACGCCACGTTGATCGTCGTTCCTTTTGGCATGAATTCTACGTGCGGCAAACCCTCCATGTCAAAGAACACTGTCACCATAACCTTACCGGCTGAAGGTTGAACCTTGGCCTTCTTTCATTGTGGTGATGAGGGGTGGACCCATTCCATTGATGTTCTCTTCGTTTCAGAGGTAAAGTGGTGGACCCACGTTTTGTCGCCTGTGACGATTCGCTGCAGAAACCCGTTGCCGTATGCGGCATAGCGTTGCAAAAATGCCAGGGATGATTGGAAATGCTGTCCCTTGTGCTCATCGGTGAGAAGACGTGGGACCCATCTTTGACACAGCTTACGATATCCAAGGTCCTCATGAACAATGGCGAACACACTGCCATACGACATGTTCAGCTGCATTACAAGGTGTCCATTTCATGACCGTATCGATGAATATAATCAAGAAGTAAGTATAAATAACCACCTAATCGATACTTTATTATTGCCTCAGGCAAAATTGAATATAAATTAATACGAATTTGTGGTTGGACTCTTTCATATGGGATCCCATGGCAGAGAATCTTTTGTATTTTTCAGCATTGACGTGTTCTTGATATCTAATTAAGAAGTTCCTTCCATATTGTCCCACGTAAGTTTTTTTTTTTTTTTTTTACCCTGTACATTATTCTGTCCTCTATTAAGAAGACAACTACCATGTGGCGGCCCTCTTTCCGGCCTTCATGGAGAGAGGCCATAGTATTGTGTAGGCTGAGGATAGGTCATGGACGATCTATGCACTCTTATCTCCTGAAGTGGGAAGACTCCCCAGTGTGATCTTGTGGTGCCAACTTCACTGTGGCCCACATCTTCACAGAGTGCGCCGATCTCTCTGGCCTAAGATGGAGCCTCGGCCTGCAGGAAACACTCAGATTAAAAGAAATGGATAATAGTTTGTTTGGTCCACATTTCTGTTCTTGTCCGCATAGTTTATTTAGCTACCACTCTGTCCAGTAAGTCTACTTCACCCATGTAGGTGTTGTACTGAAACACAAGATTGGAAGCTTGATAATTAGATATTTATTGTCCTTCTTGGACCATCTTTTGCACCCGCCTTCAGGCTGAACACCAAACTGTGTAGAGGCCAAGTAAACTCCTTTGTTGTCATACCATTTTACCAACACTACCCTGCCATCTTCGCGTACTAATTGGTCATCGCTCCTGCGGCCGATCTTTCGCAGTCCAGAGTCATTCACAAAGGATACTTTCCTAGGAATTCTGCTAGACCTGTAAGTTCCTCATCAGAAGATTCCCATGAAGAAACATATACCACATCTGTTGGCGTAATTTGATGTTCAAACTCATCCTCACTATCATTATACTCACAATCCTAAACATCAGGATCAACGTGATTGAGCAGTGTTGAAATATTGCCATCTGTAAGAACTGCAATAATATTTGGTAAAGGTTAAGTACTGAAGAATCACTGGTGATACCTAGATAATATTTGAATATTCTTCATTGTATTTTGTAATAATTTATCATTTTGTACATAATCCCATGTTACATTGACTTAAATGTATAATTATATGACACAAATACAAGCAACAGACATTTAAATATAAATATTTACCTTTATTTCCATCAAGGTAGTGGGAACAGCCAGAACGTCCATTGTTGCTCACTCCTGCCTCCTACTTGGATGTTTCTAGTACTGCAAGCAGTTGAAAAACGTGATTTGTACGGCGTATCATATATGATACTACAGTTCCCAACCACAATTTCACATTCAGAGCTGTGACAAGAAACAAGAATGAAAGACCACAAGTGTCATATATGATACCTGGAAACCAAGGAGGTTAATCTTGGTGTGAGACACAGGACAAGGAAAGTAACTAGTCTGATAAATTTACTCAAATCATTTAACTTTTATTGTGCAAACAAAAATCCTACTTGTGAAAAACCAGTGCTTGATAATATAATAACTAATTTCAACTCCTCATTCTTTAATATTGGCATACTTACAGAGTGAGTTGGCTGTGCTGTTAGGGGCACACATCTGTGAGCTTGTATTAGGGAGATAGTGGGTTTAAACCCCACTGTTGGCAGCCCTGAAGATTGTTTTCCATGGTTTCCTATTTTCACACCAGGCAAATACTAGGGCTGTACCTTAATTAAGGCCACGACCACTTCCTTCACATTCCTAGCCCTTTCCTATCCCCTCATCCCCATAAGGTCTATGTGTGTCGGTGCGATGTAAAGCCAATTGTAAAAAGGTACGTTAGATATGTTTTTACATGGGGTGGGTTCTGATCACAGTGCTGTTTGTTTGCAATTTCACTACCCTGTGCAGAATTAACCCTCACCTAAAATTATTTTCAAGAGGTTATTCTCACAACAAAAAATTATAGTTTATTTCTATGCTTGAACTGGTTGACTGGAAATCTATACAGGGTCTCACCTATAAACTAAGACTGAACACATGGTGTTTGTACTCTTGTGCTACTGCAGTTGCCTCAGCCAAACGTATGTCGCATGCGGCCACCGTACTTTAAGTGTCTATACAATCTTATATGAAATCTTATCTTATAAAAGTTGCTGAAATGCCGTCCTTCTTGGGTTATAGAGGCATTGTATCGGGTAACCACATTCTGGTTGACGCAAGTGAGTTCTGGCACTGTAATGTTTCTGATTTCATTCATAATGTTTTCTTTCAGTTCTTCCAATGTGTGAGGATTTGTACAGTACATGTTTTCTTTCTGTTTACACCACAAGTAATATTCACACATTGTAAGATCTGGAGAATGAGGAGGAAATAGACCAGCATTGATCACTCAGTCTGCAAACACTTCTGAGATTGTAAGAAGGGAATCTTCTGCTGCATGAGCAGGGGCTGAATCTTGTTGCATTAACGATTCTGTCATCTAGAATAACTAATTTATCATCCACATACCTGACATGAGGTCGTGATCCCTTCTTTTCCTGGTGGGGGAGGTGTCACGAGACCGGAACTCGCAACACGCCCTTCCACATAAGACAGGGGTGAACGGATTGGATGGGGTTCGATCCAAGACCTCCAGGGTAAAGATCCCAGAACTTTACAGGGTTTTCAATCTCATATATTATAAGGGAAGCTAATGTAATTGAACATAAGACTCCAGTGAAGTGATACAGTGATTTCAATGATAGTGAAAATAGTAATAATAATAATAAAAATAATAATTAATGAGTGGTTCATAAATTCATTTGAGTGTAGTGGAGACAGCTCCCAATGCTGAGGCAAGATAGTGCAATGTGTGTGTTGACTAACTAAACAGATAAGGCAACTTGTTATTGCTTGGAAAATTTTAGAAGGGCTCCACTCAGGGAAGAATTCTTGGAAATACACTGACTGTGATCACGTAGCCACCGTTCTAGAACCAAGCAGGATGATATCAGCAAGAAAGAACTTATTTCCAGAACACATTAGAAGTTAGGTACATGTGTACTGAGACTTGGAACTTGCACCAGGTCTGCTCGGACCGAACCAATGAAATGAAATGAAATGTTGTATGGCTTTCAGTCCCAGGAAGGGTTCGGCTCGCCAGGTGCAGGTCTTTCTATTTGAGTCCCGTAGGCGACCTGCGCGTCGTGATGAGGATGAAATGATGATGAAGACAACACATACACCCAGCCCCCGGGCCATTGGAATTAACCAATTAAGGTTAAAATCCCCGACCCGACCGGGAATCGAATCCGGGACCCTCTGAACCGAAGGCCAGTACGCTGACCATTCAGCCAATGAGTCGGACACCGAACCAATGAGAGCTTAGCAAACTAGTCATGTGAGTGAATTGTGTCACTCTTCAGTAAGACAAGGGAATTGTTCTGGCACATGGATGAGGATAATAAAACTAGTCAGCAGTCATGCTGCAGAGGCTAGTAAGAGGCTAGTAGAAGCTAGAGTAGAGAGAGCTAGTAAGAGTTTGTGACGTCAGCCAGTAGGCTGATAGGGTAGAGCACAAGGACAGTACGTCAAAAGCTCACAAAGAGACACTAAAGGGATTGTAGCCTCAGTCCACAGGTGTGTTGAGTATCATCAATGATGAGAGTTTCTGAGTATAGTACTCTGGGCTTTAATTTGGGAATTTTACCTTCAAGGCAGTAGTATGGTAAGACTTTAAGTGGGAGAGTTCACCCGTGAGTGATCTCATCAGCCAGGGAAAAGTTCCGTGTTCTAGTCCCGAGCACAGCAGAGAAGAATCCCGAAGAGCCCATCAGAGAGAGTCAAGAGAGAAGGGTGAAGAAGGAAGCAAGAAGATCAAGAGAGAAGAAAGAAGCCTTCAACTTCTGAGCTAAGTATCTACTATTTAATAGACTCTAAAGACTAGAGGAAACTTGAGGTGTTGTAAATTGAAATATTAATATATGTGCTTTTAAAATTTTCAAAGACTAACGAACTGCTAATCAATGACAGTTTGAGAGGTGAACACCTGTAAAAATATTTGAGAAGCTAAACGAGCTAGCTGTAAGGTGTTAATGTGTGAATGGTATATCCTAGCTTTGGTATTAATAAATTAGAGTAAGTTTTAAATGGTGTCAGAGTGTTGATTTATATTGAGGTCAATCTGATATTCGAAGCCCAGTACCCAGCTTGTCCATTCCCTAGGATACGACACCCCAGTGGCAGCTTGGAACATACCACTCATCTCCTTACTCCCAGGTCTTCCCAGCGCAAAGTTTGCAACATTTTTGCAACACTACTCTTTTGTCAGAAATCACCAAGACAAAGTGGGTTGCTTTCCTTTAGATCTTTTCCAATTCTCATATCAAGTAGTCCTGGTGTGGATTCCATACACTGGAACTATACTCTAATTGGAGTTTTACCAGAGACTTATGCACCCTCTCCTTTTCATCCTTACTACAACTCCGAAATACTCTCACAACCATGTGAAGAGATCCGTAACCTTCTTTACAAACTCGTTAATGTAATTACCCAAATGAAGTATATTAAGACCTAGGAACTTGCTTAGAAAGAAGTAGGAATGGTTGCGGAAGTAAAGAGTAAGAGAGGGAACTTACTTGGAAATTTAGTTTAGCAAAAAAGTCAGCTAAGGATAACATGATGACAAACATAATGGGCAGTCATACAAATTTTAGGGAAACATGAAAGGATATGTGTAGGTACTTTATGGCAGAAAGGAGGTTTTAGATAGATAGATAGATAAATAGATAGATAGATAGATAGATAGATAGATAGATAGATAGATAGATAGATAGATAGATAGATAGATAGATAGATAGATAGATAGATAGATAATGTATTCACGCTGGCGAAGTTAGGGACAGCCATGTCTGTCTCACACTTAACCAATAACAGAGTTAGATTGATAAATAACTAATTACAAATCATTAAAAAGTAACCTACCATAAAATTAAACTATGTAGAACTACTGAACTATATGTAACAGTAACTACTTGTATATTAAAGTTATAAAAGTCAAAGAGAATACACTGATGGAAAAAAAATCCAAACACCATGAAATAAGAAAGAACACGTAAATTTTGGCTATATATTTGTCGAGGAAACATATTTAAATGATTAAAGGTACAAGACTACAGGTTAATATCCAAGCGAGAAAAGCCATCCCAAATGTGCCGTTCTGGTCCATTAATAACTGGTATAAATGCCTGACTTGAATGCAGGCATGCAAATGTGCATGCAAAGTGTTGTACAGTTGCTGGATGTCAGCTTGTGGGATGGATTCCACGCCTGTTGCACTTGGTGAGTGGAATGCACGCCGGAAGCCGTCTGGCTCAGAGCTATCCTTCAAGTAAACAATTTTTAACAGTTTGTTGCATCACTGTGGTGCCAACTGACGCTCGAATTGCTATTGCAGATGGAGTCCACTGCGCCACAGCCATACGCTGAATACGGCGGTCCTCCCTCTAGGTGGTGCCACGGGCACATCCGGAGCCCAGTCTTCTTGCGAGTGCACCTCCTCATGATCATTGCTGCCAGCATGCATGAGCAGTGGAGACATTCCTGCCAAGTCGTTCTGCAATAGCGCAGAAGGAAAATCCACCTTCACATAGCCCAATTATACGGCCTTGTTCAACCACAGTGAGCTGTTGATACTGACTTCTACGTCGCCGTAAAGGCATTTTTGACCCACTCACAGTCACTCTGTCCAACCTCACAGGTAACTAACACTCTCGTACAGTACAGCCCATATTTAAAGCAAACCTAATGTGCAATGTCTTAGGGCCGCTACTAGTGCCACGATAATTTGATTTTGCGGGAAATTTGAACCAACGTCATCTTTTAGGTGTATAAACACACCTACCAACGTTTGTCAATCTAGCACAACTCTTCTTGGTGTTTGGATATTTTTTTTTTGACAGTGTATTTCAGAAAAGGAGTACAGTTTTGAAGATATACATAAAACTGAAGTTGTAAAAATAAGAATAGAGATACAAAACAAAATAGAATTATCTGTGAAATAAAAGTTACTCTTGTACTGTGAGTTTCCACCAAGTTGAGAAATGTACAGGGGAAGTATAAAGTAGATGGGAGGAAGTGAATTTAAAAGAAAAGGGGATGAGGAAGTAGGAAAGTGACTATATCTTGCTGCCTTGCTATTTGTGTCTTTTCATCAGATATTTTATGCATGCACGTTCAGATTTCTGGGACATTGTTTTGGTATTCTTTTCTCCTCCATCCTCTTCACATGCCCAGACCATCTTAGTTTACTCCTATCAGTTCTCTCATTTAGGATTTCCATTCCGACCTCCTTTCTCACATCTTCATTTCTCAATCAGTCTTTTCTTATCTTTCCTATCATTCTTCTTAGGTGTTTCATTTTGCTGGCTTGAATTCTACTCTCCTCCCTACCTACTTGTCATTATCCAGCTCTCAGCCACTTAAGTCAATATGGGTGCATAATACATTTTGTACACTATCTCCACTTCCTTGGTATTTCCTTGTTCCAGACAAGGTTTCTTACACTCCGGTAGAATGCATTGCCCTATTGCACCCTCTTGCTAATCTCCATGTCCAGCCTTGTATTTTACATTAATTACTCCCTAGGTTTGTGGAACTGTCAGTAATTTCAAGGCTCTGTATCTTCTTAAACTATTGTGTTGTAAATAATGTAAATTAAACAAATTGAGAAAATAGAAATACATAACCTCATTTTGACAAGTTGCAAATAAAAAATTTGAAGCAAGTGTGTCACAGAACAAAAGGTGTTTTAAGAAGATTTGAAAATTTTATTTCACAAGACTTGACAAAATCTGAAGCCAGTGATAAATTTTTTTAAATGCAGTGATATATAGTAAAATTTTGAAAAATGCAAATTACAAATTGAAGGCTGGAAATAAAGGACAAGAATGCAATGACACAATTTTTCATGGAATGCAAAGGCAAGCAAACAATGTTCGAACAATTATACTTCAACACAGTCACGGCACTACAAATGGTCGTCGACGAAGCAGAGGACTCTCAACAGAATGTGATAGAACGTGATAGTGCAGATGGCCAGGGAAGTAAATAAGATTCACAATGAGAGTGAGCTTATTCAGAATCCAGCAACTGACGATTGTAACAGGAGGGTAAATAATTGCCAAAAATCAAGAAAACAGAATTTGATGGAGAATTTACAAAGTGACTCATTTTCTAGAAGCGTTTTGAGTCAACAATTCATAACAATATCATGCTTAAGGGGAAAAGCGCGTAAGGTAATTGAAGGATTTATGATCTCTAAACAAAATCGTACAAATGCATGGCAGCTGCTTATGGGCACATATGAAATCAGAAAGGCATTTAGAAGAACTTTTCAACTTCTCTCCGATTTTGAGAGAAAACAAGTCAGAATCAATGAGACAATAAAACTGACACATCCAAACACACATTGCATCAGTGAAACAACCTGTGGATCAGTGACAGATCTTAAACATTCATCGGACAGAAAAGAACCAAAGAGATTGGCAAGAAAAAGTGGAAAGCATCTAAAGCATACATCCTATTGTATTCAAATTATAAAAAGAGACAAATTAAAAGGATTTTTTAAAAAAGGGCCAGAAGGTCGTCATGGTAGCCACACAATCAACCATTGTCAACTACACAATTGGGTACCCAATCGACCATGCAGTGTAATGTGTGTGGAGGCAAACATCCTCTTTGCAAATGTGAAGACTTGCATAATGATCCATGGAAGACAATGTGAAGATTCTCATAACACAAGAAGATATAATACCAATTTAAATGGTCCCTTATTGGACATTATAGCCAAGCACTTTTGGATCCTGGATCACAATCCAACTTTATCAAAATGGACTAATATGAGAAACTGCAATTGACAAGCACCAATGAGAGTTCAGCATTATTGTTCCCAAGCGAGGACGTGTGAGTTAGCTTGGCCCCGCCCGCTAGCCAAAGCTATTGGCCCACCGCATGCAAGTTCGTCTCAGTAAGGATGGGCCAGTAGTAGGACTGCCAGTCCCCTCTGCTAGAGTCATCTGGAAACCTCTAGAGAATTGGAGGCCAAGAGTGTTCTGGGCATATCCAGCTTCTCCACTCTTCTGGAACTACTAGGCCTGACTGATGGACAGGTAGCTGGTCAAGTCAGTGCTGTGTGCGAGTGTACTGCTGTGGAGTGCTGTGTGTGAGAGTTCTGCTGTGGAGTTCACAGTTTTCAATTCTCTGACAGAGTTGAAGGTCAGTTGAGCAGTGCAGTGAGCATTCTGTCCATGGAACCGAGTTAATTGTTCTGTTCTGTCTGTCGTCGTGTCCAGCTGCTACGAAGGGAACCTTGTGTGTCAAGTGCATTGTGGGAGAGTTCGACAAGGGATCGGCATAGGACAGTGAACGAAGATTGTTGTGAGTGTACGGACAGTGTATGACGTACAGAATTGTGAGACTCTGTTGTGTGCAAGCTGTGAACTATGTGGCTGTGAAGGTGTACAGCGAGTATAATTGTGGAAGCAGCAGTAGTGGAACAGTGTGTAATGTGAACAACCAATGCAACTGAGTTAGCAAGAGTAGATACAGGGAGTGCAAACAGGTGTACTTAAGTGTCTATGTAGTGTGTGAGAATTAGTAGTTGATACAGGTCTTTTCTACATTGACGGCAGGCAGCCTATGTGCTGTCAGGGGAAGTGGCGAGTGGGTTCCGACCAATCCAGCGCTTCATAAGAGGCCACTAAGGGAGCAGGACAGAGAGCAGTACTACAATGCTGCCGGGATTGCGCGCACATTAGTTAAAGTTGTATTCAAATCTACATCACCTCGAAATACAGATGTTCATATGTTCTAGTTCAAGTATGGCCAGTCGATGAGTTTTATTCTATCTTGGATGTAATATAATACCTATGTGACCAACAATAATCTGTCTACCTTTCCCCACAGGAACTTTAAAACCTCCTGTGCCCTTTTTATCTTTCCAGATTTTTCCTGGAGCAGGTCTCATCTAAATAAAATATGTGGGGTAAAGGGTCCTTATTCTTCAGAAGATGCATTTTTCTCAAAATTGTTACTCTGGCTGTTAATGCATCAGCTCTTTCTATTAAAAATCATCTCCCATCATTGCTTATTTAAATACTGGAGCCCTATAGACTTCAGTATCATCCACAATGAAGTAACTCCCCATTGAAAGTTTATTTCTTTTTTTAAACCGACACGTAACTTGTTTAGTGTTAGGTATTCACCCTCTACGTAATACCCGAGGATTGTTCTTGTAATTACATCTTTATCGAATCTGTCGATGGACTATGTTATACAGCTCCTTTGATTCGTTTGTGCTGTGATTGAAATGAGATAGTATTGAGTTATCTGGTTCTATCTTTGCCTTCCTTTACAATACGCTGAACGGTTTGCGTAATAACTCAACAAGCTTCCGACACACTCTGTTGTACTTTACACAATGAAAGATGTGAAAATAATTACTCACATGGATACAAAACAATGGCAGTCCTAAAACAAACTCGTAAACCAAACTCTTCGTAATACCCACACGCACACAGCAAGACTACTCAGCAACACAGCAGTTTGTAGAGCGATGTGAGCGTGGCAAATTCCTCAAGCAACTGAGTAGTTCTCAGTGTTACCACTAGGTGAAAAATTGTCTGATGGGGCAGTGGCATGTTGCCTGCACCCCACTTCCCGACAGCATGTAGGCATCTGCCTTCAGTGTAGAAAAAAAGCTATTATAAACCTGAGTCATAGAAATTAAACATTACCAGTTGTGTATTTACCACCCCCTGTAAAGTTATAATGCAAATCATTGGAATTAATCAATTAAAGGATGAAACAAGAAAGAACTGGAAAATAAGATGAACTGATCCTCTCCCTAGCGGGGGGGGGGGGGGGGGGGGGGGGGGGTGTGGAAATATTCCCCTAACTGTGACTATGGTGAAGTAGAACAGTCAACAATTCAGCATGTTATGTAAAAATGCCCACGTATGTTCATGCTGCTACGTATATTTATGGATGTCTTTATGCTGAAAGAATGTGTTTACAATCTTCAAATCAAATTACTCACAGTCTGATCAGTTGCTCTCTAATTATCATTCAGTTCTTTTACACTATATATCCCAACCATCGCGTTTCTATCTTTCATTCCTACCCTTGCATTTATGTGCCCCTTGATAATTATGTCCTGTCAAGCCCCATGGCTAAATGGTTAGTGTGCTGGCCTTTAGTTCAAGGGGTCTTGGGTTTGATTCTCAGCTGGGTCGGGTCTTTTAACCTTAATTGGTTAATTACTCTGGCTTGGGAACTGGGTGTGGATACCATCTTCAGCATTAACTGTAGATCAATTTAGCTTCAGAAGAATTGTAAGAGCTCTTGACTTTACGTCCCATCTTAGAGGATCGAATTAAGAAGACAAGTCCATGTATATGGCATTTGTAGATCAAAAGAAAGCATTCAGTAATGTTGATTGGACCAAGCTTTTTGAGATTCTGAAGGTGATTGGGATCAGCTACCGAGAAAGAAGGATTTTCTACCATCTGTGCCAAAAAACAGTCTGTAGTGATAAAAACGTAGAGCTTTGGAAAAAGAAGCAGCAATCAGAAAGGAGTGAACTGCAGTTTGTCCCCTCTCCTTTTCAATAGAAAGCAGTAAAGGAAATCATAGAGGAATCTGGAAAGGGAATCACAATCCAAGGCAATGAAATAAAAAATTTGAGATTTGCCAATGATATTGCTATTTAATGATAATTATAATGTCATTCAATGGTCGTGAAAGTCTACGAATTAAGATATTGCTATTTTATCTGAGTCTGCAGAAGATCTGGAGAAATTGCTGAATGTATGAACACAGTCTTGGATAAGGAGTACAAGATGAAAATAAATCCAAAACAAAAGTAATGGACTGCAATTGAACAAAGTCAGGTGATGTGGGAAATATCAGATTAGGAAGTGAAATGACGTAAATGAATATTGTTACTTGGGCAGCAGAATAACTAACTACAGAAGAAGCAAGGAGGACATAAAATGCAGACTAACATCAGCACGGAAGGCATTTCTTAAGAAAAGAAATTTGCTCACTTTGAACACTGATGCAGGAACTTGAAAGATGTGGCATTGTATGGATGTGAAACATGGACAATAACGAGCTCAGAAAGAAAGAGAATGGAAACTTTTGAAATGTGGTGCGACAGAAGAATACTGAACCTGAGATAGGTGGATTGAATTACAAATGAAGAGATACTGAATTGAATAGATGAGAGGAAGACAATTTGGCAAAATTTGACCAGAAGAAGAAATAGAATGATAGAACACATCTTCAAACACCCAGGACTTGCTCAGTTGGACTTTGAGGTAAGCATAGACATTAAGAACAGTAAGGGTAGATCGAGACATGAATATAACAAACAGATTAGAGTAAATGTAGTTGTTACATAGAAATGAAAATGTTAGCACAGAATAGAGTGGCATGGAGAGCTGCATCAAAGCAGTTTATTGACTGATGACCCAAACAACAACAGTAGTTTTCTGTCCCACTAACTATATTTACAGCTTTTGGAGACACTGAGGTTCTGAAATGTTATCCTGCAAAAGTACTTGTAAATCTACCAATATGAGTCTTGGTTGGTAACTTGAATGACCACCATAATGTGGCAAAATTGGTACTGCGAACCAGAGTTCAGAAGGACAGTACTCTACCGTCTTATCCACTCAGCCTGACTAGTCTTTAATGAAGATATATGTGTGATCATTAGGGTTTGGAAGTTTATGAGCTAAACAAGTATAATATATATGTAAGCAAATATGGCCTAAATCTACCTAAACATGACCAAAAAAAAGTAAAATATGATTTAAACATAGGTAGCAAGTGTTATAGTATTACTAACATTAAACGTGTCAAAAAGGGACTGATAAGTGATAATATAGTAGCACATTTAATCACGCAGACTGACAGAGCTACAGTAGGTAAATTAAACTTTATACTTCATAATCCTGAGGTGCAGTTTTCACTCTGTTTTCCTAAAAATGAACAAAAATTACATATTAGCAAGCTTTTTGGTATCTAACAATTAAAAAAAAATGCTTCAATAACATCTTAAGTACGGTAGTTAGTTGCTGAAAAGTTTATAAGTTTTTTCATATACGCTTCCGAACAGAAGCTATATAACCCATTTAAGATGTTTTTATCTTCTTATTGGATTTAACAATATTTTAGTTAAGGACAAGTTATTAATCCCTTTATAAGCATTCTCTCCCCCACCCCCACCCTCCACCTCCATCCTTCTCCAATAGACAAAAATGTTTAAGTTTCCCATGTAAATTATTAAGACTAATACAAGAACATATAATGTGCTTACTTTTATCTTATTTACACATAAGCTTTTGTAAATACAGCTGATGATGACTGCAAAGCAGTCAAAAGATGTACTGTTAATGATTTTATAAAATTGCCAAAGGCAAATAAAGTATTGATTAAAGTATTGATTAAATTGATTAAAGTATTGATTAAAGTATTGATTAAATAAAGTATTGATTAGGCAAGCTGATATAAGTACCAACATAGTTGGAGATGTGTGGGATCTGGTAAATGCAGCACGGGTGAAGTTTAAGAAAGCGGAGATTGTTATTAGTGGAATACTGTGTAGGAGGGATACTGACTGGAGGGTGATTGGGGATTTAAATCAGACTATGGAGTGGGTATGTGGGAAACTGGGAGTGAAATTTCTAGATCCTAATGGGTGGGTAGGAGATAGGGATCTGCGCTCAGATGGCCTTCATTTAAACCGCAGTGGTACGTATAAGTTAGGAAATTTGTTTGGAAGGGTAATAGGGAGGTACATTCAGGGAAACGGGATGGCCTAGGGAGCGGTGATAAGGGAACAGGGAACTGGAAATCAAGTAGGGATGACATAAAATTGTTAGTGTTGAACTGTAGAAGTATTGTAAAGAAAGGAATAGAATTAAGTAATTTAATAGATATATATTTACCAGATATTGTAATAGGAGTTGAATCATGGCTGAGAAATGATATAATGGATGCAGAAATTTTCTCACGGCACTGGAGTGTGTATCGTAGAGATAGGATAGGAAAGGTGGGAGGGGGAGTTTTCATTCAGGTGAAAGAAGAATTTGTAAGCTACGAAAGAGTTAAAGATGAGACACATGAAATTCTAGGTGTAAGGCTCATTTCTAAAGATAATAGGCAACTTAATATATTTGGAGTGTACAGATCGGGAAAGGGTAGCACTGATGCGGATTCGGAATTATTTGATAGGATAGTCAGCTATGTGGGAAACGACATGGAAAGAAATGTGATTGTAGCGGGAGATCTGAATTTGCCAGATGTAAATTGGGAAGGAAATGCGAACGACAGGAAGCATGACCAACAAATGGCAAATAAGTTAATATGGGAAGGACAGCTAATTCAGAAAGTGATGGAACCAACCAGAGGGAAAAATATCCTGGATGTGGTGCTGACAAAACCAGATGAGCTCTATAGGGAAACTGAAGTAATAGATGGTATTAGTGATCACGAAGCTGTTTTTGTGGTAGTTAAAAATAAATGCGATAGAAAGGAAGGTCTTAAAAGTAGGACTGTTAGGCAGTACCATATGGCTGATAAAGCAGGTATGAGGCAGTTTCTAAAAAGTAACTATGATCGGTGGAAAACGGTAAATAAAAATGTAAACAGACTCTGGGATGGGTTTAAAGAAATTGTTGAGGAATGCGAAAACAGGTTTGTACCTTTAAGGGTGGTAAGGAATGGTAAAGACCCACCTTATTATAATAGAGAAATAAAGAGACTAAGAAGGAGGTGCAGACTGGAAAGAAATAGAGTTAGAAATGGCTGTGGAAGTAAGGAGAAATTGAAGGAACTTACTAGAAAATTGAATCTAGCAAAGAAGACAGCTAAGGATAACATGATGGCAAGCATAATTGGCAGTCATACAAATTTTAGTGAAAAATGGAAGGGTATGTATAGGTATTTTAAGGCAGAAACAGGTTCCAAGAAGGACATTCCAGGAATAATTAATGAACAAGGGGAGTGTGTATGTGAGGATCTTCAAAAGGCAGAAGTATTCAGTCAGCAGTATGTAAAGATTGTTGGTTACAAGGATAATGTCGAGATAGAGGAAGAGACTAAGGCCAAAGAAGTAATAAAATTTACATATGATAACAATGACATTTACAATAAGATACAAAAGTTGAAAACTAGAAAAGCGGCTGGAATTGATCAGATTTCTGGGGATATACTAAAGACAATGGGTTGGAATGTAGTACCATATCTGA
This sequence comes from Anabrus simplex, assembly GCF_040414725.1. Taxonomy (NCBI): domain Eukaryota; kingdom Metazoa; phylum Arthropoda; class Insecta; order Orthoptera; family Tettigoniidae; genus Anabrus; species Anabrus simplex. The sequence goes on from NC_090271.1 coordinate 290,178,343, forward strand.
AGTACTTATTTGATTATTGTTTGGTCGAAGGAGCTATACCAGATGAATGGAGAGTTGCTATAGTAGCCCCTGTGTATAAAGGAAAGGGTGATAGACATAAAGCTGAAAATTACAGGCCAGTAAGTTTGACATGCATTGTATGTAAGCTTTGGGAAGGCATTCTTTCTGATTATATTAGACATGTTTGTGAAATTAATAACTGGTTCGATAGAAGGCAATTCGGTTTTAGGAAAGGTTATTCCACTGAAGCTCAACTTGTAGGATTCCAGCAAGATATAGGTGCTCGACTCTCCATTCATCTGGTATAGCTCCTCTGACCAAACAATAATCAAATAAGTACTTCAGATATGGTACTATATCCCAACCCATTGTCTTTAGTATATCCCCAGAAATCTGATAGCTGCTCGACTAAGTGGTATGTTCCGGGCTGTCAGCGGAGAGATGGCGTGGAATGACATTAGTAGACGAATAAGTTTGAATGGCGTTTATAAAAGTAGGAAAGATCACAATATGAAGATAAAGTTGGAATTCAAGAGGACAAACTGGGGCAAATATTCATCTTGGATTCAGGAGGTCAAATGGACTGTATCGCGATTGACCTGTCTAAAGCATTTGATAGGGTGGATCATGGGAGACTACTGGCAAAAATGAGTGCAATTGGACTAGACAAAAGAGTGACTGAATGGGTTGCTATATTTCTAGAAAATAGATCTCAGAGAATTAGAGTAGGTGAAGCTTTATCTGACCCTGTAATAATTAAGAGGGGAATTCCTCAAGGCAGTATTATCGGACCTTTATGTTTTCTTATATATATAAATTATATGAGTAAAGGAGTGGAATCGAAGGTAAGGCTTTTTGCGGATGATGTTATTCTCTATAGAGTGATAAATAAGTTACAAGATTGTGAGCAACTGCAACGTGACCTCGAAAATGTTGTGAGATGGACAGCAGGCAATGGTATGTTGATAAACGGGGTTAAAAGTCAGGTTGTGAGTTTTACAAGTAGGAAAAGTCCTCTCAGTTTTAATTACTGCGTTGATGGGGTGAAAGTTCCTTTTGGGGATCATTGTAAGTATCTAAGTGTTAATATAAGGAAAGATCTTCATTGGGGTAATCACATAAATGGGATTGTAAATGAAGGGTACAGATCTCTGCACATGGTTATGAGGGTGTTTAGGGGTTGTAGTAAGGATGTAAAGGAGAGGGCATATAAGTCTCTGGTAAGACCCCAACTAGAGTATGGTTCCAGTGTATGGGACCCTCACCAGGATTACCTGATTCAAGAACTGGAAAAAATCCAAAGAAAAGCAGCTCGATTTGTTCTGGGTGATTTCCGACAAAAGAGTAGCGTTACAAAAATGTTGCAATTTTTGGGTTGGGAAGAATTGAGAGAAAGAAGAAGAGCTGCTCGACTAAGTGGTATGTTCCAGGCTGTCAGCGGAGAGATGGCGTGGAATGACATTAGTAGACGAATAAGTTTGAATGGCGTTTATAAAAGTAGGAAAGATCACAATATGAAGATAAAGTTGGAATTCAAGAGGACAAACTGGGGCAAATATTCATTTATAGGAAGGGGAGTTAGGGATTGGAATAACTTACCAAGAGAGATGTTCAATAAATTTCCAATTTCTTTGAAATCATTTAGGAAAAGGCTAGGAAAACAAATAGGGAATCTGCCACCTGGGCGACTGCCCTAAATGCAGATCAGTATTGATTGATTGATTTAAACAGGGCTAAAAGTCAGGTTGTGAGTTTCACAAATAGGAAAAGTCCTCTCAGTTTTAATTACTGCGTTGATGGGGTGAAAGTTCCTTTTGGGGATCATTGTAAGTATCTAGGTGTTAATATAAGGAAAGATCTTCACTGGGGTAATCACATAAATGGGATTGTAAATAAAGGGTACCGATCTCTACACATGGTTATGAGGGTGTTTAGGGGTTGTAGTAAGGATGTAAAGGAGAGTGCATATAAGTCTCTGGTAAGACCCCAACTAGAGTATGGTTCCAGTGTATGGGACCCTCACCAGGATTACCTGATTCAAGAACTGGAAAAAATCCAAAGAAAAGCAGCTCGATTTGTTCTGGGTGATTTCCGACAAAAGAGTAGCGTTACAAAAATGTTGCAATGTTTGGGTTGGGAAGAACTGAGAGAAAGAAGAAGAGCTGCTCGACTAAGTGGTATGTATGTCTCAAGTATTATTACAATATTATAAGTCCACCTGTTCAATACAATACAATATGATCCACTATTTCATATGGTCAAATGTTTTTTATACATAATACATAAAAGTCAAGGTACATGTTTCACCCTCCTTAGGGGCATAGACTCTCAAAATCTCATGTTTAATCACGTTTTAATCTTCAAACTGTTAATTTCACTCTCTTTTAACATACTTTGGTGCACTATCGTTGTTTTAGATGTTATTGTATCATGTTTTACGAAACTATTTTTCAACATTTTAACCTATAATTTATAAGTATATGTATTATTATTATTTTTTAAGATTGATATAGGCTGATGATGCCCCTAAGGAGGGTGAAACATGTACCTTGACTTTTATGTATTATGTATAAAAAACATTTGACCATATGAAATAGTGGATCATATTGTATTGTATTGAACAGGTGGACTTATAATATTGTAATAATACTTGAGACATACGTCAACTTCAATACGGAACCAAAATGAGAATAGTCACTTGTAACATAAGTGGTATGTTCCGAGCTGTCAGCGGAGAGATGGCGTGGAATGACATTAGTAGACGAATAGGTTTGAATGGCGTTTATAAAAGTAGGAAAGATCACGATATGAAGATAAAGTTGGAATTCAAGAGGACAAACTGGGGCAAATATTCATTTATAGGAAGGGGAGTTAGGGATTGGAATAACTTACCAAGGGAGATGTTCAATAAATTTCCAATTTCTTTGAAATCATTTCGGAAAAGGCTAGGAAAGCAACAGATAGGGAATCTGCCACCTGGGCGACTGCCCTAAATGCAGATCAGTATTGATTGATTGATGTATTGTTAGGTTGTCATATCGTATGGACATGAAGTGGATAGTTTGTAATTTTTTGGTATCTGTGGGCGTGCGTTCGTACAGTATCTCTTTCTTGGAATTGTGCCTTCTAAACCTTCTACCTATCTTTTTTGGGAAAAGAAAGAAAAATACATCTAATGCAGTATTTTGAAATCCTGTGTTTGAAAACTGATGCAGATAAAATGTCCCTTATTAAAAAACAGTGCTTCAACCTAAAAAAAATGTTCAAAACAGAACCAAATAGGACATTATATCACTTCAATGAGTAAAATATGATCAAAGCAAAAAAAAAAAAAAAAAACATACATACATACATACATTATCATTACAGACTGTTATGCCTTTCAGCGTTCAGTCTGCAAGCCTCTGTGAATTTACTAAACGTCACCACAATCCTCTATTTGCAACTAGTGCTGTGGCCTCATTTAGTTCTATACCTCTTACCTTTAAATCGTTAGAAACTGAGTCTAACCATCGTCGTCTTTGTCTACCTCTACTTCTCTTACCATCCATAACAGAGTCCATTATTCTCCTAGGTAACCTATCTTCCTCCATTCGCCATACATGACCCCAACACCGAAGCTGGTTTATGCGTACAGCTACATCCATCGATTTCATTCCTAAATTAGCCTTTATCTCCTCATTCCAAGTACCCTCCTGCCATCGTTCCCACATGTTTGTACCTGCAATCATTCTCGCTACTTTCATCTCTGTTACTTCTAACTTATAAGATTTCCCGAGTCCACCCAGCTATCGCTCCCGTAAAGCAAAGTTGGTCTGAAAACAGACCGATGTAAAGATAGTTTCGTCTGGGAGCCGACTTCCTTCTTACAGAATACTGTTGATCGCAACTGCAAAGCTCACTGCATTAGCTTTACTACACCTTGATTCAATCTGTCTTACTCTATTACCATCCTGGGAGAACAAAGAACCTAAATACTTGAAATTATCGACCTGTTCTAGCTTTGTATCACCAATCTGACATTCAATTCTGTTGAATTTCTTACCTACCGACATCAATTTAGTCTTTGAGAGGCTAATTTTCATACCATACTCATTGCACCTCTTTTCAAGTTCCAAGATATTAGACTGAAGGCTTACGGCACAATCTGCCATTAAGACCAAGTCGTCAGCATAGGTCAGACGGCTTACTACATTTCCACCTAACTGAATCCCTCCCTGATATTTTATACCTTTCAGCAAAGGTGAAAGATTACAGCCCTGTAAGTACCCTGAACCAAGAACTCATTCTACCATCAATTTTCACTGAAGCCCAATCGTCAATATAAATGCTTTTGATTGACTTTAATCTACCTTTAATTCCACAGTCCCCCAGTATGGCGAACATCTTTTCCCTCGGTACCCTGTCATATGCTTTCTCTAGATCTAAGAAACATAAACACAACTGCCTATTCCTCTCGTACCATTTTTCAATTACTTGGCGCACACTGAAAATCTGATCATGACAGCCTCTCTGTGGTCTGAAACTACACTGGTTTTCATCCAACTTTCTCTCAATGATGGCACCTTCTCTTCCAAGATGCCAGTGAATACTTTGGCTGGTATACTAATCAATGAGATACCTCGATAGTTGTTGCAATCCTTCCTGTTCCCTTGCTTATAGATAGGTGCAATTACTGCTTTTGTCCAATTTGAAGGTACTTTACCAGCACTCCATGCTAATCTTACTACTCTATGAATCCATTTTATCCCTGCCTTCGCACTATAGTTCACCATTTCAGGTCTAATTTCATCTATTCCTGCTGCTTTATGGCAATGGAGGTTATCTACCATCCTTTCCACTTCCTCAAACGTAATTTCACCAACATCATTATCCTCCTCCCCATGAGCTTGGCTGTTCGCACACCACCAGGAAGATTTCCTTTTACATTGAGATGATGTTCAAAATATTCCCTCCACCTCTCCAGTGATTATCTGGGATCTATTATGAGTTCACCTGAATTACTCAAAACACTGTTCATTTCCTTTTTCCCTCCCTTCCTAAGATTCTTTATTACTGTCCAGAAAGGTTTCCCTGCTGCTTGACCTAGCCTTTCCAGGTTATTACCAAAATCTTCCCATGACTTCTTTTTGGATTCAACAACTATTTGTTTCACTCTGTTGCTTTCATGTACATACAAATCCCTGTCTGCCTCGGCCCTTGTTTGGAGCCATTTCTGATAAGCCTTCTTTTTACGTTTACAAGCTGCTCTCACTTCATCATTTCACCAAGATGTTCACTTTTTCCCATCTTTACACACAGCTGTTCCTAGGCATTCCCTTGCTGTCTCTACTACAGCATCCCTGTATGCCACCCATTCTCTTTCTATATCCTGAACCTACTTACTGTCTACTGTTCGAAACTTCTCACTAATCATATCCATGTACTTCTGCCTAATTTCCTTGTCCTGGAGATTTTCTTTCCTTATTCGTTTGCAGACAGATTTCACATTCTCTGCTCTAGGCCTAGAGATACTTAATTCACTACAGATCAGATAGTGGTCTGTATCATCGAAAAATCCCTGGAAAACTCATACATTCCTAACAGATTTCCTGAATTCGAAGTTGGTTAAGATATAGTCTATTATGGATCTGATGCCCCTAGCCTCCCATATGTAGCGGTGAATAGCCTTATACTTGAAGAATGTATTCGTAACTGCTAAACCCATACTAGCACAGAAGTCCAGCAAACACTTCCCATTCCCATTAGCTTCCATATCTTTCCCACATTCACCAAACACCCTTTCGTATCCTTGAGTTCTATTTCCAACTCTCGCATTGAAATCACCCATTAGCACTATTCTATCCTTGCTGTTGACCCTGACCATGATGTCACTCAATGCTTCATAAAACTTATCAACTTCATCCTCATCTGCACTAACACAATTCTTGTCCTAATTCCTCCAACTGACAATTCTACCCACATCATTAGCTGATTTACTTGCCTAACAGAAAGTATGTTGCATGCAATGGTATTCCTGATAAACAGCCCTATCCCATACTCTGCCCTTCCCTTTCTAACACCCGTCAGGTACACTTTATAATCTCCTATCTCTTCCTCATCTCCCCTTACCCGAATATCACTTACTCCTAGCACATCCAGATGCATCCTCTTTGCTGACTCAGCCAGTTCTACCTTCTTTCTTCCATAAGCCCCATTAATATTGATAGCTCCCCATCAAATTCCATTTTGTTCACCAAGTTGTTTCCAAGGAATCCCTCGCCTGTCAAATGGGAGTGGGACTCTTGTTAGTCCCATAGGTCCGAGGCTTGCTTAAAATGTTCTGAGCTCGGTAAATTCACGAAGCAGGATGCTACCCTACTTACACATAGTCCAAGTGAGGATCTCTCCTCTAATGGGTTAGGGACCACTGGTGGATTGTACAGTCCTAGCCGCCTGAGCACAAGGAGAGCCATGGCTCAGAATATGTCCGAAATGCCCACTACCATTCCATAGCAACTAATATCCCGACTCTCAGGACCACTTACTAGGCCACTCAGCCGTTGCCTATGGTTCATGAACTAGGACGTGACTACAGTGGTGAACCATTAAAAAAAAAAAAATGGGCAAAATATGCATTTATGTGCAACATAAAATTGCTTTTAACAGGGTCCGCGATCCATCATTCACACTTATTTTTCAGATTTCATGTAAAATGACCTCAGGAAAGAAATAACTTTTCTTTAACATCTGATCTTTAGTGATCATTTTAAATTTAAAGGGAAAACATGCAGCTTTTATTCACAGGGTGAGATAGTACAGTCAGGCCGATGTAAGAAAAAGTCCTCTTCTTTCTTGATTTTACACACTGGTGATTTCTGAAGGAAAATAGGACAATGGTATGAGGTACTACCAAGAATGCTGAATATGTCTTTTAACTGTCCATTGATGACAGTGATAAATCCCATTCATCCACGTAATATTTAATTCTGAAATGAAACATTTTGCTTATACCTTTTAATATAGTGTGGCAATATACCTTTTCTTCTATCTTGCCCAATTTCTCTACACTAAAGTTACCCAAGTGAGAGACAACAGAAAGGAAGTGGTGTATATAATTCCGGCTGATCCAAATTATCATAGAAGGCAAAACAGAAAGGAAACATGGACATGGGAGGGAAATATTATGCTGGTTGCAGAACCTCCAACAATGGTTTGACGTCCATGATACGGCAACTCTGTTACAGGGAACAAAAAAACAGGAAAACTCTCTCAATAATGGTCGCCAACCTTTTATGAGTTGACTGCACCAGAACCAGAATAAGAACAAATGAATTCTGAAAACTCAAATAGCAAATCAATACTGGGATAAGCCAGTGTCAAATATGGCAGGAAGTATGCAAGCTAGTTTTATAAAACTACTGATATTGCGATCACAGCCATGGGACTTCCAGTTTTACGTGAATTAAAAAAAAAAAATTAATATCTCACATGTATTGGTCAGGATTCAAATCACAATTGCCTTGGAGAACAGCCAGCACCATTATCACATCCAGAGGTTACCGGGCGAATTGGCCGTGCAGCTGTGAGCTTGCATCTGGGAGATAGTGGGTTCGAACCCCACTGTCGGCAGCCCTGAACATGGTATTTTGTGGTTTCCCATTTTCACACCTGGCAAATGCTGGAACTGTAACTTAATTAAGGCACAGCTGCTTCCTTCGTACTCCTAGCCCTTTCCTATTCCATCATCGCCGTAAGACCTATTTGTGCCGCTGCGACGTAAAACAAATAGTAAAAGACATCTAGGGCTGAAGTGTGTGAAAAGTTTTTAAATTCTTGGGCATTCAAAGTCAAGTGATGAAAATGCCAAGCAAGATATGCAGACCAATCTGCTTGCTTCCAACAAGTGTAGAACCTAATTTAGGAATGAGTTTATTTATGAGCTACTGTATAAGCAGACTACTTTAAAACATGAGTTACAGAATTCAGTCTATGAATGGGCTTCTGATGTCTTTGGCAATTAGCTCCCAACACATCTAAATGTAGAAAATACGATAGCAATCTAATTGTTATTATCCAGGTCTAAAATCAGGTGCTCTGAGATTTTAAATAAAGATGCCATCTCAGCATTTTCATAACATGTGTAACAAAAACCAGTAATAGTAGTCACTGTCAGTGCCAGATCTCTTAACCCTTTGTTGCATTGTGTAACATATATGCAACATCGATTAACAAACTCTTTTGCACGCCTCTGGTGGGCACTTCTTAACCAATGCATATTTCACATGTGTTCCAAGATGTGTATATAAGACTTTTGACCTTAGTTACTCATAGGCTGGCTGTACTGTGGCCTTAGAGTAGCGTATGTTATGAGATGGGAGAGCCTACACCCCTTTGTTGCATGATGTAGCATATATGCAACATAGATTCAAAAATTGATTTGCACGCCTCTGATGGACATTTCATGAACCAGTGCATGTTACACATGAGTTCCAAGTTGTTTATAGAATATCTTTGATCTTAATTACCCATTTGTGTATATTTTATGTAGGAACTAATTGAATGGCAACCGTATCGAAGAGAATGTTTATTCATGATGCAACATATATGCAGCATTATTGATATTTTTTTCAATATTTTCCCCGTTCTATTAACCTTATGGAAAGTCCAAAAATAACTTTTAAACATGAAAATAAAAAATCATGCATTAAAGGGTTAAGATTACACCCAACCATGTCACAAAACAGGTCTACCATTTACAGCAGTGAAGTGATTCAGGAAGATTTGGATGGCCAATAAATATTTTATTAATGTGAACATGAAAGATAAGAATAATAATACATACTTCTACTTCTACTACTACTACTACTACTACTACTACTACTACTACTACTAATAGCTGGGCTAAGTGGCTCAGTCCGGTGGTATTTGAAGGGGCTCAAATACGTCAGCCTCGTGTCGGTAGATTTACTGGCATGTAAAAGAACTCCTGTGGGACAAAATTCCAACACCTTAGTGTCTCCGAAAACGGTAAAAGTAGTTAGTGGGATGTAAAGCAGAATAACATTAATAATAATAATAATAATAATAATAATAATAATAATAATAATAATAATAATAATAATAATAATAATAATAATAATAATAATAATAAGAGACATCACTTACTAGTTCAACAGTTTATTATACATCACTTTCAAGAAACATAACAGTTCATATACACACATAACACAGAGTAATGATTTAAGAATGTTAATGAAGTAAATCCTATAATAAAGTACAAATTCATTGTAATGTTTGGATGACCATGTGGTAACTCTTCTAGAGAATTGTGTGCAGATAACAAAGATATTTCCTAGATAATTCTTACATTCATTGCTATAGTCTTTTCTTTCTGGTGATTAAACAGGAACATTTAGCAAATAAAACAATATAGGTTATTGCTATTCACTGCAAGTTTTTAATAATATGAGCAGACACTTCATAGGACATAATTATTGCACATTTTAATTTGTATACAAACAATGATACATAAATACACAAAGCAAATTGGAATGGGTAAGAATGGTACTGATACACGCAAGAGATGCACAACCTATTACAACACTACTGTAATTTCAATTAACATGCAGATATAAATTATGTCATCAAGAGCATAGGTGGTATTATTTTGATATTGCTAAACTTGACATTTTAAGCATCAACATCTTGTTATAACGAAGGAACTTACATCATATTATTTTAGACATACATACAATTTGGAATATTATGAAAAAAATACTCTTGGGACATCTTAAAGCCCTCCTTCACACTTACAATTTCCCCAACCTTACAAAACTAAATAAGATAATCATTATAATCTTGACTTAAGGTGCTATCATTGTAGTACAGTCAACCCCTCATTATAACAACCTCACTTTATATTAATATATGCATGCAAACAAATAACCTTGTTCAACATTGCCGGTGGCAATAAATTTTGTTCAAGAAATTGTGATACAATACCGTACTTCAAAAATACAACTTATGGCATTCCTGGAATTGTGACAAATGTGGCAGCTCAGCTGTTACTATTCAATGAGGCACATGCGATAGCATGGTTGTCTTGACCATTTATAAACTTTCAGCTCGAGACAATGAAAAACTTTTGACGTCAGGTAGCTGATGGTCTAGGTAACTGGATGGAAGGAACTTCAATCTTGCAAACAATGCCATATGTACAGTAAAGTATGTCAAGTAAAATGAAAAAAGAAAAGTAAAAGGGCTGCCGACGGTGGAATTTGAACCCATCATCTCCCAAATGCAAGCTGCTACATGACCCTAACCACATGGCCAACTTGCTCAGTAGTTTGTGAATATAGTGTTTTCCAAAAAATTGAATCATCAAACTACTGCTAATCATTTTTTCATTGCTGTGGGAAAGACAGCATCAGAGATGTTTTTCTCATGGGGAACCTGACCAGACATACCATCATGGAGGACTCAAATCAGGCCAAGAAAGCACGGAAAACAGACTACCTGCTGCCCACTTGGCATTTGGTCAGTTATCCAACCAGTTATTCAGGAATAAAGACCTAACAGTTCATACCAAACTCATGGTGTATAAAGCAGTCATCAACTCAACCATGCTCTATGGATGTGGAACTTTTACTTTATACCCCCATGGCATCAAGACACATTAACATTTTCATAAACAGAAAAATCTGTTTCATCTTAATATCAAATTGGAGAACCTTGTTTCCAGTCTTTCAGTTCTTGAGAAAGTGTGCATAAACAGTGCAGAAGCCATCACCATTCACCATCAGCTTCGATGAACTGGGCATGTCTGCCATATGAGTGACACCAGACTGCCTTGCCAATTCCTGTATGGTAAACTTTTCTCAGGCACAACACTCCCTGGTGCTCCTTTGAATCATTTTAAAGATCAGCTTAAAACCATGAAAAAATGTCATCCTCAAACTTAGGTAGCACTTGCCAAGGATCAGTTGCTTTGGCACTGAACCATCTCTACTGCTGCTGGACTGTTTAAGCAAGGGTGCTGCAGGCATGAAGAGTCTCAACGACAGATACACATGCTCCATCCTCTCCCATCCACTGAGCGCAATCTCTGTGGATACACGTTTTGTGCTAGAATAGCCTTGTTCAGTCATAAAAAGTACAAGCACAAACAGCATTGAGTGCAAGTGGACTGCAAAGCAATAGAAATTTTATACTTGAGTATGAGTAACAGGTAGCCTCCATGACTCAGGCGGCAGTGCGCCGGCCTCTCACCGCTGGGTGCTGTGGTTCAAATCCCAGTCGCTCCTTGTGAAACTTGTGCTGGATAAAGCGGAGGCGGGACAGGTTTTCCTCTGGGTACTCTGTTTTTTCCAGCAACACTCTCCAATATCATTTCATCTCATCTGTCAGTCATTAAACATTGCCCCAGAAGAATGCGACAGGCTTCGGCAGCCAGCACAATTCCCATCCTTGCCGCTAGATGGGGGCTTCATTCATTCCATTCCTGACCTGGTCGAATGACTGGAAACAGGCTGTGGATTTTCATTTTTATGAGTAACAGCCGATGATAAAGGGAAGAAAGTAAGTCTGAGAAAGATGCAAGTGGTTATTCTGCCATAAATCATCTGATTGCTGTCACTGATGCAGCTGAAGAAATGTGAAAATAAGAAGACACAGTCTGCCATCGCAGACTTCTGGAAAAGATAAAGATGAAGTACCATTTATGTTACTGTACCCTATTTGCTTTAATAATTAGTATAGTATAAAGAATATGTTATTGTGCTCAATACATTTTATTAATTTTTTAAAATGGTACTATGGAACAGACGATTACACTGTAAATAGGGTTAACTGTATTTCGAATTCTACATTGTGCACCTAGCTGTACTAGCATCACATATTGCCAAGTTAAGATATCTGTCCAGCTGGTTCATGTTTTGTCCTGGATTGTTACCTGTGAAATTCTGCATCATCTTCTCACTATAATATAACTTAAATAGGCCTACACTAGTTGTATATAAAACTTGGCAAATGTTCTCTCTTCCAGTGCCAGTAATGCTAAATGCTCAAAATCCATTTAAAGTGTTGGGAGAGATCCTGGGTTGCCAATATATTTAGTCATAAGGGATTCTTTTAAAATGTCAATAAATCCAATAGTATGGATCTCTTGCATTTAAGCATCTTTAAATGCAGACCAATTGTAATGGTGAAACAATCAGATATAGCCCCTAACCAACTGCAGCAAACAGCTGATCAACTTAATTTTCAAAATTTAAGCTCACAGCACAGGTATAATCAAAAGTAACAGCAAGTCAGTGACAAATTTCCTGAATATCTTGTAAGACTATAGGACAACCTCATGAAACTGTCTTACTATAGAGTGTAGTCACACAGCAAGAGTTAGTAATATGGTGCAAGCTGAATTAGTGACAGGAAAGTATACCAATGGTAGAAAGGTTCAATAGTTTGAAATAATATTTCAAAAATACCAGTTAATACAGTTACATACTATTAAGTACAATTTTAAACCTCGTCAAATTGTCTATTTAAAATTTATCTTATTGTACAAAGAAATTATATCAGTTGTCCAGGGGCTATGACAAAAGCAAAGGAAAGAAAATATCAGTAAGAACAAATGAGCAATATCTGGCAAAGTTGACAAAGTAATCTACAAGTAAGAAAAAGTGAAAATGAGAACTTTTGAGAAGACAGGTCATCAACTTACACATGCAACTCAGCCAACCTGAATAATTTACAGCTTTGCAATCCTACCAAGAGTAGGATACAGGAAATGTTAACAGCAAGAGTGACACATGAAATTATTCCAAGGCATCACTTGCTTGCTTGACGTCGCACCGACACAGATAGGTGTTATGGCAACAATGGGATTGGAAAGGGCAAGAGGTGGGAAGGAAGCACCCGTGGCCTTAATTAAGGTACATTTGCCTGGTGTGAAAATGGGAAACCATGGTAAACCATCTTTAGGGATGTCGACAGTGGGGTTCGAACCCACTATCTCCCGAATGCAAGCTAACAGCTGCACGTCCTAACCGCACAGCCAACTCACTCAGTACCCATGACTTTATAAGTTACCATCAAGATCACCTCAATGGGTGTATACCATCATTTTTTAACAATATGATCAGCAAGTGGTTTCAGAGATTCATCACACGTAAAAAAAAGCCAAGTTGACAAACATGCTTCTTAAGAAGTGCCTTCACCATCACAATCTGCACCTGAATGTGCATGTATTATTTTGAGCAGCTTCTAAGATGACCCAAATGATGATTCTTCATATATAGAACAATTTCAGAAGAAAAAGTCAGGTCATCCACATGGGCTACATTCTGATCTGTTACAACATGATATCTGTCACATCTCTGACAAAAATCACACACGCACATCTCTCACTGGGGTTATGATTCGGTATGTTCTATTCGTGCATATCTTATGGTGAAATGTCTGGTTAGTACAGTGTTTGTTCCTGGTTCTCCTTGGTCCATTTTCACTCAGTGGTCTCAGTGGTATAGAAGTCTAGGACTATTTCTATTGAGAAATTCAGTGTAGGTATCAACAATGGCAGAAGTATACACTTTCTGATCTCCTCAAATTGGAATGTTTCCTTACTCAGTTTGTAGACCATTCTTGTTGGTGCTACTTTCCCCACTCTTAGTGCACATTTGAGAAAATGTGATTTTACATTTTCAATTTTCTCAATGCCAATTAATGTTAGTTCATCACAGATAGGTTCTAATCAGTAGGTTGCTATAGGAGAGATAGTAGTGTTGAAGAGCATCATTGCTGTGGGAAAGGACAGGGCATGGGTTCTCATAGCTGTCACTGTTCTCTCTTATATGTAGAATCTAAAGGACTTCTTCATAATTTGCAGTGTTATTCCAGACAATTTTCGAAGGTTTCACATTCAAAGTGAAGTCTTTCATAGAGGTTTTCCCTCCTTTTCTAAATATCATTTGAACAATCTTCTCTAGGTCAACTGTAAGTTGATTTTCCTCCCCCATTTTTCCATTTCTACTGGAGCTACTTGAAGTTGTTCTACTGCAATTTAACTGGTTCATCCCCATACTGCCTTATGATCCTGAACTCAGTATGCTTCATTACTCATCATCTTATTCTCTATAAGATCAATAAAAATATTAAAAAATAAGCTATCAATATTCCCTCTACATCAACTCTATCAATTCTGTAAACTTTAGCCTGTACTTACATTTCAAAGAAAATCACAAGGTATAAAAACAGAAATATACGATAGATGGTTTGCTGGGCAGACACATGCACAAATCTTTCAACTATGTTATCCAATACTTTGATTTAGCTTCCAACTGATCTCTCTCTTTTTTTATATCTTTCTTTTTTAATGCCTGACAACTGTAAGGTTCTCATTTTCATAATTTTCTGTGAGGAGGACATTTATTTTTTAAATACCCCGCAAGTGGGTTTCCCAAAATTTTAAAACTAAAATGCTAAATCATGCAATTTCTTAACAGAACAAGTATTTTCAACAAACAGGATCATCACAACATCCTAAACAATATCCAAACTCTTACCAGATTAATATTCAATACCTCTTAATCAAAACTGATACTTCATAATAGCATGGATAAAACATTCAACAATGTAAATATGGTTAAGAAATATTTTATATCCATGACACTAGCCACATAAGCCTAGAAATGATCTTACCAGATTATTTTAGTTCAGTCAACTAAAATGAAAGAACAACAAAAGTTACATTAATAAAATGGCCCAAAGTACCATTAAGAACATTTTACATTTCCATTAAATTAGGTACCAATGGTCTTCGTACAATAATTTGCACTTTTAAACAACTAAAAATATGATATCTTTGGCATTTCAATAAACCTTCATTATGACTTGCATGAAATTACTTAACAGAGCTAATAAAACATTCAGTATCACAGCATTAGTTGTCTTTATATGGAAGACATCATAAAGCTACAATCTTAAAGGTATAGTAATCTGTGCATATACATCAAAATATATATATCTCAAAGGCACTTGTAATTACATAAAACTACATCTCAGAAGTGCCTAAAATCTTACAACTATTTTCAAGTTTGGGAATGTACAGTTGACAGACTCACTGGATTTGGTACACATCATCTACTTGTGAGCCCAAAAGACAACACACACTTTCTCTTATCGCTGAGTTTTACATTAACTAGAGGTTGAAAGCTGATTGGCTCAATGCTCACTGCTGTAAGTCCTGAGCTGATGAATTCTTGTCTCAATGTTTCTTTAAAGCATATCTACCCTAATGAACACTAAAAAATTAGGCTCTCTTTTAAATACAACCTGCAACTGTATTAGGTATATTTAATTCCTAAAATGAAGTAGAGGGGACAGTGGATCACATTGCATTTGAGTGTCCTTTGCGTGCTTATAGAGGCTCCATAGAGGACTTGCACTATGTCTCAAGCGAAGCTCTTTTTTGGCTCTCAGATTTTGACATGGAACTTTAGTTATGAACTTGAGATGGTAGATGTACATATTGTACATATTGTATATAATATAATATGTAAAAAGTCCAACTTATGATAAAATACTATATCAAATGATCACTTTTTTCATTTCTGAACTACGACAAGGATTGTCACTCGCCTGGTCACCTGTGCTGCGAGCCTGTATCTCACCAAGCACTTTGCCATAATGCCGCCAGCGCTCGACCGGCAACCGAGTCATACAGTGTTTTTGCACAAGATTTCCTAAACTTTATGAAGGTAATAAATTTCATATTATTCCGTATTGAAGAGCAATATAATGTAAAACAAAAGCTAAAGCTATTCAATACTATTCAATACTATATATTGTAACCTTAAAAAAGTTACATACAGTATATTTGATAAAACTGAAGTGAAGTGCATTCTTCAAACTGGAAGAAAACTGAGAACTTACACAAGATGTAATGGTTCAAATCTTGTTACAAATATTTCTCTGTACTATTATTATCATTATTATTATTATTATTATTATTATTATTATTATTATTATTATTATTATTATTATTATTATTATTGTGTATGTTCAGTCTTCAGCCCTAAGGCTGGTTGGATCCTCAACAGCTCTGCCATCAGCTGTCATAGATGGCCTAGGCATCACTGAAGAGGCGTACTAGGGAAATGAGGAGTGAGGTAGTTTCCCGTTGCTTTCCTCACCGAGCCAGAAGTTGCTATTACATATCAGTCTTCCAAGCCCACTGAAATGCATGCACCAACCGACCCTATGAGCAACATTTTCACACCATTCATAGCAGGGACTGGCTGCAGAAGGAATGGCATTACTAGCATCACTCATACCTCAGTCACTTTCATATTGTCAAAGCCAAGGATAAGGCAGAGACAGATCAATAAAAGTAACAAAATTGCTCTTGCCTATACCTGAAGACATATAGTGCACTGTAAACACTAGGTCATGCCAGCAAAGGTATTATTATTATTATTATTATTATTATTATTATTATTATTATTATTATTATTATTATTATTATTATTATTGTAACTATTATTGTTGTGTGATTCTATTCTATATTCTGATTTTGCTATGTATTAATTAATTATCACTTGCTTTATTGTGTTTGATTCATTGTATATGTGTGTGTGTGTGTGTGTGTGTGTGTGTGTGTGCGCATGTGTGTGTGTATTAGCATCAAAATTATGTAAAGTGAGACTTAATGCCTAATATCAGATACAGATATATTATTTGTGATACTACCTTTTAAAACATTGCAACACATGTTGCTACCTTTTTTTTTGCTAGTTGCTTTACGTCGCACCGACACAGATAGGTCTTATGGCGACGATGGGACAGGGAAGGGCTAGGAGTGGGAAGGAAGCGGTTGTGGCCTTAATTAAGGTATAGCCCCAACATTTGCCTGGTGTGAAAATGGGAAATCATGGAAAACCATTTTCAGGGCTGCCGATAGTGGGGTTCGAACCTACTATCTCCCGAATACTGGATACTGGCTGCACTTAAGCGACTGCAGCTATCAAGCTCGGCAACACATGTTGCAATACTGCTACCGTAACTGTCGAGTCATTGCTCTGTCATTGTATGCTTTTGGCGATGAGCTCATATTTAGGGAACACCTAGAGCGCCTCAGGCAATTTCAACATAGTATGAAACATTGTAGCCAGGTGGGAGTGACATCATTGTTATTTTTGGAGATTACGTAGGTGCGACAGCTAGTGTCTATATATACAAGGACCAGTCTTCTATAGAGTCAGTCACATGAATGAAGCCTTAGTCAAAGGATAGTCATTTGGAGAGTGAGGCCACAGATGGTCAGTGGAGTCAGATGGATGGAGTCTTGGTCGATGGATAGTCATATGGAGAGTAAGGCCACAGTTGGTCAGTCAGTCAGATGGAGAGGCCGCAGTTAGTCAAGTCAGATGGATGGAACTCTGGTCGATGGGTAGTTGTATGGAGAGTAAGGCCACAGTTGGTCAGTCAATGAGATGGAGAATCAGCACTCACATGGATACTTAGTCGTCGGTCACCATATGGATTAAATGTTCGGAGCGTGTTTCATATATCTGTTCGATCGAGTTTTTGTGCCAGTGCGGTGACAGCTGAATACTGAGTCGTCGTAATTCAGACTAACAGTTATCAGTGAATTACTTGTAAACTTGATTGTCAAGTGTGAATCTAATTTCAAGCCATGCTATATCTCGTCAGTGAAACATTGTATGTGTAAGTAATCAGGTAAGAACTAAGTGAGAGTACATAGTCCGACGATTGAGCATTTTATTTCATGAGCATTTTAATATTGAACATTTTCAATTCAATTTTATATTTTTAATTAGAGTGAGTAATAGTCACAAAGACATGTGATCGTGATGAGTGTTTAACATCCAAACCTTTACTTGTCTTGCACTGAATATCAACAACACATACTTGCTTCATAAATTTTATCTATAATTAATGTCTTGCCTTAACTTCATTGATTTTGATTGATAATGGTCTCTAGCTTGACCAAAACTAGTTTCGTCAAATATATGTAACTTGTTTAACGTTACAATAAATAGTATTGAATAGGTGGAAACCTTAAGCTTTTGTTTTACATTACTTTATGAAGGTATATACACACGCTCACGTAATGAAAATGGCATTGGAACAACACACTGCGCACTAAACACATGAACAATTGATTACACTGAACCTTGCGCTGATAAAGCTTCCAGCAGACTGAAAGGGACGGGAATTTGTGGTGCCGAGAAGCGCATTATGGCAATGTGCTTGGCGGGAGATAAGCTCGCAGTGCTGGCGATCAGGCGAGAGACAATCCCCATCATAGATAAAACAATGTCCCCATAGTAATTAAGACCAAAATAATGGCTTAGGAGGTAACTGCAGTATTGTACTGGATAGGAAGTAAAGTGAACTAACATTCCCAATTAAAGAGTACAGTGAAATAAAACTGGATGTCCAGTTTCTTGGCTGAGTAATCAACATAGTGCCCTTTGGTTCAAAAGATTCCGGGTCCTATTCTTGCCTGGGCCGAGGATTTCAACCATGTCTGGCTAATTCCTCTAGCTTGGGGACTGGGTGTTTGTGTCGTCTTAATACACATCTTCATTTACATAGAACACATCACACTACCAATCACTACAGTGCAACAGTGAATACATTCCTCCAAATAGGGTTGACATCAGGAAAGGCACCCGGCTGTAAAACTGGGCCTAAATTACACTAATACCGACCCCAGATAACTGAGAAATGGCCAGGAAGAAGAAAAAGTGCAAAAATATACACAGCCATATAAAAAAGACTGAACCCTTGAATTTGATTTTGCAGAATCTTGAACGACAATTCAATACTCATTTCAAAACAGAATACACGGTATGTCATATACTCGATAGCCACATATTATGTAGAATGCTAGGAGTTGCCACCTCTCTACACGTACATATACAGTACGCAACTGCAAACACTATAGCTTGCTATTTCAAGTTTAGCTGGAAAAAGCTAGCTACCACTACATCAGAAATATTATGCCTAGAGCTCAATATGTTAATTCTGTGAGACCTCTACGAGTGGAGGATTGGTAACTCTTTGAGGAATTGCTCAGAATGCCAGACCAAACAACAGGAGCCTAAGGTTTCAAATGCAGAAATACTAACAACCTTGTTCAATACTGCTTTGAAAATTCTAAACTTATAGAAAAACATTTTCAAAACCACCAGTTGAGCTACAAAGAGGTACAAAACTTTTGGGTTATGACACAAAGTCAACAGAATTAAATGGGAATTTCTATTTTTTGGTGACTAAAGAACATTCGTTTGCAAAACTACGTTCTCCTTTCTTCCTCTGACTGAAGACGAAAAGAACATTTTTTCTCTGATGACTGCTTTTCCAAGAAAGCACATTCAAACACAATAATCAGAATTTTTTTTTGCTATATGTTCAGGGTGTCGACCTATGTGGATCTTTTGCATCTATAATCTGCACTTACTCTTCATTAAACTCTGACTTTTAATTTAATGATCAGAATGCTCCAGAAGGATGTAAATTCATTATTGTTACTTTATATAGAATCACTTAATTGTATAAGTAATTGCAGTCAATGTATTTTTAAATATAAAGTTCCTTCAGACCATGGACCCTTTAAAACAATTATTTATGATAAGAGATTTTAGTCTATATTGCTCTTTCACAAAATCTACCAATATAAAGCAGCAGTTAGTTACATTAAAAGCTCACACTAAGAGGCATATTCTTATATACGAGATCTTTCATTTATACATCGACGGTCAATTGAATAAAAGGTTTTTGTAATAAAAGTTGAAGTTTCCCCATCACATATATTATTTTCACATTATGATTTGAGATAAAATATTTATTATAAATATATTCCCAATTTAAACCATTAGGATTCTTTTACACCTCTACACAGGATATGGGTAGATCAATTAAGAACATACACATTAGTCCTGCTTTCCAGTCCTGTTTAAGAATGGATACCATAAAAAGTAAATGTTATCCTCAACTACTTGATGAAAAAAAACTGATGATATTTCTAAAGTATTTCATTTCCAAAGCTCGAATATCAATTTCAAGGATGGTGGGATAAGACTTACTTAAGTACGGTACTATCAGATTGAGAGGAATTCTGAAAAGCTAAATTTAAGTCAATATTTTCTTTATCACTGAGAACACAAGTAGGATGAATGACACCAAGGTTATACACATCAATTTTTAACTATTTGAAGGATTAAGTAACAATATCCACTATTTTGGTTTATAATTTGTTTTATATTAATGGTCTCAACTGTGATTTCTCATAAAGCAATTTTTATAAGAACTAGCCAAAGATATAGATTGAACAGTTGAGGCATAAATAAAATAAACATTCAAGGGTGCAAACGTGCTGATTTTCTCTACTCCAGTGAATTAAGAAAAAGCAAAAACTATTTAGGGGTTCTAGATTCTCACTTTTCACCAGCATATTAAGTAGTGGAAAGGGAACAAATAAGTTACAATTGCTAACACACCGACTTCTCATTCTGTTTACCCTTGGGTATGTTCCTATTCACTCCTAGCTTTCTATAATCAAGTTTATACATAGCAACTCTACTATTTGAATATTTATAATTCAACATTCAAACAATGTAAGCCTGTTACATTCAAAGTCTCCTTTTCCAGAGATACAGTATTCAAGAAATATGAAAGCATAACTCAAAACAGGTGGAATCCATAATTTGGGTGAAATAAAATGAGAAGGGCAACATGAACCATCAAGATATATAGCTACTAAAAGAAAAAAAATCATCCTTTACACTTCATTGCAAGCAACAATCTATTCTTTAGTCTTGCTTTTATTCCAAATTTCTCATATCTGTTGTTTGAAAATCATAGTCATTGTCAACTATCAGGATAGTGATTATCAAAATTCTCAATTAAGTAAAACAAAAATTTAAATAGTCTACTAAAAGCACAATTAAAAGTACAAATTAAGCTAAAAATTCCTTCACAGTGATACTGCTTAAAATATGCAGATGAAGAGATTTTTAAGTCTTCTGTTTCTAATAAAATATATGGACTAGGCTATTTGAATGTTTAATAACTATTCCAGTTTCAGATTATTTTTGGTGGATTAAATCCCATTTTGAATCTTCAAAGACTGCATAAAATATATGCTAGTTAGGCTAATACCAAGATATATTTATGGTGCAAAAGACAGTGCAAACAGGGGTAGTAAGAGCTATCCACACACTCCCATTAAGCAATTCTAGTATGCTCTCTAAGCTGTGAGAAATCTTGAGAACTGGTATGTTACAATGGATCAGAGAAATTGGGTCTCAATTAAAACTGAAATGTTCATTTCATGGGGAATGCAACCTCAAAAGACAGCTACAATAAATTATTTTACTGATAATTAACAAAGAAATTCTCATGATGCAATTTATAATTACAGAGGGTAGTCAAATTAAAGTTAGGTAGCCTTTCTTGCAGCTGAAAGGTTTAGCACCCAACTTCGGCACAGGTTTGTGTGATTCAGATACCTGTCAGAAATGTAAACATATAGCAAGAAAACCAGTTAGTGTGGAAGTTCACGTGCCTTAGAGTGAACACGAGTGTACAACAAAATGCATGCAACACTCTCTAATAACATTTAATTTCATCTGTCAGTCATTAATCGACAGGCTTGGTTAGATTTGCAATGGCCGATGATGTTTAAAAGTACATTATTCATCACTGCACATTCGGCTAATTACAAGAACAAAGGAGACTCAGAAATGCGGAAACTTCAGAACGATCAAACTAGTAGTGGCTGATCCTGAAAGACTACCGGACGGTGTCCTCCCTAGAAAACGAAAAGGATATTTTATTTACTCTCGACATTTGAAGTCAAATATTGAACTCTAATAATGCTAAGAAAATTGCATTTCATTGTGAAACTGTAAATTCTCATTAACAAGGAAGACTGTTTGGCAGTAGATTATCAAATTTATGCGACTGATTTTCAGCGCACAGTTCACTGGTAAATGTTTTCAGGTTGAAGGTAAGGCACGGACTCTCAAGCTTCCATCCGAGGATATAGTGTTGGTGAGGGGGTTGAGATGTAAGGGGGAAGTGCGCTGGTGGACTGTTTCGGGGGGGAAGAAAGGGTGTGGGAAGAGGCTTTTATGTGGGCGGAGTCCGTAGCAGTGTAGCAGTAAAGATATCCTCACAAGACCCCTATACGAGCATGCGCCAGCCAAATCTCCATGGTTGCATACAATAAAATTAAATAATTTATGACCTTGTTTGCCCTATTATATTTTAAGAAGAGTAATAAATAATTATATTGAAATTTAACATCTGAGACCAGGAATTTTGATTCGCATCTTGTGAGGGTTAGCAGCAGTGAATTAGTTTGTTTTCTCGCGGAAGACTTGAATGAGTGCGGTGGTACTGATCAGTAGCAAAGAAAGATTTGTGGGAAAAAGTACTGTGGCCGTACCACACACCCCTCCGACCTGAGAGTCCACTGGCCGCCACTGGATTAAACTATTATGCTACGAAGCTCTGGGAGAGAGTCAACATGATGAAGCTAAGGGAAGAGACCAGCATCATTGAAAGTCAATTAAAATGTATGCCCACTAAGTCAACTACAGAGGCCATCTTCGAACTACAGATTCTATGGAAAAGTACAGACTGCAACAGAAAAGGTTTTTATATGATCATCATAGATCTAGAAAAGACTGATGACCGAGTGCCACAAGATCTATGTTCCATATCTGTACATCATCATTATCCAAGACATGTATGAATGAAGGCTGGCAACTGTGAGAAATACAAATCAATTTGAACTTGAGTGTTGGTCTGCATAAGCGATCAACTCTCAGCCCATATATCTTTCCAACAGTCATGGACATACTGACAAGGTGCATCCAGGAAGAAGCCACAGGGTGCATGGTCTTATCATACAATATAGTACAGTTGCTGAAAATGTAGCTGCACTTCACGAGAAATTTGATATCTAGCAGCATGTGTTGGAAAGCAATGGGCTTAAAATAGGTCAAAATAAAACAGGGTATCTAGGGTACACTGTAATTTCTCCATGAGTGGACAGAACTTTGAAGGACCACAATTAGAAATGGACAGGTGATAACAACAAATACCTTCCGATGCCTTGGATCAGTAATTCAAGACAATGTAGATATTGATAAAGAAGTCATCAATAGGAAAAATAACAGTTGGACAGCAAGAAGGAGTTTCTTTGATGAAGGTACTACTCCATCTGAAAGGCAAAACATACCAAACAATGATTTGTCCAGCCAAGTATGTTGGCAATGAAGAAGGATGAACATTAACTTAAATGTTGCTAAGATGAAGATGCTATGATGAGCTTGTGGAGTGACCAGGTTGGACAAAATCCAAAACTACGTTATTCATCAATTTCAGAAAAATTAAAAGAAAACAGATTTTGATGGCTTGGACATATTTAAAAAATACCAGAGGAGTATGTAGCTCACCAAGTTGAAAAGATGATATAAAAAAGCTAACCAGCAGTAGGAAAACCAAAAATAAGATGGAGAACTAGAATTATGATGGACTTGGAACATTCTGATACTGATTCTGCTAGGGTCCACGTCAGGAGGTCCTGGAGAAGAGCAACAAGAAAAGCTGATCCCAGTTTACTGGGACAAAGCGAAGGAAGAGGAGAAGATAAGATAAGATTTTATAAGATTGAGAACTACATGTCGCAGATTGAATAGCACAAATTAATAACTTGCTTGGGTTTATGTCCCACTAACTAAACTTTTATGGTTTTCGGAGACGCTGAGGTACCAAAATTTTGTCCCGCACGAGTCCTTTTATGTACCAGTAAATTTACCAACACAAGACTGACATATTTGAGCACTATCAAATACCACCAAATTGAGTCAGCATCAAACCTGTCCAGTTGGGCTAAGAAGGCCAGCGATCTACCACCTGAGCTACTCAGCTCAGCTGATTTAACTGCTCTGTAGTTTATCTGAAGGTTTTCAATGAGGGCCACACGTGCCCTATGTATTTGGTAAGTATCATGACATGCAACATTTACAGAAGCTTAAAGCCTCATCACATCTTGTTTCATAGTGGGAACATCTGTAATGATCAAGATCAGTCTATTACAATTTGACTTTCTATTTCACACCTGAAAAAGCCATGCGATGAAGTCAGAGGGAAAAAAGCATTCTTCCACACAAAAAAATTTAGTCACTTTCAACTGATAAGCTCATCTACTGTATTTTTTAAAAAAACCTATACACATTTTATCCTATTTGTATGAAGTGCTGAATAAAGTTTTAAATAATAATAATAATAATAATAATAATAATAATAATAATAATAGAGGACAGAATAATGTACAGAGTAATGTTAGTTCTTAACTTGATTTATCACTCATTTGTTCCTCTCCATTACTTATAGCTCAATACAGTTGATCAATAAAAGACTCACAAAATAACCAAGTCTGGTAAACTAGAAGTAGTAAATGCTTCGTATGTAGAAAAAGTACCATTCTAGCAATGTCATCAATACAGACAATAGCAGTGACTATCAGAGAAAAATAACATGGGATTATTGTTTCAAAACAATACTGCCCAACTGCAGTTCTAGAAGGATAGGATAATTCCTAATCAGAAAAAAATACTAAAAAATAGGTGTGAGAACACTGACTGCTCTTTGGAGAACTGTTCTCATGATGGGAACACTGGAGAAAATAATCTTTCAGCAGCTTTCAAAATTGTCTGTGAACAAGGATCATCTCCTACAGAATTGTTATTTATCCTGAAACAGAAAACATTTATATAAAAATACTTGAAATGGTCATTGTACATCTGAGGAGTGTCTGTTCAAAAGGCACTATTTCCACTACAAAAAAATGGTTAGTATTCCGTTCACTTGCATTGCAGTAGTTTAGTATCAAATGCTATGAGCAATCCAGAACAGAAAGATGTAATTCCTTAAAAGTAATAACATACCCAATCATGGGTATGTTCCATGTGCCTTTTATTATAAGTTTCTGTGTGTTTTTCCACAACTTTCTTATGGTGGACTTCTGAACAGACACTCCTCAACTGTAATAAATTATATTTTAAAAGTGTTCAACTGATTTACTGAAACATTTCAAAATCTCATTCAGCACAGATCTTCTTTTGATAAAATACCACATCTCTTTTACACAATAATGCTAGTTCACTGATAAGTCTCCAAAGAGCAAGCAAATGCATTCATCTACCTGAAGCACATCTTCACGGTAAATTAAACTAAACTAGATAGGGTACCTGTTGGTGCCAGACTCGTTGAATATCATGTGCGATATACAACAACAGGAAGCATGGAGAGTCAATAGGACTGACAGTATAAATCTTTCATATTTAATTTGTACAAGTAATGAGGGATTATCTACATTACAGCTTTATTACCCCACCATAGTTACAAACCATCGGTATAAGGAAATAAAGGTAGCACATGACTGGACTAACTACTTAACTACAACTAAATCTGTCTGGCCGCGACATCACCCCTTGGTGAGGAACTCCGACCACCCTTCCCTGGGGTGCCGCGACCAGACATGTCTCATGAGGCTGGAAACCGAGCCCTCATAGATACCTTAAGATGACAATGCTAGCTTCCCCACCCTTCCTCTATGTAGCAGCTCACACGTGGGCAGATTGCCAGCTCCACATGTAACACGCTACCTCTGCATTCTCCTGTCGAGACGGATACCATAACTCGGCTCTTCTTTCTTTGCTTCATTGACATCTTACTCTCCTCTAACCTAATACTACTTTCTACTTTACTCTAATCTACAACTACAGTCGGTCTGATTCAGCACTTTAGCTTGAGATAGGTCAGTCCTATCTCTCCCTCTCTCACCTCTACGTCACACAACTCCACCATCTTGCTTCTCCCTTTCTTTCCTAACTCTGTCAACAGTTCCTTTCTCACTTACTTTACAGGTAGATTTCCAGACACCCCTTATGCTTAGCCCCTTTTATCCACCCAAATGAGGGATTACCTATTAACCCTTTCAGTTCCAAATTATTCCTATCAAAAAAATATATGTTACAGACTAAAATCTACTATCTGGACCCAAAACAGTGTAAAAATAATTTTTGAAACATTTCACAGACTTTGTATTTTGTCCCAAATTAAAATATCTTAACTAAAGTATTCTGAACCTTGAACTAGGTATACATAAATCAGAGAAGCAAGCAAGCATTGGTGTTGTATGACATTATAAATGTACAGCTTGGTCTGGACAGAATATCACCCGAGCGCATATCAGCCAATACTGTAGGTCAGCATCTATATTGGCATTTGTTGAGAAGTGGCTGCCAAGAAGCAAAGTGTTCCATACAGTGCAAGGTCTCATCATTGACTGTGGTCAAAGGAGCTGCCTCATTGAGTTCAGCACAGGTTTGTAAAGAAATTGTGATTTATGGTAAGTTCTAAGTTGATGCTAGTATACATGTAGTGAGGAAGTGGCAAGTCCTTAGCAAAGGTATTGCCACTGCATTCATCTGGTGTGAAAATGGGAAACCACAGAAAATAATCTAAAAGTGCTGTTACTGGTCGGGTTCATTTATTCAATCAAGCAACTATTGGAGTAGTAAGGACATGTATGTAAAGTATCAGACATGTGAAACATAATTATCTTCTGCTTTTATAACAGTTATAACAGATAACTTTACCAATTGCTCATGAATCCTACACCAGGAGTGTCCAACACTTTTACTGATCGATTGCCTTTTTTTTTTTTTTAGTTGATCACATATGCCTGGTAGGAGTTACGAGCCAACAGTTTTATATCAGTGTTATTTTCTCTTGAATAGAATAAGAGAAAATTTGTCAACATGTCCCTGGAACTTCTCTGGTAATATGACAGGCATGTGGCTACGTGTGAATGAAAGAAGGTTACAGTTCACTGTCTGTGCCTATTGTATTGTGCAACAAGTAGTTTGAATGATGATCTCTGAATAATCACACAAATAATAAGCTAAGTTCTTTAGCGTGGTTTTGTTTGACATTATTTGAATCTTGATTTTAGTGTGCTACAGTATGTGATTTTTAATCTAAGAATTCAATAATAATTTTTAATTGTTTCAATATAGTGAACCTGCTCTTGCTGACGAGACTTAATGTTTACAGTGCACTATGTCTTCTGGTAACTATATGAAAGTGACTGAGGTATGAGCGATGCTAGTACTGCCATTCCTTATGCAGTCAGTCCCTGTGAAGAATGGTGTGAAAATGTTGCTGATAGTGTCAGTAGGTGTGTGCATTTAAGTGGGCCTGACAGACTGACATGTAATAGCAAATTCTAGGTCAGCGAGGAAAGCAATGGGGAACTAACTCACTCCTCATTTCCCTTGTTCTCCTCTTCAATGACACCTAGGCAATCTAACAGCTGATGGTAGAGCTGTTGAGAATCCAACTAGCCTTTGGGCTGAATAAAATAATAGTGAACATGACTGCAAGAAAGAACACCAAAACTTATAATTTTCACGACATATTGGAAGTTGAGTTTATCTTTGTTATGGTGAAAGACAAGTGTCGTCATCTAATTTGTAGTGCTTCAGTATCCTTTACAAAGAAAGGTAACTTGGAACATCATTATAGTGTTCTTCATTGTAGTAAATATGATGTTTATTTTCATTCAGAGGGGAAATTCATAAATTCAAGGTCAAAGAACTTAAAATTAGCAAACACATGTTAGCAAAACAGAGCTCTCATTCTACAAAGGCAACAACGTCCTCCTTGAAAGTTTCCAACTTGATAATTTAAAAACGTAAACCATCGATGGAAGGAAATCGCTGATGTTTTTGAAGAATTTAACAAGATTAAGGCCACTTATGTTCAACTATCCCGAAATACAGTTGCGCAACAAATGTAAAAAATGAGTAAAAATATAAGTGAACAGCTTTTGAAAGATGTTTTCAGTTGTATTGCTTTCTCACTCTATTGGATAAACCAACTGATGACAGTGACACGGGTTGGTTTTTAGATTTTATCTGAATGGTTTTTTAATATTTCAGCATCAGAGAAAAACTTCTTGGAATGACTTAATTTAAAGGTAGACCAACAGGTCTGGAAATATTTGATTCTTTCTTTTGTCAAATAGCTTTATCTATCATTACATAATCTTGTTGCCATCACTACTGATTGAATAACAGCCATGTTAGGCCATAGAATCTCTCATTTCCTTGCTTACTGTACCACTGCATATTTCACCATCAAGTTTTGACACGCAACAGATTCAATACAAAGTGTGTTGTCCTTATCACATTTAAAATTGTAAATTCAATTAGTGGGAAATAACTCTGACGACAAATTTTCAACTTCACTCGGGAGGAAGGGACACCCAAATCTCCTTTTATACTCAGGTATCAGGCAGCTCAGCAAGTAAAATTTTTTGCAAAGATTTTGAAGTTTACTACGTGAAATAAGTTCCTCTTTTAAAAGAGAGGGGAGATGAGTGCTAGCAGAATGAGAGGCTGGCTTGTTTGTGTCACCCTTGTGAATATTTGGCATGTCTGATTCAAGTGTATGAAATTGACGATGAATCTAAACTGGATAATCTTATGAAAGACTCTGGTTCTGAAACTGAGAATAACAAACACATAACAAGAGAACACGATGATTCTGATGCTTCAGGCAACTAAACTTAAAAAAATTAGTTAATTTCAAATTGGTATGAAGTGGATTCTGTAATATAGTTTTACACCACTCCCTAAAAATTTGGGTTGTGTCCCGTGTACAGCTGACAACCTGCAGCAACTCTATGTGAGCCAGTCATCAAGAAATGAATGGTGGAAAAGCAAATTACTGGTTGTAAACAGGGATACCCATTACTAATTGACCAATTGGGTTAGAATCTGTGTTGGTATGTTTTAGTAGATGAACTCATTATTTTTCAAGATATTAAACTAACTGGCATCCATTCCTGCATCAGAACTATTTTTCGTTTGTAGAACTTATTATCATCATAAATAAATATTTAAATATTCCTGCATTATTACGATAATTAAAACTCATTTTTGTGTGGTTATGGCATCATACACAACCATTAACCCGGCTGAAGGGAGATAGGGTCACCATCCCTATCCTTCACTTGAGTAATTCTTGACTGGCGCATCCACGTTGCAGGGGTGGGTATCCTCCACATCAGTAGACCGGTGTGAAGGAGAGCTAAGTTCAGGCAGAGACCCAGTCTCACGGGGTATAACATGGAACCCATGCCCAGTGTTACGGGTGAAGACCTTAACAGCATCTTAGGCAGAGAAGACCTTCGGAATGGCGAAGATGGTGGATGAGGCAACCCATTCTCTCTGGGGAAAATTAGAAGAGGAAACCACTGCCTTGTGGAGAAGAGGGATCTTCAAAGGCTAAGGGAGTAAACCCAGAAAGACATTTTTTTTTTGCTAGGGGGCTTTACGTCGCACCGACACAGATAGGTCTTATGGCGACGATGGGATAGGAAAGGCCTAGGAGTTGGAAGGAAGCGGCCGTGGCCTTAATTAAGGTACAGCCCCAGCATTTGCCTGGTGTGAAAATGGGAAACCACGGAAAACCATTTTCAGGGCTGCCGATAGTGGGATTCGAACCTACTATCTCCCGGATGCAAGCTCACAGCCGCGCGCCTCTACGCGCACGGCCAACTCGCCCGGTAATCCCCCAGAAAGACAATCCCCAGATGCGTTAGGCTTAGCAGGTCAGCAGATGAGTAAATTTGTACTTGCTTTCAACTATAAGGAAAGCTTTGAATGGAAGTTTAAAAATGGAAATGGAATTGACAAGTCTCTGGCAACAGTTGCACAGTATGATGGTAATGCTGATGTTCGTATGAGTGTTAGATCAGAGAAAAAAAACTTGATTTGAAACAATAAATATTTTAACAATGAATGGGAAGAAAAATGAATTGATTGAGCTAATGGAGAGACAAAAACTCAACATCCTGGGATTAAGTGAGTAAAATGGAAAGGGAAAGGAATGAAGAAACTAAGAAAGGGGTACACCTTGTACTGGATGGGTAACAGTAAAGAGAAAAGAGATGGAGTGGGATTTATAGTGATTCAAAATTTTGAACCAATAGCTGAAGTTGAGTATGTAAATGAAAGAATTATAATAATGCACATACATGTATACAAGGAACTACTGAAGATAGTACAGGTGTATGTTCCACAGACAGGATGTAGCGTGGAAGAAAAAGAAGATTTCCTCAATGAACTGGAAACACATATTGTTGGAGATGGGATCATGATAATGGGAGATCTGAATGCCCATGTGGGAACTGATAGAATGGGATATGAGAATGTTCTGGGCCCACATGGGTATGGCGACAGAAATGAAGATGGAGAGAAACTGTTCGAATTTTGTACCAAAAATAACCTGATAATAAAGAACACATGGTTTATGAAGAGGAATAGCCATAAGATCAGCCGATATAGTTGGGATGGACAGTATGGAACACTCATCGATTTTATAAAAGACCGAGATTGGGGAAGATACGTCAGGAATATGAAGATAATCCCCAGTGAAAGTATGGAAGCTGATCATAGATTATTAACTGTGGAATTAAAACAAGTAAAAATCTCTAAAATTGTATTGAAGAAGAAACCAAAGATCAGAATTTGGGAATAGGAGGAGGAGGAGGATAAAAGAATGGCATTCCAAGATTGTATAAAAAGGAAGTTGCCTAATACAGAAATACGAAATGGAGAAGAAGAGTGGGACAATTTAAGATAGACATTTGTGGAAGCAGCAATTGAGGTATGCGGGAAAACAAAAGCAAAGGTTAAGGGAAAGGACAGTGGTGGACAGACAAAATAAAAAAAAGAAATAAAAGAAAGGAACAAGGTAAAGAAAGAAATGGATAAGGAAAAGCAAAAAACGCATCAGAGGGATGAGAATAAGATAGAAAGGTTACATGTGGAATACAAAAGATTGAAACTACAAGTAAAGAGGAGTATCAAGGAAGAAAAGGAGAATTGTTGGGGAGAGTTTACCAACAATTTGAGCAAGATAGTCGAGGAAATCAGAAACTATTATACAGAGTAATAAAATCGAAAAATATAAATCAAGAAAAAATCAAGGCATTAAAGACAGAAGAAGAATCGATACTACATGACGAAAAGGGTCTTCAGAAGGTGATGGCAAAATATTTTGAAAAACTTTATAATGAGGATGACTGTTCAGAGGAAGAAGGAGATAATAAAATGGAAATAATAGATGGAGAAAAAGAGAACCTGATAAGATGGTTGGAACTTGAAAGGACAGTGAAAGCAATGACCAAAGGTAAAGCAAGAGGAAAAGACTAATTCAATGCTGATATGATTAAGGCAGCAGGAATCAGTGGACTACAGTGGCTATAATAGCCCTCAATGCCATATGGAAGGATGACAGGATAACTGAATATTGGCAAAAAGGAAGCATTATATCATTGTCCTAAAAAGGAAATATGAAGAAATGTGAAAACTATAGAGGAATAACCTTATTATCACATGGTCTAAAAATAATGGACAAAGTCATAGACAAAAGACTGAGGGATATGATAGAAATACAGTTAGAGGAAGAACAATATGGCTTTAGACCGAATAGATCAACAACAAACTTGATATTTACAGTGCGAACGATAATGGAAAAACACCTGTAAAGGAGGGAAATCATCTTCGTATTTTTGGATTTGGAAAAAGCTTATGACACAGTTAAGAAAAAACAAATATGAGGAATGTCTACGGAAAAGGAATGTACCAAAATCATTAATTAACAAGATAAAAATGTTGTATCATGAGAGTAAAAGCAGTGTACAATTGGGGAGTGGTGACTGAAACATTTTATACAGAAAAAGGTCTCAAGCAAGGAAGTGCACTGTCGCCATTATTGTTTATTATATTGATGGATGAAATCATAAAACGTGTAAAACAGAGTATCAGTAGTCATGAAGTGAATGCTTTGGTATTTGCAGATGTGGTGATTTGGGGAAAGGGAGAAAAGAAAGTACAAAGGAGACTGGACATTTGGAATGAAAATCTGAAGCAGTTTGGAATGGTAATTAGTAAAAAGAAAACTGTAGTCATGCACTGTGGAAAAGAGAAAAAGAGAAGCCAGGTGAACATAGATGGAGAACGGTTAGAGAATGTAGAACAGTTTACATATCTGGGTAGCATTATTAATGTAAGTAATGAAATCAACCCTGAAATTAATAACAGACTAAGTAAAGGTACAACATTTCATCATCAAGTCAGAGAGGTTTTACGGGATGACCAAGTACCCAAGAGAACGAAATTAACATTATATAAACAGTATTTCATACCAACTGCAAAATACGGACTAGAAACGCTGGTAACTAATAAGAGACAAGACAGTAAGATCCAAGCAGTAGAAATGAAATTTTTAAGAACATCGGTTAAAAAGACAAGAATAGACAGAATCCAAAATATTAAAATCAGAGAACTAAATATAGACCCGTTAGTACAGAACATATAGAAAGCAAGACAGAGATGGTTAGGACTTGTAATTAGAATGGGAAAGGAATGGGTACAAAGAAGGGAATTAGAAAGAGAAGTTAAGGGAAAGAGATTGGTTGGAAGACTGAGAAGAAGGTGGATGGATCAGATTTGGAAGGACATTAGAGAAGCTGGATTGGATGTGGCAGAAGTAATGGAGCAGGAAAATTTGAAGGACAGAAAGGAGTGGAGGAGGCTTGTTAACCACACCCGGACGACTGGAGTGGGACATTGATGATGATGATGATTTTGTGTGGAGGAAAGTGTGATCTTTCTAAATATTCAAGAAGTTATTACAATCATTGCTATCCCTAGCATTGAAAAAATTTCAAAAAACCATTAAGAATGTTGTGATTTCTGGAGGGTAGCACATTCAAATATGGCTGTCACCAATGTGTTAATATTTGTACGTTCAAAATGTTATTGCTTGTATTGCTTATTTCACCATTTTATTTGTTCAGGACCATTTACTGTCGCAGAGTAGGTATACAACTAGCCATATTGACACTGTCCCTTCAAAATTTCAGCCAATAGCATTGCAACTTTATGTTCACGAAGATGGAAAATGTTTTGCATTTCTTATAAACATATAAACTAGGGTTGGACTGGAGGGTTGTTAGCTTTGGAAGGAACACATTCCCCTCTTACAAGTTACGGTACATATGTAACTTCACATTTGGACATGATAAAATGAGTTAAGCCTATAGTGAAATTTTAACCCATCGAATTAGTAAAATCCGTAAGAATGAGTACCACTTCCGTACTTGCCATAGTACACGTGAGAAATCCATAGTAGTTGGCATCACTGCAACATAATCCAAACAAAATGGCATAGATCAGCCAAGTATGCTTAGTTCCTAAAATACGACTACATTGATTCGGACAGTTTAAAAAGAACTCAAAGAAAATATTATGTAAAAAAGGAACCATGATGTTTGGAGAACAAATTTTAAGAGAAATGTTAAAAAGAAGAAAAGGTACTGGTAGATAAAATATACAATTTAATTACCTTGTGCATTTCACCAACAGGCAAAGTAATTTAATCCTCAGGTAATGTTGTCAGACATTCCATAGATGTGCCAAGTCTTGCAAGTCTATAGGAAGGCACATCCCAAAATCAAAAATAAAACAGTAACAGGAAATATAACGTACACTGACATCCTGGGATAACAACTTGAGACAAGATATGACATATCATCGTCTTCGTGTTCTATTCCATCTCTCGTTGGTATTTCAGCAATGACTATATCGTCTGACCAAAATGCTATTGGGAACTTACATTCAGTTTTATTAATACAGCCTCTAGTATAGTTCGTAAATTCATAAGTAGTCTTGTAAATATCAAATATTGCATGAATGCTGTTTACATACAAGTCATTATCACTGAAAAATATATAATAATAATAACCATCTGATGTCACATTATATGTATAGTAACTATTAACTCCTTCACTAGAACACGAGTGGGATGGTGTGATGTCCAACGTAAACAGATGGCTGTCCTTATAGCACTGAAGTAAATTAATTTCAAAACTAGACTCTGACGATTCATCCTCTAAGATCTCTGTAATATTGCCCGCATTACCCCCATGGCCAATTCCCCCATCCAACATAATGCCTGGTTTCAGATCTCTCTTCATCCTAGCATTATCTTTTCCTTTTAAAAGGTCCATATTTTCCCCTTGAATTTCTACATCTTTTGTTTTATGCTTGCTTTTGTAGCCATCAGTAGTCTCTTTGATGCCACTGAGAGTCTCCTGAAGCCTGGCACGACGTAACATCCATTCTGCACTTCTACTTTGATCATCACTGCTCCCATGATTCTTCTCCATGTCCAGTAATCTTCTCTTAGCATGTCGAACTCTTCTATGCTGATTCCACGAGTCTCCGTCCTTTCTCACTCGAAGGGTCGCATTAGTACTTACTGAATGCCCTTCATCAGGATATTCTATGCTACTTTCTGCACTATATTTAGGAAGAGTTCTGTTGTCTGATGTACTGCTGAGGTTAAGATGCTTTTTAATATGAGTAATGGCCTGCTCTGTCAAAAGTTTTACATCACTTTCTATCGTGTCTTCAACTATACTACTTTTGTTGATCACAGATTTATCACCTTCATTCTTTTCATCCTCTTCATTTTCACCTTCAAATTCATTTTCCCTACTTTCATCAGTTATGTTTTCAGGTGGTTGATGTTTCAGTTCGAGGTCTGCTGGAATTGGAGCAGTTTCTACTTTCGGTAACTGTCTAGGTATAGTATGAGCAGGAAGAGAAGGATATTTTGCATGTTGCATGAGGCCACAAGTTCGTAAATTCTTCTCACCTTCCACCATTAAAACTCTTGCCCCTTCATGCCTAAAACACACAAAAACAAATAGAACAAATCAGAAACAAACAGTAATGCCATACAAATTAACAAAATGGTACCAAGGAAACTCCAGAACAAAATGAGCTCTGAATTTAACTAGTAATGGATTCAATAAATTCTACTTTATAAAGCCTGAATACATTCATGTCATATGTTAACACATGAACACTATGCAGCAACTCTTTGTTCTTTTGGTGAAAAGTGCTGCCTCCATAATCTTACACAATATGCATATAAATAACATTCAGTACCAATTATGATGATGATGATTATTGTTGTTTAAAGGGGCCTAACACTTACGGCATCGACCCCTACTGGTACGAGGAGCAATGAAATTAAATGGTAATTAAAACCTCAAAATGTATCCACTGACTAAAATATAAAATGAATGATGATGAAAAAATGACCATGAATCCAAAACAATCTGTGGATCCAATTCACAATGCCTTTTCAGAGATGATGCTCGTTATAAAAAATGGTCCAATATCTAGGTCACCGGCCTCTCATAACAGTACTAATCACTGGTAAAGCAGAATCATTGTGTTCCTCCTATAGTGGTACTAATCACAGATAATGCAGACCCACGGTATGCCACACACAATGGCACCACCACTTGCAGGCAACACAGACCCATGGTGTTCCTCACATAAGGGCACCACCCGCGAGCAATGCAGACCCATGGTTTTTCTCACATAGTGGGACTAATCACGGGCACCAGTATTCCCGTGGTGTTCCTCACATATTGGAACTAATCACAGGCCATGTATACTCTTGGTGCCACTCACCTGGTGGTACTAATAATAGGCAAAGTAAACCCATAGCGTATCATACATTATGGTACCACCCACAGGCAACAAAGACCAATGGTGTTCCTCACATCATGGTACTAACCACAGACAACAGTCAAACCTGTGGTGTTCCTCACACAGTGGTACTAATCAGAGCCAACGTAGACCAGCGATGTTCTTCACATAGTGGTACTACTGATAGGTAACACAGACCCATTCTGAACACAGGGGAACCGACACATTCCAGCGCAGTGTATGGCACCTTTTCTCGCATGAACATTAGTCCACACAGCCGAGTGCCCCCCGCCTCGGTGGGATACACACGATGGTACTAACCACAGGCAACTCTTAGACCCGTAGTGTTCCTCGCATAAGGGTACTAATCACAAGTAGTCTCATGGTTCTAAATTCATCATCCCTTGGTTGCTCCTTTTAGTCGCCTCTTATGACAGGCAGGGGATATCGTGGGTGTATTTTTCGTCTGCACCCCCCACCCACAGGGGTCATTCAGTACTGGTAAGGCTCTATATTTACAAATGAAGGGCTATCTTGGGTTTTAAGGTTTTCTTATAACCACATAGCACATAAAACACTTAGTTTCGACTGCCTAATAGCTTCAAGATCATGTGGATGCAACCTCATTCCAGGCACTGGCACATCCTTGATTATGTCATTACCCAGCAGTGTGACAAGAAGGACATAACTTAATACCAGGACAGCAAGAAATATCAATGATTGCTGAACAGATCACAAACTTTTTATCTGTCAACTCAGGATCTCCATATGCCCTAAACTATTTAGGTATTTACAAAACATGCCCAGAAGAAAGTTTAACACATTTAAATTTCAGGATGAATCACCTGCCACAGTTTTCAGAATATGATGAATATGCAGCTGACAGTTAATCCAATTAGCACATGTGATCATCAAGATTGGGCCAGTTTGCAGAAGATAATCACAAAGTCAGCTGAGGAAAATATTGGTTTCGTAAAGCAGAAGAGGCAAGAATGCTTTGACAACGAGGAAATTATGTGTCATCAATGCAAAAAGGGAAGCCTATTTATACATCTTCAAGATTCATCCTCCCAACACGAAGAAAGCACATCATCGAGAACTCAAAAGAACATATCAGACAAACATAACAGAAATTAGGAATATCTGGTGGCAAGAGAGCTTTCTTCAGCAACAACTCTACCACTCTTACTGATAGCCATGAAATCTTCAAGCATTGGAAGGAGCATTTCTCCACCCCTCTAAATTCCTAAAAATACAGATTTTCACTCTCATCCTCAAAATTTGGGAAGTCAGAAGTAGCTGGTGAACTAAAATGCCACTATCATCATAATTTTCAAGAAAGGTAATTGCAATGTTTGTGGCAACTATCATGGTATATCACTACATCTATTGTAGACAAAAAAATTCTTGCAAGAATTTTGTTTAATCACCTCCAGGTTATCTCTGAGAGGGTCCTCCCAGAGTCCCAGTATGGGTTTCGAACCTCCAGAAGCACAACTGATAATTTTCTGTGCAAGGCAACTTGAGGAAAAATGCAGAGAGCAACAGAATCCTCTCTTCTTATTCTTGTATGACCTGGAAAAGGCATTTGACTCAATTCCAAGACCTGCTAAGTAGGCAGTGCTGAAACACTTTGGCTGTCCTCAGAGTTTGTTGATTTGGTTCAGGCTCTCCATGGTGGCATGATCGGGCAGGTTTGCCATCGGAATACGATATCAGATGAATTTTCTATTGCTCGTGGAATGAAACAAGGCTGTGTGCTCTAACACTATTTGTCACCATGTTATATGAATCGCCTAACGAACAACCTAGGTGTGGAGGTCAGGTATTGTTTTGATGGAGGGCTTTTCAACCTAACCAGACTTCACTCCTGGAGGCTCAACCAAGTTACAAAGATAACCAAAATGTGTTTTGCAGATAATTATTCACCAGAGCAATTGCAAC
The DNA here is from genome assembly GCF_040414725.1 of Anabrus simplex. NCBI lineage: Eukaryota > Metazoa > Arthropoda > Insecta > Orthoptera > Tettigoniidae > Anabrus > Anabrus simplex. The sequence goes on from NC_090271.1 coordinate 290,215,956, forward strand.
AGTCCATTAACTGCTACAAGAATGCGTGTGATTGTCTTGATCTCACCATCAACGCTCAAAAGACCCAGCTCCTGGCAGAACCTTCACCAGGCTCAACACTTCCACATTTTAACATCTCCATCTAAGATACTCCAATGGAGCAGGTAGACCATTTTTCATACCTAGGTAGTATCCTATCCGTATGCTGTAATTGTGAGCAAGATGTAGAGAAGACAATTTGCTGCCCAGGCAGTATTCGGGTGACAATCACACTGGCAAGTGGCCAGCAAGTTGCACCCAGGAGCTGTGTGAGAGAGAGAACGGCTGCCGAGCAAAGAGGGAGATACTTTCAAATACCATATTTACGCAAATAATCCCATCATATTTTTTAAAAAATTTAGGCACGAAATTTTATTTGCATCAAGGTTCCTGGTTCATGTAGTTTTCGATGTTGGGTGTACAGTTATGTTTTGTGTAACCGCAGTATGAAAGAAAACTGCTCCCATATGTCATATTTAAACAGAAAACAATTCAGACTTCTAATTCAAAACTCCCTTTACATTTTTGAAAGTAGTACTTTACAGAGTAATTTAAATTTGAAATTTCTCAGCGTCACGATAGAACGCATCTTCTGGAACGTGCAGGGGTAGCTTTCCGCACTTTCACTCGCTTCGGTGTGTCTACAGTATGTTTCATAATTGCTAAGTTTGAGTGAAATCGTAATTTGTTCGTATTCAGTGTTTTAAGGAACGTCACAACATCATGTAGCAGGCAGTATGCAGAGAAGCAGAATCCGCAAACACTGGCGATGCCAACAGTTGGTGAAAAGATGTGGCTCATAATTATAATCAATTCGTACGCACCGAACAATATTGTCAATTTACATGTAACCAATCTCATGATTAGACCTGTATTGAATTTGATATAATATGCTTACAATATTGTGATTTTTTATTTCCCACCTTTTCAATACAATTGGTTTTATGTTAGATCATAATGCTACAACACTGTTTTATAGAGACATGTTTCGCTTGAATTTCAAGCATCCTCAGCCTATATAATCATCTCAAGGTTAAGACCTGTCGTATTTGATTAGTTTTGATAAATTTGTGCTTAATTATAACTCTAACAATAAAGTAATACAATATATAAACATAGGAATTTATGAACACATTAATAGTTTAACAATATGAATGACTATACTAAAATTGGAATAACTGTTAATTCTAAAGATATTGACATCCAAAACACAGTGTCTTCAAATGTTGAAAATTTGGCTAAAATTGTTTTCTCAAAGTTCTAGTTTATTAAAAACAATTGTAATTTGACTTCTACGTTAAAACTTGAGTCGTAGTTATAGTTAAAACTATTGGTGTCTTAAAATTAAAATCTTGGATCCGTTTGGAATTCAGCTTCTTGTTTTAATTTTGAGGCTTGCTACAGTAATTTAATAGTTTTGGACAGTAAAATATTGAATTAGCCTAGTTAGTTTTCATTGAACTAGTCTTGTTTTTATGATCAGATTTTCCATTGGTAGTTGTTTGTATTTATGAAGTATTTAGTCAAAAGGGACGTCAGTCCAAAATCTTGACGAGTTGATTAGTTTCATTCATAATATTTGAATGATGGTGCGTCCCTTTGACTGCTACTACGAAACCTTGTGGACTTTGTTACATTACGGTGACTATTATCTGTTGTGGTTCTACTCCTAGGAGATTTTACTTACTTTTTGAAATTTTTTTGTGCTAAGATGCACGTGTTCTTCAATGTACAGATCTAGTTTTCATGCAGTGAGTAGGGTACGTGGTGCTAATGTCTTAAGTTAAGTTAAGAGTTAAGTTAAGAGTAGGTTATGTAAACTACTACTCATTTACTTACTACATTTGCTGCAACGTTTATATTAATTTATTTTGACTTTTGTCACTGATATTTAATGAGCTAATTTTAGAAAAGATTAAGTGAATTACTCTTTATTGAACATCAGTTCACGAAATCCTTCAATCCATGATGTTGTAGGATCTCGTCCACTATCCACCTCCTTTATCTTTAGCAGTCATTTTCTGTCCTTGTTTATCTTGATTTATGTTTGTTTTTATTTGTTCTAAATTTAATGACATTTTCCATGTTTTTATTACGCCTATTTCATTTTAAATTTTAAAGTCCAGTTGTTAACAGCTAAGAAGTTACAAAGGGAAATACAGTGGTGTCAACTGAACATATTGTTAGACAACAAAACTCAAAGCATGGCTTAACCAGATGGCTATAGAAAATATCTTTTTATAAACATAGAGAAATAAATAACAAAATCTGTATTTTGAAAATATATTACTACTACAAAAAAAGACAGGCATTTCTTCAGGGTAAACATTTTATGATTTTGCCAATTATCATGATAACTAGAATACTAACCTGGCACATGTCTTGATGGTGACCTGTGAACCACGCAGTAAGAAAAATCCCCAGTATTCAAGAGTATCATCTGGGAGGACCATACTCTTCTTGAGATGAATATATTTCTTATTGTGGCTCAATTTAGGCACACTTTGTAATTGGAATGCATGAAAAGATGAATTCATCGTCAATACTTGTTCCTGGAAAACACAAATAACAAATATTAATAGTGTACTCTAGTGCTGGGTCAGTATTGCTACTGTTCAGTAGTAGCAGTGTTTCAAGATATATGAGCTCTCATCCACATAAAGCATAATCTATTACCATATGGGAAACAAAACAAAACAAACAAACCCCATGGCACTACAGCCCTTGAAGGGCCTTGGCCTACCAAGTGACCGCTGTTCAGCTCGAAGGCCTGCAGATTACGAGGTGTCATGTGGTCAGCAAGACTAATCCTCTCGGCCATTATTCTTGGCTTTCTAGACCGGGGCTGCCATCTCACCATCAGATAGCTCCTCAATTCTAATCACGTAGGCTGAGTGGACCTCGAACCAGCCTTCAGGTCCAGGTAAAAATTCCTGACCTGGCCGGGATTCGAACCCGGGGCCTCCGGGTAAGAGGCAGGCACGCTACCCCTACACCACGGGGCTGACACCATATGGGAAACAGTCCCTCATAATTTTAATAGGAAGACTAAAAATTAACTAAGCATATCCAGCTGCCAGTCATGAAAGATCTGGGTAAGTAGTTTTCTTCCTTATCGCACATTCTAGTTCTAATTTCCCAAACTCATACTCAATAGATTTATGACCATAAGTCAGCACTAGCTGGTTAACTCACAGTGCCTCTGTATGTGCGTATTTTTTTTTACAAGAGTATACACGCAGTCCCCCAATGCCACAATCCATCATAATCATCATCAACTCCCCTTCTCCAACTGACACGAGGCAAGGGAAAATATAGCTCCTCTCCATTTCATCCCATCTCTCCACCATTCCTCATCCAACACAGTCCAGGTTCCATTGTCCTATGCTGTTCTTCACAAAGTCCATCCATCATAATTTTGGTCTCCCTCGTCCTCTCTTCCCTGTCGTCTGTCTTTCATGTGCTTGTCTCGGCAATCTTTCTTCTTTCATTCACTTGACATATCCAAACCACTTCAATCGGTTCTGTTCCAGTTTGTCATTTAGTATTTGCACATTTCGCTCTTTGTGTATGTTTTCATCCCTCCTTATCTTCTGTACTGTACACCTCAGGAATTTCATTTCAGCTACCTGTACTCTACTCTCATCTCTCTGACAAAGGACCCTCACGAATGCGAGGTTGCAGGTGTGATGTCTAGTAAGGGGCATCTGAAAGTGTTAAGTAACAACTGAGATGGGAAACAATATTAGCTGTTAATTACGCACCATGTCCACAGCAAAAGAGTGTCCAGGCGGAACAGAGATCAAGCTTTATTGGAATGTATGTGTTACACTTCACAAACTGGACTTCATCGACGTTCACAAAATGTTCAAAACTAACCTTTAACTTGTACCATGACCACGGAGTGTAAAATGACATACCACAGTGATCACAAAAGTTACCAACAGGAAGATCAAAGGCCGACACCTTGGAAGTTATGAATTGCTCAAGACGATCAGCTAGGTATCCACTTTTACAGAATGTATAGATAATCATATTGATATGATGTGGTGATGAGAACTGATGGAAAGTGATAGCATGCAACCGAATGTGAGACAGTATGTTGTGCAGTTTATTGTGAAACTGGCTATTCTTTATGGCGTAACTGCAGATGGTGCACTAGTATGTTTTGTAAGCATGAAAAAAATGGGCATCCAGAGGTTGAATTTGTCCCATGGTTCCAGGTGGTAAAATTGCAATTCACACACTTTCTAGGAGGGTTGGTTTTCTTTAACACAGTATGATTTTATAGGCAGACCGTGCCTTTGCTGGTGGGACCTAGTGTTTACAGTGCACTATGGCTTCTGGTCTGGGCTAGAGCAATTTTGTTACTTTCATTGATCTGTCTCAGCTTTATCCTTGGCTCTGACAAAATGAAAGTGACTGAGGTATGAGTGATGCTAGTAATGCCATTCCTTCTGCAGCCAGTCCCTGCTATGAATGGTGTGAAAATATTGCTCACAGGGTCGGTTGGTCATTTCAGTGGGCTTGGCAGACTGATATGTAATAGCAACTTCTGGCTCGGTGAGCAAAGCAACGGGAAACTACCTCACTCCTCATTTCCCTAGTACGCCTCTTCAGTGATGCCTAGGCCAAATATGGCAGCTGATGGCAGAGCTGTTGAGGATCCAACCAGCCTTCGGGCTGAGGACTAAACATACATACATACATACATACATACATACATACATACATACATACATACATACATACATACATACATACAGGCAGACTAGGAGTCAAGCAACAGCAAGTTATTTTCACCAGCTATGGGCCAAAATCAGTGTTCATAAGCTGCAATTCTGGTAAGCCCATTTTCCCACTCTTGCTTGCTGTGACGTAAACATTCCCTACTGCCCTTCCTACGTCCCTGATATGCGACAGAATCACTGGAGGCAGACAATCTCCAAGTTCTCGCAGCACAATAAATAATGCAGACTAACAGTAGGCATAATTGTATACGAATTGGTTAAGGCATTGATGTTTGTTGCTCGTGCTATAACTCTCTTGGTACCTTTACCTGTCAAGGCGCCTTTCATACGCATTTCCTCATCAAATTCCAATTGAAATCTATAATTTTGACCATAATGGTCACAAGGGGTCCGTACTGACTTTAATCAATGTTATGTGTACAAGTTGACATGCCAGGAGTGCACTAAACAGTAGGTAGTATAATCAGGGAGAAGCGTGGCAGTGCGTTACAAAGAACATGTCAATGCCAGAAAACATGACAAATATTCGGCCATGTATGAACATATGCATGACAATAACCACCATTTCACGAATATCGAACGTGATATAGTTTTGTTACACCCCTTGCAAAAAGGTAAACACATGAATGTACTCGAAAAATTAGAAATTTGCATATCACAAAAGCAGAACAGGAAGAATAGTTTAAATGAACACATGGCAGAAGAAAACCCGTTATTCAAATGAGCAATCCAATATCCCAGAAAAGAGAAAGAAAGAAAAAGGACAAAATGAAGGACACAAGTGGACAGGCCGACCTCCCAACGGCTCTACACAACTGTTTGTACAACAGATAAATCTATGTAATAATTAGTTCATAAATATTATGAGTGATCTGTTAGGTCTGTTCAATTGGTATAAATCCCTTATTCAGTCTATGTTCAGCACGGCCGCCATTACATGCACACTACTATCGAGTCAACACAACTCTGATATTATTTGAAAGGAAGAATATTCATATGTAGAGCAGTAGTCTGCTGTAACCTATTTTTTCTTTTTCTTCCTTGAGATGTATACTGGTATGAACCAAATCTTTTGCAGCAGTGCCGGTCAACGCACATACTACATTGTTTCATAGTAACGATGAAAACCACAGAACGTATGCCATGAGGGCTTTGTACTCCACAATAAGTGATGCAGCCCGCACGGTGATCTCAATGTATTAATTGCCTGTATTCTTTTCTGCTCTCCTTATTTTTTGCATTCTTGTACTTTCATCATCCATCAATCAGGTCTAATATCTCCTGAGTTACCCATTGATTCTTAGTTGATCTTTCCTTTCTTCCTAACTTTTCTTCAGCAGCCCTACTGACATTCTTCACAACTGTCCATTCTGCCTCTATTGTGTTTCCTTCAGCCTTTTCATTTAGTCCTTGTGCAACATGTTCCTTGAAACAATCCTTCACACCCTTTTCTTTCAACTTGTCTAGATCCCATCTCCTTGCATTCCTTTCTTCAATTTCTTCAACTTCAGATGACACTTAATGACCAACAAGTGGTAGACAGAGTCCTCGTCTGCCCCTGGGAAAGTGTTGCATTCCACCACATGGTTTCTGAATCTCTGCCTAACTTATCATAATGAAGTCTATTTGATACCTTACAGTGTCTCCAGGTCTTATTCACGTATTCAGCCGCCGTTTGTGGCAAGGACTAAATTATGATCAGTGCAGAATTCAACCAACTGACTTTCTCTTTCATTCCTTTGTCCCAACCCAAATTCTCCAACTGCATTACCTTCTCTTCCTTGGCCTACTAGTATATTCCAGTCTCCCATCACAATTAGATTTTCATCACCTTTTATATATTGTATTAAATCTTCTCTCTCTTCATACATTCTTTAAATATCTTCATTAGACGCTGAAATAGTAGGCATTGGCCTGGTGTCTATCCAGACAACAATAATCCTTTTACTATGCTGGTTGTAGTAGCTTACCCGCTGCCCTATTTTCTTGTTCATTATTAAACCAACTCAAGAAGTACCTGACGACTTGAAGAATGCTACCGTCATCACTATCTTCAAGAAAGGCGATCGTAGTGTATGTGGGAACTACCGTGGTATATCGCTTTTGTCAACTGCAGGTAAAATTTTTGCAAGAATTCTATTAAACCAGCTCAGAATCTCAGAGGATTTTGCCTGAGTCTCAATGTGGTTTCCAAACCTCCAGAGACACACCAGATATGATCATCTGTGCTAGACAACTCCAGGAAAAATGCAGAGAACAACAGCAGCATCTGTATTTAGTTTTCTATGATCTGGTAAAAGCCTTTGATTCAGTACCAAGATCTGCTACGTGGAAAGTATTGAGAGACATTTCGGATGTCCTGAACGTTATGTGGAATTGGTTCAAGCTCTTCATGATGGCATGTCTGGACAGGTTCTTCATGGTAACTCAGTATCAGATTCGTTCCCAATCACTCATGGATTGAAACAAGGCTGTGTGCTTGCTCCTACACTCTTTCGCACTGTACATGGCTGCCATGCTGCATGAATCATCTGCAAACAAGTTAGGCATGGAGATTAAATTTTGTTTAGATGGAGGCCTTTTATATCTGGCAAGACTTCGCTCACAAAGACGTACACTACTCTGGTTACCCGGGTGACAGAACTGCAGAATAATAAATAATAAAATAAATAAATAAATAAATAAATAAATAAATAAATAAATAAATAAATAAATAAATAAATAATAATAATAATAATAATAATAATAATAATAATTGTACCGGGTGGTACACCTCCACGCCGCTAATTCAAACTTTGCGCCAGTTGAAACTCCTCTACTGGAGGAAGTCTGAACTTTATCTACAGTGTTAATTCTCAAGTTTCTCAGAAGATGTCCCTACTTGTAAATTTTGAAGTTTCTGAACTGGGTCGTTTTTGATGTATTTTTGTTTTGCCTGTAGTAAGAAGTGTGGACATTCTCTTCCAGATGGCACTACTGAAGGACTACAATTATGCACCCTAGTGCGAAGTGAAAGAACTGTGTTTTGGAGAAATTTTGCGTTCATAAGTTTGTTCTTTGTTAAATTTCTTTCAGTTATTGTTTAAGTTGGCAATATTAACCCTTTCTTTCCGCCAGTTTTGAATTCGACCAATAAGGAATTTCTGTAATTAATTTTCCACCAATAATGTGTTTCTTCTTCATCTAGTGTAGGGGTTTTCGTTGTTAGCCAATAAAATTATTATGGGCGGGTGTTCTCATTCCTGAAACGCCTCAAACTTTCCACGAGGGTATATAAACTGCTGACTTTCGGGTCTCCGGGCCACTTCAGTAACATCTATTAGTGTGTAAAGTACGTAGCAGGGGGTGGGAAGCGCCTCTTTCTTCGGGCAGCAGTTCAATCACCAGGTAATGGCCTTTTAATAACTTCTTTTCTTGCTAGCTCAGCAGTTTAACTCTCAGGGCAGGTCCGAAGCCTTTTACCATGAAACTTTCCTCTAAAATGTAAAGACGCTTGATATCAATTCTATCCTTTTAAACTACAAACTGGGATAGAGAGTGCTTAACCTCTCGAGCTCCCACTCATATTGCTTTGAGGTGAACTTATTTTCTCAACCGTTTCTTCCCTTCTAGTGTAATGTAAATCGTTTTCTTATATAAGTCACCTCTTTAGTATGGGATTAGCCCTTGCATTAGTGGCCTAGTGCCAGGTAGGTTTTAGTAAAGTATATTAGGAGTGCAGTTTCGCCTCCTCTCAAGTTGGTATTGTGGAGGCCATGTAATATTTCTGTTTCTTCACTGAATAGGCCTCAGTAGGTTGGGTATTTTTACCCCTGTGTATATGTCCTTGGAGGACAGCTTGAAAGTGGAGTTTGGTGTGGCCTTTGATAGGCTTGAACTTAAGAGCGGGTTGCTCTTTCTTAAAATTTGTTTCTGCGTGCCTCGAGGAGGCTTTACTGTGTAGTTGGGAGCAAGTGCTCCTGGGCATGATTGGGGTTTTCTGCCCCTTTGTCGAATCTTGTATTTGGGTAAAGTTGGGCTAATTGCTCAAGAATTGTGAGTCCGGGGCTCGAAGCCCAAATTCTGTAAAAACGGTAATTGTACATTCTTAAATTGTTGATATTCAACTGTGTTTCTGTTATTCTTGTTATTTCTTGATCTTGATAAGGAAATATAACGTTGTTAAATTTTATCTTAACTTTAATTTCGTATTTTGAGACCTGTTCACCCCCGCACCTTCTTTCACCTCTGCACATCCACAATACTCCGTAACAATAATAATAATAATAATAATAATAATAATAATAATAATAATAATAATAATAATAATAATAATAATAATAATAATAATCATAATTAGCAAAGTGAAATTAAAACTAGCCACAAACCTCTCCCCAATAGAAACAAACAAATCAAAGTATGCAACCTTTACCTATACCAATCCGATCATACATCAAATTGCCAACCCTTTAAAGAAACATGAAATTAAAATAGCTTTTAAGACCCAAAACTCAAATCAAAAGTTGTTTTTCAACCACAACACAATAAATTCTGACAACAATAAATATTCAGGTTCCGGCATTTACAGACTTAAATGCGCCAAGTGCAATAGTTCGTATATCGGTCAAACCGGAAGAAGTTTTACAACCAGATATGCCGTACATTTCAATGCCCAGAAGCATAACAAACACTCAGCAATGAGTAATCACATAAAGGATACAGGACATAGCTTCACTACAACTGAACAAGATCTTCAAATTTTAAAAAGAATCAAAAAAGGCAGACTCATGACCGAGTTCAAGAATTTGTACATTTTCTTGGACCAAAAATACAACATAAATAAAAACCTAAATGATCCAATAGACAACAAGCCCTCTATATAATCAAATAATTTTGTTTAATAAGTTAAATCTTCAAGACAAGAAATTCTCCGAAGTTTTTAAGACAATATCAATAAGCATCCCCACTACGCCGATAAATATATCACACTCCTCTTCCTCACCCAATCCACACACAACTCCCTCCCATACGCCAGCCACAAGCCCACAGCCCCGCCTTCTCAGGTCCACTCCCCTCCACCAAGATGTCACACGTACAATACGAGGAGCAGAACGTTAGTGATTGCCAGTATTCCAAAAACCACTTAAGCAACAAGATAACAGCTCAACAACACTAAAGGTAAGCGTAAACACCACAGACTCAAAATTTAAGCGTAAACCTCATCTCTTTTCCTTCATTCTTTCAACTCAATTAATTATGGATTTCTCCTTCCTTTCAGAAATTGCATCTCCTGCTCAAACACCTGCAGAACTACAACAGTCAGTCAACTGCTTTAAAACTGCATGTGATCGCTTTGGTCTTGCCACTAATGCGAAAAAAAACCGAAGGTACTTGCACAACCTGCCCCAGAATTAACACTTCCTGAGTTCAGTATTTCCATTTTAGACACAACACTGGAACAGGTTGATCACTTTTCATATCTTGGAAGCATCTTGTCTAAACGGTGTACCTGTGAACAATTTATTTACCTGTGAACAAGACGTTAATAAAAGAATTAGGGCTGCTCATGCAGCATTCGGACGGTTAATGCATAGAGTCTTCATGAACAACACCCTAAAACTGCATACTAAACTCATGGTGTACAAAGCTGTTGTCATTTCCACGCTGCTGTATGGCTGTGAAACTTGGACACACTATCACCATGATATCAAAAAACTTGAGCGCTTCCACCAACAGAAAATGAGATTCATATTGAATATTAAGTGGGAGGACTACGTGACAAACACGGCAGTTCTCGACAAAGTGCAGCTAAATAGCATTGAGGCAACAATCATCGCTCATCAATTGAGATGGTTACGCCATGTTTACTGCATTGGTGATACCAGGCTTCCCTGCCAAATTCTTTATGGTGAACTTTGCACTGGCAGTAGACCTCATGGAGCCCCTCTTAAGTGTTTTAAGGACCAGCTGAAACACATCATGAAGACAACTGGTATAGATATGCAGACATAGGGATAATGTGCTGTGGACCGCTCTCTGTGGCGGAACACTACATCCACCGCTGTCAACTTGTTTGAAAGAGAACACCGCAGACATCAAGAGGCCAAGCGACAAGCAAGAAAACTCCGTCAATTACAACCCCGCCCTCCTCCACACATTCAGTGTGATTTGTGTGACATATGTTTTATGCCAGGATTGGTCTGTTTTTTCATCGTAAACACATCCATAAACTGAGTTGAACTGGCCAGTGTATGCAGGAAGAAGTTATATATACTCGGATCAAGTTACAGCCGACTATGACTATTAAACCAACTCCTGCATTTCCCCTGTTTAATTTTGTATTGATAATTCTGTATCTCAATGAAAATAGATACTTAGTTTCAACATATTGAATACTACATAATGTAATCTTATATATTATCATGCTCGATTAACATATTACATTTTTTAAATGTGCATGTTTCAGCTCATTAAGCCATCATCGACATTGCTAAAGACATACAAATGTGTGTACATTATTGAATATATGTCTATAAAGTCTTATATAACTTAATATAAAATATGTGTTAAAAGTTAGTGCAGTAAAATATGAAGTAATGACAGTAAAATATTGTGAATAAAAATTATTAACTCCATTCAATGAAATCTTTGTTTCATACCATCCAATGAAATCCTTGTTTCATAAGTATAGTCTTGCTCTAATTTTGCAGCTGTCATGTACACTGAGTGGCCAAAAGTCATGGGAAGACACTGGATGTGATGTTAATAACAAGTTGCTTCTTCACAAGCCCTCAAAACGGCAGCAATACAGCGAGGCATTGACTCGACAAGGTGTTGGAATCATTCTGGAGGGATATGGACCCACATATCCTGCACTGCTACCCACAAATGGTCTTGCGAAGTTGGTGCGGGATTCATGGAGCATACACCAGCATCCCATAAATGCTCGATTGGATTAAGACTGGAGGATCTAGAGGGCCAATCCATGGTTGTAACTTCACTGGAGTGCTCCTCCAACCACCTGCGTGCCACCACAGAGCGATGACATGGTGCACTGTCCTGTTGAAACATGGCATCTCCATCAGGGTACTCTGGGGCCAGAAAGAGATGCATATGGTCTGAAAGAATGTCTGCATAATGTGCATCTGTCAGCGCTCCCTGCACCCAGACAATATCACCTAATTGCTACCATGAGAATGCTGCCCAGACCAGAAATCAGCCACGCCACACTCTCACACGCCCATCAGCTCGATACAACTGGAACCAGGATTCATCGGACCATACCACACGCCGTCACTGTTCCATGGTCCATTGCCGATGGTTGTGGGCCCGTGCACATCATTGAGCTCTGTGTCGAGGTGTCTGCAAAGGGACACCAGTTGATTGTCGGCTGGTGAAGCCTATGCGGTGCAGTTGCCTCCCTACAGTCCTGGTAGATATAGGTTCCTGACTCCCAACTTTCAACTGGGTAGTGATCTGACTCACAGTACCCAGTCGAACGCCCAGAATGGTTCTGCGGAGGCAACGTGATATCCGTTCGTAAAACACCTGTAGTCTTCCCGTGCGGTGGTTTACGCGGGTGGTAACATTCTCTCTGCGATATTGAAGATCCACCCTCAACACTGTTGACCTCAGAAAACTGAATTCACATGTAATCTCCGCAATGTTATGACCCATGCGCCGTGCACTGATGATCGTCTTACAATCAAAGTCAGTTAACTTGCGATGTGTTGCCATCTTTATGACACTGGTGTCTGTGAGAGACTACTCAGCCATGCTGCAGCTAGCCGTAGTGCTCAGGGGTCATACACGGCACATTTTCTAATGGGACACCCCTTACCGTGAATTTTGGCCACTCAGAATTCCATATACAGAATTGAAAAGGTGACTAGAAATTATTCTTCATACCTGAAGAAGGTGCCTGCCCACGTAATTAAGTATAAACAGGCCTCATGGCCAGGAGGAGTATGTTATAACAAAATATATTTAAAGTTAAAAATTTCATGACTGTTCCGTATTGAATAGAGAAATATACAATATTAAATACGAGTACGGTTTGAAAAGTTCTCAGAATCACCGCTAGATGTCAGTGCTAGAGCAACGAGGTTCCCGCGCAATAATCGCACATCCTTTTTGTGAGTGAACACGTGGCGTGTCAGTGCTCTAGCTGCAGGAGTGTGGTAGTGACGACTCTTTGTTGTTGTTCCCGCGTAGTGATTTGTGACAATGGAAAAAACTGAGATTCGAGCAGTGATTAAATACTTTGTAAAGAAAGGTATGAAAGCAAAGGAAATTCATGCCGACTCTGCTCCTTCATTTTCAACTGTTGCCAAGTGGACCAGCGAGTTTAAATTTGGTCGGGAGAGCTTGGATGATGATCCGCGTAGTGGACGGCCAAAAAGTGTTACGACCCCAGAATTTATTGCAAAAGTGCATAAAATGGTCATGGAGGATCGTCGACTGAAAGTGCGGGAGATTGCTGAAGCTCTAGGGATGTCTTCTGAATGGGTATATTATATTTTAACCGAAGAATTGGGTATAAAAAAATTATCCGCAAGATGGGTGCCGCGGCTCTTGACACTGGACAATAAACGCACCAGATTGGAAATGTCCGAACAAAGTCTGGCCCGTTTTCAGTGCAACCAACAAGATTTTTTGCGCCGGTTTGTGACTACAGATGAAACTTGGGTCCACTACTATAACCCAGAGACAAAACAGCAGTCAAAGCAGTGGCAACATGCTGATTCACCACCACCAAAGAAAGCAAAGGCAGTGCGTTCGGCCGGAAAGGTCATGGCCTCAGTTTTCTGGGATGCAAAAGACATTCTGCTGATAGATTATCTTCCTACTGGCCAAACAATTACGGAGCAATACTTGCAAACCTCCTGGACCAACTACGGGAAAAGATACGCAAAACAAGGCCTGGTTTGGCAAGGTAAAAGGTCATCTTTCATCAGGACAACGCTCCACCGCACACAAATGTTATTGCCATGGCAAAACTTTATGAACTGGGGTACGAATTCTTGCCACATCCACCTTATTCACCTGATTTGGCACCATCAGACTTTCATCTATTCCCCAACCTGAAAATTTTCCTTGGTGGACGGAGATTTGCTACAAGCGAAGAACTGACAGCCGAATTGGAGAGGTATTTTGCAGGCCTGGAGGAATCTCACTTTCGAGATGCGATCAAGGCATTGGAACATCGCTGGACCAAATGCATTAGTCTACAGGGAGACTATGTTGAAAAATAAAAGCAGTTCCATCGAGGTAAGATACTTAATTCTAGTACATTCCGAGAAATTTTCAAACCATCTACGTAGAAGGAAGGATCCACCTTTCAATACTCCATTGTTAAGTTGAACCAAATAGAAGTTACAACCTGTTCATTTGGGACCGATTTCAACACATTTGAAGTGTCATCATACATGAGAGCTCAGAAGTTAGTCACGTTTGTAGTTTCCCCTTGATTTCAGCCATTTAGTAACACAGCTAAGCCATGTTAAGTATTATTACAAGGCCATATCAGTCAATCATCTAGACTGTCACTCTTGCAACTTCCAAACTTCGATAAACCATTCGTTAGTCTGGTCTCTCTACAGATACCCATCTGATATGGCTCCACCTATGGCTCAACTATCTTCTTCATTGGGGCACACAAGCCAAGTTCACATTGTTCACAGGGGAGGATGAAGTAATTATACCCTATATACTAGTCGCCGATAGTTAGAGCTCTTCCATGGATCAGTAGTAGAGTGCCGGCCTATACATCCCAAGATCACAGGTTCAAATCTGGCAAAGGCGGTTCAATTTTTGAAAAGTAAAAATAATATGTATCCGTGTGATACTCTTATGTTGTATGATGTTGGAATATAAAAGCTCTCTGATGATACATCTTAACAAAATTAATTAAAACTCACAAATAGGTTTCTGTACCATCTTGTAGAGTAAAATGGCATCAAATCAAAATGGTATCAGAGGCCATATTATTATTATCTCTTTTTTTGCTTTACGCCGCAGACACAGATAGGTCTTATGGCGACGATGGGATAGGAAAGGGCTAGGACTGAGAAGGAAGCAGCCGTGACCTTAATTAAGATACAGCCCCAGCATTTGCCTGGTGTGAAAATGGGAAACGACGGAAAACCCTCTTCAGGGCTGCCGACAGTGGGGTTTGAACCCACTATCTCCCAGATGCAGGATCACAGCTGTGCACCCCTAACCACACGGCCAACTTGCCCAGTATTATTATTATTATTATTATTATTATTATTATTATTATTATTATTATTACCAATAGTTCCTGTACAAACAAGCTATCACTGTGAGGCTGTCACTTCCTAACTGGTCATTCACAGTTCCAGCATCAATAATATGCTGGACAAGGCAGAACATTCTACTTTTGCACTTTATTCCTTGTACCTTAAGGAGTATACCTAATAGCATTTGAAATTTCCATTTAAGTAAAATAGACAAAGATAAACTTCTTTACCCACGCTATGGCTCTTCTACTTTTCTAAGAAAAGTACTGAAGAACAATAATTTACAGAAAAGTAACAAATGAGAAGGTCATGTGGTAACAATATAACAAACGAAACATCCACAATTCAGTAGTGTAGCTTAACTGTTTAGGAGTTTGCCTTATAGCCTTAATGTTGGGGTATAGAACCGACCAAGTTGGTTGATATTTAAGAGTGCCTAGATGCGCAGGTGACCTGTCAAAGGACTTAACAGCATACCCGAGAGCTCCTTTTCAGAACAACAGTACTTCAAGGAATGTTAAACAGTGAGCAGTCTGAATACGTCAGTACAGAGGAGCGTCGGGATGTGTTCCGGTAAAGGGGGATAACTAGGAAGAGATAGAAGACTACAAAGTGTTCTTAACGGGTATCAAGGGCAGAATGTGGGGTAGGATTAACCATCAGGCACACGAAGATTTGTTACTGTTACAGTGTATTCACCATGTGAGACTATAGATGAGGATGAAGTATTTTCTGCACACTTTATCTTGGTGCATTTGTGTA
The DNA here is from genome assembly GCF_040414725.1 of Anabrus simplex. NCBI lineage: Eukaryota > Metazoa > Arthropoda > Insecta > Orthoptera > Tettigoniidae > Anabrus > Anabrus simplex. The sequence continues at coordinate 290,231,728 of NC_090271.1, forward strand.
CGGGGGTGAGGAGTAAGGAGGGAGCTGTCCCGGTATCGACAGTGCTGCCTGGTGCTGCCAACTGAATGAAAATGAAATCTGAATTGAATCAAGAATATGATCCATCGATATGAAATTTCTAAACCGGTATCATCCTAAGCCAACAACTATGTCGCATACACATTATATAACATTATAAAACATTTCTCGATGCGAATCTTGTTCCTAGCATGAATTCTATACTTTGGCTTTGTTGTGTAAATAACAACAGTACTAGTACGTAAAGTGTACACCAGATGTCGCACAACGATGCTTAAGCGATTCATAGTTTGTGTTTCAAAGGTTGCCAGTACGAATCTCGAAGATCGCCAAGGTCGACCGATTCAGCACTAGGATGTAAATGCACCAAGATAAAGTGTGCGGATAATACACAAGTTTTAAGAACGAGTGATATTTAAAGAAAAGCACCCCTGCCACATGCTACCACGACACTCTCTTGTTGCTAGGGATTTACCTAGTTCGTACCAACTGAGGGTTTACCTCCACTGGGTCTCTTTTACAGCATAAGGGGGTTAGACTTCGTTTAGACATGTGTCTTAATTTATCACCATTGGTTTGTTTACAGCATAAGGGGTTTGACTTCATTATCTTAGAATTGTTTACTGTGCTGCAGTTGGTGATGACATCTATCTCTGTTGAATTCTGGGAGTGATACCATATTGCATAAATTTTAACCAGGAGCTATTGATGTGAATGCTATGGAAAATGTTGCGCAATTTATGATATTTGAATTTCGTTACAAAAATAAATATTCTTCTGCAGGCAGGCTGGTGTGGGTCCATGGCTTTGGCCATGAGAACATAATTCTCCTAGAAGTATTATAATTTACAGTAAATTATTCACCATTTGAAATAATATGATTTACAGTATGCTGGGAAGCGAGTGATTATAAAAAAATACAGGTTTACTGGGTTTACAACTATGAGGGATAGTGTTAAGGAGCGATTTCAATGCAGGAATTGGGAACAGAACGGAAGGATATGACAAGGTAATAGGTAAATAAGGAGAAGATCATTGGAATGGATGCCCGGCTTCATGGCTAAATGGTTAGCGCGCTGGCCTTTGGGGGCTGGGTGTATATGTCATCTTCATCATCACTTCATCCTCATCACGACGCGCAGGTCGCCTACGGGAGTCATATCAAAAGACCTGCACCTGGCGAACCGAACATGTCCTCGGACACTCCCGGTACTAAGAGCCATACGCCATTTCATTTTTATTGGAATGGATACGTTTACTGTACTTCTGTGCTAGTATGGAATTAGCAGTTTTGTAAATTCATTCTTCAGGCATAAGGTTATTTACCACTTTACATGCGAGGATAGGGTCGCCAGACCCATAATAAACTCCATACATTGGCGGAAAATAATATCCAAACACCATGAAATAAGCAATGTAGAATACAGAAATTTAGGCAATATATTTGTCGAGGTAACATATTTAACTTATTAAAGATGCAATACTACAGGTTAATATGCACGCAAGAAAAGCCATCGCAAATGTGTCATTCTGGTCCATTAACAACGGGTGTAATCACCTGATTGTTGAATGCAGACATGCAAACATGCATGAAATTGTATCATACAGGTGCCGGATGTTAGCTTGTGGGATGGAGTTCCATGCCTGTTGCACTTGGTCGGTCAATACAGGGACGGTTAATGCCGGTTGTGGATGACACTGGAGTTGTCGTCCAATGATGTCCCATACATGCTCGATTGAGGACAGACCAGAGGATCGAGCAGTCCAAGGTAACATGTTGACACTCTTAGAGCATGTTGGGTTACAACAGCAGCATGGGGGCGTGCATTATCCTGTTGGAAAACACCCCCAGGTATGCTGTTCACAAATGGCAGCACAACAGGTCGAATCACCAGACGGATGTATACATCTGCAATCAGGGTGCGTGGAATAACCATGAGAGTGCTCCTGCCATCATAGGCAATTGCTCCCCAGACCAGATCTCCCGGTGTAGGCTAGGTCCAGTGTGTTGACGCCGCAGACAGGTGGAATACAGACGCTCACCTGGCCTCCTCCTAACCAACACACGGCCATCACTGGCATCAAGGCAGAACCGGCTTTCATCGGAAAACACAATGGACCTCCACTCCATCCTCCAATGAGCTCTCGCTTGACACCACTGAAGTTGCAGACGGCTGTGGTTTGGGGTAAGTGCAATGCACATCGCAGGGCATCTGGCTCAGAGCTGCCATTCAAGTAACCGATTTTGAACAGTTCGTTGCATCACTGTGGTGCCAAGTGTTGCTCGAATTGCTGCTGCAAACGCAGTCCACTGCGCCACAGCCATACGCCGAATACAACAGTCCTCCCTCTCAGTAGTGCCACAGAGACATCCAGAGCCTGGTTTTCTTGCGAGCGTACCTTCACGTGACCAATGCTGCCAGCATGCATGCACTGTGGAGACAGTCCTGCCAAGTCATTCTGCAATAGCACGGAAGGAAAATCCACCTGCACGAAGCCCTATTATACGGCCTTGTTCAATCGTAGTGAGCTGTTGATACTGGCCTCTTCATAGTCCTAAAGGCATTCTTGACCCACTCACAGTTACCCCGTCCAATCTCACAGGTAACTAACGCTCTTGCACAGTACAGCCCATATTTAAAGCAAACCTGGTGTGCAACGTCATGGGGCTGCTACTAGCGCCACGCTAATGCGATTTGCTAGAAATATGAATCGTCATCTTTCAGATGTATAAACACGCCTACCAAAATGTATTAATCTAGCACAACCCCTTCTTGGTGTTTGGATCCACCAGTATATATCATAAATAACATTGAACTCAGGAAATTTATTAGTGATCTGCAGTGAACAAAGTATCACTAGGACTAGGATAGAGAAAGCAAGACCTGTCTGCAGATAGATTAGGGTAGAGCAGTGGTATTCAAACTTTTTTGGTTGATGTACCCCCCACATCCAATTGTTTTACCTTCGTACCGCCTGAAGTACGAGTATATTGCGATAATACCAGAAATAATAAGTGACTGTTGGTGGATGATAAATAATAATAACTATAATCATCATCATCTTCTGCAGCTTATCCCGCTTGTTCAGGATACCTGCACGCAATGAGGCATGAAAGAGTGTGGCCAGGGATTTACGGTTGCATGCCCTTCCTGACACCATGGGATTTTCAGCAAAAAATCCCACCCCAACAACACTGGAAATAAAACAACGGTCACCAGGATGACAGGCAAGCATCTAAGCCGCTACACCATCCTGTTTGCCAATAATAAAATAATTCAATAATGTATTTTATATAATCATCTGTGGTCAAACGAAATCTCATGACTCCTTCGGAGTAAGTTTACAGAAGCAGCCCAAAACTGAGCAGTTAGCAATGGTTGGAGAACTATTCCTGGCATTTTCATTGCTTAACGATAGCCCAATTAATCGACCATTGGAGTCTTCTGTTCCATTCTCAGGCAAAGCGGGCAAGCCTTCAAAAGACAGACGGAGAAACATGGCTTTCTCGTAAGTGGAGTTATGAGGATTCATTGCCTAGCAGCGATACACACATGTGCGAATATAATTATTAATGCAATAATTACTATTGTACTGTATACACTGCTATGGAAGAAAAATCAAAGTGAATGAGTGGTTTTGGAAACAAAAAATTGAAAAAAGTGAGCATTTTACATACCTAGCCAATGGAAGGTACAAACTGACATCTATTATGGAAGGAATAGTTCGGAAAGGCGACTCTCTGTAGAGGCAGACAAAAACACAAATTCGAAACAAGATTTTATTGAAAATGAGCTGGCTCAGCTCTTTTCTGAACTGCTCACCGGAAACAGAAGGTACGATCAAGTTGCGTACCCCTCGAGACGACCCCGCGTACCCTAGTGATATAAGTACCACACTTTGAATACCACTGGGGTAGGGAATCTCCAGGTTGAGGAAATTAGATGTACATGGATTTGATTAGTGAATAATATTATTGGTTTTCACATCCCACTAACTACTTTTATGGTTTTCAGAGATGCTGAGGTGCCAGAATTTTGTCTCACAGGAGTTCTTTTACGTGCCAGTAAATCTACTGATATGAGGCCGACGTATTTGAGCACCTTCAAATACCACCGGACTCAGCCAGGATCGAACCTGTCAAGTTGGGGTCAGAAGGCCAGTACTGTACCATCTGAACTACTGATTAGTGGAAAGTTCCAAAGAGTGGACAATCACAAAGTTCTGGATATAGAAAGATAATACATGGTATAAAGGGAAGCTGCTGTAGAAACAGCAAGGGAATGCCAAGGAATAAAGCAAACGTCTTGGTGAAATGAAGTCAGTGCAGCCTGTGAATATTTAAAAAAATGTACAATTCAACCTGCTCTAACGGACGCCTTTATTCAGCGGACACCTCCTCATATGGACACGTTTCCACAGAACTGATTTTATTTAACGTAAGACATGTGCTAAACAAGCCTCATTTAAGCGGATACCTCGAATTTCGGACAGTGGACATCGCCATTAGTCTTATCCACTTGTCTTAAGCGGACATATTTACGCGTTCCAAGACACTGCCTTTACACAGGGCTCTGTCATCCTTTCTCTTAATAACATTCTGCAAACATATGGGAATCCCTTTTGCTGTTCGTACTATTTTGTGTCCAAGGAAAACAAAGAAACATACACAGGAAAGCCGTAGTAGCCGCGAGGTTAATAGTTCTGTAGCTCTTTATGAACCTTTCATTAGGATCATCTTGTCTTCCTATTAGCGTACATTCTGAGAATTCTAGTTGCCTGGGAATGTACGAGTGACTACTCACAAGTTACTGGGATTTTCCATAACTCCATTTTTCATAACTCAGATTGTCGCTAATAAGGTTGCGGTCAGCTAGTTCAGTTAAACTTGACAGGGAAGAGACTTTCATGTGCTGAATGCTGAGACAGAAATACCGTAGCATTTCAGTTGCCGAGTAAACATGAATAGGAGGGACACTGCAGTATATGAGTGGTTTAAATGTGTTTGAATAAAAGAAACTGTAAGTGAGTGGGCCAATGTTACAAGAAAAAGCATGAGAAATCGCAAATAATCTGAAAGTTGAGGTTAATTGAATAAAGAATGTGTGTGTCATGCTGGGTTGTTATTCCCTTTTCGAGAATATTTTGGCAAAGAAAAATGTGCTAAATTTGTAGGCCTACTCCCTGCTGAATGATTAATTCCTGAAGCCGTAATGAATGTAAAGGCTGCAAAATCACTAGTAATATCTCCCAGGCAAATATTTAATCAGAAAGTATTTAGAATAATCAAAATAAAGATGTATGCTCATATTTAAGGTGGATTTTTGACGTTAAAAGGTTCGATTAAATTTTTACAACCTTGTTTTAGCGGACACCTCTCGTAACAAACATTTTTGTATGGAACTGACGGTGTCTGCAGAAGGGAGGTTTGACTGTATGGCAAAACTGGCTCTAAACAAGAACTGATGATAGGGAATCGTACGTAGATAAGTAAACTTGTGTCCTTATCCCGAGGTAGTGCACCTCTTTTTCAGGCACATCCCCAATGGAGGTGAGCCACGGGTGCGATTTTACTTTCATACCAGCCCTCCTGCCATTCTAAAATCTTTGGGAGTACCGGGAATCGAACCCAGGCCTCCAAAGACAGCAGCTAATAGTAGGCCTACTAATCATTACGCTACAGAGGCAAACTGTACGTAGATGAAAGAAACAGAGTGAATCAAATCCCTCAAGAAATCATTAGAAGATTTTAGAAATAATGGAAAGGCTTGGTCAGTAGCAAGGAAACCTTTCTGGACTGTAATAATTTTAAAAAGAGAGGGAAAAGGGAAATTAATAGTGTTTCGGGTAAATCAGGAGAACCCATTGTAAATCCTACGGAATCATGGGACAGACCGAAGAAATATTTTGAAGATCCTCTCAACATAAAAGGATAATTTCCGCTGAACTCCCAAACAATGAAGTTCATGGGGAGAACGATGACAGTGAAAACATGCTTGAGGAAGCAGTAGGAATAGATTAAGTTAGACGTAAAGTGATGAAATAAAGTGGGAATGCAGTGATGAGATGGCTCCATAGAGTAACAGGATTAGCGTAGAATTTGGGTAAGATACCTTCCAACTAGATGAATCAGTAATTGCACTTATCTATAAACAAGGGAACAGAAAGCATTACAACAATTATTGAGGTATTTCATTAATAAGTATGCCAGGCAAGGTATTCACAGGAATTTTGGAAAGGAGAATGCGACCATTGGTGGAGAGTAAGTCAGGCTCAAGTAATTGACAACTGTTACAAGAGGACTAGAAAGTAATGTTTATATTCAAGAAATGGTAAATGATGCACCCCTACAGGAAAAGATACAAAAATCAAGGCTGCAGTGGAATGGACATGTTAAGAGAATTGGAGAAGAGAGGATACCAAGAAAGATGTTAGAAATTGAGTTGAAGGGAAGGAGACCTAGAGGAAGACCAAAGGACAGATGGCTGAAAGGTGTAAAGAAGAGCATCAAGGCAAGAGGTGGGAACTGGACGGCAGTGAGAGAAGAAAAGTGGTGGATGAACAGAAAACGATGGAGAGGCTTATGTTCCAAGCAGACTCAGCCTGGGGTTGGAAACTGCTCCAGATGATGATGACGATGATGATGTTTATGTTTTGTAGATCTAGAAAAGGCATATGACACAATACCATGGAAAAGATGTTAGCAATCCTGAGCAATTATGGGATCAGGGGTATGTTATTACAGCTGATCAAATGCAATTTATGTTGACAATCGGGCCGCCGTAAGGACTGATGGTAGAGTAAGGTCTTGGTTCAACGTAGTTACAGAGATGAGACAAAGCTGAACACTTTCACTCTTACTGTCCGTAGTATGCATGGATAATTTACTGAAATGTGTAAAAAGGCAGGGAGTTGGCTCGAAATTTGGTAAGCAGTTTGGCCACTGCCTATGACTTGGTCTTTAAAAAAATTATAATTCTGCAAGATAGAAATCAGCTTTCAGATGGAATGATCTTTACATCGGCTTGTTTTCAGACTGGCTTTGATGAATGAGGGTGAAAAATGAGTGGACTAAGGATATCTCATCTGTAAGTGAGAAGTAATAGAAATTTACGAACTGTATTAAGAATGACTGCTCGTACAAATGGGTCGAAATAATAGCAAGAGGGAACTCAGAATGAGAAGATACAGGCTGTTAGGAAAGATCAATGTAAGTATCTAGGCGTTAATATAAGGAAAGATCTTCACTGGGGTAATCACATACACTGACTGACAGAGCAAATGCAACACCAAGAAGGAGTGGTCAGAACTTTATGCCAATTGCAGGGTAGACTGACGTCACTGAGGTATGCTCATGGTGTGAAATGCGCCGCTGTGCTGCGCACGTAGCGAACGATAAATGGGACACGGCGTTGGTGAATGGCCCACTTCGTACCGTGATTTCTCAGCCGACAGTCATTGTAGAACGTGTTGTCGTGTGCCACAGGACACGTGTATAGCTAAGAATGCCAGGCCGCCGTCAACGGAGGCATTTCCAGCAGACAGACAACTTTACGAGGGGTATGGTGATCGGGCTGAGAAGGGCAGGTTGGTCGCTTTGTCAAATCGCAGCCGATACCCATAGGGATGTGTCCACGGTGCAGCGCCTGTGGCGAAGATGGTTGACGCAGGGACATGTGGTACGTGCGAGGGGTCCAGGCGCAGCCCGAGTGACGTCAGCACGCGAGGATCGGCGCATCCGCCGCCAAGCGGTGGCAGCCCCGCACGCCACGTCAACCGCCATTCTTCAGCATGTGCAAGACACCCTGGCTGTTACAATATCGACCAGAACAATTTCCCGTCCATTGGTTGAAGGAGGCCTGCACTCCCGGCGTCCGCTCAGAAGACTACCATTGACTCCACAGCATAGACGTGCACGCCTGGCATGGTGCCGGGCTAGAGCGACTTGGATGAGGGAATGGCGGAACGTCGTGTTCTCCGACGAGTCACGCTTCTGTTCTGTCAGTGATAGTCACCGCAGACGAGTGTGGCGTCGGCGTGGAGAAAGGTCAAATCCAGCAGTAACTGTGGAGCGCCCTACCGCTAGACAACGCGGCATCATGGTTTGGGGCGCTATTGCGTATGATTCCACGTCACCTCATGCCCACCGCTACGTGCAGCATGTGCTGCGGCCGGTGGCACTCCCGTACCTTCAGGGGCTGCCCAATGCTCTGTTTCAGCAGGATAATGCCCGCCCACACACTGCTCGCATCTCCCAACAGGCTCTACGAGGTGTACAGATGCTTCCGTGGCCAGCGTGCTCTCCGGATCTCTCACCAATCGAACACGTGTGGGATCTCATTGGACGCCGTTTGCAAACTCTGCCCCAGCCTCGTACGGACGACCAACTGTGGAAAATGGTTGACAGAGAATGGAGAACCATCCCTCAGGACACCATCCGCACTCTTATTGACTCTGTACCTCGACGTGTTTCTGCGTGCATCGCCGCTCACGGTGGTCCTACATCCTACTGAGTCGATGCCGTGCGCATTGTGTAACCTGCATATCGGTTTGAAATAAACATCAATTATTCGTCCGTGCCGTCTCTGTTTTTTCCCCAACTTTCATTCCTTTCGAACCACTCCTTCTTGGTGTTGCATTTGCTCTGTCAGTCAGTGTAAATGGGATTGTAAATAAAGGGTACCGATCTCTGCACATGGTTATGAGGGTGTTTAGGGGTTGTAGTAAGGATGTAAAGGAGAGTGCATATAAGTCTCTGGTAAGACCCCAACTAGAGTATGGTTCCAGTGTATGGGACCCTCACCAGGATTTCCTGATTCAAGAACTGGAAAAAATCCAAAGAAAAGCAGCTCGATTTGTTCTGGGTGATTTCCGACAAAAGAGTAGCGTTAAAAAAATGTTGCAAAGTTTGGGCTGGGAAGAATTGGGAGAAAGAAGACGAGCTGCTCGACTAAGTGGTATGTTCCGAGCTGTCAGCGGAGAGATGGCGTGGAATGACATTAGTAGATGAATAAGTTTGAATGGCGTTTTTAAAAGTAGGAAAGAACACAATATGAAGATAAAGTTGGAATTCAAGAGGACAAACTGGGGCAAATATTCATTTATAGGAAGGGGAGTTGGGGATTGGAATAACTTACCAAGGGAGATGTTCAATAAATTTCCAATTTCTTTGAAATCATTTCGGAAAAGGCTAGGAAAGCAACAGGTAGGGAATCTGCCACCTGGGCGACTGCCCTAAATGCAGATCAGTATTGATTGATTGAATTTTAAGAAAGATGGAACGGTCTAACTCTGCATATAGGCCTAATCCACCTTTGGTGGTGGGATCATGTGAGGCAAATGAAGGAAAATCATGGATTCAGCCACGAAAGGTAGAGAAACAAAGGGAGACCAAAGCGACAAAGGATCCTGTTTTTAATTATTTAAAGATAAGAGGAATGGAACTAAACGAGACCATGGAGGTATTTACAAATAAAGGATTGCATAACTCATAGATGCTTCCAAACTGAATGCTGAAAGGCCTAAAATAGTCTACAATGTATGTATGTATGTATGTATGTATGTATGTATAATGAAAGACAAAATTACAGTACCTGACAGAAAACTGTCGACATTCCATCCAAGACCTCAAGAACATCAGATTCAGCAACTGCATATGTAACATCTGCATACACACTATGACGAAGATATAAGGACACTATTAGTAGAGCAGTGGGAAGAACAGCAATGAGGAGGCAAAAAACTATTACCCGCCGAGCTCCATGCATTTCTCCAGGTTCTGAAAAATACGAGGGTAGTCATGATCAAAATGTCCTCATACAAAACGGTGACAGTTAAATTATTACTAAACACATCATTAAACAAACATCACTCGAGGTATCAGCACCTCCAAAATGAATGTAAATATATTTTATCACAAAACAGAATCAAATGGTTTCTACTTACACCTAACCTAACTATATACTAACATCGATAGGAATAAACAGTGAATTCGAAACAATACGCACCTTTTGATTGAAATTTCGTCTAAAATGTGCAGTTCTTCACAGAACAGTTTAGTGCTCATTATATTTGAACGATAACCACTAATCAGTTCACCACCCATTTAAACTGGTATGTTTGGGGGGTAACAGTTGGTATCCTCCCACTCATGCTCATAATCGTCTCTATATCAAAGAAATGCAACTTCTTGATTTGCAAAGATGTTCATAACAACTGATTGCAGTCCATATAAATTTTACGAGATAATTAATTTCTTAATAGTGATCTTTAGAAACACAAATAACTGAAAGGCTGTATTCTGTATTGTGCACGTTCCTACAGTTCCAAGCTCACATCATACATGGGTAGAGCCGCAAAGAGAATACGTATATAAAGCCGTAACTGAGCAGCTGAGATCGAAGGAAAACATGACATCACACATCGAGTGAACACACATTTCTTGATTGGGTGACAGAAGCTTTTGCACAGTCAAGGCCGGTGCGACTTTGACCAATGAAGCAAATTCTCTTCCTGCCGCTGAAATTTAAATCTCCTTATTGATTTACATTGTAAACTAGAAGGACTTAGCTACTTACGACTTATAAAATGATATTTACGGGTTGGAAATCTGATAGCGTAAATAACACAAGATTTCGAATTCCAGTACAAACTTGGAGAATACAGCTTGTTATAATTGACATAACTGTTATAAATCTCCTAATTTGATGTGACATGTAAGAAGAATTCAAGGCAGACCTCTAAATTAATAACTCTCTCTATGAATCAGCAGTCGTGTGTTGGCGCATGCAGGCAGCCTAGACACCGTAGTGGTGGTGGTGGTTTTTAATGTTATTTTTTTACAGTTTGCTTTACGTCGCACCGACACAGGTAGGTTTTATGGCGACGATGGGATAGGAAAGGGGTAGGAGTGCGAATGAAGCGGCCGTGGTCTTAATTAAGGTAGGCCTACAGCACCAGCATTTGCCTGGTATGAAAATGGGAAACCACGCAACATCATCTTCAGGACTGCCGACAGTGAGATTCGAACCCGCTATCTCCCGAATGCAAGCTCACAGGTGCGCGACGCTAACCACACGGTCAACTCACTCGGTGATTATTGTTTTAAGAGGTACCTAGTACAACTGGACAACCATTCTTTCTTAACACTAGTCAGAAATGGAAATGGAAGGGGTCCGATCATTTGAAAAATGAAGGTATCGGCAAAAGAAAAGAAAGGACCACGAAAGGCACCGTCCGGGCTGGCAGAGGAGAAGAGTTGAGCAAAGGAGACCAGACAAGGAGCCTGACACAAATAAGCAATGCCAGACTTAGTAGTTGAGAGAACAGCCCAGATAGCGTTAAATCCAAATGCCTCCACCTGACGCCATACGATTATTATTTTTTTAAATAATGAGGATGTTAGAAAAAGAGGAATGTGAGCAAGGGCATACCCAGCGGAGAGGGAAAGCTGCCCCCCCCCCCCTAGAAGCTATAATAAAATAATAATAATAATCTTTCCATTTCTGTTCATGTCTATTTTACCGTTTATGTATTCAATTTTATCAGAGAAATTGTATATTTTGTATAAACTACAATCCTAACATACCTTATGGTAAATAGGATTCACAGCACTTTGGAGATTAAATAATAATAATAATAATAATAATAATAATAATAATAATAATAATAATAATAATAATAATAATAATAATAATAATAATAATAATAATAATAATACATTTCTTTCAAAAAGGATAACTTTTAATTTTTACTGTTACAGTTTCACGGATTTTTACTCCATTGTAACGTTTTTTTTACAAAATAGTACATAAATAAAAGTATTTTTTCTCGGAAGTGGCTCAGATGATTTTATCACACTAACATTTCATCATAAGTGACACTGTATGAAAATAATATTTTACAAAACTTGACATTTATTGAAATTTGTTCCATCAAACCAATAACACGCCAACTGATCATTTTATCAGATTTATATACCAAAGCAAACGTTTCAACAGTTCTAAACTGACAAGTTATCGAATGTATGTATATTACATTCAGGGTTGTATTTTATATAAATCAGATTTTGTATTTAAATTGGATATTTTAAGTTGTATAAATGACCAATTCTAGTGTACCTACGTTTTTCAGGGACTATAGCTCTTAAAAGAAAAAGGGGACATGACAATAGCAGTGGGAACGAGGATAACAATGACGAAATTAGATCGCCATATTAGTCTATAACTGATATCCGGCAACAGTCAAATTCTTTAGCTTCTGCGGAAATAGCTGCACATTCGGTCGAGCCTCCTACGTCAACATCTGAATAAGTGTCTGCCTCTGTAGTCAGTCCCAAAACTGAACAGAATGATGGCTGCCACGAAAATGACTTGGACGATATGTAAGACGAACTTTCCAGCTAACGGTTTAAAAGAGGAAGGAGTTGTTAAAAAGTCAGCGGGCTCCACCTAAGAATTACAATTTTGCAATTGATGCAAGCCATTTGCGAAGAAAATTTAACTATGCCTGGTTAGATCAATACGAACCATGGCTAGTTTACTCCAAGCGACTGAAGGGTGCTCTCTGCAAGCACTGTGTTTCATTCCATCCTGCCATTGGCAGGATCATTCATAAATAAGCCATTCACAAAGTTCAAGAATATGCGCGAAGTGTGCCGGAATCATGTCGCCACCACTATTCACAAAACTGTAATAGCCGCTGCGAAGGCTTTCCTCGAATCAGTCAATCACTACTGATGTGCATTTAAGGCAGTCGCCCAGGTGGCAGATTCCCTATCTTTGTTTCCCTAGCCTTTTCTTAAATGATTGCAAAGAAATTGGAAATTTATTGAAGGATGTGCGATAGGTGTGGGGACCGCGGTGATAGGTGTGCTAGGCTTCGGTCCGTCAGATCGCCATGCCTATAACTATCAAACATGCGTTCCTCATCGTATATACTTTTTCACCTCAAGACCTCATACTCATAGATAACAGAGTGCTGGTATTTCACTCCTGTTTATTTCTACATCCTTGGTAGTTTTCTTTTTATTGGTAGATCTGCTAAAATGAAAAGCAATTTTTCAGGTTTAGTGTTCTCGTTTGTTGGCTGGAAAAGTCAGCGGGCTCCACCTAAGAATTACAATTTTGCAATTGATGCAAGCCATTTGCGAAGAAAATTTAACTATGCCGGGTTAGATCAATACGAACCATGGCTAGTTTACTCCAAGTGACTGAAGGATGCTCTCTGCTAGCACTGTGTTTTATTCCATCCTGCCTATCGGCTATCGGTGAAGCTCAAACCTCAAATGAGAACGATGGAAATCTACAGCACATTACAATGTAAGCATCTGACACATAGTTCCATTTACATACGGTAACTTGAAAGCAATGAGAAAAAGAACGTCGTACGTATTTCTGAGAGCAAGGCATCGGAGATGTGCCTGTAGATGTTCAAGAGCAAACTTTTCAACAAAACATAATATTCCCTGTGTATTTTTCTGTGGCACGCATGATATGCCTTTTATAGGAAAAGAAATGGACGAAGGAGTTTTCTTTGATCTGCTGAACTTACGAGTTGACTCTGGCGACAAAATATTGAAGGGATACCTAGAGAAGAATCGTCTGAATAACATGTACACGTCACCAAAATAAATAATAATACAAAATAAAATGAATTGATAGATTTGTGTGGCGAAATTACACTGAAGAAAATGGAAATTGCAACACCCAGAAGGAGTGCTGCTATATTGCTGCAATTGAACATGTAGGACGAGTGTTCAGTTGTGATTGGATGATTACACTTTCAGGTCCCTCTGATCGTAAGTTTGGACAACAATCAATACAGGATGTGCCCACCACGAGCTGTAATACATTGATGAATTCGTCGAGGCATGGAGTCAATAATGCCGTGGATCGCTTCCTGAGGAATTGTGCTTGCTGCACTGCACGGGTCAGTTGTTCCATAGTTGTGGGTGGCTGAGGACGGTTGGCCAGTTGTCGACCCATCATGTCCCACACATGCTCAATAGGACTGAGGTCCGGAGATCTGGCGGGCCATTCTAAGGTTGTGATGACGTGGAGAGCTTCTCTGGATATGCGTGCAGTATGAAGCAATGTTCGCCATCATAGGGACAACACGGGATTGAGTACTCTATCAACGTACTGTCGAGCAGTCATAGTGCCCTCAACAAGCACTAATTGTGATTTCACATTAAAGCCAATAGCTCCCCAGACCATAATGCTTGGTGTTGGCCCTGTGTGCCTCTCGACAATAAGATCAGGGCGGCTCCTCTTCCTGGTACGTCGGCGCACACGATTCCGGCGTTCACTGCGGACAAGACAGAAGCGCGATTCATCACTAAAGACGACCTAATGCCATTCGTCGACCCACGTCGATCTTTCTCGACACCAGGCCAGCCTTACACGTCGCTGTTGTGGGGTCCCTTCTGCAGGGACACGGGCTCGTAAGCCAGCTGCACGCAGGCGATTTCCAACTGTTTGTTGTGTAACTTGAGGTGCCACAGCTGCTCGAATTTGCGCTGCTGTTGCATGGCGTTCCATTCGGGCCATCCGAATGATGTGGCGATCCTCTCTCACAGTTGTCTATCGCGCTGGGCCTGTGCCAGGTCTACGAGTGTGGGTACCTTCATTTGACCACTGCTGTCATACACGTTGTACCGTAGGTGTCTGTCGGTCAACACGTGCAGCGACAGTCCTTAGCGATAATCCAGGCTCACACAGCCCAATTATCCGAGCCCTCTCAAACGGCGACAAATGTTGATAGCGTGCTCTTCTCTGTCGTCGAGACTTGTTTGACGGGGAACACTTCACTGCACAGACTGCAAGTCAACTACGCTACACCAGAGTCCGTATACTAGAGATAATTCCTCCGCGACCAATCATGTGGGGAGACCTGTAGCAACAATCCAATGGGTCTGAAAGTTTGATCGTTTACATACCTACATGGCATCGTTCCATATCTTGAAAATCAACACAAATGACCAATGCCTTCATGGTGTTGCAAGAAACAGCTTACGCAATTGATGAAACAGCCGACGTATCTGGGAATAAACAACCATTTATCGGCTTACGTTTCTGCGCTGAAAACAGTGGCGTATACTGAGGGCTACCAAGGCTATCGGTGAAGCTCAAACCTCAAATGAGAACGATGGAAATCTACAGCACATTACAATGTAAGCATCTGACACATAGTTCCATTTACGTACGGCAACTTGAAAGCAATGAGAAAAAGAACGTCAAACGTATTTTTGAGAGCAAAGCATCGGGGACTGATCTTGCAGCCCGTCTCTCTCCCCTCGGTCCATCTCGCGCGGCTCGCCAATGGATGTGCGATAGGTGTGGGGATTGCGGTGATAGGTGTGCTAGGCTTCGGTCCGTCAGATCGCCATGACTACAGCTATCAAACATGCATTCCTCATCGTACATACGTTTTCACCTCATACTCATAGATAACAGAGTGCTGGTATTTCATTCCCGTTTACTTCTACATCCTTGTAGGAAGACACTGTAAGGCTGCTGTTACAGGAGTCATATACAGTAGTTTTCTTTTTATTGGTAGATCTGCTAAAATGAAAAGCAATCTTTCAGGTTTAGTGTCCTCTATTGTTGGTTGGAATCCAACCCGTGAACATGGATCGGACATCACACCAGATCTCCCGAGGAAGTTAAGGGCACCCGGAAGGGGTGAAATCGAAAAAAAATCATTTTTTATTTTTTTGCAGTTTTATATACCTGTGACTTTCTTCTTTCGAATGCTTTTTGTTTCAGACCTCTGCGGCGTTTGAAAGGGCGTTAATTTTTATATTACCTGGAGTGCTCCAGATGTCGGGCGTGACATGTCCTCGAACTGATGTGACATAACATTACTTTCCATTTGTAAGTGGTGACAAAGACTCTGTTGAAGGTGTTCATGTTTCAGAGCGTGGTCATTTTCTGGGGGAGGATATCCCTGCTGCAGGAAAGTGCAACTTTCAATTGTTGGCCAACCTGGACGGCAGAATGATTGAGAACATAACTGCATGTGTTTATTGTTCGTTTTGGCGGCTTCTTTTACAACAGTATTCAGCTACTTTTTTTTTCGTTTGGTTTTATACATTGAACAAGATGCGTAGACATAGTAATAGGATTTTCAAGGTGTGTAAGAATGTGGGAAAGAGGAAAATCACTGTTGTTATTCCGAATGATACAAGTGAGTGTGCAAATGTGTGTTCCCCAATTGACTACAAAAAAGATGCAGAATGAACAACCACAGCATGGTTTGTTACCAAAAGGGGAGGACACGTGGTGCAAATACCATAAAAATGAAGGAAACTGCGACCACGACCACAAGCACAGTCTCCCATATGCAGTCGCGGAACCCATAAGGCCAGTCTTCAGAGACTTAACCTATGAAAAACTCCTCCGGAAATGCCTTCTCGGTAAAACCCAAAACCCTAACGAATGCTTAAATCATTTGATCTGGACTCGGGTACCCAAGAGAGAAATTGTGAGTATAAAAACACTCCACTTTGGTGTTTATGATGCCGTGGCAATATACAATGGGGACAATATCTCGAAGAGCGAAGTTCTATAAAGACTTCGTATGCCGGTACCTCTAGAGCACAACACTGAAACGAATGTCAATTATAGATAAAGGAAAAGGAAAGCAGATGCAGCAGAAAGGGATGTGGTGAAGCTTGGAAGACAGAAGAAAGGAAGTGTAAATAGAAGATGACAAGATGAGATGGAAGAGAACCCAGATGATCCTCTGTACGAATGTGGAATGCATAAGGAACTTTGAGGCTCGTTTCCTGAAATGTAGTTTTTTGTGTATCTAAGGAACATTTATTCGGATACGACTGAACGCACATTAACCAAACTTGCAGGTAGTATGTAACTAATCATTCTACGTATTTTAACACGAGATTTTTAAAATCAAAGGTACAATTTCTGAATTATGGAACAAAATGTCTCCTTTTAGAACCTAAAATTTTGATGTTCACTTAAAAATGTATATTTTCAACAAAAAAAACAGAAGATATTAAAAAATTATGTTGTCTATCTACGTGCAATGGTCTAATAAATATGTATACAAAAAAGGAGTCTTCAGAGACTTAACCTAAGAAAAACTCCTCCGGAAATGCCTTCTCGGTAAAACCCAAAACCCTTTAAGGCAGAAACAGGTTCCAAGAAGGACATTCCAGGAATAATTAATGAACAGGGTGAGTGTGTATGTGAGGATCTTCAAAAGGCAGAAGTATTCAGTCAGCAGTATGTAAAGATTGTTGGTTACAAGAATAATGTCGAGATAGAGGAGGAGACTAAGGCCAAAGAAGTAATAAAATTTACATATGATAACAATGACATTTACAGTAAGATACAAAAGTAGAAAACTAGAAAAGCGGCTGGAATTGATCAGATTTCCGGGGATATACTAAAGACAATGGGTTGGAATATAGTACCATATCTGAAGTACTTATTTGATTATTGTTTGATCGAAGGAGCTATACCAGATGAATGGAAAGTTGCTATAGTAGCCCCTGTGTATAAAGGAAAGGGTGATAGACATAAAGCTGAAAATTACAGACCAGTAAGTTTGACATTCATTGTATGTATGATTTGGGAAGGCATTCTTTCTGATTATATTAGACATGTTTGTGAAATTAATAACTGGTTCGATAGAAGGCAGTTCGGTTTTAGGAAAGGTTATTCCACTGAAGCTCATCTTGTAGGATTCCAGCAAGATATAGCAGATATCTTGGATTCAGGAGGTCAAATGGACGGTATCGCGAATGACCTGTCTAAAGCATTTGATAGGGTGGATCATGGGAGACTACTAGCAAAAATGAGTGCTATTGGACTAGACAAAAGAGTGACTGAATGGGTTACTATATTTCTAGAAAATAGATCTCAGAGAGTTAGAGTAGGTGAAGCTTTGTCTGACCCTGTAATAGTTGAGAGGGGAGTTCCTCAGGGCAGTGTTATCGGACCTTTATTTTTTCTTATATATATAAATGATATGAGTAAAGGAGTGGAATCGGAGGTAAGGCTTTTTGCGGATGATGTTATTCTCTATAGAGTGATAAATAAGTTACAAGATTGTGAGCAACTGCAACGTGACCTCGAAAATGTTGTGAGATGGACAGCAGGCAATGGTATGTTGATAAACGGGGCTAAAAGTCAGGTTGTGAGTTTCACAAATAGGAAAAGTCCTCTCAGTTTTAATTACTGCGTCGATGGGGTGAAAGTTCCTTTTGGGGATCATTGTAAGTATACAGGTGTTAATATAAGGAAAGATCTTCACTGGGGTTATCACATAAATGGGATTGTAAATAAAGGGTACCGATCTCTGCACATGGTTATGAGGGTGTTTAGGGGTTGTAGTAAGGATGTAAAGGAGAGTACATATAAGTCTCTGGTAAGACCCGAACTAGAGTATGGTTCCAGTGTATTGGACCCTCACCAGGATTACCTGATTCAAGAACTGGAAAAAATCCAAAGAAAAGCAGCTCGATTTGTTCTGGGTGATTTCCGACAAAAGAGTAGCGTTACAAAAATGTTGCAATGTTTGGGTTGGGAAGAATTGAGAGAAAGAAGAAGAGCTGCTCGACTAAGTGGTATGTTCCGAGCTGTCAGCGGAGAGATGGCGTGGAATGACATTAGTAGACGAATAGGTTTGAATGGCGTTTATAAAAGTAGGAAAGATCACAATATGAAGATAAAGTTGGAATTCAAGAGGACAAACTGGCGCAAATATTCATTTATAGGAAGGGGAGTTAAGGATTGGAATAACTTACCAAGGAGATGTTCAATAAATTTCCAATTTCTTTGAAATCATTTAGGAAAAGGCTAGGAAAGCAACAGATAGGGAATCTGCCACTTGGGCGACTGCCCTAAATGCAGATCAGTATTGATTGATTGATTGAAAGAATTTCCTTGGATCATAACTTTATGAGAAAATGTTCCTTAAAAACGCCCATTTTAACATGGCAGACATAGCCCCTTCCGGGTGCCCTTAATAAGCCAGTGAACGATATGTACGATCGCTGGTAATACTGTAAAATTCAAAAAACTGTATTAATAATAATAATAATAATAATAATAATAATAATAATAATAATAATAACAATAATAATAATCCAAGCCACGGGAATTAAGAGTACGAGGGGCCTGATTCTGAGAATTGAACCGGGGCCATCCGACCTAAGGCAATCATTCTATCCATTTAGCCACAAAGCCGGACTTTAAATTTGCTTGAGGACTTTAATCTTTTAAACCTTAGGCTACCATCTCCACTGATCAGGTGTTGAGTATTAACAATAGCAGAAGCCAGGACAGTAGCTTGTGAAACAGGACTGACAACACAGCAGGCTTCTTCGTTGGCTGTTGGCCGCAGCTGAAAAAGCTCAAGGCTTGACGTTCAATAAACCAACCATCGAAAAGGGGTAACATAAGTCTAGTGGTAGCCCACGTCTTGATCCCAGCATACGCCACTGGATGAAAACCTAAGGAACAGCCGAAAAGAATTCACAGATTTTGTGGAACTGAAATGCCCAAGATGCCCCATCGATCGCAGAGGCAATTGACAAATATTCGGTTAGCCATAATTTTCCACGGCTGCACTACAATGGCAGGCAATGAGGGTGGCGTACAACCGATTTTTAGGGTACAATACTCTCGAGCATTATTTTTCCATTGCTCAAACCACAAAATAAATCTTGTGGTCAACGATACAAATAATGTACCGGAAATTAAAAACACTACTGTATTGCTAATATAAAGGATATCATTAACTTCTTCAAGGAATAGACTGCTCGTAGGATTCTGGGTCCCAATCTTTCGCAAATGTGTCAGACTAGATGGTCTGAGAAATACGAAAGCATTCGAATATTCGCACAAACGTTCCCCTAGATTGTCAACGCACTGGAGGAACTATCGATCAAAGGAAACTACGCCACAAGAAAATCAGTGCACCAGCTGCATTCAGCGGTTACCAAATCGTCGTTCACCGTTGCCCTAACTACCACTGTACAAGTGCAAAATACTCGGCAATATTGGAAACAGTAGTGAATGCCCTGCAAGCAGAGAGCATTGATTTGGTCATCGTGGGAGAGCACATTACTGGAATCATTGACGTACTAAGAAAAAAGACTTTGAAGCATAAGACATCGTCATGGAATCGGAAATACAAATTTCTGTTCCACGGCTTGCTCAAAAGCAGACACACCGGAGCAACCCCCATCGGTTGTGATAAGACTACTACAGGCGTTCACTAATTATGCCATATCTTGATTTGCTTAGAACATCGTTAAATATTCGATTTTCTCAAGAACATACCCCATCCTTTGCCTTGACAAAACTACATCCTCTATACATGCTCAAAATGAGTATCAGCGACTTAAAACAAAATGCAGGATCTGTTATAAAGTTTTATAAATTGGATGATGTCACCGCAGAGCACGCAGAACCTATGACACAATTTGTAGAAGAAAAGGAATTTATCTGAGAACAAGTTTAACGAATTTTTAAGTTATTGACCTTTTAAAGGAAAGTGATGTTTTCCTTCCGGTCATGAGGGGGGCTCTCTCGATTTTGAGCACAATCCCAGTCAGTACGTCTAATAGCGGTGACTGGGAATTAGAACGGGGGACGGGAGGCGGAAATACCGTGATTCTACAGGACATAGTGGGGCGGGGGGGCGGAAGTAGACAGCAAAACTTTTTTAAAAAAATGCTCTTTAAATGCTCTCTGAGCAAATTTCAACAGAGAAGTAAGGTTGACAGTATACCAACTTAATTGTGGTGATAATAGTTTTTTGAAATTTTGATTCAATACTATACAATACAACTTTCACCATAAGAACAATTATTACATTACAAATAAATAGTAATACGGCATTATCATCAGTAAAAAGCCATTCAGTTTTTTACAACACAGTAAGAAAGTAACAATACTAGATAGAACTACACAGACACACCGATTGAGTGAGACTGCCAGACTCACGAATGCGCACGGCCAGCGGGTGAATCATACCTCAATGTTTAAGAAGCCTTTCTCGGGGACAGTCGAGATTTTCTTCTGATGACGCAGAGCACAGTTCTCTGCGAAACGTAAAGAATTTCACCTTATTTTCTTGACACGGCATAAGCCCAAAAGCCTATACAGTATCATGTCTATCATACCTCGTTGTCCATGACTTTGGCAAAAATATACCCCTGTTTCCCTTTCTCACAGCATATGCTAAAAGTACGATTACTATCTGATCGCACAAACTTACGCGAAGTCTCGAGCTTGGAGGGGAAGTAGAGGAAGGAAGGTAGTTGAGGTGTAACTACTGCTGCTGAGCTATTTGGAGCGAAATAAAGTCTTATCAGCCTAACATAGTCTACAGTAGTGAAAGGACATTCGATTCATTTTACTGAATCGATTCATTTGATTCCGTTCACGTTACTGAATCGATACAGTGATCCGATTCACGGCTCATTGGTCACCGCTCCTACTGCATCTGTGTAGTATGTGCTGGTAAGACAGCAACAACAGCATTCAGTGCTCGCAGCTGCCATTTGGTCTTCATACTATGAACTCCTTTCTTAGAAAAAATGCTAGTTACTCTAATTCCGGCGACGCAGGGTGGGAAAGGTTAGGATTAGGAAGGTAGCAGCCTTGGCCTGAATTAAGGTACAGTCCCAGTATTTCCTGGAGTGAAAATGGGGAAACTACGGAAACCCATCTTAACGGCTGCCGACGGTGGGATTTGAACCCAGCATCCCCCGAATGCAAGCGCATAGCCACGCGATATTAACCGCACGACAACTCGCTCAGTCATTTTTGAAAATATGTATTTTTCTATCAGCTGAGGAATTTTTTAATCGTCATATTTTGTATAGGCTACCCGAGATGTACAGTAGCCCGCTGGTTTTCTGATTCAACATACTGTTATTGCGTCTGTCCACATATGATTGAAGTCTTGTGCAACGATGTGACATATGAACTGAGAGAATACTGAGCCGTTCTTCCCAATATAAAACAGGTACTTTTGAAAGGTCATGAGCATGACTCTTAGTCATAGCGCAGGCTAGAATCGAGTTTAATTGTCAAATGTCAACTAAGTTATAATACTAAGATTCATTAAACTAATAAATAGTATAACCTAATAGCCTACCTACTTACTAGCTACTTCAGAATTATGTTGTGACTACCTTTTTAACACTGCAAATATATCCATCTATTATTTAAACCTCCCTGTAAGAAGAGGACAGTGAATGCAAATGGGTAGGCTATTAATGAATACCGTATTGAATTTTCACGACCGCATTGTAATCGAAACAGACTTTCAACGTATTAGGTCGTGTTACGCACTGTAGAGTGCGTTTAAGTCGTCCGTTGTGGGACATGTCAATGAATATTGAATTTACACGACCGCATTGTAATCGAAACAGACTTTCAACGTATTAGGTCGTGTTACGTACATGTAGTACGTGTTGAAGAGATGTTAAGTACACTGGTGTCCGGCTGGCCATTTTTGTTCTGTACTTAACATCTCTTCAACACGTACTACATGCACGTAACACGACCTAATACGTTGAAAGTCTGTTTCGATTACAATGCGGTCGTGAAAATTCAATATTCATTGACATGCCCCACAACGGGCGACTTAAACGCACTCTACAGTGCGCTAGCAGCAGTGCCAGACCTGTAGCTCAGATCCTTTCAAACAGAACAAAGATGGCCTAGGCCACCATAGCTCAATTGGTAGAGCAACCGACGCGAAATCTGGAGGTTGTGGGTTCGGATCCCACTGGTGTCCGGCTGGCCATTTTTGTTCTGTACTTGACATCTCTTCAACACGAACTACATGTACGTAACACGACCTAATACGTTGAAAGTCTGTTTCAAATGGGTATTATTTTCAAATGAGCTGAGCTCGAGAGTACATTATAGCATACGATTCTTTCAGTGTAGCATGGCTCACTGTATGTCTCGCTGCAGTGAGCCGATAAGGAGCCGTGCGTATCTTGTGTCTCACTGAGCCGTGCTCGTTCACGATTGTTTCGCATGATTCACTGTCTCGCTGCAGCGGAAATTCGGCTCCCCGTCAACGTCCAGTGAGTGCGCCACTCAGCACTGTCCGCTGGGAGTAAGCTGAATCGTGTGCCGTGAGCTCGCCGTTCCTGTGAATCGATTCACTCGGACACTTCAATGAATCGATACACTGCTTCGAATCATGCATTCAGTAGCCAACACTAGTCTACAGGTGCCGATGTGAGCATTCCTCCTCTCACTCACGCTGCAACACATGGACGCGCAATTAAGGTTTTGTGCCATTGGTAGAGGCATGATTTTTTGCAATAATTTATGTTCGATTTCGCGAAAAGGAAACAATTTTGCACGTTATTTCGCGAAATAGGACTTGACCCATCGCTTGAATTTTGCTGTAATAATTTTCTAAAATTATTCATAAAAACGTTTCATTCATACGATTTTTGAGTTATGTGAAAAAATAGATAGTGAAGTGATATTGATAATAATTCATTATTTCTTATGTAATCTTGTAATTATGTAAAAGTAAAAGCAAAGTCATCTCCGTACAGGCCATGAAGGCCCTGGGAGTAGTGGAAGGTAAAGGCTTCCACTATCCGTAACCTCGGCACTTGATGGGGTAGAGTGGTTAGCTCTACGCCCAGCCGCCTTTGCCCCCAGGAATTAACCTGGTACTCATTTTCGGTGTAGGCTGAGTGAACCTCAGGGCCATATGCACCTCCGGAAGTCCGGAATTTTGCGACTTCCTGACGGTGATTCGAACCCACGTCCTTCCGAGCGCCCCCCTGTGGGTGGGGGCGGTAGAATAACACCGAGGGTATCCCCTGCCTGTCGTAAGATGCGACTAAAAGGGGCCCCAGGGGCTCTGAACTTCGGGGCGTGGGTTGGCAACCACGGGGCCCTTAGCTGAGTCCTGGCATTGCTTCCACTTACTTGTGCCTGGCTCCTCACTTTCACCTATCCTATCCAACCTCCCTTGGTCAACTCTTGTTCTTTTCCGACCCCGACGCTATTAGGTTTGCGAGGGCTAGGGAGTCTTTCATTTTCACGCCCTTCGTGGCCCTTGTCTTCCTTTGGCCGATACCTTCATTTTTCGAAGTGTCGAATCCCTTCCATTTTTCCCTCTGATTAGTGTTATATAGAGGATGGTTACCTAGTTGTACTTCCTCTTAAAACAATAATCACCACCACCACCACTCCTTCCGGGCGAACCGAGTACGCCTTTACCGCTTCGGCCAGGCAGCCCTTATTTATACAATTAGGCCTATAATATAGCCCTAATCAAGATAACGTGACAAATTATCCTTTCACCCTATATAGCCATACCATTAAGGGATTTCGTAGAATATTAAAACTTACAAGTATTTCTATCGAACGGAGAAATTCTTATTCTGTCTACCATTTCTCTTCGCACAAGCATTATTGGAACACAATTTCAAGCTCGTTATTTGCCATGAATTTCGCTGCAGTTTCGCATTTATCGCTGTAATTTGCAAAAACAAAATCACTATTTTTATAACCAGAATCATATAATTCGTTAAGATATCTCAGAATCTCTTCAAATTACTTTTTGTCACGTCGTCGCCGTCGTGATCTGTTTACCCTCCAGGGTCGGTTTTTCCCTCGGACTCAGCGAGGGATACCACCACTACCGCCTCAAGGGCAGTGTCCTGGAGCTTCAGACTCTGGGTCGGGGGATACAACTGGGGAAGATGACCAGTAAGTGATATTCGGTTAAGGGGAGATAAAGAGGAAGAGATAGGAGATTATAAAGTGTACTTGACGGTGTTAGAAAGGGAAGGGCAGAGTATGGGGTAGGGCTGATTATCAGGAATATAATTGCACGCAACATAGTTTCTGTTAGGCACGTAAATGAGCGAATGATGTAGGTGGATTTGGCAGTTGGAGGAATTAGGACGAGAATTGTCTCAGTGAATTCACCATGTGAGGGTGCAGATGAGGATGAAGTCGACAAGTTTTATGAAGCATTGAGTGACATAGTAGTCAGGGTCAACAGCAAGGAAAGGATAGTGCTAATAGGCGATTTCAATGCGAGTTGGAAATAGAACTCAAGGATACGAAAGGGTGAATGGTAAATGTGGGGAAGATATGGAAGCTAATGGGAATGAGAAGCGTTTGCTGGATTTCTGTGCTAGTATGGGTTTAGCAGTTACGAATACATTCTTCAAGTATAAGGCTATTCACCGCTACAAATGGGAGGCTAGGGGTACCGGATCCATAATAGACTAACTTATTTCTTATCCGACTTCGAATTCTGGAAGTCTGTTAGGAATGTACGAGTTTTTCGGGGATTTTTCGATGATACAGACCACTATCTGATCTGTAGTGAACTAAGTATCTCTAGGCCTAGGGTAGAGAAAGTGAAATCTGTCTGCAAATGAATAAGGGTAGAAAATCTCCAGGACGAGGAAATTAGACAGAAGTACATGAATATGATTACTGAGAAGTTTCGAACAGTAGACAGTAAGCAGGTTCAGGATATAGCAAGAGAATGGGTAGCATACAGGAATGTTGTAGTAGAAATAACAAGGGAATGTCTAGGAACAACTGTATGCAAAGCGAACATCTTGGTGGAATGATGAAGTAAGAGCAGCTTGTAAACGTAAAAAGAAGCCTTATCAGAAATGGCTCCAAACAAGGACTGATGCAGATAGGGAAGTAATTGAACGTAGATGAAAGAAATGGAGCGAAACAAATAATTGTTGAATCCAAGAAGAAATCGTGGGAAGATTTCGGTAATAACCCGGAAAGGCTAGGTCAAGCGGCAGAAAAACCTTTCCGGACAGTACCGTAATAAATAATCTTAGGTAGGGAAAAAAGAAATTAATAGTGTTTTGGGTAAAACTGGTGAACACATAACAGATCCCATGAATCACTGGACAGGTGGAAGGAATATTTGGAAATTCTTCTCAACGTAAAAGGAAATCTTTCTGGTAACGTAGCGAACAAATGAGCTCACGGGGAGGAGGACAATGTTCTTGATGAAATTACGCTTGAAAATATGGAAAGGATGGTAAATAAACTCCATTGTTATAAGGCAGCAGGAATAGATGAAAATAGACCTGAAATGTTAAAATATTGTGGGAAAGCAGGGATGAAGTGGTTTCATAGAGTAGTAAGATTAGCATGGAGTGTTGGTAAGGTACTTTCAGATTGGACAAAAGCAGTAATTGCACCTATCTACAGCAAGGGAACAGGAAGGATTGCAATAACTATCGAGGTATCTCATTGATTAGTATACCAGGCAAAGTATTCACTGGCATCTTGGAAGGGAGGGTGCGATCAGTGGTTGAGAGGAAGTTGGATGAAAACCGGTGTGGTTTCAGACCACAGAGGGGCTGTCAGGATCAGATTTTCAATATGCGCTAGGTAACTGAATAATGCTACGAGAGGAATAGACAGCTGTGTTTATGTTTCGTAGAATTAAAGGGCACCGAGGAAAAAGATGGTCGCCATACTGGGGGACTATGGAATTAAAGGTAGATTATTAAAATCAATCAAAGACATTTATGTTGACTATTGGGCTTCAGTGAGAATTGATGGTAGAATGAGTTCTTGGTTCAGGGTACTTACATGGGTTAGGCAAGGCTGTAATCTTTCACCTTTGCTGTTCGTAGTTTACATGTATCATCTGCTGATAGGTATACAGTGGCAGAGAGGGATTCAGTTAGGTGGAAATGTAGTAAGCAGTCTGGCCTATGCTGACGACTTGGTCTTAATGGCAGAGTGTGCCGAAAGCCTTCAGTCTAATATCTTGGAACTTGAAAATAGGTGCAATGAGTATGATATGAAAATTAGCCTTTCGAAGACTAAATTGATGTCAGTCAGTAGGTAAGACATTCAACAGAAATGAATGTCAGATTGGTGATACAAAGCTGGAACAGGTCGATAATTTCAAGTATTTAGGTTTTATGTTCTCCCAGGATTAGTGTGACCAGATATTCAGAGACAAAAAGCAGGACCTGATTGATCGTAAATATCATCTACCGGCAGCAGTGAACTTGATCGGCGATTTTTCTCGTTCCTTTTAACCGATACCAAGCGTAAAAAGCATACAACGAATCGTAGCGTACATTATTGCTCATTACAGCATGATAAAACTTAAAAACACTCTGATTTTTAGATGCTATAGAAAAGGAAGTAATGTGTTCCAATAACAAAAATTACCAAATTTTATTAACCTACTAACCTATTATGCTATTACATTTGTTTACGTTACAACACACAGTGTTATATTAACACGTTGCAGTGTGAAATCACTGTGACAGGCTCTCGTACTTTTCATTTGAATGAACTGTCTTCAACAACTTTAAGTTTCCACGCAGTATATCATAAATATCTACGCAGTTATAATCCAACTTGCTCCTAGTGATTACCATGTGTTTTACATTTTCAGGCTATAGTCTGGATTTTTCATTTGTCCAAAGATTGTTCATTAATGAGAATACCCGTTCTGTAGGATCATTTGTAGCAGGCCAGATTAACACAAATTCTACAATATCACCCATATTCCTGAAACCAATATTTCTATCTTCAAAATGAGTGAATATTTCCACCCACTTCAAATGAGTTGGTGTACGAGCCGAATTCCAGTCCTTTACTTTAGTAAACGTGACGTATTCCCTAACATTAACAATCAATCAATCAATACT
This sequence comes from Anabrus simplex, assembly GCF_040414725.1. NCBI lineage: Eukaryota > Metazoa > Arthropoda > Insecta > Orthoptera > Tettigoniidae > Anabrus > Anabrus simplex. The sequence goes on from NC_090271.1 coordinate 290,259,437, forward strand.
GATCTGCATTTAGGGCAGTCGCCCAGGTGGCAGATTCCCTATCTGTTGCTTTCCTAGCCTTTTCCTAAATGATTTCAAAGAAATTGGAAATTTATTGAATATCTCCTTGGTAAGTTATTCCAATCCCTAACTCCCCTTCCTATAAATGAATAATTGCCCCAGTTTGTCCTCTTGAATTCCAACTTTATCTTCATATTGTGATCTTTCCTACTTTTATAAACGCCATTCAAACTTATTCGTCTACTAATGTCATTCCACGCCATCTCTCCGCTGACAGCTCGGAACATACCACTTAGTCGAGCAGCTCTTCTTCTTTCTCTCAATTCTTCCCAACCCAAACATTGCAACATTTTTGTAACGCTACTCTTTTGTCGGAAATCACCCAGAACAAATCGAGCTGCTTTTCTTTGGATTTTTTCCAGTTCTTGAATCAGGTAATCCTGGTGAGGGTCCCATACACTGGAACCATACTCTATTTGGGGTCTTACCAGAGACTTATATGCACTCTCCTTTACATCCTTACTACAACCCCTAAACACCCTCATAACGATGTGCAGAGATCTGTACCCTTTATTTACAATCTCATTTATGTGATTACCCCAATGAAGATCTTTCCTTATATTAACACCTAGATACTTACAATGATCCTCAAAAGGAACTTTCACCCCATCAACGCAGTAATTAAAACTGAGAGGACTTTTCCTATTTGTGAAACTCACAACCTGACTTTTAACAGTCTCATCAAAAAGCATTACTGTATATGACATATGTATTTTCCAGTGTACTTAAGTAAAAATCTAATGAATGACCTTTGTACGTCACTCCATTAGAACACAGAATTAAGATCTGCCCGAATTAACGCAGTGAATTCAGAAAAATGAAAAGTCAACAGGTCTAAGTATTCCAAGCAAGTAGAGTAAAATATTTTAACCCTTTTTTAAATGTGAAACATTAACCAAGCCATCGTTTTCAAGATTATTTAGTTTAGTTTGAACAACTGATGGTACAAACACACAGTCTAGCATATTTGAGAGCTTTTTCCTGAGATCCTCAAGTACTTTATAAGCATCCAACATAACATGTTGACCCTCTAATAACTGAATAACACTGTGAAAAATATCTGCTTGAGCATGCACAAAATTCAACCACACCTCAGACACGAGATCATCAAAGAACTGTTTGATTACAGTTGGACACCTGATTTGTGATTCAAAATATGATTTCAGAGCTGGATACAACTTCAGGACTCGTTCGATGGAAGGTAACAAGGAAAGCCACCTTGTTCTACTGAAACCAAGAAATTTGGAATACTCAGTTTCGACGAAATTACAAAACTCAATCAAGGAGGCCTTACGTACAGTGTGAATGTGAAAATATGAGTAGATTTTCTGCACTACACTTTAAACACAAACTGGAAGACAGTCCACAGCAGTTTGTATTGCATTGTTGACAATGTGAGCACTGCAACCAAATACAGTAGAGACAATACGCGACATTCAGCGAGATATCGAGGGACAGCTATTAGAGCTCCCTCTAGCGGATAGACCTGAGAACTACTGATTCTGTCATAAGAGCATGTGTAATTTTGTGTGAAGTTTTTGGTGTTATTTATGCGTTTTCAGTGAGTTGATATAATTAAATAGTAGCTTGTGTCGTTCCTTGATATCTCCTCTCAACATGAGGGGAAAGGTATGTGCTGTGTTTGGCTGCAGTAACTATGAAGCAGAGAAGAATGCGCGGTCTTTCTTTCGCTACCCTCGTGACAAGAAAATGTAAGTAATATTGTGTTTGCATATATATTCTTCCAGTGACAAAGAAATTTTTATAGTACTTCATAATCTTCTGACCTGCTCGACCTATATTTTGATGATGATGATGATGATGATGCTTGGTGTTTTAAGGGGCCTCGACTCATATTTTAACTGCCTTAAATTATAATACGCATATTTTATTGTATAGTGAAGCAGTTAACCTTCAATACCGATGTGTTGTTGTAGATGTGGTCTGTGGGTTTTGAACTGTCACAGAAGTGATTTGGATAAGGTGTACAAGAAAGAAGGGACGTTACGCTTATATAAGAATTATAAGATCTGTTCAGATCATTTCCAGGCCAGCGACTTCAAAAATCCTCGACTATACAGCCAAGGGTATGTTAAATTTTTACTCTAATTGTACGTAAATATTCCTCAAAGCATCATTATCGACAACATTTTCATACTTTTCTTTCTTTTATCCTTCCTCTCAGATTAAAGCCGGGATTTTATAGATTTTCTTTCTGTTAGTAGGCTTCATGTTAAGAGAAAAGTTGTCCAGCTTTTAAATGTTAATTCATTGGATCATGTGAGTAAGGAATGTGCCGATATTTTTATTGACAAGTGTCTTAATGTGATGATACAATGTTTTTAAAAGTGAAAAAGACAAATCGAACCGTAAAATTTCAAGCAGGAATGCCAAAGCAAAAAAAGTAATGCATAAATGAAAGATCAACCCATTTCATAGCAGTCCATTTCACATCTTGAGTATATGTCTCATTTCAGTCTATAAAATAATGCAATGGTTATAGCGTCCGCCATGCCAACTTGCTATGGGCCGAGCTCGTCACCCATCGCCCCATCTCCCTTACGCTCGACCGCGCCAATCGCGAGCAACACTTAAGCGTTAGGCCGGTCCTTCTCTCTTCTATCCGTGGTCACGCCGCATGGGACGATGGAAAATTAATCGACTATTAATCTGGAGTGTTCCATCTCGCGAGGTTCCTGGATCCATCGAGCATCCGGACGATTCTAGAAGTGCCTGCGCAGGTATATAAGAGAGGAACGACCTGCCTGCAGTCAGTGAGAGTTAGACGGAGTGAGTGAGTGAGTGAGTGAGTGGGTGAGTGAGATTGAGTTCGCTGGCGTGAGTTAGGGAAGAGCGCAGTCAGTGATAGCCTGGGCTGAGATGTCAGCCTGATGGAGTATCTGCCTGTTGGAGCCGAGGACTCATTCCTGTTTCCCTGACGTCGTGTGTGTGAGTCCCTTGAGGCTGGCTGCTGGAGAAGAACCTTGGGTGTTCTGGAGCAGCACGAAGAATTTTTGTTTTATTAACAATCCAATCAATACTGATCTGCATTTAGGGCAGTCGCCCAGGTGGCAGAATCGTCCTGGTGGTGTTGCAAACAGCCAAGCTCATGGGAAGGAGGAAAATGATGTTGGTGAAATTATGCTTGAGGAAGTGGAAAGGATGGTAAATAAACTCCATTGTCATAAGGCAGCAGGAATAGAATAAATTAGACCTGAAATGGTGAAGTATAGCGGGAAGGCAGGGATGAAATGGCTTCATAGAGTTGTAAAATTCAATCAATGAATACTGATCTGCATTTAGGGCAGTCGCCCAGGTGGCAGATTCCCTATCTGTTGCTTTCCTAGCCTTTTCCTAAATGATTTCAAAGAAATTGGAAATTTATTGAACGACTCCCTTGGTAAGTTATTCCAATCCCCAACTCCCCTTCCTATAAATGAATATTTGCCCCAGTTTGTCCTCTTGAATTCCAACTTTATCTTCATATTGTGATCTTTCCTACTTTTATAAACGCCATTCAAACCTATTCGTCTACTAATGTCTTTCCACGCCATCTCTCCGCTGACAGCTCGGAACATACCACTTAGTCGAGCAGCTCTTCTTCTTTCTCTCAATTCTTCCCACTGGGTGCCGACGTGTTCAGACTGCGAACGGATTTCGACGGGTTGAGTGAACAGCGGATACTATGCCGACCTGCGAGACTGACGTGTAGGCTGTGGATCGTGACAGCGCTAACGAGTGTGACTGAGTGGCTGAGTGAGTGTAGTGTAAATAATCGAAAACTCTGTGTATGTGTGTCATTGTAGATGGAACATGAGAAACTAAGAGAGAGAGAGAGAGAGAGAGAGTGCGCGAAGCGTGTAAGTGTGTAACCGTGTACTTGTGTAAGTTGTAAGCTCGGCTATCGTCCGTGTGTGTGTAAATCTATTATTGTAGTGCTAAGTTAATACATCTTAGAAATAGGACGCTACCAGGTTCTGTACCCATTTATTTATTTATTTACACAGCCAACACGTTACAACTGGTGTCAGAAGTGGGATGGACAAGTGTGATAAACTAGTGCATAACCTCTTACGTTAAAACTGGTGTCAGAATCGAGTACCTGGTAGCGTATTTTGTAGTCGACAGAAATGTCTACTAGTGAAATGAATTCCGAACAGCTCCAGGTTTTGCTAAGCAAGTTTAGTGAACTTGAAAATAAAATTATATCTGGTTATGGTTAGTGAACTGAGATCTGAGCAGAGATCAGACCCGGACCAATTGAAAACAGACTCAAGTGAACGGAACAGCGAGCAGCTAAAGTCCGAAAACGAAGTGCGCTCTCTCGAAACCGAGGTCGACGATGACGATGTGCGGGATGACAACGAACTGGACAAGAAGGGATCCGAAGAGATGCTCGCGGTTGTGGAGTCCGGAGTTCGAGGCCCAGCGGTAGAAGTGAGTGCCCTGCGTGCAGAAACGATGGCTGTGGTGACGCGAATGAATCCTGCTAGCAGCGACGGCGGCTCCAACATCGTGAAGTTGGAAACCCTACAGGACGACGGGTTTACTTCCAAGAGAACAAGCCCGACCCAGTTCGAGATCGGATCGACATCCAAGAAGAGTGCCGAATACCCGATCGCCGGACTACGTGTACAGAAGATGATAGTTCAACGCAGCCCCCAGCCAAGTTCGACCTACGAGGAGGTTATGGGAGTGCTTGACGAACGCTGCGATGTCTACCAACCGAGAGCCACCTACCGAGTCCAGTCGCAGGAGAGGACTCGGCGCACAGACATAACGCCGCGGATAATCGACGCCGAGATCGAGCGACTAGAGACGTGATTGTGGAAGAGTTATCGCGAGGTGACACCAAGCTCGAGGCGGCTGACGTCTGTGATACACTAGGTGGCGCTGAGATCCGTCCAGGGAGGACGATCGGCAAGAAACAGAACTACGAAGAGGCTCTGACGATGGCCCAATAGACAGTGGCAGTGATTGCAACGGCACGGCTGGAAGGACCCCTACTAGGAGACGGAGCAGCAATGGAAGACGAAACGATGACCAACGAACGAGGATGCCACCTGGCCACGACACTTATTCCGGCACGAAGCTGCGTGCCGGTACGAAAATCAAATTCAGCACCCCGGAAGAAAAGGAAATTCAGCAGGGCTAAATCTGGGGCGAGCAAACCAGCCCGGGCATCGCACCAGAGGACTACGAAGGCGCTCAAGCCCTGAAAGTAGACGCGGGTGTGGACGAAAGGAAAACCACCGAAGATCCGGCTGCCACGCGAGGACTTGCTGATAGTTATCAACGGGGACGAGGACAACGTCGACCGGACTCAGCGGATCCCCCATGGGAAGATGGTGGCCAACCGAACAAATCGTCTTGCAGAGTATCATGGAGCAGCTCGGGACGAGCAGCATTAAGGAGGGGGCAATGTAATGGTTATAGCGTTCGCCATGCCAACTTGCTACGGGCCGAGCTCGTCACCCATCGCCCCATCCCCCTTACGCTCGACCGCGCCAATCGCGAGCAACACTTAAGCGTTAGGCCGGCCCTTCTCTCTTCTATCCGTGGTCGCGTCGCATGGGACGACGGAAATTACTCGACTATTAATCTGGAGTGTTCCATCTCGCGAGGTTCCTGGATCCATCGAGCATCCGGACGATTCTAGAAGGGCCTGCGCAGGTATATAAGAGAGGAACGACCTGCCTGCAGTCAGTGAGAGTTAGACGGAGTGAGTGAGTGAGTGAGTGAGTGAGTGAGTGAGTGAGTGAGTGAGTGAGTGAGTGAGTGAGTGGGTGAGTGAGATTGAGTTCGCTGGCGTGAGTTAGGGAAGAGCGCAGTCAGTGATAGCCTGGGCTGAGATGTCAGCCTGATGGAGTATCTGCCTGTTGGAGCCGAGGGCTCGTTCCTGTTTCCCTGACGTCGTGTGTGTGAGTCACTTCAGGCCGGCTGCTGGAGAAGAACCTTGGGTGTTCTGGAGCAGCACGAAGGGAACACTGGGTGCCGACGTGTTCAGACTGTGAACGGATTTCGACGGGTTGAGTGAACAGCGGATACTATCCCGACCTGCGAGACTGACGTGTAGGCTGTGGACCGTGACAGCGCTCACGAGTGTGACTGGGTGGCTGAGCGAGTGTAGTGTAAATAATCGATGACTCTGTGTGTGTGTGTGTGTGTGTGTGTGTGTGTGTGTGTGTGTGTGTGTGTGTGTGTGTGTGTGTGTGTGTGTGTGTGTCATTGTAGATGAAACATGAGAAACTAAGAGAGCGCGAACCGTGTACTTGTGTAAGTTGTAAGCTCGGCTATCGTCCGTGTGTGTGTAAATCTGTTATTGTAGTGCTAAGTTAATAAATCTTAAAAATAGGACGCTACCAGGTTCTGTGACCATTTATTTATTTATGTATTTATTTATTTATTTATTTATTTATTTATTTATTTATTTATTTATTTATTTATTTACCCAGCCAACACGTTGCAATAACAACCTGTTAAATGATTCTTCATTCATTTATCCAGAATTGTTTTAGCAACTTTGAAGTTAATATCTTAGTAACACTTTCTTTCTAGACGTACTTTATTTATCCATTTCCGTATATACATTTCCATTGATATTTGAATTTAGCGCGAATTTTCAGGTCAAGCCACTAGGAGCGCCACTTGCGACTTATCGCCCATTTTAACAAGGCTAAATCCGGAAGTGTCGCGTATTGTCTCTACTGTATTTGGTGAAAGGTGAAAGTAACGACCGTAACGACAACCGGAAACGGGAGTATTTATATTTGAAGCTGTAGCCATCTTAAAATAAATATTCGTTATTTCGCGTTCCCTTTCACTCGTTTAAAACATTAACAATTACATATACCATATCCTGCAAAAGAAATGAAACCATTTATAATGCAAAAATGTTTCGCAGTATTTTCGCAGGCTATTTCATAGAAAGCAGGATATTTATACAATTTTCGAGCCTCTTCGCGGACCGCAGGATAGGGTGTTAAAAAGAGTATCCTGCGAAAAGCAAGACATCTGGTCACCCTGTCCAGGATGGTAGTATAGTGAGATTGAAGCAAGGTGTAGTAAAGCTAATGCAGTGAGCTCGCAGTTCCGATCAACAGTATTCTGAAAGAAGGCAGTCAGCTCTCGGACGAAACTATCTGTACATTGGTCTGTTTTCAGGCCAACTTGACTTTACGGGAGCGAAAGCTGGGTGGACTCAGGATATTCATAAGTTAGAAGTCACAGTCATGAAAGTAGCAAGAATGATTGCTGGTAAAATAGGTGGGAACAATGGCAGGAGGGTACTCGGAATGAGGAGATAAAGGCTAAGTTAGGAATGAATTCGATGGATGAAGCTGTATGCATAAACCGGCTTCTGTAGTGGGGTCATGTGAGGCGAATTGAGGAGGATAAGTTACCTGGGAGAATAATGGACTCTTTTATAGAGGGTAAGAGAAGTAGAGGGGGCCCAAGACGACGATGGTTAGACTCAGTTTCTAACGATTTAAAGATAAGAGGTATAGAACTAAATGAGGCCACAGCACTAGTTGCAAATAGAGGATTGTGCGACGTTTAGTAAATTCACAAAGGCTTGCAGACTGAGCGCTGAAAGGCATAACGGCCTATAATGTATGTATGTATGTATGTATGTATGTATGTATGTATGTATGTATGTATGTATGTATGTATGTATATGTATGTATGTAGAACTGCATTGATGGTGAGGGTGAGGGACCTGTTGAAACGAAATCGGCACTGGTCAGAATGTGACCTGCATCCTTTTTAGGGGTGACTAATTTAGGATGACCTTGGGCCGCTTATAGCGGAGGCCAAGGGTATCGTAATTGCCCAAGGTAGTGATGAGGGCATTGGGCTTGTGGATTAGTACAAAATATAATTTACGGGACGTCTTATTTATTCCCGTTCTAATCTCATCAATCTTTAGAGACTGATGGATGTCCCGATTCTTTTTTTTTTCAAACTGCTTTACGTCGCACCGACACAGATAGGTCTTATGGTGACGATAGTATAGGAAAGGGCTAGGAGTGGGGAGGAAGCGTCCGTGGCCTTAATTAAGATACAGCCCCAGCATTTGCCTGGTGTGAAAATGGGAAACCACGGAAAACCATCTTCAGGGCTGCTGACAGTGGTGTTCGAACCCAATCTCCCGAATACTGGATACTGGCCGAACTTAAGCGACTGCAGCTCGGTTGACCCGATTCCGTTCAAACCAGTGTGCACCTGAGATAAGACGCAGTGCACGGTTGTGAATGCGCTGCCCCGTATCTACAGTAGGTGGGTTTTGGCTGCCATTCCCCAGACCGGACTGGCATACTCTAGAATTGGTCGAAGGGAGGTCTTGTATAGCGTGAGCCTGTTTTCTAGATTATGGCCGTGATCGGCTATCGAGTAAATCATATCTGATCACTTTATATACCTAACCAATACAGCCCAATTCATATACATATAAACAAGCAGTGATTTTGAAACTGACTTATAAAGGATCATTTACACATGACGCATAAGTCAGCAATTCTTCATATGAACAAACGGAGACGATTGAGTAACAACGCTTACACCATCTTATCGTGACGGTCACCCGAGCTACCGTCATTATCAAGTTACGTTAACAGAGACGAGGTTGGAATATGAAGCTTTTCGACAGTCACGTATTAAAACTCGTGGTTGGTTCATTATCACTTTTCAGAAATCGGAAATATGATCCATTTTTAACATCGCACTGATACGTATTTTGTAGAAATAAATACAATGATGCGATTATTCTCTATAATCGTAAGAACGGCGTTTAACAAGAAAGAGATCGAGATAGTTACTATACTGACCACTTCGGTCGGTGGGCAGCTGGACGTTTACTAGTCTAGCCACCCTGTAGTTCCGCTACTGAGGTCCACGCGATTTCAGACATCCAATTGTCACTCTCCTCCTGTACCATTATTAAGATGAATTACCGGAGAGAACTGCGACTGACCTTTTCTTGAAATATCGAATAATCGAAGTGGTTTTCCATGCTTTCCACACTTCAACTCTAGAAAAATGCTGGGATAGTGCCATGGCCGTCTCCTTCCAAATTCTAAACTATCCAATCCTTGAAATCCTTGAAAAAGGCCCCTCATCGGTCTTGCGAGCCCGGCACTATAATCACTCGTATTTAGTGAGTTTAAGTAATCAACTGATAGGGAATCTTTCACCTGGTGGCGGTCGTTATTTTAAGAGGAAGTACAACTAGGCAACCATCCTCTATTAACACTAATAAGAGGGGGAAAAAATGGAAAGGGTCCGACACTTCAAAATGTGACTGTATCGGCCAAAGAAAGATAAAAGCCACGGAGGTTGTGAAAATTAAAGACTCCGTAGGCCTCGAATGCTGTAATACGGACGGGGTTGGAAAAGAACGAGAGTTGACAAAGGGAGGTTGGATAGGATAGATGAAAATGAGGATCCTGGCACAAGTCGAAACAATGCCAGGACTCAGCTAAGGACCCGTGATCGCCAACCCATGCTCCCAACGGCTATTTCACCTGGGTGACAGCTCTGAATACAGATCAGTGGTGACCGACTGAGATCATGGAATACTGGTGGACAGCGATATTGTGGTAAGATCTCCCTCCCGCTTGGTGCGAGGAAAAAAAAAAAAAAAAAAAAAAAGAAGGGGTCATTCTTCTAATTCATTTAGATTAACATCGAACACGTTCGCTCGTTCTCTTAGGGACTAGCTAGTGAACTATGAATTCAAATGATGAGATGGCTCCAATACAACTGTCGTCCATCTTCTTTCCAACCTACAGTGAGACGGTGTCTTTCTTAGGCTCCAGTCACATTCGTTTAATTTCAATGTTTATATCAAGTCTAGTCTAGTTTATTCTAGACTAGCTGATGTACCCGTGCTTCGCTACGGGATTCTCAGAAAGACTGCCTTTGTGGTTTTCCTACCTGAAGTCGTCAAGAAGGAATGTAGTGATTAAAAGCAATGTTATATAAAATACTCGATCAAATTAATAAATGGCACATTTTCTCACTTTCAACGAACAGTACTACAGTACGGTGCCGATCTAACAATCCAAAGTTCCAGTGCTGCAATGACCAGACCGCAGACAGCCGTGAACACTTCTCTGCCATTATTCCGTTAAATATGCACACTGCTCATTCCAATCAGTGCCTCAGAGTAGTAATTGAATAGCTCGAATGCTATGATGAACCAGTTTGTTACGTATCAGTAGTATCAGAAGTTTATCTAACTACTCAGCTACTTCCCGCCAATTTTCAGGCAGGCTGTTATACTCGGTACGACCGGGTGAGTTGGCTGTGCAGTTAGGGGCGCATAGCTGTGAGCTTGGATCCGGGAGGTAGTGGGTTCGAACTCCACTGTCGACAGCCCTGAAGATAGTTTTCCGTGGTCTCCAATTTTCACACCAGGAAAATGCTGGGGCTGTAACGTAATTAACGTAGAGGCTACTTCCTTCCCACTCCTAGCCCTTTCGTATCTCATCGTCCCCACGAGTCCTATCTGTGTCGGCGCGACGTAGAGCAAATTTTAAAAAAACTCGGTATACAACAGTAATCCCATCTATCGGAGATGAATGGCAACACAGACACAAAGCAAATCACAACAAACAATGGTCAATGTAATGTTATTGTTGATCAATGATATGAGCTTTCTGTACTGTAATCCTTCACATTCAGTTTTCTTTCGACTCTGTAATATAAGACCGTCTTATAAAATGAATTATAGCTTAGACAGTAGTTCCTTAATCCCCGACTTTACATACCGATTTTCATTAAATTGTGTTTACCCATTTTCTCGTGACGGCGCTGATACGATCTTAGCAACAAAAATCGATATTCATGAATATCTCCGTTATCATAGCCGATACGGTCAAAATGTATAAGACATAAATGATTGGAAATTGTAACTTTTTTAATATAGTAATTGTCCATAAGAGCACTAATAACACAAATATTCGAGAATTACATTTTGGGCCTTCCTCTAAACTACCATTTCGCTCTCAACGTTAATAAAGTTATTTATGGCCTAGATTGTAGCGACTTATTCCCCAACTTTGCGTACCGATTTTATTTACGATGGGACAACTAATAACAAATATTTGAGAATTAAATTTTAGGCCTTCCCCTAAACTACAATTTTTCTTAACGTGAATAAGATGATTTATGGCGTAGATTGTAGCGACTTATTCGCCGACTTTAGATACCTATTTTAATTAAGATAGGACCACTAATAACATACGGTAAATATTTGCAAATAAAATTTTAGGCCTTCCCCTAAACTACCATTTCTTTCAGAGTGAATAAGATTATTTATAGTTTATATTGTAGCAACTTATTTTAGAACTTTACATACCGGTTTTCATTAAGATAGGACCACTAATAATATAAATATTTGAGAATTAAATTTTAGGCCTTCCCCTAAACTACCATTTCTCTCAGAGTGAAAAAGATTATTTATAGCCTAGATTGTAACGACTTATTCCCGGACTTTACATACCGATTTTCATTAAATTCTCTTCAGCCGTTTTCTCGTGATGCGTGTACAGACGGACAGACAGACAGACAGACAGACAGACAGACAGACATTACGGAAAATTTTAAAATGCATTTCCTTGTTACTATGGACATGACTGATACAGAAATACTATTATTTTCAAATTTTAAGCAACGTACAGTCAAAACTCGTATTTTATAAATATAGATTTCTATTAGACCTAAAACTATATCATTATAAGAGAACTTTGAATCAAGACTAAGTCAGAGGCTGGTTCTTGAGCGATAGAATAATCTTCGCACCTAGAATCACGAAAACAGCTTCAAAAACGACCTGTAGAGCGATAAGAGAACTGATTTAACGTAGAATTCGATTATTAATTGGTACTTAGGAGGATAATAATGATACAAAAGAAGTTGCTGGTTACGACACTTAACAATAGATTTGCTAAGAAAGAAAACTGTACATAAATAAGAGTGATAATAATGCCGAAGAAATCAAAAGAACGATGATGGGCAAAATTTTCATCTAAGTGAAGCGCTGGGAAAGGTGCTCGATTATTAGAAAGTGGATAGTATCGGTAATGAGTGGAGAACTAGGTAAAAGGAAAATAGCAGACGCGGGGAGACCACTGTCAGCGCTTGTTTTGACAACTTCCAGTATCCAAGTCTGACGGTGGCGTGCCAGATGAGAGCGTGCTGCATGCGACTCTGCCACTACCAACCGCATAATCTGTAACCGTGCCGGATGCGACCGGCGTTGAGAAGCAAATTGTCATTTAATAAGTTGTGTCATCACCCAAGATAAGGTAAGCTAGACGAAGTGCAATGCCATTTCAGTAAGTCCTATAAGCAGCTACTGACCCTACTTTACATAACACTTCTGGGGGAAACTCGTTTTACAACACGAAACATGGTGATGCGTTTACGTCTTTTCCCACCGGGAGAGTTGGCCATGCGGTTAGAGGCGCGGGGCCCTGAGCTTGCATCCGGGAGATAGTGGGTTCGAATCCCACTGTCGGCAGCCCTTAAGATGGTTTTCCGTGGTTTCCCATTTTCACACCAGGCAAATGCTGGGGCTGTACTTTAATTAAGACCAGGGCCGCTTCCTTCCCATTCCTAGCCCTTCCCTATTCCATCGTCGCCTTAAGACCTGTCTGTGTCGGTGCGACGTAATGCCACTAGCAAAAAAAAAAATAAATAAATAAAATAAAAAAAAATCCTAATTCTCTGAAATTATTTACGACTTAGGCCTACTTACTTATCGTGTCCTATTAGTACCAGGAGTGTCCGAGGATGTGTTCGGCTTGCCTGGTGCAGATCTTTTTACCTGACTCCCGTGGGCGGCCTGCGCGTCTGGATGTGGGATTATGGTAATGAAGTAGGGAGAGATGAACCCCGGTTTCAGCACACAGCCTACTCCTCTCGAATAATACCAAGGGGTCTGCTCAATGCTTTACGTCGCAATCCAACGGCCGAATCACCATCAACAGCATCATATCCCCTCACTCAATTTGAACACTGCGAAAAGGTTTGGATTTGAATCCAGGCTTTTGGCATGCAATCTAGTGATTAGAAACAGTCTACCACCAACTTTCCTACCCTGCCGGCCAATATTCCGATGGTGATTTTTTTTCATTCAGGCTAAATGGCTCAGACGGTTGAGATGTTGGTCTTCCGACTCCAACTTGGCAGGTTCGATCCTGGCTCAGTCCGGTGGTATTTGAACGTGCTCAAATACGTCAGCTTTGTGTCGGTGGATTTACTGGCACGTAAAATAAGTCCTGCGGGACTAAATTCCGGCACCTCGGCGTCTCCTTAAACTATAAAAGTAGTTACTGGGACGTAAAGCCAACAACATTATTATATTTTTCTTTCGACCAACGGCACTCGAACCTGCTAACCACGGTGTCAGACCTTTATTTTAGAAAAGACCAAGTTAACTACTTATAAGCAATCTGCCACTTGGTGACAGTCCTTAATGCAGATCAATTGTAAGTGATTGATGGGTCGCATGCGGCACGATGCTTATCCACTCGGTCGCTATTGGCACGATAATGGCCTGGTCGCATCTGGCACGTAACCAGTCTGACGCTCTTGTCATTCGAGTATGCATGAATTTAGTCTATCTCAATGTACTGTATAAAAAATTACATTCGAGTAAAGAACAATGAGTGAAATTCTCAAACGAACGATGAGTGACGTCTTCCGTGCGGTCCTCATTTGGCAATGAATACCATATAATTACTAGATGTGCATTTACTTTTGACGTAGGATGTACCAGGCATTGCATGTTACGTACGCTTTCTTCAGGAACAACGGCAATCTTCTTTATGCTGATGCGTGCCAAGGACTTAGGTGGCTCTCAATACTGTTTTAAAGAACTTTAGAATAGGGACAGGAATGTACCTATCAATATCCGTGCAGAAAGCCTTTGTTAAGTACACGACAACGAAGTTAAGAAATGAAAGATGTTTTTGTTTCATATTATTTATTTGTACTTCCTACAATGACGAGCTGTCTAAATCTGACAAAGTATACCACAACACTTAAATATTGAATGCATGTTTAACCATGAAGAGTTTTCTGGAGTGAGTCCTTCTCGTATGCAGTTCTACAAAGGTGATTTATAACTATTTGGACGGAGCCTATAATGACCAAGAGAACTAAATCACAATACAGATGCATGGGAATATCCACTCTTTCAAAAAACTCAACTAAGAATTTTGATATGGTTCCTCTTGCTCCGATGAAAAGTCCTATAACCCTCATACTGTAGATATTATATGGTTCTTTGAAGTAGCTGAGGGTTAATTCATAGATGGCTCGCTTCTCCGCGTCTACCTCTGCTGGATGACTGGAGTAGACCTCACATCTAATGGTGGAGTTCAGTATAGATTGTAAAAATACATATTTGTAGGCCAAATCATTCAAAATCTTTGCTCCGAGAATACGATTGTTGATTCTTTCATGGAAGATTGAAATCCTGCTATTAGCGTTTAGGACAGCTCGAGACTTTTAAATACCAGTAAGCAGAGAGTGGGCGGATTATTTATCAGTGAAGGCGAACTTAACAGAAGATTCACACATTGATACGTTCTGAGTTCAATGGTACGACATGTCTATTGAGTCACACTTTCTTAGAAAGAACTCTTACCTTTTCTAAATTTAGACATAGGAGACCTAGTCAGCACTTGCAATAGATACTCACTTCCTTCACTTTCCTCCGACAGGCAACTCATTCAAGTGTAGCTAAACTTTGGAGATCTCACGTGATCCGGTGTTTCAATGTGGTTAAGTTATTGTTACTTTCTTCTTCTTTTTTTAACCTAATGACTAGCGAAGTACACAAAAAGATGAATACCATAGAGCAAGGCTCTTTCCAAACTGGATGTCGCTTGAGGGTGGTGTCGCGAAGCATTCACTCGAAAAGTGAACGACAGTAGTTATGAAATGTTCAGAATTACACTTCATCCAACTGTGATTTGAAGAAAGAAATGAACAATGAAAACCTACAACCTGTTTTCCAGTCAGTGACCGAGTCAGGGATGGAATGAATGAAGCCCCCATCTTACGGCGAGGATAGGAATTGTGCCAGCTGCCGAGGCCTGTCGCACTCCTCTGGGCCAGCGATTAATGACTGAAAGATGAAATGAAATGATAATGGAGAGTGTTTCTGGAATGAAAGATACAGGGAAAACCGGAGTACCCGGAGAAAAACCTGTCCTGCTTCCGCTTTGTCCAGCACAAATCTTGCATGGAGTGTCAGCGATTTGAACCACTGTATCCAGCGGTGAGAGGCCGGCGCGCTGCCGCCTGAGCCTCGGAGGCCACTAAGAAAGAAATAAAAGGTTTAATTTACAACTATCCGATATTACTCAGAGATAAACTTAAGAGTTACTTACCAGATCTGCTCACAAATGTTTAGGATTGGATAAGAAATCCACTTGTTTCATCGGAAGTTAGTGGTCTTTCTTTGATAGAGTAATAATAGTAATAATAATAATAATAATAATAATAATAATAATAATTTGGCCACATAATCTTGCAAAGTAAGATTTTGATCAATATCAAAACATTAAAATATACCCATTTAAAAAACGTAAGGGTTTAGAAATATATATGGTATATTACCCTGCGCAGCCCGTGCCCGTTTTTGATTATTTTTAATGTCATCCCCTCCACTAGGGGTGCTAGGGGTGTCTTACGCCACATTTCTTTTTCCAGATAGTACAGTAAGTCATGTGTTCACCAAGTTTAATTGACAGCTATGCTGGAATATAACACATACATCAACGGCCATTTTGGACATTCTTTTTCACCCCTTCCCAACTTCCGTTCCGACTAGGGATGAACTATGACTTAAACGGCATCCAGTGTGTCACGGAGTTAAGGGAGTCCTGGCCCCATAGTCAGTTTTTCAGAAAGAAGTCATATGAGTACTATGTTAGTTGAGAGCTATGCTGGGACATACACTAATTCATCCGTCATCTCGGTTAATTTATATTTTATTTTATTTTTCACCCCTTCTCATCCCCGTGCCGATGTGGCTGAATTTGGACTTAAATGACATCTGGAGCGTCACTGTTCCTCTCAGCGACCCCGAAAACTATGGATTCTACTTTAATATTGGTTGTTTTCTATTACTTTTATACTCGATCATTTTGGACTTTTTTTCACCCCTTCTCACCCCCTATGCTGATGGGGATTGAAACTGGACTTAAACGACATGGAGAGTGTCAATGTTCATCTCAGCGACCCCGAAACACTATGCTTTGCTAGTTGCTTTACGTCGCACCGACACAGGTAGGTCTTATGGCGACGATTGGACAGGGAAGGGCTAGGAGTGGGAAGGAAGCGACCGTGGCCTTAATTAAGGTACAGCCCCAGCATTTGCCTGGTGTGAAAATGGGAAACCACGGAAAACCATTTTCAGGGCTGCCGACAGTGGGGTTCGAACCTACTATCTCCCGAATACTGGATACTGGCCGCACTTAAGCGACTGCAGCTATCGAGCTCGGTAGAAACACTATGAATTGGACACTATTTTTCATTATTTTCATATGCCACCCTCTCCCCACCTCCACCCCTAGGGGTGGCTTACCTCCACAATGCTTTTTCTCCAGATAGTTATATGTGTAGCAGAATCTCTCCTTAACCTAGCCTACATTTACGCACGTGCCTACTTCGAACACCAGGCCTGTATTGTAGAATCCTTGAGCTGATGCTGCCATGGTTACGGCTGGTCACTTCTTCATCCGATTCCTAGGGCAGTGAGATACAAATGTCTCCACAACGGTTGGTTTTAGACCCTTAAAACATGGTTTTAGGGGCCCGTAGGACCTCACCGAGTTTTGTTCTTCGCGCCGTGAGGCTTAAAATTGGCTTTTTCTCGTCCTTGTAGGAAAGATTCAATATTTACCGTATATTAGCCTACGGTAATAAGCCAAAGGCCCTAAATCTATGGAATGGAGAGGGATGCTAAAATTTCTTGTAAATGGGGTTACTCGCTGGGTCCTAAAAAGTAAGTATACAAAATTTGTTTCAGATTGGTAGAACGGTATGGATTTCTACAAGGAACAGACGTACGAACAGACAGACGTTCTGCTTTATTTATTTATTTATTTATTTATTTATTTATTTATTTATTTAGATAGATAGATAGATAGATAGATAGATAGATAGATAGATAGATAGATAGATAGATAGATAGATAGATTACTTTTACCTTATATAGAAAGTTAATAATATTGGAAATATGTTTCATCCTTTAAAGTGTGCATGCGTAGTGTTACGTGCCAGGCCGGTGATAGCTCCTTTCGGTACTTCCAGGAAGGGGCTGGTGATTCAGACGACCTGGAATCTACCAGCCGGCCTATGGGGTGGGGCCGGCCTTTCCGTGTATTGTTCTCGGCAGCCGGCTTAGCTATGAGTTCCTTGGAGATCCAACGGGAATGTTCTGCCTGTAGTGACATCGTGAAATTTCTGGATAAAATCACGCGAGCTATAAAAAGGGAGGCTAGCCGCGGAGAGTCAGTCAATGTTGGACTCCGTGTAAGACTCGGTGTGTTGGAGTTCGGTGGCTGGGCTGAGGGCAACAGAGGTGTTGGCTGTCGCTAGTGTCCACCGAGGTCTGAGCCAGGAGCTGTTGTTGTGGTGTCGGAAAGACCAGGGAGTGTGTAACTGGAGGCGACAGAACGGTAGGCTGTACTGTGTGTTCGTGTAATTCTGTGGACTGAGAATCCCCGTGACCCAGCGAGGAAACGCGCTATCGTGAGTGCGAGGATACATTGACCTGTGTCCTGCTGTTGAATACTGTTGAGCTGTTTAATCGTTCACTGCGTCGGACTGTGTGAAGTACATCTGTGGAGCCGAACCAACGAACAGTCGTCGTGTGTTGTATAGCCAGTGGCACTGTGTTCATATTCAGCTGTCTACGCACAGCAGCTGTAGGAGGTAACTGGAATCTGGAAAAGTGAAAGTAAGGATTAGCGTTCCGGGCAAAGGAACGGGATGGACACTTGCTGCGCCATAAGGTAGAGAGATTTGCAAATAGACTGGTAATTAGTGTGACCATTCATAACTGGATAGAATTGCTTGTATTTAAATATATGTGTGTTCATTAATTAGGCCATCCTGAAATAAATTAGAGAAATTAGAGAAATTAGAGAAATGGAACAGATGGAGTAGCAATAGCCTACTGATATGTGGCATATTCTAATATGAGGATGCCGCACAAAACTTTTGTGTTCGGTAAGGTGTCACCGTAGAGAAAATCTGGAAAGCCATAGAGGTACAGCAGACAATGAATTATGGTTAACCAAACCAAACCCCACAGGGCTTTGGCCTGCCGAGCGACCGCTGATCATCCCGAAGGCCTGCAGATTACGAGGGGCCATGTGCTCAGCACGACGCATCCTCTCGGCCGTTATTCTGGGCTTTCGAGACCGAGGCCGCCATCTCACCGTCAGATAGCTCCTAAATTCTAATCACGTAGGCTGAGTGGACCTCGAACCAGCCCTCAGGTGGAGAGAAAAATCCCTGACCTGGCCGGGAATCGAACCCGGGGCCTCCGGGTGAGAGGCAGGCACGCTACCCCTACACCACGGGGCCGGCTGAATGATAGTAAATGGGGAGAAAAGTCAGGTTGTATCACCAAGAGAAGAAGACCTATCGGTTTTAGTTACTATGTTGATGGGGTGAAAGTATATCATTGGGATCACTGTATGTACTAGGTGTTATAAGGAAAAATCTTCATTGGGAAAATCATATAAACGGGTTTTGAAGATATTTTGATATTGCAGCAGGAATGCGAAGGAGAGGACTTATAAATCATTGGTAAGACTACTTTTTTTTTTTTTTTTTTTTTGCTAGTTGCTTTACGTCGCACCGACACAGATAGGTCTTATGGCGACGATGGGACAGGAAAGGGCTAGGAGTGGGAAGGATGCGGCCGTGGCCTTAATTAAGGTACAGCCCCAGCATTTGCCTGGTGTGAAAATGGGAAACCACGGAAAACCATTTTCAGGACTGCCGACAGTGGAAGACCACAATTAGAGCATGGTTCCACTGTACGGAACCCTAACCAGGATTACTTGATTCGAGAACCAGAAAAATCCTAAGAAGAGCAGCACGATTTATTCTGGGTGATTTCCGACAAAAGAGCAGTGTTACAAAAATGTTGCAAAATTTGGACTGGCACGACTTAGGAGTAAGGAGATGAGTTGTTGGACTAAGTGGTATGCTTTGAGCTATCAGTGAAGAGATGGCTTGGAATGACATTAGTAGACGAATAAGCGTAAGTGGAGCTTTTAAAGGTAGGAAAGATCATGACAGAATTTCCCATCGCCTGCATCCTCGAAGATGATTTTTCGTGGTTTCCCCATTTTCATACCAGGCTATGGGTACCATAATTAAGACCACGGCCACTACCTTCCCAATCCTAGCAAATCCCATCCTCGCGTCGCCAGAAACCTCCAGTGTGCTAGTGCGACGTTAAACCACTAGAAGAAAACAATGGAACTCAAGAGGACAAACTGGGGCGAATATTCTTCCATAGGAAGAGGTACAAGTGATTGAAATAATTTATTAATGTTCGATAAATTTCCAAGTTCTTTGTAATCATTTAAGAAAAGTCGGAGTAAACAACAGACACGGCCATCTGGTATTGATTGATTGATTGATTGATTGATTGATTGATTGATTGATTGATTGATTGATTGATTGATTGATTGTGCGAGAATTAATTGTAGCCAAATAAATTATCTTCCTCTTTTGCTCTTTGTTTTACGACGCATCGACACAGATAGATCTTTCGACAACGATGAGATAGGAAAGGGATAGGACTGGGTAAGTTGGCAGCTACGTGACTCAAACCACGTAGCCAACTGACTCAGTCTTCTTCTTTTCTCCTTATTGGCTCGTGGTGTGGGTTATTTTAGTCACGTCCTAGTTCGTGAACCACGGGTAACGGCTGAGTGGTGTAGTAAATGGTCCTGAGAGTCAGGATACCAGTTGCTATGGACAGGATTTATCCGCGAATATCCGCGAAGTTAGTGTTTTAGCGGATGCAAACTGTATGGCAGTGTGGATAATATTGCTGTGAATTTCTAAATAATGAAGGTTATTGATTTTCACTCAGGTATACTCTTGTTTTTGCTTGTGGTTAGGCGACCCTTGACAGTGGTAAGGGAGAATGGTGATATATAAAGAGCCCTGAGACCATAAAGCCGTAAATGTGACCTAAGCCTAACTGGCTCCTGCCCGCAATTAACCCTGCAATGGCAACGCGGGGTGCTGCTAGACCCCCACGATCAGTTCTCGAACTACTGCGCTTATGTTTGGTTGGCTGAAGTGCTAATGCTTTGTCTACCTTCATTCACATGTTCGCTTTACACGTTACTGCATGCGTCTCGAGTGTACTCCGCCTTGGAAGAAGTAAACAGCTAGTTAAATTGACTGGGGTGCTCGTGGACCCCCACGTTACCGTTTGTGGAACGTTTTTTTGTACATAATTTTGCATTGATGGGCGTTGTTGTGCATTTGTTTGTCGGTAAGTTATATTCCCACTACTAAATAATGAGGTTGTATGCGCATTGTTATGTGTCACTGCTTATATTAGACCTATTGTATTCTTACTATGTGTAGCTTTATCATTCCTTAGAAGAGAAGTGCCGAAGGAATTTATTGCGCAGAAAAGATCACCTAATTCCTCACAATTTGGGTTGCGGCAAAATATGACACTAATGTTGTCAACAATACACTTGGAAGATGATAGCATAGACTTGTCTACAGGTGGCCACAACAAACCGAATAAAACTACCTTTTACAACCTTACCAAGTGTGGTGTGGATGTCGTTGATGAGTTCAGCACCTCCTACACCACGCCTAGAAAAAGTAAACGCTGGCCATTGGTGATCTTTTCAGAGTGGCGGTGGTGGTGGTGATTATTGTTTTAAGAGAAAGTACAACTGGGCAACCATCCTCTATATAACACTAATCAGAGAGAACAAAATGGAAGGGGTCCGACACTTCGAAAAATGAAGCTATCGGCCAAAGGAAGACAAGGGCCACGAAGGGCGTGAAAATGAAAGACTCCCTAGCCCTCGCAAACCTAATAGCGTCGGGCTCGGAAAAGAACAAGAGTTGACCAAGGGAGGTTGGATAGGATAGGTGAAAGTGAGGAGCCAGGCACAAGTAAGTGGAAGCAATGCCAGGACTCAGCTAAGGGCCCCGTGGTTGCCAACCCACGCCCCGAAGTTCAGAGTCCCTGGGGCCCCTTTTAGTCGCCTCTTACGACAGGCAGGGGATACCGTGGGTGTTATTCTACCACCCCCACCCACAGGGGCTGATCTTCTTTAGAGTTCTGGATATTGCGGGAATAAATAACAATGTAATTTCCAACTGGAACAGCCCGGATAAGAAGATGAAGCGCAGTAAATTTCGGGTAGAAACTGGTATCAAACTTGTTTAAGATCAGCTCAGAAAAAGAGCACTGAAACCTGAAACACCTAGGCATATCCGCCAAAAAGCAGCCAAGTGAGTGAAGATTGAACTAAGTGATGGTTCACAAGCAGAGCCAGGTCCCAGTGGCAAGTCAAGATGCACTATTTGTCCCAGGAGTATGGACATAAAGACTAGGTCATTCTGCAGTAAGTGTTTACGATACATGTGTATAAAGTACAAGAAATTATTTTGTGAAACTTGCATTGATGTTGGTGAACACATGACTAGTGAATCGGAATGAGACTTGCAATGAAAGGAATTACAACAGAAATTAATACGATTGCAAACTGAAGTAATATTGCACCAGTGATTTGTATCTTTGTTGATGTGCCAATAACATACCTTACACTATATTGTAGTCTTATTCTCTGGCAAAACCTCTCTTACTGTTTATTTATGAAAATATAACTTTGCGTTATTTCCAGTAACACAGACGACGGGAAACTGCTGGGGGTCCGAGGACACCCCACGTTACTATTAACGTTACAAAATTCCACGTTTCCACTCCCGGGTTAATGGAAGGAAGGAACAAAGGTCAATACGTCGGTAGTTGTCGCAAGAGATAATCCCTCATAAACCTGTGACTGTAGGATTCTGGTGCCAGGTATCAGGCCTACTGTATTATGTTAACAGATTGTAACCGTTTCAGTACCTTGGATGTATAGTTGGGGGCAAAACATGACGACCTCAGTTCTTGGAAGTGAGGAGGAAGCCAGCTGTAAATCCCACCCTACACCCTGCTGAGTTAATGAGCTCCATGTGACCCTTGCATGGTATGGAGAGGTTGCCAAAACCACTCTCTTCAGCCCACCCATCTTTCGCTCCTGTAAAACAAAGTTGGTCTGAAAACAGACCGGTGTAAAGATAGTTTCGTTCGGGAGCTGACTTCCTTCTTACAGAACACTGTGAAAGATTACACCCTTGTCTAACCCCTGTAAGTACCCTGAACCAAGAACTCATTCTACCATCAATTCTAACTGAAGCCCAATTGTCAACATAAATGCCTTTGATTGATTTTAATAATCTACCTTTAATTCCATAGTCCGCCAGTATAGTGAACATCTTTTCCCTCGGTACCCTGTCATACACTTTCTCTAGATCTACGAAACATAAACACAACTGCCTATTCCTCTCGTAGAATTTTTCAGTTACCTGGCGCATACTGAAAACCTGATCCTGACAGCCTCTCTGTGGTCTGAAACCACACAGGTTTACATCCAACTTCCTCTCAACGACTGATCGCACCCTCCTTCCAAGATGCCAGTGAATACTTTGCCTGGTATACTAATCAATGAGATACCTCGATAGTTGTTGCAATCCTTCCTGTTCCCTTGCTTAAAGATAGGTGCAATTACTGCCTTTGTCCAATCTGAAGGTACCTTACCAACACTCCACAAGATTGTGAGCAACTGCAACGTTGTAACGTTCCAGACGTTACAGTGTAATTATATTAATTTTATTATGTGTAATTAATTAAGGAATTTAACGTCATGATATTTATCTTAGTATGTAATTGTATTATAATTCATGTTTAATCATTTGCTCACTATCATTTCATTACTTTGTAACTACGACTTATAAACGAGGGCTGAATATCCTAATATTCACTTAGATTCTTGCGACAGTCGGTTAAAATTAACTTGCAGTAGATTTCCTCTATCTTGCCACATCACCGAGGAGGAAGGAAGGACAAATTTAGACATCAAGTTCTGAGAAAAGCGAGCACGTGTTCACGCGTCCTAACGTAAGCTACCGTATTTCGACCAGAATTATTCGAACTGATCAACGCCTATATTTTCAAAGGAGCGTCATGTTGCCATGGATACTGAGTGAAAGGACGAATTGAAGAACAGTTGATATCTTGGTTATGGCCCGTCAACTCTAATATCTGGAGTGGGGAGAGACGTGTCATCTGATTGGACCACGTGTAGCGACCTGTAATTAGCGCGAGAGAAGGTTATAAAAGGGCGTGTTGGAGCTCGTGGCTTCATCTTATGATCTTCTTCTGATCTTCTACGAGACTTCTCTCTACATTATTCTACGTATTCATTCGCTACTTGATCTTCTACGTGATAATCTACTTGATTCTTCGTCTCGATACTTAGAAATTCGGAATGAGGGGTGTATAGCCACTCTCATCAGGAATTACGTACAGCACGGCTACAAGACCGGTTTGAACCAGTCTAAGTCAATAGATAGTTTTAATCTAGATAGAAATGAAACTTCAGAGAACATTTTCAGTAAAGTTGGAAGGATTCTTAATTGAGTATCCTCTCCATAAAACCCAAGGTGGTTCTTCTAACTATGACTTAGGGCTTATCTCCAATATATGGGATAAAGCATAATAGGGAGTGTTAGTTTTGAAGTCATCTTCCAATTAGTGGTGGGTGCAATTGGCAAGGCAGGAATGGTACTTAGCTGGAGATGAAGAAATCTCAAAGACGACCGATGATGTTCCAGCTCCAAGGATGGAAGCTTTCCCAGGACCAGCAGAACAAGACTACATGGTGAGCAAGCGAGTTAAAGATATTGCAAGTTTTCGCGAAGTAGAGTCATTCAATTTTTTGTTAAATTCATTTTCTATTTTAAATTCAGTTCTCGTTAAACCGTCGTCATTTATATTAAATATAATAAATAGTATTTTTCTTGTTCACTTTAATCAATCTGCCTTAATTAGCCTTTTGATTTTTAATTCTCCTACTTAATGATTAGTGCACTATCACCCCACCCCTGTGATAAGAGTCTGTCCAAGCTTGATTATAAATTTTTATCTTTAAGTCCTCAACTTAAAGATTGGCGCCCTTTGCTTGCTTGGTTGCATTTCTCGTTTGATGATTGTTCTCCGAGAGGGGAAGTCACATAAATGGCGCTCCAACGTGTGGCGAGAAAATCATTAAGTACGGAGCAGTTAATAACAGTAACAATATCAGAATTCGTATTATGGGCAAAATTTGGATATCCACGTTTCATTAGGAGTGTTTGATTGTGGGAAGGGTCATGGCTGATCAGACGAAAGAGGAGAGGATGTTGCGCAGTGGACGGGCGATAAAAGGCAATAACGTATTGAGTTCAGAGGAAGAGTTGTGTAGTCTAGTAGAGGAAATTGAAGATAGAAGTGTAAGTAGTATGGAGAGTGAAGGCAAGCAGAAAGAAGTCAGTATGGAGTCAGATGATAGTAGGATGGGGGGCGAAGCGGAAGTAAACACTAACAATGAAAGTAATAATAATGATCAGTTAATGAGAATGATGCAGTTAATGTTAAGTAAGATAGAGGACAGTAAAACTGAAATAAAAAGTGAATTGGAACAAATTAAAACAGATGTAGAACAAACTAAATCTGAGCTTAAAGGTGAATTAGAACAAACTAAATCTGAGCTTAAAGGTGAATTAGAACAAACTAAATCTGAACTGAAAGAACAGTTAGAACAAACTAAAGCTGAATTAAGCAGGGAGATGAGGGAAAATAAGGAGGAAGCGAATCGGAGAATGGACGAACACAGTAGGCAGTTACGCGATCTGGTGGTAAAAAATGAACATTTTAATAAGCGATTAGAGGACCAGGAATGTGAATATGTACGGCAAGGGAAAAAGGTAGAAGAAAAGTTTGCGGAACAGAGAAGTGAATTCCTGGAATTAATGGGGAAGGAAAACAACTCTACTAGGGAGGAAGTAATGAGGCAGGTCACTAGTATTGATAAGAGAGTTGAGACTCAAAGAGGGGAAATACGGATATTTAAAGACCACGTACAACAAGAGATTGATACGGTAAAGCTTAGAATAGAAGATGAGACCCGGGCAAGTGAAGAAAGGTTTGCGATAGCTGAAGAGAATAAGATTGAAATTAGAACATTGAAAGAGAAGCAGGTTAATTTGGAGAGAGAAATTGATAGGAGAGACAAAGATGTAGAATGCCGGATGGAGAAAGCAGAAAATCAGTTAAAACAGGTGGCAAAGGATAAACAGGTTTTCACGGGAAGGCAATGTCTAGGAAATAGCTACATTAGGGAAATTGAACTACCTAAATTTAATGGGAAACAAACGAACCCGCTAGATTTCCTTAAGATGATAGAAAAACGATTTGAAAAGCGTCTAGAGGAAGGGTCTATGGACTGGGAAGACGTTATGGAAAATATTGACCATGCTTTTGTAGGAGAAACTCGGTCTTGGTTCATGGTATATAGGCAGACGATGACGAACCTGAAAGAATTCAGAAATAAGTTTAGAGAGAAATTCTGGAATGAAGCGATACAAGCTCGGGAGAGAGAAAGGGTGGTATTTGGGAGGTACAAACAGCATGAGGGAGTTACTATGACCGAGTACTTCCTGGCACATGTCATGATTTGTCAGAACTTAGATGGTATAACCGAGGGGTCTGATGTAGTAAGAATACTTTTGAGACATTTTCCGGACAGGGTGAGAGAAGCGGCCTGCATGCAAAAAGTTGGTACTATTCAGGAGATGGAGAACCTACTAGGCAGTTTTGATGCGTTAGGCAACCTTAGAAGTAGAACGGAGAATATTCAGAACTTTAGTCATCACAACGGAATGAGACATAACGGTAGAACACAGAATCACGAAGCTCGCAATCAGTTCAGACCTCAGCAGAACAGCAGGAGCGGAGCACCGGAATATAGGACAGGAAATCCCCAACGGAGGCCAGAGCAATGTACTAATGAGTCCAACGTCAATACACAAAGGGAACCTTTAAACTAACTAGAGGCTGTAATGTTAGGTCAGAATTCCAGCCTGGTACGAAGGTAGCGAAGTGTCTTGCCATGAAAGTGTTACCATATGACCTCGATGTTAGAGACGATTTGTTGTATGAACCCGAGCAGAATAATGGAGATTCAAGTAATAAAGTAGTCAATCCCGTTGTTAAATTGAAAGTTTGGGGGGCGTGGGTTAAAGTTTTGATTGATTCTGGTAGCCAAATATCATGTATTAGTTCTCAGTGGTATGAGTCATTAGTGAAACAGGGTGTTCAGTTGGAGGAAATGCCTGTTAAGTCTACTTTCATCATTACGGCTGTTGGAAAGAGGTCTAAGCAAATTTGTAAACAAGTAGCTGTCCCGATCTGTATTAATAATTTTATTAGCGTTCAGATATGTTTGGTAATTCCGCATTTAATATTTGATCTTATCTTGGGATCTGACTGGTTAACGTTAAAATTGGCTCAGTTAAATTACAATGATCTAGTGCTAAATTTGAGGTGGAATAATGAGGATATCAAGGTCAAGTTTGAGGAAGAAATTCAGAGGAAAACGGAAGTTAGTACAGTGTGGAGAATGAGAGAGGTTTCTAAAGTTAATGAAGAGGCTAGTGAGGGCCTGAAGTTGTGTCAGTTGTGGATTAATGAGGATAAAAGATGTGGCTTGAAAGAAGCCGTAAGTAGAAATGAGTTAAATGAAATCCAGAAGGACAAGTTATTTGAAGTGTTATGTGAACACGTGGAGATTTTCTCCGAGAAACCTGGTGTTACCCATCTGTATGAACATTCTTTTTCTGTGCTGGATAAGACTCCATTCAGCGGACCGCGGTATCCGATACCACACAAATATGCAAAAGCCGTAGAGGATCAAATTCAAGCTATGTTAGCAGACGATGTGATTGAATTATCAAACAGTCAATATGTTAATCCCTTAATTGTCGTGCCTAAGTCTGATGGATCAATACGTTTGTGTATTGAATGCGAGAGCGTAGTGAGAGTGTTAGGTTTGCCTGAGGAACCACCTCGTAATGCTGAATTTTACGTCCGACTGGCACGGGATAACCTGATTAAATCTGGAGATAAACGTAAAAGGCAACAGAAACGTAAAGTACTTGATAACTTTGAGGTAGGTGATATGGTTTTGGTGAGAGTTCCAATGTTGTCAAATAGTGAGGATAAGGTAACAAAGAAATTTTTTCTTTTATATCAAGGCCCTTATAAAGTACATAGAAAACTAGGACCCTGTGCTTACAAGTTAGCGGATGGCGAGAGCGTAATGAATGGTTCATACAACATTAGTAGTTTACGGAGATACCTGTCGTGTGAGGTGGCTGAACCGGATTGTGAGATATAGGTCAGTAACGCGGGGAAGTTGCTACTTGTTATGTCAGACTACGAGCGGTATGTGTTTACGTCTCAATTGTGGTGGTATTTCCTAGTTGTGTTTGTAAACAAGGGAGGTGTTTGTGTGGCGGTAGATTTACGCTCGTTCATTGACGATAGATAATCTGTTTTCCGTATGTGAGGCCATGAAATTTGATATATTTGTTTTCTGAGATGTTACAGAAGGCTAATTAAAGCTGACGACGGCAAATAATTAATTTTCCCGTATGTGCATTTCTAACTTGCAATAATTTTACCGTGAGCTTAAATTACGTGTGTATTCGAGTGAAGTGTATTGAATCCTGCTTCAAGATAAGGTTGAAACATTCGAAAGAGTGATAAAAGTGTAAATTGTTTGTATCATTTGTTTTCCATGGTTTTAATGTAAGAGATTGGAAGAAAACGTGTTACTGCTATCTAGCAAAGAATGTCGGAGAGATGGGGAGTATAAGGACAAATAGACACTCGGCAGAGTTTGTAATCTGAATTGTATATATTATGTTATATTCTCTAGGGTAATCTTGTTTTTTACAAAAATGGAAAGTTGCTTATGTTGGGCATAATTTGGTATCTAAACCTCAAGATGAACTGAAATAACAGACATTCGCAATGGTAAGAAGTCTAAGAGAGATATGGAAAGAGTGAGATATAATTAATTGTATGAAAATACTGTCGCTCGTAATGGGCAGGTAATGGAGCTTTTTCAAGTCAATGTGGGAGTAAGTGTGTGAGTTCTCAACTCATGTGATATTTGTTAAGAACTCATGGGGGCGTATGTAACGTTCCAGACGTTACAGTGTAATTATATTAATTTTATTATGTGTAATTAATTAAGGAATTTAACGTCATGATATTTATCTTAGTATGTAATTGTATTATAATTCATGTTTAATCATTTGCTCACTATCATTTCATTACTTTGTAACTACGACTTATAAACGAGGGCTGAATATCCTAATATTCACTTAGATTCTTGCGACAGTCGGTTAAAATTAACTTGCAGTAGATTTCCTCTATCTTGCCACATCACCGAGGAGGAAGGAAGGACAAATTTAGACATCAAGTTCTGAGAAAAGCGAGCACGTGTTCACGCGTCCTAACGTAAGCTAACGTATTTCGACCAGAATTATTCGAACTGATCAACGCCTATATTTTCAAAGGAGCGTCATGTTGCCATGGATACTGAGTGAAAGGACGAATTGAAGAACAGTTGATATCTTGGTTATGGCCCGTCAACTCTAATATCTGGAGTGGGGAGAGACGTGTCATCTGATTGGACCACGTGTAGCGACCTGTAATTAGCGCGAGAGAAGGTTATAAAAGGGCGTGTTGGAGCTCGTGGCTTCATCTTATGATCTTCTTCTGATCTTCTACGAGACTTCTCTCTACATTATTCTACGTATTCATTCGCTACTTGATCTTCTACGTGATAATCTACTTGATTCTTCGTCTCGATACTTAGAAATTCGGAATGAGGGGTGTATAGCCACTCTCATCAGGAATTACGTACAGCACGGCTACAAGACCGGTTTGAACCAGTCTAAGTCAATAGATAGTTTTAATCTAGATAGAAATGAAACTTCAGAGAACATTTTCAGTAAAGTTGGAAGGATTCTTAATTGAGTATCCTCTCCATAAAACCCAAGGTGGTTCTTCTAACTATGACTTAGGGCTTATCTCCAATATATGGGATAAAGCATAATAGGGAGTGTTAGTTTTGAAGTCATCTTCCAATTAGTGGTGGGTGCAATTGGCAAGGCAGGAATGGTACTTAGCTGGAGATGAAGAAATCTCAAAGACGACCGATGATGTTCCAGCTCCAAGGATGGAAGCTTTCCCAGGACCAGCAGAACAAGACTACATGGTGAGCAAGCGAGTTAAAGATATTGCAAGTTTTCGCGAAGTAGAGTCATTCAATTTTTTGTTAAATTCATTTTCTATTTTAAATTCAGTTCTCGTTAAACCGTCGTCATTTATATTAAATATAATAAATAGTATTTTTCTTGTTCACTTTAATCAATCTGCCTTAATTAGCCTTTTGATTTTTAATTCTCCTACTTAATGATTAGTGCACTATCACCCCACCCCTGTGATAAGAGTCTGTCCAAGCTTGATTATAAATTTTTATCTTTAAGTCCTCAACTTAAAGATTGGCGCCCTTTGCTTGCTTGGTTGCATTTCTCGTTTGATGATTGTTCTCCGAGAGGGGAAGTCACAACGTGACCTCGAAAATGTTGTGAGATGGACAGCAGGCAATGGTATGTTGATAAACGGGGTTAAAAGTCAGGTTGTGAGTTTCACAAATAGGAAAAGTCCTCTCAGTTTTAATTACTGCGTTGATGGGGTGAAAGTTCCTTTTGGGGATCATTGTAGGTATCTGGGTGTTAATATACGGAAAGATCTTCATTGGGGTAATCACATAAATGGGATTGTAAATAAAGGGTACAGATCTCTGCACATGGTTATGAGGGTGTTTAAGGGTTGTAGTAAGGACGTAAAGGAGAGGGCATGTAAGTCTCTGGTAAGACCCCAACTAGAGTATGGTTCCAGTGTATGGGACCCTCACCAGGATTACCTGATTCAGGAACTGGAAAAATCCAAAGAAAAGCAGCTCGATTTGTTCTGGGTGATTTCCGACAAAAGAGTAGCGTTACAAAAATGTTGCAAAGTTTGGGTTGGGAAGATTTGAGAGAAAGAAGAAGAGCTGCTCGACTAAGTGGTATGTTCCGAGCTGTCAGCGGAGAGATGGCGTGGAATGACATTAGTAGATGAATAAGTTTGAGTGGCGTTTATAAAAGTAGGAAAGATCACAATATGAAGATAAAGTTGGAATTCAAGAGGACAAACTGGGGCAAATATTCATTTATAGGAAGGGGAGTTAGGGATTGGAATAACTTACCAAGGGAGACGTTCAATAAATTTCCAATTTCTTTGAAATCATTTAGGAAAAGGCTGGGAAAGCAACAGATAGGGAATCTGCCACCTGGGCGACTGCCCTAAATGCAGATCAGTATTCATTGATTGAATTTTACAACTCTATGAAGCCATTTCATCCCTGCCTTCCCGCTATACTTCACCATTTCAGGTCTAATTTCATCTATTTCTGCTGCCTTATGGCAATGGAGTTTATTTACCATCCTTTCCACTTCCTCAAGCATAATTTCACCAACATCATTTTCCTCCTTCCCATGAGCTTGGCTGTTTGCAACACCACCAGGACGATTTCCTTTTACACTGAGAAGATGTTCGAAATATTCCCTCCACCTCTCCAGTGATTCCCTGGGATCTATTATGAATTCACCTGAATTACTCAAAACACTGTTCATTTCCTTTTTCCCCTCCCCTCCTAAGATTCTTTATTACTGTCCAGAAAGGTTTCCCTGCTGCTTGACCTAGCCTTTCCAGGTTATTACCAAAATCTTCCCATGACTTCTTTTTGGATTCAACAACTATTTGTTTCGCTCTGTTTCTTTCATCTACGTGCAAATCCCTGTCTGCCACGGCCCTTGTTTGGAGCCATTTCTGATAAGCCTTCTTTTTACGTTTACAGGCTGCTCTCACTTCATCATTCCACCAAGATGTTCGCCTTTTCAAAAGATATCAGTCTCAGTAACTTAATGGTATTGTGCTTACATGTGCCACCTGTTCACTGTGAATAATTACCGGTAAGTCGCTGATATGAAATCGAGATAAATTAAACGGTTTGCAACACCAAACATGAAATTGAAACAGCGTGGTGACGATGCGAAATATGAAAGCCCAAACAATCGGAAACAAAAGTACGGTATGTCATTTGTTGGGCATATGAAAGTGACTTCAAGACCTGGTCGGGCCCTGAAAAGCAGGATGTTTAAAGAAATTGCCATACACAGTGTGTGACATTTTGTATATGTAAATCTGCAGCCTGTTTCAGCCATTTGACCGGGTCAGGAATGTTGCTTTTTTATTTTATTTTTTTACTATTGGCTTTACGGCGCACCGACACAGATAGGTTTTATGGCGACGATGGGATAGGAAAAGCCTAGAAATGGGAAGGAAGCGGCCGTTGCCTTAATTAGGGTACAGCCCCAGCATGCATTTGCCTGGTGTGTAAATGGGAAAACCACGGAAAATTAACTCTCCTCTGGCTGTGCCACCAATGTGACTGTTGTCTCAAAAACAAGTGCGTTATTTAGGCATGTCGTTAGTACAATCCTCATTTTGTGATCGGTTGATCATTGTGATTGTCGGGTACTGTTGAATGCCGGACTCAGGACTGCTGAAAGGGATGCCGGAAATGGACGCATAAGGAAAGCCAAGAAGTGATGAAACAGCCACACTGCAAAATTTAAAGTAAGATTTCTACATTCTTGCTAATAATGCACGGTATTCTATTTTGGGTGAACAGAGATATTTGGGCGGGCCGTTCCCTTCCTCAGGGCGTGGCAGTCGAGTACTGTAACAGCGTCTCTGATTTCTCACCAAGGCGGCCGCGTTTCGAATCCCGACCAATTGCTGAGGTATTTTTAAATGAGAATTTAGGTCCCTGTGGTTTGGATCCTAAGTCGGAGGTTCTGGTGTTATGGTCACAATAACAACAGCCACGAAAAACTGAAGGCTCTATGATCATGATATGAACAGTCACGTAAAACTGGAGGCTCCGTGGGAACTGGAAATCAAGTAGGGATGACATAAAATTGTTAGTGTTGAACTGTAGAAGTCTTGTAAAGAAAGGAATAGAATTAAGTAATTTAATAGATATATATATTTACCAGAAATTGTAATAGGAGTTGAATCATGGCTGAGACATGATATAATGGATGCAGAAATTTTCTCACCGCACTGGAGTGTGTATCGTAGAGATACGATAGGAATGGTGGGAGGAGGGGGTGTTCATTCTGGTGAAAGAAGAATTTGTAAGCTACGAAAAAGTTAAAGATGAGACACATGAAATTCTAGGTGTAAGGCTCATTTCTAAAGATAATAGGCAACTTGATATATTTGGAGTGTACAGATCAGGAAAGGGTAGCACTGACGCGGATTCGGAATTATTTGATAGGATAGTCAGCTATGTGGGAAACGACATGGAAAGAAATGTGATTGTAGCGGGAGATCTGAATTTGCCAGATGTCAATTGGGAAGGAAATGCGAACGACAGGAAGCATGACTAAAAAATGACAAATAAGTTAATATGGGAAGGACAGCTGATTCAGAAAGTGATGGAACCAACCAGAGGGAAAAATATGCTGGATGTGGTGCTGATAAAACCAGATGAGCTCTATAGGGAAACTGAAGTAACATATGGTATTAGTGATCATGAAGCTTTTTTTGTGGTAGTTAAAAATAAATGCGATAGAAAGGAAGGTCTTTAAAGTAGGACTATTAGGCAGTACCATATGGCTGATAAAGCAGGCATGAGGCAGTTTCTAAAAAGTAACTATGATCGGTGGAAAACGGTAAATAAAAATGTAAACAGGCTCTGGGATGGGTTTAAAGAAATTGTTGAGGAATGCGAAAGCATGTTTGTATCTTTAAGGGTGGTAAGGAATGGTAAAGACCCACCTTATTATAATAGAGAAATAAAGAGACTAAGAAGGAGATGCAGACTGGAAAGAAATAGAGTTAGAAATGGCTGTGGAAGTAAGGAGAAATTGAAAGAACTTACTAGAAAATTGAATCTAGCAAAGAAGGCAGCTAAGGATAACATGATGGCAAGCATAATTGGCGGTCATACAAATTTTAGTGAAAAATCGAAGGGTATGTATAGATAGTTTAAGGCAGAAAAAGGTTCCAAGAAGGACATTCCAGGAATAATTAATGAACAGGGTGAGTGTGTATGTGAGGATCTTCAAAAGGCAGAAGTATTCAGTCAGCAGTATGTAAAGATTGTTGGTTACAAGGATAATGTCGAGATAGAGGAGGAGACTAAGGCCAAAGAAGTAATAAAATTTACATATGATAACAATGACATTTACAGTAAGATACAAAAGTAGAAAACTAGAAAAGCGGCTGGAATTGATCAGATTTCCGGGGATATACTAAAGACAATGGGTTGGGAAATAGTACCATATCTGAAGTACTTATTTGATTATTTTTTGGTCGGAGGAGCTATACCAGATGAATGGAGAGTTGCTATAGTAGCCCCTGTGTATAAAGGAAAGGGTGATAAACATAAAGCTGAAAATTACAGGCCAGTACGTTTGACATGCATTGTATTTAAGCTTTGGGAAGGCATTCTTTCTGATTATATTAGACATGTTTGTGAAATTAATAACTGGTTCGATAGAAGGCAGTTCGGTTTTAGGAAAGGTTATTTCACTGAAACTCAACTTGTAGGATTCCAGCAAGATATAGCAGATATCTTGGATTCTGGAGGTCAAATGGACTGTATCGCGATGGACCTGTCTAAAGCATTTGATAGGGTGGATCATGGGAGACTACTGGCAAAAATGAGTGCAACTGGACTAGACAAAAGAGTGACCAAATGGGTACCTATATTTCTAGAAAATAGATCTCAGAGAATTAGAGTAGGTGAAGCTTTATCTGACCCTGTAATAATTAAGAGGGGAATTCCTCAAGGCAGTGTTATCGGACCTTTATGTTTTCTTATATACATCAATGATATGTGTAAACGAGTGGAATCGGAGGTAAGGCTTTTTGCGGATGATGTTATTCTCTATAGAGTGATAAATAAGTTACAAGATTGTGAGCAACTGCAACGTGACCTCGAAAATGATGTGAGATGGACAGCAGGCAATGTTATGTTGACAAACGGGGTTAAAAGTCAGGTTGTGAGTTTCACAAATAGGAAAAGTCCTCTCAGTTTTAATTACTGCGTTGATGGGATGAAAGTTCTTTTTGGGGATCATTGTAGGTATCTGGGTGTTAATATACGGAATGATCTTCATTGGGGTAATCACATAAATGGGATTGTAAATAAAGGATACAGATCTCTGCACATGGTTATGAGGGTGTTTAGGGGTTGTCGTAAGTATGTAAAGGAGAGGGCATATGTCTCTGGTAAGACCCGAACTAGAGTATGGTTCCAGTGTATAGGACCCTCACCAGGATTACCTGATTCAAGAACTGGAAAAAATCCAAAGAAAAGCAGCTCGATTTGTTCTGGGTGATTTCCGACAAAAGAGTAGCGTTACAAAAATGTTGCAAAGTTTGGGTTGGGAAGAATTGAGAGAAAGAAGAAGAGCTGCTCGACTAGTGGTATGTTCCGAGCTGTCAGCGGAGAGATGGCGTGGAATGATATTAGTAGACGAATAAGTTTGAGTGGCGTTTATAAAAGTAGGGAAGATCACAATATGAAGATAAAGTTGGAATTCAAGAGGACAAACTGGGGCAAATATTCATTTATAGGAAGGGGAGTTAGGGATTGGAATAACTTACCAAGGGAGACGTTCAATAAATTTCCAATTTCTTTGAAATAATTTAGGAAAAGGCTAGAAAAGCAACAGATAGGGAATCTGCCACCTGGGCGACTGCCCTAAATGCAGATCAGTATTCATTCATTCATTCATTATGATCACGATATGAACAGTCACGTAAAACTGGAGGCTCCGTGGCTATGATCACGATATGGTCAGTCACGTAAAACTGGAGGCTTCGTGGCTATGATCACGATATTATCAGTCACGTAAAACTGGAGGCTCCAGGCTATGATCACGATATAACTAGTCACGTAAAACTGAGGCTCCGTGGCTATGATCACGATATGATCAGTCACGTAAAACTTGAGGCTCCGTGTCTATGATCACGATATGATCAGTTACGTAAGTAGTATAATACAGGGATTCGGCCGCCACTGCCACCTCCGGCTCCCAGTGGCCACCTCCACCTCAGCCAGTAGTATAATGGGAGAGTTCGGGCGCCTCCTCCTCCTCGGCCTCCTCCGCCGCCGCCCGCGGGAAATTTGAAATTTGGCGGGAAATTTGAATTTTGGCGCGAGATTTGAATTTGTAAACAAAGCCACGTGCTTTTTGACAGCTGTCATCGACAACAACGCATCGCTAACCTCACTGCTGCCATCTTGACGGGCCTAAACCTCACTAGTGCCAACTTAACCTAACTAGCATGATGTAAACAAAGCCACGTGTTTTATGACAGCCACGTGCTTTTTGACAGACAACAACGCATCGCTAACCTCAGTACTGCCATCTTGACGGGCCTAAACCTCAGTAGTGCCAACTTAACCTAACTAGCGCGAGGTAAACAAAGCCACGTGTTTTTTGACAGCCACGTGCTTTTCAACAGATTTGTAAACAAAGCCACGTGCTTTTTGACAGACAACAACGCATCGCTAACCTCAGTACTGCCATCTTGACGGGCCTAAACCTTAGTGATACCAACTTAACCTAACTAGCATGAGGTAAACAAAGCCACGTGTTTTTTGACAGCCACGTGCCTTTTTGACAGCTGTCATCCGCCATCTTTAATCCAGAGAGCACCGTGCTGCCCTCTTTATCGTAGTAGATGTAAATTCATCACCTGTCATCGGCAGTGCCGCCATCTTGACGGGTCTAAACCTTAGTGCTACCAACTTAACCTCACTAGCGCGAGATAAACAAATCCACGTGCAGCTGTCATCCACCATCTTTGAGCATCGTGCTGCCCTCTTTAGCTACTTACCTTTGAAATGTGGTACGTCACAGCTGTCATCCGCCATCTTGCATCCGAAACCTCAGTGCTGCACTCTATGTGGTGACGGCAAATTCCACGTTCTCTTGTTTGGAAACAAAGCCACGTGCAGCTGTCATCCGCTATCTTTAATCACCGTGCTGCCCTCTTTAGCTACTTACCTTTGACAGTTGTCATCCGCCATCTTGCATCGCAAACCTCAGTGCTGCGCTCTATGTAGTGGCGGCAAATTCTACGTGCTCTTGTTTGGAAACAAATTCACGTGCTATTTTTCTGACAGCTGTCATCCGCCATCTTTAATCCATAGAGCACCGTGCTGCCCTCTTTAGCTACTTACCTTTGAAATATGGTACGTCACAGCTGTCATCCGCCATCTTTAATCCAGAGAGAACAGTGCTGCAATCTATGTGGTGGCGGCAAATTCCACGTGCTTTACAAATCAACATGCTTTTTTGACAGCTGTCAACCGCCATCTTTAATCACCGTGCTGCCATCTATGTGGTGGCGGTAAATTCCACATGCTTTACAAACTTATATGCTTTTCTGACAGCTGTCATCCGCCATCTTTAATCTAGAGAGAACAGTGCTGCCCTCTATGTGGTGGCGGTAAATTCCACGTGCTCTTGTTTGGTAAACATAGCCACGTGCGTTTTTGACAGCTGTCATCCGCCATCTTTAATCAACAGAGCACCGTGCTGCGGGCAATTTCATCACCTATCACCCGCCTTTTTGACAGCCGTCATCCACCATCTTTAATCAACAGAGCACAGTGCTGCACTCTATGTGGTGGCGGCAATTTGAAAAAATCTATGTGCTCTTGTTGGGAAACAAAGCCACGTGCTTTTTTGACAGCTGTCATCCGCCATCTTTAACCAACAGAGCACTATGCTGCGGGCAATTTCGTCAGCTGTCATCCGCCATCTTTAATCCAGAGAGAACAGTGCTGCACTCTATGTGGTGGCGGTAAATTCTATGCGCTTTACAAACCTATGCGCTTTTCTGACAGCTGTCATCCGCCATCTTTGAGAACAGTGCCGCCCTCTATGTGGTGACGGCAAATTCCACGTGATCTACAAAGCCATGTGCAGCTGTCATCCGCCATCTTTAATCACCGTGCTGCCGGGTGACGGCAAATTCCACGTGCTCTTGTTTTTAGAAACAAAGCCATGTGCATTTTTGACAGCTGTCATCCGCCATCTTGCATCACAAACCTCGGTGCTACACTCTATGTGGTGGCGGCAAATTCTACGTGCTCATGTTTGGAAACAAAGCTTTTAATCCAGAGAGAACAGTGCTGCCCCGGTGGCGAGAACAGTGCTGCAATCTTTAGTTTGAAATGTGGTGACAGCAAATTCTACGTGCTCTTGTTTGGAAACAAAGCCATGTGCTTTTTTTGACAGCTGTCATCCGCCATCTTTAATCAACAGAGCACCATGCTGCTATCATGCGGGTAATTTCGTCATCTTTAATCCGCAGAACACCGTGCTGCCCTCTTTATGGCTACTACCTTAAGCACGTAGTAGCGGGCAATTTGAAAAGTTCTGTTAGCTATCATCCGCCATCTTTGAGCACCGTGCTACCCTCTTTAGCTAGATACCTTTGAAATGTGGTGGTGAAAAATTTTACGCGCTCTTGTTTGGAAACAAACTCACGTGCTTTTTTGACAGCCATCATCCGCCATCTTTAAGCAACAGAGTACAGTGCTGCCCTCTTTGTTGTAGCGGTAAATTCCACGTGCTCTTGTTTGGAAGCAAAGCCATGTGCTTTTTGACAGGTGTCATCTGCCATCTTTAACCAACAGAGCACTATGCTGCTATCATGCAGGCAATTTCGTTGGCTGTCATCTGCCATCTTTTAATGAACAGAGCACCGTGCTGCCCTATGCGGGGGCAATTTCGTCGGCTGTTATCCGCTTGCATACCCGCAGTGACACATGTTTAGACTTGAACACACACATACTACTGTTCAAAACTTATTACAACTTGAACTGCATACTAGTGTTCGATGTTGCAGAACACAGCATTGCGAGACTAGAATCAAGCACTGTTTAGAAAAACAAAAAATTCTCTTCGCAACATACTTACTGAGCTGCTCTTCCTGCTCAGTGAAGGTACATCTCTATCGAACGTGCATTGCAAAAGCAAGATTGTAAAACATAACAAGACTAGAATCGAACACTTGATGTTAACTTCAACATGTGATTAGAACATTAAATCAGGTTCAAACATAGCAGGACTAGAATCGAACTCTTCCTACTCTTTCAAGGTACACCTCTATCGAACATGCATTGCAAAAAACAAGATTGTAAAACATAACAAGACTAGAATCAAACACTGCACTCGATGTTGTTAACTTCAACATGTGATTAGAATATGAAATGAGATTAAAACATAGCAAGACTAGAATCGAACATTGCACTCGATGTTGTTAACCTTAACATGTAGTCAGAACATTAATTGATGTGCTCAAAACACTAGATAAGTGATCAAGACTAGAATCGAACACTGCACTCGATGTCGTTAACCTTAACATGTGATCAGAACATTAATTGATGTGTATAACTTCCTTTACCTTTACTTACTCTGTCAAGGTACATCTTTATCGAACATGCATCGCAAAGCGAGAGTGTGCAAGTTTAGACTTGAATACATACCACTGTTCAAAAAACATATATACACATACTATAGTGCGATGTTGTAGTACACTATATTACAAGACTAGAATCAAGCATAGTTTAGGAAAAAATCTCTTCTCAACATACTTACTGTGCTAGACGATAACATACTTACGAATTTAATCAACATCTTCTTTCTTGCTCTTATTCTTCTTCGAGAGGAAGGAGTAGGAGGAGAAGGTAATACCTAATTTAAAATAAAAGAATATGCCAATTCTACAGTATTTATTCACATCTTGTATGTACTAGTTTTATCATGAATGATTTTACTTGTAGTGATGTTTGCATACTTTTGCTTTCTCGATGTAATTCTTGTATGTACATGCTTTTACGCATCAGTAAAACTAATAACACAAGATTTGTTCTCTATGCCGTGATATATAATGAAAATAGAACGTTGATTTAGTTCTTCTATTTCTAAATCAGTTAGCACGCTAAATCTATTAGGTAAAAAAACTTGAAAGTCTTCGCAGACACATAAAATCCTTTCTCCAAATTTCGTTTTTAATCTTCGTAGTGAAATTACTTTAAATTGCTCATTTAGCGGTAGACTTGTTAACGGCTTGGTAGTTGGAGTTGAAATATGACCTAGCTGGTTAATCTTCTCCATGGTTTTTCTAAAAAGAATAAATATATAAATGTAGCGTTAGCACTTGCATCACACATAGTAATAATAGGATATAAAAGGGTAAGTGTGCTAGCCTAGAGTTACGATGTTCGGAAGAAAGCAAGTTTCAACCTATAGAGGTCAGACATGGCTGTGAGTTTGACATTATAAGATTAACCTCTTCTACAGCATGAAAGATTGAAGAGAATAACTATTTATCTATAGACTAAAGTTGCTATGTTCGGAAGAAAGCAAGTTTCAACCTATAGAGGTCAGACATGGCTGTGAGTTTGAAATTATAAGATTAACCTCTTCTACAGCATTAAAGATTGAAGAGAATAACTATTTATCTATAGACTAAAGTTGCTATGTTCGGAAGAAACCAAGTTTGAACCAGTACAGGTCAGACATTGCTGTGAGTTTGAAATTATAAGATTAACCTCATCTACAGCATGAAAGATTGAAAGAGAACAACTATTTATCAATAGACTAAAGTTGCTATGTTCGGAAGAAACCAAGTTTGAACCTGTACAGGTTAGACATTGCTGTGAGTTTGAAACTATAAGATTAACCTCTTCTACAGCATGAAAGATTGAAGAGAACAACTATTTATCATTAGACTAATGTTACGACGTTCAGGAGAAAACAAGTTTCAACCTATAGAGATTAGACATTGCTGTAAGATTGAAATTATAAGATTAACCTCTTCTATGGCATGCAGATTAAAGAAAATAACTATTTATCAATAGACTAAAGTTACGGTGTACGGAAGAAACCAAGTTCCAACCTATAGAGGTTAGACATTGCTGTAAGTTTGAAATTATAAGATTAACCTCTTCTATGGCGTGAGGATTGAAGAGAATAACTATTTACCAATAGACTAAAGTTACGATGTTCAGAAGAAACCAAGTTTGAACCTGTACAGGTCAGACATTGCTGTGAGTTTGAAATTATAAGATTAACCTCATCTACAGCATGAAAGATTGAAAGAGAACAACTATTTATCAATAGACTAAAGTTGCTATGTTCGGAAGAAACCAAGTTTGAACCTGTACAGGTTAGACATTGCTGTGAGTTTGAAACTATAAGATTAACCTCTTCTACAGCATGAAAGATTGAAGAGAACAACTATTTATCATTAGACTAATGTTACGACGTTCAGGAGAAACCAAGTTTCAACCTATAGAGATTAGACATTAGCGTGAGGATTAAAGAGAACAACTATTTATCAATACTCTAAAGTTACGGAAGAAACCAAGTTTCAGCCCGTTGAGGGCAGACATAGCTATACCTCGTCTATAGTATGCAAGAACAACTATTTATCAATAGACTAAAGTTACGATGTTCGGAAGAAACCAAGTTTCAGCCCGTTGAGGGTAGACATGGCTATGTACACGTGTTTGAAATTATACCACGTCTATAGCGTGAGGATTAAAGAGAACAACTATTTATCAATACTCTAAAGTTACAGAAGAAACCAAGTTTCAGCCTGTTGAGGGCAGACATAGCTATGTGTGCGCGTGTTTGAAATTATACCACGTCTATAGCACGAGGATTAAAGAGAACAACTATTTATCAATAGACTAAAGTTATGATGTTTTAGAAGAAACCAAGTATCAACACGTTGAGGTCAGACATAGCTATGTGTACGTGTTTGAAATTATACCACGTCTATAGCATGATGATTGAAGAGAACAACTATTTATCAATAGACTAAAGTTACGATGTTCGGAAGAAACCAAGTTTCAGCCCGTTGAGGGTAGACATAGCTATGTACACGTGTTTGAAATTATACCACGTCTATAGCGTGAGGATTAAAGAGAACAACTATTTATCAATACTCTAAAGTTACAGAAGAAGCCAAGTTTCAGCCTGTTGAGGGCAGACATAGCTATGTGTGCGTGTTTGAAATTATACCACGTCTACAGTATGCGGGTTGAAGAGAACAACTATTTATCAATACGCTAAAGTTACGATGTTTTAGAAGAAACCAAGTTTCAGCCTGTTGAGGGCAGACATAGCTATGTGTGCGCGTGTTTGAAATTATACCACGTCTATAGCATGAGGATTAAAGAGAACAACTATTTATCAATAGACTAAAGTTATGATGTTTTAGAAGAAACCAAGTATCAACCCGTTGAGGTCAGACATAGCTATGTGTACGTGTTTGAAATTATACCACTTCTATAGCGCGTGGATTAAAGAGAACAACTATTTATCAATAGACTAAAGTTATGATGTTTTAGAAGAAACCAAGTTTCAACCCGTTGAGGTCAGACATAGCTATGTGTACGTGTTTGAAATTATACCACGTCTATAGTATGCGGGTTGAAGAGAACAACTATTTATCAATTGCTTAAAGTTATTATGTTTTAGAAGAAACCAAGTTTCAACCTGTTGAGGGCAGACATAGCTATGTACGTACCCCGCGTGAGGATTAAAGAGAACAACTATTTATCAATAGACTAAAGTTACGATGTTTTAGAAGAAACCAAGTTTCAACGAATAGAAGTCAGACATACCTTAAAATCTTCGCGCTGCAAACTGTTACTCGGATGTATAAAATGCGTGCGTTCAAGCCTGAAACTCGAATAATAATATTCTGGTCGTACCTAAAA
This sequence comes from Anabrus simplex, assembly GCF_040414725.1. Classification (NCBI taxonomy): domain Eukaryota; kingdom Metazoa; phylum Arthropoda; class Insecta; order Orthoptera; family Tettigoniidae; genus Anabrus; species Anabrus simplex. The sequence goes on from NC_090271.1 coordinate 290,301,619, forward strand.
AAAAGAAGAAACATATATGAATGTAGTGTAGGATGCATCATCTAACCTAATTATCTTTACAACTCAAAGTTCGAAAACATACCTTTAAAAAAATGCACGTGCTGCAGACTGTTACTCGGATGAATAAAATTGTGTACTTTCGAACGGTACCTAAAAAAGAATAAACATATATGAATGTAGATGTCTAGCGTAGAAGTTGCTTTGCAAATAAAAAAAGTAACTAACAGTTCTACCTTACCTTAAGATAAAGGCTGAAGAATAATATTCACAGCAGACGGGAGATGTGTGTGTACGTAATAAACGCATACAGAGAACTGTAAGCACTTCGCGCAGACTGCAGCGGCTAAATATTCTGCTTGTTACCAAGCGGATGTGAAAAAATCGCTGACAAACTGCGGGTACAGTCGGAACGAATGCAACAAGAGCTCCTACCTGCAGGCTGACGTATTCGAACCTCCTGTTGATGCCGAGGTGTCAGAATTTAAGAGTTCGAGCCTTGGAAAGTTAGCGTGTGATCCTCGACTTCTCGAGGGTACATACGTGGTATTCCTTACCTGTAGGTATTGAGCTAAAGCTAGATCATGTAATGACGATCGCGCAGGCCCCCTCGCCTAGCATTTACGGCTTCTAGTTCGAACCCGCTATCCCCGAAGTAGTGAGAATGATTGGAGAGTGTTGAGGGTGATTCATTCGTCGGATGGAGGCGTTAAGCTATGTGCAGGCTTCTTCTAGTCGGGGTACGCGATTCAAATCCTAGCAACTTATACCGTCGGGAAGGGCATCCGGCTAGATCATGCAATGACGATCGCGCAGGTCCCTCGCCTAACATTTACGGCTTCCAGTTCGAACCCGCTATCTTCCGAAGTAGCGAGAATGATTGAAGAGTGTTGAGGGTGATTCATTCGTCGGATGGAGGCGTTAAGCTATGTGCAGGCTTCTTCTAGTCGGGGTACGCGATTCAAATCCTGGCAACTTATACCGTCGGGAAGGGCATCTTGCTAGATCATGTTATGACGATCGCACAGGTCCCTCGCCTAACATTTACGGCTTCCAGTTCGAACCCGCTATCTTCCGAAGTAGCGAGAATGATTGAAGAGTGTTTGAGGGTGATTCATTTGTCGGATGGAGGTGTTAAGCTGGCTTCTTCGGTAGGAGTAGGCTATGTCGGGATATCGATTTAAAATCCTAGTCAGGAGGGGCAACCGGTCGTATAAAACTATGGTGTGAGGACGTTAAACCTTGTGCAGACTCCCTCGAAAATGATTTTTTGAGTACAAGACTTGACGGTGATTCATTTGTCGGATGGAGGCAATAAGCCTTGTGCAGGCTTCTTCAGCGGGAGTAGGCTATGTGTCGGTACCGGGATATCTAGTTATAAAACCCGCTACAACAAATTTATCGCGTATACTGCGATTTAAAATCCTAGTCAGGAAGGGCAGCCGGTCGTAAAACTATGGTGTGAGGCGGGGTGTGCAAAAAAGCCAGCATTAAGTAAGGGCTGTTGATAGGAGGCGTTAAACCATATGCAGGCTCCTTCACCAGGAGAAGCCTACATGCCGGTACCGTGCAGGTTCTTTCGATAGGAGTAGGCACTGTGTGTGTTTTAACCTCTCCGTACAATCATGATATTTTACGTTAGGAACTTACATAGGCTAAATGCTACACATTCCGTGGCAGAGCCAGGAATCGAACTCGGACCTCCGAGGGTAGCAGCTAACTACTACACCACAGAGGAGTACTATTTCAGAATATTTTACAACCTTAATTAGTACTGTGTTTTAAGAGCTTACATGGGACTCAGCTAAGAAGACGTTCGCGAGTTACAAGCACGCAGTGTCCTCGTTCAAGGTCGAGCCGGAAGATACGTGTACAATTTCAGCTAACACACGCATTCCACACAACTCGCTCAGAATGACTGTGCCGATGCTTCAAGGACTGTAGAACAAATCTATAGCCTACAGTATGCATGCCTCTCACCCGGTAGTCTCGGGTTCGATTCTCTTGGGAATAAAAATGTGTTTAAATCGCATGAATTTGTTGAGTTACCCTTCCTGATGCAAAACTAGCAGTATCTAACCTCATACACTATAGTTTTCAACCGGTTGCCCCTTCCTGGCAACTCGGATTAAGAATCTGTTTTACAACGTCTAACACGGGGAATCGGGGTTTACAGCTGGATGCACTTCTTAGATTTTAAATCACGAACTATTGTTTTACGTCCGGATGCCCTTCCTGACGCAAAACTAAGATTTTTAAATCACAAGAATTTGTTTTAAGACTAGTCACCCTTCCTGATGCAAAAATGGCAGTATCTAGCCTCTCACGTCATACACTATTGTTTCGACCGGTTGCCCTTCCTGACAACTCGGATTAAGAATCTGTTTTACAACTTCTAACACGAGAATCGGGGATTTACAGCTTAAAGATGGCAGATGACAGCTGTCAGAAAAGCATATAGGTTTGTAAAGCACGTAGAATTTGCCGCCACCACATAGAGTGTAGCACCGAGGTTTGTGATGCAAGATGGCGAATGACAGCTGTCAAAAAAGCACATGGCTTTGTTTCTAAAAACAAGAGCACGTGGAATTTGCCGTCACCCGGCAGCACGGTGATTAAAGGTGGCGGATGACAGCTGCACATGGCTTTGTAGAGCACGTGGAATTTGCCGTCACCACATAGAGGGCGGCACTGTTCTCAAAGATGGCGGATGACAGCTGTCAGAAAAGCGCATAGGTTTGTAAAGCGCATAGAATTTACCGCCACCACATAGAGTGCAGCACTGTTCTCTCTGGATTAAAGATGGCGGATGACAGCTGACGAAATTGCCCGCAGCATAGTGCTCTGTTGGTTAAAGATGGCGGATGACAGCTGTCAAAAAAGCACGTGGCTTTGTTTCCCAACAAGAGCACATAGATTTTTTCAAATTGCCGCCACCACATAGAGTGCAGCACTGTGCTCTGTTGATTAAAGATGGTGGATGACGGCTGTCAAAAAGGCGGGTGATAGGTGATGAAATTGCCCGCAGCACGGTGCTCTGTTGATTAAAGATGGCGGATGACAGCTGTCAAAAACGCACGTGGCTATGTTTACCAAACAAGAGCACGTGGAATTTACCGCCACCACATAGAGGGCAGCACTGTTCTCTCTAGATTAAAGATGGCGGATGACAGCTGTCAGAAAAGCATATAAGTTTGTAAAGCATGTGGAATTTACCGCCACCACATAGATGGCAGCACGGTGATTAAAGATGGCGGTTGACAGCTGTCAAAAAAGCATGTTGATTTGTAAAGCACGTGGAATTTGCCGCCACCACATAGATTGCAGCACTGTTCTCTCTGGATTAAAGATGGCGGATGACAGCTGTGACGTACCATATTTCAAAGGTAAGTAGCTAAAGAGGGCAGCACGGTGCTCTATGGATTAAAGATGGCGGATGACAGCTGTCAGAAAAATAGCACGTGAATTTGTTTCCAAACAAGAGCACGTAGAATTTGCCGCCACTACATAGAGCGCAGCACTGAGGTTTGCGATGCAAGATGGCGGATGACAACTGTCAAGGGTAAGTAGCTAAAGAGGGCAGCACGGTGATTAAAGATAGCGGATGACAGCTGCACGTGGCTTTGTTTCCAAACAAGAGAACGTGGAATTTGCCGTCACCACATAGAGTGCAGCACTGAGGTTTCGGATGCAAGATGGCGGATGACAGCTGTGACGTACCACATTTCAAAGGTAAGTAGCTAAAGAGGGCAGCACGATGCTCAAAGATGGTGGATGACAGCTGCACGTGGATTTGTTTATCTCGCGCTAGTGAGGTTAAGTTGGTAGCACTAAGGTTTAGACCCGTCAAGATGGCGGCACTGCCGATGACAGGTGATGAATTTACATCTACTACGATAAAGAGGGCAGCACGGTGCTCTCTGGATTAAAGATGGCGGATGACAGCTGTCAAAAAGGCACGTGGCTGTCAAAAAACACGTGGCTTTGTTTACCTCATGCTAGTTAGGTTAAGTTGGTATCACTAAGGTTTAGGCCCGTCAAGATGGCAGTACTGAGGTTAGCGATGCGTTGTTGTCTGTCAAAAAGCACGTGGCTTTGTTTACAAATCTGTTGAAAAGCACGTGGCTGTCAAAAAACACGTGGCTTTATTTACCTCGCGCTAGTTAGGTTAAGTTGGCACTACTGAGGTTTAGGCCCGTCAAGATGGCAGTACTGAGGTTAGCTATGCGTTGTTGTCTGTCAAAAAGCACGTGGCTGTCATAAAACACGTGGCTTTGTTTACCTCATGCTAGTTAGGTTAAGTTGGCACTAGTGAGGTTTAGGCCCGTCAAGATGGCAGCAGTGAGGTTAGCGATGCGTTGTTGTCGATGACAGCTGTCAAAAAGCACGTGGCTTTGTTTACAAATTCAAATCTCGCGCCAAAATTCAAATTTCCCGCCAAAATTCAAATTTCCCGCGGGCGGCGGCGGAGGAGGAGGAGGAGGCGCCCGAACTCTCCCATTATACTACTTACGTAAAACTGGAGGCTCCGTGGCTATGATCACGGTATGATCAGTCACGTAAAACTTGAGGCTCCGTGGCTATGATCACGATATGATCAGTCACGTAAAACTTGAGGCTCCGTGGCTATGATCACGATATGATCAGTTACGTAAAACTTGAGGCTCCGTGGCTATGATCACGATATGATCAGTCACGTAAAACTTGAGGCTCCGTGGCTATGATCACGATATGATCAGTCACGTAAAACTTGAGGCTCCGTGGCTATGATCACGATATGATCAGTTACGTAAAACTGGAGGCTCCGTGGCTATACTCACGATATGGTCAGTCACGTTAAACTGGAGGCTCCATGGCTATGATCACGGTATCAGCTGTCACGTAAAAATCGTAGCTGCTTTGGTTTCCCTCTTGCCCCATGGGCTCTTCTCTTAGGCGACCAGTGAGATCCTACCTGAGTCTGTCATTGGTTCATTTAAGTTATTTGTGCCAGACTCTTCACTTTCATCTTTCCTTTCTGACCTCCCTCCGTCGACTTCCCTTTTTTTTTTTTTTTTTTTTTTTTTTTTTTTTCCAATCCTAGGAAGTTCGCCATTTTCATGTCTTCCAAGGTTTTTCTCACTTTTAGCCAAATCTTTCACTCTTTGAAGGGTGGGACCGGGCGAGTTGGCCGTGCGGTTAGGGGCGCGTGGCCGTGAGCTTGCATCCGGGAGATAGTGGGTTCGAATTCCACTGTCGGCAGCCCTGAAGATGGTTTTCCGTGGTTTCCCATTTTCACCCCAGGCAAATGCTGGGGCTGTGCTTTAATTAAGATCACGGTCACTTCCTTCCAACTCCTAGGCCTTTCCTATCCCATCGTCGCCATAAAACCTATCTGTGTCGGTGCGACGTAAAGCTACTAGCATAAAAAGAAGAAGAAGGGTGGGTTATCTTGTTCTTCTGATTAAGTTTAAGAAGAGATAAATGTCTCATTGTTCTTCCCCTTAAAATATCACCTGAAGTACTGTATATAAATGTACTGAACAATGAAATAGCTCGGAAGGTGATCAAATAGACAGCGTAAGGTTTGATGAGGAAAAATAGAGCAACATATAAGAACACTCCGGAAATGAATTTTAAGTTTACAATCGTTACACGAGAGAACTGTATGACTCCTGTGACCGCTGAGTCTATAGGCATTTCTCAAGATTTAATCTATTCAGTAATATAGGTTCTAACGTACAATAGACCTGTCCCTCACAAAGTATTGTATTCCGATCAAAGCAGATGTAATAACACACATATCAATCAATCAATCAATCAATCAATCAATCAATCAATCAATCAATCAATCAATCAATCAATCAATCAATTTGATCTGTATTTAGGGCTGCTAAAATTGCTAAAATTTCCTTAAATTATTTCTAACATTTTGAACATTTATCGAACATTTCCCTCGATAAAGTAATCCAATCTCTAAATCCTATCCTATAACTGAATAATTTCCCAATTTGTCCTTTCGAATACCTCATGTTATGATCTTTCCTACTTTAAACAACTCCAATGAAGCTCATTCGTCTACCAATGCCACTCCAGTCCATCTTTCCACTGACAGCTCGGAATATCCTACTTCTCAAGTCTTTCCAGCCCAAAATCTGCAACATTTTCTTTTGTCGGAAGTCGGAAATCATCCATAACAAATCGTGCTGCTTTCCGTCGGAAGGCCCCAGGGGCTCTCAAGTTGGGAACGTGGGTTGGGGACACCGAGGCACATAGTTGAATCCTGCCATTCCTTCCACTTACATGCGCCAGGCTCCTCACTTTCATCTATCCTATCCGACCACCCTTGGTCAACTTTTGTTCCTTTCCGACTCGGACGGCATTAGAGCAGTCGAGGCATAAGGAGTCTTTGATTTTCACGCCCTTCGTGGCCCTTGTCTTTATTTGGCTGATATCTTCATTTTCGAAGTGTCGGATACCGTCCATTTTTTCTCTCTGATTTGTGTTACATAGAGGATGGATGCCTAGTTGTAGGCTACTTCCTATTAAAACAATAATCACCACCACCTTTCCTTTGGAACTTTTCTAGTTCTCGTATCAAGAAATAGTGGTGAGGGTCTCGTACGTTAGGATCATAATCTACCAGAGACTTGTACGCTCGCTCCTATACATCCATTCTTTCTTTCTTCCTTAATCCGTTTACACTCCAGGGTTGGTTTTCCCCTCGGACTCAGCGGGGGATCCCATCTCTACCGCGTAAAGTGTAGTGTCCTGGAGCGTGAGACTTTGGTTGGGGTGATAAAAATGGGAAGGAGGACCAGTACCTCACCCAGGCGGCCTCACCTGCTATGGTGAACAGGGGTCTTGTGGGGGATGGGAAGATCTGAAGCGATAGACAAGGAAGAAGGAAAGAAGCGGCCGTGGCCTAACTTAGGTACCATCCCGGTATTTGCCTGAAGGAGAAGTGAGAAACCACGGAAAACCACTTTGAGGATGGCTGAGGTGGGAATCGAACCCCCCCAACTCTACTCAGTTGACCTCCCGAGGCTGAGTGGACTCCGTTCCAGACCTCGTACCACTTTTCTAAAGCCAGGAATCGAATCCGGGTCTGTCAGCTAATCACACTAACCACTACACCATAGAGGCGGCTACATCCTTGTCAGAAACCCTGAATATCCTGAAAACCAAATGAAGAGATCTGTAACCTTCATTTAGAAACTCGAATGGAAATATTTCCTTATATTAACGCCTACGTACTTAGAGTGATCCCGATCGACCGACGGGGTGAGGGTTAAATGATGATAGGACATTATGAAGGTGCTTGCTTGTGCGTGTGTGGTGCGCGGATGCGTGTCAGTGAAATATATTGATATTGAGATTGCAGTACACTACAAAAATCTTACATTAAAATACAGAAGAAGAACAATACGATCAAGGTCAACCGTTTTACAGCGAATGGTATATTCAGATTACAACCTAACCCAACTTTCGAGGCTTCTTAGAACAATAAATTCAAGATATCTGTTTGTTTTACAATTATATTTCTATGAATATACCAAAGAGCCAACCCATTGAGTCGGCTTTAACTTGTTTATTCTCAGTTTCTGTTTATTTTATTTTGTAAAAATTCCAGGGGAGGGTTTCTAACCCCCCAGTAACACCCCCTTGGCTACGCTCCTGCTGTGAGGTACTTTCACCCAATTAACATTGTAATTACAACTGAGTTGATTTTTCCTTTTGGTGAAAGATTCATTGTTCATGCCGTTTACCATCATGCAATTGCCTGCTGTCCCTCGAGCAACGTTGTCGAGGTCTCTTTGCAGCCGCTCGCAATCTTGTAACTTATTTACTACGTACTCTATCAGCGTCGTCAACCGTACGATCTGGATCGTACATGTACGATAATCTGATGTTGTGTACTACCGTATGATCCAACAGTGGCGGTGGGCTCTCAGGAGCACATGAGCCCGCGATCACCCAGTTCAAATGCATATTCACTCATTTAGGGATAATTCAAAATTGTTCCTTTTGTTTCTACCTAATTTCGTCAATCGATCGAAAGTATACGGTTTATATCGAAGCTCCGTTACACTGACAGCTGTTCGTTTCGACTGACAATGCAGGGAGCACACTGGAGATTTTGCTACGAGCCTGAAGACTATACGCATGCGCATTGAGATGACGTGATGGTTTATCCACAGATATCTCCATAAGCGAGGAGCACGGTAAGATACGTGCCTTTCATACTACAACTACCCTAAAACAAGTGATAATATTACAGTTGGCCACAAGGGTCCGCCACCTCACCTGTTACTGTTGGCCACAGCTCCCAGAAGTTGCTGTTGCATTATATCGCCGGAAGATTTCGCTAGTAGGTAATTCTGAACAGGGTTCGAAATAACGGGAAAATATTTGCTTTACATTGTGGGTGGAGAATCGTTTCAATTTCAATTAATTTGAGTACTGGCAAATGTGGTAATTGCACGCACTGAAATGAAAAATAAAATGGCGTTTGGCTTTTAGTGCTTGGAGTGTCCGAAGACATGTTCGGCTCGCCAAGTGCAGGTTTTTCGATTTGACTCCCTAGGCGACCTGCGCGTCATGATGAGGATGAAATGATGATGAATACGACACATACACCCCGTCCCCGTGCCAGAGAAATTAACCAATGATGGTTAAAATTCCCGACCCTGCCGGGAATCGAACCCGGGACCCCTGTGAGGCCAGCACGCTAACCATTTGCCATGGAGCCGGAGGTGGTGTTAGAATTGCACGCACGATGTTTATGCTTGTTGTCATACTTAGGTGGACTTCGTGCTATGTAAATCCAAGAATATTGTTCGCATCTGTTAATATTTGCTACAATACAGCATTGTAGCAAAGTTGCTGTGAATTTTACTTTTACCGAGCTATGTATTGAACCTGCCAACTTGGAGTCAGAAATCCGTCGGAGCCACTCAGCCCGGCAGTCGTAATTTATTTTTGTTGTACTCTCACTGATTAGTCTCGGAAAAATGCATTCTCGGTTTTAGGGTTATACCAGATTATGAGTGGAGAAGCAACCATGCAAGGAACTTTTACTGAAATGATTTAAGTAAGTTATTTTGTACTGATTTGCATTCTACCCTGGTATATTTGAAGACACTTTTTGTTTGAACCCCATAAAAATGTTGTCACGAGCCGCCACTGTGATCCAACCCGCGGATCGCACACATATTGTACGATCCTATGACGTATCGTAAATTTTGACTGCGTTCCTCTTTAAATGCGTAGATTTTTGTTCCTTCTTTTATTCATGCTAGTTATATTCTATCAGATGACAAGTTGGAAAGATAGAGAGGGGCTTTTCGAATAATGGGATTCCCAACGGGAATTTACCAAGAGCGGGTTCTTTCCTTTCTGGGTTACTTGACGGTCTCGCGCCTGTGCCGTAATCAGTAGATCATAGCATTCGCCTTCAGCAGATTGACGATGACTGGAGGAAATTACCCTTTGTCAACATCAATGATGATATTAAAGCCTGCTCTGAAGTAAATGAAGTTTGGGCTAAGTTTCAGAAGGTGAAAAACACGTTTGGTGAATGTGACTTTCCCCGCACTTCCTGAATTTGCGCTCTGTTTTGTCATACACTCGCTGAATGCCGATTTTGAAAGAATATTCAACACAATTAATCTCATTAAAGTCAAAAACAGGAATAACCTAATGGATGCTTGCTGGCCAGTCAATGTGTTCAAGTCAGTGGTCCGTGGAAAGCAGCCCTGTCCAACGCGGTGCCCGACGTGCCCTTTTATGGCGCCCTTCGCAATTAATTTCCAAATTAAATTTTTCTTAATATTTAAAAACAATACTTTTGCCTAACTGACTCGTGTCCGCAATTAGTGAAGAGATAGAAGGAAGGTTCAGAAAGAGAGCTATTCGACATGTAAGTAGTTGCGACAAAGGGAAATCCTCTACAAACCTCTCACTGTGGAGGGGAGGGGGGCTAGCGCCAGGTATAAGGCCCTCTCTACTCACGGAGCCAAATATAGCCGCATATTTATTCTGTCAAACAGAACCGCTTCCTTATGATTCACTTGATTGCAATGCCATAAACTACCTACCATGACAGAGTTTCACCAGGACGACAATGGGACACCCAATTTGCCCACAAAGTAACTTTAATCCCAACAAAGCTGTGCCGTAAACAATGAACACACGATTTATGACAGTTTTGCAATTGGAATGTTCCCAGTTCCTAGCTTTCAGGCGAACATTCAGTATTACTTGTGAGCTTATGCGCAGGGGTTATGGAATACGTTTTGAGTGCCTTGTGTTGTGATAAATTGTACATTCAACATGTTTCGTGTGCTTTTTTTCATTACTATTTAAACTTAAAATTATTCAGTTTATAATCAGTTATATTCCATTAAACATAACTCTTCTTAACATGGCTAAAAGGCAAATAAACTATAACTTTAACAGTGAATGGGAGGAGCAGCATTGCTTTATTGAAAACAAAGGAAAGTCTGTGTGTTTATTCTGTAATGCTAGCGTGTATGTGCCTAAAAGAAGTAATGTACCGCGACATTTTTTACTGAAAATGAAAAATTTGACAGTGAATTTCCTGTTAATTCTGAACTAAGAAAACACAAAGTGCAAGACCTAAAATCTAAATTAGCATTGCAACAATGTGCGTTTAAGAAGCCAGTTCAGCAAACGCGTAACGTGACAATAGCTTCTTACAAAGTTTGTTACGTCCTAGCTAAAAGGAAAAAAAGCTTTCAGTGATGGGGAAGGAGTGAAAGAAGCTATGCTAAATGCCGCTGAATCTCTGTTCGAATCTCACAAAGATAAATCTGAATTGATATCTTCAATCAAAGGACTTCAGTTGTCTCACCAAACTGTTGATAGGCGGGTTGGACAGATTTCTAATAATATGGAATCTCAATTACATCAGGATTTGAAATCGTGTGAACATTTTTCACTCCAGTTTGATGAAAGTGCTGATATGTCTGACACTGCTGAGTTGTGTGTATTTGCTAGAATGGTTTTTAATGGTGTTACAGTAAAGGAAGAATTTTTCAAGCTATTGCCACTTCATGGACGTACTAGGGGATAAGACATATTTAATGCTTTCGTTAAATTCACCAAAGAGAGTAACTAACCACTGTCAAAGCTTGTCGCTATAACAACAGATGGGGCACCGTCTATGACTGGTAGAAATAATGGATTTCTTTCTCTTTGCGCTAAGGATGAATCATTTCCAAAATTTCTTTCTTATCATTGTATTATTCACCAAGAAGCTTTATGCGCAAAGGTTTTAAAGTTCGATCATATCATGAATATTGTAACTCATGTCGTGAATTACATAAGATCGTCATCTACTCGTCATCGATTGTTCAGAAATATTTTAAGTGTGTCAGATTCGGAGCATGGTGACGTCATCCTTCATTCAGACGTAAGGTGGCTTAGTAGGGGAAAAACACACGAACGGTTTTGCTGCCTGTTGGATGAGATACGAGACTTTATGGAATCATCTCCTGGGAAATATTATCACGAACTTGATGACATATCTTGGCTAATCGAATTAGCATTCTTGGCAGACATCACCTCAAAATTAAATGAGTTAAATCTCGAATTGAAAGGAAAAGATCATAATATTTCAGGTATGATAAGTATTGTCAATTCATTTGAAAAGAAACTTAAGGTATGGATTGTCCATTTAAATAGAAATTCCCTTTCACATTATACAAATTTGAAATCTATGGCAGATACAGTAAATGGCGGCAAGCGTAATTTTTCATCTCTTGCTAAACATCTTGAAACTCTTGGGTCCGAATTTGGTAGCAGATTTTGCCAGTTTTCAATGCTTGAACCAGTGATCATGTTTGTCAATAATCCCTTCGCTTCTGTTGACGTTTGTGAGCTTGGAGGGAGGGTGTGTGAAATATTCGAAAATTATAATTCTGAAGAATTAGAAATGGAAATTTTAAGCCTTCAGTCAGACCTTTCTTTGAAATCCTCCTACGCAACATGTGGCAATTTCTGGACTCTGATGGACGGTAAAAAATATCCCATTACCCGTAGTGTTGCTCTGAAGATGCAATCTTGTTTTGGTTCAACCTGTCTTTGTGAAGTCGCGTTTTCGACTATGAACATATTAAAAAACAAATATCGATCCTGCCTGACAGACTCACACCTGGATGACGCGTTAAGAGCAGCCTGTTCCAGTTACACACCAAACTTTCCTCAACTTGCAGCGAGCATGCAGTGCCAGATTTCACATTAATTATGTGAGTAAATATATTTTCATATAAATTTTAATTCTAGATTTATTATTATTATTATTATTATTATTATTATTATTATTATTATTATTATTATTATTTAGTCGTAGTACCGATAACAGTAGTCGAATTAGTGGAATCGTACCTGGCGCCCGCATGCCCTTAGTTATCATGTGAATATGCTCGCGTAGAAACGAACGTTGGACAGCCCTGGTGTAAAGATTTCAAACTGTCAGAGAACATTTTCAGAAAGATAACTAAACCACAGTTGCATAATCAATCAATCAATCAATCAATCAATCAATCAATCAATCAATCAATCAATCAATCAATCAATCAATCACTACTGATCTGCATTTAGGGCAGTCGCCCAGGTGGCAGATTCCCTATCTGTTGTTTTCCTAGCCTTTTCTGAAATTATTTCAATGACATTGGAACTTTATTTATTGAACATCTCCCTTGGCAAGATATTCCAATCCCTAACTCCCCTTCCTATCGTAGCCTATAAATGAATATTTGCCCCAATTTGTTCTCCTGTATTCCAACTTTATCTTCATATTGTGATCTTTCCTACTTTTAAAGACGCCACTCAAACTTGTTCGTCTACTAACGTCTTTCCGCGCCATTTCTCCGCTGACAGCTCGCAACATACCACTCAGTCGAGCAGCTCGTCTCCTTTCTCCCAGTTCTTCCCAGCCCAAACTTTGCAACATTTTTGTAACGTTACTCTTTTGTCGAAAATCACCCAGAACAAATCAAGCTGCTTATTTTTTCCAGTTCTTGAATCAAGTAATCCCATACTTGAGGGTCCCATACACTTGAACCATACTCCAGTTGGGATCTTACCAGAGTCTTATATGCCCCCTTCTTTACATCCTTACTACAACCCCTAAATAACCTCATAACCATCTGCAGAGATCTGTACCCTTTATCAACAGTCATACTTATGTGATCACCCCAATGAAGATCTTTCCTTATATTAACACTTACGTACTTACAATGATCCCCAAAAGGAACTTTCACCCCATCAATGCAGTAATTAAAACTGAGAGAACTTTTCCTATTTGTGAAACTCACAACCTGACTTTTAACCCCGTTTATCATCATACCATTGCCTACTATCCATCTCACAACATTATAGAGGTCATTTTGAAGTTGCTCACAATCTTGTAACTTATTTATTACTCTGCACAGAATAATATCATCTGCAAAAGGCGTTGTCTCTGATTCCGCTTCTTTACACATATCATTGATATATATAAGAAAACATAAAGGTCCAATAATACTGCCTTGAGGAATTCCCCTCTTAATTATTACAGGGTCAGATAAAGCTTCGCCTACTCTAATTCTCTGAGTTCTATTTTCTAGAAATATAGCCACCCATTCAGTCACTCTTTTTTCTAGTCCAATAGCACTAATTTTTGCCAGCAGTCTCCCATGAAATGAAATGAAATGTCGTATGGCTTTTAGTGTCGGGATATCCCAGGACGGGCTCGGCTCGCCAGGTGCAGGTCTTTCTATTTGACACCCGTAGGCGACCTACGCGTCGTGATGAGGATGAAATGATGATGAAGACAATACAAACACCCAGCCCCCGTGCCATTGGAATTAACCAATTAAGGTTAAAATCCCCGACCCGGCCGGGAATCGAACCCGGGACCCTCTGAACAGAAGGCCAGTACGCTGACCGTTCAGCCAACGAGTCGGACGTCTCCCATGATCTACCCTATCAAATGCCTTAGATAGGTCAATCGCAATGCAGTCCATTTGACCTCCTGAATCCAGGATATCTCTTGATGATGATGCGTGGTGTTTTAAGGGGCCTAACATCGAAGGTCATCGGCCCATCCAGGATATCAACCAGCAAGCTCAGTTACCGGTACTTCAGAAACTTCTGCTATGAATATGAGTAGAGGTTCCATAGAAAATGATCATGACGACGATTTCCAGCTATGAGGTTAGGCATTTTAATGATTTTATATCTCATGTTGACTACTTCTTTACAAATTACCCAATTCTTGAGTAATCTAAATGAAAATATTTTCGTATCCTTGATACTGTATCTTACATATTAGCACAATGACTTAAATTTGTTTTTCTGTCCTAACCTGTTTAAAAGTGGAGTTGCGGCAGTGGTATTCTGCGCAACGTGCAGTTTTACGTTCGGCACGAACCAGTGGTACTCGACTTTTCGGATATCTCATATTAATAACCAAGAATCGAGCCAGTCAGCTTCCTGAAAAGCAAGCTGCTGCGTACCTGAGCTGTAAAGAGATGTATAGCGAATATGTTAATGGTTATTTTACAGTAAGTTGTACGACCTTCTCTTGAAAAATACGATGTTTTGGGGGTTATTGTACTATTCCGAACATCTCAGAGGTTGGTAACTCTGCTCTATACAGTATAACATCTTCTGCAATAGGCCTTATCTGTGATTTCAGTTCTTTACTAATATCATTTTAAGAAAACATAAATATCGAATATCACTGCCTTGCGGGTACCCCCCCCCCCCCCTAATCGCTACAGGACCAGATAACGCTTCTCCTAATCTAATTCTCTGAGATCCATTTTCTAGAAATTTAGCCATAGCCACCCATTCAAATACTCTTTTGTCTAGTCCAATAGCCCTTATTTTCGTACCGAGCGAGTTGGGCGCGTGGTTAGCGTCCCGTAGCTGTGAGCCTGTATTTCGGAGATAGTGGGTTCGAATTCTACCATCGACAGCCCTGCAGATGGTTTCCCGCGGTTGCCCATTTTCATTCTAGGCAAATCGTGGTGCTGTACCTTAATTAACACCGCGGCCTCTACCTTCACAATCCTACAGCTCATTCCACGTTAAGAAAAGAGTATTGCTCTTATGGACCTACAAGGAGTGAACACACCCCCTCTGAGGCACCCATAATTACTTGTGATTAAGGGATATTGTACTGTACTTTGTAATGTGTTATGAAAGATAGATAAAAAGGATGAGGCATTTTTGCCCGCGAGGTATTAAAATAACGACATAAAATTTTATTTTTCATAAAAACATTTGTAGGGAGGAAGCACAATGACAGGAACAACCATCGCTTCGTTGCCTTCCTTTATTTTCCTTCTTCTGTGTTGCTCTGGTACAAGCCTCGTGTAGTCCCTCACTCTGTGAACCGCCGACAGCTCACTTCTGTGGTGAAGTCATCTACAGTATTTATTTGTTGAGTGTGTGTTTTTAGGCTTTAAATCAGTGCGTAATTATCTTGTGTGAATGAGAGTCATGCGATAAGCCTACGCGTGTGATTTCTTTTTTTAACATTAATGTTGTGATTTTTGTAGTCATCTACAGTATTTATTTGTTGCGTCAGTTTTCTAGCTTGTATTGCCTGGAAAAATTTATTAAATACAACTGAATGCATCCTTCACCTCTCTCGAGCCCATAAAAATTATTTGTCTATTTTCTCCCCCCTATTTGCCTTACACTTCAATGCTGAAGTTTATTTTTTATGTGCCGTAGTTTACACCTGATTCCGTACAAACCAAAAATAGCCCATGTATACTCCCCCCGCCCCCTTTAGTTCACAAAATGAATTTGTAGCTTAGTTTCTTCCGCCTTTTGACTTCAACTTTAATAATGAATTTCACAAATTTGTGCGCTACCGTTTTCCCGTGATGGTCAATCAATCATTCACTACTGATCTGCATTTAGGGCAGTCGCCCAGGTGGCAAATTCCCTATCTGTTGCTTTCCTAGCCTTTTCCTAAATTATTTCAAAGAAATTGAAAATTTATTAAACATCTCCTTTGGTAAGTTATTCCAATCCCTAATTCCCCTTCCTATAAATATTTGCCCCAATTTCAATCAATCAAATTTGTGCTCTTGAATTCCAGCTTTATCTTCATATTGTGATCTTTCTTACTTTTAAAGACACCATCCAAACTTATTCGTCTACTGATGTCATTCGACGCCATCTCTCCACTGACAGCTCGGAACATACCACTTAGTCGAGCAGCTCTTCTCCTTTCTCCCAAGTCTTCCCAGCCCAAACTTTGCAACATTTTTGTAAGCTACTCTTTTGTCGGAAATCACCCAGAACAAATCGAGCTGCTTTTCTTTTAATTTTTTCCAGTTCTTGAATCAGGTAATCCTGGTGAGGGTCCCATACACTGGAACCATACTCTACTTGGGGTCTTACCAGAGACTTATATGCCCTCTCCTTTACATCCTTACTAAAAACCCTAAATACCCTCATAACCACGTGCAGAGATCTGTACCTTTTTATTTACAATCGTATTTATGTGACTACCCCAATGAAGATATTACCTTATTTAACACCTAGGTACTTACAACGATCTCCTACCGAGCTCAATAGCAGTCGCTTAAGTGCGGCCAGTATCCAGTATTCGGGAGATAGTGGGTTCGAACCCCACTGTCAGCAGCCCTGAAGATGGTTTTCAGTGGTTTCCCATTTTCACTCCAGGCAAATGCTGGGTCTGTGCCTTAAGGTGCCGGCCGCTTCCTTCCCACTCCTAGCCCTTTCCTGTCCCATCGTCGCCATATGAACTATCTGTGTCGGTGCGACGTAAAGCAAGTTGTAAAAAACAATGATCCCCAAAAAGAACTTTCGCCCCATCACACAACCTGACTTTTAACCCCGTTTATCATCATACCATTGTCGACTGTCCATCTCACAACATTATCGAGGTCATTTTGCAGTTGCTCACAATCTTGTAACTTATTTATTACTCTGTAGAGAACAACATCATCTGCAAAAAGCCTTATCTCTGATGCCACTTGTTTACACATGTCATTGATATATATATATATAAGAAAACATAAAGGTCTCATAATACTGCCTTGAGGAATTCCCCTCTTATTACAGGGGCAGATAAAGCTTCGCCTACTCTAATTCTCTGAGTTCTGTTATCTAGAAATATAGCCACCCATTCAGTCACTCCTTTTTCTAGTCCAATAGCACTCATTTTTGCCAGTAGTCTTCCATGATCTACCCTAACAAATGCCTTAGATAAGTCAATCGCGGTACAGTCCATTTGACCTCCTGAATCCAGGATATCTTGCTGGAATCCTGAAAGTGTCATTCTTCACAATGAGGGACTTCATAAACACCATTAGGATTTTCTGCACACCTGTAGCGAGAGTTCACACGACCATCCTCATCCGAAAAGAACACAAGCTGTGGGTCGAATAAACGATCATTCAATGATGCAAGATACCACTCACAGTATCTCACTCTTGTGGCTCGATCAGTAGGTTTTAAACAATGGGCTCGTGTAAACCTGTACTGTTTGATGTGTAGGCGCTTTGTAGCTCTGTGTGCAGAAGAAACCGAAACCCCTACTTGTGCTAATTTTGTGAGTGATTTATCCGGTGAAAATGAAATGTCGCAAGGCTTTTAGTGCCGGGATATCCCAGGACGGGTTCGGCTCGCCAGGTGCAGGTCTTTCTATTTGACACCCGTAGGTGACCTGCGCGTCGTGATGATGATGATGATGATGAAGACAACACATACACCCAGCCCCCGTGCCATTGGAATTAACCAATTAAGGTTAAAATCCCCGACCCGGCCGGGAATCGAACCCAGGACCCTCTGAACCGAAGGCCAGAACGCTGACCGTTCAGTCAACGAGTCGGACGATTTATCCGGTGACGACTTAAGATTCGCACCAATGTCATCTAGTTTTCCCTCAGTTAAAATTGTTTATGAGCGCGCATGTTTTTGTATTGAGCACTGAACCAGTAGTTTTAAATATATTTACAATTACGTGAATCTGTGCTCATGAGGGTTACACTTCACCAGGAAATTGCTGAACAAGCGCATCGCGTCCCCGTCCAGCCGACTCGTACTTAAAATAACTTTTACATACGGAAATACGGTGTTGCAATTATAACTGTCTCCAGTAGCAGCGATTATGGGGGGAGGGGGCGACGGGGGGCACTTGGTGGAGAACACATGCTTCTTATTCAATTTTAGCCGGATGAAACTGGGCATTATAGGAATTTAAAAAAATCAAGTTGTACAAGTCCTGTTTTTTATCAGCTAATTCTTTCCTTTATTTTCTTTAATTATTAACAAAATTATTAGCGGAAATACACACAAAGTGTCGTTCGTTGCGGCTAACCGATTTGTATAGCGCCACAGCAAGTGGTGGACACTTTGCATGTGCTGTATGAAAGGGTAGCAGGGGTGTATATATATTGCCATTTTTTTGCCGCGCGCATTGGTCAGTTTGGCAGTCTCTTTAGCGTGTGTTAGTTTAATAGAGTGTAGTCAAACACTACATTTCTTTTAATTATATAATCACGCCGTACTTCTATTTACTTGTAGTGCATGTGTAATATTGTTCCATTGTATGGTATTGCATCAAAATCTCAAACAACTATTACCACCGCACTTGCGCTGATAAACTGTCAACCTATACCTCTCTGTCGAAATTCGCTCAGAAAGCATTAAAAAAATTACCATATTGTAGCTCCATACCCCCCTTCCCAGTTTTTATGTATATATCCCCTCCAACCCACTACATCCCTCAAACCCGGGTACTTTTTGTTTCCTGTAGATTTTTTGGCTCCCCTGCTGATTGACGCACCATGTTAACAGCTGAGATTCAGACTGGCTACTGATGCTAGATCGAATACGTGCACGCTCCTTGCAAGGTCAAGAACTATGCGCTCACCTCCCATACAGCTGCTTACGCTCTTCCAAACTCGGAAACCGATCTATGCCACTCTTTACTACGGCTAGGGAACACTCCAGTCTCCAATTCGTACCCTAGCCGCGACAACAAAACATAATCAGGCCAAGACACCAAACTGGAAGTCGGCCTCCCTCCAACATGCCCAACTGCATAATTCCCGGCGTAGATCGCTCCTTCACCGACGCTACCCTATTCGGGTACCTCAAAAACAAAGGAGTACCAGTATTAAACCTAAGCCGAATACTGGTGGATTTTGTACCCACCGACCGAGTCCTGATCCAACTTGCCACAGAAGAAGCTGTCCAAAATGCCATAAGATGGGGCATCTACATAAATGGAAGACCGCACTACGCAGAACCATGCCCAGCCTACATGGAAAATGACTTCGCACCGAACCCGGGAGCCCAGCCACCCCAACAAATCCAATCTCCATCACCACGGCCACCACCTCCATACACCCCTCCACGTCATCCGTTGACCTATCCGCACACCACTACAACTACCACTATCACCACCACCATTGCTACCTCTCCCCTCCACCCCACTACTCCCATAACTTCCACAGTGATGACACACTCCTCACCCATAATGATGTCCCCTCAACCCACCAAGCAGCCTGCTCCAGTAAACCTACAGCCCGAAGAAGAAGACGCCACCAGCGTCACCATGGAAACTAGAAGAGAAACACCACCACCAGCTCCCGAGTCCAACGAAGCAACTCCGCCGACACCACCACCAGCGTCTCAGCCCATCGCCAGTTGCGTTATTAGAGGAATCAATCCAGCCATCCCCCAGGAAATCATCACACAGGAACTTCAGCGATCGGGACTCAATCTGAAGAAAGCAGCCAGGATCCACAACACGGCCGGGCCCACCTACATGGTGCGGCTCCTTCTCCATCAACCCGAAGATGCACAAAGACTAATACAGCAAGGGATCCAGCTCTTTGGAAAACAACATCGGGTGGAACCCTCTCGCTCTAACCCTCAACCACCCACCCGCCCTAACACCAACCCACCCCGGAACCAACCCCGCCTCCCCCACCATCGTAGCCCACCTACTAACGCTAACCTCCTCGTCCTACTACTCACTTCCCTCGTCAACATCACCTCCTTCTACCAACAAACGATCCACCTTCTCCTAACCAACAACACCACTCTTAATTAAAATCTGTGTAACTTGTAAACTTGCAAATCTGTACTGTAATCATCCAAAATATGTAAACCATTGTAACTAATGTAATAAGAACCAATAAAAAGCAGGAGAGCAGATGCTGCACACTTAGCCAAGAGGCCAAACCCCCACATCACTAAATTAAAAAGCCCCCCCCCTCTCTCATCTAACCTATCAAATCCCCAACCCCGCTGAATCTCCTGGCCAGAGAGAAGGCGTTACCTTCTAGGTGGCCCGCCCCTCCCCTTCGGGGAGGGGAATGAAAACATCCCCCTTGGTCGGAGAGTAGAAACCCCGCTGGACGGTCTGGATTTATAAGAAAGACCCTGTCGTCTGACAAAAGGGGAGACATCAGCTCTTTGCTGCAAACGTCACAGAATATAATTTCACCATCCGTTGTGAAATGAGGAAACTCATATAACCGTTGTCTATTTAAAGACGACTTTCGGCGTAATGCGTACACTGAACAAATTCACTCACTGAGATGTTCTCACAGAATGAAACGAGGAGTTTTGTTCCCAATAGGTGAATGGACACTGCCACCTCTTGACGCACAGACTACGGACATGTTTACTGCGGGAGATTCTTCATGACTTATGGGAGTGTGGTTTACAGCTTCCCGCTTCTTGTTTGAAAAGTATTTCAAGAATATACTGTTCAAGATACTTGAAACGAGGCGGAAAATATTTTACCTCCTCAGAATAAATTAAAAGAATTGTTCATCGATTTAGGAATTATAGAAATATAGGCAAATATAGGTACTAACATCAGTTTAGCAGTTTTTAGACACTATAGGACCAACGTTTTTAACCGTATAAATACATGGAACGTGTAAGTACAACTTCATTTTAAGTTATCTCTTCAGGAACAAAATAGGTTTTTGCCTAAGCTCAGAGGTCTAGTCATTAGTAGCTATATTTACAAATATTCGGTTACTTACGCTTGAGCAGCTGCAAGGAGGTGTACTGCTGTGAACGGTAGTACGCAACATTGTCGAGAGTTATGTGCGCCATTCCTAGAACTTTTCCAATCCTCTGAAAATATTAGTCCTCTCACCAATTTCTTCAGATCACATTCTTCACCATTCTTTCCGAATTTCCCAAAATAGCAAATCAATGGGTGATTCCACAAGAGTATAGCGGATGCTGTGTTTTACAGTCCAGTAGACTGAAGTTCAGCAATGATAACTATGACCGCAAGTTTCTTCCAGGTATTCACAGTGTTTCATTATTTACATTAAAAGCAATGAATGCTGTAGGAGCGTCCAGTTACTAGATTTACTTTGAGTTTTTAAATTTAACACCACACTGACATTTTTCGGAGTGTCACACTGAACTCCACAAAGTAGCTTGTTACACGGTAACGAATAACACAACATATTTCAACGGCTCGCTTTAGTTATCTAGTGGTAGAATTAACATTACCGAAATAATCATCAGTCAATCACTTTTACGTCAGGTTAAGACAGATTTCCTTCGTTACTGACAGTTCAAAATCCCACTCGCCTGCTCTGTTATCAAAGTCGACTTTGGCTCGGCACACATAACTCGTGGGGTTTTGTTATTGAGTTGACACTTGCTGATGGTGCTGTGATAACTCGAGCCACTGAGACTGCTTATTGAGAAGATAACACATTCACTTTGAACGGGCCACTGAAGACGGGCGCCATAGTAACATTCAGATAAGGACATTCAGCAGCATGTTTTCAACTTCAAAATCGGGGGGAGATTATAAGCTTATCTTACTGCATATTGTGTGTAACTACTGCATGTAACACAGAGAAAACAAGCCGGCGTACTCTGTTGTTAGCAACAGTACATCCACGTGTGTGTCATTACTCATTATCATTAGTATTCCTCTCCTAAGAGTGATTAGCATTTCAATACCCCCTTAACGCAACTTATTCCTCACGACAGTCGAATTGAGGTACCGTGAACACCGAGCTCGATAGCTGCAGTCGCTTAAGTGTGGAAGTGTGGCTAGTGTCCATTAATCGGGAGAGTGGGTTCGAACCTCCACTGTCGGCAGTTCTGAAGATAGTTTTCCGTGGTTTCCCATTTTCACTCCACCGGGCGAGTTGGCCGTGCGGTTAGGGGCCCGCAGCTCTGAACTTGCATCCGGGATATAGTGGGTTCGAACCCCACTGTCGGCAGCCCTGAAGATTGTTTTCCGCAGTTACCCATTTTCACAGCAGTTAAATGCTGGGGCTGTACATCAACCGCTTCCTTCCTGCTCCTTGGCCTTCCCTATCCTATCGTCGCCATAAGACCTCCTTCAAATACCTCCGGACTGAGCCAGGATCGAACCTGCCACGTTCGAGTCAGAAGGCCAGCGCCTCAACCGCCTGAGCCACTCTGTCCGGCGGGTTCAATCTCACTTACTACAGTATATTACCATCCTAGGAGAACACGCATCCTAAATACTTGAAATTATCTACCTGTTCCAGCTTTGTATCACCAATCTGACATTCAATTCTGTTGAATTTCTTACCTACTGACACCAATTTAGTCTTCGGAAGGCCAATTTTCATACCATACTCATTGCACCTATTTTCAAGTTCCAAGATATTAGACTGCAGGCTTTCGGCACAATTTGCCAATAAGACCAAGTCGTCAGCATAGGTCAGAATGCTTACCACATTTCCACCTAACTGAATCCCTCCCTGCCACTTTATACCTCTCGGCATATGATCCATACAAACTACGAACAGCAAAGGTGAAAGATTACAGCCTTGTCTAACCCACGCAAGTACCCTGAACCAAGAACTCATTCTACCATCAATTCTCACTGCAGCCCAATTGTCAACATTCCGTAGTTTCCCATTTGCGTTTGATTGATTTTAATAATCTACCCTTGATCCCATAGTCCACCAGTATGGTGAACATCTTTTCCCTCGATACTCTGTCATATGCTTTATCTACGAAATATAAACACAACTGTCTATTCCTCTTGTAGCATTTTTCAATTACCTAGCGCATACTGAAAATCTAATCCTGATAGACCCACTGTGGTCTGAATCCACACTGGTTTTCATCCAACTTCCTCTCAACCACTGATCGCACCGTCCGTTCCATGGTGCGTGTGAATAATTTGCCTGGTATACTAATTAAATTAATTCAATTAAATATTTACAGTATGTAAAAACAAGAGCTGCGCAGTTAATACAACAGGGATATATTACTTGTAAAACCATTGGTTTTTTTTTTTTTTTTTTGCTAGTTGTTTTACGTCGCACCGACACAGATAGGTCTTACGGCGACGATAAAACCATTGTTACACAGTCACCAGAAATCGGTTTGCTCAAATATTATTTTATAACATTTTCCCGTAAATTTAAAGGCATTTTCAATGAATTTTTAGGTCATCAACATCCGCCCCCGTTTGCCTCTGTTGTGTAGTGGTTAGTCTGATTAGCTGCCACCCCCGGAGGCCCGGGTTCGATTCCCGGCTCTGCCACGAAATTTGAAAAGTGGTACGAGGGCTGGAACGGGGTCCACTCAGCCTCGGGAGATCAACTGAGTAGAGGTGGGTTCGATTCCCACCTCAGCCATCCTGGACGTGGTTTTCCGTGGTTTCCCACTTTTCCTCCAGGAAAATGCCGGGATGGTACCTAACTTAAGGCCACGGCCGCTTCCTTCCCTCTTCCTTGTCTATCCCTTCCAATCTTCCCATCACCCCGCCAGGCCCCTGTTCAGCACAGCAGGTGAGGCCGCCTGGGCGAGGTACTAGTCATCCTCCCCAGCTGTATCCCCGACGCAGAGTCTTGAGGCGATAGAGGTGAGGTCCCTCGCTGAGTCCGAGGGAAAAACCGACCCTGGAGGGTAAACAGATAAAGAAGAAGAATATCCGCCGCCTAGCGGTTATTGTTCTACTACTACTACTACTACTACTACTACTACTACTACTACTAATAATAATAATAATATAGTTATTTGCTTTATGTCCCACAAACTACTTTTTCGTTTTTCGGAGACGCCGAGGTGCCGGAATTTTGTCCGCAGGTGTTATTCTACGTGTCAGTAAATCTACCGACACGAGGCTGACATAACTGAGCACCTTCAAATACCACCGGGCTGAGCCAGGATCGAACCTGCCAAGTTGCGGTCAGAAGGCCAGCACCTCAACCGTCTGAGCCACTCAGCCTGGCGATTATTGTTCTAAAAGGAAGTTCACCTGGGCAACTGTCCTCTCTTAACACGATTTGTCTAAGCCTGTTTATTTACCAAAGTCCGGCTCCGTGGCTAAATGGTTAGCGTGCTGGCCTGTGGCCACAGGAGCCCCGGATTCGATTCCCGGCAGGGTCGGGAATTTTAACCTTAATTGGTTAATTTCGCTGGCAAGGCGGGGCTGGGTGCATGTGTCGTCTTCATCGACATTTCATCCTCATCACGACGCGCAGGTCGCCTACGGGAGTCAAATAAAAAGACCTGCATCTGGCGAGCCGAACTTGTCCTCGGACACTCCTGGCACTAAAAGTCATACGCCATTTCATTTATTTACCAAAATATGGCTAATTACATAATGTTTGTTACATCTTTTAAGAAATGGCATAATTGCGATACTGACTTTACCTTTTACATGTTCTTGATTTACATTTAAATGTTAGTATACTTAGAAAGTGATACAAATAGTTTCATTTAGTATTCTAGACAAGGTCTTAAGTTTAAATTGTCTTTGTATGCGAGCCATTTAGAGTCTGTTAGGTGTTCCATATTTCATGGTGCCCAAAGAAATTTATTTTAATACAAAGCATTTGAATAATGTCCATACAATTCGTTAACTCGGAGCGCAGTCGGCTTCCATCTTGTTTTCTTCAGGTACCGGTATGCACGTCCGACTCGTTGGCTGAATGGTCAGCGTACTGGCCTTCGGTTCAGAGGGCCCCGGGTTCGATTACCATTGGTTAATTCCAATGGCTCGGGGTTGGGTGTTTCTGCTGTCCCCAACATCCCTGCAACTCACACTTCACACATAACACTATCCTCCACCACAATCACACGCAGTTACCTACACGTGCCAGATACCACCCACCCTCATCGGAGGGTCTGCCTTAGAAGGGCTGAACCCGGCTAGAAATAGCCACACGAACTTATACCGGTATGCACAGTAAAGCTCATTGTCCAGCTGTCTATCAGTATTCATTATAAAATGCGACAGGTTGTGTCCAATTATCCAGAGTGTAGAATTGTGTCTTGTCATTGGTATAATGCGGTAATCTGGTCTTCGGAGTTGGTCCTGTCCTGTGGCGTAGATAAGAGGGGGTTGATGGTGGTTAAGGGGGTCACAAATCCCCCATGAGTCACTTGTATTCATTGTTATAAATATATACATTTATTATTTTTACGCAGGTGAAACATTATACAATAATAAAAATATCAATTTGCTAAAATACCCATTTAAAATACTATTACTATTCATATCCACCCGTAAATTGTACTTAAATGGACTAAAATGTGTAGGGTCAGGTTCTCAAATACGGCCACCAAAGTATATTTGTATATTTTATTCGAAGGTGAAAAGGAGTACAAAGACAAATTAAAGTGGAAATGAAAGGTACATAACTACTAAGTGTTTAGTATGCAGGAATTCAAAACAACTGTATTATAGATGAATTTACTTGATCTTATTTAGGATCATTCCAAAATGGTCGTATTAGAGGACAGTCTTGTAAGATGGCCGTCTGTTTATGAACACTTTTCACACACAAAATCTTTTACACCGTGTGGATTTGCACATTTCTCATGACACCACATAGTGCACTTCACGCAACACACCCAGATTTTCCCGTCGTGGTCTTCGCTGAAGAGTCCATCATAATATCCACACCTGCTATCATCAGTGTTTCGCGCGGATCCATTTTTTGCTTTCGGGTTCATTTTCGCCATTTTCTTTGCTCTTCGTTCCCTTATGTGTTGTGGAGAAGTCAAAATCTCTCCTGTTCGATTCCTCAGTCTTCGTTTCCAGCCATTTCTTCATGTCTCCTATCTCCTTCCTCTGCTCCTCCATCATGTCCTTTATTTCCTGTACCTTATCCCACTGACACTTTTCCTGTATAACTTCACTCACTACCACCTTAAGTGCTGCCAAGTCCTCCATGTTGAATTTTCCGCTGGTATTTGGGCCTGGGTTCAATTCCACTCTCCCAATAACCAACAGCACCGCTTCCCCCATTCTTACTCCTTTTTTTAACACCCGTCCATTCTTGATCTCCTGCCTCTGCTTCACCTGCCATTTCCCAATCGCGGCCCGGTACTGTTTACGGCACGCACTGCACCACGCGACTTCACTCCTCGGCTGCTCGAGCTAGACTGCACGACCTATCTCACAAATGGCAGCACTAATCTACCGTAACGAACTACGCTTCTCTTCACTGAAGGCCGTGCTTTAACAGGCAATGTTCACTTTTTATAATTTAAAACTCATACTGCTACAGTGAATTATATTTCACGAACACGAAAAATAAAAATGGCTTCGTCAGACTTACGTTTAGAATGTAGATGTTATATATTCTCTCGTAGAAAAGCATAAAACAGACATTATGACAATAGCAGACAACTCAACGGAAGCCGAACAAGTATGGCAATGCTTTCAACACACTCTATCGGGTTCCTTACCAGATAGGAAGGCGGTAGATTTGAAAGAACAAAATATGGCCGTTTTACAAGAGCGGCCGTTTTACAAGATTTGACCCCATTATTATTATTATTATTTAACCTTGAGGGGAAAGCAGAGAATGCTAGAGTCACAATGTGGAAAGAAAGAATCCACCACCCTTCCAACTGGATAGAGCCAAAGGAAAGTCTTCCATGTGGACACCAGGAGAAGTGGACAGTATGGAAAGCCCTTAACAGACTCCGTACAGAAGTCGGCAGAACCAAAGTAAACTTGCGGAAGTGGGGCTTCTCAAGTGATTCATCACTTTGTGATTGCGGAGAGCAGCAGACGATCCAACATCTATGTCAGTGTGTTTTATGTCCTTCAATGTGCACTATGAAAGACTTGATTGCAGCCTCCCCCAACGCTATTGACGTCGCCCAATACTGGGCAAGCATCATCTAGCTCTCGAATATTGTTGCTCTATCTGTGATTGTATAATAGACTTGTATATTTGTATAGTAGGAATGTAGATATCTTGTTGCTTTTTGTTAAATATCTATAAGTAAAGTTGATACTTCTGACACGAATAAAGAAAGAAGATTATTATTATTATTATTATTATTATTATTATTATTATTATTATTATTATTATTATCATCATCATCATCATCATCCATATCCCCTCCCCCTCCACAAGGGAAATGTCGCATCTACGCCACTGGTCCTGTCTTGATTGTGAAGTTTATCTCTTCAAGATTGGGAACTAGAAGTAGGGTGGGGGGCAAAAATGTGTAGAAAACAAAATAAAACCGGTGGCCTGGGGAATATAGTGGGGGTAAACAACAAAATTGAAAATAAATAGCTACAAAATGGAAAGCTTTTGATGCTCTCTGAGCGAATTTCGACAGAGAAGTAAAGATTGGTAGCTTACCAACCTAACTGCAGTAATAATAGTTTTTTTTTTGAGATTTTGATTCAATACTATGCAATAAAATCTTCACCAAAGAAACAATTACACATGTGCGCAAGTAAGGTTTTGTGCTGTCAGATATTAATCGCGCTTCTACACGTTTCTGTGCGAGTCTCTACTACACGCTGTGGCGCTGAAAAATTAGTTACCGGTAGCTGCGTCGAATGATATTTGTGATAGTAGTACATATATCACACCCTCGCACTGTATTTAGAAGTGAGAGACCTTATGTCAGTATTCGATTTTTTATTATTATTATTATTATTATTATTATTATTATTATTATTATTATTATTATTATTATTATTATTATTATTATTATTTCATTTGTATATTTATTCTTAATATTTTAACCTGGAAGGTCTCCATATGTGGTATGAGTAATTTGTTGTATACAAACGGTTGGGAAAAGAGGGCTATTCATAACTCGGGAAATTTGTTATGACTCATGCGGGCATCCCACAGTCTGAAGAGGTGGACTTGTTGTAGTCGGAAACTTCCGATGACTCATGTGAAATATCCCAGAGTCTGTTGATGTTGTTATTGTTATGGGATCCAGAAGAGGTTCAGAGCGTGGTCCTGACAAGAGGATCTACTCGTGATTGGACGGCCACGTGAGGGAAGGGGCAGGCTGAGGTTTATATAGGCATGTGATCATACGGCGAAAAGGACTTGGCTTCAAACGTTGGTGGAGAATACTGGTAAACTTACAACTTCTGATACGGTACTGGACTGGACTTCAAACTTTGGCGGAACATTTATTTATTTATTTATTTATTTATTCAGGATCAGCAACAGCATAACGCCGAATTACAACGATCTGAGCTATGTACAACAGATATGAATCTAAAATGAAAGATATATAAATACTTACAAAGGACACGAATATACACAATAAAAACTGTACAATCATATATAATACATATTTACATGGTCTTATTATGTTAGTAGAACGTGACTGACCTACAACTGTGGAGTGTTTAAGCACTGGCTATTGTATCACTTGTGGCGGCTTGGTATTATATGTTGGTGAAAGCTGTGAGGTGCTATATATCAGACTTTCCAGAATTTACATTTTAGAACGACAAGCGTGTGTTGCTCAAGTAAATGTATCTTTTAACCTAGTGTTAGAGTCAGTGAACACAGTATTACAAAGGTACAGTATCTGTGTGATATAATAAGTGCCAATTATGAGAATCTGCAAGTCGTGTTGATACAGAGACAATGAAGGGTAGCTTGGTCCCCACTTTTGTTTTCCCAATGTTTTCGTTGTTGTTGTTGTTGTTGTTGTTGTTGTTGTTGTTGTTGTTGTTGTTGTTGTTGTATGGAGTCTTCCAGCGATATTATGTGAGTGTGTTTTATGTATATTTTGGTGTGTTGAAGAGGTGATCATGCATGGATATTATTCAGAATATAGTTAATTATTTTTTTTAGAATCAGTGGAGTTATTGATGAATCTAGGTGCAGTTTCTACCTATTTAGTCGTCTTCAGAAGGATAGGTAAGGCCTGAAGCAGATGTTCCAATAAGCAGCATTATGTACACGCCCTGGAAGAGAAAGATTTATCATGCTCTATCAAGATTCGAGGGATCGATTCTGGTAAACTCTGACGCCCATACTACGGATATTTCGATCAATTATTTTTATTAATTTAATTTATTTTAGTAATTTATTCAGTTATTTATTCATATATTTTGAATTAGGTTACAATTTACGCCCAAGCGTGAGGCGATTAAGTTCTTATTCTATTCATATTTGATTATTATAATCACATTGCTATGAATAATAATTCTTATTATTATTGTTATTCACAAATATTACATATTTTGTGCGTATTTCCACTAAGTATTATTACTATTTAAATAAATTACAGAAAAGGATTAAGTAATGGGCAACGGAGATTGTATAAAATACATTTTTAATAATTCCTAGTTTTAGGTGGCCTGCCCCGTGGCCCTAAGTACCGGTAATGGTGTTATTGTGAAGTTTCTTAAACTAATTGAATTTCTCCTTGTTTTGTTTGCTATACATCAAGAAGTTTGGACATTTTTCCACAGATGAAACTACCAAAATCTCTGATCATGCCCTCTGGTGCAAGGTGAAAGAACTTATGATTTAAAGAAGATTCGTATTTCTAAGTTTTCATAACCGAATCTATGTTCATTTATTTTTGGGTTGGCAACAATTCCTTTTCTTTCCGCCAGTTTTGAATCTAGCCAATCAGGAAATTTTGTAATTAATTTTCAACCAATCGCGCTTTTCTTGTTCACTTTGTGTTAACCAATAAATATTGAAAGGGTATGTCTGAATTAGTCCTGAATTCTCTCGAACCTTCCCTAAGGGTATATAAATTGCAGCTTTTCGAGTTTCCTTGTCAACTGATCACCGTCTTTCTTCGGCCGGCAGAACATCTATAAGGTAATGGCCACGTAAATTCTATCTTTCTTGCTGTCTCCACAAATTTATCTGATGGGAAGGTCCGAATCTTAACTTTGTAACATACTTTTCTAAAATGTAAATTTTCTTTCGGCTAATGTAGAACTTCATAAATCTTTAACTGTAAATCGGGGATAGAGAGTGAGTTACCCTCTCGAGCTCCCATTCATCTTGGTTTGAGGTGACTACGTTTTCGCAACCTTTCTTTCCTGTAATGTATTACAGTTATTTGCATGCGCACCACCTCAGTAGTTTGGTACTAGCCCCAGTTCCATCGGCCGAGAGCCCTGTAGGTTATAATATTTCATTATTTGGGAGCGCAATGTACGCCTCCATTCAGCTTGTGTTCGGGCCGTTTATTTAACCTGTTCTTTTTCGCAAAGGTCCTGTAGGTTGGGTACTAGATACCCCTGTATAAAACTATTTCTATTTGTAACTCAAAGAGTATAACATTTTGAGGTAATATTGCCTTGAGCGGGATGTAAGAATCTGAGCCTGTTAGCTCTTTTCAAAGTTTTGTACTAGTAAAGAGTGCCTCTGGAAGGCCAGATATTGTAATTTAGGGAGCAAGTGCTCTTGAATTAGGGGATTTCTGCCCTTGACTAAATTGTTCCTCATTCTGAACTGAAATTTTGTAATGTTAAGCTCGTAGCTCCGAAACAGTAAATCGAGGGCTTGAAGCCCAAACTTGTTAAATTCCCTACTCTTGGGGGTGTTCCGCCCTTATTTGGTTTGGTACCTGACATGTTGTTATGTTCACTAAGTGAAAATTTGTTAAGTTGTTGTTTTTTGAAGAAATATAACCTTCAGTTCAAGTTCTAAATTAATTCTGATATTGTAGATAGACCCATTCACCCCGACACCTTCTTTAACCTCTTTCTACTCCACGCGTATCCCCGTAACAATAATAATAATAATAATAATAATAATAATAATAATAATAATAATGATAATAATAATAATAATAATAATAATAATAATAATAATAATAATAATTCCAGATCGATACTTGCATTATTTACTCATGGGTGAAAGAGTGTTGTTCTCAAGTTATATCAGTTTATCACACTTGCGTCAAAGTTTCCTTACATATATCAAAGAGATGTGTAAAGAAGTGGAATCAGAGGTAAGGCTTTTTGCAGATGATGTTATTCTGTGCAGAGTTATAAATAAGTTACAAGATTGTGAGCAACTGCAAAATGACCTCGATAATGTTAGGAGATGGACAGTAGGCAATGGTATGATGATAAACGTGGTTAAAGGTCAGGTGGTGAATTTCACAAACAGGAAAAGTCCTCTCAGTTTTAATTACTGCGTTGATGGGGTGAAAGTTCCTTTTGGGGATCATTTTAAGTACCTAGGTGTTAATATAAGGGAAGATCTTCACTGGAGTAATCACATAAATGGAATTGTAAATAAAGGATACAGATCTCTGCACATGGTTATGAGAGTTTTTAGGGGTTGTAGTAAGGATGTAAAGGAGAGGGCCTATAAGTCTCTGGTAAGACCTCAACTAGAGTATCTAACAGTGTATGGGACCCTCACCAGCATTATTTGATTCAAGAACTGGAAAAAATCCAAAGAAAAGCAGCTCGATTTGTTCTGGATGATTTCCGACAAAAGAGTAGCGTTACAAAAATGTTGCAAAATTTGGGCTGGGAAGACCTGGGAGAAAGGAGACGAGCTGCTCAACTAAGTGGTATGTTACGAGCAGTCAGTGGAGAGATGGTGTGGGATGACATTAGTAGTCGAATAAGTTTGAGTTGTGTCTTTAAAAGTAGGAGAGATCACAATATGAAGATAAAACTGGCATTCAAGAGGACAAACTGGGGCAAATATTCGTTTATACGAAGGAGAGTTAGGGATTGGAATAACTTACCAAGGGAGATGTTCAATAAATTTCCAATTTCTTTGCAATCATTTAAGAAAAGGCTAGGAAAACAATAGATAGGGAATTTGCCACCGACTGCCCTAAATGGAGATCAGTAGTGACTGAGTGAAGCAGTAGCGTAGCCAGGATTTCAGTTTGGGGGGGGGCATTCATCCAGAATTTTATTTTAATAGGTGTCCAAACTTCCATAGTTTAGGTGGTGTAGAATACCGAAAAAGGAAATGGGTGTCCTTGGATCCAAGTAAGAGTGTTGGATTCGTGCGGATTCCGGAAGATAATAGTAATTTTTTTCTTCTTCTTCTTCTTCTTCTTCTTCCCTCGCTCTTCCCACATCGGTGGAGTCGCGGGTGCGAACTGTGTAGCACATGTGGATTTGGCCCTGTTTTACGGCCGGATGTCCTTCCCGACGCCAACCCTATATAGAGGGATGTAATCAGTGTTGTGTGTTTCTTTGGTGACTGGTAGTGTAGATGTAATATGAATATGTTGGGACAAACTCCTAGTCCCCAGCCAGAAGAATTAATCAGACGCGATTAAAGTCTCCGACCCAGCCGGGAATCGAACCCGGGTCCGTCTTAACCGAAGGCCTCAACACTGATCATTCAGCCAATGAGTCGGACTCCGTAAGCTAATATTAATGTACATTATATATAAAATGCTCAATAGAAGGTCATTCGTTGAAACTCCTGGGGTGTCTGGACTTCTTGGACGACAACCACCCCCGTCCCCCGGCTACCTCTGTTACTCCCATCCCAACATAACTGCAGCATTTCGTATATTCCGAGTACAAGTGAAATGAATGCAAGAATAAACAGTTTGAGTAAGGATGCAATATTCTGGTTTGGAATAAATACGGTAATGTTATTATAATAATGGTCATGTGATAAGCAATAAAGAAGTGGCATTTTATACAAATAATGCGGCAAAGATATACACACACACACACACGCGCGCGCGCGTCGAATACAGCTTTCTCGTCCTTCTTGTCCATGTCTAGATGATGAAGGCAAGAGAATGATGGCCCACCGTGACTCGTTATTTCGACATTATAAACAAACCCTAGATGACACAGACTTCGAATCTAACAGCATCTTAAGAAATCGCACAAAGCAGTTCATCAGAAATTTTAAAAAATGTATATATTTTCGGAATTTAGCTAACAATTTAAATTCTAATCGCGCACGGGAGCAGCTTAGAGCTCTGGGAATAGGAAAATATCAACAGAGACAGACAACTCCTGACATTCCACTTGACAAACAGAACGATTACGTTAGTAGAATAAATAATCAACCTACCCAAATTAACTGCACCGACTCACCGCCCTCTCCTCCAGCCAATCCACCATTCACATTTCACAGTGTCACAGAAAACCAGGTTAAAGGGCTTTGTACTCGATTAAATCAAAGACTACAGGTGTAGATGATATTCCTATTACTTTTATATATAACATTATGGGTGCTATCTCGCCTATACTGACGCACATACTGAACTACTGTTTACTAAACGGAACTTTCCCTACTGTCTGGAAAACAGCCAATATTATATCGGTACCTAAGAGTTTAGAGCCACAATCACCCTCTGACTATCGTTCTATGTCCGAACTCCCTGCGCCTTCTAAAGACTTTGAACGTCTAGTATACGAGGAAGTTCTGGAATACCTAAATAAAAATGCTCTTTTGTACCCTTTACAATCTCCATTTGAGAAGGGTAACAGTACCGCGACAGCACTTTTGAAGGTTACTGAAGACATTAGAAACGCTATGGACAAACAACTGCTCTTTATACGTATCCTTCTTGACTTCAGTAGCGCTTTTGACACTATAGTAATTCCGACTATGATAAAGAAAATGGAACTGCTAAATTTCGACCTGGCTGTGCTTACGATTTTAAGTTCTTATTTGAGTAACCGTCAACAGCATGTAACAGTAAACGACAAAGCCTCTAAATGGAAAATGAAACTTAGTGTTGCCCCACAGGGCAGTATTCTACGGCCCCTAATTTTCTGTATTTTTATCAATCACATTCCATCTGTGACAGGAAATAACACACATGACCTCTGTGCTGACGATCTTCCAATATATCGACACTCAAGACAAGATATTAACAGGGATATCCGACGACTCAGTATACTGTATATGCACAACGAAGCTCTCTTATACTTAACTGAAGAAAACTCAAACAATTATGATTGGATCACGAAAATTACTGAGCTGCTCAAACAATGTCGCAATCCCTCCTATCCTACTGAATTATTCCCTACAGTAAAACGGTTTAAAAGCCCGGTGTAATGATGAATGAAGTAGTTGATTGGTCTGATCACACGAAACAAATACGTAAAAAGACTTTTGGAGTTCTTCACCCTCTTAAACGGCAGAGGGATGTATTTCCATTTGAGCAACAGGCCAAACGAATACAGACACTCATTCTCCCTATTCTTGATTATTGTGACGTCGTTTTATTTGACATGACGTGAGAAGAAACACTTAAACTTCAACGAGCACTGAATTCCTGCCTGAGATTTATTTACAATATCGGGTACGATGTTCATATCACCCTATACTATCAGGCTGTCTCATGGCTGATGTCTGATAAACGTCGGCAGCTACACACGTTAACGATGGTGATCAGAGTGGTAGCTGAAAGTCAGCCAATGTATATTTCTTCTAAATTCATCTTTTTCTCATCATTTCACAACACAAATATACGTTCTATATTCAGTCTTTCTATTTCACTGCACCGCACAAATAAAATTAATAGATAATTTGTGGTGACTGTTGCCAGATTATGTAATTCCCTGCCAGTTCAGGTCAGAGAATCTAGCTTTTTATAAATCACGATTTAAGGTCACCTGCCGAGACTACCTGTTGAGGACAGCTGACTGAATGGTTGAAGTACGAATGTTACGAATGTGTGCGTTCCTGAGGATTAGCCATTTTAAAGAGATTTTAATATTAATTAGTTCTAATATTAATTTAGTAAGTAATTTATTTAAATTTATTTTCGATTCTATTAATTTATGTAGATTTAACTATTTTAAGTATCTCAGTATTTTATTTAAGATTCTGATTAGTATGTGGTTAAGTGTACGAGAGGGCCTGGAGCTCTAACTTCGCCATTGTACTGAAGGCACTAATAAATACATAAATTAATTAATTAATTAAATAAATAAATAAATAAATAAATAAATAAATAAATAAATAAATAAATAAATAAATAAATAAATAAATAAATAAATAATGTAAAGCGTATGGGTATAGATATTTTGTTAGTTGGTAAAGAAAAATACGCGTTACAACATAGGCTGTGTAGAGTTTACCTTGTCCTATTAGTTTCCAACGCGGTTAGGGCCACGCAGCTGTGAGCTTGCATCCGGGAGATAGTGGATTCGAACCCCACTGCCGGCAGCCCTGAAAATGTTTTCCCGTGGTTTCCAATGTTTACACCAAGCAAATGCTGGAGCTGTACCTTAATTAAGGCCACGGCCGTTTCCTTCCCACTCCTAAGCCTTTCCTATCCCACCGTCGCCATAAGACCTCTCTGTGTCGGTGCGACGTAAAGTAAATTGTTAATTACTTTCCTCGCAAGCCTGGGATACAGAAGTATAAAGTTAGAGTTTTGTGACGCTAATATTCGTATGTATAATTTTTATTAACGTGTCAGAAACCAACGACACTGAGCTGTTGCCATTTCAACACAGTTTTAAGGGTTACCGATCCAAGCCGGGATTTGAACCTGCGAACTCGGACTCAGAAGGACAGAGACACAAACAACTGAGCCACATGAAAAAAAGGCGTTTGTGATTATTATTTTTATAAATAGATGCAATTAGTATTTTTACAAATGTTTTATGAGGAGCATTTATTAAGGCGTACGTTTTCTTACTGTCCTAAATGCACGAGGACGGACAGAAGAACTAGCTGGAAGCTAAGGAGCCTTGCAGGGGTGTCGCTTCCTTCTCTGTTCACTTTTCCAAACCAAACTCCATGACGTAACAGCCCCGAAGCGCCATCGCCTACCAAGGGACGGCTGTTCAGCCCGGAGGCCTGCAGATTACGAGGTGTCGTGTGGTCAGCACGCGAATCCTCTCCACCGTTATTGTTGGCTTTCTAGACCGGGGCGCACAGCTGTGTGCTTGCATCCGGAAGATAGTGGGTTCCAACACCACTATCGGCAGCCTTAAATATATTTTTCTGTGGTTTCCCATTTTCACACCAGGCAAATGCTGCGGCTGTACCTTAATTAAGGCCACGGCACTTCTTCCCACTCTCAACCCTATCCTTTTCCATCGTCGGCATAAGACCTACGGTGCGACGTAAAGCAAATTCTAAATAAAAAATCTTTTCACAACCCCTTCCAAGGAAAAGTTGTATCCACACTACTGGCCTGGACTTATTTTGTGGGTACGCCATTTAAGGTACAAGGTAAGTCCGAAGAATGGTTGGATACTCAAAATACGCCACCATAAATGATGCGGTTCTGACTCAAAAGTGTAAGGAAACGTAAGGGACGGGATCTAGTGGTTTTAGTAGAATCCGTATTAATAGAACGTGACTTCCCATTTTAAAATGTTTCATGCATCGACTGCGATTCAAGCCTGGGCCGTCCTGATGAGAAGATAGAACCATTGAAACTGAGTTATCACGCCCGCCAATTACAAAATAGTTACCCGCACTTTTGATGGTGCCATTTGAGGTTCCAATCAGTCCCCGGGCATTTGACAAAATATATAGGCCTACCTATCGAACTTAGGCACGACTACGCGATTGTCTTGCTATTTTAAAAGTAAACAAAACTTTTTTATAACTTACCGAGGATGCACGTAGTGTTGGCTTCTCAGTGACAAAACGGTCCCTCGTCAAAAAAAGTTACTTATATGGCACAAAATGAGGAACTAACGTGCAGCTCACAATCCTGTCACAGTCTTCCCAACGCTGCAACTTAAACACAGCACATCTCTCAACCACGGTACAACCAGAGGATCCCTAGGACATTGTTGTTTCCTGGAACCGATATGCATAAGCTGACACGATGTTGTAAGCTTGCAACTGTTTCTGGACGTGGCCCCCCGTTATATCGGTGGTCACGTTCCGGCCCCCTACTGAGTAATCCCCTGCTAATTGCCCCTTTCTTCATGTCTTGACACACGGTTACATTCTCAGTACTGAGGCATCTACAGGAAAATATCCTCGCGCATCACAATCCTAAGTGTCTTCCTTTCATTCAAGCAGTACAAATATGGAGAATTATGTATGGCCCTATTGAGCCCTGCTAGTAGATTCTTGTCGCTACGTTAACTTAACATTTCGGCGTACGTTTTTAAGTTGTTCGTACCGTACGTAAAACAACGGCTGATCCTCGCTCTAGTTTCAGGAAATATTTTTTTTGGGGGGGGGGGGGGCGGCCCCACTGGGCTACGCCAGTGGATTGAAGAAAATATGTTAAATGAGCATGGGTCTGGAAATGCTTATTTCCATGTTAGAACTCATTTTCTACAACTCTACATAGTACATTAATAATGGGAAACACACAGGAACAGAACGCACCAGCATAACGCATGAAACTCTTTCTTACATGTAATGTTGAAAATGCCCCCCGTTACCACCTGACCTTTAACCACGTTAGCAATGATAGGCCTATATGCATAAGCCTGCCGTCGCACTTAATCCTGGATTAGCTGAAGCATCCCTTCCCATTTATCATCTGCAAATAAACTCACGTACTCATGCCCCTCAACAGTGAAAAATACTCGTAGGCCTACCTCGTCTTTTACGTTCCAGATTCCAACGCGGAATTATTTGATATGATAATCAGTTATATGGGGGAACAGCAAAGGTAGGATCGGGAAGGTAATGCGAATGACAGAAAGCAAGACTAACAAATGGTAAGTAACTCTGGGAAAGACAGCGAATCAGAAAGTGATGGAACCAACTAGAGGGAGGAATGTTTCAGACGTGGTGCTGACAGAACCAGATGGTTTCTACAGTTGGGCCCACGAGAGTTGGAGTCTGACATTTGAGCGGCGAAAGCAGCAACTACGAAGTACGCTGCGTTGTCATAGTTACCTTCATCTTCGGCGTATCACCCTTTCATACAGGTTGAGTGTTTGTAGGCCTAATGCAATTCAGTAAACTTCGACTCGTTCTTAAGCTCGTGCTAATAATTCCAGCATTTAAGACAGAACACGTCATTGCCGATTAATATGTGATTTCATAATCACCAACAAAATCATTAGTTTCTAACAATAACCTCAACAAATGCACATGTTAAATATGAAATAGAACTGTACAGCTATCCACTGATTAACTTTCAAAAAAATAAACTAGCAACGAAAATAATATTCAGAAAACAAACACGTAAATATATAAAGCAGAAAAAACTAACACAGCTAACACAGTACACTCTGAATAATACCGATACCACAAAAGTGTCTGACCGCAAGTAAACCCACGTGGCGCTTAAATGTGGCATCGCTGTTATCCGTCTACTTTCGAGCACGGCCGACTTGATGCGTCGCTCTAGCTAGCTCCTTACCGGCATTGACAATCGGGTCCACGCACTGTAATCGGAGAGGTTACACAGCTCAACACGTGGCGCTGGCGGCCGACCTATTTGCGGTAGAAATGCATACTTCTTTATGGAAAATAGATTGACTTTGATTGCCGATTTATCGTAATTTAGAGTTATGGAGAATGTTACACAGGTTAATACTGTTAAAAAGGAATAATAGCAAGGAACAATAGGAATAAGGAATAATAGTAGGAATAAGGAATAATAGTAATCGTCTTTATTATCATGGCATTTAGATACATAGCAGAACTTATCACAATACTTTTGTCTTCTGATGTTAATATTGAGATTAATTGTTAAATTAGAGTTTTAAAATTCTTCAAGCGCTGCTCTCAGGAAGGGGGCTGGACAGAACATAAAAGTCTTACTTTTTCCACATTCGTTGTATGCATAACATAAATATTTTGACTCAAACATGTTTAAATTTTAATTTCAATATATATAGTTTCAGATTACATATCATTCATACCTTTCACTAGAATATTAAATACCGGGCAAGTTGGCCGTGCTAAATTCAGACAATAATTTTTACTTG
The DNA here is from genome assembly GCF_040414725.1 of Anabrus simplex. Classification (NCBI taxonomy): domain Eukaryota; kingdom Metazoa; phylum Arthropoda; class Insecta; order Orthoptera; family Tettigoniidae; genus Anabrus; species Anabrus simplex. The sequence goes on from NC_090271.1 coordinate 290,340,716, forward strand.
AAATGCAGTAGGTTGGAACAGGTTGGCCGCGCGGCGTGCAGCTGTGAGCTTGCATCTGGGAGATAGTGGGTTCGAACCCCACTGTCGGCCGCCCTGGAAATGGTTTTCCGTGGTTTCCCATTTTCACATCAGGCTGTACCTTAATTCCACTGCTAGATCTTTCCTATTCCACCGGCGTCATAAGACCTATCTGTGTCGGTGCGACGTAAAACAAATAGCGAAAAAAGAAGAAGAATTCAAATAAAAATTCAGTGAGAGAAAAGTATTTTGAGTAAATAGATTGTAAACTGTTCTCTGCTCGATGATAATGATGCTTGTTGTCTAAAGGAGCCTAACATCTGGGTCATCGGCCCCATTGCTCAGGTAACAACACTTCATACGTTGGCCTTACCGTCATAGCAGTAGTGATTCTTACTTGTCAATGTTTAAATGTTAAAGTTCAGATTATCTTGGATAAAAATTTGTTGTGTTGCTGTCATATGGCAAATACGACACCGCCTAAAGGATTATTCTATGAAAGAAAATTCATCGGTAAAATTACCTGATTAGCGTGATTAGCTGCCACTCCCGGAGGGCCAAGTTCGATTCCTGGCCCTGCCACGAAATTTCAAAAGTGCTACGAAGGCTGGAACTGGGTCCACTCAGCCTTGGGAGGTCAACTGTGTAGAGGGGGGAATCGATTCCCACCTCAGACATCCTCGAAGTGGTTTTTCATAGTTTCCCCACTTCTCCAAGCAAATGCCGGGATGGTAACTAACTTAAGGCCACGGCTGCTTCCTTCCCTCTTCCTTGTCTATGCCTTCCAATCTTCCCATCCCCAACACAAGGCTCCTGTTTAGCATAGAAGTTGCGGCCGCCTGTGCGAGGTGCTGGTCATCCTTCCCAGTTTTATCCCCCGACCCGCAGTCTTTTTTTTGCTAGGGGCTTTACGTCGCACCGACACAGATAGGTCTTATGGCGACGATGGAATAGGAAAGGCCTAGGAGTTGGAAGGAAGCGGCCGTGGCCTTAATTAAGGTACAGCCCCAGCATTTGCCTGGTGTGAAAATAGGAAACCACGGAAAACCATCTTCAGGGCTGCCGATAGTGGGATTCGAACCTACTATCTCCCGGATGCACGCTCACAGCCACGAGCCTCTACGCGCACGGCCAACTCACCCGGTGACCCGCAGTCTCACGCTCCAGGACACTACCCTTGAGCTGGTAGAGGTGGGATCCCTCACTGAGTCCGAGTGAAAAGCCAACCCTGGAGGGGTAAACAGAGTAAGAAAGAAAGAAAGAAAGAAAGAAAGAAAGAAAGAAAGAAAGAACGAAGGTAAATACCGAAATAGAAACGGAAAACTAAACCACGCCGTAGTTTTGTCCTGGTCTATAGGGAATTCGTGAAATGATAGTGTCCCTTTGATCTTTTTTCCCGTTCGGAATACAAAAATGTCACACAGCAATATATATTCGAATATTTCCGAACACAGTTAAAGTAAAGCAAATCACCACACCATTTAAAAACGAATTAGCGCATAAATTAAAATCCTTGTTCAGGACGAAGTTACAGCGAGAAATCACTTTGTTGTTGTTGTTGTTGTTGTTTCCATAAAATTTTTGCTCGAAATACGAAAAGGTGCACAAGAATGTCACAAATGCCAAGATTTGTAAACACAATTTAAAAAATATAATCACCACACTACACAATAAAAAATAAACTCACTAGGGCATAACTATCAGATCTCAATATCAAGCCAACAAGTACCTCATTGCGAACACATTGCCAACATTTACGACAGCAAAACCATATAAATACAACTGGAATTGCGGCAATTTGCGGTATACATCTTCCTGTCAGTGGGTAGCAGGCCAGCGCTCCAGCGGCATTACGGTGAAACTTTCCAATTACAGCTTTATGCTGGGCTTCACAAGCGATTGTCAAGGCCGGTATAAGGAGCGTAGCGAGGGATCCAGTCGGCCGTGTTTCGAGCATCGTTAGTCAACCTTTTCTCGCCAGTGGCGCTAAACGTGAGACTCCAACTCTCGTGGGCGTTAGTATATAGTGAAACTAAAGTGATGGATGGTATAAGTGATCACGAACATTTCTGTCTTAGTTAAAAAATAAATTTGAGGAAAAGGAAGGTTATACAATTAGGACTATTAAGCAATACCATGTGATTGGAAAAAAGAGATATGAAGGACTTAAAACTGTATCATTATCATGATCGGTGAAATTGTAAACAGCCCATGGATACACTCCAAAACTGTCTATGTGCAAAATGCTGCGATATTGAGATATTGATACCACTGGATACCACTGCATCTTCGTTCCAAAAGTCGCTGTAAGCAGTCAGAATTAGCGCGCTACATGAGCCCTGGGCGTCATTCCAAAACTTGCTGTATTTAGTGGTACTGTTACGTCAAAACTAGCTATTATGTGAGCACGCGTACAACAATGAACCCCAATACTTATTGAAGTTACAGAGGTGTTTATTTTAAGTTTTTGTTTTTAAAACAACACAGTTCAAAAAATTAGGGGAACGTGTTTTTGAACGTATGCCATGCTCCACGAAACAATATCTCACATTCAGGTATATTACCAACTAAATCTTTACCGTTGAAGTATACAAAAGAACATCGATGGATTCACGTTCATGTTCAGAACACAAACGGACATGTCCAAATAGGGGCGAAAACAAAGTGATAACAGTCCTCCAGGGTGGATTTTTATCACAGTTGGAGAGCTTCAGTATGGTGTATGTCCTCCACGAGTCTATATCACAGCTTGGCACCTATGTGGCATGCTCCGTCTAAGTCGACGGAGGTCACGTTGTGGTATAAGGTGCCATTCTTCAATGAGAGCATAATCGAGGTCTTGGAGAGCCTGTGGTGAAACAGGACGCCCATGAACACTTCTGTCAAGCCTATCCCACACATGCTCGATGGAATTAAGGTCGGGACTCACTGCTGGCCATTCCATCTCTTGAATGTCCAGTTCTCGCAAGACACCTCTGGTGATGCGCTCTACATGAGCCCTGACATTGTCGTGCATGAGTACCAATTCAGGGCCAACACCGTATGCAGCAACCAACACATGCTGTAGCAGTATCTCTGCTCGATGTACTCCGCAGCGGTAAGATTACCACGGACGACGACAAGATCCATACGGCCATCAATACTGATGCCACCCCACACCATTACAGAACCTTGTCCGAATCGGTCGCCTTCCTGGACAATATTTGGTATGTACTGCTCACCACGGCGTCTCCATACACGTTGACGACCATCACGCCGTGTCAGGGGGAATCTGGGCTCGTCTGTGAACAACGCAGGTCTCCATTGGCGAAGCTGCCAGTTGACGCGGGTACGGGCAAATAGAAGGCGAGCTGCGCAACGTTGCTGCGTTAAACCGGGCACTTGAACAGGACGTCTGGGTCGAAAGGACACTTCTCTTAACCTGTTCCTTACTGTCTGGTCAGACACCGTGACTACAGTGACCCTCCTGAGGTCTTGTTGCAGTTCTCTGGCAGTTGCTGAACGATGCCGCAACGCACAGATGATCAAAATATCGGCCATCCTGTGAGACTGTCATGCGTCCACGACCTTGTCCAACCCTCCTTGTGACCCGGCCTGTCTCATTGTAGCGATTCCACAAGCGGTGAATGACTGACGGAGAGACACTGAGATCCACAGCAACACGACGAAAGGTCCATTCTTCCTGGATCAAAGTGATGGCCCTTGTGACTTGAACATCGTTAAGATGTCCCTGCTGGTTGACGTACAACGTGCTCAAATGACCGCAGTAGTCTGTGTATCTCACAATGACACACGGACGCACCGCTATTCACTTTGTTTTGAGGGGTCACCTGACTGTTCAATGCATGGATACGCCTACGGATGGAGTATAACTTCAATTTGACATACCCTGAGTAGCTAAGGTCTCAAGGAATGCTGTACGACCATTGGAAAACCCATCTACCAAATTATAATAATAATGCTATTTGCTTTACGTCCCACTAACTACTTTACGGTCTTCGGAGACGCCGAGGTGCCGGAATTTAGTCCCGCAGGAGTTCTTTTACGTGCCAGTAAATCTACCGACACGGGGCTGTCGTATTTGAGCACCTTCAAATACCACCGGACTGAGCCAGGATCGAACCTGCCAAGTTAACGCTCACATACCAGACGTTACAAAATATGTTCCTCTAATTTTCTGAACTGTGTATTTTGATAGCTGGGCTGTATAATATTATGAGAACTGAATACATAGATGATTTTGTGCGTCATGCTCCTTCGGGAAAGGGTCGCAAAAGAGTTTCAAATCCCCCGCAGATTTGAAATTCAAAAGATGATTTTTCGGAAACATCATTACTGAGTACAATATAGGATCTGGAACTCCCGTGAGCGACGCGTGCTCTAAAAGTCTAAATGTATTGAACTTCAGTGTAGAATTGCCTCTGAAACAGATCCTGATGTAAAACAGACGTTGATAATAGAGATGCGTGACTCAGGTCTAAACCTTAAAGAAGATAATGATAGTATGCTAATTATTCGACTGCCAGGAGAAACTGATCATTCCAAAGGTTCCGATCAAATGGCCTGTTATTCTAGGAAGCTGCACACGTATTATCAACGGTTATTCTGGATCAAAGCAGAATAAGGAAAGTGTATTCATGATGGAACATAAGTACCCATAAACTTCCAATGAGATTGCATCAGAATTGTTTCACAGGTTAAACTGCTATATCTAGCCACAATAAGACTGTGTTGCGAAGGATGCAGTGGCCAAAATAGCAATAGTATTATGGAGATAATGTGCGCTACTTTTTATTGACCACGGCTCCTCAAAATGTGGAGAGTATTGAGATCGTATTGAGTGACTGGCCTATCTGTGACTGTGTGACGTAATTTGTAACGAAATTACCGACCATAACCGTGGAATACACAAAGATCTTTTATGAGCATGGGTCTGTCACAAGGTTGGGAGGAGGCTGTGAAGTTAAGAGCTGGAAGCAAGCAGCTTCTCAATTTATCAAGCCCACTCTAAGTTGAGTAGTACAAAGAGGCTATTCCCCACTCGTTCTGCTTTGGGAACTAACATACCAGTGAGCGGGGAACCATGTTATTTTACGGATATTGGAATGCCTAGGTATGTAGTCAAGAAAGCTAGCCTGGCTGACCTAAGCATTACTCCGGTGGGTACCGAGAGAAATGAGCGTGAATTCTGCAAAGCTTAGGGATATCAACAGACTACTGACAGCATATTTTGGTCAAGCTTGGAGAACAACAGCTCAAGGCGTAGGCATGTACAGGTAACTACTTGATGGTGTGAATGCCACAGCTGAACAAGATAACGAGTCACCAAAATTATTAGAAGGGGGAAATTCCAGTGGAGCTGCAGATACCATGTGCAGTATGAGTGATTGTCACAACGAGCTTCCAGATTGCACTGTCTAAAATTATAGTGTTCTGTGAAAATCTGTGTATTGTCCTCTTTAAGTATTGAAATTTAAGCCTTTATTCAATAAGATTGACCAAAATTTGCTGTCAATAGTCTGTCGATATCCCTAAGCTTTGCAGAATTCACGCTCATTCCTCTTGGTACAATATGATGATTTGAATAATTGAAGTTATAACAAATACATTAGAGATAATACGCGACACTGAGCGAGATATCGAGGGACAGCTACTGGAGCTCACTCTAGCGGATAGACCTGAACAATACTGATTCTCTCATAAGAGCACGTGTATTTTTGTGTGAAGTTTTTGCTGTTATTTATGCGTTTTCAGTGAGTTGACATAAATAAATAGTAGTGTGTGTCATTCCTTGATATCTCCTCTCAACATGAGGGGAAAGGTATGTGCTGTGTTTGGCTGCAGTAATTACGAAGTAGAGAAAAATGCGCGGTCGTTCTTCAGGTTCCCTCGTGACAAGAACATGTAAGTAATATTGTGTTTGCATATATATTCTTCCAGTGACAGAGATTTTTTATAGTACTTCATAATCTTCTGACCTGCTTGACCCATATTTTAACTGGCATAAAATGTAATACGCATATTTTATTCTATAGTGCAGCAGTTAACCTGTGTTGTTGTAGGCGTGATCTGTGGGTTTTGAAATGTCACAGAAGCGATTTGGATAAGGTGTACAAGAAAGAAGGGACGTTACGCTTATATAAGAATTATAAGATCTGTTCAGATAATTTCCAGGCCAGCGACTTTAGAAATCCTCGACAATACAGCCAAGGGTATGTTACATTTTTGCTCTAATTGTACGTAAATATTCCTTAAAGCATCACTATCGACAACATTTTCATACTTTTCTTTCTTTATCCCCCTTATCAGATTAAAGCCGGGATTTTATAGATTTTCTTTCTGTTAGTAGGCTTCATGTTAGGAGGAAAATTGTCCAGCTATTACATGTTAATTCGCCGGGCTGAGTGGCTCAGACGGTTAAGGCGCTGGCCTTCTGACCCCAACTTGGCAGGTTCGATCATGGCTCAGTCCAGTGGTATTTGAAGGTGCTCAAATACGTCAGCCTCGTGTCGGTAGATTTATTGGCACGTAAAAGAACTCCTGCGGGACTAAATTCCGGCATCTCGGCGTCTCCGAAAACCGTAAAAGAGTAGTTAGTTGGACGTAAAACAAAAAACATTATTATTATTATTATTATTATTATTATTATTATTATTATTATTATTATTATTATTATTATTATTAAATGTTGATTCATTGCATCATATGTGTAAGAAATATCTTTCTGTTAGTAGGCTTCATGTTAAGAGGAAAATTGTCCAGCTATTAAATGTTAATTCATTGCATCATATGTGTAAGGAATGTGCCGATATTTTTATTGACAAGTGTCTTAATGTGATGATACAATGTTTTTAAATGAGAAAAAAGACAAATCCAACCGTAAGAGTTCAGGCAGGAATGCTAAAGCTAAAAAAGTAATGCATAAATGAAAGATCAAGCCATTTCACACCAGTCCATTTCACTTCTTGTTTATATGTCTAATTTCAGTCTTTGAATAATAACCTTTTAAATAATTCTTCATTCATTTATCCAGAATTGCTTTAGCAACTTCGAAGTTAATATCTCAATAACACTTTCTTTCTAGGCATAATTTATTTATCCATTTCCGTATATACATTTCCATTGATATTTGAATTTAGCGCGATTTGTTCAGTTCAAGTCACTAGGAGCGCCACCGTCGAATTGTCTCCCATTTTAGCAAGGCGAAATCCGTAAGTGTCGCGTATTATCTCTACTGTATTTGGTTATAACTCATTAACCTTTTCTACCTCTATTCTTATAACCGTTTATAATATTGCTGTTTATTCATAAACATTGTTCTTCAATGTCCACCCTCCCTTATCAGCATTTTGATGATGATGATGATGATGATGCTTGTTGTTTAAAGGGGCCTAACATCTAGGTCATCGGCGCCCAATGGTACTAAATGAGACGAAATATAATGGCAATTTAAAAATCCAAAATCATCCACTGACCAGAATTCAAAACGTGAGGACAAAGAATGAATGGATGGATATGAATTTAAAACAATTAGTGGATCCGACCCGCAATGCCCCACATTCCCAGGAACTAGTGTTAAACAATGGTATTACTGACCAAGGGACTGCTTCTAAAGCACAGTCCTGAATCGATGATGCTTGTAGTCTAAAGGGGTCCAAAATCCAGGTCATCGGCCCCTCATAATGGTACTTATCGCTAGGAAAGTAGAACCATTATATTTGTCATGCTGCGGTACTAATCAAAGGTAACGTAGACTCGTGATATTCCACACATTACGGTACTACTCACAGGTAATGTAATACGCAGATGTAACACAGACCTATGGTGTTTCTCACATTGCGGCGCCATTTACAGGCAACGCAAACCTATGGTGTTCCTCACATAGGTGTACTGATCATAGGGACTCATACTATCCCGTGGTGTTCCTCACATAGTGGGTACTAATCATAGGCAAGGCAGACCCATGGTGTCGCTCATATAGTGGTACAAATCACAGGTACTGTAAAACCCACCCTGATTCACACACTGTCGCTACTAATCACAAACCTCTTGTGTACCTAACATTAGTGGTTCTACGCGCTAGTAAAAGCGACCCATGGTGTTCCCCGCGTGGTGGTACTATTTACAAGTAGTCTCATGGTTCTTATTCGATCATCCCTTGGTCGCCTTTCACGACAGGCAGGGGATACCGTTGGTGCATTCTTCGCCTGCCCCTCCTCCCACAGGTGGATGTGTGTTTGGTCCGCGAGAGCTATTTTATTTCGCTCAAGTCCGCCGCAAAACCGGTTTGGACCCACCTATCCGCCACCTGGGACGCGTCACGTGGGAGTATCACCTCTCCCTTTGCTACGCCAGCGTAGAGTAGTAGGTTTTAATACACGGCTAAACCACAAGCACCGTAACCTCAGGCGGTACAAACGAACTAAACAATAACAAAATTGTGAAACCGCGGCGATAGCCGCTGCGCCACCGCATCAGTTGAACTTGTTACACGTTAAAGGGCACATAAAGCACGTCGGAAACTTCCACCGTCATTTTCTTGGAAAAGGAGCCGAAACATGTGTTCGCTTATTTCGACCCCTCTTTCACTGAGTGAAGTTTCTGGAAAATCAGGTTATTACACTTTGCAGTTTCCCCACGTTAGTGTTATTTACTGTACTTTGATGCAAGTGTAATGGACTAGTATAACTTGGTAACAATTCTCTAAACCAAGGGTAAATAATGCGAATATCGAGGTCGATTATTATTATTATTATTATTATTATTATTATTATTATTATTATTATTTACGTAGTTATGTACGGACTTTATTTGGTATAAATCGTGATCGTATTATTTGTGTGTTGTATGATCTGTATTATGTAACAAAACATGTGAGGTTATGTCATGATACATCTGCTGTATGTATATTAATGACTTTATTTAATGCAATCACACGTAACTAATAGTATATCATTTATTCTTACCTGTAAATATGATGTATAAATCCAGTGTAATGTTGCGCAACACATGGTAATAGTCCAGAACAACGCATCTTGTCACTAGAATTGTATAGAACATTCCTTTCATTGTAAATAGCCTATTGGAGACTCTTAAATTAAGAGAAAACATGTTGTGTCATACTCTTCTGGAAGCCTGGCCAGACAATATATATGAAGAGGCAGTTTTGGGAGTTGGAGTTGAGTTGTTTAGCGAGACTTGTAGTGGAAGTCATTAGCCGAGTGTGTGAACAAATGCTGTGATTCTGTTGTGTTGGTAATCGGTTGACATGCTAATGGAGCAATCTGCTACGTCTTCTTCTTCTTCTTCTTCCTCTTCGTAGCAGTGTTTATGTCCAAGACAGCAGTTTATTAGTATGTGTGTGTGTATAACGTGTATATAATTTGTAAATAAAACAGTGTACACAATGGATAGCATCTCCTGTGTGCGTCTTTGTGGTTACAACTTACCACAATTTCTGTATATATACAGCAATATGGAAGGTCCAAAGAAAAAGGGTGAGCTCCATGTATATATAAAATGTTACCTTACGGGGCATTAATGTCACAAATGATGCCAGTATAGAAATATCGACCTTGCGACGTTTTTACACGTTTGTTGGGCTGCATAAAACAACATTAGTAGGCGCAAGAGAATCACCCGGTATGTATGTGTGTGGCATTAGTAAAGAACTGGAATTACAGATAAGGCTTTTTGTGGATGATTTTATACTGTATAGAGTAATAAATAAGTTATAGGCCTGTAAGCGGCTGAAAAAAAAAAAAAAAAAGAAACACAACCCTCGACGAAGTTGTGAAAAGGACAGCAGACAGTGGTATGATGATAAACGGGATGAAAGATCGGGTTGTATGTTTCACCAGAAGGAAAAGTCCTCTCAGTTTTAATTACTGTATTGACTGGGTGAAAGTGCCTCACAGGACGCACCGTAAACACTTAAGGGTTAATATAAGGAAATATTTTTATTGGGGTAATCACATTAACGGGATATAATCAGTCAGTACTGATCTGCATTTAGGGCAGTCGCCCAGGTGGCAGATTCCCTATCTGTTGTTTCCCTAGCCTTTTTTTTAATGATTGCAAAGAGATTGGAAATTTAATGAACATCACCCTTAGTTATTCCATTCCCTAACTACCTTTTCTATAAACGAATATTTGCCCCAATTTGTCCTCTTGAATTCCAACTTTATCTTCATATTGTGATCTTTCCTACTTTTAAAGACACAACTCAAACTTATTCGTCTACTGATATCATTCCACGCCATCTCTCCACTGACAGCTCGGAACATACCACTTCGTCGAGCAGCTCGTCTCCTTTCTCACAAGTCTTCCCAGCCCAAACTTTGCAACATTCTTGTAACGCTACTTTTTTTTTTTTTGTCGGAAATCACCCAGAACAAATTGAGCTGCTTTTCTTTGGATTTTTTCCAGTTCTTGAATAAAGTAATCCTGGTGAGGATCCCATACACTGGAAACATACTCTAGTTGGGGTCTTACCAGAGAGTTATATGCCCTTATATGTAAATAAAGGTTACAGATCTCTACACGTGATTATGAAGGTATTTAGGGTCTGTAGTAAGGATGTAAACTACAGAGCGTATGAGTCGCAGGTTAGACCCCAGTTAGAGTATGGTTCCAGTGTGTGGTACCTCTGCCAAGATTACTTGATACGAGAACCGGAAAGGATCCAAAGGAAAGCAGCAAAGAGTAGTATTACGAATCCAGGACTATTTTCAACATTTCTTTACCAGCGTTTCAGCAACTGTATGTTGTATTTTGGCCTTTGCGATAAGTTCGGCTACTTATAGCTAAGCTAATTTCCTGTAGTTTTTCCGAAACACGTACTGACCAATGTCGTTTCAATTTACTGGGAATCATAACAGCAATATTGAGTCTTTCACCACAAACGATACAATCGGGAACTGGCTTAACAATAATTAAGACGAAACTAATTCTACAACCGAGCTTCTGGTTAGAAACACCGTACTTAACATTAAAATCTTATGAATCATAATTACATTCCCACAGTTCATTTAAACGTTAATCCAAACACAAAACTACGCGTGTGTGTGTAATTTTAGGATTTCTTTGCTCTAGGTCTCATCGTGGTATTATTACCTCCCTTTCTCATAATTCCTCTTTAAAATAAAACGTGACATTCTTTCTGACACCGTATGAAATCATAAATCTGTAACTGTTACTTGAGAGGAAAAATAAACACATGGGAACGTTGTGAATTCTGTAAGAGATAACAACAATATATCTGAAGATCCACGACTATGATACAGCGTTTCTCGTCTTAATCCAATGATACACTCGAATTCAGTACTAGTAAACAAGCAAATACACATCACAGGGCACGTGGACGTAATTAAGAAAACGAAGAAAAGAAAGAAAGAAAGAAAGAAAGAAAGAAAGAAAGAAAGAAAGAAAGAAAGAAGGATTTACAGAAGTATACTACAATTGCTTCATACACAATAGGATACAGCATACATTCTCTTCTTCCTCTGTTAAATTCCATAACATTATGAATGAAAACCCACAACCTATTTTCCAGTCAATGACCGCGTCAGGGATGGGATGAATGAAGTCCCCAACTTGCGGCGAGGATATGAATTGTGCCGCCTGCCGAGGCCTGTCGGACTCCTTTGCGGCAATGATTAATGACTGACAGATGAAATGAAATGATACTGAAGAGTGTTGCTGGAATGAAAAATGACAGGAAAAATCGGAGTACCCGGGGAAAAACCTGTCCCGCCTGCGCTTTGTCCAGCACAAATCTCACTCACATGGAGTGGCCGGGATTTGAACCACGCTATCCAGCGGTAAGAGGCCGGCGCGCTGCCGCGTGAGCCACGAAGGCACCTACATTCCATAACATTATATCACCTCAAATACACGAATTTTCAAGGTAAGATGACCTCTTCTCACAAACGTGGATTTAACTAAGATCGTCGGTAGCTACGATTAGGTTGGCCTAATCTCCTTTGCAAAATTTTCGTAATGCTCCTTTTTTGTCGCAGTTCACCCAGAACAAATCGAGGTGCTTTTCTTTGGATTTTTCCAGTTTTTGAATCAAGTAATCCTGGTGAAGGTCCCATACACCGGAAACATACTCTAGTTGCGGTCTTACCAGAGACTTATAGCCCGTATATGTAAATAACGGTTACAGATCTCTACACGTAGTTATGAAGGTATTTAGGGGTTGTAGTAAGGATGTAAAGGACAGAGCGTGTGAGTCGCAGGTTAGACCCCAGTTAGAGTATGGTTCCAGTGTATGGGATCTTTGCCAGGATTACTTGATACGAGAACTAGAAAGGATCAAAAGGAAAGCAGCAAAGAGTAGCGTTACGAATCCAGAAAATATTTCATTTTTATTCCATTTTAGCCAGCTGAAACTAGGAATTATTTAATAAAAATCAATTTGTACAGCCCTGTTGTCTTATCAGCTGATTTTTCCTTTTTTTAATTATGAACAAAATTATTAGCGGAAATACGCACAAAATGTCCTTCGTCCCGGATAACTGATTTATATAGCGCCACAGCAAGTAGTGGAGACTTTCCATGTGCTGTGAGGAAGGGTAGCACGGGTATAATTCACCCGCTTGCCGCGCGCATTCGTTAGTCTGCAAGTCTCTTTAGTGTCTGTTAGTTTCTTCATGTGTAGTCAATTACTAAATTATTTTAATTGTATAATCACGTCGTACTTTTATTTAAGTGTAATAAATGTGTTGTTGTTGTTGTTTGAGTCATCAGTCCACAGACTGGTTTGATGCAGATCTCCATACCACCCTATCCTGTGCTAACCTTTTCATTTCTACGTAACTATTGCATCCTACATCTGCTCTAATCTGCTTGTCATATTCATACCTTGGTCTACCCCTACCGTTCTTACCACCTACACTTCCTTCAAAAACCAACTGAACCAGTCCTGGGTGTCTTAAGATGTGTCCTATCATTCTATCTCTTCTTCTCGTCAAATTTAGCCAAATCGATCTCCTCTCACCAATTCGATTCAGTATCTCTTCATTCGTGATTCCATCTATCCATCTCACCTTCAGCATGCTTCTGTAACACCACATTTCAAAAGCTTCTATTCTCTTTCTTTCTGAGCTAGTTATCGTCCATGTTTCGCTTCCATACAATGCCACGCTCCACACGAAACTCTTCAAAAACATCTTTCTAATTTCGATATCAATGTTTGAAGTGAGCAAATTTCTTTTCTTAAGAAAGCTCTTCCTTGCTTGTGCTAGTCTGCATTTTATGTCCTCCTTACTTCTGCCATCGTTAGTTATTTTACTACCCAAGTAACAATATTCATCTACTTCCTTTAAGACTTCATTTCCTAATCTAATATTTCCTGCATCACCTGCCTTCGTTCGAGTGCGCTCCATTACTTTTGTTTTGGACTTATTTATTTTCATCTTGTACTCCTTACCCAAGACTTCATCCATACCATTCAGCAACTTCTCGAGATCTTCTGCAGTCTCAGATAAAATAACATCATCGGCAAATCTCAAGGTTTTGATTTCCTCTCCTTGGACTGCGATTCCCTTTCCAAATTTCTCTTTGATTTCCTTTACTGCCTGTTCTATGTAAACATTGAATAGGAGAGGGGACAAACTGCAGCCTTGCCTCACTCCTTTCTTGATTGCTGCTTCTTTTTCAAAGCCCTCGATTCGTATCACTGCAAACTGATTTTTATACAGATTGTAGATATTCTCCGTTCTCGGTATCTGATCCCTATCATCTTCAGAATCATAAATAGCTTGGTCCAATCAACATTATCGAATGCCTTTTCTAGATCTACGAATGCCATGTACGTGGGCTTGTCCTTCTTGATTCGATCCTGTAACATCAGACGTAAAGTCAGGATTGCTTCACGTGTTCCTACATTTTTTCTGAAGCCAAATTGATCTCCTCCCAACTCAGCTTCAACTTGTTTTTCCACTCTTCTGTAAATAATACGTGTTAAAATTTTGCAGGCATGAGATACTAAACTAATGGTGCGGTAGTTTTCACACCTGTCAGCACCGGCTTTCTTGGGAATAGGTATAACAACGTTCTTGCGAAAATCGGATGGGACTTCTCCTGTCTCATACATCTTGCACACTAAATGAAATAACCTTGCCATGCTGGTTTCTCCCAAGGCAGTCAGTAATTCAGAGGGAATTTTCCTGTATGCAGCATCGACCTTTCTTGGGACCATACAACCTTCGACATCCTTGCACTTCTCCTTCAGCCATTCAATCAATCAATCAATCAATCAATCAATCAATCAATCAATCAATCAATCAATCAATCAATCAATCAATCAATCAATCAATCAATCAATCAATCAATCAATCAATCAATCAATCAATAAATCAATCAATCAAATCAATCAATCAATCCTGATCTGCATTTAGGGCAGTCGCCCAGGTGGCAGATTCCATATCTGTTGCTTTCCTAACCTTTTCCTAAATGATTTAAGAGAAATTGGTAATTTATTGAACATCTCCCTTGGTAAGTTATTCCAATCCCTAACTCCCCTTCCTATAAATGATTATTTGCCCCAGTTTGTCCTCTTGAATTCCAACTTTATCTTCATATTGTGATCTTTCCTACTTTTATGAACGCCATTCAAACTTATTCGTCTACGAATGTCATTCCAGCAGTCGAGCAGCTCTTCTTCTTTCTCTCAATTCTTCCCAACTCAAACTTTGCAACATTTTTGTAACGCTACTCTTTTGTCAAAATCACCCAGAACAAATTGAGCTGCTTTTCTTCGGATTTTTTCCAGTTCTTGAATCAGGTAATCCTGGTGAGGGTCCCATACACTGGAACCATACTCTAGTTGGGGTCTTACCAGAGACTTATAGGCACTCTCCTTTACATCCTTACTACAACCCCTAAACACCCTCATATTCATGTGCAGAGATCTGTACCCTTTATTTACAATCCCATTTATGTGATTACCCCATTGAAGGTCTTTCCTTATATTAACACTTAGATACCTACAATGATCCCCAAAAGGAACTTTCACCCCATCAACGCAGTAATTAAAACTGAGAGGACTTTTCCTATATGTGAATCTCACAACCTGACTTTTAACCCCGTTTATCAACATACCATTGCCTGCTGTCCAACTCACAATATTTTTGAGGTCACGTTGCTGTTGCTCACAATCTTGTAACTTATTTATCACTCTATACAGAATAATATCATCCACAAAAAGCCTTACCTCCGATTCTACTCCTTTACTCATATCATTTATATATATAAGAAAACATAAAGGTCCGATAATACTGCCTTGAGGAATTCCCGTCTTAATTATTACAGGGTCAGATAAAACTTCACCTACTCTAATTCTCTGAGATCTATTTTCTAGAAATATAGCAACCCATTCAGTCACTCTTTTGTCTAGTCCAATTGCACTCATTTTTGCCAGCAGTCTCGCATGATCCACCCTATCAAATGCTTTAGATAGGTCAATCGCAATACAGTCCATTTGACCTCCAGAATCCAAGATATCTGCTATATCTTGCTGGAATCCTACAAGTTGAGCTTCAGTGGAATAACCTTTCCTAAAACCGAACTGCCTTCTATCGAACCAGTTATTAATTTCACAAACATGTCTAATATAATCAGAAAGAATGCCTTCCCAAAGCTTACATACAATGCATGTCAAACTTACTGGCCTGTAATTTTCAGCTTTATGTCTATCACCCTTTCCTTTATACACAGGGGCTACAATAGCAACTCTCCATTCATCTGGTATAGCTCCTCCGACCAAACAATAATCAAATAAGTACTTCAGATATGGTACTATATCCCAACCCATTGTCTTTAGTATATCCCCAGAAATCTGATCAATTCCAGCCGCTTTTCTAGTTTTCAACTTTTGTATCTTATTGTAAATGTCATTGTTATCATATTAAATTTTATTACTTCTTTGGCCTTAGTCTCCTCCTCTATCTCGACATTATCCTTGTAACCAACAATCTCTACATACTGCTGACTGAATACTTCTGCCTTTTGAAGATCCTCACATACACACTCCCCTTGTTCATTAATTATTCCTGGAATGTCCTTCTTGGAACCTGTTTCTGACTTAAAATACCTATACATACCCTTCCATTTTTCACTAAAACTTGTATGACTGCCAATTATGCTTGCCACCATCTTATCCTTAGCTGCCTTCTTTGCTAGATTCAATTTTCTAGTAAGTTCCTTCAGTTTCTCCTTACTTCCACAGCCATTTCTAACTCTATTTCCTTCCAGTCTGCACCTCCTTCTTAGTCTCTTTATTTCTCTATTATAATAAGGTGGGTCTTTACCATTCCTTACCACCCTTAAAGGTACAAACCTTTTTCGCATTCCTCAACAATTTCTTTAAACCCATCCCAGAGTCTGTTTACATTTTTATTTACCGTTTTCCACCGATCATAGTTACTTTTTAGAAACTGCCTCATGCCTGCTTTATCAGCCGTATGGTACTGCCTAATAGTCCTACTTTTAAGACCTTCCTTTCTATCACATTTATGTTTAACTACCACGAAAACAGCTTCATGATCACTAATACCATCTATTACTTCAGTTTCCCTATAGAGCTCATCTGGTTTTATCAGCACCACATCCAGGATATTTTTCCCTCTGGTTGGTTCCATCACTTTCTGAATCAGCTGTGCTTCCCATATTAACTTTTTGCCATTTGTTGGTCAAGCTTCCTGTCGTTCGCATTTCCTTCCCAATTGACATCTGGCAAATTCAGATCTCCTGCTACAATCACATTTCTTTCCATGTCGTTTCCCACATAGCTGACTATCCTATCAAATAATTCCGAATCCGCGTCAGTGCTACCCTTTCCCGATCTGTACACTCCAAATATTTCAAGTTGCCTATTATCTTTAGAAATGAGCCTTACACCTAGAATTTCATGTGTCTCATCTTTAACTTTTTCGTAGCTTACAAATTCTTCTTTCACCAGAATGAACACTCCCCCTCCCCCCTTCCCATACTATCTCTACGATACACACTCCAGTGTCGTGAGAAAATTTCTGCATCCATTATATCATTTCTCAGCCATGATTCAACTCCTATTACAATATCTGGTAAATATATATCTATTAAATTACTTAATTCTATTCCTTTCTTTACAATACTTCTACAGTTCCACACTAACAATTTTATGTCATCCCTACTTGATTTCCAGTTCCCTGTTCCCTTATCACCGCTCCCTAGGCCATTTCCCTGAATCTACTTCCCTATTACCCTTCCAAACAAATTTCCTAACTTATACGTACCACTGCGGTTTAAATGAAGGCCATCTGAGCGCAGATCCCTATCTCCTACCCACCCATTAGGATCTAGAAATTTCACTGTCAGTTTCCCACATACCCACTCCATAGTCTCATTTAAATCCCCAATCACCCTCCAGTCAGTATCCTTTCTACACAGTATTCCACTAATAACAATCTCCGCTTTCTTATACTTCACCCGTGCTGCATTTACCAGATCCCACAGCCATCCTTCCTTAGCTACCTTGCACTTTCTGTCCACTTGATTCTTTAATCGCTTGTATTATTTTCTGCCCTCTTCATTTCTAGCATTCTTGTATTTTCGTCGTTCATCTATCAGGTCTATTCTCCGGACCACCTTTTGAGCAGACTAAAGCGGATGTGACGTCATTGTCTCGTCACACTCGCCGTGGTTGCCAAACGAGCCGGCGCGCCATTCAAACTTGTACTCCACCACTATAATACAGCACAGCTCACGGATTGAACCTGGAATGAATTTAAAAGAATTAATACACTAACGTCTGCGTGTTAGAATCCCATACAGTTTTTTAACGGCTTACATCTTTAAGCAATTAATTTACTGAATTAAATGTTAAATGTGTAAACCTACAATCTGTTTTCCAGTCAATGACCGGGTCAGGGATGGAATAAATGAAGCCCCATCTTGCGGAGAGGATAGGAATTGAGCCGGCTGCCGAAGCCTGTTTCACTCCTCTGGGGCAATGATTAATGACTGACAGATGAAATTAAATTATACTGGAGAGTGATGCTGGAATGAAAGATGACAGAGAAAACCGGAGTACCCGGAGAAAACCTGTCCCGCTTCCGCTTTGTCCAGCACAAATCTCACATGGATTGACCGGGATTTGAACCACGGAACCCAGAGTTGAGAGGCCGACGCGCTGCCACCTGAGCCACATAGGCTTTCACAGTTTTAATGTACTAACTACAAAATATATGGCCTGATTCCTCACGGGCGATTTTTGAATAAGCGAGAATAGTGAGGATTATGTACTCGTACTGGAATTAACTTGAAACTGACAGATGAGGTTAGGGATCCAGGCGAAAACCTGGAGAGTGATGCTGGAATGAAAGATGACAGAGAAAACCGGAGTACCCGGAGAAAACCTGTCCCACCTCCGCTTTGTCCAGCACAATTTCAATAAATTAATTATTACAAATATATTTTTATAAAAATATTATTATTATTATTATTATTATTATTATCATCATCATCATCATCATCATCATACAGGAAGTTTCAGCGTCAGCTTACCTTGTGCCGCAGTAATTAATGTGTGTCACTATCGAGTGGCTGCACACCCAAGTCGGAATCAGAGCCGGGGTCAGCACACGAGGTAAACTAATCCCGCCGTCAATACTATTCGCTCGGAAATGCTTACAAACAGGCACAATCATTTCTCTCGTCGGACGTAAAAATCTTGCGTTTCTTCTTCAACTTATAACAGTCTGGTGAATTTTGGTTCGGATCCATTGCACAATAATATCCAATAACGAGTAAGAAGAAACCTGCAAACGTACAAGAGACTACAACAATTATGAATTAGCACACAATACGCACATACACTGTTTTTGTAAAAGCGAAGCACACTGATAAAATTCTCTCACTGCTGTTTTAAACAGACTATGGTTGGAACTGCACCCACGTGTTCAGGACATCCACTGAGTGAGTAAGTATGGCAGCTCCGCATTGACTGCAACATTGCCAAAACTCACTCTGAGTAGCGCACCCCTCTTGCCTCCTCACCCACCGTATGACAACATCGTAGGCGCTGCCCCTGTCGCCCGCGCCATCCCCTAGTCTATACACGCACTTCCGCTTTAGTCTGCTCAAAAGTGGTCCGGAGAATAGTATCTCCTGAGTTATCCACTGTTCCTTAGTTGATCTTTTCTTCCTTCCTAACATTTCTTCAGCAGCCCTACTGACTTCATTTTTCATGACTCTCCACTCTTCCTCTATAGTGTTTCCTTCAGCCTTTTCATTTAGTCCTTGTGCAACATGTTCCTTGAAACAATCCCTCACACTCTTTTCTTTCAACTTGTCTAGATCCCATCTTTTTGCATTCTTTCCTTTCTTCAATTTCTTCAACTTCAGATGGCATTTCATGACCAACAAGTTGTGGTCAGAGTCCAGGTGTCTGCTCCTGGGAAAGATTTGCAATCCAACACCTGGTTTCTGAAGCTCTGCCTAATCATAATGAAGTCTATTTGATGCCTTCCAGTGTCTCCAGGTCTCGTCCACGTATATAGCCGTCGTTTGTGGTGTT
Organism: Anabrus simplex; assembly: GCF_040414725.1. Classification (NCBI taxonomy): domain Eukaryota; kingdom Metazoa; phylum Arthropoda; class Insecta; order Orthoptera; family Tettigoniidae; genus Anabrus; species Anabrus simplex. The sequence continues at coordinate 290,360,298 of NC_090271.1, forward strand.
TGAACCAAGTATTGGCAAGGACTAAATTATGATCAGTGCAGAATTCAACCATCCGACTTCCTCTTTCGTTCCTTTTCCCCAATCCAAATTCTCCTATTGTACTACCTTCTCTTCCTTGGCCTACCACTGCATTCCAGTCTCCCATCACAATTAGATTCTCGTCACCTTTTACATATTGTATTAAATCTTCTATCTCCTCATATATTCTTTCGATGTCTTCATCATCCGCTGAACTAGTAGGCATATAGACCTGCACTATTGTGGTGGGCATTGGTTTGGTGTCTATCTTGACGACAATAATTCTTTCACTATGCTGGTCGTAGTAGCTTACCCGCTGCCCTATTTTCTTATTCATTATTAAACCAACTCCTGCATTTCCCCTGTTTGATTTTGTGTTGATAATTCGGTAGTCGCCTGACCAAAAATCTTGTTCTTCCTGCCAACGTACCGGTACTTCACTTATACCAACTACATCTAACTTTAGCCTATCCATCTCCCTTTTCAGATTCTCTAACCTACCACAACGATTCAAACTTCTAACTTTCCACGCTCCGACTCGCAGAATGTCAGTATCCATCTTCCTGATGATCGCCCCCTCTCGTGTAGTCCCCACCCGGAGATCCGAATGGGGGACTAGTTTACTTCCGGAATATTTTACCCGGGAGGAAGCCATCATCAGTACATCATTCATACAGAGAGAGCTGCATGTCCTCGGGAGGTAGTTACGGCTGTAGTTTCCCGTTGCTTTCAGCCGTGTAGCAGTATCAACACAGCTAAGCTATGATGAGTATTATTACAAGGCCGTATCAGTCACTCACCTAGACTGCCGCCCTTGCAACTACCGAAAGGCTGCTACCCCTCTTTCGATGAACCATTCGTTAGTCTGGTCTCTCAACAGATACCCATCCGATATGGTTGCACCTGCGGCTCGGCTATCTGCATCATTGGGACACGCAAGCCTCCCCACCGTGCAAAGGTCACATGGTTCGCAGAGGAGGAATAAATGTGCAATATTGTGAAAGTTTTATTGTATAGTATTGAATCAGAATCTCGCAAAACTATTATTACCGCACTTAAATTGGTAAACTGTCAACCTTTACCTCTCGATCGAAATTAGCTCAGAGAGCATCAAAAAGCTTACCACTTTGTAGTTTTTTCAGTATTGATGTATATAACCCCCACCCCCCAATCCGGTATATCACCCAAACCCGGGAACTGTTTGTAGTCCGTGTTTTTTTTTTCATTTGCCCCCGCACTTTTAATTCCCAATCGCCGTTACTGAGGATCCTTAACAGATAACGTTCACGTTTCAACATTGCACAGATAAATCACTCTTAATGAGGACGTTATCATCACAACAAATAACAATTATAATCATACTGGGTTGGCTACTTAATGTAGCTTACAGGATTTGCGAACGTAGATGAAGCTTCTTTGTATACGACATATGTGAACACTGTAATACACAAACAACAATGCTATTCGCCCACGCAAATAAACAACTTAAAAAAATCACTCATGTTAGCTTTCCTGAAGTCTCCTATATTCATTTCTATCTCACTTGTATACACTCCATACCCATTCCACATAACTTCAAGACTATCTTATTTCGATAATATTCTAGCACGCTCCGGCAAAAGAGTTTAAGTCAAAAATGTAACTTTTCTGTAGACGCATTTTTTCTTTATTCAAGTACTATCTTACTGCAAAGCATATAAGTGTTTAAAAATGTTAGGTTCTTAGTATAACTGCAGAAAAATAAATCAATATTGATTTCAATGACAATTTTAGTACATGGTGACTTACGGTATACTATTTTAGTACTACATTTACTCACTTGTACTCTTCGGACCACTCGTGTTTCCAATTTCAAAATAGCTGAAAGAACATAAAAGTTGTATGCAAACATAATTTAAATGCACTATTTTCTAACAAAGAGAATATATAAGAATAGTTACAAAGTTATAAGCATTAAAATGCTGCTAATAAAATACTGTCGGTAATCCTCCTGAGGCGTTCGGTCAACTCGGTCTATGAACGGTCTTTCTTTCATCAGCTATGACTGAATTAACACATTCATCCTCGTTTCCTTCCTCACCTGGATAAATTTCTGGAATACTGGATGTGTGCATATCCTTGTAGAACTGATGGAAAGCACTTGGAATAAGAGGAAACAAGTCTAAAATGGCATTTTTCTTCTGCTTAAAAACAGGAAGTTTGCCACTGTAGAAGCTACTTCGTCTACGTATCCTCTCCTTTTGAGATTCAAGGTTTCTAAATGAATCCTCTTCTTTCAGTGTAATTTCGAAGACACCCCAGTCCCTGGTATAACGTGTACACTTTACATTACCCAACTGAAAGGATTACCACCAGTATTCCGCCAACAACAGTGATACCAACCCCGACGATGTTTCCCTAGACGCACTCGCCCTTGAGTTCCAGTCTTTCAGAGCTGCTGTCACCGAGGAGCTCAAGGTGGTGAAGTCTGAACTTACCGAAATGCATAACCAGATCTCCAAACAGGACGACCTAATCGACGAAGCAAAGCAGTACAGCAGGAGAAACTGCCTATTACTCCACGGGGTGGCAGAAGCTCCGAACGAGGACATCTATGATAAGGTGTTCGGTGTTGTGAAATCCCACCTAGGGATAGACTTGACATTGGACAATTTAGATCTCTGTCACAGGATTGGGAAACCACGGAGAACTACAGCTGAGGTAGTGACGGGAGGGAAAAGGCCCATCATAATAAAGTTAACGCGATATCACGAACGTGACCGTATCTGGCGTGCAAAGAAATCGCTGAAGGGATCGGGTATGCTGATAACAGAATCGCTAACAGCAAGAGAAAGGACATACTAAACGCCGCGCGTGACCACTTCGGTCAGAAATCTGTATGGACTAAGGATGGACGTATCATTATTCTAAGCTCTGATGGGAAGAAAATTCAAGTGACCACACGAGCTGACCTCAACAAAGTTATTCAAGCAGCTAGGGGGTGAAACAGTGTGAAGTAACGACAATGTGGATTAGTTTAAGTTTGTATTATAGTGTTTTATTATTAGTGTGAATGTGATTGAGTGCATGAAAAGCCGGCGCGATATCAGAGGAAATACGCAGATAAGAAGCATGTATTCTTCTTTGTATTCTGCTTTGTGTGATGAGTACTGTTATAACCACTGCCAGCTGTTGACCTGACTGTCCCCCTACCCCTAACCTCTCCTATCCGAGAACGGAGACACCCCGCTGCTAGAGCTCATTAGTGAAAGTATTTCAGGCCAACGCACGTTCATTGAACTGCATTCATTTAAATTCTCAATCCCTACCTGCTCATCATGAGGAGCTAACAGCTCTCCTTGGAAACAGCAATGTATACGTAGCTTGTATCAGTGAGAGCTGGTTACGCGCAACTATCCCTAGTAGTATGGTACACATAACGGGCTATAATATTTACAGGCATGCCAGAATAGATAAAAGAGGTGGAGGAGTAGCCTTGTACTGTAGAGATGATATTAAATGTAAAATCGTATGCACATCTGCCCAATGTGCTGACCCGAGACCTGAGTTCAGTTTTGCCGAGATCACTGTGACAACAGTTAAAGCCCTAATAGGAGTTGTTTATCGGCCACCACGGGTAGGTCACCTCTCTGACATTGAAGACATCCTGCAGAGACTATCACCTGCTTATGAACATTTTTTTTATATTTGGAGACGTCAATACTAATTTACTGGAACAGGCTGGGACAATACTTCCACTAAAACCGACAAATCATACCTCATCTTCACATACACTAATTGACTTAATGGTCACTAACAACCCACAGAAAATAGTATCACATGGACAAATTCCTACCCGTAGCATATCGACACATGACTTAATATACTTGTCTTACTCGCTCAAAGTACCGAAGTATAAGTCCAGATACATCACATTCAGGGACATTAAACATATAAACTTAGATCATCTGAGAGTTGACGCCTTGAATAGTCCTTGGGATGACGTAAAAAATATAAACGGTATCGATAAGAAAGTTGAAACTTTCACTTATACTTGGTCTCCTTGATAAACATGCACCTAAGCGTACGGCCAAAGTCTCCCGACCTCCTTCTCCATGGCTGACCGATGAGATTAAACAAATTATGTCTCACCGTGACGCGTTACACCGGCTCTAGAGAAGCACACACTCTTCCAGTGCGCTTGAACAGTATCGGACACTTCGGAATAGAATTAAAGTAATAATTCGAAATAGAATTTTTTTTTTTTACAATCACCTGGCTGGAAATTTAAATGTGTCAAACACTGGGAAACAACTTCGTTCCATTGGAATTGGGAAAGCTTTGCCCCAGCCATGTAATCCAGACATCTCTCTGGAGAGATTGAATGCTCATTTTTCTGAAATAAAAATTAAACCGGAAATACACACAATATCACAGACTATAAAATCTCCTCTGAACCAGCCACCACCAAATAGGCCATTCTTTGAATTTCGCGAATTCACGGAGATTGACGTGAAACGCGAAGTATTATCAATCACATCATCTGCTGTAGGACCTGATGAAATACCCATACTCATAATACAACACATCATTGACATTATTCTTCCCGCCATTACTCATATATACAACACGTGCCTCACAAGTGGCCTCTTTCCAAAAATGTGGAAAAATGCCATTATAAATCCTGTTCCCAAAACTTCCTCACCTGTACTTAAAACAGATTATCGACCTGTTTGCATACTTTCATCTCTCTCCAAGCCTCTTGAACGCATAGTACACGTGCAATTAGCCGACTATTTAAATAAATACAAACTACTTGAACCTTTACAATCGGGTTTCAAAAAGGGACACAGTACGGCCACTGCCCTGCTGAAAGTTACAGACGACATGAGACGTGCTATGGACGAAAGGCAGGTGACGTTACTTACACTTCTTGATTTTAGCAGCGCTTTTGACACAGTAAATATAGCCGTACTGGTTGCTAAATTGAAATCGCTTCACCTTGGACAGACAGCTCTAGAATTATTTCTCTCATATCTTACGGAACGAAAACAACGCGTAATTCTTCAGAATAGGTCATCCGAATGGGCAATGAAATATTCAGGAGTACCACAAGGCTCTGTACTTGGACCACTTCTCTTTGTTATCTATATTAACGATATATCGACACGGCTAAGACACTGTAAATACCACTTGTATGCTGACGATCTACAGATCTATTAGCATTCCAAAATTTCAGACATCAATCAAGCAATAGGTTATATGAACTCTGACTTAAATAATATCTGTGCATACGCTCATGAAAACTGTATTTTAATTAATCCATCAAAATCTAAAGCTATTATTGTTGGGCAGACGAAACAAATCAGTGCGGCAAAAAACAAAAACATTCCTCCACTAACTTGATGTGGTAAAATTATTCCGTACGAAAATTCGGTAAGAAATCTTGGGGAAATTATAAACGAGAATCTTAACTGGGGAGAGCACATTACAAATATCTGTAGAAAAGTGTAGGCCTATGCGTCCCTTCACCCACTAAAATATCATCAAAATATACTGCCACTAAACATGAGAATTAGGCTTATAAATACTCTTATCCTCCCTATATTTTCCTACTGTGACGTAGTACTAATTGATGCCACGAGAGAACAACTAAACCGACCACAACGTGCTATGAACATGTATTAGATTTATCTTTTCCTTACGCTATGATGTTCATGTTACCCCTTATTATCGACAACTTTCCCTTCTAAAATTTGAACAATATAAAAACCTCCACGTGGCAGTATTAATCTTTCCAGTATTAAAAGAGAATATCCCATACTACTTATCCTCACAACTCAATTTCCTATCCTCTTTCCACCAGCATAACACACGCTCTGGCAGTACACTTGCTATCCCTCTCAGCAGGTCAGCAGCATTTAGCCGTTCCTTTGCTGCAAATGGAGCTAGAATACGGAAATCTCTCCCCCACAACATTAGAGCTATAAAATCCTTAAATTTCTTCAAGTTGTCTTGCCGTGAGCATCTCGATGTGTGCCGCCAGGCTGAATGAATCTGGTAGAGTGAATGTGTGTATTGTACGTTTACTGTGCTTATGGTATGTTGTGTCATTCAACTTTTAATTTGTAACGATAGTTTTAAGACATGACTAAGAATATTTATAGAGTTTATGTTATTTTGTTTCATAGTTTGTAATGGTAGTTTTAAGATAAGATTATGAATATTCCTCTCACATGTACACTGTTAATGAAGTGTGGTTAACTGTAAGAGAGGACCATAAGTCCTAACTTCGCCACTACAAATAAAGGCAAATAAAGGCAAATATAATAATAATAATAATAATAATAATAATAATAATAATAATAATAATAATAATAATAATAATAAATGAAGTCCAATACAGGCCTCCAAAATCCAAGAAAGTTCTCGTGATAAAGTTCGATGTCCTGAAATTTACCTTCCTTCTTTTCCACAGAATGTATCAGTTGGCTCCAGTCGTGGGGATGATCGAAACCGCAGACTTTTCTTCTGCCTCTCTATGAGACCATAGTCGACATGGCAATCTATATGGGTATGGCCACTAACTCTGAATAATGATCCAACAATTCCTTGTTTTTGTTATCGTTTATTGCACACAGGAACATGCCTCAAGAACGGGAGTTCTTATTTTGTCCCCGTTTTTTCAGAATGCAAGATAACCTTCTTAACTTTTGATGGAAGGCCTATACAATTTTTGTAAATCAGGTGACAACCTGATTAGCCCAACGTCCTCCCTCAGTTTCATTCCACAATTAAGTTAAAGGTTCACAGTTGCCGTTTACAAAAGCAAACCATATTTCTGAAGAAATGATGTTGGTAAACGCTGTTGCATATCGAACGAACAGCACGGGGCTGTTAGGTCTTCTGCCTCAAGTTCTTTAAGCGCGCGCGCGTGTGTGTGTAAAACATCACATTTTATGGAACTCTTTTCCTTATATTGGGCGGGATACCAGGTCGCATATGTTCTAACAATACAGCTTGTACATTATTTGAAAATTTAGGTGGGATGGTACATACAGGCGGCTACTTTTCCGCCTCGTGTAGTGCGATTCGTACACTGGGAAATACGAGATTTTCTTATAATTTACTGTCATTGTGTTTGATAGCTGGAGGTTGTCGTCCCCTTTGATCTGGTTGGATTGTACAGGACCCACTAGAACTTTGATTTGCAATAATAAAAGTAGCGAACATTTGTGACACGTCAAGTGTCCGCATGAGGCAGACTCTACAAACCCGAAAGTGTTCACCATCAACTCTGAAACGAAACAGGTGTCACTTTTCTACTTTTTTGTCTATCTGAATTATTTGTGCGTTTTCGCGATATAGCTTGTTGTTTCGTTTCTACGAGATAAGCGATGTAATTAGCTCTTTTGTTTTGCCATCCAAAGATCTAAATTTTTCAAACAGTTTTTCCCTGTCAGTTTTCTTCCTGTGGATTGCCTCCAGAATTCTCTTGCACTTCATCTGACAGTCCCTAAGCGGCTTTGACTTCCTAGCTCTCATTATTTTACCCTTCGCGGTTACATATATGCACTCTTCTTATATGTCTACTCATTTTCTTCTCAGCTCTGGAGAACATTGCAACATGATTTTTCACTTGGTTTGTATGAGTTTGCGAGCTGGAAGTTCCTTCGTTTTTATGGACTGGTTGAATCACTGCTTTCGGGTATATACACTGAAGAAAATGGAAATTGCAACACCCAGAAGGAGTGGTGCTACATTGCTGCAATTGAACATGCAGGACGAGTGTTCAGTTGTGATTCGATGATTATGATTATATGTCCCTCTGACAGCAAGTTTGGACAACAATCAATACAGGATGTGCCCACCACGAGCTGCAATACATTGATGAATTCGTCGAGGCATGGAGTCAATAAGGCCCTGGATCGCTTCCTGAGGAATTGTGGCCCATGCTTGCTTCACTGCACGTGTCAGTTGTTCCAGAGTTGTGGGTGGCTGAGGACGGTTGGCCAGTTGTCGACCCATCATGTCCCACACATGCTCAATAGGACTGAGGTCCGGGGATCTGGCGGGCCATTCTAAGGTTGTGATGACGTGGAGAGCTTCTCTGGAGATGCGTGCAGTATGAACCCGGGCACTGTCCTGCTGAAACATCCCATTAGCAATGTTCGCCATCATAGGGACAACCACTGGATTGAGTACCCTATCAACGTACTGTCGAGCAGTCATAGTGCCCTCAACAAGCACTAATTGTGATTTCACATTAAAGCCAATAGCTCCCCAGACCATACATAATGCTTGGTGTTGGCCCTATGTGCCTCTCGACAATAAGATCTGGGCGGCCCCTCTCCCAGGTACGTCGGCGCACACGATCCCGGCGATCACTGCGGACAAGACAGAAGCGCGATTCATCACTAAAGACGACCCTATGCCGTTCGTCGACCCACGTCGATCTTTCTCGACACCAAGCCAACCTTACACGTCACTGTTGTGGGGTCAATGGAACACCTTCTGCAGGGACACGGGCTCGTAAGCCAGCTGAACGCAGGCGATTACCAACTGTTTGTTGTGTAACGTGGGGTGCCACAGCTGCTCGAATTTGCGCTGCTGTTGCATGGGGTTCCATCCGGGCCATCCGAATGATGCGGCGATCCTCTCTCACAGTTGTCTGTCGCGCTGGGCCTGTGCCAGGTCTACGAGTGGTGTAGTAAGGATGTAAAGGAGAGGGCATATAAGTCTCTGGTAAGACCCCAACTAGAGTATGGTTCTAGTGTATGGGACCCTCACCAGGATTACCTGATTCAAGAACTGAAAAAAAAAAAATTTAAAAAAGCAGCTCGATTTGTTCTGGGTGATTTCCGACAAAAGAGTAGCGTTACAAAAATGTTGCAAAGTTTGGGTTGGGAGGAATTGAGAGAAAGAAGAAGTGCTGCTCGACTAAGTGGTATGTTCCGAGCTTTCAGCGGAGAGATGACGTGGAATGACATTAGTAGACGAATAAGTTTGAGTGGCGTTTATAAAAGTAGGAAATATCACAATCTGAAGATAAAGTTGGAATTCAAGAGGACAAATTGGGGCAAATATTCATTTATAGGAAGGGGAGTTGGGGATTGGAATAACTTCAATAAATTTCCAATTTCTTTGAAATCATTTAGAAAAAGGCTAGGAAAACAACCGATAGGGAATCTGCCACCTGGGCGACTGCCCTAAATGCAGGTCAGTATTGACTGATTGATGATTGATTGATTGATTGATTGATTGATTGATTGATTGATTGATTGATTGATTGATTGATTGATTGATTGACCTTCATTTAACCACTGCTGCCATACACGTTGTACCGTAGATGCCTGTCGGCCAACACGTGCAGCGACAGTCCTTAGCAATAATCCAGCCTCACACAGCCCAATTATCCGAGCCCTCTCAAACGGCGACAGTTGTTGATAGCGTGCTCTTCTCTGTCGTCGAGGCATGTTTGACGGAGAACACTTCACTGCACAGACTGTAAGTCAACCACGCTGCACCAGAGTCCGTATACTGGAATTAATTCCTCCGCGACCAATCACGAGGGGAGACCTGTAGCAACGATCCAATGGGTCTGAAACTTTGATCGTTTACATTGTAACCGTACAACTAGGTTACAGATTCCATTCAGTATTTATTATTATTATTATTATTATTATTATTATTATTATTATTATTATTATTATTATTATTATTATTATTATTATCATTATTAACCAGATTCATTAGATTTTATATATTCTGTTTCTCATCACTTAGACTGTAATAATTAGGTATCGCGTATATTATTGTATTTAATCATAGGTTAAGTGAATATGTTTGTAATTATTCTGTATTGTAGTAAGTGAGATTTGTTGGTTTCATATTGTCATGCTGTGGCTTGTAACTTTGGCTAGATGAGCTGGCATAGTATTTTGCAATCGAGGCTATGTTTAACTGTGCAAGGAGATTTCCCGGTGACGCATTCGGTACAGTCATTCTCGGACCGCTTGGGTACGCTTAGACGACACATGACTGATGACATCAGTGCGTGGACACGTGATTGCGACCAAGTGTCAGTATTCGCCAGCTACTGTATGTTGAAGTGGAAGGGATGAACAGTGAGTGGGGAGATGTGTCGTCATCGCGAGGTGATATAAGGTGATGCTACGGTAGGGAGAGGTACTCAGATGATATCACTCAGTTCACAGTACTCAGTTCATAAGCAGTTGATATCGTGCAGATCATAAGTAACAGTCAGATGTATCAAATGGAAGAAGTGGTCTTAGTGTGATGGTCAGAGCTAAGAGTTGTGTTTGAAGAGGTAATCATCGAGGAAGTCTACAAGTGGTGCTTGTATCCGAGCAGAGACGGGTACTATGCTGATATCGAAACATCATCTTCTTGTGAGGATGGACTTCACAAGATGTTTCAATAATATTTTCCAATTATTTAAAATATATTGAGTGGACGTAATTACATTGGAGCTCCCTACACGCGTACATGGTATGTAGGCCAACTCCTTGTTATATAAGAAGATAACAACAGACGGCTCCCGACTTCAGCTCACAGGTTTTCCCAAGAATTTCAAGTTCAACAGCGGTGTATGCAGACAACAGGTAATTAAAGCATCAGACATGTTATGCATTCATAACATGAAGAAGAGTGTAATCAGCGGCGATATCACATCTCACTTCAAGTTCATGCCAATAGCGTTTTTTGTTTAGATTAAATGTTCCTTTTCTTTGTACCGCAAATCTCACGATATATTTCTTTTGTTAAATTAAAAGACGTAAATGATTGTTCATTGTGACGTAAATTATAGTCATAAACTCAGTTTTATTTTAATTATAATAAGTGATTCCAGTTCCATGTACAATCCTCAATTGTGGAAATGCAATAGTAATTTAATATTTTCCTGATCCATATCCCTGTATATTGCCAGATATGTGAGTTTATCACCTCACGCCTTGAGATAATTGATATAAGAGGTATGCTCTACCGAATTTTGTTGTTTTTCTTAAAAAACAACTGGCGCTCAAACAAATGTTATTTATATTATGTGGAAGATATGTAAGTATAAGAGTAGTGGTTGGAGTAGCCACAACATACCTACATGGCATCGTTCCATATCTTGAAAATCAACACAAACGACCAATGCCTTCATGGTGTTGCAATTTCCATTTTCTTAAATGTAGGTCTTGTCACTATCTGAGTCGTCGAAGCCTGGTGTTTAACTGTGGTTTTCATTAGAATTTGGAACTAATTCCATATACTTTTTGCTGGCTTTTCAGTTGAAATCTAATTTAGGAGTAGTCAAAGTTAGTGAAGTGCATCCTGAGGCACACTGTTCGTCATTGTCACCGTTTAGGAGTCAACTTCTTCTGGTATTTGTTCATCGTTAAGTTCTGAGGAAGACCATGAACCGACTTCTCTGTGTTCAATTACGAAAACCCTACTGGTTTCTTGCTGAGCTGAAATGACATGAACATCCACCATCCTGTCACTAAAAAGAGTAATGCATGGCGAAAATTCGTAAAATATTTGTTTTAATGGAGCAGATAATTAAAACTTCTGTATCCGAGGTGTCATCTGCTTGAACCAGAATCCCCTCCAATGTTTGTAGCCCTTGATATACATTTGCATCAAGAAGCATTCGCTCGTACGGCAGGGAGAAATACTTTATTCGCAGCAGCTAGTCCCCGATGAACTAATCCTTCTGATATTATTCAATGCCAACCAAGCGACCAATGCTCAACCCGAAGGCCTGCAGATTACGAGGTGTCGTGTGGTCAGCACGACGAATCCTCTTCTTGGCTTTCTAGACGGGGGCCGCTATCTCACCGTCAGATAGCTCCTCAATTCTTATCTCGTATAGTAATTGCCACGTAAGGAAATACCCCAGAAAGTAAATATCGCCGCCCGATGCTCTTCTTTTCTCTTTTTTGTAATGGCTGATCACTGCTGCCAACCTGCCTGGTTACATATTAAAATCATCAGACATAACTATAACAAACTAACCTCAATGTAAACACCGATAATGAATGTTTCCCTACCCTAGTAAATGATATAAGATAAGATGAAATAAATCAAGATAATTATGAATATCTCCTCAATGAGGAATTAAGGAAATAAACACACTTTCTCACTTAAATTATCTGTCTTTATTTTGATATACAGTAGGCGTACTATAACCATATTCTTGAAAAGAGGGGCGTGTTAAACGATGCAATTTATTTAATAAGTCTTTGCAGTGTGATTTTCGAAAGTTTCAGACATCCAATGACTTCCCTTTCTTTTGCGCGAATATTTCCTTCTCTCTTCAATACCGGTAACCAGTAAGGAGAGAGATTATTGGGCATATTTTCAGCCTGCAGCTGGTTATATCTTCAAGCTTATCAGGAAACATATAGGAATACTAATGTGCCAAGCTCCGTGAACGGAATTTAGGTCAGCTTTCAAGTTCACTGCGGATTTGAAAATAATAATGTTATAAGTTCTACTGCCAAAATTTCGTCCCGCAAGAGTTACTCGTATTTCATGTACCGGTAGATCTAGACATGAGACTGACGTATTTGAGCACTTTCATCATTTCACACAAACTATGTTATTAAATGCATTATCCGAACATGCCACAATCCTACTTACCTGGTATTAGCCAAATAGATTTACAATCCCACAGAAAAAGAAAATATGCTTTAAATATTCTCGCAAATGTATCACTAGTGACTTTAACGGCGATGCGGTGGCAACACGCACTTCACGCTAGAGCAGTGATTGAACGTTGCCAACGTGCCAGATTAACGGTAAATGTAAGACGTCGTATCGGCAAGTAGGGTCCCTAAACTGTATGGTTACCGACACTGAAAAAGACCCAACAGCAAGAAAAGTAACCATAAATCAATATCTTAATATTACAGGGGAGAAAGGGTAAGGTTGCACCCTTAGGGTACGTCGTTACACGGAGAGGACTATAGGCTGAGTGGACCTCGAACCAGCCCTCAGGTCCAGGTAAAAGTCCCTGACCTGGCCGGGAATCGAACCCGGGGCCTCCGGGTAATAGGCAGGCACGCTACCCCTACACCACGGGGCTGGCTCTGAATTATACTACTTCTACCATATACCCTTACAGCTCAATGCTCTGTTTAGACCTGTATCATATTTACCACAGCTGTGTGATGACTACCTCACAGAATCGGGGCTTACTTTATTTTGTCAATATTTGACTTCTAGTCTTTTGTCCGAGCATGCTAGACATATTTCACAGGATCGATATACGTGATTTGGGTACTAGGAAACTCACAGCGCGCAGCTCAACTGATCAAACCATAAAATAAATATGAAGTGATCAGCAAACTTGAAACAAATGAACACTGCACTGCAGAAATAAAACTGACAACTCCTCTTTCTCCTCTTCCCATCCCATTCATTTCCAGGCAACCCTTTTAGGCACCGGTTGGTGACCTGTAGAGTAGCACAATAATATCTGATGAAGGGATGTGAAACGGGCTACGTAAAATAAAGAAGAATGGTGGTATCAACAAGGCGTAGCCATAAGGACACGAATGAATGAATCTCCTTCTCCCCCTTGATTCCAGGGAGTCTCCCTTAGGACCGGTGTCCAAGAGGCACCTGACTGAGCCTTAAATGGTTTCCACTTATTTGTCCAAAGCTCCTCTGTTTCAGCTTTCAACTTCATTGATATACTCTTGTCCTTTTCCTACTCTTATGACCTATTAGAATCGCGTGGCGTACGGAAGCTTTCAATGTCACACTTTTCACGGTCCTCCATCTTTTTGCTAATATCTGCATTATTTCTTTTTCATCTTGCATTAGAGGTGATTATCTTATATCATTTTCTCTTAACAATACTTACCACCCAATACTTTCCGCCCCATACACTTGTATAGCATTTCCTCTTAAAACTGTGTTCTTTATCCAAAACTTCCCACCCAGTGATCCTGTAGTATTTTCTCTTAAAACAACATTTTCCACCCAACACTTCCACTCCCCCCACACACACTTTGTGAAAAAATGTTTGTTCCATTTCAGTCGGCTGAAACTAGGAATTATTAAAAAAGCAATCTGTACAAGCCCTGTTGGTCATTAACTAATTCTTTCCTTTATTTTCTTTAATATTATCAAATTTTTAGCGGAAATACGGACAAAATGACGTTCGTCGCAGCTAACCTATTTGTATAGAGCCACAGCATGTAATGGAGCGTGCATTCGTCAGTCTGGCAGTCTCTTTAGTATCTGTTAATTTCTTAGCGTGTAGGTAAATACTAAATGATTTTTACTTGTATAATCACGCCGTAGTTCTATTTAATTGTAGTACATGTGTAATATTGTTCCTTTGGTGAAAGGTTTATTGTATATAATAGGCAGTATTGAATCTAAAAAACACAACCTCATACCCGACCCCATAGAGAAACGGGACAAGGGTTGGACAAATAATAATAATAATAATAATAATAATAATAATAATAATAATAATAATAATAATAATAATAATAATAATAATAATAATAATAATAATAATAATAATAATGACATGTTTTATTTATTCTGGCAAAGTTAGGGATGTGCTCCCTTTCTTACGCTTAACCAGTCTTAACCTAGAACACTTAATAATAACTACTGATGGTCATAATATGATAATGTTAACAATAGAAACAGTAATAGTATTAATAAAAGTAACCACACTTAATAAAAAGAATAAAAAGAAGAATCATATCATATACCTATATAATACACATCGTACGAGAGTATATTAACAATATATGAATAATGAGTACCGGTACTATAACTACTACTTAAAAGGAAGATTAGAAAATGTATACATTTCTACAGTACACCAAAATATCGCCTTCAATGATCGGTCAAAAGTTGAAGAGATGGGTATTACAGCTAGAGAATGAAATTACAAGGGGACCAGGAATCAAGTGGACTCAGGAAGGGAAGAGAGCCCATGGAGAAAAAAAGGAGAGTCCTAGAGAAGATTAGAAAGGTTAATCATAACAGCACTGCTTATCCAACAGGGTCCATTCAAAATAATAATAATAATAATAATAATAATAATAATAATAATAATAATAAATCCAGGCAAGAAGTATACTCTAAGATAGAGAAGATCACGGACACAATGCGTGAAGGCAGAGTTCGCTTCTACGGTCATATACGACGGATGATCGACTCTCAATGGACGAAACGTATTTTCAGTATATTTGACTCAAAACCAAAAACGGCATTGCCATGGTACGTTAATGTCAAGAAAGATTTTAAAGCACTGGGCCTACAAGCAGATGCACAAGACCGAAATCTTTTCAGAGCAGCCATCAAGACTTTTGGGACTTTCAGGGACGAAAAACGGGCAACTGGTGCTAAATGGACAGAAGAACGTCGTGCTAAACACAGTGAGCTAATGAAGACGATGTGGATCAAGCGAAAAATGAACAAATGCCAGAATGTAAAGTGAGGCTTATCGTGGTCCCTAGTTGGCCGATGAGCGAAGTTGAATGAATGAATGAATAATAATAATAATAATAATAATAATAATAATAATAATAATAATAATAATAATAATAATAATAATAATAATAATGTCCGCCAGGTAGCCCGGGTAGACTGTCAACTTTAACCCCACTCTCGAAATTCACTCGCAAGCACCAAAAAGCATTTTTTTTTTTTATTGTTAATGTATATAACATCCCCACCCCGTTCTGCCCGCTCTATCCCACAAACCCGGGTACTTTTTGTTATCTGTACATGTTTTGGCCCCCCACTTCTAAATCGCTGCTGCTGCAACCCAGTAATCTTTTAGCATTTTCCCTCAAAAAACAATATCCAACCCAATACTTCCCGCCCAGTAATCTTGTGGTATTTTCCCTTAACAAGAGAGATTAAAATGAAGAAGAAGAAGAAGAAGAAGAAATGAACAATGGGATGTACTGTACTCATATATAGAGCAAGTTTTTCATTGCCCAATTTATGTGGTATATAGCTTTGTATATCATCTATGTCTGCCTCTTTTGCTGAGTGCTAGCACACTAGCCTTCAGTACGAGGAGGTCTTCGTTCGATTTCCAGCTAGGCTGTTAGATTTTAATTGTGGAGGCTTAATTCCAGTTGCTCAGGGACTGGTGTTTGTACTGTCTCTAAACTTCTCTGCAGTTCGCACACTACGCATAATATGTTCCACCACTAAAATTACATATACTACTTCACAAAGCTTAAAAAGGGCTGTGGTACTTCCTCTTAAAACAGTAATAACTACCACCATTACCAATAAGAAGAGCTGCAGCCAAGCTAGAACGGCCACATGAAATTATCATTAACACCATCTATCTGCCTAACTCACTGCCAAGGGAACAGACTACTAAGCAATATGGCAATTCTGTGTACAGTATATAAATATGTGGTTTCTTCTCTTGAAACAGGGCCGATGACCTGCTGTTAGGCCCCTTTAAACAACAAACATCAACATAATTCCTTGAAGCAAAATGAGGTCTTTACAAAATGCCATGTTTATGGGCAGTTAGTCTTATTTCACATGAAATAAACCCAAAAGCCCATTATGTATCATTACTAGAGACGAGAATTATAGGCACTAAAAACAGTTAAAATAGGCAGGCATATAGGCTCTTAAATTAACCAAAATAGGCATGTAAATAGGCACTAACGTGTAAAATAGGCAACAAAATAGGCATGAAAAAATACTTATAATTCAATAATACGCGCAATTACTATAAAATGAATTTACAACAAGCAACGTTTCAATGTTTTCGGGTAACAATCTTGTTCTCCTGTCGGGCAGAATGTTTTGTACTGAGAGAAATCTCTTAACATCACAGGAAGTGATTGGACAAAACTTCAGTGAAGCCACTTCATCTGGGTTTAGTTCAACTGCTTCATCTACCTCACCTCGTAGCACTCTGGCTACTTTTACCGTCGTTTTCCATCATGGATTCTGCTGCAGGACTCTTATGGAACTTTTTACTGACAGCGGCTACCTTCTCAGAGGTTCGGTCAACATTTCTCCTGACTTCTTCCACAAGCCTAAATGACTCCACCGGGGGAATGCCACTCGCCTCCTACTCGGTGATTGCTTCCGGCAGCTTGTTGAAGTCTGAAGATGCTCCAGTTTATGCAAGGGGGATATTAGCTCCCATCATTGCAGTGTACAGGTCTATAGAAAATTGTTATTGGTCGCTGTTCACAGTGGACTGGTAGAAAAGCTGCGATGACAACGTTTTCTGTACTCGTGTCAAATGCATCGCAGTATTTCTATGTTGATCTATATGGCATTTTTTCACATTTGATCTGAAAAATAGTAAAATTTACTTAAATTACAATGTTCTTATATTCCTAAAGCTGGGCTAATAGGCAATAATGCTTAATATAAACATAATAATGGCGTATGGCCTCCGGAGAGGCCTGGTGCGGGTCTTTTTCTCGTAGATGGCCTATTGGGCGACGTGCATGTCTGTGATGATTTCTAATGTTGAATACGCCACATACACCCAGCCCCGGAGCCATTGGAATTAACCAATTAAGGTTAAAATCCCCGATCCGATCGGGAATCGAACCCGGGACCCTGTGAACCTAAGGCCAGTACGCTGACAATTCAGCCAACGAGTCGGACAGTATAAACATGCATTTGTTTCATTAAAAAAAGAGAAAGACTATTAGGGGTGATGTTTCTAGAAGTACAAAACTTTAAATTAGGAGCAAGAGAATTCATAATTTACATGGAAGTATGTCCTCAAAATGTTCAGCTATAATCTGGCAGTTTCCTGTCGAGTTCACCGGGTGAAAAAAATCATGAAAATGACGCGAAACGATACCTGAGTAGCGTAGAGGAGATATCCTTCCTGCATGCTTGCCAGAAACTCACCAAGCTGCCTCCAGCAGTATTCTAACTTATATAGAAAAAATAAAACGGAGGCACTACAAATCTCAGATTTGTAAACATTTTATATGTTGCTGTTCGCCTGCTTTGGTCACCCGGGTCAGCTGTCATGAAGACTATTTTCTGTTGCCTGCAATAGATCCTACATCATGTGTGCCCACAAGGCTGCCACCCTCGTAAAAAATTAAAAAAACCGCGTGATTTGAAATTGTCGTGGCATGCACCCATGAACTTACTTTTTGTCACAATTTAGCAAAACTCTAGATGGGATGCTAGAGCTTACGCATCCAGACTCACTTTGCTTGTCCCCCCCCCTCTCAGCACAACGGGTACAAACCGGACCTCACCAATCCAGACCAACGGTCTTTCCACTGGACTGGTCTTGTAAAGATAGTATATGTAGCCTTGTTAAACACGCTATGACATCATCCAAGCCATGCCATCTTGTACGTCTAGCCTCTGTGATATCGTCCCAGCTGCACCACATTCGATCTTCACCCTATGTTTCGCGAAGCCATAGCAGAAGCGTAATAGAGTTGACTAGAGCCTACACATAGCGCTGGTGAAAGTTACTCACGATTTTTAAAAATTACAATTCTGTTGTAGTCCGCTTCTGTGATGTAGTAGTTAGCGTGATTAGCCGCCACCAGCGTAGGCTCGGATTCGATTCCCAGCTCTGCCACGAAATTGGAAAAGTGGCACGAGGGCTGGAACGGGGTCCACTAAGCCTTGGGAGGTCAACTGAGTAGAGGTGGGTTCGATTCCCACATCACCGGACTAGTTCGCCGTGCGGTTAGGGGCGCGCAGCTGTGAGCTTGCATCCGGGAGATAGTGGGTTCGAATCCCACTGTCGGCAGCCATGAAGATGGTTTTCCGTCGTTTCCTATTTTCACACCAGGCAAATGCTGGGGCTGTACCTTAATTAAGGCCACGACCGATTCCTTCCAACTCCTAGATCTTTCCTATCCCATCGTCGCCATAAGACCTATCTGTGTCGGTGCGACGTAAAGCCGCTAGCAAAAAAATAAAATTCCCACCTCAGCCATCCTCGAAGTGCTCCAAGATGGTACCTAACTTAAAGATGTGGCCACTTCCTTCCCTCTTATTTGCCTGTCCCTTCCAATCTTCCCATGCCTTCACATGGCCCCTGTTCAGCATAGAAGGTGAGGCTGTCTGGGAAAGGTTCTAGTCCTCCTCCCCGGTTGTATTCCCCGACCCGAAGTCTCACGCTCCAGGACACTGCCCTTGACACGGGAGAGGTGGGATCCTTCGCTGAGCCCGAGGAAAAACCTACCCTGGAGGGTAAACAGATTAAGAAAGAAAGACAGAAATAAAATATTTCAGTTGTAAATCTCTATTTTCGCGGGAATTGAATCAGAGTTCAAATTACCGATTTTTAATTTTCATCCACTCTGTGACAAAAGACCATCGGCGTTCTAACTCCTCGTTCAGTAATAAAATGATTATCTATATTTTAGTAATATAAATTATTGAAAGTTCACGACTAATATAGCATTGCAACAAAATTAACTTTCCACAATAAGTAAATTAATAGGCCTATAAAAGCTACAACGAAATGCGATCGTAGTTCAGTTACAAAAAAAAAGATAAAGGGAACAAATGAACTTGCCAAGCTTGGCAGAAGACTACTTTTCCATCCGTAGTGAAATTGGGATCCCCTGTGATCCACCGCTTCAGCCAGTAGGACTTCCGACGATTTTTCTTTGCAATTACATTTTTTACGTCACGCCGACACAGATAGGTCTTATGGGGACGATGGGATGAGAAAGGCCTAGGAGTGGGAAGGAAGCGATCGTGGCCTTAATTAAGGTACACAGCCCCAGCATTTGCCTGGTGTGAAAATGGGAAACCACAGAAAACCGTCTTCAGGGCTGCCGACAGTGGGGCTCGAACCAACCATCTCCCGGATGCAAGCTCACAGCTGCGCGCCCCTAAGCGCACATCCAACTCGCCCGATGATTTTTCTTCGGGTATTGCCACAGACACCCTTTTTCTTCACAATTAATCGCAACACGTTTTGAAGATAAAGCGTACGCGTACAACAGTTCACATCGAGAAGGAGGTATAAGGGTTCGACGTTGATTGATTCTCGCATATATCTTAGAATGTTGGTGGGGTTGAAAGCTTCGAGGTCAAATTGTTCCTTGTTTCTCCTGACGGAAATTTCCCAAGACTATTTCTGCTGACTTCCAAGAATTCCCATTTTTGTTCGTGGGGTAGACAGATCTTGAGAAATGAGAAGATAATACGGTCGAGCGCATCAGTTACAATATAATGCACTGGAAGAAAACCGGCTTCTTTAAAATAGATTAAAAAGGCATTGAATAGGCAATTATACTCCAAATAGGCACAAACCCCTGAAATAGGCATGTATAGGCACAATAAATCTAGCTTAAAGGAACCTGAAACGGATTTATATCTCAAAAGCCTACGTTTCTGAGCACAGGAATAAAATAGGCAAATAGGCAAATTCCCGTCTCTAATCATTGCATATCTACCCTGGTAATGGTTTTAGGTTTCTGCCTCCTATCTGTACATACTCCCCTAAGCTAGGCCACAAAGTTCATATTACATTTCTGTCTATTATCTTTGGCTTGAAGCTGTACCACCCTTATTTACCAGCAGACAAACATCACTTTCTGCACATTGGATCTAACCAAACTAAATTTACAGGCATGTTCATCTCTTTGTTCAAGGGGAAGCTTTTACTGAGTTAAGCGTGTAATTAAATTATAACAAGGTTAATAATGAATGTTTTATTTATAGAAAAGGCTTTTCTCAAATACACTTCATAATACGTAATATATTTGATTACAAGTAGTGGTATTTTATTTAATGTTCGTAGTTTTGTGTTAAAACAGATGTACTGCTCATGAATGTTGCCAACCACAGGAGCAGTCATTTTAAGTTTTTGAAAGGGTAGGTCAAGGAAAGATTGAAGAATGTTGGTCCTTCCTATCCTTTTTTGCTCTTTGTCCACTGACAGGGGCTAGTATATATTATTCATTTACCATCTCAGTTAATTGCTAATTTAAGTAATATGAATAGTAATAAATCTTAGATGCTGGAATATTTTACACTAGTGCCCGGCTTATCAGATATTGTGGTGTAGATCTTGTCATTAATAATCAGTTTTTAAAGACTGGCTTGTTTACAGACAGAAGTGGTGTTAGAAATTCTCCTCTGGTTGGTTACAATATTGTGTTTGGAATGACTCATCTGTGTAGGTTTAGAAATGTTGATCCGTTTGTTGTGAAGCTTTGTTACTAGTAGTGTAGTACTTTGTATAATATGAAACTCCTCCTTGAACTACTATGTGTTTACAGTTAAGGTGCAAATAAATGGGAATTAATAAAAACAAATTCAATATTCGTTATCCAATACTTCCCGCCCACTACTCTTGCTTTCTTTTGCCGGGCTGAGTGGCTCAGACGGTTAAGGCGCTGGCCTTCTAACCCCAACTTGGCAGGTTCGATCCTGGCTCAGTCCCGTGGTATTTGAAGGTGCTCAAATACGACAGCCCCGTGTCAGTAGATTTACTGGCACGTAAAAGAACGCCTTCGGGACTAAATTCCGGCACCTCGGCGTCTCCGAAGACCTTAAAAAAGTAGTTAGTGGGACGTAAAGCAAATAACATTATTATTTACTCTTGCTTTCGGCACAGCCTGTATCCTCTCTGTTCAGTGTAACTTAAAATACATGACGTGTTTCCACTGCTTGAAGGTCAGAATGTTATCAGCACCAACATGGTAAACAAGAGAGGACGTGAACTTCATTGTGGAGACAAGGCTCCACTGTGGGAGTCATTTTTGTTTCCAGGTAGGGACTCATTGCAAACACCACGTGCAATGATACGGGGAAAATTACGGCACTGCCTTTTGTTATGTCGGCCGGTTTGAAAAGCTCAGATGGTAGAGCCCAAGTTGGTGGGCTCGATCCCGGCTTAGTCGAGTGGTTACACCGACACGTAAGAGAACTCTTGCGGACTAAAATTTCGGCACCTCGGCGTTTCCAAAAACCGTAAAACTAGTCAGTGGGACAAAGCCCATTATTATTATTATTATTATTATTATTATTATTATTATTATTATTATTATTATTATTATTATTATTATTATTATTATTATTCTTTCCGATGAGGCCTGCTAGTGACCACGTTCTAATTTCAATTCAGTTCTTCATACTGTGTTGTTTTCTCTTCCGCTCCTTCCAATATTCTTTCATCTTTTCACTATGCTATTTCCTTCTGTCCTCGGACCACTTCGCACCAGGTTTCTTGTTCAATCTTCCTTGGAATCCTTCCATACTTACTACCCTCTTTCTAAAAATTTCTGTGTCCATAGTTTCTTCTTCTCTTATATTATTTCTTTCTAAATCTTTCCTTACTTCTTGAATCCAGCTAGTTGTTGCCTTTTTGTCCCAAAGGTACTTGAAAATCCTTTTTGGTTAATCTGGAATCATCCATTCTGTAAATATTTCCGAAAAATTGCAATCTCCTTTTTCTTATGGTTTCTGTTATGTTTACTATGTTCCTGTATATTTCATCATTAGACCTTAATTTCCATACTTCTGTTGTTTTCACAGGGCCTAAGATTTTTCTCATGATTCTCCTTTCTAGTACCTCAAGTTTATATTCTATTCTATAGTTTAGTACCAGGCATTCACTTGCATATAAGCATTCCGGTTTCACCACTGTAGTGTAGTGCCTTATTTTAAGATGATTATTATTATTATTATTATTATTATTATTATTATTATTATTATTATTATTATTATTATTATTATTATTTTGCTAGTTGCTTTACGTCGCACCGACACAGATAGGTCTCATGGCGACGATGGGACAGGAAAGGGCTAGGAGTGGGAAGGAAGCGGCCGTGGCCTTCATTAAGGTACAGCCCCAGCATTTGCTTGGTGTGAAAATGGGAAACCACGGAAAACCATTTTCAGGGCTGCCGACAGTGGGATTCGAACCTACTATCTCCCGAATACTAGATACTGGCCGCACTTAAGCGACTGCAGTTTAAGATTTTTAGATAGGCACTTTTTGTTATAAAAATTCTTTATGATACCATATGCTCTTTCCATCTTGTGTACCCTTTCTTCTACTGCAGATGTGTCTAAACCATTTTCTTGAATTATTTCTCCCAGATATTTGAATTTCGTTACTCTTTCTACTGGACCAATATCTGTTGCCTAAAGTTTTGGAGCATTTTTGATGTTTGTAATAAATTTTGTTTTTTCTACGGAGTTTCTCAAACCTGTCTTGTTGGCTATTTCTTCCAAGAGATTGATTTATGTTGTTGCACTTGTTAGGTTTTCTGACAATATACCGAAATAGTCTGAAAATGCTAGGCAATTTTTTTTCTCCCCAAAGTTACCGGCAAATGTTATGCTCTTCTTCTTCTTCTTATTATTATTATTATCATCATCACGCTTCGCAGGTCGCCTACGGGAGTCAAATCAAAAGACCTGCACCTGACGAGCCGACGTCCTCGGACACATCCCGGCACTAAAAGCCATACGCCATTTCATTTCATCATTATTATTATTATTAATATTAATCTGCTTACATGCCCTTGCCGGCGAGATGTAATGTTTACAGTGTACTGTCTTCTGGTATGGGCTAGAATAAATTTATTACTTTCACTGACCTGTCTCAGTCTCATCCTTGGCTTTGACAATATGAAAGCGACTGAGGTATGAGTGATGTTAGTAATGTCATTCCTTAGGCAGCCAGTCCCTATTATGAATGGTCAATGGTACGAAAATATCACTCACAGGGTCGGTTGGTGCGTGCATTTCAGCGGGCTTGGCAGACTGATATGTGAGCAACTTCTGGCTCGGTGAGGAAAGCAACGGCAAACTACCGCACTCCCTATTTCCCTAGTACGCCTCTTCAGTGATGCCTATGTCATCTATGGCAGTTGTTGGCGTAGCTGCGGAGGATTAGACCAGCCTTCGGGCCGAATACCCAACATACATACATACATACATACATACATACATACATACATACATACATACATACATACATACATACATACATACATACATACATACATACATACACAATCTGTTTACCCTCAAGGGTTGGTTCTTTCCTCGGACTCAGTGAGGGATCCCACCTCTACCACCTCAAGGGCAGTGTCCTGAGCGTGAGACTTTGGGTCGGGGATACAACTAAGGAGGAGGACCAGTACCTCATCCAGACTGCCTCACCAGCTATGTTAAACAGGGGCCGTGTGGAAGGGATAGACAAGGAAGAAGGCCGTGGCCTTTAGTTAGGTACCATTCCGGCATTCCCTGGAGGAGAACTGGGAAACCACGGAAAACCACTTCGAGGATGGCTGAGGTAGGAATCGTACCCTCCTCTATTCAGTTGACCTCCCGAGGCTGAGTGGACTCCGTTCCAGTCCTCGTACCACTTTTCAAATTTCGTGGCAGAGCCGGGAATCGAACCCGGGCTTCCTGGGTTGGTAGCTAATCACGCTAACCGCTACACCAGAGGCGGACATTATTATTATTATTATTATTATTATTATTATTATTATTATTATTATTATTATTATTATTAGAGAGATATAGCGTAATTATAAGAATGATAAATCACAGTTCATCCACAGCGTTTGCAAGGAAATAGAACAAAACCAGAACCAAAATCAAACAAAGGATCTCTTCAACAAAATCAACAGCATTACTCGTCAATTTAAACCACGCACATGGTGTATAGAAGACGAGAATGGATGGCTAACTGGAGATAGAAAAGAAGCGCTAGAGAGGTGGAAACAATACTGTAAAAAGCTGTACTCTGGAAGAAATGATGATGTAGCAGTCCAGCAACCAGGAGAGCCTTCTGTATTGGAACCTCCCATTCTACAAAGCGAAATCAAGAACGCCATTAACCATTTGAAAACAAACAAATCCCCTAGACTGGATGGTATTTCTGGAGAGATGCTTAAAGGAATGAGTGAAGAAGGTTTGCACGTCACTGGCGTAGCGAAGGGGGGGGGGGAGGCCCAGTGGGCCCCCCCCCCCAAAATGTTTCCTGAAACTAGAGCGAGGATCAGCCGTTGTTTTACGTACGATACGAACAACTTAAAACTTACGCCGAAATGACGAATTAACGTAGCGACAAAGAATCTACTAGCAGGGCTCAATACGGCCATTCATAATTCTCCATATTTGTACTGCTTGAATGAAAGGAAGACACTTAGGATTGTGATGCGCGGGGATATTTCACTGTAGAGGCCTTAGTATTGGGAATGTGTTGACAAATGCCAAGAGATGAGGAAAGGGGCAATTAGCCAGGGATTACTCAGTAGGGGGCCGGAACATGACCACCGAGATAACGGGGTCCACAGCCAGAAACAGTTGAACAACATCGTGTCAGCTTTTGCAGAGCAGTTCCAGGAAACTGGGGTGTACCGTGGTTGAAAGATGTGCTGTATTTAAGTTGCAGCGTTCGGAAGACTGTGACAGGATTGTGAGCTGCACGTTAGTTTCTCATTTTGTGCCATATAATAACTTTATTTGTCACTAAGGGCAAAATAATGTGCATCCTCGGTAAGTTATGATTTTTTTAAAATTCTAATAGCAAGACAGATCGCAGATGCGTACCTTAGTTCTATAGGTAGGTCTATATATTTTGTCAAATGCCCGGGGACTGATTGGAACTTCAAATGGCACCATCAAAAGTGCATGTAACTATCTTGTAATTAGCGGACGTGATAACTCAGTTCCAATGGTTCTATCTTCTCATCAAGACGGCCGAGGCTTGAGTCGCAGTCGATGCATAAAACATTTTTAAAATGGGAAGTCACGTTCTATTGATACAGATTCTACTTAAAACACTAGGTCGCGTGCCTTACCTTTCTTTAGAACTTTTGAGTAATAACCGCATCATTTATGATGGTGTATTTTGAGTATCAACCATTCTTCGGGCTTACCTTGTACCTTAAATGGTGAGTGGATGCAGTGGCGTACCCACGAAATAATTTCAGTGGCCAAGTCTAGGCCAGTAGTGTGGATACAACGTTTCCATGGAAGGGGTTGTGAAAAGATGTTTTATTTTGTATTTAGAATTTGCTTTACGTCGCACCGTAGATCTTATGGCAACGATGGGAAAGTAAAGGGTTAGGAGTGGGAAGGAAGCGGCCGTAGCCTTAATTGTATGTTGTATGTTCAGTCTTCAGCCCTAAGGCTGGTTGGATCCTCAACAGCTCCGCCATCAGCTGTCCCACAGAACAGTCAACCCAATGAGTAAAGGAGTAAACACTGCCAGCCTTAACATCTACAAATATCTCAACATACTCACATTGAGAGTATGAATGAATATCCACTTTTATATTAATGTCAGTACCTACACATTAATCTTGCTCCACTATTCGCTGTACTTATTGGTAAGCCTGTAATTATTTTAATAAATCTACTAGTGACTGAATCGAGCATTACTATTTCCTTTTCTGTGCCCCATACTTCTGAACCGTATATCATTTTAGATTTAATCACAGCGTTGTATACATTTCTTTGTACCCTAAAATCAATATTAGGCATCCTGTTATCTAATATTCTTATACTAGCTAGGGCTGCTGTACCAATCAGTTTTGCTCTCTTGACGTGTTCAGACCAATTTCCATTTCCTGATATGATAATTCCTAAATATTCTAACTTATTAACTACTTCCAGATTTACTCCTTCAAGATACCATTTATCCTTTTTTGCTAATTTGTTCCCTTTTTTGCACACCATTACTCTAGTTTTCTGTGCGTTAATTTTCATATTCCACTCTTTACAGTACTTCTCGATACCATCAATACTTTTTTGCATTGCAACTGGCGTTAGTGTGAACAGGAGTATGTCGTCAGCAAAGACAAGACCAGGAATATCCTGATTTTCTAAACACGGCAGTGCTAATCTTTCCTCAACTTCAAATTCTAGTATATCGTTAATGAACAATAAAAATAAAATCGGTGACAATTTACATCCCTGTTTCAAACCCATTTTAGAAATAATATCTCCTACTACTACTCCTTCTTTGACTCTCACAGTACACTTTACTTCAGCATATATCTTTTCTATAGCCCTTATCATTTTACATGACACTCCTACTTGTCTCAATCTAGTAACGACTGCCCCCCTGTTCACAGTATCGAATGCTTTTTCTAAATCTATTGATGTAATATAGAGCTTTCCACGTTTTTTCTTTACATATTTGTCAATAAGAGTTCTCACAATAAAAACATTATCTGGTGTTGTTCTCCCTCTTCTGAAGCCACTTTGAAATTTCGAGAGGATTGGATGTCTCTCTGCCCAGTTCCTTAGTCTATTTGCTAGTATACCCGTATATACTTTCCCCAATGTATCTAATAAGGTAATTCCCCTATAGTTCCCTGGATTTAATCTATCCCCTTTATTTTTGTATATAGGGCATATAATCCCCTCTTTCCAAGCTTTTGGAAATATCCCTTTCTCGAATATTTTATTGAATATCTTTGTCAAAATTTCCAACATGCCGCTTCGTTCTCCCACCTCTTTCCAAAATTCATATGTGATACCTGAAATTGCTCCTGATTTTCCCTTTTTGGCTCGTTGTAACAGATTCCTTATTTCATGAGTCGAAATAGCCTCATCTAATTCAGGCAGAGTGACACTCAAACCCCTCGAAACAGTAATCCCCTCATGCTGAGCTCTCCATGTGTCTTCTTTATTCAATAATTTCTCGAAATACTGGACCCATGTACTATAACTTATATTGGTCCCCCCAGAGCCCGACTTCTTTTTGGTTATTTGATTTATTTTATCCCATACTTTCCTACTGTCATTGTCCTTGCACTTTTTATTTATATCTGCAGCCAACTTTTGTTGCCATTCCAACTTCGTCTTTCTTAACAATTCTCTGTATTCTTTCCTTTTTTTTACAAAATTCGTTTCTAGCTACTTGACCACCATCCACCCTGTATATCCTAAGTGCCTTCATAACTTGTGACTTTTTCTTTACACATTCTGTATTATACCATCCACCTCTTATCTGCGTTTTACTTGGATTTTGCCTCATACCTTTTCCTGCCATTCCTATTAAATTTTCTATCCTGGTTAGGGCTTCCTCCACTCTATTCTCTTCTATCAATTTTACAATACCTATTTTCCAAATCTCAAAATTTTCTCCATTGAAGTACTCTCTGAATTCATTTCCTAATTCTTCTCTCCAACGATACCTAGCTATTTTCCTCTCCTGTACGCTATCGTAAACGATCTCTTGCGCTCCTATCTCTTGAATAATTAATTTTATAGTTACTGGCATATGATTTGCCTCTGCCCAATCCTTAATGCTTATCTCTTTGATAGTTTGCATACTATCCCTACAGCATACAACTAGGTCAATTGTACTACCCCCATTTTCTACTATATAGGTTAGTTTTCCACTCTCATCTCCAAACCACCACCCATTCAATATATAAAGCTCCCCTACCGCGCATAACTCTAGTAGTTTTTCTCCATTTCTGTTACATTCTTTATCCTGACTATTTCTATTAACTAGTAATACCCCGTCCTCAAGTTGACTATAAACTGGTTTCTTGTCCCCTATCCTCGCGTTAAGATCGCCCATAATAATAATGCTTGCCTGATCATACGTACTTCTCATTCGTCTAATTTCTGTCGCTAAATTCTCAAAAAAATCATTCTGCGCAAATGGAGAGCTCAAAGGTGGATTATATATAAAAGCTATACATACTTCATTCCTCCAATTAACCCTATCTAATATTCTTATCCAGATTAATTCCTTAACCTCAGATTCTAACCGCTGTATTCTATCTTTTAAGTTGTTTTTGATAACCACTGAAATTCCGCCCGATAACCTTCCTCTATTGGACCTCCTTGATCCATATTGACTCCATACGATACACCCTTCTATCTTTAAGTCTTTCTTGTAATCATCCCAAGTTTCTACAAGCCCAAGGATGTCCATTTCTTCCAGTAGCTCTTTAAAGTCTTCGTTACCTATTTTGCTCCATACTCCTTCAATGTTAACACATGATACCTTTAACTCTAGTTATTTTTTACTTCTATGTTCTAAACTCCCTGACTTACTTCTAGTTATTCTAGATCTTTCCACTTCCATTATACTTCCCTCCGGAGAGCAAATAACGTCCTTCTCAGATAGTTCTTCTGTGAGTTTTAATCTACTACCTGAACCCATCCCCTTCTTCTGAAAAAAGTCTTTTAGACTCACTGACCTACGCCTGGAAGTATCCTCAGCTCCTCCACGCGGCGCCGCTGTTGACATCCGGCTCGCCTCGTCGTTCCTCCCACTGTTATTTAACTCCGCTGGAAGATCTTTCCCAGCCAGAGTCTTGGTTCTGTCATCAGGTGTGCCGCTACTTCCTGGATTCGTGTCGACTCGACAGTCAGCTGTTTGTCCATCCTCCTCCACTAGGTGTTCGTCCCTCTGCCGTCTTCTGTTCCTCTGTAGAGTATGCAGATCGCTGTTGTCATCAGATTGTACGTTATCAGCCACTGTGCAGGCAGCTGACTGACACATTCCTTCCTCTACAGGCCGTTGCACTTCCTGGTGTGATGAACTCAACTGTCTATCCATTTCTCGTAGCTGTGCAATTGACCAGATCCGCGACCAGTTACTGTCACCTACTATAAGACGTTTGCCTCTTATCACTGGCGTAGCCAAGGGGGGGGCCCAGTGGGGCCGGGCCCCCCCCAAAATATGTCCTGAAACTAGAGCGATGATCAGCCGTTGTTTTACGTACGGTACGAACAACTTCAAAACGTACGCCGAAATGTTAAGTTAACGTAGCGACAAGAATCTACTCGTACTAGCAGGGCTCAATAGGGCCATACATAATTCTCCACATTCGTACTGCTTGAATGAAAGGAAGACAATTAGGATTGTGATGCGCGGGGATATTTCCCTGTAGAGGCCTCAGTATTGAGAATGTAACCGTGTATTGACAAATGTCAAGACATGAAGAAAGGGGCAATTAGCAAGGGATTACTCAGTAGGGGGCCGGAACCTGACCACCGAGATAACGGGGGGCCACGTCCAGAAACAGTTGCAAGCTTACAACATCGTGTCAGCTTTTGCATATCGGTTCCAGGAAACAACAATGTCCTAGGGATCCTCGGGTTGTACCGTGGTTGAGAGATGTGCTGTATTTAAGTTGCAGCGCTGGGAAGACTGGCAGGATTGTGAGCTGCACGTTAGTTCCTCATTTTGTGCCATATAAGTAACTTGTTTTGAAGAGGGGCCGTTCTATCACTGAGAAGCCAACACCATGTGCATCCCCGGTAAGTTATGAAAAAGATTTTTTTACTTTTAAAATAGCAAGACAATCGCGGAGTCGTGCCTAAGTTCGATAGGTAGGCCTATATATTTTGTCAAATGCGCGGGGACTGATTGGAACCTCAAATGGCACCATCAAAAGTGCGGGTAACTATTTTGTAATTGGCGGGCGTGATAACTCAGTTCCAATGGTTCTATCTTCTCATCAGGACGGCCCAGGCTTGAATCGCAGTCGATACATGAAACATTTTTAAAATGGGAAGTCACGTTCTATTGATACGGATTCTACTTAAAACACAGATCCCGTCCCTTACGTTTCCTTACACTGTTGAGCCAGAATCGCATCATTTATGACGACGTATGTTGAGTATCTAACCATTCTTCGGACTTATCTTGTACCTTAAATGGTGAGTGGATGCAGCGGCGTACCCAGAAAATAATTTCAGTGGGTGGGCCAGTAGTGTGGATACAACTTTTCCTTGGAACGGGGTGTGAACATTTTTTTCATTTTTTTGTTTAGAATTTGCTTTAGGTCTCATGGCGACGATGGGAAAGGAAAGGGCTGAGAGTGGGAAGAAGCGGGCGTGGCCTTAATTGAGGTACAGCCCCAGCATTTTTCTGGTGTGAAAATGGGAAACCACAGAAAACCATCTTTAGGGCTGCCGATAGTGGTGTTTGAACCCAATATCTTCCGGATGCAAGCTCTCAGCTGTGCGCCCCTAACCGCACGGCCAACTCGCCCGGTGGATATAAAAAGAAAGCTGGTCCTACCGAGTGCGGTGACGGATCTTTAGTAGATATTGTTGGTTTTGATTGTTACCATGTACAATCATAGCTTATGTACTCTTAACATACACCGGCTGCATTATTGAAACTGTTCGTAAAATTGATAATATCGTTCTTCGTTTGTGAGGAAGTAGAATCTTTATTTAATTTGTCTTATTAAAAAAGGAACCACTTTGGTACTACACTCCGTGAAGGTGACTATCTTCCAGGCCGTAGATATTTCGATTACGGGAGACGCAAGGAAAAGTCTACTGCACTCAAAAACAAGGTTGTATCCTCCCGATCCCATGCCTTTCTTAACTCTGTCAGTGCCGGGAATCGAATGCAGAATGCCTGAAGTCAAATTCGAAAATAAGGAGATCTAAAAGTAACCAGCCGGCCCCACGGTGTAGGGGTAGCGTGCCTGCCTCTTACCGGAGGCCCCGGGTTCGATTCCCGGCCAGGTCAAGGACTTTTACCTGGATCTGAGGGCTGGTTCGAGGTACACTCAGCCCACGTGTTTATAATTGAGGAGCTAGCTGACGGTGAGATGGCGGCCCCGGTCTAGAAAGCCAAGAATAACGGTGGAGAGGATTCGTCGTGCTGATCACACGACACCTCGTAATCTGCAGGCCTCCGGGCTGAACAGCCGCCGCTTGGTAGACGATGACGTTTCGGGCCTGTTACGTCGTGGAGTTTGGTTTGGAAAAGTGAACAGAGAAGGAAGCGACACCCCTGCAAAGTTCCTTAGCTTCCAGCTAGTTCTTCTGTCCGACCTCGTGCATTTAGGATAGTAAGAAAACGTACGCCTTAATAAATGCTCCTCATAAAACCTTTGTAAAAATACTAACTGCATCTGTTTATAACAATAATCATAAACGCCTGCTTTTCATGTGGCTCAGTTGGTTGTGTCTCCGTCCTTCTGAGTCCTAGTTCGCAGGTTCAAATCCCGGCTTGGATCGGTAACCCTTAAAACGGTGTTGAAATGGCAACAGCTCAGTGTCGTTGGTTTCTGACACGTTAATAAAAATTATACATACGAATATTAGCGTCACAAAACCCTAACTTTATACTACTATATTCTGTATCCCAGGCTTGCGAGGAAAGTAATTAACAATTTACTTTACGTCGCACCGACACAGATAGGTCTTATGGCGACGGTGGGATAGGAAAGGCTTAGGGGTGGGAAGGAAGTGGCCATGGCCTTAATTAAGGTACAGATCCAGCATTTGCCTGGTGTGAACATTGGAAACCACGGGAAAACATTTTCAGGGCTGCCGACAGTGGGGTTCGAATCCACTATCTCCCGGATGCAAGCTCACAGCTGCGTGGCCCTAACCGCGTTGGAAACTATTAGGACAAGGTAAACCCTTCATAGCATATGTTGTAACGCGTGTTTTTCTTTACCAACTAACAAAATATCTATACCCATACGCTTTACATTATTTATTTATTTATTTATTTATTTATTTATTTATTTATTTATTTATTTATTTATTTATTTATTTATTTATTTATTTATTTATTTATTTATTTATTTATTTATTAGTGCCTTCAGTACAGTGGCGAAGTTAGGGCTACAGGCCCTCTCGTACACTTAACCACATACTAATCAGAATCTTAAATAAAATACTGAGATATTTAAAATAGTTAAAACTACATAAATTAATAGAATTGAAAATACATTTAAATAAATTACTTACTAAATTAATATTAGAACTAATTAATATTAATAACTCTTAAAAATGGCTAATCCTCAGGAACGCACACATTCATACTTCAACCATTCAGTCAGCTGTCCTCAGCAGGTAGTCTCGGCAGGTGACCTTAAATCGTGATTTAAAAAAGCCAGTTTCCCTGACCTGAACTGGCAGGGAATTACATAATCTGGCGACAGTCACCACAAATTGTCTATTAATTGTATTTGTGCGGTGCAGTGAAGTAGAAAGAATGAATCTAGAACGCGTATTTAAGTTGTGAAATGATGATAAAAAGATGAATTTAGAAGAAATATACATTGGCTGACTTTCAGCTACCACTCGGATCACCATCGTTAAAGTGTGTAGCTGCCGACGTTTATCAGACATCAGCCATATCACCCGATATTGTAAATAAATCGCAGGCAGGAATTCAGTGCTCGTTGAAGTTTAAGTGTTTCTTCTCTCGTCATGTCAACTAAAACAACGTCACAATAATCAAGAATAGGGAGAATGAGTGTCTGTATTCGTTTGGCCTGTAGCTCAAATGGAAATACATCCCTCTGCCAGAACTTCCACTTATACTAAACGTTCAAAGTCTTTAGAAAGCGCAGGGAGTACGGACATAGGACGATAGTCAGAGGGTGATTGTGGGTCTAAACTCTTAGGTACCGATATAATATTGGCTGTTTTCCAGACAGTAGGGAAAGTTCCGTTTAGTAAACAATAGTTCAGTATGTGCGTCAGTATAGGCGAGATAGCACCCATAATGTTATTACAAAAGTAATAGGAATATCATCTACACCTGTAGTCTTTGATTTAATCGAGCACATAGCCTTTTAACCTGATTTTCTGTGATACTGTGAAATGTGAATGGTGAATTGGCTGGAGGGAAGGGCGGTGAGTCGGTGCAGTTAATTTGGATAGGTTGAATATTTATTCTACTATAGTAATCGTTCAGTTTGTCAAGTGGAATGTCAGGAGTTGTCTGTCTCTGTTGATATTTTCCTATTCCCAGAGCTCTAAGCTGGTCCCGTGCGCGATTAGAATTTAAGTTGTTAGCTAAATTCCGAAAATATATACATTTTTTAAAATTTCTGATTAACTGCTTTGTGCGATTTCTTAAGATGCGGTAAGATTCGAAGTCTGTGTCACCTAGGGTTTGTTTATAATGTAGAAATAACGAGTCACGGTGGGCCATCATTCTCTTACCTTCATCATCTAGCCATGGACAAGAAGGACGAGAAACCTGTAATCGACGCGTGTGTGTGTATATCTTTGCCGCATTATTTGTATAAAATGTCACTTCTTTATTGCTTATCACATGGCCATTATTATAATAACATTGCCGTATTTATTCTAAACCAGAATATTGTATCCTTACTCAAACTGTTTATTCTTGCATTCATTTCACTTGTACTCGGAATATATGAAATGCTGCAGTTATGTTGGGATGGGAGTAACAGAGGGGGACGGCTTGGGGGAGGGGGATTGTCGCCCAAGAAGTCCAGACACCCCAGGAGTTTTAACGAATGTACTTTTATTGAGCATTTTATATATAATGTACATTAATATTAGCTTACTGAGTCCGACTCATTGGCTGAATGATCAGTGTTGAGGCCTTCGGTTAAGACGGTCCCGGGTTCGATTCTCGGCTGGGTCGGGGATTTTAATCGCGTCTGATTAATTCTTCTGGCTGGGGACTAGATGTTTGTCCCAACATATTCATATTCAGACAACATACTACACCACCAACCGCCAAAGAAACACACAACACTGATTACATCCCTCTATATAGGGTTGGCGTCGGGAAGGACATCCGGCCGTAAAACAGGACCAAATCCACATGTGCGACACAGTTAGCACCCGCGATACCACAGACGTGGGAAAAGCGGGGTGGGGGAGAGAAGAAGAAGAAGAAGAACATTATTGTTAGCTTCCGGAATCCACACGAATCCACCACTCTTTCTTGGATCCAAGGACACCCAGTTCCTTTTTCGGTATCCTACACCACCTAAACTATGGAAGTTTGGACACCTATCAAAATAAAATTCTGGATGAATGGGCCCCCCCCAAACTGAAATCCTGGCTACGCTACTGCCTCTTATGTATGCTTTTAGTCCATAGTTCCTAGCTTTTACTAGGTGAAATCGCAAGACTCTCTGTTCTATGATTGTCTCTTTATCCATATCTCTTCTTACCCAAATCCTTTCTCCTTTCAAGTTCTTCCCATTGAGGATAATTTTGTTCGCCTTCAAAGCAGAAATCAACTTAACCTTAATAGGTCTTTTCCCTTTGACTCTCCCCAGCCTATATATTTCATCAATATCTTCTTCTTTACAATTTATCTTGATATGGTTATTTATAATATCCAACACTTTATTCGTTAGATCATTCGAATCCTCCTTTTCCTTCTCTGGAATGCCGTATATGAAAATATTTTTCCTCTTTGCGTCCTGGATAGTCATTTTCAGTTGCCATTTTAATTTATCATTTTCTCCTTCAATCTCCTTCATATTCGACTTCAATAATTCTATTTCCCTAGAGTTTTCCACCACCTTTTCTGTCATAATTCTTCTCTCTTCTTTTATACAGTCTTTCATTTCTGTCATGTCATTTCTCAGCTCGCGAATTAACTCCCTTGTTTGCTCAAACTGGCAAGCCTCTCTGACTATTTCCCTAATCTTATCTATGTCCTCCCAGCTCAATGAACCCGTTGGTCCAGGGTTCATTTCTATGCCTCCTATTATCAGAAGAATTGCCACCACTGCTGCTACCATCATAGTTCCCTCAAGCCCAGATTTTCGTAAATGCACCTTATCACTTGGCGTACACACACACTTCACTCGCCCGTGCCATCGACCTATGGCCGCGCGATATTGCTCTAAAGCAATATTCATACTTCTCACTCAGCACTCACTGCACAATACAACCTCTCGCTTCGCTAGCTCGATTATCAGCTGTCATTAAGGTGTGAAAATGGGAAACCACGGAAAACCATCTTTAGGGCTGCCGACAGTGGGGTTCGAAGCGGATGCAAGCACACAGCTGTGCGCCCTTAACCGCACGGCCAACTCGCCCGGTGGATATGAAAAGAAAGCCGGTCCTACCGAGTGCGGTGACGGATTTTCGGTAGATATTGATGGTTTTGATTGTTGCCATGTAATTATATCCAACAATCGAAATCATAGCTTCTGTACTCTAAACCGGCTGCATTATTGAAACTGTTCGTAAAATTGATAATATCGTTCTTCGTTTGTGAGGAAGTAGAATCTTCATTTAATTTTTTTCTAAAAAAAAGAACCACTTTGGTACGACGCCCCGTGAAGGTGACTACCTGCCAGGTCGTAGATATTTCGATCACGGGAGACTCATGGCCAACTCTATTGCACCCACAAACAAGGCTGTATCTTCCCGATCCCATGCCTTTCTTAACTCTGTCAGTGGCGGGCATCGAATGCAGGATGTCTTAAGTCTAATTCTAAAATAAGGTGACCTGAAAGTAACAAGCCGACCTCGCGGTGTAGGGGTAGCTTGCCTGCCTCTTACCGGAGGCCCCGGGTTCGATTCCCGGCCAGGTCAGGGTTTTTACCTGGATCTGAGGACAGGTTCGAGGTACACTCAGCCCACGAGCTTATAATTGAGGAGCTATCTGACGGTGAGATAACGGCCCCGGTCTAGAAAGCCTAGAATAACGGCGGAGAGGATTCGTCGTGATGACCACAGGACACCTCATAATTTGCAGGACTTCGGGCTGAACAGGGGTCGCTTGGTAGGCGATGGCCCTTCGGGGCTGTTACGCCATGGAGATTGGTTTGGAAAAGTGTACAGAGAAGGAAGCGACACCCCTGCAAGGCTCTTTAGCTTCCAGCTAGTTCTTCCGTCCGGTCTCGTGTGCATTTAGGACAGTTGGAAAACGTACGCCTTAATAAATGCTCTTCATAAAACCTGTGTAAACATACTAACTGAATCTATTTATAACAATAATCACAAACGCCTCCTTTTCATGTGGTTCAGTTGGTTGAGTCGCTGTCCTGAGTACGAGTTCGCAGGTTCAAATCCCGACTTTGGTCGGTGGCCCCCAAAACGGTGTTGAAATGGCAACAGCTCCATGTCGTTGGTTTCTGGCACGTTAATAAAAATTATACATACGAATATTAGCGTCATAAAACTGTAACTTAATGCTACTATATCCTGCACCCCAGGCTTGCGAGGGAAACGAATTAACAATTTGCTTTACGTCGCAACGACACTGATAGGCTTATGGTGACGGTGGGATAGGAAAGGCGTAGGAGTGGGATGGAAGCGGCCGTTCCCTTAATTAAGGTACAGCCCCAGCATTTGCCTGGTGTGAAAATGGGGAAACCACGGGAAACCATTTTCAGGGCTGCCGACAGAAGGGTTCGAATCCACTGGCTCCCGGATGCAAGCTCACAACTGCGCTGCCCTAACCGCTAGGGAAACTAATAGGACAAGGTAAACACTCCCTAGTATATGTTGTGACATATATTTTTCTTTACCAACTAACAAAATATCTATACCCATACCCCTTACATTCTATATTTACTTATTTATTCATTAATGGCGAAGTTAGGGCTCGAGGCTCTCTCGTATACTTAACCACATACTAATCAAAATCTTAAATAAAATACTGTGATACGTAAAACAGTTAAAACTACATAAATTAATAGTTTTAAAAATAAATTTAAATACATTACTAACTAAATTAATATTAAAACTAATTAATATTGAAAAGTGCGGCTGCATGGCTAAATGGTTAGCGAGTTGTCCTTTGGTCACAGGGGTCCTGGATTCGATTCCCAGCAGGGTCGGGAATTTTAACCATCATTGGTTAATTTCGCTAGCACGGGGGCTGGGTGTATGTGTCGTCTTCATCACCATTACATTCTCATCCCGACGCGTAGGTCGCCTACAGGTGTCAAATAAAAATACCTGCACCTGGCGAGCCTAATATGTCCTCGGACACTCCTGGCACTAAAAGCCATACGCCATTTCATTTCAATATTAAAAACTCTTAAAAATGACATCCTCAGGCACGCACACATTCGCACTTCAACCATTCAGTCAGCTGTCCTCAGCAGGTAGTCTCGGCAGGTTTAATTTAATTTCGTGTGGCTATTTCTAGCCGAGTACAGCCCTTGTAAGGCAGACCCTCCGATGAGGGTGGGCGGCAAATGCCATGTGTAGGTAACTGCGTGTTATTGTGGTGGAGGATAGTGTTATGTGTGGTGTGTGAGTTGCAAGGATGTTGGGGACAGCACAAACACCCAGCCCCCGGGCCATTGGAATTAACCAATGAAGGTTAAAATCCCCGACCCGGCCGGGAATCGAACCCGGGACCCTCTGAACCGAAGGCCAGTACGCTGACCATTCAGCCAACGAGTCGGACGTCTCGGCAGGTGACCTTAAATCTTAATAAAGAGCTAGTTTCTCTGACCTGAGCTGATAGGGAATTCCATAATGTGACGCCGATCACCACAAATAATCTATTAATTGTATTTGTGCGGTGCAGTGGAATAGAAAGATAGGATCTAGAACGTGTATTTAAGTTGTGAAATGATGATAAAAAGGTGAATTTAGAAGAAATATACAGTGGCTGACTTTCAGCTAACACTCCTAAACACCATCGTTAAAGTATGTAGCTGCCGACGTTTATCAGGCTTCAGCCATGAGACAGCCCGATAGTATGGGATGGTATGAACATCGTACCCGATGTTGTAAATAAATCTCAGGCAGGAATTCAGTGCTCGTTGAAGTGTAAGTGTTTCTTCTCTCGTCATATCAACTAATACAACGTAACAGTAATCAAGAATAGGGGGAATGAGTGTCTGTATTAGTTTTGCCTTTAGCTCAAATGGAAATGTATCCCTCTGCCGTTTAAGAGGGTGAAGCACTCCAAAAGTCTTTTTTTTACGTATTTCTTTCGTGTGACCAGAACAATCAAGTGTCATTCATAATTAAGCCAAGATTTTTAACCGGTTTACTGTGGGGAATAATGTTCCCATTCAGTAGGATAGACGGGATTGCGACATTGTTTGAGCAGCTCAGTAATTTTCGTGGTCCAATTATGATTGCCTGAGATTTTGTGGAGTTTAGTATAAGAGCATTTCGTTGTGCATATATACTGAGTCATCAGAGGTCATTGTTAATATCTTGTCTTGCAGTGTCGATATGTTATTTCTTGTCACGGATGGTATGTCATTGATATAAATACAGAAAAGTAAGGGCCCTAGAATACTGCCCTGCGGGGCACCACTAAGTTTCATTTTCCATTTAGAGGCCTTGTCGTTTACTGTTAGACGCTGTTGGTGGTTACTCAAATAATAACTAAGTAACTTAAGCGCAGCCAGGTCGAAATTTAGCAGTTCCATTTACTTTATCATAGTCGGAATTTCTATAGTGTCAAAGGTGCTACTGAAGTCAAGAATGATAAGTTTAGTGAGCAGTCGTTTGTCTATAGCGTTTATTCTTACCTTCAAAAGTGCTGTCGCGGTACTGTGACCCTTCTTAAATCCAGACTGCAAAGGGTCCAAAGGAGCATTTTTATTTATGTATTCCAGAACTTGCTCATATACTAAACGTTCAAAGGCTTTAGAAAGCGCAGGGAGTATGAACACAGGACGAATGTCAGAGAGAGATTGTGGGTCTAAACTCTTAGGTACCAGTATAATATTCAATATTGTCTGTTTTCCAGACAGTAGGGAAAATTCCGTGTAGTAAACAGTAGTTCAGTATGTACGTCAGTATAGGCAGGACAACACCAATAATGTTATGTATAAAAGTAATAGGATTATCATCTACACGCGTGGCCTTAAATCGAGTACAAAGCCTTTTTAACCTGATTTTCTGTGACACTGTGAAATGTGAATGGTGGATTGGCTGAAGGGGAGGGCGGTGATTCGGTGCAGTTAATTGGGGTAGGTTGAATATTTATTCTACTAGAGTAATCGTTCAGTTCGTCAAGTAGAATGTCAGGAGTTGTCTGGCTCTGTTGATGTTTTCCTATTCCCAGAGCTCTAAATTGGTCCCATGCGCGATTCGAATTAAAGTTGTTAGCTAAATTCCGGAAATATGCACATTTTTTATTTCTGATTAACTGCTTTGTGCTATTGCTTAAGATGTGGTAAGATTCGAAGTCTGTGTCATCTAAGGTTTGTTTATAATGTCGAAATAACGAGTCACGGTGGGCCATCATTCTCTTGGTTTCAACATCTAGCCATGGAGAAGGGCGAGAAACCTTTATTCGACGTGTATGTGTGTGTTTCTTTGCCGTATTAATCGTATAAAATGTCACTTCTTTATAGCTTATCACATGACCATTATTATAATCAAATTACCGTATTAATATTCTGGCTTGGGGACTTGGTATTTGTCCCAACATTTTCCTCTTCATATTCAGACAACATACTACACTACCAGGCACCAAAGAAACACACAATAGTGATTACATCCCTCCATATAGGTTTGCGTCGGGAAGAGCATCCGGCCGTAAAACAGGGCCAAATTCACATGTGCGACACAGTTCGCACACGTGACCCCACAGATGTAGGAAAAACGGAAGAAGAAGAATATGATGATGATGATGATGATGATTAGCTTCCGGAATCCGCACGAATCCACCACTCTTACTTGGATCCAAGGACACTAATTTCCTTTTTAGGTATTCTATACCACATAAACTCTGGAAGTTTGGTCACCTATCAAAATAAATGCCCCCCCCCCCAAACTGAAATCCTGGCTACGCTACTGTTGCACGTGATGCACTCGTTGTGTAATAGGATATGGACGACGAGAGAATGGACAAAAGATTGGACAAGGTCTATCTTAATCCCCTTGCACAAGAAAGGGTCAGTCAGGAAGTGTTCCAACTATTGTACAATTGCTCTGATATCTCATACAAATAAGATCTTATTGTACATCATAAACCAGAGCCTCAAGTCTTACATAATGCCTCACATATCCATTGAGCAAGCAGGATTTGTTGCAGGAAAAGGAACACGGGAACAGATTTTTAATATGAGGCAAATAATTGAAAAATCTCGTGAGTTCTGTGTTCTTGTGCTAACATGTTCCTTGACTACAAGAAAGCTTTTGATTGTGTTGTCTGGAATAAACTATGGCAGGTTCTTGGTGAATTTGGCATTCCACAACATCTAATATCATTACTGAAAAGTCTGTATGGAAACAACATTGCAACTATAAAGGTAAATGGAGACATTTCAGAATTTTTCAGTATTTCGCAGGGTGTCCGACACAGCTGCATATTATCACCTATTCTATATAATATCTATGATGAATATGTGATGAAGGAAGCCCTCGATGACTGGACTGGAGGCATATCAATTGATGTACGAAAAATCAGTAATCTGCGCTTTGCTGATGACACCACTCTCCTTGCCAGCAGTGAAGATGAACTTGCAGCATTACTAGCAAGGGTAAAAGATGCAAGTTTAGAATATGGGTTAGAGATCAACATGAGCAAGTCCAAACTAATGATAACTGACAGAGTGGCACAGATCCAGCTTACAGGTCGATTAAGGGAACTAGAAATGGTAAATGACTTTATATACCTTGGGTCGACCATCTCTGATACTGGAAGTTCTGACAAAGAGATTAGGAGACTTATCACCTTACGGCGCGTTGCCATGAGCAAACTCACAAAAATATGGCAGAGAAGAGCAATTACAAACAGTACAAAGATTAGACTAGTTGATTCTCTTGTGTTCTCTGTCTTCCTTTATGGTTCCGAGACCTGGACCCTCAAGGCAAGAGATAAGTACCGTATCGACTCTTTTCAGATGTGGTGTTGGAGAAGTATGCTCCGTGTACCTTGGACGGAAAGAAGAACTAATGCATCTATTATTCAAGGACTGAATATCTCCGAACGTCTCTCCCCTCACGTCATAAAGAGAACCGTCAAATTCTTCGGACATACTGTAAGACGTGATAATGAAAATTGAATAAATGTGTCATGGAAGGCAAAGTTTTCGGCAGAAGACCACGAGGAAGGACATCGAGTAGGTGGATTGATCAAGTTCTGCGTACCACCATCTGACTCTTCAACAGGCTTTAAGAGAAGCTGAACATCGTCAAAGTTAGCGCCGCTTAATCCAGAATATTGTGTAAAGTCAAATGGGGTCACGACGCTCAGCAATGAGTTACACGACTTGTTATTATTATTATTATTATTATTATTTGTGAATGGACCCTGTTGAATAAGCAGTGCTTTTATGATTCGCCTTTCTAATCTTCTCTAGGGCTCTCCTTTTTTTCTCCATGGGCTCTCTTCCCTTCTTCAGTCCACTTGATTCGTAGTCCCCTTGTAATCTCATTCTCTAGCTGTAATACCCATCTCTTCACCTTTTGACCTAACATATTGTTTGTCCAACCCTTGTTTCGTTTCTCTATGGGGTCGGGTATGAGGTGAGATGAATATGTCGTGGCGGGTTTTTATGACCGGATGCCCTTCCTAACGTCAGCCGCATTAAGAGAAGTTAATAAGATAAAATGAATGACGTGTTATATGATAGTAGGAAGGGAGAGGGTGAAACCCGGTGTCAGCACATAGCCTACTCCTGTCGAATAGCACGAAGGGGTCCGCTCACGGCTTAACGTCGCCATCCTACGGATGAATCACCACCAACAGCGCCATATGCCCTAACTTCATGTGAGCACTGCGGAATAGCTGGGAAATTAATCCAGGCTTTTGGCACGCAATCTAGTGATTAGAAATTGTATACCCTTACCTCCCCTACCCTGCGTTCTGATAGTGAAAATGTTTCGACCAATGGAACTCGAGCCGGCTAATCACGGTGTTAGACCCTTTAGACTTCAACGCCTTAACGATCATGGTCATCAGGAGCGCTTTTTGCTGAATAGATTCCTGTATGATATTTCTGATGTATCTATCAGGGCTTTCTCCGGGTCCTTTTTGACTTTTTGAATCCATTATTATTAGTCTATTATTATTATTATTATTATTATTATTATTATTATTATTATTATTATTTTACAGCTCCACATTGTCGGCATCTGGCATGTTAACTAACTCAAAACTCCGACACACAGACATCGAAAAATATACAACAATTAAAGAGACATTAAACAAGTAGCATACTGTATTATTATTATTATTATTATTATTATTATTATTATTATTATTGAGTCTCATTCTTCCTCGTTCCTTAAACAAGATATTTCAGTAACTCAGCCACAAGAGGTGTTCCAGAAATCACAGAAATATCGGAACGAAAAGTTATTCGTTGTCGTGTCTTTACCGTCCTGTGAAGGGTTTGTACCAGTTTGTCCATTTGAATCGGTCTTGAATTACAACACGTTTTCCCTCTTCAGAGCCTCACAGGCTGCGTTCTCAAGAAATGTCTTCACGAACGTCTTTATTGGTCTTTCTCGGTGGAGCTTGCTTAGTGTTTTGCCTTCTTTCACTTCAGTTATCAAAGTGCCATGCCGAAGCCTTTGGCCTATCCATATGCGTTGTCGCTTCGTCTTCTTCAATGGCATAGCGTGAGAATTTCCTGGGTTTCGCCGGTTCGAAATTGCTAAAGTCGAGTAAAGAACGAAATTCTTTCGAGTGTTTTACTAACGTTTTATGGCGGCGGGAAGGGGGAGAGGGGGACTTTTTTCCAAATACAAAATTCAATGTAGGCCTACAGCATTATACGAAGAATAGTAAGAATAAGTGTGTAAAAAAAATACCTGAAAGTACTGTATTGTTACGAATAAAATTCTGTCGCTGGGGCTGTACCTTAATTAAGACCACGACTGCATCCTTCCCCCTCCTAGTCCTTTGCTATCCCATCGTCGCCATAAGACGTATCTATGTCGGTGCGACGTAAAGCAAATTGTAAAAATATATGTATATATCTGTCAGTTTTATTACTCTAATTGATTTCACGATGACCCAATAAACGCACATACACACACGCACGATTCTAATTAATCATGAATAGCCACACTTACTAATTGCTGTCTATTTACAAGTCTCTCTTTTTTCGGCACAGCAGGCGGTCCGGCCCGTTGGTATTTTCTGGGGACGGCTAGAACCCTTACTTTCACTTCTCCAAGTCAAGTCACCCCATACAGCAGCTATGTGCAGACCGCTGGGTTTGAACACAGTACTGGCTACACAACACACGATGACTATTCCTTGGTTCGACTCCAGAGAAGGTCCAGTGATTCACAAAGTCACATGTAGTGAACAACTAAACAGCGACAGCTCAACGGTGTTCAACGGCTGAGGACGACTTCCTCGTTGGATCTCTTTTGATGGATTCCATTTTTGTACTTTGATTCCAAGATTCCTCTCACAATTTTGCGCTCTCTTTTCTCCAGTTCTTCAAGGAGTCCTTTATTGGCATTTAGAGATAGGGTTTCGGCTGCATATAGAACTACTGGCTTCAGAACTGTTTGATAGTGACGTATCTTGGTGTTTTGGGAAAGGCATTTTTTGTTGTAGATTGTATATTATTATTATTATTATTATTATTATTATTATTATTATTATTATTATTATGGAAAAAGTATTTGGGAAATCGAAGAAGGGAATTTCTGACAAAGAGACGTTCAAGAGTGGGAGAGGAAAAGAGAGTATAAGTATAGACTGTTCGATATTCGCTGATGATTTAGTGAAGACCGATTTCATGACCGAAATTAGAGAGGCCTCCTCAGTTGTTGAAGTTAGGAGACGAAAAAAATAAAGTGAGTTAAGAGCTTTTAA
Organism: Anabrus simplex; assembly: GCF_040414725.1. NCBI lineage: Eukaryota > Metazoa > Arthropoda > Insecta > Orthoptera > Tettigoniidae > Anabrus > Anabrus simplex. The sequence continues at coordinate 290,404,747 of NC_090271.1, forward strand.
ATATTTGGGAGAAATATTGCAAGATAATGGGTAGGAAAATGTCATTAAAGAGCGGGCGAGAAAAATGGAAATTGCATTTTAGCTGACGAGGAAAACGTACAACAAAAAAGTTCTATCGTATGGGGCTACACTAAGGTATTTAGACTCTGTCTGTGTGCAGCGGAAATATTGGATATGATTGGCAACGGTGGGCTTGAAGACATCTGGAACAGTGTTGGCTACTGAATGCATGATTCGAAGCAGTGTATCGATTCATTCAAGTGTCCGAGTGAATCGATTCACAGGAACGGCGAGCTCACGGCACACGATTCGGCTTACTCCCAGCGGACAGTGCTTGAGTGGCGCACTCACTGGACGTTGACGGGGAGCCGAGCTTCCGCTGCAGCGAGACATACAGTGAGCCATGGTACAGTACAATGAAAGAATCATATGCTATAATGGATTCTCGAGCTCAGCTCATTTGAAAATAATACCCATTTGCATTCACTGTCCTCTTCTTACAGGGAGGTTTAAATAATAGATGGTTTTATTTGCAGCGTTAAAAAGGTAGTCAAAACAAAATTCTGAAGTAGCTAGTAAGTAGGTAGGCTATTAGGTTATACTATTTATTAGTTTAATGAATCCTAGTATTATAACTTAGTTGACATTTGACAATTAAACTCTACTCTAGCCTGGCCTATGACTATGAGTCATGCTCATGACCACTCAAAAGTACCTGTTTTATATTGGGAAGAACAGCTCAGTATTCTGTATAATTAGTATAATTAGGATTCTCACAGAAGACAGGAAGGAAGATAGGACTCCCTCAAATAATGTACAGGTTACAGTAGGTGTACAAGAGGGAGGGGAAGGAAAGGGAGGAGTTGTAGAAGACAGGTGGTCTAATGTTCTAAGGGGAAGGAGATTGCAGGCTAAGGGCTCTATTCAGAATCAGAATTCAGGACAGGTGTCTGTGCGAAATCGGTACGAGTCACTCCAGGTAGAACAACAGAGGGAAGATGAGGGACAGGGAACTGTTGCTGAGATGCGTGGAAGTAGGAGGAAGGGAAAAGGTAGGAAAGGGAAATGTAGAGTAGAGGATAGGAAAAGACAGGTGGAACAGGGTCATGGGAAGGAGAAAAGGGAGGAGGAAGTAGCTTCTGCAGCTATCAGGAAAGACAGGGCTGACCAGGAGGGGAGGGGATCAAATGAGGTGGGTAGGGTTGAGGCTCTGGTCATGGGGGATTCCATCGTTAGACACGTGGGGAAAGTGTGTGGAGGAAAGGGAACCAGGGTAGAATGTTATCCAGGAATTAGGTTGAGGCAGATGTTGAGGAAAGTAGAAGAGAGGGAGGAGGGGAAGGAGAAGGTGGTAGTGTTTCACGTTGGTACCAACAACGTAAGGCAAGCTGATATAAGTACCAACATAGTTGGAGATGTGTGGGATCTGGTAAATGCAGCACGGGTGAAGTTTAAGAAAGCGGAGATTGTTATTAGTGGAATACTGTGTAGGAGGGATACTGACTGGAGGGTGATTGGGGATTTAAATGAGACTATGGAGTGGGTATGTGGGAAGCTGGGAGTGAAATTTCTAGATCCTAATGGGTGGGTAGGAGATAGGGATCTGCGCTCGGATGGCCTTCATTTAAACCGCAGTGGTACGTATAAGTTAGGAAATTTGTTTGGAAGGGTAATAGGGAGGTACATTCAGAGAAACGGGATGGCCTAGGGAGCGGTGATAAGGGAACAGGGAACTGGAAATCAAGTAGGGATGACATAAAATTGTTAGTGTTGAACTATAGAAGTATTGTAAAGAAAGGAATAGAATTAGGTAAGTAATTTAATAGATATATATTTACCAGATATTGTAATAGGAGTTGAATCATGGCTGAGAAATGATATAATGGATGCAGAAATTTTCTCACGGCACTGGAGTGTGTATCGTAGAGATAGGATAGGAATGGTGGGAGGGGGAGTGTTCATTCTGGTGAAAGAAGAATTTGTAAGCTACGAAAAAGTTAAAGATGAGACACATGAAATTCTAGGTGTAAGGCTCATTTCTAAAGATAATAGGCAACTTGATATATTTGGAGTGTACAGATCGGGAAAGGGTAGCACTGACGCGGATTCGGAATTATTTGATAGGATAGTCAGCTATGTGGGAAATGACATGGAAAGAAATGTGATTGTGGCGGGAGATCTGAATTTGCCAGGTGTAAATTGGGAACGAAATGCGAACGACAGGAAGCATGACCAACAAATGGCAAATAAGTTAATAAGGGAAGGACAGCTGATTCAGAAAGTGATGGAACCAACCAGAGGGAAAAATATCCTGGATGTGGTGCTGATAAAACCAGATGAGCTCTATAGGGAAACTGAAGTAATAGATGGTATTAGTGATCATGAAACTGTTTTTGCCGTAGTCAAAAATAAATGTGATAGAAAGGAAGGTCTTAAAAGTAGGACTATTAGGCAGTACCATATGGCTGATAAAGCAGGCATGAGGCAGTTTCTAAAAAGTAACTATGATCGGTGGAAAACGGTAAATAAAAATGTAAACAGACTCTGGGATGGGTTTAAAGAAATTGTTGAGGAATGCGAAAACAGGTTTGTACCTTTAAGGGTGGTAAGGAATGGTAAGGACCCACCTTATTATAATAGAGAAATAAAGAGACTAAGAAGGAGGTGTAGACTGGAAAGAAATAGAGTTAGAAATGGCTGTGGAAGTAAGGAGAAATTGAAGGAACTTACTAGAAAATTGAATCTAGCAAAGAAGGCAGCTAAGGATAACATGATGGCAAGCATAACTGGCAGTCATACAAATTTTAGTGAAAAATGGAAGGGTATGTATAGGTATTTTAAGGCAGAAACAGGTTCCAAGAAGGACATTCCAGGAATAATTAATGAACAAGGGGAGTGTGTATGTGAGGATCTTCAAAAGGCAGAAGTATTCAGTCAGCAGTATGTAAAGATTGTTGGTTACAAGGATAATGTCGAGATAGAGGAGGAGACTAAGGCCAAAGAAGTAATAAAATTTACATATGATAACAATGACATTTACAATAAGATACAAAAGTTAAAAACTAGAAAAACGACTGGAATTGATCAGATTTCTGGGGATATACTAAAGACAATGGGTTGGGATATAGTACCATATCTGAAGTACTTATTTGATTATTGTTTGGTCGAAGGAGCTATACCAGATGAATGGAGAGTTGCTATAGTAGCCCCTGTGTATAAAGGAAAGGGTGATAGACATAAAGCTGAAAATTACAGGCCAGTAAGTTTGACATGCATTGTATTTAAGCTTTGGGAAGGCATTCTTTCTGATTACATTAGACATGTTTGTGAAATTAATAACTGGTTTGATAGAAGGCAATTCGGTTTTAGGAAAGGTTATTCCACTAAAGCTCAACTTGTAGGATTCCAGCAAGATATAGCAGATATCTCGGATTCTGGAGGTCAAATGGACTGTATTGCGATTGACCTGTCTAAAGCATTTGATAGGGTAGATCATGGGAAACTACTGGCAAAAATGAGTGCAATTGGACTAGACAAAAGAGTGACTGAATGGGTTGCTATATTTCTAGAAAATAGATCTCAGAGAGTTAGAGTAGGTGAAGCTTTTTCTGACCCTGAAATAGTTGAGAGGGGAGTTCCTCAGGGCAGTGTTATCGGACCTTTATGTTTTCTTATATATATAAATGATATGAGTAAAGGAGTGGAATCGGAGGTAAGGCTTTTTGTGGATGATGTTATTCTCTATAGAGTGATAAATAAGTTACAAGATTGTGAGCAACTGCAACGTGACCTCGAAAATGTTGTGAGTTGGACAGCAGGCAATGGTATGTTGATAAACGGGCCTAAAAGTCAGGTTGTGAGTTTCACAAATAGGAAAAGTCCTCTCAGTTTTAATTACTGCGTTGATGGGGTGAAAGTTCCTTTTGGGGATCATTGTAAGTATCTAGGTGTTAATATAAGGAAAGATCTTCACTGGGGTAATCACATAAATGGGATTGTAAATAAAGGGTACCGATCTCTGCACATGGTTATGAGGGTGTTTAGGGGTTGTAGTAAGGATGTAAAGGAGAGTGCATATAAGTCTCTGGTAAGGCCCCAACTAGAGTATGGTTCCAGTGTATGGGACCCTCACCAGGATTACCTGATTCAAGAACTGGAAAAAATCCAAAGAAAAGCAGCTCGATTTGTTCTGAGTGATTTCCGACAAAAGAGTAGCGTTACAAAAATGTTGCAAAGTTTGGGTTGGGAAGAATTGAGAGAAAGAAGAAGAGCTGCTCGACTAAGTGGTATGTTCCGAGCTTTCAGCGGAGAGATGGCGTGGAATGACATTAGTAGATGAATAAGTTTGAATGGCGTTTATAAAAGTAGGAAAGATCACAATATGAAGATAAAGTTGGAATTCAAGAGGACAAACTGGGGCAAATATTCATTTATAGGAAGGGGAATTAGGGATTGGAATAACTTACCAAGGGAAAGGGAGATGTTCAATAAATCTCCAATTTCTTTGAAATCATTTCGGAAAAGGTTAGGAAAGCAACAGATAGGGAATCTGCCACCTGGGCGACTGCCCTAAATGCAGATCAGTATTGATTGATTCTCTCAGTTCATATGTCACATCGTTGCACAAGACTTCAATCATATGTGGACAGACGCAATAACAGTATGTTGAATCAGAAAACCAGCAGGCTACTGTACATCTCGGGTAGCCTATACAAAATATGACGATTTAAAAAAATCCTCAGCCTATAGTAAAATACATATTTTCAAAAAGGACTGAGCGAGTTGTCGTGCGGTTAGTATCGCGCAGCTATGCGCTTGCATTCGGGGGATGGTGGGTTCGAATCCCACCGTCGGCAGCCGTTAAGATGGTTTTCCGTAGTTTCCCCATTTTCACACCAGGAAATGCTGGGACTGTACCTTAATTCAGGCCATGGCTGCTACCTTCCTAATCCTAACCTTTCCCACCCTGCGTCGCCGGAAACATTCGATGTATTAGAGTGACTAGCATTTTTTTTTCTAAGAAAGGAGTTCATAGTATGAAGACCAGATGGCAGTTGCGAGCACTGAATGCTGTCTTACCAGCACATACTACACAGATGCAGTAGGAGCGGTGACTAATGTGCCGTGAATCGGATCACTGTATCGATTCAATAACGTGAACGGAATCAAATGAATCGATTCAGTAAAATGAATGTCCCATCACTAACAAAAATTCTAGGTCCAATTGTAAAAATGGAGAGGAGATTCAAATCTAACAAAAATTTGTATCAAAGAACAGAAGGAATGTTGCAATGATGAAGAAGAGAAGGGTACCGTTGTATGGATACTTGCTGAAGATGAACAATAGCAGACCGACGAAGAGAATCTCTGAAGAATGAAAACCTAGAACGTTTTCCAGTCAGTGACCGGGTCAGGGATGGAATGAATGAAGGCCCCATCTTGCGGCGAAGATAGGAATTGTGCCGGCTGCCGAAACCTGTCGCACTCCTCTGTGGCAATGATTAATGACTGACAGATGAAATGAAATGCTAGTGGAGAGTGTTGCTGGAATGAAAGATGATAGGGAAAACCGGAGTACCCGGAGAAAAACCTGCCCCGCCTCCACTTTGTCCAGCACAAATCTCACATGGAGTGACCGGGATTTGAACCACGCAACCCAGCGGTGAGGGGCCGATGCGCTGCAGTCTGAGCCACGGAGGCTGTTCACGAAGAGGAAGACAGAGATGAAATGGTTTCGAGAAGTGAGGTTGTACTTGACTAAGATGGAGGTTACGGAAGATGATTTAATGGAGTGAAATCGATACAGACAACTCGTCAAGAAGTTCCGCGGTTTCCAGGAGACTGGGGAGACACTAGTGAGAATAGAAGATCCTATGCAGAAGAAGGAAGTAGGAGAAAGGATGAAAAGATACTGGCAAAGTGTGAAGGCAGAGAAGGCTAAAAATAATGTAAATATTGTCAAACGTAGTCCATAGATGGCCGAAACGAAAGCAAAATAATATTATTATTACTGAGCAACCAGCCTCCATTAACACTAATCAGAGGGAATGTGGAAGATGCCCGACCTTCCAAGAATGAAGGCATTGGCGAAAGAAAGGGAAGGTCGATGAAGGGGGTGAAAATGAAAGACTTCCTAGGTCTTAACGTCGGGGTAGGAAGAAAACAAGTGTTGACCAAGGGTGGTCGGAAAGGAAAGATAAAACTAAGGCGCCTGACACCAGTAAGTGGAAGCAATGCCAGACTCAGTTACGGGAACCGTGGTTGCCAACCCACACTCCCAAACTGAGAGCCCCGGACGCCTCTTAGTCACCTCTTACGACAGGCGGAGGATTTCGTGGGTGTATTTTACCGCCCCTATCCACAAGGTACCCCCTGTGGGTGGAAGAGGCAGACGAAGAATTGGCCCACGGTATCCCCTGCCTGTCGTAAGAGGCGACTAAAAGGGGCGACCAAGGGATGGTCCAATTAGAACCATGAGACTACCTGAAATTAGTACCATCACGCAGGGAACACCATGGGTCGCATTTACTTGCGCGTAATACCACTATGTTAGGTATGCAATAGGTTTGTGATTAGTAGCGACAGTGTGTGAATCAGGAGGTGGGTCCTACAGTACCTGTGATTCGTACCCCTATATGAGCGACACCATGGGATTAGCGACATCATGGTTCTGCCTTACCTATGTGAGGAATTCCACGGGATAGTACGAGTCCCTGTGGTTAGTCCACTTATGTGAGGAACGAGCGCCGCAATGTGCTTTACACTCCTGTGAATAGTACCATATGTGTGGAATACCGCGAGACTCCGCTACTTTTGATTAGTACCGCAACATTACACATAGCATGGTTCTAGTTTCCTAGCGATAAATACCATCATGAGGGGCCGATGACCTGGATTTTGGACCCGTTTCGACTATAAGCATAATAGATTCAGCATCGTGCAATAGAAGCGGTCTCTTGGTCAGTAATACTATTGTTTTGGGCCAGCTTCTGTACATGTGAGGCACTGTGGGTCAGATCCACTGATCGTTTTAAATTCATATCCTTCCATCCATTCAATCTTCGTCGTCACGCTTTGAATTCTGGTCAGTGGAGGGTTTTGGACTTTTAAGTCGTCATTTCATTTCGTCTCATTTCGTACCATTAGGGGCCGAAGACCTCAATGTTAGGCCCCTTTAAACAACAATCAATCAATCAATCAATCAATCAATCAATCAATCAATCAATCAATCAATCAATCAATCAATCAATCAATCAATCAATCATCCACAAGGTATTTTATTGCTCCTATAGCTTTTGTTTTGGAGCGCCCCACCCCGCTGAAAGATCCTAACAACTCCCCCCCCCCCCTATTCCTCCGAAAAATATTCCTGGGTACCGGTACGGCCTTGCCAGAGGCCATACACCATTATTTTACACCGAAGTCGGTTGACTGGTATGGATACAACTTGAGAAGAGGCAGTGTATTTACCTATGCTCTGACTGAACAGTAGTTACTGTCCGACTCATTGGCTGAATGGTCAGCGTTAAGGCCTTCGGTTCAGAGGGTCCCGGGTTCGATTACCACCCGGCTCGGGGACTGGGTGTTTGTATTTGTACCAACACTTTCCTCTTCATATTCAGATACACTACACTACAAACCACCACAGAAACACGCAATAGTGATTACATCCTTCCATAGGCCTATAAGGTTGGTGTCACGAAGGGCATCCGGCCGTAAAATAAGGCCAAATCCACATGTGCTACACAGTTCGCACCCGCGACCCCACATGTGTGGGAAAAGCAGTAGAAGAAGAAGAATAGTAGTTACTACCGCTTACGACAAATGATGGAGGGGTTGACGGCGACAAAGAGAGAGAGAGAGAGATCTTGTAACAGACACAGAGAAATCTCTACTCCTCGATAGTACATGGAACTGCATGGTACAGCAGTAAACTTGTTGACGGTTACGTAAGAGTGACGTCACCGAGTGATAAGTAGATTGTAGTGATTGTGTCAAGCTGAGACTATTGTATAAGCAGGTGTAAAACCAAGAAGGCCAACCAATTTGAGGCATGCAAGCGTAAATGACAACCTATGGAATATACACAACCAGTAGCGGTGATTGGGAATGAGAAGTTGGCGGGGGGTTAAAATGTATAGACAACTAAAAGTGCCCAGGTTTGCGCTATATAGCCGGGTGGGGGCATATATGCTGTACATCAAAACTGAAAAATAAAACCAGACTTCCAAATAGTAAGTTTTTATGCTCTATGAGCGAGTTTCTACAGAGAGGTAAAGGTTGATAGTTTACCAGCTTGCATCCGGGAGATAGTGGGTTCGAATCCCACTGTCGGCAGCCCTGAAGGTGGTTTTCCGTGGTTTCCCATTTACACCAGTGAGGCTGTACCTCAATTAAGGCCACGACTGCTTCCTTCCAACTCCTAAGCCTTTTCTATCCCATCGTCGCCATAAGACCTATCTGTGTCGGTGCGACCTAAAGCCACTAGCAAAAAAATAGTTTACCAACTAAATTGCAGTGACGAATGCGCCCGGCAAGCGAGTGAATCTTACCCCTATGTCCATGATCTTGTCAATATATATACCCCTGCTACTCTTCCTCTCGGCACATGCAAAGTGTCCATTACTTGCTGTGATGCTATAAAAATCGGTTAGCCTCGACCAACGACATTTTTTGCGTATTTCCGCGAAGAATTTCGTTAATAATTAAAGAAAATGAAGGAAGTAGTTAGTTGATAAGTGAAGAGGCCTTTTACAAATTGCTTGTTTTAATAATTCCCATCATTTCTAGTTTCAGCCGGCTAAAAAACGCAATAAAAATATAATATTTTCTACTGTACACGACGTTGTAAAAAGACTGATTCGGATCTATTATGAAATTCAAAGTGGTGGCATAAAAGTGAAAAGTATAAACTGTTTATTTTATAACTTTTGCCATTCTCTTTTGGAAAGTGTTGCAGTTACCGTTATGGTGATGATTATCCTTTTAAGAATTATAACTACGCAACTACCCCCTCCCCACCCCTTTAACACTAGAGCCACCAACACTAACCATAACAGAAAGCGGAAGAGATTCGAGCCTTTGAAGATGAAATTCAAAAGAACAAACTGGGGCAAATATTTGCTTAAAGGGGAATTGAGAGGTTGGAATAATTTACCAAGGGATATGTTCGATACATCTGAAACTTCTTTGAAATCATGTAAGAAAAGTCTAGGCAAACAACTGATGGGGAATCTGCCACCCGGGCGACATCCTTCAATGTAGATTAGGCCTACTGGTCACTTATTCATTGCTAACGGTACCAACATACGAAAGAGGAGAACCGCAGTTATCATTAAAATCAAGATACGATGATATCACATTCCCCTGAAGGCTTCTTAGTACGGTACCTACCATTTTAAAAATTTATTACCGAGCGAGTTTATCAATCAATCAATCAATCAATCAATCAATCAATCAATCAATCAATCAATCAATCAATCAATCAATCAATCAATCAATCAATCAATCAATCAATCAATCAATACCGATCTGCATTTAGGGCAGTCGCCCAGGTGGCAGATTCCCTATGTGTTGTTTTCCTAGACTTTTCTTAAATGATTGCAAAGAAATTGGAAACTTATTGAACATCCCCCTTGGTAAGTTATTCCCATCCCTAACTCCCCTTCCTGTAAATGAATATTTGCCCCAATTTTTCCTCTTGAATTCCAGCTTTATCTTCATATTGTGATCTTTCCTCCTTTTAAAGACACCACTCAAACATATTCGTCTACTGATGTCATTCCACGCCATCTCTCCACTAACAGCTCGGAACATACCACTTACCGTACATGTAATAATTCTCATAGTTGGTCCGTATTGAATTGCACGTTAAGTCAAAAATTGTCACGAATACCCAATGACAACCACCCATTCAACACAAAGCAAAGCTCTTACACTAAGATTTATATCTTGTCATAATAACTTCCGCCCACTGGCCGTGCGGTTAGGGGCGCGCAACTGTGAGCTTGCATTCGGGAGATAGCGGGTTCGAACCCCACTGTCGGCAGCCCTGAATATGGTTTTCCATGGTTTCCCATTTATACACCAGGCAAATGCTGGGGCTGTACCTTAATTAAGGCCACGACCGCTCCCTTCCCACTACCTACTAAATCTTTCCTGTTCCAATCGTTGCCATAAGACCTATCTCTGTCGGCGCAACGTAAGGCAACTTGTTACAAAAATGATTGCATTACTCTTCTGTTGAAATTACATTTTCTTCTTCTTTAGTGAATATCATTTCGGTAAATTGTGCTAAATGGTTAGCTGTTAATAATTCTAAGAAGACAAGCGATTAATTTTTCAAGCAGGAGAGTCCGCTTCGTATAGGCCTAAGTTAATTAGACTGTTTGACAGGTTACAGATTATGATATATAACACGCCCAAAAAGCCTATAGAATGACTAATGTGTGTTTTTGAAAACAATTTGCAGATCCCTGTATCATTCCGACGGTCTAGAAAACCAAGAATAATGGCCGAGAGGATTCGTCGTGGTGACCACACGACACCTCGTAATCTGCAAGCCTTCGGACTGAGCATCGGTCGCTTGGTTGGCCAAGGCCCTTCAAGGGCTGTAGTGGCATGGGGTTTGGTTTGGTTTGTATTATCCAGAGTTTGAACTGTAGATCTATCACACGTGGTATAAATGTGCATTTATTTAGACTCTGAGAAGGAAGATTTTATCCTCGGGACAAAAATTTCGTCTTCCTAGCGTCTCTTGAAGTCTATAGCAATCGGAGAAACGTTAAATAAATCAAATTATTATTATCATTAACATCTAATTCTTAAATATCTCAGTTAATATGAAGCCTAGTCTGACTACAAAGATGCAAGTAACAAAAGTAGTAAAACATGCAATTTGAGTTTTGTGTAGTAATCGAACCTACAACCTCTCCCCTGCAAACCGATCCATATTCCCCCTACACTAATGTGAACTGCTGGGCTAGCAAGCCAGTGTTTGGATTTTCTCCGTTCGTGACTCACATTTGCTCAATCGCGGTTCCGGCATTGCCTGTGAACTGAACGTGCAGAAAAACAAGCGAGACATTATGAAAATAATATAGTCAACACGTGTCCGGTTTCGCCTTGATAGTATTAGAAAAATACTGAATCAGCCCGGGCATGAAAATCCTAGAATTCTGGCAAGGACCTACCTAGGATATATATAATATTTTTTTGAGTGGTGAGAATTCTTCTTTTAAGACGAAGACTTCCAAAAACAATAACTCTCGCAGCAAATACGTAAATACCCTCTATGTATAGTTATCAAACAGATTTTATTGAACAACCAAGTTTTCAAAACATATTTTAATATGTGGTACCGTAGCTTTGACAACTCAACAGGTTAAGAGGAAATATCAATTCATGGTAGTCAAGTGGGCGATGCAATGCGACACAAAAGTTCTGCTATTTGTTTCAAAAATGGAGGTACCGAGCGAGTTTCCTACGCGATTTGCGTCACTTAGCTGTGAGTTTGCATTCGAGATATAGTGGGTTCGAACCTTACTGTCAGCAGCCTTCGAGATGGTTTTCTCTGGTTTCTCTTTTTCACACCAGGAAATGCTGGGGCTGTACCTTAACTAAGGTCACAGTTACATACGACTTATCTACATGACGAAGAACAAATAGAAAAAAATGGAGGTATGGTAACAAAACTACTTTCACTATAATTATTAACAATGTCTATGGGTTTTATACATTTCTGAGTACTCTTCTAGTGGCTTGGTAACATGAAAATATTTCTGTATGTTTATTAACAATGATTTTTTAAATTTTAAAATGTATGCCATCTGAGAGTCTTTATTTTCATTTTATATGTTCTTATTTTTCTTCTACCATTTTTCCTCATCTAGATGGGGTTGGAGGTGCGAACTGTGGGCCTGGTTTACAGCTGGATGCCCTTTCCGATGCCAACCCAATGTAGAAGGATGCATTCACTACTGTGTTTCTGTGGTGTGTTGTGTGTATGGAAAGGACTGTGTTGGAAGAAACACAAATACCAATTCCCAGAGTCAGAGGAATTAACCAGATGTGATTAAAATCCTGCCCCTCAGTGGGTATTAATGCCCAGCCTTCTGATGAAGCTAGGAAGCAGAAACAAGCTCACTGAGGCTGAGAAGGGATGGAAAGGAACTGGGATTAATGAGCAGAGAGCCAGATCTGGAGATTGTCCTAGTCCCTCTTTCTGTTGCTCTCTCTTCCCTCACTGGACCCACTGTTGTGTTCATCCTACACTGACTGACAGAGCAAATGCAGCACCAAGGAGGAGTGGTTCGAAAGGGATGAAAGTTGGAGAAAAAACAGAGACGGCACGGACGAATAATTGATGTTTATTTCAAACCGATATGCAGGTTACACAATGCGCACGGCATCGACTCAGTAGGATGTAGGACCACCGCGAGCGGCGATGCACACAGAAACACGTCGAGGTACAGAGTCAATAAGAGTGCGGATGGTGTCCTGAGGGATGGTTCTCCATTCTCTGTCAACCATTTGCCACAGTTGGTCGTCCGTACGAGGCTGGGGCAGAGTTTGCAAACGGCGTCCAATGAGATCCCACACGTGTTCGATTGGTGAGAGATCCGGAGAGTACGCTGGCTACGGAAGCATCTGTACACCTCGTAGAGCCTCTTGGGAGATGCGAGCAGTGTGTGGGCAGGCATTATCCTGCTGAAACAGAGCATTGGGCAGCCCTTGAAGGTACGGGAGTGCCACCGGCCACAGCACATGCTGCACGTAGCGGTGGGCATTTAACGTGCCTTGAATACGCACTAGAGGTGACGTGGAATCATACGCAATAGCGCCCCAAACCATGATGCCGCGTTGTCTAGCGGTAGGGCGCTCCACAGTTACTGCCGGATTTGACCTTTCTCCACGCCGACGCCACACTCGTCTGCGGTGACTATCACTGACAGAACAGAAGCGTGACTCATCGGAGAACACGACGTTCCGCCATTCCCTCATCCAAGTCGCTCTAGCCCGGCACCATGCCAGTGCACGTCTATGCTGTGGAGTCAATGGTAGTCTTCTGAGCGGACCCCGGGAGTGCAGGCCTCCTTCAACCAATCGACGGGAAATTGTTCTGGTCGATATTGGAACAGCCAGGGTATCTTGCACATGCTGAAGAATGGCGGTTGATGTGGCGTGCGGGGCTGCCACCGCTTGACGGGGATGCGCCGATCCTCGCGTGCTGACGTCACTCGGGCTGCGCCTGGACCCCTCGCACGTGCCACATGTCCCTGCGCCAACCATCTTCGCCACAGGCGCTGCACCGTGGACACATCCCTATGGGTATCGGCTGCGATTTGACGAAGCGACCAACCTGCCCTCCTCAGCCCGATCACCATACCCCTCGTAAAGTCGTCTGTCTGCTGGAAATGCCTCCGTTGACGGCGGCCTGGCATTCTTAGCTATACACGTGTCCTGTGGCACACGACAACACGTTCTACAATGACTGTCGGCTGAGAAATCACGGTACGAAGTGGGCCATTCGCCAACGCCGTGTCCCATTTATTGTTCGCTACGTGCGCAGCACAGCGGCGCATTTCACATCATGAGCATACCTCAGTGACGTCAGTCTACCCTGCAATTGGCATAAAGTTCTGACCACTCCTTCTTGGTGTTGCATTTGCTCTGTCAGTCAGTGTATTATGTGCTCTTTTTCTGATTCCTTTTCTCTATTTACAAATAGTATCACTGGCTGACATATTGTGTTGATATTGTCAGCATATAGTGATGCAATACCACAAAGAGAGAACATTTTAAATGTTATTGATATATAAAAATTGAAGTGGTCCTAAAATTGATCTCTGAGGTAGTCCTCAACCTAGTGGTAGGTTATCATATTCAGTTCAATTTACTGAGCAACACAGGGTGCACTTGTACAGATTGCTTTTAAACAAATCCAATCCAAACCCTCACGTTTACATTAGATTCCCAGTAACCCAAACTAATCACATAAGAGTACAATATACAGTTAAAGCTACAGTATAAGCAGTCACAAGGCAACATATAATACAATATACAATACAGAATTACTTACATTATCATATTTATATTATAGCTTAACTTCTATTAGAGCTGCATTAAACAAAAACTTAATTATAAGTAAACTGTACTGTAGTTGAATATTTTGTTTTTACAATTTGCTTTTATTGGAATAATAACAATAAGTTAATTTATTCATTTGACCACCTAATCAATACAATATTGATTTTAATAAAAAATTGTCAACAGCAGCACCCAGGGTCATAGATGATCTCTGAAAACCATACTGATCAAATATCATCAATACGGATCAAAAATGATATTTATCACATATAATAATTTGCTTTTATGTCACACTGATACAGAGAGGACCATGGGTCCTAACTTCGCCACTACAAATAAAGGCAAATATATATATATATATATAGGTCTTACGGCGATGATGGGATTGGAAAGGGATTAGGAGTGGGAAGGAAGTGACCGTAGCCTTAATTAAGATACAGCCCTCAGCATTCGCCTGGTGTGAAAATGAGAAACCATAGAAAACCATCTTCAAGGCTGCTGACAGTGGGGTTCAAACCCACTATCTCCCAAATGCAAGCTGATAGTTACGCGACCAAAACCGCGCAGCCACTTCCTCGGTTATTTGAATTCTATTCTGCTAAATGCTAACATAAATAATCATACAGTACTATGATTAAATCATTTCTTTACCTTGCAAGTGGGATTGCAATTATTTCTCTACTATGGATTCTGTTCAGATTATCTGAAACTATGGATTTTTGGAGTTTGGATTACCGGTGCCAAGGTTCTACTCTATTTCATACAACTGAATGGTATACTATATCAAAAGCTTTTTGTAGATAAGTAAAAAGCCCAGAAGAAAGTTTAATACTGTCCAGGGCTTTGATTTTTATAAAAAATTGTCAACAGCAGCACCTAGGGTCATAGATGATCTCTGAAAACCATACTGATGCTTACATAAAATATTATTTTTCTTTAGATATGTATATAAAATATGTCTTTCACACATTTCCCCAAAATTTTAGACAAAACATGTAAAATAGAAAAGTTGGTAATTCGATGAATCTGAGATACAGCCTCCTTGTATAACTCTAGTAACTTTACCCTTCCTAGGCATGGAGCTATTTTGAAATGAATAGTAATAAAATCTGCAATGGCAGGATTTAGCATGTTTTTAGTTAAAACAAGTATTCAAATATCCTGATATAATGAATATTTACTCAAATTTTCATGACCACATTGTACTATAAATTAACTTTCATCTCATTAGGTGTGTTCAGTACATACAGTACATACCGAAGAGATATTAAGATTCGGAACAAAAATGGGCAACCGGACACTGGTCAGATCAGAACCCACAATCTTCCTGATTTTGCTTTGGATGCTCTTACCATTGAGCTATGATGACTTAGGTCAAATTTTTTCTGTTGTAACAGATCTGAACTGCAGGCCTGGCATTATTGCCAGCACAACTGCAGAGTGCATTCCAGTCGCTCATTATGGGTTAACTGGTGTACAGTTGGCCATTGTTGTTCTGTATTTATTATCTCCTCCATTTTTACTATATGTACTGAACATGATCTAATAAGTTGAAAGTTACTTTGAATTCCTGTGTGCACGACTGAAATTGAAAATGTGAGAAATTGTGTTCTAAAATGCAAAGTATATGCTTTAGCTGTATGTAAAATGCATTAATGAGCAAGTAATGTAAGTTAAGTATGCAGCAGCTTGTGCTCAAGAGAAGCTTTATGGTGCTCTCTTGCAGAGGGATTAGTTTGCAGTTTCAATAGTGCCTATACAGACAGACAGTTGATTTATTAAACCATCCTTTGTTAGATTACTTTCTTAATTTATTAATATATTTTACTTCATAATCTGGAATCACAGTGTCTATGAACACCAGATTTTACTGCGTACCAGTGACAGGTTTTTGGGCAGAAACGTTTTGGCTACAGCCTCAGCAAATTTTGGATCTCAATTAACAAAAAATCTACTGAATGCATCACAAATACCATTATGTTTAATCCACATTCCCTCAATATTTTACTCCTCAGTACTCTGATTTTCTTTAGAGGTACAGTTCATGTACCTGGATTTGTGAAAATTTTGTTAATTGTTTCCCCCTTGAACAATTTGGGTTTACCTGTTTTGGAATGTAACAAGTCTTCATAATGTGTACCATCAACTTTCTTTTCTGTGCAGTAGTAAAATTTCTTAGCTTATTCTATTCCTAAACTAATCTTTCATTTTGAAGGTAGCCTACTGTATTTCCATATCTCTTTAGTGTATAAAACTTTCTTCAGCTTATCCTGGTTATTTGGTCACTGGTCGTCACACAGGCTAATGTTGATTTTGAATGGGAGTTTAAGACCATATGCCTTCCTGATGTCACAACATTTTTGAGATGAAAATCTCTAGCCAGGGTCAACAAATTTTCATCAGTCCCAAGGAACATGAATTTGATACCTTGTTTCATATCTACAATGAGTCTTTTCAGTGCAATTAGTTAATATAATTCAAAAAGCTTATCATAACACCAGTCCACTGATAGACTGATACACTGATACACTTCTAATGTTGTTTCCTCTAAGGCATTTGGCCAGCATTCTTCTTTACTTACTGCAAATAAAGTGCATCTTCTAACCTGTGTTGGTGAGATATCTAAACTAGGAAGTATGAAAGGTAACCGTTCAATACTCACCTGCAGCTGAAGGAGGAAACCAGAGAAAACTACTTCTAGGATGGTTGGGAGTGGGATTTTAACTCAATACAGTACATCATTTTCCGGGCCCTCAACTCAGTTCTACAGTGGTGCAGTTAAATATTGAACGAGGCCCAAAAACTACACAAACAGTTAGATCATGATGGTGGTTTCAACACTGACCAGAACAAAGAGAATTCAAAAGCAGAAGTCCTGTTTAGTTTCTTCTCCAGATTGCCTCCTGGTCTTCAACCTACCAAGATAACTATACAATATTTACCAAGCAACCTTGAAAATGACCAATTTTATGATGGAAGACTGAAGAGAAACTTATGCCAGGTGCCTCAGTAAAATATAACTAAGAAGGAGAGGAAAATTACTTACATGTTGAACCCTGTTCAACTCACACTGGTGAAAAAGTAGTTGCAGTTCTTGATTTCAAATAAGGGTTAAGAACATTTGAAGTTTAACACCGTTTAACAATAAGGGAGAAACATGATACCCTTTCTTGCTATTTCAGAGTGTCCTGATGTAATCATCATCACACAACACATAACACTATCCTCCACCACAATAACAAGCAGTCACCTACACATGGCAGATGCCACCCACCCACATCGGTGGGTCTGCCTTGCAAGGGCTGCACTCTGGCTAGAAATAGCCACACGAAATTAAATCATCATTATTTTCCAACTCCATTTTCCCGGGTGTTGTGTACAAGCTCTTGCCATCTCTTCCTGTCTGCATACATCTTCTGTTCCAGATTTGAGACCTCTCTCCTACACATCTGATTTCACTGTGTATATCCAGCATTTCCTTGGCCTTCCTCTTGGACAGTAAGGTCAAAGTATTTTCTGGCAGGTCTCTCACTCTTCATTCTCATAATGTGCCCAAACCCCTGAAGCCTATGCTTCTTTATTACATTGGTAATAGGGACCTTCCTGTTAACTTCATTCCTGAATTTGTCCTTTTGAGTAGTTTGATTTATAGTTCTAATGAATCTCATTTCTGTTGCCTTAATTCTGCTGTAGTCATTGTTTTGTAGAGTACATGCCTCTAAACCATATGTGAGAATCAGTACGAAGTAGGTGTGGTACATGGTTGTTTTTGCTTTTTTGTGGTATTTTGCAGTCTCAGAGTAGATTTCTGACTTGACTGTAAAAGTCTGATGCTTTCTGTGTCCTGCTGAGTTTTTGCTGCTTGACAGTGTTGTCTTTG
Source organism: Anabrus simplex (assembly GCF_040414725.1). NCBI lineage: Eukaryota > Metazoa > Arthropoda > Insecta > Orthoptera > Tettigoniidae > Anabrus > Anabrus simplex. The sequence goes on from NC_090271.1 coordinate 290,422,715, forward strand.
GAGAATGTGCTTCTGAGGTACTAGAAGTGAGAAAGTGATTCTAGTTTTGCACCTTCCAAAAAGACGTTTGAGTTTGTTCCTTTCCAGTTGCTGGTCATTTCTATAGTCTTTGTTTTCTTTATCTTCATCTCATATTTGTTGAACATATTGTTCCACTCAGTTTTCTCTGTGCTTCAGCTTCTGTTTCTCCCCATAACAGTACATCATCAGCAAATACCAGGGCATTTGGTTCATTGTCCATTTTCTTGATAGACTTTATTATTTTGTCCATTACTATTATGAACAAGAGTGGTGACAGGGCACTTTCTCGCCGGACACCTCTCTTCGTCTAAAACCATTTTGAACTTCCATTGCCTATCTGAACACAGCTGTAGCGATGCTGGTAGAGCATCTTCACTTTGTGAGTCACGTACTTGGGTACCCTGAGGTCTTACAGGCATTCCCAGATCTTGCTCCGAGGAAAATTGTCATAGGCCTTTACAATGTCCAAAAATGTAATCCCAAATTTAATTTCCGTATCGCTGTGGCTTTACGTTTGGGAGCAGCCATCTCCAAGCCTCACCGATGCTCAGCTTGTGGTGCCTATGTTGATCAGCGTGGCCTCCATGGCCTTTCCTGTTTGAAAAGTAAAGTTGGACACATGCCACTCCACTATAAATGCTGCAGGCTGTGATTTCAACAGAAGTTTCTTCCATCTGAGAGCCCACTGGCTGTTGCCGCTCAGATGGTAAAGGCCAGACGGAATGACACTTGTTCACCCAGTACAATCTTCCGCCTTCATCGTTGAGTGCTGGAGGTACAGAAATCTGCAGTGAAAGAATTAAGTTAAAGACAAATTTGTTGATGAAAGTGACCTAACTCCACCCTCGGAGGCAAATGATAGAGCAAACCATGCTTTAGTTTATTCACTTCCTGTAAAACTGTGTCTGACCAGTTGTTATTTATGCCAGTAGAAATGCAACACCAGCAGATAACCTTGAAAAAAATTATTCTTCAGGACATTTTGCAATTGGAAGAAGTTGGCGCAAGAGGTGATGGGTTCATGTGATGGAAGTCAGCCAAACAAAAAACCAATGAGGTCTTTGATGATGGTGATGATGACAATGCTTGTTGTTTAAAGGGGGTCATTGGCCTCCCTAATGGTACAAAATGGGACGAAATGTAATAACAGATTAAAAGTCCAAAATCCTCCACTGATCAGAATTCAAAACGTGAGGACGAAGAATGAATGGATGGATATGAATTTGAAACAATCAGTGGATCCGACCCGCAATGCCTCAGATTCACAGAAACTGATGTAAAACAATAGTATTACTGACCAAGGGACTCCTTCTATAGCACAATACTGAATCAATGATACTTGTAGTCTAAAGGGGGCCAAAATCCAAGTCATTGGCCCCTCATAATGGTACTTATCACTAGGAAAGTAGAACCACGGTATTTGTCATGTTGCGGTACTAATCAAAAGTAGTGTAGACTTGTGGTATTCCACACATTATGGTACTACTCACAGGTAATGAAATTCACACATGTAACACAGACCTATCCCATGGTGTTCTTCATATAGTGGGTACTAATCATAGGCAAGCCAGAACTATGGTGTCGCTCATATAGTGGTACTAATCACAGGCACTGAAAAAAGCTGACCGCACTCTGTTGCTACTAAACACAAACCTATTTTGTATCTAACATAGTGGTACTACTTAACAAAGGTGAAAAAATGAATGTATCCTCCTAATTCAATACATCATATATTCCATCATTAGACAGAATAATCAAGTTCAAACATGTTTTGGCTCATTTGAACCATCTTCAGTGAAAAGGGGGGAGGTTGAAATAATTTACATAAAACATGCTAAAAATGCCAAAAAACATAATGAAGCAACAAATGAAAAAACAAAACAGAGTCTAGACAGAAACAAAATTAACACAATATACAATATTTACATCATGTGGAGCAAAAAACAAATCACTATGACAAAATTCAGTGAAACAGGGATTAATGCAAAACATAAAAGAAACAGAAAAGAAACAGTTTTTAGTTTCTTTGTTTATGTTTTGTTCGTTTCTTTTATGTTTTTTTTTTTGCCGGGCAGAGTGGCTCAGACGGTTGAGGCGCTGGCTTTCTGACCCCAACTTGGCAGGTTCGATCCTGGCTCAGTCCGGTGATATTTGAAGGTGCTCAAATATGTCAGCCTCGTGTCGGTAGATTTACTGGCACGTAAAAGATCTCCTGCGGGGCAAAATTCTGGCACCTCGGCGTCTCCGAACACCGTAAAAGTAGTTAGTGGGACATGAAGCAAGTAGCATTATTATTATTATTATTATTATTATTATTATTATTATTATTATTATTATTATTATTATCTTTTATGTTTTGTATTAATCCCTGTTTCACTGAATTTTGTGGCAGTGATTTGTTTTTTGCTCCACATGATGATGTAAATATTGTATATTGTGCTAATTTTTTTTTCCATCTAGACTCTGTTTCGTTTTTTCATTTGTTCCTTCATTATGTTTTTTGGCATTTTTAGCTTGTATTATGTAAATAATTTCAACCCCCCCCCCCCCCTTTTTCACTGAAGATGCCGAAATATGTTTGAACTTGATTACTCTGTCTAACGATGGAATATATGATGTATTGAATTAGGAGGATACATTAATTTTTTCACTTTTGTTAAGTGAAAACTGCCAATACGGAATGATTCTAATATCTTGTAATAGTGGTACTACGTGCAAGTAAAAGTGGCCTATGGTGTTCCCCGCATGGTGGTACTAATTACAAGTAGTCTCATGGTTCGAATTCGATCATCCCTGGGTCACCCCTTTTAGTCGCCCCTTACGACAGGCAGGGATACCGTGGGTGAATTCTTCGTCTGCGTCCCCCATCCACAGGGGTTATGGAGGGCCTTAGGATTAAGCAGAGAATAGAGTTTTATATTAAATTCAGCAGATGACAAACGGAAAATATGAGCATTTACAGTTTTTGTGCGTATTTTGGAGTGGATAAGGAATTATTTCTGCAATAAGGTTGAACTTCAGTATGAAGATAAAAATTTAAATTTCAAGCTTTGTGAAACTGATACTTCTGAATTTTCAGGATTTAGAGTATGTTCCAAGCTAACAAAAACTCATTTAGATCTCTCTTAATTCCAAAAAGTAGACACAAAGCTTCCTTTTCAATCTTTAGTAGGTATGTTGCTGATGGAAGCAACTCTTGAGCTCATCATCATCATCATCATCATCATTGATTTTCCGCTCCAGTAAGCTGTGTGCGGGTGTTTATGAGCCTCCTCCAGTTCGTCTTGTCCATCCACAGCTAATGTTCTACCTTTTGCTGTCAATTTACATCATGTTTGGCAAGGTCTTTGAAAATAAGCTTTTCCCAACTATCATGAGGCCTCCCTCTGGGCCTCTTACCAACAACATTCCTTTCATAGTATGCCCCTGGGGTCCTAATTGCAGTCATCCTTGTCATATGTCCATACCATTATAATCAGCTTAATTCTAAGGTTTCCAACAGGCTCCTGTCCAATCCAAGTTGTTGCCGAATACTTTCATTCCTTATTTTGTCTCTCCTTGTCTTTTGGAGATATGACTGTGGGAACTTCATTTCAGTGGCCTGTAGGCGACTTTGTGAAGATCTAGTCAACGTTGCTGCTTTCTGTATGTTAGAATTGGTACAAGATATGTTTTGTACAACGTGGGCTTGCAAGCTTGGGGAAATGAGTCATCCCAAAGTAATTGACGAATGGAGTGGTAGAATTTTGATGCAGCTTGTATTCTATTGTCTATTTCTTGGTTTATGATATTGTCAGAAGAAACAAAGTTCCCTAAGTATTTGAAGTTATTGATAATGCACTCTTCAGGATTTCGACTCATCACTAAACAGACAGTTTTAGTTTGGCTGATGATCATTCCCGTTCTTTCAAATTCTTCTTGCCTAAGATCTAGTTTAGCTTGAACTTCTGTTTCTGTCTTACCCCATAGCATAACATCATCAGCAAATACAAGTGCATTTGTTTTCTGATCTTTCATTTTCACTGCTTTTATAATCCCATCCATTATAGCAATGGAAGGGAAGTGGTGATAGACAAGTTCCTTGTTGGACTCCGCTCTTGGTTCAAAACAGTTTGACCTGCCTCCTTGAATTTGCACACAGCTCCTTGTCTCTCAATACAGTTGTTCTACTTGAGCTATAATCTCATCTGCCACTTCTTTATGTCTCAGAGATTCCCATATGAGGTTATGTGGTACATGATCATATGCCTTCTCAATATCCAAGAATACAACTATAACCATTCTATTCTTTTCCCAGTATTTTTCAAAGAGCATTCTTGTCGAAACAATGAGGTCTAGCATTGACCTGTTCACTCAATCCATGTTGTTCTTCCCCAAGTTTAGGTTCAACAAATTTTCTGATTTTTCTCGCCAGGATGGTCTCATACATTTTTAACCCATGAGATAGGGTTAAGCCTCTATAGCTGTTACACTTCTTTCGGTCACCCTTCTTAAATAGTGGAATAATCACTCCCTTCCTCGTCACTTGGGATTTCATTTTCTTCCCAAATTTTGTTTAGTACTCTGTACAACCATTGTTTTCCAGGTTCTCCTAGTGTTGAGCTAAAAGATATAATTCAGAATTCGAACTTACAGTGTTAAGATTGGGGAAGTCACATACCCAAATCTGAAATGTCCACTGCTGGGCTTGATAATGGACAGATGTTTAGTTTATCACTTGGCAGGATACATTTAAAAATATTCTACTAAACTTATTCATTGTGAACTTTGTAAAGTTTCGATGTGAACGAAACCCTACATCCACAAGTAATACATTCTCACAGAAGTAACAGATGATAGCTCCAACAAGAACATGAAAATGAGATGTGGAGTGAAATTTTTTTGAGTTCTCGGACACTGTACATAAGATTGTAATTTGGTCCTCAAAACTAGTTTTCAGTGAGTATGCAAATCAATCATTTAAAAGTTAATATACTTTTGGGTTTTTACGTACTTCAGTTTATACTTTGTTTGGAATACTTTATGTAACATTATGTTGAAGTATTTCAATCACTATGGCTATGGACCAGAGTATGCGGAAGCGCACAATGTTTCACAGCTCAGCTATACACCAGCGCTACACTGCAGCCGGCCTGTATACGAGAAACGAGTCAGTACACCACCTCTATACACTATGGTTATATTATTGTATTACCAAAATATAAACTTGCATGCTGTACATGAAGAACAATCACAGTAAAGTTTCACTATTTAATTCTTAACAAGTTACTTTATAGACAATAATCTTCAAATGCCATACCCAGTTCCTTACACGTTAGCGATCACCCTGGAGAAATAATCCCTTTTTTTAAATTTTTTTTTAAGCTAATCTGAAGAGTTTTTCAGTGTTGTTGATGCCAGTCCAGTCTTTAGAGCCATGACATCGGTGGTCTAACTGCTCTTCGCTTGTGTTGTAATATCAAGTGTAGTAGCCTGCACATTCTACCTCGTAGAACATGGCCTAAATAAGCTGTTTTCTTGGCTTTGATGATGTTTGCCAGCTTACGCTCTCCTCAATACTTTATTATTTGTTACGAATCTGTCCAGTGCATTCTGAGCATTCTCCGAAGTAACCACATTTCAGAGGTCTCTAATTCGTTCATGGAAGAAGCAGTGTTGACCAGAAGTTCTTGTTCGTCCAATCTTGACTGGCTCATTGGCTCCAGTAAAGATTTTATAAGATGCGGAAATCTTTTACGTCTAACCGTTTCTGCTGGAGGATGTAGATCAGTTTTTTGTGTTTGACCCCCGAATGCCTTTTAATAGTCAATGAAATGTGCAAATACCTACATCTTTGCACTGTTGTCTGCATCTTTGAAGGAGAACACTGACACTGTACTTATCTTGTTCCTGGTTTCTTTCCAGACAAAATTTTTCAGATAATGAGAACTTGGGAGCTTGGTTTGCTGTATACCTGTTTGCAAACAAGGAATATTGTATCATGTTCTGGGACAACAAAAAATAATGAGTATAAAAGACAGCAATTTCTTTCAAGATACCTCTCCTCCGTAGTATAACATTTAGCATTATTAGCCATCCTCAGAGACCTGGGTTCAATTCCCAGTACTGCCAGACATTTAAGACTGTCAGGAGGGCTGACTAAATATCAGGCCTCCTGACAATCCGTCAGTTTTTCTTGGGTCCTTTCTTAATTTCAGTTACAGTTCCCAGTCTCTCACCCTTAGAGATTTGGCAGTTGGACATCAACTGATGCTCAAGTCCAGGGAAGCACCTGACCTTAGCATTAGATACTGCTTCTTTTTTTCATCCTCTAGTCTGTCTGTGCCCCCCCCCCCCCCCACTCCTTTCATCTCACAAGGTGTCTACTTGCCAAAAATGACCTCTCCCATTTTTATTCTATCCTCCACTTACAAAGGCTGCAGTTGAAAATTCTGGATCAATGTTTTTCTCTTATGTATACTCTATTCACACGGTCTTACTTGGTAAGTTGCTGCTCTCCATCTGTTTCCTAGACTTACATAAGAATCACATTTATATCTTAATTATAAGAGAACTTCATTTCTCTATCCAAAGCAGTAATCTTGCCTTTAGACAGTAATCAGTAAAAATCTGACATCATAACTGCTGTAAGGGCACTGCCAGTACATTATTAGAAGCGAAAAGGAGCTACTAGGCTAGGGTGATGAACCAACAGACATTTATCTTCAGATTTAGAAAAGATACATTAAGAAACAAAAACCAATATATATATATAAAAGTAGGCTACTTTATATCAGAATCATTGTTTTACATTTACCATGACAAACCACATTATTACAGACACTCATATGAAAATACTGTGTTTATTCCACCAGTCAAGTCAAACTGATGGTTGCGGAGGCTTTGTAGTAGCCATCAGTATTTGAAGTAGTGTACCTCTGCGATAGATGAATATTGTCCACTTGTTGCTCGCCAAAGTTGAAATTTTCAAACATCTAAAAATATAAGAACAGTTCCATCATATTTAAATACTGATGTATTTTATGGTACTCATTAAAAACAAGTCAGTACAGAGAGAGAGAGTTACCCTGCTAAATTACTATTCTTGCTGCCTTGCCATTTCTAAAAGCAACGTACCACATATGGTTGGGTGATTGTTCAATAATTGACTTTAAAGAGTCAATATACTGTATGTAGAGCAGTTCATCAGCTTCCTGATTCAAGAAAGGAAAGTCCTGATCCCTCAAAGATGTGCAATACTGAGTAAGGGGAAGGAACAGCCACAGGTCAGAAAATGGACAACTAAGTCTAAACTACAGTACTATAAAATGTTTTCTCTCTTTGTGTCATCCATTTTTCTGTTTTTCTAATAATAATGTTATTATTTTTACGTCTCACTAACTGCACTTTTACGGTTTTTGAAGGTACTGAGGTGCCAGAATTCTTTTACATGCCAGTAAATCTATGATCAATTATTCTTGAAATGACAACAGAAATCAGAATGGTGTAGCTTTCATTGCAAACAAGGAAATTGCAGCAACTGTAGTTAATGACCATATTTTAGCCATCCGTTTATGATGGAAACCACTCAATATCACTATTTTACAAGTCTATGCTCCAACGTCAGTGGCATCAGAGGATGAAATTGAATCCTTCTCTTCTATATTAGAAGAAAATCTAGATGCTTAAAAAGGATATCATTTATATCATGGGTGACTTCAATGCAAAAATAGAGGCACAAAGAGGCCTCAGCATCACTGGTAGCTTTGTTCTAGAGGAGCGCAAAGATGCTGGTGACCGACTGTTCCAGTTCTGCATGAAAAATCAGTTTAGCATCATCAACACCTGTTCAAACAACCTAACCGTCGGCTGTATATCTGGACATCCCCTGATGGTGTATATCGCAACCAGATAGATTACATTTTATGCAGCCAACACTGGAGTAGCTCCATCCATTCTGCAAAAACCTTTCCTGGTGTAGACTGTGACTCAGATCATCAACTACTTGCAGCCAAAATTAGAGTTAAATTTTGCAAAATTAAGAAGCCTGCTCCTCCAAAAAAAGTATGATCTCTCTAAGGTCCAAACCTCATACTCAATTGAGCTTAAGAACAGATCTGAATTGCTTGAGACTGATGAAAAGCATCCTGATGAGCTGTGGCAAGAAATAGAGTCCATCATTAGTTCAACAGCACAAGAACACATACCGTACAAGAAACTAAAGAAGCGTCACAAATGGCTCTCTGCACATACCCTATAGATTACAGATCAGTCAAGGCTAATGGTAATAGAGATCTGGTTAGACAGCTGAATGCAGATTTTTGACAAGCTGCAAGGAAAGACAAGACTGGAGTCAGCAGTGCCACCAATTACAAGAGGACTCCAAGAAGGGTCACAATCAGAACTTTTTCATGCAGGTAAAGAAAGCTTGAACTCTTTTTAGTGATTGTTGTAGATAAATGAGGTAATCCACCTAATTATTAAATATAAAATTACTACTTCAAGACTTATTTTAGTGTATATTGAATATTAGATCAAACGATTTTCAAGTATTATGCTATTATTTTTATTGTATGTATGGCCAATTCGTTTTTTAAGTGTTTTAAGACCTTATGGCTGATGATGGCTTAATATAAATAGGCCAAAACTAGTACCATAATTAAAATAAATTGAAGTACTAATTTTATATTCTATTGATTAGGTGGATTACCTCATTTATCTACAATAATTATATTGTCATCAATATGGAACATGAAAATTATAAACTCCTTTTAGTGCTCGTAAAGAAGCAATAAGATGCAAGGATGGGAAGATCCTGATTGCACAAGAAAGTATTAAGAACAGATGGCGTGAGTATACTGAACAGTGTTGCCAACTTAGTGGATATTCCGCTAAATTTGGCGGAATTAGAAGACTGTCGGCGTAGAAATATATCATTTAGCGGACAGCGGATTTTTTGGTGGAATTCTAGATTTATTATAGCGGAACTTAGTGTTTTATCCATTTCACGTGTTTTAAAATTTGTATTCCAGTCTGTGTCCGAGCTATTCCGTATTTCTTGTCAGGAGCTAGCAGTCACACGAGGAAAACATGTTATTTGGATTTGATGTTATGAGATCAGAGATCACAGTATCATCAATTTGTAATGCGTCGGGAAAGGGCACTTATCTCTTAGTTGACGAATGAGACAGATAATGAAACTGTGAGAGAGTAGAATTTATATTTATGTTATGAAGGAAGACCGTTTAATGAACTGACCTGTTTTGTGTGTGGCCCTTGAGATAGGGGATTCAGGATTTCACCTAGTTTGCACCCGGCACTAAAACGCCTACAAGTTTTAGTTCGCCGGCTTGCAGGCAGGAGATTAATCACAGTGAAATTCACAGATCAGGTGTGTGCAGCGGTCTAGAAAGCCAAGAATAATGGCCGAGAGGATTCGTCGTGCTGACCACATGACACCTCGTAATCTGCAGGCCTTCGGGCTGAGCAGCGGTCGCTTGGTAGGCCAAGGCCCTTCAAGGGCTATAGTGACATGGGGTTTGGGGTTTGGTTTGGTTTTTTTAGGTGTGTGCAGACATTTACTTTCATTATTATTATTATTATTATTATTATTATTATTATTATTATTATTATTATTATTATGTCCGGCTCCATGGCTAAATGGTTAGCGTGCTGGCCTTTGGTCACAGGGGCCCCGGGTTCGATTCCCGGCAGGGTCGGAAATTTTAACCATCATTGGTTAATTTCGCTGGCACAGTGGCTGGGTGTATGTGTCGTCTTCATCATCATTTCATCCTCATCGCGACGTGCAGGTCACCTACAGGCGTCAAATCAAAAGACCTGCACCTGGCGAGCCGAACATTTCCTCGGACACTTGTGGCACTAAAAACCATGCGCCATTTTATTATTATTATTATTATTATTATTATTGCTCGTTTTATTGCTCGTTATTTGAGATCGGATTTCTTGGCGGAATTTTAGCGGATTTTTAGTAGTATTTAGCGGATCTTGAAAATATAAGTTGGCAACACTGATACTGAACAGTTATATTCCCACAATGGCAAAACTGTTCCACCATGTAGCGTTGAACCATGTGAATTAGAACCAGATATCCTGCATGAAGAAGTGGAATGGGCACTAAAACAGTTACCCGATAACAAAGCTCCTGGTTTCGATTGTATCCCAGGTGAACTGCTAAAGCCTGTCCCTTTGGCCGCTATCACTGCTTTGTGCCAGAAGATATAGCAAACTACCACCTGGCCAAGGGGATGGAAAAGATCAATCTTTATCTCACTGCTTAAAAAAAAGGAGATGTCAGTGACTGCTCAAATTATCATACTATAGCTTTGATTCCACATGCTAGCAAAGTTCTTCTAAAAATCATACAAAAACATCTTGCACCCGTCCTTGAAGCTCAGTTACCTGATGTTCAAGCTGCTTTCTATCAAAGTTGTGGCTCCCGCGATCATATTGCTAATCTGCGGTGGATCATGGAAAAAGCACTTGAATACCAGAAAACAGTCTACATGTGTTTTGTTGACTATAGAAAAGCCTTTGACTGTGTTGAGCATGACAAACTATGGAAAGCCTTGCTGGACTTGGGGGTACCCTTATATCTGACTCAGATGATACATTCGCTTTATACAGAACAAGAGGCAGCAGATCGCACACGATATGGTGACAATGAATGGTTTAAAATTGAAAAGGGTGTCTGTCAAGGCTGGATTCTTTCACCATTCCTTTTCAATGTGTACACAGAAATAATTATGCGGAAGTTAAATTGAGAGGAACTCGACATTGGTGTGAAGATTAGAGGAAGAACTATAAACAATTTGAGATATGCTGATGATACAACCCTGCTAGCAGAAACAGAAGATCTGAAGCTTTTAATTTCCTGCATTATAGATGGAAGTGAAAAAATGGGCCTGTATCTCAATATTAAAAAGACCAAATTTATGACTATGGATGAGTGTGGTACTGTTTGTCTAAGGCTAAATGGGGAGGAGATACAGAATGTGGAGGATTTCATCTTCTTGGGAGTCAAAATCAGTAAAAGTGGAGATTGTGGTCCTGAAATTAAAAGACGGATTTTGCTTGGACAAATTGCTGTGATAACTATGTCCCTGATCTGGAAGATCAGAGATATCAGTTTGGCTACCAAGTACAGATTAGTCAATGCGATTATATTCCCACTGTTCACATATGAATGTCAGAGCGGGATGCTGAAACTGGCAGACAAGAGGAAGATCGATGCTTTTGAGCTCTGGTGTTGGAAAAGACTCTTACGAATACCATGGACTGAAAAAATCACCAGTAAGGCATTTAGAGTGCATTAAGCTCAGTATGTCACTGGATGGTATGATTACAAAGCTGAGATTAGTATACTTTGGTCACGTTTATGCGAACAGATACACTGGAAAAAGCAATCATGCTAGGAATGATCAGCATTATAAGAAGACCAGGTTGCCAGAGAATCGATGGTTAGATACCATTAAAAAAAAACACCACCCTCACCCTGGAACAACTAAAGGAGACATTGTGGAACAGGACAACTTGGAGAGCGCTAATTCATAGAATTGCTGATGGTCGGATTCGATTAAACGGATGACATTATCATCGACAAATCTACTGACACAAGGCTGACGTATTTGAGTACCTTGAAATATCATTGGACTGAGCCAGGATGAAACCTGTCAAGTTGGGCTCAGAAGGCCAGCGCTCTACCGTCCGAGCTATCAAACCAGCTCTTCTTTAGATCTGATGCAACTTAATTCAGTCTCACTATACTATTGTCATGAAAGTCTTGAAATGATCCACCTGCTCCAGTTATTTCCAACCTGACATTACATTAGTCTTGGAAAGGCTAATTTTCATATCATATTCGCTGCACCTCTTTTCCAGCTCCGAGATATTAGATTGCAGTTTATCAGCACAATCTGCCATACAGACAAAGACTTTATTCAGAAAAATACCCCCTTACTAAAATTTCCAATAAACAACAAAACTGATGTTGGTGAAAATAATGTTTTTTACTACATGTATTTCCAAGAAAATAACAGCAATAATACACGTTTTATACAAATTATAAAATGACAATGTGGTAGTTATACCGTGCAGCCATCCACATTGAGGCAATTCTACTTCTAGCAATGTTCATACTATAACAGCAAGCAGCAATGAAGTTTCAGATATTTAAGTTTATATTAACTGCTGGCCACTCAGTCTGAAAACTTGTATTCCATAACAAGCCATACAGTGAAATAGAGTTTAATACTATTTTTAGAAAGGATAATGGAAATATACAGTTGTTACCAGTATCGAAAACATATGATCCATTGGTGAATGAAGATGACGTGCAGAAAACATCTAAAAAGCATATGTGATAATGCAGTGTTGTTCACAGCGATGAAGATAATTCTGGATCATCAAAGACGGTAGCCACCAAGAAGTTTTTGACGTCTTGTTAAAGAAATTGGACCTAGTTAAGGTTCACTACTAATGAAAATAACAGTCAAGTAATGTTATGCAGTGTTTGTATAAAGGCCAGTTTCCACTGATCAACATTTAATAACAACATGTTTAAACTGTTATGTTAACTGGTGACACCATCAACATGTTAACTGTTAAATGTTAAATACTGTTTCATTTAATATTGTGTCCACATTTATGAACATGTTAAACTTGACTTCACCGGGCTGAGTGGTTCAGATGGTTTAGGCACTGGCCTTCTGACCCTAACTTGGCAGGTTTGATCCTGGTTCAGTCCAGTGGTATTTGAAGGTGCTCATATACGTCACCTCGTGCCAGTAGATTTACTGGCACGTAAAAGAACTGCAGGACAAAATTCCGGCACCTCGATGTCCCCGAAAACTGTAATAGTAGTTAGTGGGACGTAAAGCAAATATCATTATTATTAAACTTGACGTCCTTTGTTTATATACAGGTAGTTCATATCAGTTTGTGGTAATACATTCAGGTGGTGTCTTGTATTTTCAAACAAGGACAATGGACTCAGATGAAGAGGATTTGGCCTTTGTTATTACCACTGTTGCTTCTTACACGACCTTGAGAAGGAAGGAAAGGAGAATGTGAGTAAGACAATACCTCTATAAAAGGAACAATGTGGATGACATTCTGAATGAGCTAAAAGTAGAAGACAGGTTTGGATTTAAAAAAATTTCTGAGGATGTCTGAGCATGATTTTAATGTAGCTTTGGAAAAAATACTTCCTACCATAAGAAAGGAGGACACTCAGTCACGAGCAGCTATTCCACTTCACCTGCGTCTTGGGATGACTCTTTTTTTCGCACAGTATAAACTTCGACCACTCCCATCCGTGACTTCTGACTTTTCTGAACTTTTTACAATTACCGATTGTACTGGGAGTGGAAGGAGGCTAGGTTTTTTTTTTTTTTCAATACACTCGCAGGAGCAATTATAGGTAATTTCGAGTTTCTGGAAAATTCATTCACAATTAAGTATTTAATTTATTTTCCACCTAGTCGATACAATGATTGCTTAAGGCAATTTTTAATGGTCAAAAGTGGTACATGTTTCGTATATTATCAACATCTTCAGCCACATAACACTGTTTAGATGAAAAATATATAAAATTGACAAAGTAATGCTTTAAAGGAAGTGTCCTATAAAATTGACAAAGTAATGCTTTAGAGGAAGTGTCCTTAAAATTAACATAAGATTAATTTTATGTTAATTTTAAGGACACTTCCTCTAAAGCATTACTGTGTCAGTTTTATATATTTTTCATCTAAACAGTGTTATGTGGCTGAAGATGTTGATAATATACGAAACATGTACCACTTTTGACCATTAAAAATTGCCTTAAGCAATCATTGTATCGACTAGGTGGAAAATAAATCAAATACTTAATTGTGAATCTATTGAAGTGCGATACGGACCATGAAGCTGATTTTATGTAATTTCTGGAAAATGTCGGCTCTCCTCGTTTTATGTCGGTATTCCTTCAATGAGACATTTCACATGGAAGGCCTTTCTATTATATCATTAATTAAGTCCAGAGTGGTCTCCTTGCTGCACTTCATTTCTGACTAAATTTTAGTATAGTGCAGAGAGAACAACACATGTGCGTGTACTGCATTTGTAGCTTGTGACTATAATCCTACTCTTTTCATGAGAAGCATGTCATTTAAGCTATCTGTTGGCATAGAAACATCACGGAAGTTGTCGAAACTGTGCCGACATCTCACAAACAACGAATTGACTTGACAAGTTTACCACTTGGAGAGAAAAACATGCCAACATGTTAAAAGTGTTAACCTCAACAACATGCAAAGTCAATTGGAAGACGCAATGACAACATACATGTCAATTCTACATGTTCAATTTAACATGTTGGTGTTAAATGTTAATCAGTGGAGACCGGCCTTTACACATTCAGAAGTGTGTAAAACTGCTAGAACCTCATCTGGCGATTTACCTCAGGCAAAAGACAGTGTAATGAAGAATAAAAGAACCTCAATGCTACATATAAACATGAAAAAGTGTTCCTTCTAACTGTTTGCAGCAGGATGAAATGCTTAAAAACCAGATCCTAGAAAAGTCTGTAGAAGCTGTTAATGAACTGTTCATAAAAAAAAACAAAAGGAATAATTCGATACAATGGTTAGGGTGTCGACCCTTAATTAGTTGTGCATTGTCTTTCAGACTCTATGTATTATATTTTATTTCTCATGTGCTTTGCAAGCAAAAGATATAACCACCATGTCATGTACCTTTCCCTGCATTCACTGTTGATAACTCAGGCTGGTTACGCTCAATTATAGAATGTGGTAGTAAAGGTATGTGTGTATTGTAGAACTGTATCAACACGGTCATAACTTCCATGTACGACTAACTGTGGCTGCTGAATTTTCTGCTGTTAACATTGCAATTACCGAGTGTCATTCTGGTTTTCTTTTCCTTTTTTTCCCCATGTTTTTTACATTTCTTCCTGAACATCACGATATAATCTCAATCTGTATGTGCCTAACATTCAAATTGTAGAGTTACAGTAGAGAGCCTCCCTCAGCAAGTGAAAGTTCAAGTCCAGCAGCTTGCTGGCATTCCTGACAGACAAAAATCATCAAAGCCACAGGTGTACCTGGAAGATGCAGTTTTTGTACATGGCAGCAGAATAGTAAGATAAGTGGTATGTGCACGAATGGTCAAAAGTACATTTGCATGAAGCATACTGTAAAGTGTGCACTTCTGACAGATGAGTACGACAGCCAGTGAAGAACTAGCGGAACTTTATGGACAGTGGATTGTATCTCTTTTATAATTCAAAACCAAGAAGAATATAATCCAAACAAAGCCCAGTGGCACAAAAGCCCTGATGAGCCTAGGCCTACCAAGCAACTGCTGCTCAGCCAATGGGCTGCTGCATATTACGAAATGAAGCGTGGTCAACATGATAAATCCTCTCGGCTGTTATTCTTGGCTTTATAGATCAGGGCCACCATCTCACTATCAGCTCTTCAATTGTAATCACATAGGCTTAGTGAACCTAAAAACAGCCCTCAGATCGAGGTAAAAGTACCTGACCTGGCTGGAAATCGAATCCAAGGCCTCCGGTTGAGAGGTATACCCTTACACCATGGGGCCTGCTATAGGAATTTGATATTTAAGTGAACATAGTCTGGCCAGTCCAGTCCACTACAGTAATACAGTAGACTGTACAGCTAGCGACTCTGCGCCAAGTGTTTTAATAATTCTGCCCAAAGGCAAGAAATCAAGTATCGGTTACGTGGTGTTTTAAATTAATTTGTTTAATAATTTGTTGATCTGCGCCAAGTGTCAGGCGGAGAGACATAACCTGACCTCCTAAGAGGACCAACGGCTTCAGGCGGATGAGTTCTCTAAGGTGGGGTGATGGTCCCCGTAGTGTAGGTAATGACACTGGAACCCATCAAGCAGCATCTGTTTCCAGGTTAGGGGTGGCTGCAGAAGGTGTCTGTACTCCACGTGCTGCCAGCCGCTCTAAAATGCCTTTGGAAGTGGCAAATACATTATAAAAACAGCCTAAAAATGGATGCGAATTTGGTGCGGCCTTGGAAAATGCTAGGACATCCCCTGCAGAAGACACGCAGTTCTCCAGGTACTGGGGGAGCTATGAGAAGTGGGAGACCAGTATCACAACTGGGACAGTCAACATCCTAACCCTGACAGGCAAGACCGAAGAGCTGATAGAGATGATATAGATGTTGATTCCCATAGGGAACTTGAAATATTTGTCCTGAATTAATAAATTTATAATACCAATATAAATGGTCTGTTATTGGACATTCTAAATTTTCCAGCTAACTCATTCCTGGTTGCCAGAGTTTCGCCCCCATGTGCTAAATTGGGCTCATCAGTTGGTACCTTGCACACCCACCAAGACGCATGGCTAGTGCATACCATGGAGGCCAAGGACCAAGGGACCAAGGGACCAAGGGAAGGGGCGGGCCACCTAGAAGGTTACGCCTTCTCTCTGGCCAGGAGATTTGGCAGGGTTTGGGGATTTGATGGGGTTTGATGATAAAAGAAGGGTGTTTTAGTTTGGTGATGTGATGATGGGGCCTCTTGGCTAAGGGTGTAGATCTGCTCTTTTGCTTTTTATTGAATTTTGGTTACAAAGGTTATTACATTATGATTTACAATTTGGTTACATTGAGTTACAATATGGTTACAGTACAGATATAATTAGTCACTGTTGGGAGGTTGGGAAAAGTAAGTTGAAGGTTTGCTGGTAAAGGGAAGAGAAGTTTAGTAAGGATATGAGGAGTACCTGGAGAAGGTAGGAGCGGTTTTGTAGGTTGGACGGGTGGGATTGAGGGTTGGGAAGCTGGGCACGGTTTCGCGGAGTGGTGGGGTGGGAGGAGGGTTGCGGGGGAGATCGAGATGGCTCCACTTGGTGGTGGTGGCCGAAAAGTTTTATCCCCTGCTGTATAAGTCGCTGGACTTCCTCTGTTGTTTGGAGATGGAGTCACAGCATGAAGGTGGGCCCGGTTTCATTGTGGATTCTGGTTGCTCGTTTTAAGTGGAGTCCGGCGAGGCGCAGTTCCTGGCTGATGAGGTTTGTTGGTATTCCTAGATTTACGCCCCTCACAACGCAGCTGGGGTTGCATTCCGGTGGTGGTGATCTTCTATTGGATTCGGGCGGTGGTGGTGTTGCTGGTCTTGCTGTTTCAGATGCTTCCTTGGTGGGTGTGGGTGGCCGAGCTGCTGGGTTGGGTGAGCTGATTGGGGAGATGGGAGACATCATTATAGGGGAGGTATGTGACGGGACTGTGGTGGTTATGGGGGTTTTGCAGGAGGTGGGGGTTAGATAGGTAGCGGTAGCGGTGGTAATGGTTGTCGTTGGGTTTGTATACGTATAGGACGGGAGCTGGTGTGGCGGGATGTAGGGAGGTGGCTGGGTGCAAGGTTTCGGTGATGGTGGAGGAGGAGTGTAAGCAGGCGGCTGGGTTCCCGGTTTCGGTTCAAATTCCTGTTCCAGATGTTTCGGGCATGGATCCGTGATGAACTGCCGTCCATGAATGTATATTCCATATAACAGTGCCTGATGGACGTCTTGTGGGGTGGCTAGTTGTACCAGGAATTTGTCAGTTGGCAGGTGGTTTTCCAGTATCCTGGAGGCATTAGTGGCTGGAACGCCGCTGTTACGGAGGGAACGGAGAAGTGATTCGTCCGTGAGGCTGAGATCAACGCCTTTGAGGATGATGTTAGGCATTATGGGGACGCCGACTTCCTTTTGGTGTCTGGCCTAATTATTCTAGTCAGCACGGCAGGGTACAGAAGTTAAAGATGAGGAGTTCCCCTGCCGTAATAAAAATAGGCGTGATCGTTTCTGAGTTTGGAGAGGGAGGTCACTGCGTAGGCTACTTGGTGCTACCAGCAGTGCCAATGCACTATGAGAGACTTTGTCTCATTTCCAAAAATTGATGCCTGCTTGGCCATTATATGATATAGATGTTGATTGCCATAGGGAAGTTGAAATATTTGTCCCGAATGAGTAAATTTATAATACCAATATAAATGGTCCGTTATTGGACATTATAAATAGAGTTCATGAAAGAGAAGGACAGCCATCCTTGGTCTTAGTGAAACAAAATGGAGAAGAAGAGGGGAAAGAAAACCGAATGAAGGGTACAGGCTGTTTTACAGTGGAGGACAGGATGCTGCATATGGAGTAGGATTGATCATTAGAAAGGATGTCCTGGAATATGTAGAGCAGGTGAAGAAGATCAGTGACAGAATGATCATAGCAAAGATACAGTTAACATTACCCTGCACGTGCTAAGCGAGCAACAGCAATAGGCAGCCAGTCTATCCTAGGATCTCCTGGCTATCAAATTATGTCAAAGACACCATGTGAAAACAGCTCTTCTCAGAGCTCTTTAACAAGAAACATTGGTCCCACTATTCATATTTTCCAACTCAATATAGAAAGTATCAGCAGAGCAAAGTGTGATTATCTCTCAAAAGTACTCAGAGAGAACAGCATAGATGTTGTTGTCCTTCAAGAGACGCATGTTGCTAATGAAGAAAAACTCAGTACTAGAGGTCGTATTGCTGGGTACACAGCACTAGGAGAAAATTACCATGAAGCATATGGAGTGACCACACATGTCCGTAATGACGTCAAAGAAGCTGAGCTACCATCTCAAAGCACAGAAGAAAATGTCCATCAGGTTGTCGTCCGACTGAATAATGTCTCGATCATCAACATCTACTAACCACCATGCATTTTATGGCCTCAGTATGTTGTACCAACTGCAGAACATCCTGCAATTTATGTGGGGGATCTCAACAGTCATCATCAACTCTGGAAGTATTCTAAAACAGATGATTGTGGACTTAAATTAATGGACTGGTGCGAAAGTAATAACCTCCATCTAGTATTTGATGCTAAAACTCGATTTTTTTGATCAGCTGCATGGGGTAGAGATTCAAATCCAGATTTATGCTTTGTCAGCTCCAATATAAATGGAAATCCCTCGCACACTACATGAAAAGTGATGGGAGATTTCCCTCATAGCCAGCACAGACCAGTAATACTCGAATTTAGTGTCACAATTCCCATTATACGTTCAACGCCACGTCCCCGATGGAATTTCCAGAAAGCTGATTGGTCTGCATTCTCTGTAGAACTAGATAAATGCATTCATTGGATTCCCCCAAATCACCAAAGTTATCAACGTCTTGTTGGCGCAGTTATATCTACTGCTAAGAAATGTATGCCCAGAGGTTATCGGAAAGAATATGTTCCTGGCTGGAATGCCCAGAATGAGGAATTATTTAAGAATTTCCAACAAAACAGAGATGCAGAAACTGCTAACAAACTTCTGGCTAGCTTGGATGATCGCCGCAGACAAAAGTGGGTTGAAACTGTCGAAAGCTTAGGTTTTACTCATTCTAGCAGAAAGGTCTGGGGCCTTCTTAGAATTCTAGAAGAAGGTGCACCAGTAGTGAAGGGTCAACCTCAGGTGACAACTGACCAAATAGCTTCCCATATTGTAACAACTTCCCGAGCTCCAGCTGATAAGAAGCATACAAAGTATGTTAGATGCCAGCTTTGTGGTCTGAAATCATCAGCACCTCGCATTTCTAGTTATTCACGCCCCTTTACAGCCCTTGCTGTTCAAGAGGCTTTCAAAGAACTAAAACCTGGTAAGGCACCTGGATTCGATGGAATTCATCCAGAATTCCTCATACATATGGGAGACAATGAAAAGAGATGGATGGCACAGTTCTACACGGACATTCTTCAGACTGGACAAATCCCACCTGACTTCAAGAAAGCTAAAATTATTTCCATATTGAAGCCTGGAAAACCTGAAAACAGACCAATAGCTCTCCTTAGCTGTTGCTACAAACTCTTTGAAAGGCTTACCTACAACAGAATTGGATCAACCATTTTAGAACTCATTCCTGTGGATCAGGCAGGCTTCAGACCTAACCGAAACTGCTGTGATCAAGTACTTTCATTAACATCTTACATTGAGGCCGGATACCAGCAAAAGCTTAAAACATCTGCTGTCTTTGTGGATCTCACTGCTGCCTTTGATACCGTTTGGAAGGAAGGATTGATTTATAAATTACTCAGAGCTATACCCTGCAGAACGATTGCACAGCTTATCAACAACATGATCAGCGACAGGAAATTCCAGGTCTGTTTAGGTGAAAAGAAAAGCTCAGTGAGAAAACTGCATAATGGTTTGCCCCAAGGATCAGTTTTATCACCACTACTGTTTAATCTGTACATCTCTGATCTTCCAGAAACAATATCCAGGAAGTTCTGCTATGCTAATGACTTGACCCTGGCCACACAACACAAGATCTTTGAGAAAACTGAAGACATTTTGACTCAGGACTCATCCACATTGGCAGAATATTTCAGGAAATGGAGACTCAGACCCAGTACAGCCAAAACAGAGGTTTCTTGCTTCCATTTGAGCAACCGGCTCGCTAACTTAAAACTAAATATTACCTTCTCCAATCGAGTACTTAATCACAACAGGCATCCAAAATATCTCGGTGTTACCTTGGACCGGACTTTGTCATTCAAACAACATCTTTTGAACTTGTCGAAGAAATTGAAAACCCGAAACAATATTATTCAGAAGCTAACTGGTACTACTTGGGAATCTACTGCAAACATCCTACGCTCTTCAGCCTTAGCACTGGTTTTTTCTGCTGCTGACTACTGTGCTCCAGTGTGGATTAATAGCCCATATACAAAGTATATTGACCCACAATTGAATACCAGCATGCGTCTTATATTTGGCACCATCAGATCAACTCCAGTTCACTGGCTCCCACTGTTGTCAGGAATAATGCCACCTGACTTACGAAGATCCAGAGCTCTTGTTCGAGAGTACAACAAGATCTGCAAGAATCCTCTGCTACCTGTTCTAAATGATATACCAGCTCTTAAGTCTCCAAAGACTGAAATCACGACATCCACCCCTTTGTGATGCTGCTCTGAAGACATCCACCAACTTCAATGCTTTGGAGGAGTGGAAAGGCCCCTGGAATATCTCTCCCGACGTGCCCCTGCATAACATCTTCAGAGGGGAAAAAAATGCAAATGGATCCCAACTGCCACGTGCAACTTGGTCCAGACTGAACAGGATCAGGACAGGTCATGGAAGGTGCAGGGATTCTCTTTACAAGTGGAACTTTCTACCATCTCCAGAATGTGACTGTGGAGCCCCTCGCCAGACTATTCCCCACATTGTAAGCGAGTGTCAACTACAGGCTTATCCAGGTAGTTTGGAAGACTTCCTATCTCCAACAGTGGATGCACTACAGTGGATTGAAAAGTTGGACATTCAAATATAACAGATAACACTAATGCCTGAAGTGAATCAATGTTTTTGTTATTGTGTATATATTGTATATTATGAATATAATTTCCTTGCCATACGCTAAGAATAATGTGCTCAACAAACTGGAAATATAGGAGAGAATACAGAACAATTCCTTGAAGAGGTACATACAGAAATACACTGAAGACAAGGAAGTAATTATAATAGATCTGAATGCACAAGTGGAAAGAGAGAGACCGGGAAGAGAAGAGATTCTGCGGCCATATGAATATAGCAGCAAGAATCAAGAAAGGGATATGTTAATGGACTTCTGCCAGAGGAACCAACAAAAAATAGGAAACACATGGTTTGGGAAGAAAAATATCCAGAAGATTAGCAGGTGTGGATGGGGAGACAGAAGAATACAAATGTTGACTGATTACATATTAGTGATCATAGGATTTAATCTTCATATTAGTGACTTCATATTAGTAGAAACAGGCCATCGGAAAGATCTTATGGAGGTTACAGCTATGCCTGAGGAAGCTTTTGGGGATGACCATATAGCAGTGATAGCAAGTTGAAACTAGTCAAAGACACAAAACTATAAGAACAATGAGAAAGAAAGATTAGAGTCTGGAGATTGAAGGAAAATTTTGCTAGTTGCTTTACGTCGCACCGACACAGATAGGTCTCATGGCGACGATGGGACAGGGAAGGGCTAGGAGTGGGAAGGAAGCGGCCGTGGCCTTAATTAAGGTACAGCCCCAGCATTTGCCTGGTGTGAAAATGGGAAACCACGGAAAACCATCTTCAGGGCTGCCAACAGTGGGGTTCGAACCCACTATCTCCCGAATACTGGATACTGGCCGCACTTAAGCGACTGCAGCTATCGAGCTCGGTATTGAAAGAAAAGGCGGTTCAGGATGAGTTTAGGAAAGAATTACAAAAACTGATACCAAGGACAGATATTACACATGTTGAACAGGAATGGAATAATTGTATGAGTGCATTTGTAATGAAGTGTTAAGGAGAGCTAGAGCTGAGCATGAGCTGGCAAATATCATCAAAGCCAGGAAAACAGCTTATTTAGGCCATGTTATACGAGGTAGAAAGTACGGGATTCTACACCTCACATTACAGGGAAAGACAGAAGGCAAGCGAGGAGCTGACAGACCACCAATGCCTTGGCTCCAAAACATCAAAGACTGGACTTGCATCAACAACACCCCAAGCAAATTTTAACCTTTAATTAGTCCCTCACGGTCATTTCCTCGGGGCCGATTACATTTTGCACGGTACTGAACTTCCCAGTTGAACTGTGGGTCTCCCTATACCTTTCTCTTTGTTCATTTGGACTCGTCCTGTCAGCATTTTGGCACGATCATGCAACCTGTGTGCGAGTGTGGGATCATTGTTGTGACGAGTGAAATTGCCTGGATGTTTCCTCCGTGTACGATTAAGTAAATTACCTTATATTTTAGTGCATATTTTTTTATTTTGGAGGTGGATGACCTTTTTGTTTTGTTCTTCTAAACTTATTTTAGAAAAATATTATTTCATATTTCATATGATGTGATCGTCGTAGGTAATTGCGAGTCTCATGAATTTAATATCACAAGATCATTCGACATAGTTAAGATCTACAGTATTCTGCTTTTAGATCAAACAAACTGTGTAAAAATAACCTACAAGTACTTAAAAGGGTTTCTTTTAATTATACTGAAGAATACTGCAAACGAACATGCCAAAACAACATCTCAAAGGACAAAAATGACGTGCATTTTTAACTCCAAAGGTTACCTCCGTGTGCGAATAGTAACGTAATCATTTTTGTGCGACTAGACAAGAGTTAAGTTAGCTAAACAAAGGAATGCTTTCTCCAGGGTGATCGCCAATGCCTGGGGGACCGGATATGGGACATGAAGGAGAACAAGAAGAAGAATTTGTAAGAAGTGCAGAGAAAACATGTGGTAGAATCACAAAAGTAAGCAAGAAAGCAACAACATGGTGGATTGATAGAGTGAAAGATAAAGTAAAGGAAAAATAATAAACTTGGAAAGAATGGAAAACACAAAGACTGAAGACTGGAAACGAAAAGAGTTTGCAAAAATGTAGCAGCCAAAGAAAAGTTGGGGAAACATTCACCAAGGAAGTAAAGGAAGATTTGAACAGTGGGAAAAAGTTATTATTTGGAATTATAAGAAACTGTCGGAATGAAGTGGTGAACAAAGGATTTGTAAAGAATAAAGGAGTAATACAGACAAAATCAGAAGAGATAATGAACACATGGAAAGAATATTTCAGTGAAGTGATGAATGTGAAAAACCAGACATGTGGAGAAGGTATACAGTCAGCAGGAATAGAAGTAACAGAGAAGGAATCATACATTACAATGACAGAGTGGAATGGGCAGTTAAAAAAATTAGGATGGGAAAAGCTGTGGGAATAGATGAAGTAGCCATAGAAATGATCAAGGCTGGATGACCATTGGGACTCCAATGAACTTGTAGAATACTCAAGTGTGTATGAAGAGAGTAAAAGTGCCCGAGGATTGGGAAAAGGGGGTAATACCAACATTCAAGAAAGTATAAGATGATGTGCGGTAATTACCGAGAAATCACCATCATCTCCCACATTGCCAAGATAAGGGAAAGGATATTGGAAAGAAGAATTAGAGAAAAGGTGGAAAGTCAGTTACAAGAGGAACAATTTGGATTCAGAAGTGGAAGATCAACAGTAGAACCCATTTTCATTCCGAAACAGATCATGGAAAAGAGTTGGGTATAAGGGAAGGATATAGTAAAGACTATCCTAGTGGAAGATCAACAGTAGAACACATTTTCATTCCGAAACAGATCATGGAAAAGAGCTGGGTATATGGGAAGGATATAGTAAAGACTATAGTAGACTTAGAAAAGTCTGGGAAAGCCTAACGCACAGAAGCATTGGCAAGGAAGAAGTAACAATGATAAAAGCAATATATCATAACTGTTACAGCTGTGTGAAGACAACAGTGGGTAGAACAGAATGGTTTGGACCTGACAATGGGCCAAAACAAGGGAGAGTGTTGTCACCTTTGCTGTTCATAATGATAATGAATGACATCATAAAGGCAGCAAAGGAAGATTACAGAGGGGAAAGAATGAACGTAATGATGTTTGCGGATGATGATGTGATCTGGGGAAAAGATGAGGAGGAGGTACAACAACAACTGAATGTACTGAATAGAAGGATTGAACAATGGGGATTGAGGATCAGCATGGTGAAGAGCAAGACAATGGTGATGAGTAGAGGAAGTAAAGAAGGAAATGGAGTTATCAAGGAGACAATGGAGACAAGGAACTGGAAATTAGTATAACACTTCAAATACTTGGCATCGAACTGACAGAAAATGGAAGAATGGATATGGAAATTAGTAGGAGGATACAACTGGGGAGAGCCTTTTACAACTGGGTACAGAGATTAATATGGAATCAAGATGTACTAATGAAGGCTAAAGAAGTCATGTACAAGAGATGACATATGCAGCAGAAACCTGAGAGTACACTGACTTAGCAAATGTCATGGGATAGTCACCTAATAGCGTGTGGGGCCTCCTCTGGCCCTGCGAACTGCAATGAGACGCCATGGAAGTGAGTTGACAAGTCCCTGGTAGTCCTCTGGACGCAGCTGACACCAAATCGTTTGCAGAGCGGCCGCCAATGCTGGTCTGTTCGTGGGTGCAGGATCCATGGCACGGAGCCTGCGTTCCAGGACATTCCAGATATGCTCGATAGGGTTCATATCGGGGCTCCTGGGTGGCCATGGCAGTCGTTGGACCTCCGCTGCATGTTCCTGGAACCATTCCCGGGCAATGCGAGAGCGATGTGGCGGCGCGTTATCATCTTGAAACACCGCAGAACCGTCTGGGTGCTGGAAGGCCAAAAATGGATGGAGATGGTCTCCGAGCAGCTCAACATACCGCGTACCATTCAAAGTCTCTTCCAGAATAACTAGGGGGCCCATTCCATACCAGGAAAATGTACCCCAGACCATAACAGAGACACCAGCGCCCTGGACCACACCTTCGAGGCAGGCGGGATCCATCGCTTCATGTGGTCTGCACCATACACGGTGCCTCCCATCGGCATGGTGCAGTTGAAATCGTGATTCGTCTGACCATATCATGTTACGCCATTGTTCCAGTGTCCATCCCTGGTGACTGGCGACAAATGCGCGTCGTGCCCGATGACGTTGGGTTAACAGTGGCACGCGTGTGCGGCGCCGGCTCCCATACCCCATAGAACCCATGTTCCTATGGACTGTCCACTGGGAGACGTGTCTAGCACGGCCTGTGTTGAATTGAGCCGTGATTCATTGCACGGTTGCCCGTATGTCACTACTGACAATCCGTCTCAGACGTCGCCGGTCACGGTCATCGAGGGTGGCTGGACGGCCGGTTGTTCGTCTGTTGTGGACGGTGACACCCGCATTCAACCATTCACAATACACCCTGGACACGGTTGATCGCGTGAAGCCAAATTCCCGCACCACTTCCGAAATCACACTTCCCATCCGTCAGACACCGATCGCCATACCCCGTTCGAACGGTGTCAGCTTACGACGACGTTCCATGTTACACCTGTCATAAGCACAGCCACTGCTCGCAAGGTCTCCTATACAACTGCCGCTGGCACAGGGGGCGTGTGGTGTGCAGACAACACACCTGCGCATCAATGCTCTGCTATCCCATGACATTTCCTCAGTCAGTGTACAGTACAGGAGGCTAAAATGAAATTCCTGAGGAGTATGGTACAGAAGACAAGGAGTGATAGAGTGAAAAATGAAGACTTCTGAAGAAAGCTAAATGTGCAAAAACTATATGACAAACTGGAACAGAACAGATTGAGGTGGTTTGAACATATCAAACAGATGAAAGACGGATGACTGACAGGGAAGACCAAGCTTACGATAGATGGACTCTGTGAAGAACAGCATAGGACAACAGAACCTGGTCTGGAACACAGTGTTGGACGAGGAATGGTGGGAACATAGGACGAAGTGAAGAGGAACCATATTTGCCTCCACCTGGTGTAAGCTGGAAAAGGGGAATTGATGATGATGATGATGATGAGGTTCCAAACATGGAAAACAAATTTGTGGTCAAAGGAATGTGTAAATGAGATCAAGAAAATGTGTGCATGTGCACATGAGCATGCATGAGTGCATATGAACACAGAGTCAAAGTGCATTTAGTCATTCCTATTGATTGTTTTTATCATGTATGCTGATCCTTTTATATTTCATACAGTCTTCTATCTTTTGAGAAGATAGTGTAGATTTCATACCCAGTCTTTAAGACCATCCATCCGCCTCTGTAGAGTAAATTTGTTTCCATAACATGATTAGCTGCCGTTCTCAGAGGCCCAGGTTCAATTCTCAGTATTGCCAGAGATCTAAGAATGGCAGGAGAGGTGGTATGTGGTTAAAATGGTACATGCAGTTCACCTCCAACGTGGATGTGCCTAAAAATATCTGCATCACCTCAGGACATTAATTTTTGTTTGGTTCTATGGCTAAATGGTTAGCATGGAGACAGATTTACTCTACAGAGGTGGATGGATGGTCTTAAAGACTGGGTACGAAATCTACATTATCTTCTCAAAAGAAAGATTCAAGGGGTTCTGGGTTTGATTCCTGACCAGGTCAGGGATTTTAACTCTCATTAGTTAAGTCCTATGGCTTGGGGGCTCAGTATTTGTACTGTCTTCAGCATTAGAATTTATCTTAGGTAGGGCATCATCCTCACAGACATGCAGATTGCCTGTACGGCGTCAACTTGAATGACCTCTCTGGAAGCCTCATGGCATTATTTAAGACCGTTCATGACTAAATGCGGTATTACAACTGTGCGCAACTAATTCAAGGTTAAGGTCAGTTTATTTAGCAGCAAAAAGAGAGTGGAGTTTCCGTGAATATCTGGAGCTTGTAAGTCTAAAAATTGCAAATGGCTTAGACGTGGGAACTCATCTTCGTACAAATAAGACTGCAGCAACAATGACTCGTTTTATAAGAGAACAATTAAGTGTTATATTAGTGAGTTTTAACAAAGTCACTGACCGGTTTTCAATTTCTGTGCAAAAGTCTATGGAAAGGTTTTCTGGAAAACATTCAATTTTGGATGTTACGTATGATAACGAACAAAATGATCCTTGCTGCTATTTCTATACACTAGTACTTGTAGAAAATGCCAAAAATGGTCCAAGCATTTTTGGAAGATGGCACAAGTGTTGAATTGCTTAACGAAAAACTTGTGGGATTTAGTTTGGATGGAGTGGTAGTAATAATAATAATAATAATAATCATAATAATAATAATAATCGTATGGACTCAGCTACTGTGTGCAAACATTTCAATTTGATGCCATCTGGCCATCTGCTCGACATTCCGTTTTACTGTAGGCCCACTAGATGGTAGACCGAGTAAACCAAAACTTTGTTGGGCGTCTATGGCTGAGATTTAATTAATTTTGTTGGGTAAACACCAAATGTATCACCAGAGATCTTTTACATGCCAACATTGTATGACATGGAGTGTCGAATGGACATTTTTCCGCCCTTCAAAAATCCAACTACCTCTGCCGAGTTTGAACCCACTATCTTGGGGTCCGGAGGCCGACACTCTACCGCTGATCCTCAGAGGCAGCTGGAGTGGTAGTATTTACCGGTAAGAATTAAGATGTTGCAGCTAGAATAAGGAGGAACATTTTATGGCCCACAGAATGGACCTTGTTACAGAACAAGTTTTTAGTGTTGTGAATGCTGTTCATAATTTTGAAAGTTTGCAATGTTTGCTAGATGATCTTTACAAGCTTTTCAGGTAAACCTTCTACAGCTGCAAAACCTAAGACATATTACGTAGTTAAGGGGTATTTGAAAGTTTAAAAAACATCATATTTGTTGGTGTTTTAGTGAGGAGGATTGTTTATTAGCAGTTTTCAAAGACTTCCCTGTACATCATCATGCAGTACCTAATTTCTGAATTAGTAAACAGTGAATTGATGAAAAGATTAAAAAAAAAAAATGGGTGAGATAGGCAGGTGTAAGGACTGTGCGTGTGAGTGGGAACTAAGGAGGATGAGGGAAGAGACAGCAGTTTGAGTGAGATAATTAGACTTGTAACTGAGGACAGGAATGAAGATAGGTCTCGCTCAATCAATGTACAGGATACGGTGGGTAGGCAAAAGCGAGAAGAAGGAAGAGGAGATGTTGTGAAAGATAGGTGGGTCAAGGACGACGACAGATAAGGGTTTTCCTCAGAGAGTAGGCCCGGGAGAGGTATCGGTGAGTAATATGTCTATTCAGATGCGTGTTGAAAACAAAACCAACTTTTTTGAACAATATTACTTTTTGTCTAAACATTAAGGTGTCCCCTAGTTGAAGATAAATCACATTGTTTTCATCTTTAACTTCTACAATTATTAAGCACCTCAAGACACATCACCTGGATGTAATCTTAATCGGATGAACTGCAATTAACTCTTGTCCTTCACAAGAAGAGACCACAAAGTTTTAACGCCGCATGTTTAATTAATTTTTAAGACTAGGTTTCAATACTTGTTTTACTGTGTATAATTTGTCATGTGTTTGTCAATTTTAAGGTTAAATGGCTGAAGATGACCTTATTGTTAAGTGAAACTAGTACCACAAAGTCTTTATGTTCATATAATTACATCAATAATAAAAGTGTACTAAATAGGTGGATCATATTTTTATTTTAAATTGGCATTAGATGAAGCAGTAATGAGCTCCAGAATAATTCCCGTGTTTTCTTCGTAGGACTAGTAAAATGAATACTCATTCAGGTATTGAATATGGCATGCTCAACAACAACAGCAGCAGCAACAACAACAAACAGATGTTACAACAAATACAGTAGAGACAATACGCAACACTTCCGGATTTAGCCTTGATAAAATGGGAGACAAGTTGCAGGTGGCGCTCCTAGTGGCTTGACCTGAAAATTCGCACTAAATTCAAATATCAATGGAAATTTATATACGGAAATGGATAAATACATTACATCTAGAAAGAAAGTTTTACTAAGATATTAACTTCAAAGTTGCTAAACCAATTCTGGATAAATGAATGAAGAATTATTTAACAGGTTATTATTTAAAGACTGAAATTAGATATATAATCAAGATGTGAAATGGACTGCTGTGAACGGGCTTGATCTTTCATTTATGCATTACTTCTTTAGCTTTAGAATTCCTGCCTGAATGTTCACGGCTAGATTTTTCTTTTTTTTTCTCATTTAAAAGCATTGTATCATCGTATTAAAACACTTGTCAACAAAGATATCGGCACATTCCTTACACACATGATTCAATGAATTTACATTTAAGAGCTGGACAATTTTCCTGTTAACTTGAAGCCTACTAACAGAAAGAAAATCTATAAATTTAGCCTCAAAAACATTCAAACTTTCCCTATAAGCTGTACTTGCCATAATGCCATTACAATAGGGTAAAGCAAATTTGCATCATCATATTGTTTCAACAAAATATGTACATTTCTTAAATCACCCATATTTTCTTCAGTGCTTGACAACGCATTACGGCATTCCAAATGGGGTAACTTGGAACACAACCAGCCACACTCATATGCATATGTATTTTCCTGAATTAAATCAAATCCACAGATCAAAACTACAACAACACATCGGTATTGAAGGTTAACTGCTGCACAATACAATAAAAGTGCACGAAAAGAACAAAGTCGATCACAGACTACAGTAAGGACTAAGATGCTCAACTGAGCGCACCTTCTTCTTCTCATTATACAATAAAATATGCATATTATAAGCAGGTCAGAAGATTATGAAGTACTATAAAAATCTCTTTGTCACCGAAAGAATATATATGCAAACACAATATTACTTACATTTTCTTGTCACGAGGGAAACGAAAGGAAGACCATGCATTCTTCTCTACTTCATAGTTACTGCAGCCAAACACAGCACATACCTTTCCCCTCATGTTGAGAGGAGATATCAAGGAATGACACACGCTACTATTTAATTATGTCAACTCACTGAAAACGCATAAATAACACCAAAAACTTCGCACACAAATTCACGTGCTCTTATGACAGAATCAGTAGTTCTCAGGTCAATCCGCTAGAGAGAGCTCTAATAGCTGTCCCTCGATATCTCGCTGAGCGTCGCGTATTGTCTCTACTGTATTTAGTTACAAGCAAGAGAACAAAAGAATAACTAAAAGCAGGGAAGTGTCTGGTAAGATGAGAAGGGACAGGCCAGTTTATTTGTACCCAGCACTGAACTTACAAGAAGACATTCTCTTACCTTAAGTACGTTGGTAGCATCAAATGACTCTCTTGGTTTATGCCTTCTTTTTGATGTCTCGTGCTCTGACACACCACCCTTGTCTTCTCGGAACAGTGTATTCATTAGTGTCACATGTAACTTCACTTGTTCATATTGTTTTTCCATTAATCCTGAAAGAACAACACATTTGTGTGTATAAAGATATAAACTAAGATGCAGTAATGGAGCATTTAAAAAGCAATATAAAATGTCTTCATAATCTTTACCAGAATTTGCAAAGAAGTCAACAATGCCATCAGATAATGTCTGCAATATTAGACCTGATGATTTCAGTTCTATCTTGCCATAAAGTACATCAACTTCAGCAGGGTCATCATTCATATATTCCACTCCAACCATACGTAAAGTCAGAGGCTGATGCTCCAAGATTGGGCTAGAATTAATGTGATAAACATTTTAATGAGACAACTGAGTAAGATTTATTTTAAATTATTTTCACAGAATATAGCACAGTTGCTTATTGTAGTATACAAGCAGTCGACTCTGATTTTAGTGGAATCAGCTGTAGTGAACAGTGAACTACGAATAGTGAACCTGAATCATTAGTCCACATCCACTGACATTCAAACATATACAGGGCCTCTCTTATAAACCCAGACCGCTCAGCAGCATTTCTACTCTCCGAGACCTAAGAAGCTGTACGGGAAGCGCGCGCATTGTTCCTGACCTTGTAAGGAGTGTGCACGTGTTTGACCTAGTATCAGTAGCCAGTTTGAACCCCAGCTGCCATATCGTGAGACAGGTATCACTGCAACACCGTATTTTCGGATGTAAAAGTTATTTTAAGTACGAGTCGGCTCGATGGGTACGCGGCGCATTTGTTCAGCAATTTCCTGGTGAAGTGCCATCTCCATAAGCACAGATTACTATAATTGTAAATAAATTTGAAACTACTGGCTCAGTGCTCAACAAACAACATGTGCATGCATGAACAGTTTTAACAGAGGAAAAGCTAGATGACATTGCACAGTGGGCCAGGAATCATATATATATATATATATATTTTTGCTAGGGGCTTTACGTCGCGCCGACACAGATAGGTCTTATGGCGACGATGGGATAGGAAAGGCCTAGGAGTTGGAAGGAAGCGGCCGTGGCCTTAATTAAGGTACAGCCCCAGCATTTGCCTGGTGTGAAAATGGGAAACCACGGAAAACCATTTTCAGGGCTGCCGATAGTGGGATTCGAACCTACTATCTCCCGGATGCAAGCTCACAGCCGCGCGCCTCTACGCGCACGGCCAACTCGCCCGGTGGAATCATATCTAGCAGGACAAAAGTCGTTTTGGGAAGGTAATTGAAACAATATTTTACCCTATGCATTTCATCTACCACTGTCTGAACTACACTAGCCTGAGTTCGTTTTGACTCTCAATGTCATAAATCAAGACAAAATAAACACTGAAGTTGCGATTCGTCAGCGTGCCTCTTGATACGTTAGTTGACAAGGAACTCTCTTTGTGATAACACGATGAAGAAGAAACGCATTAGTTTAATCTTGGTATTAGGTTGTCACAATGGGTAAGCACTTATATATTTAATGTCTATAATAAGTATCGGAATTATATTCGTTGTGTTATACAGAGTCAATTGTGACCAATGAAAAAGTAACGATCACTTTCAAATTCATTAAATTCCTGTAGACTTATTAAAAAAATCTCGTAAGAATTCAGCCTTATTCATAACTAAAACATATAGCCTATAGTGTCTTCTTGATTTTCCATCTTTAAAATGTTGTGCATATTTGCGCCTTTTTGATAAATATAATATTGTTTACAGAACTAACTTCGTAGGCGCGTTAATATAGGTAATTCAGAGTATGAATGCTCAGTGGGAGGATGAGATTGATATCATTCTAATGAACTTACTATATTTATAGGAAATAACACAGTTCGGTTTGAAACCTAGATAAAAATAAAAGCTAAAAAAGTCAACTTTATAAAAAAATTATACAAAATAGTATTCTTATAAATAAAATACTGGTATACTCAGATAAAAATATTAAAGCAAACCCACTGAAGTGCTACCCTCCAAAAGCAGCTCTCAAGGTGACAGAGATCTCTGCTGAAGTAACTTTGCAGGCTCTTGTAGACCACACAATTCATCGACTTGTAAGTGTGCAAGCTGATGTTAAGAACAATGTATTAAAGACAATGATATGGTAAAAGCAGTGTCCAAGTGGGGCTGTGACGGCAGAAGTAATCAAAGTGTTTACAAACAAAAATTCCTGTTGGAAAATACTGAGTTAAAGGACTCTGATACATTTGTTATTTCTGTGGTGTCTTTGCAGTTACATTCTGTTTCAAATGGGGACAAGACGGGAACTCTTCGAGGTGGTAGTGTATTAAGGCTTTTACTGAAGCATTATACGATTTTGTAGTTCACAAATATGTTCTGGATAACTCATCTAAGGACATTTTAAAGACTATTAAAAAATATAAGTGCTTTTAAGTGTAATGTAGGTATAAATTGGAAGCAGTGTTGTAGAAAGAAAGATAGTTTTCTTACCAAATGCAGTGCATGACTAGATGAAGAAGTACAATTATTTAATAAAGACGAGGAACTTGCAACGGAGACACCTGATCCTTCAAGAGTGGAAAGAACAAGGAAGCTTCTTACTGAAAGTGGAGATCAAACAAAATGCAGACATATCCAGCCTTTAGTAGAAGACAAATCTCACGAAAAACTTGTATTGGCTGCGGAGGTATCACCTAGGTCCACTGGTAAGAGGGAGGCTGCAGGGATTCTTAAGGATATTGTGGAATCATCACTGCAAAGGGCTATGAGGTATAAGAGAGCTTTCAAATCACCATCAGTGCCTCCCATGCATTATAGCACAAAAGAAGCTTTAGGATTTATGATTAGATAATGAGTTTTCAGAGAAACAGTACATACAAGTTGGAGCAAAAGCAAGGAACAGTGACATTTATCCAACCTACAGTATAGTATTGTGAGAGGAACGAAACTGAAGTGCTACCCTCCAAAAGCAGTTCTCAAGGTGACAGAGATCTCTGCTGAATTAACTTTTCAGGCCATTGTAGACCACACAATTCATCGACTTGTAAGTGTGCAAGCTGATGTTAAGAACAATGTATTAAAGACAATGATATGGTAAAAGCAGTGTTCAAGTGGGGCTGTGACGGCAGAAGTAATCAAAGTGTTTACAAACAAAAATTCCTGTCGGAAAATACAGAGTTGACTCTTGATACATTTGTTATTTCTGTGGTGTCTTTGCAGTTACATTCCGTTTCAAATGGGGAAAAAACTAATAAGGGTTCTATGGCAAAATCTTTGTTCTTCCTCTCCAAGATTTTGTTGTCCAATCAAGATCCTGTATGAAAAGGAGACATCAGATATTTGTAAGAGATAAGTTCATTGTATTGAAGAACAAATAAGATCTTTGGTTCCCACTAAAGTTGTTGCTCACAACATGAATTTTCATGTAATTACTGATGTTGTCCTGACTATGGTTGATGGTAAAGTCTGCAAATTTTTGAGTGAAATGCCAGCACAAAAATGCTATGTTTGTGGTGCTAAACCTAAAACCATGAATGATATTCAGTTAAGATTAAAGATTTGGTCTTTCCCCCCTGCATGCATACATTAGATTTTTTGAATGCCTTCTGCATATTGCCTACCGTATTGATGTAAAAGCATGGCAGATTAGAAAAGCCGAAAACAAAGTTGTTATGAAGCAGCAGACAGCAGCATGATTTCACTCTGACATGGGTCTAATCGTTGATCAGCCTAAATGTGGAGGAGTAGAAAATTTCAGTGACAGGAATACTGCTCAACGATTCTTTCATGATCTAGTCAAATCAGTTAAAATGACCGGAATAATCAGTGAAAAAATAATCCAGAGATTTGCTGTGATTCTGCATGCCATATCAACTGGACTTCCTGTTGATGTTGATAAATTTGATAACTTTACCGCAAACATGACACATCTGTATTTTCAGTTACATCCATGGTCTTTCCTTCCATCCACCATGAACGAGATCCTTATACATGGAGGAAGTATAATCGAATTGGCCATCCTGCCAATAGGTATGCTGAGTGAAGAAGAGTAGGAGGCAAGACATAAGCACATTAGGCGATAGAGGGAGGGTCTTGAAAGAAAATAGTCTCGAGAATACAACAATCAAGATGTGTTTAATAGGCTTCTGTTAAGTTATGACCCAGTAATAACAAGTGCTTCTCCTTTCCTGCATAAGAAGAAAGAGCCTTTGCCATTTGAAGTTGCTACAGGAACCGTCAGTTCTCGGTGGAACTCAAACCTAGATGACATAATATATAATGTTTTATATTCAAAAGAATTTAAATAGTTATTATGATTAAGTCTGTTAGCAGTAAACAATAAGTGCAAGTTATAGAATAATGTTACCGGTTTTAACCTTGTCAAAAATGTGTATAGCTGAAGATGTTCAAAATTTGAACGAAACATGTCCTATGTTTTTAATAATTTAGCAATAAAATAAGGATGAGATCCTAATTTGAAGTATTGAATAGGTGGAAATCAAAGTTTTATTGTTCTCCTTTAACTGACTTTCAATACGGAAAAATGAGGATAGGCTTTCATATAAGATTGTATAAACGCTTAAGCAGGGTGGCCGCACGAGACTTAAGTTAGGCTGAGGCAGCTGCTATAGTGCAGAGTACAAACACCGTGCGCTCAGTCTGGGTTTATAAGAGAGACCCTGTACTATAAAGTGATACATAGTGTTAAGCTGGACTTATAAACTGTAACATCCTAGGCAGAAATTATTGTAACAGCAAGAGTATTTTTCTTGCAGAGATCCTCTTATAAAGTTGATGACTTACAGAAACATGTTCTCTGAAATCTTGATTTGGTAGCACTTACAGTGGCTGAGAGCAGAACCTGCGGGGACTAATGAGGATCCAGGCAATGTCCAAAGCTAAATGCTGAGTCACTAACCCATGCCAAGAGGGTAAATGGAGAGGGAGTAGGCAGTGTTCAGTTTAGTTAAAAGTTTTCAATAATGAGAATTAATATGATGAAAAAGTGTAATATTTTGATGATATGGTGAACTTCTCAGTGGTATTGAGTGTGGACTTTCTCAAGTGGACATAGGTCAGAAGCCTGCCTCATAATTATATGGTACTCAAATCCGAATCAAATCAAAAAATCAACTTCCTAGATTTAACTATCACTAGAAACTCAGATTCTTTCAGAGTTATAAAATATTCAGAAAACCTACTCAAACAGCCTCCACCATTCGGAACCTCATTTCTGCTATCTGACATTAAGACAGGCACTGAACAAACTAATAATTATTTTTAAAAAGCAGCTACTATTTTAAAAACAAACGGCAAAATTTTCAGAACTCCATTTAACAGGAATCCACAAGTGTGAAACTTGGCTCTAGAGAGTTACATACCTTTTCTTTATGTGCCTTTAAAAAAAAAGATCCTCATTTTAAGAAAGATGAATCATCAACCTCTAGAAACATGCCTTAAGAGTTCAGTCTAGTTCAATATGAGGAATTTGGATACACATTACTTACTCAATAACAGTCTCCTTGCATTCCATCAGTACTTTAGCGGCCTTTTTCCGCTCTTCTTCATCTGACAACACTAAGGTCCCAATAGTCAAGTGTAGTTTATCAGGAGATTGGAAAATAGATGAATCAATACTCCGATCCTTGCATTTCTCAAGCACTTCCTCCTAC
The DNA here is from genome assembly GCF_040414725.1 of Anabrus simplex. Lineage (NCBI taxonomy): Eukaryota > Metazoa > Arthropoda > Insecta > Orthoptera > Tettigoniidae > Anabrus > Anabrus simplex. The sequence continues at coordinate 290,459,108 of NC_090271.1, forward strand.
AGGACAAAGTTAACCCCATTTTCTATTTTTAAAAATTTACTTTTCTTATCAAATTCACAGCAAGTCAACTAAAAATCAAGAATCATAGAATTTTATTTTTACCAACTTTGAATTTCAGGAAGCCTTCTTTGATACTCTCCCCTGTCATGGGTATGGACAAGAAGTGTGTGAAGGGTTGCTTCTGACGAGCAGATATTACAATGAGATTGATTCGTCTCCTTGCAGCTGATACTCCTTTCTTGTCACTTCCTGTTATAACTGTAACAACAGAAATTCGTCTCTTATGAAATAGTACAATGACAGTTATTGGCATTTCTTATATTTTAATTTTTTTTTACAATTTGTTTCATGTCGCGCCAACACAGACAGGTCTTATGGCGACGATGGGATAGGAAAGGGCTAGGAGTGGGAAGGAAGCAGACATAGCCTTAATTAAGGTAGAGCCCCAGCATTTGCCTGGTGTGAAAATGGGAAACACGGAAAAATATCTTCAGGGCAGGGCAGCCGACAGTGGGGCTCGAACCTACTATCTCCCAGATGCAAGCTCACAGCTGCGCGCCCCTAGCCGCATGGCCAACCCGCCCAGTTACTGGCATTTTTACAGGGTGGTTCAAAAGTCCGGTACCATAGGGCAACTCCTCCACCTTGGATTTCTTGCACAAAATGCATGCAATAAGGACAAAAACGTTTGGAGGACATGGAAACTTGACTGATATCACCCACCTGTGCCACCTTCCTTGTTAACCGTATTGGTCTGATTATCAGCACTGCTAGTACGTCAACTAATTTTGACTCCCGTGTTGTGCTGTACATGGCTGCCCTGAACGTGGTCTGTTGTGAATGTGGCTGAGGCCTTGAAACATTTCAGTACATGCTCAATAGTGGAGTGTTGTACCTTAGGTTCATCTGAATGCAGATGTGCCAACTTTCAGAAGTCAAAAAGCAGGAGCCTTATATTTCTTCTGGCATATCGCAACATGTTAAAACACATCATTGATGACATAACTTGGATCAATCGAAGAATAAATAATGTTATTGGATTTACATCCCACTATCTTAACCTTTTATTGTTTTCGAGTATGCCGAGGTGCCAGAATTTTGTCCCGTGAGAGTTCTTTTACGTGCCTGTAAATTTACCAACACAAGGCTGATGTATTTAAGCACCACCAAATACCACCGTACTGAGCCAGTATCGAACCTGCTAGGTTGGGGTCAGAAGGTCAGCGTTCTACCACCTCATCTATTCAGCCCGGCTATTACATATCAATTTATTAATTTATTTATAAACTAGCAAATGTACCCATACTTCACTATGGTATTCTACACTGTATATGGATATAAAAGTAAATTACTGTACATGCAGTGAATAAGATTTTCTAAAATTGCAAGTATAGATAAGGAATCTGCTCCACGTACAACACCTTTTGGGCTATGTCTGCTGGACTTAGCCGGCAAAACCGACTGTTCATGATATCTCCCTTATTAATCCTCCTGTCGAGAAAATGCACATGAGAAAAAAAAAAAGTTTAAAAATGGATTTCCATCAAGGTTGGTCGATTTCCAGTCAGGGTGGTCTTGTACATATTGTGGGAGAGTAAAATCCCTATAAACCACTGGTCCATTCCAGGAATTTGAAATGGTATGGACCTTAAAACCTACCTTTGGACAGGTGGATGGTAACTATGAAGTTTGGTTGAAATATCTTCAGTAGTTTTCAAGTAATAAGGAATACGCTTTAAACACACCCACTCTTGAGTTAACCCTTTCCGGTCTACCTGCGAGCTATGCTCGCAGCGGCCGAAATTACACTCAGGCCGCGCTGCGGGCATAGCTCGTAGTAAGGTTTGACAATTTACAAAAAATCGAGAACGAGCTATGCACGCATTCTGGTGGTTACATCGTGTTTCTTCATGTATTAGTTACGAAAGCATTTAAGCAGATGGCAGTGTTATACGTCTAAGTCAGAGAATTTACGATATTTTCGATCAACATGCATCAGTAGATGTCACTCAATGAGCTCTAAGACATGGCTTCTCACGGCAAACATGTGCTTGACGAAAGTGAAATTTTCAATATTTTATGATATGTTATAAGTTTATGCGCAAATGAACATATTATTGACATATGAATTCAAAACAACTTCTTACATTTCATTATGATTGGAGTTAGTTTTACGGCCTAGCGCATGTCCCCGCGTATTTCAAATTTGCGTGAATACGTAAGATTTTCTACATATTAGTAAAGTTGTCTGTTTAGAAGACTGTATTTTCTCTTTCTCAGAAGTCTTTTGTGGTAAATGGATCAATGTTTTTACATTTGAGTAACTTTTGACAAAATTTATCAATTAAAATAAAATGCCATAAGAACTTCCATTTTCATTATTGTAATTATTACCACAGTCTAATATAACAATTTTTCATCCGAGGCGACTACAGCGCTCCAAGCAGTGAGGTAGAGGCAACTTGCTAGCAGACAACAGGGAACGAATTACCACTACAGTCTAAAATGGTCATAACTTCTGAACCATTCATGCAAACAATGTCCTGATAAGGTTATTGTAATCCTTATGAAACAGTGGAGGAGGTCAAACAATTTATTTTGATGAGGAGTTCAAAGATAATATCGAAATATTTATTGAATCTTAAGTAGTTATTTTTCTTTACTGCAGACTATAACACAAAATAGCTTCTAGAGGGCAGCCGGTTCGAAATAGGTATATTCCATCACAGACTTTTTTTGTAGAGGCTCTACAATTCGTACGCTTACACTTGGGGTCTATCGTTGCCAGTTCAGGCAGTGTAAGCCAAGAAAGCAAGTGACCGACCATGGTAGAGCGCTGGCCTTCTTAGTCCAACTTGGCAGTTTCGATGTCGGGCGGTCACTGCTTTCTTGGCTTACGCTGCGTGAACCGTCAACAATAGATCCCAAGTGTAAGCGTACGAATTGTAGAGCATAAAAACCTCTACAAAAAAGTCCAGGATGGTATATACCTATTTCGAACCAGCTGCCCTCTAGAAGCGATTTTGTGTTATAGTCCGTGGTAAAGAAAAATAACTACATAAGATTCAATAAATATTTCGATTTTAACCTCTAACTCCTCATCGAAAGAAATTATTTGACCTCCTCCAATATTTCATAAGGATTACCATAACCTTGTCAGGACATTATTTGCATGAATGGTTCAGAAGTTATGACCATTTTAGACTGTAGTGGTAATTCGTTCCCTGTTGTCTGCTAGCAAGTTGCCTCTACCTCACTTCTAGAGGTGCTAGTGTCGCTCAAGCTGTCAAGTGGACGAACCTTTCTCTTGTTAGAGCTTCGCGACTGTATATATTAGACTGTGTTATTACTATTATTATAGAAAAATTATTATTTTTATATCATACTCATTATTGTTGTTTTGTAATTGCAACGCACATTTTATATTAGCAAAATAGGGTAAATATAACAGTATTTCAGAAAACTGTACATGCTTAGTTATCTGTCAGACCTCTTTTCCATTCGCAAAACATGATATAATACATAAACAATTTTAAAATCTCATGTGATAGTTGACATAATACAAACAGCGTTTTTCAAAACTAGATGATCAAAAAAGCACAAAGAAAAAAGAATCATACAAATATCTCCTACAAGTACAGAGATATAATATTTTAAATATCCTTAAAGATGCCCAGTCCAGAACGTTTGTTAGGGATATTAAAGTCCAGACTGGAATGGGTTAAGTCCGGTGGGACTTGTACCAAAAAACAGTCTGTTAATGATATCTCCATTATTAATCCTCATAACAAAATGATGCACACGAGAAAAAACGGTTTAGAGATTGATTTCCATTAAGTTTGGTTGTGTATATTTTGTGGGAGTGCAAAATAACGGTAGCAGTTTTGCATAAACCCCCAGTCAGTTCAGGGATTTAGAAACAATATTGGCCCTAAAACCTACCCTAGGACAGGTGAATTCTAAATATGAAGTTTGGTAGAAATATATCCAGTAGTTTTCAAGTTATAGACACCAAAGCTAAAAAATATGCAGATGGTCATTATTACACCTGAAACAGATAACTGTATGGAAATTTTGTCAAAATAGTCAGTGTACAGATGCAGTTGTTATGATGTTATTTATATAGATGATAAATAGGAAAGGGCACGTTTGTATGTCCACACCTTCATTTCCAGATTTACTGCTCCTAAATGGTACATGATATCAACAAACGGTTTGCACTCCCACATCTCCCATATCTATGGGTTCGATTGAGTTACGCAGTTTGAATGGGGCGAAATTTGGGTACATTTTTAACACTTTACATTATTTTCACATACTAAAGTGGAAGCTAGAATCATGAAATTTAGTTCCCATATAGCCATTGGTCGTGTCAATGTCGTGCCAAATTCGATCTTTCCTATAAATGTGTCAAACTATGTAATATATATGTAAAAAGCACAACATTTACGAACAATCGAGAAATCTAACGTATACGGGGGGGGGGAGAGAGAGACTACAAAAAGTCATAGAACCAAAGTTGTAGATCACTCCAAATTTAACTGAGATTATGCCATCTGTTTTGTGATACGACTTATCATTTAGCCGTGAAATACCTCGAAATGAAGGTCTGCACCATCATTAAAATTGCCAGGAGAATCAAAACTTTGTTTTTCACCTATTTAATACTTAACTAGCATTCAAAATTAGGATTTCATCCTTATTTTATTGCCAAATTATTAAAAACATGGTACATGTTTCACTCATTTTCTGAACATCCTCAGCCATATTGTCATCACAAGGTTAATTAGGAATTTGAATTTGTATACATGATATGTCATTAGCAAATCTAAATATTACAATTTTTAAGAAAGCTGATTAAATATAATTATCTTATATATTAGATCATTTGGTTGTGATATAGGATATAACAATTATTAACACTAAAATTAAAACTATTACAATATTCTTGTATGTGACGACAAATAGTTGGTCTAGTGTAACAATTTTTCACATTCTATTAAAACTATTCATTTTCTTAAAAGTTTGTTGTTTGAACTTAAAATGTTTTATTAAAATCTTGAATTACCATTGTCACTTCATATAAACTTGAGAAATGTACTATATTACACTCTCAAAACACATTATGAGATCAGACGCAATTATTATTGTGTTCGTCATCATAATATCTGACACTCTAATGTGCCGTAGTTTATTATAGGTGATGATGTTGCACACTTTGAAATTAACATTTGTTGAAACTTGTTAAACTCAACATTTGCTGTTATCTTATTCAAAATTTAAATATCCTGTGTAAGTGAGCAGGGCCCAGGTCTGATGGGGACTCTCGAGCTTTGTGTTGATAGTTGAATTGTGATTTCTCCCAACTATGCAATGAGCTTGTTGACGTATCTGTAACAAGGGAAAATATTGTTTCTGGTTAAGACTGGTCATCTAAATTGCAGACGTAATGTTATTTTGAGGAGAGAAATCTTGAAATCAATAAATATCAACATCATTGCGACAGATAAAACATGTCTTTAAATTTATTCTGAAACATTTCCGTAGTTGCGATATATTGTGTAACCTTTTTCTTTGTTCAGCGGTAAACGAGCGGATGATTTAAGCCTGTGATGTCATGGGTGGGGTTGAGCTGGTGGTTCACCAGGACGGAGCTTAGTAGAAGTTACCCCCACCTCATGTTCAAGAAAAGCGGTAGAGGCAAACTTTTTCAAATCAGAATATGAGAGCCATCTTTAAATCAGCATGGCCAACTTGATTGTCTACGCCGTGAGAATTAATAAAATCCAGATTCCGACGTTGCTTTTTGTTCCAAAGATCTAGTTACAAATGGGGCATTTATTTAGAGCGTGTAATGTCCTTTTTTGTTAATAACTTATGGATAGAGGAAGAATACTTGGTTATATAACCATGGAAAAGTACTAGTTAGTCTCAACACACCTCACTGACGTGGGGATTCACTCCAAGGAGTGAGGAGAGCGAGGAAAAACTTTTATTAAGTACAAGAGATCCTACGAACAATAATCATACGGATGTGTCTCATTGACATGAGGTGAATATTGGTCACCTAATTGTTGCACTGTTTTACCTCTACTGGGACGTGGATAGGTCATATGCATATTTTGAGTGGGGGATAGCCTCCTTCCTGTTAAAAGGAGTGCAGAAGGAGCAGCCACACAGTCGGACCTTTAAGCTCGTGGAGGGCGAAGCCATGTCCGTCGAGCTCCTCGCATTTCTTTGTTAGGTGAATTGTAATCTAAAAACTCAAAGGAAATTGAGTAATTCGAGTGAATAGTGCATTATGTTAACGCGCACAACGCTAATAATAAAATTCTTAAACTGTGTTGACTTGTGAAATTTGTAAAATTATTATTATTACTACACCAAGATCGCGACGCATAGTGATAAATGAACAGTGGCTGAAAGGTACAGGGTAACTCAATGTTGAATCGCGGAATACACTATACGCCCGTAACGTGATACCCAGTACCAGTAATCTTTGATTCGGGACTAATATCAGAGATCGCACGTGATCGTGTGTGGTGGAGCAGTCGTACGTATCGTGGAATTGAACTTGTGACGTGTTCTGTGCCCAGGTAACTGCAAGTGTCACCATCAACCGAGGACCGTGGAATTTCATTTCGGCTAGAATTGGTGTTACATGTTATAAACCTCATTTTAGGTCCGTATTGAAATTTTTTTACAGTTAACAATAATAAAGGTGTTTTAATTTGTTCCACCTATTCAATACTTATATTTTCACTTATAGTGGTTACATAAATATATTCTTTGTTACATGGGACATGTTTCGCCCTCAATTAAGGGCATCTTCAGCCTAAACACAATCATCAACATTACAACTAAATTAAAAGTGGAAGTTAAAAGTTTAGTCAGTTATTAAAATTCGGAACATAAAAATGTGAAAAGTGATACAATATATAAAGATGCTAATGGAAAACTGTCTTATGATTAAACCATAATCTTGTCGGAGACTAAAACTTCTTGTATTTAAAATTCTAATTAAAAACAGTTCATATAAAATATTAGTGGAAAACCAAAGTGGTAATAATATAAAGCCAACGACATGAGGGCGTGAACACAAGCATAAACTTGATTGTCATGAATACAATCTTTCCAAGGCCGCTGATGAAATTCATCAGCAAGTGAGACAGAAGCATCTGTTGAAAAATTGTAAGTGGCCCTTAGCACCGGTAGGTAATAAAAATGGCTGAAACCTTGCCAGAAAATGTCAGTAGATGCAGAAATAATGTTTTCTGTAAGAGAAAGAAAAGAAGAAATAAGAAATTGAACGTAAGGAGAGAATTCAGTTTACATAAAATTGAAACAGATGAGGACTTACATGTAAGTGGAAGTTGTTATTTGTTATCTACTGTTGTGTTGGTTGCTGCCCGTCTGCTGGCTCTGAGTCTGGTGTTGTAACTGTGCTGCAGAGGCGGCAGTGAACTCGGAGGGGAAGGAATAGGGGAGTGCGGAAGGGAGGAGATGATGGGTGGAGTCAATTTTGACGAGGCTGACAAAGGGTTGGAGTCAACTGTATTGCTGGAAGTAGGCCTAATATCTGTGCATATGGGAGGAGTATTAGAGTTTGAAGAATTAGATATATTAGGTATCCTAAATTTATTTGAACTAACTGACTTTAATAATTTCGGCATTAATTCATGTAACATAGTTTTATTGTCCGTGGTTTCATTAAGATTCTGTTGCTTATTGTACGTCTGATCTAAACAGATGTATAAACTTTCTAATTCGTTCAGCATTCTCCCTTTTTGTATGTTTCTAATTATCGCTAAGTCTTTCTCTATGGATTCAAATCTGTGACCAGTCTCCCTCATATGCAAACTCATCGCTGAGTATTTCCTATGTTTTTCCGCGTTAACATGTTCCATGTATCTTGTCATAAAACTTCTCCCAGTCTGTCCAACATATGAAAAATTACACTGAGTACATTTGAGTCTGTATACTCCCGATCATTATTTCTGCATCTACTGACATTTTCTGGCATAGTTTCAGCCATTTTTATTACCTATCGGTGCTAAGGGCCACTTACAATTTTTCAACAGATGCTTCTGTCTCACTTGCTGACGAATTTCATCAGCGGCCTTGGAAAGATTGTATTCATGACAATCAAGTTTATGCTTGTGTTCACGCCCTCATGTCGTTGGCTTTATATTATTACCACTTTGGTTTTCCACTAATATTTTATATGAACTGTTTTTAATTAGAATTTTAAATACAAGAAGTTTTAGTCTCCGACAAGATTATGGTTTAATCATAAGACAGTTTTCCATTAGCATCTTTATATATTGTATCACTTTTCACATTTTTATGTTCCGAATTTTAATAACTGACTAAACTTTTAACTTCCACTTTTAATTTAGTTGTAATGTTGATGATTGTGTTTAGGCTGAAGATGCCCTTAATTGAGGGCGAAACATGTCCCATGTAACAAAGAATATATTTATGTAACCACTATAAGTGAAAATATAAGTATTGAATAGATGGAACAAATTAAAACACCTTTATTATTGTTGAACTGTAGAATTGGTGTTATCAGCGATCACCTCAGGGCTGATGGAGCAGTTCTAAACCCCGGCACGGACCACCCAAGCTGACGAAGGTGTAATCAAGGATGTAGGCTGAGTACTTTCTAATTATAGTGCATGGCTAGAGGGGACGGGAATTATTTGTCGTAAAACTATAGCTATAATGTTAGGGATTTAAACATTTAAATGTAGATGTGCCAAAGATGAGCATGTAGTTTTTCCTTAGTAACAAGTTTGAGTGACTTTAATTGTAAATATGGAAATATTTAATTATGGGAAATTAATTTGCGGGAGAAGAAATTCATTTACCGATATAATTTGGGAAGTTCATAGTTTTTTGGCTTTATAAGACCAGTAGTTTGATAGATTCAAGGGTTGATAATTTAAGATAGGCTGGAATTGATCCAGCGCAGTTAGTTTTGCATGTGTAGTGATATTACTGTATGTTAAGCTACATGAGAAGTGACAGAACTACACGAGACGCCCATGGGACTGAGACCCCAATCCCTCCAATGAACTATTTAGCTAGGGACTATTTCAATTTAATTTTTGTCGCCTTAATCGATGCGTGTGATGCTTTTTAATTACCATGGATGATTGTGATTTAATTATGAGTTAATTACCGTGTGTTGATTTAATTGTGAATTAATTATGAGTTAATAACCATGTGATGATTTAATTGTGATTTAATTTTGATTTATAGTGACAGCTGAGAACATTAATAATAATAATAATAATAATAATAATAATAATAATAATAATACAGTGAAACATCGGAATGCAAGTAACTTGGTCTATGAGTGTTTTGCAAGATGTGCAAACATTTTAAATTAATTTTAACTTGATAAGCGAGTGAGGTTCCGCAATACGAGCGTCACGTGTGCCTACGTTTTCCCCTCCCCTGTTTGTTTGTTGAATGGATGAACGAGGTCTTTGGTCCTGTAGTGGAGAAATACCTTTCAGAAAATAATCTGGCGCTCAGTGTCTTGCTGGTTATGGACAATGCTCCTGCTCAACCACCAGGTCTTGAGGATGACTTACTGTAGGAATTCAAGTTCGTTAAGGGTAAGTTCCTTCCTCTCAAAACTATTCCAGCCTATGGATCAGCAAGTCATTTCGAACTTCAAGAACCTATACACCAAAGCACTATTTCAGCGATGCTTCGAAGTGACCGAAGGAACAAACCTTACCCTCCGAGAGTTTGGAAGAAATCATTTCCCCATTGTGAACTGCCTGAAGATCATCGATAAAGCCTGGTATGGAGTCACCAAGAGAACTCTCACTTCCGCTTGAGGAAAGCTGTGGCCTGACTGTATTCTTGGAGGTGACTTTGAGGGGATTGTTGGTGACAATGAGCCGCTGATTGTCGATGAAATTGTGTCCTTAGGGAAGACTATGGGGCTGGAGGTGAATGACGTGGACATTCAAGAGCTGGTGGGAGAACATCGCCGGGAATTGACCACCAACGAGCTGATAGACCTGCATCGTGAACAACATGAGGAGGTTATGGAGATCTCGTCCGGGGAAGAATAGGAGGAAAAGTCAATGGAATCTCTCACTTCAACTGAGATTTGGGAGAAGTGCAAAATGTGGGAAACGGTGCAAAATTTTGTAGAAAACACCACCCGAATAAGGCCATAGCAGTGGTAGCGATGAATTAGTTCAATTAAATGCAAAGTCACATTTTCGGGAAATCCTCAAAAAGAGGCAAGAGTGACAGTCATTGGACAGGTTTCTCGTTAAAGTTACACGAAAAGAAAACAATTTCAGTGAGCCAACAGACAGCAGTAATTCCGTTAGTGAAATTCATGCTACACAGTAATTGTAAGGAACAGTGCACTTTAATTATTTTACGTTTTGTTTTAGAAATGGTATGCAAATATTTTTGTGTTGTGGACGAACCATCCGCGTTTCAATTGTTTCTTACGGGAAAACTTGCTTCGATATACGAGCGCTTTGGATTACAAGCATGTTGCCGGAACGAATTATGCTCGTAATCCAGGGTTCCACTGTAATATGAATGTTAGTATTATAAATTCATTCGGCAGCCCTGAAGATGGTTTTCCGTGGTTTCCCATTTTCACACCAGGCAAATGCTGGGGCTGTACCTTAATTAAGGCCACGGCCACTTCCTTCCAACTCCTAGGCCTTTCCTATCCCATCGTCGCCATAAGACCTATCTGTGTCGGTGCGATGTAAAGCCCCTAGCAAAAAAAAAAAAAAAGTATTATAAATTGGTGTCTTGATGTTTGGAGGAGTGAGTGGCATTAGAAGCCAGAGATTCAGCAAAATACGTGAGGAAGTGAGGTTGCTTTCTATTTTTGAAGTCTGGAAGATGTGAAGTTTGAACTCACGGTATGAGGTGGTATAATCACACAGGTAGAGAATTATGAACGAGGAGCTGATCTCAGTATTATAGTGTGCACTGCAGTAATATGTATAGTTAAAGAGACGTTCTTTACGCCCTTCAGAGGCAAAGCTACTGACCGCCCACAGCAGGGGTGAGGGTCAGCCTTGAAACAGATATATTTTTTGTGTGTGTGAAGCTCTCCGAGTGAAGGGACTTCTCAGGCCGAGAGAGGCTTTGCCTGACTGAATATTGCTAGCGCGAACCATGTAGATGGAGTTATTTAGCACAGCTGATTAGTGTATTTTGGTAATAAGCGACTTGGTAACTGATACTTGATATATTGTTTTATTATTATTATTTATTTGAACACAAATTGAGCTAGGATTTTCAGCGTCACCTGCGACATTGGGGTCATCACATCAGTCCTGGGCGTGTGTACAGTCATTCCACAGTGGTGGGATGAATGACATGTATTCACCTGATTCATGTATATAAAATGGGTGATTATTGTATGATATTTTTTGTGAAACATGTAGTGATTATGTTTAGCGTTGACGATGGTGCTGTCCCATTGGTACGACGAATTGCGTATTCAAGTGAGGGTTCTGTTCAAACAGATCAAAAATTAGATGGATGGCTTTTCCAGCATTTGCTCTATTAACCAGCGTTTCGTCTTAGGTCTGACACTAGACTCTTCAGAGTGGGATGTGTCAGACCCTACCCACTGACGCTGGGGTGTATGCAGATGAACTTATCAGAAGCTTATTTATTGAAGCACAGTCTGATAACTGCATACGGGAGATAAAACTCCACAATGGAATTAATACCCGCCTAGCAATTCCAAATGGAAATTCTAAGTTCCCATAGAGGGAATTAGATTCTTTTCCACCAATAGAGCATATCAAAAATCAGATCAAAAATTAGATGGATGGCTTTTCCAGCATTTGCTCTATTAACCAGCGTTTCGTCTTAGGTCTGACACTAGACTCTTCAGAGTGGGATGTGTCAGACCCTACCCACTGACGCTGGGGTGTATGCAGATGAACTTATCAGAAGCTTATTTATTGAAGCACAGTCTGATAACTGCATACGGGAGATAAAACTCCACAATGGAATTAATGCCCGCCTAGCAATTCCAAATGGAAATTCTAAGTTCCCATAGAGGGAATTAGATTCTTTTCCACCAATAGAGCATATCAAAAATCAGATCAAAAATTAGATGGATGGCTTTTCCAGCATTTGCTCTATTAACCAGCGTTTCGTCTTAGGTCTGACACTAGACTCTTCAGAGTGGGATGTGTCAGACCCTACCCACTGACGCTGGGGTGTATGCAGATGAACTTATCAGAAGCTTATTTATTGAAGCACAGTCTGATAACCGCATACACCCCAGCGTCAGTGGGTAGGGTCTGACACATCCCACTCTGAAGAGTCTAGTGTCAGACCTAAGACGAAACGCTGGTTAATAGAGCAAATGCTGGAAAAGCCATCCATCTAATTTTTGATCTGATTTTTGATATGCTCTATTGGTGGAAAAGAATCTAATTCCCTCTATGGGAACTTAGAATTTCCATTCTGTTCAAACCCCGATGTTTGAGCTGTGTACCGAGTGTATAATTTATCTTCAATTATTCCGTTGGGAAATAATTTGTGTGTTCTAGAGTAGGCATCACTCAGACTTGTCGCATGGAGTGTAGAATTTATTTGCCCAGTAATATGGGATAGCTTCAGTGTTTATGATAAATGTTTTCCGTTCACGTTGAGTCATGGCATACTGCATCGCGATAGATAGTACTTGGGCTTATCCCACAACATCAGAGTTTATTAAACAATTCACAACGAAATGTAGGATCGATTTGTACCTCATGTGTATATATGTTTCATTTCCACAATCATCAGGATTCAATAAACCGATTTTGACTTATTTTAAACTTAATAGGAATGTGTTCTCATTCTAGTTAAGTATGCCCCATCTCCTCCTACCTTGTATGCTGTAAGGTAATTTGAGTTATGCGCCCATTTCATTTAACCTGTAAGCGACCCTGTAGAATTTTTGCCGGAGCCCTGAGAGTAGGGGGCGGGTGCATATACGATGTAATATCGAGGCCTCACATTAAAGGATCAACACTTACCCCTTCGACTCCTGCCTACATATCTGTTAGTGTTCTCGGCTGTTCGACGACTGCTGTCATTCTACTAGCAATCCTTGTGTTGTATGTGTGAGTACGTAGCCGCGAAGAGTGGGGTGGGGTGGAGGGGGGAAGTGGCAGTGGGCGGTGTCATAACGGATGGAGTGGTTTGTGGAGGGGAATATCCAGAAGTAGTATAGGAGAGGGTCTTTGTTATCTTAGATTGACTATTTATATTGTCAGAAATGAAAATTTTTGAAAATTTTTGTCTATTCAATTTAAATGTTTGTATTAAATTCGGTAATTGTTCAATTAAAGGGTTCTTAACTTAGATTTCATCATTCAAGTTTTTATCTTTGTTGAAGTGTTTATGTAAGTGGATATATACACTGAAGAAAATGGAAACTGCAACACCCAGAAGGAGTGGTGCTACATTGCTGCAATTGAACATGCAGGACGAGTGTTCGGTTGTGATTCGATGACTACTCTTTCAGGTCCCTCTGACTGCAAGTTTGGACAGCAATCAATACAGGCTGTGCCCACCATGAGCTGCAATACATTGATGAATTCGTCGGGGCATGGGGTCAATAAGGCCCTGGATCGCTTTCTGAGGAATTGTGCCCCATGCTTGCTGCACTGCACGGGTCAGTTGTTCCAGAGTTGTAGGTAGTTGAGGACTGTTGGCCAGTTATCGACCCATCATGTCCCACACATGCTCAACAGGACTGAGGTCCGGGGATCTGGCGGGCCAGTCTAAGGTTGTGATGTCGTGGAGAGCCTCTCTGGAGATGCGTGCAGTGTGAACCCCGGCATTCTCCTGCTGAAACATCCCATTAGCAATGTTCGCCATCATAGGGACAACCACTGGATTGAGTATCCTATCAACGTACTGTTGAGCAGTCACAGTGCCCTCAACAAGCACTAATTGTGATTTCACATTAAAGCCAATAGCTCCCCAGACCATAATGCTTGGTGTTGGCCCTGTGTGCCTCTCGACAATAAGATCTGGGCGGCCCCTCTCACCGGTATGTTGGCGCACACGATTCCGGCGATCACTGCGGGCAAGACAGAAGCGCGATTCATCACTAAAGAAGACCCTATGCCATTCGTCGACCCACATCGATCTTTCTCGACACCAGGGGCCTGTTCCACGAATGAAATTTGCTACTTTTCACTTTGCATTTTGCACTTTTCAGTTCAGATTTTGTTCGACCATCACTCTTCAGATTTAGCTTGCAAAGTGAAAAGTGAGGAATCTTTTCACTTTTCAAGCCTGTTATGTTCCTCCATTGGTACAGAAATGCAAAGCGCAAAGAAATGAAGTGAAAAGTTTTCATAAATCTTGCAGAGATGATTCCCTTTTCATCTGTTAATTAACAAGTATGCACACTAGTTTTTCGGTATAGAATTTCATTTTGTGATATAAACACGTTATGACGTGAGCTTTTATTAGCATCAAGTGAGGACAGTGATGAAGAATCCAATAAGAGAACGTACAAAGACGAGATTAATTTTCATAACCTCACTTCGATGGACTTTCGCAAGTGATTTCGTATTACCCCAATACAGGCTCACTATATTCTTGAAATGATCGAATATTTATTGAAACATGTAACAAAAAGAAGTCAATTCCTCTCCGAAAAGGAACAAATTCTTATATGCTTACATTGGTTAGTAAATGGTGCCCAGCTGCATGGTGTAGCACCAATGCATGGGACATCAAAATCAATTATTTGCAGAACTGTTACCAAAGTCGTAGATGTTATAGTAAATGTAATATTTCCTAACAGTACGTTGGCCTGATAATACACATAATATAGTGACGTGATTTCTAATGAAGGGTGAATTTCCTTCTGTGCGTGGATGTATTGACGGTACTCTCGTTAACATTGATGTGTCATCATTTGAGAGGTTATCTTTAAAGTTGTCAAAAAGGATGTCACGTTTCTCCTTGACAACTTTCAGCACACGTTTCTCCTTGACAACTTTCAGCACAGACAGCTTCTTGTAATACTAACCTTTCTTTCCCATGATAAAAACTTATAAACGGTACGACAGTTATACCGTCAAATTTGCCGCGAAAAGTAAAGCATTAAAATCATAGAGTATTAGGCCTATACAGTTTGCTCATGGAATAAACTTGATCGGATCACTCATTTGCAAAGACTTTTCACTTTGCGAAGAAATTGAAAAGTACAACCTAGATCATGGTGGAACAGAAAGACTTTGCACTTTGCAAGAATTGAAAAGTGAAAAGTGCAAAGTTGCAAAGTTCATTCATGGAACAGGCCCCTGGCCAGCCTTACACGTCGCTGTTGTGGGGTCAATGGAACACCTTCTGCAGGGACACTGGCTCGTAAGCCAGCCGCATGCAGGCGATTACCAACTGTTTGTTGTGTAACGTGGGGTGTCACAGCTGCTTAAATTTGCGCTGCTGTTGCATGGGGTTCCATCCAGGCCATCCAAATTTTGCGGCGATCCTCTCTCACAGTTGTCTGTCACGCTGGGCCTGTGCCAGGTCTACGAGTGTGGGTACCTTCATTTGACCACTGCTGCCATACACATTGTACCATAGATGCCCGTCAACCAACACGTGCAGCGACAGTCCTTAGCGATAATCCATCCTCACACAGCCGAATTATCCGAGCCCTCTCAAACGGCGACAGTTGTTGAGAGCGTGCTCTTCTCTGTCGTTGAGGCATGTTTGACGGGGAACAGTTCACTGCACAGACTGCAAGTCAACTACGCTACACCACAGTCCGTATACTGGAGTTGATTCCTCCGCGACCAATCACATGGGGAGACCTGTAACAACAATCCAATGGGTCTGAAACTTAGATCATTTACATACCTACATGGCATCATTCCATATCTTGAAAAGCAACATAAACGACCAATGCCTTCATGGTGTTGCAATTTCCATTTTCTTAAGTGTATATTTTCCAGTTCATTAATCAGTTTTCCTTTGCAAGTTATGAATCTCATTCCGTATTGACGGTTATCACTTTACAAAAGAAAATATTTATGAAATCCTCCTATCAATACAAGTTAAGTCATCTGTTAGATGAAGCAAAGTCTATACATGTTTCAGCCTAATCTCAAGGCCATCTTCAGTAGTAAAACAATGATTACATAATATACAAACAAATTAAAAATCGTAATGATGTGAAGTGACAGTGATCATGATTAGTGAGTTAAAAACTCATTGAGGTACAAAGTCCTCCCGTCTAATAGATCTTGCTGACTGTTAAATAAAAACACTATGCTGAGGAGTGTAGAGAGACCATCAATACTACGAATAAAACATGTATAACATCTGTAATGAGAAAAAAGGAATATATGAGTGGATGAAGAACAAGTTAAAAATGATGTACGAAAAGAAAACTCATATGACTTACTTGTAACTAAAAGTTGTCGTCTCGAATGGAGACGACCTTGTCGGTCTCAAGTCACATTGACAACTAAGCCTGTGTGTGGCTTACTGTGTATCTGTGTCGATGTGGTTGGGAGGGGTAATGGAGGGGGAGGGGCAGGGAGGGAGGGACGTTGTGATTCGCGGAAGGAGGGTGTTGATGGAAGGGCGGGTCTTGTTCTAGAATGTCGGTAGTGAAACTCTTTTTTATTAATGAACTGTTTGCAGATGAGCGGGACAAAGGTTTCCAATAAAATATTTTTCTTTTCGTTGATTTCATTTAAGGTATAGACGGGATTGTTATACTGGTCGATATCTATATATATATTCTCTAGTATATTAAGTAAGGAACCTTTCTGTTCGTAATGCAGGATCTTTAAATCTTTATCAATTGTTGTGTATTTATGATTTTTCTCTCTACAATGTTCGCTCATGGCTGAGTAGCGATTATACTTTAGGGCATTAAGATGTTCGGAGTATCTTACATTGAAATGCCAATCATGTCTTTCAACGTATATTGGGCAAACAGGCCGCAGTTTCAATGTAAGATACTCCGAACATCTTAATGCCCTAAAGTATAATCGCTACTCAGCCATGAGCGAACATTGTAGAGAGAAAAATCATAAATACACAACAATTGATCAAGATTTAAAGATCCTGCATTACGAACAGAAAGGTCCCTTACTTAATATACTAGAGAATATATATATAGATATCGACCAATATAACAATCCCGTCTATAACTTAAATGAAATCAACTAAAAGAAAAATATTTTATTGGAAACCTTTGTCCCGCTCATCTGCAAACAGTTCATTAATAAAAAAGAGTTTCACTACCGACATTCTAGAACAAGACCCGCCCTTCCATCAACACCCTCCTTCCGCGAATCACAACGTCCCTCCCTCCCTGCCCTTCCCCTTCCCAACCACATCGACACAGATACACAGTAAGCCACACACAGGCTTAGTTGTCAATGTGACTTGAGACCGACAAGGTCATCTCCATTCGAGACGACAACTTTTAGTTACAAGTAAGTCATATTCATTACAGATGTTATACACGTTTTATTCGTAGTATTGACGGTCTCACTACACTCCTCAGCATAGTGTTTTTATTTAACAGTCAGCTAGATCTATTAGATGGGAGGACTTTGTACCTCAATGTGTTTTTAACTCACTAATCATGATCACTGTCACTTCACATCATTACGATTTTTAATTTGTTTGTATATTATGTAATCATTGTTTTACTACTGAAGATGGCCTTGAGATTAGGCTGAAACATGTATAGACTTTGCTTCATCTAACAGATGACTTGACTTGTATTGATAGGAGGATTTTATAAATATTTTCTTTTGTAAAGTCAGTTTTCCTTTTTCAATCTTTCTGATTATTTTTACATCTCTTTCTGTGGTCGTGAAATGGTGCCCTTTTTCTTGCATGTGATTACTCAAAGCTGAATATTTATTATGTTTAGAGGCATTTACGTGTTCTAGGTATTTCGTTATAAAGCTTCTGCCAGTTTGGCCTATATACGAAAATCTACACTCTGAGCAAGTGAGTTTTTAGATTCCTGAACATTGGTATTGGTTATTACATGAATTTACTATGTTATGGTTGAAAAAAAAATATTTCGATTTGTGTTTATAGAGTTTTAAATTCAATATTAATTTCTCATTTTTTAATAGGATTAGTGATTTGAGTATAGTTGTATTAGTGAATGTAAATGTTGCAAACTTAGGTTTTGTAGTTTTAATCGGAGTGAGGTTAGTGGCTAACTTCACAATTTTACTCTATTGATTATTTCATTGACAATTTCTGTTTTATAACCGTTAACAGATGCAAGGTCTTTTATGAATGTTCTTTCTTTAAATTATTTTCTGAGAGAGGCATTTTAAAAGCTCTGTAAACCAGACTAAAAAAGCAGCTTGTTTATGTGTTTTAGGGTGAAGAGATTCTTTTTTTAATAGTTATTGGGACGTAAGATGGCTTTCTTTAAATTTGTAAGTCAAATTTATTTTCTGTTTGTGTTATTTTAATGTCCAAACAGTTTACTGAATGATTATTTTCTTCTTCCTTAATAAATTTTACTCTTTAGTAGAGACTATATAAGAAGTTTAGAATTTTATCACTGTAAATATGTTTACTGTCTATTATAACAAAGGTATCATCTACATATCTCAACCATAAACACAGTCCTTTTATGTTTGTTTTTATTTTGCTATGCTCCAAGTGATCCATATAAATATCGGCTAATATTCCTGATGTGGGATCTCCATCCCCAAACGCATCTGTTGGTAAATTTTACTGTTAAATGTAAAATAATTGTTGTTTAAAACAAAATTTAATACTTATAAATTCTTCTATTTTTCATATATTTAATTTGCTATGTTGGGCCAAATTGGATTTGATGATTTCAATGGTTTCTTTAATAGGTATGCTAGGGTACATGTTGGTTATATCGTAATAACACATCCTATGATGTGATTGTAGGGTGATTTTATTTAATTTTTCATAAAATTCAATTGAATTACTGATTGTAGAATCACTGTTAAATTTATAGTGTTTTCTTTTTATATATTGGTGCAAGAATTTTGAAATGTATATGCATTCATGTTGTTGTATGCCCAATTCCATACCTCATCAAGATTGTGAATTTCGACTTGTATCTACGTTCTTTCTTTAAATAGTGAAAGACCTCTTCTTCTCATATATTCCCACAGCTAAATGAACAAACGTGTTCTAAGGAAATTAAAAAACATTTTTTTCATAGTGTCAAACTTCTATGTTTCAAGACCATCTTTAAAACAACTGTGTGTCAAGTATGTTGTTCTACACGCGATATGGCTGAAGATGACCTTTAAATAGGTTGAAACTAGTCCCATTAAATGTTTATTTAATAAACGCTATTTAACTTGTATTAAAAAGGTGGATTTAATTCACTTATTTTAATTTGATTTATTTTAATATCCAAAAAGTTTATTGAAATTATTATTTTCTTCCTCCTTAGCCTATTTAAGCAGTTTAGAATTTTTTATCACTGTCATTATGTTTACTATTATAACAAAGGTATCACCTACATATCTCAACCATAAACACAGTCCTTTTAAGTTTGTTTTTATTTTGCTATGCTCCAAGTGATCCATATAAATATCGGTTAATATTTCTGATGTGCGATCTCCATCCCCCAACAAATCTGTGAGTAAATTTTACTGTTAAATGTAAAATAATTGTTGTTTAAAACAAAATTTAATAAACTTATAAATTCTTCTATTTCGCATATACTTAATTTGCTATGTTTGGCCAAATTGGATTTGATGATTTCAATGGTTCCTTTAATAGGTATGCTAGGGTACATGTTGGTTATATCGTAAGAACACATCCTATGATGTGATTGTAGGCTGAAATTATTTAATTTTTCACAAAATTCAACTGAATTACTGATTGTAGAATCACTGTTAAATTTATAGTTTTTTTTTAATATTGGTGCAAAAATTTTGAAATTTTATAATTGATTATAGGTCTAATAGGCATATTTGCTTTATGGACTTTGGGTAGAGCTTTAGCCGTTGGTAATTTAGGATTCATGTTAATCATTTTTTGGTACTCTTGTTTGTTGAAGAGAAAAGTGGAATTTTTAAGTATGTTCTTTAAATTCTTCTGAATTTTATTTATAGGATCTTTTTTAGTTACTAAGTAATTATTATCTGAAAAAATGCTTCTGTTTTATTAATGTAATCACATTTGTTTAATAGAACTGTGGTTTCACCTTTGTCAGCTTTAGTTACTATTACATTGTCTATAGATGTTGATTCCCATAGGGAACCAGAAATATTTGTCCTGAATGAGTAAATTTATAATACCAATATAAATGGTCCGTTATTCGACATTATAAACTTTCCAGCTAACTCATTCCTGGTTGCCAGCGTTTCGCCCTCGTGTGCTAGGGTGGGCTCATCAGTTGGTACCCAGCACACCTACCAATACGCTGGCTAGTCTCTTAGTGCATTGGCACTGCCGGTGGCTCCAGTTAGCCTACGCAGTGGCCTCCACGGTATGCACTAGCCAGCGTATTGGTAGGTGTGCTGGGTACCAACTGATGAGCCCACCCTAGCACACGAGGGCGAAACGCTGGCAACCAGGAATGAGTTAGCTGGAAAGTTTATAATGTCGAATAACGGACCATTTATATTGGTATTATTACATTGTCTTCATTAATTTTAGTTCTTAAATTTGTAATCTGTTTAGATAGAGTAGGATTTTAATTGTTGATTAATTCTTCAGCTAAGGTAGGAAGCTTCTTTTTGATTTCATACCTAGTATCATTTTGCAAATCTACCGGTAGTTGACTTATATTAGACTCTGCTTCTGCTATTGTAGTAATCATATCTTCCATTATATGTGGGTTAGACCAATTGAATATAGTATTTTAGTGCGTAGGCTTATTTCACTTTCAGTAAAAGTAGTGCTTGGTAAATTTATAGTACTGGGTATATCTTTTAAATCTGGTGTAGATTTTTTCACTCTTATTTGATCCCTAGGATTTAATTTAATCTCTCTCAAATGTATAAGTTTGTTTTCTAGTCTTTTGTTTCTTATCAAATATGTCAACAAGCTTCTCACTGGTAAACAGTTGGATTGAACCCCATTCTAAAGGGGATAATTGCTGAGATAATTCTAAATGTATACAATATAGTTGTAGGTTCAAAAACGATTTCTTTCCATAGTTTATTTTGATCTCATCTCTCAGCCATATCACATTCACCTTGTTTTATGAGTGTACCGGTACTAAGTTTTGTGTTCACAAATTACGTTTTTGTGTAGATTTTTAAAACTTAGGTACTAGTTTGTCTTTTAAACATTTCTTCAAAATCCATATGTCCTTCAAGATCTCACCTATTTTAACCTTGAGACTTATGAATCTGTTCTTAATGTTTACCTTAGCCTGGTTGGCCATTACATTGCAAGACACTTTTCTCATTTTAGATCCCATATTGAAAATCAATTGAAAGGAGAATAATAAAACTTTGTTTTTCACCTATTCATTACTTAAGTAGCATACAAAATTAGGATTTCATCCTTATTTTATTGCCACATTATTAGAAACATGGTACATGTTTCACTCATTTTCTGAGCATATTCAGCCATATTGTCATCACAAGGTTAATTAGGAACACTGATTTTGAATTTGTATACATGATTTTTGTCATTAGCAAAACTAAATATTACAATGTTTAAGAAACCTGATTAAATATAATTATCTTATATATTAGATCATTTGGTTGTGATATAGGATATAACAATTATTAACATTGAAATTAAAACTATTACAATATTCTTGTATGTGACAACAATTAGTTGGTCTAGTGTAACAATTTTTCACATTCAATTAAAACTATTAATTTTCTTAAAAGTTTGTTGTTTGAACTTAAAATGTTTTATTAAAATCTTGAATTACCATTGTCACTTCATATAAACTTGAGAAATATACTATATTACACTCTCAAAACACATTATGAGATCAGACGCAATTATTATTGTGTTCGTCATCATAATATCTGACACTCTAATGTGCCGTAGTTTATTATAGGTGATGATGTTGCACACTTTGAAATTAACATTTGTTGAAACTTGTTAAACTCAACATTTACTGTTATCTTATTCAAAATTTAAATATCCTGTGTAAGTGAGCAGGGCCCAGGTCTGATGGGGACTCTCGAGCTTTGTGTTGATAGCTGAATTGTGATTTCTCCCAACTATGCAATGAGCTTATTGACATATCTGTAACAAGGGAAAATTCGTAAGGATATTATACAGGGTGGCACTCGAATGGTTGACACATTTGAAAAGCAAATATAAAATGCGACCTATGTACTATGTTGTTGAAATTTCACACACACCTTTCCTGTTTCATGGAAATATATGCAGATGTGACACTGCTGCTTTGTCCCCAAATGCCTGCATTCCAGTGAGCTTTCTACCATGGCCAACCACGGCCGACTCTTCGTTCAGCAGCATGCAAAAACAGTTATTTTTTATTGCGAACCAAAAAGTGTTATGGTGACACAAAGCAAATTTCAAGCTGTATTTGAGAATAGGTAGGCACCAACAAGGAACACCACCCATCGCTTATAGAGAAACTTTAAAAAACAAGGCAGTGTGAAGGAAGAAAAGCGACTACGTGCACCAGCAATTTGCTCTCCTGAGAACATCGCTGCACTGAGGGTCGCCATGCTGTGCAGCCCACACATGTCAAGCTGGGGGAGCTTCAAGAGAAAGTGGAATATCGCGCCGTTCAGTTCAAAGAATGTTAAACGGTGACCTTCAATTGTTCCCGTACAAAATGGCTGTAGTACACTAGCTAACTGATCTTCACAGGCAAAAGAATTTGCATTATGCCTTATGGATTCAAGATAAAGATGAAGTACTGTTTAACACTTGGTTCTCTGATGAAGCCTAATTTCATCTCAACGGGGCAGTTAATAAACAAAATATGTGGTTTCAGGCTACAGAAAAACCAGACATTATTCACGAAAGAACACGTATGGGAAAAGCTTCTTAAGCTGCTTAGCTCTGTCAGGTCATGGGTTAAATGTACCATTTTTCTTCAGTCAGACAGTTAATGCACAGCGATACAAGGACGTGCTGGGGAATGAATTCATGCCTCAAATTCTCGCTATCCCTATCGTTACGCAGTGGTTTATGCAAGATGGTGCAACACCTCACACAGCTAATGATGTTCACGAGTTTTTGAGGGGAATATTTTGTGATCGTGTAATGTTTATTTAATTTTTAACATCGTGTAATGTCTCATTGTTACCCATAGTACAACGATAACGGCAAATTCCTCTGGCCTCCTTTAAGCCCAGATTTCAATCCTTGCAATTTCTTTTTAAGGGGGTATTTGAAAGAAGAACTCTTTGCTTCAAGGCCTCAAAGCTGCATGGAAATGCATGCTCAGATTGTGCAGCTCTGCAGTGAAATTCATGAAGAACTGTGCCGCAAAGTTGCCAGAAACATACGTACTCGTCTCGAAGAGGTTGTCCGCCACAGCGGAGGCCACATTGAACATGTTATATAGTGAAATATATTTCCAGCTTCCAAGTTGCCTGTGTTTAAAATTTCATTAGTGTTCTGTAAAAAATAAAGTTGTTATTCTAAAATTAAATGTGACAACTATTTGTACGCCACCCTGTATATGATATAATATCGAGGCCTCACATTAAAAGATCAACACTTACCCCTTCGACTCCTGCCAGCGTATCTGTTAGTGTTCTCGGCTGTATGACGACTGCCTGTCGTTCTACAAGCAATCCTTGTGTTGTATGTGTGGGTAAGTAGCCGCGAGGAGTGGGGAGGGGGGAAGTAGCAGTGGGTGGCGTCATAACGGGTGGAGTGTTTTGTAGAGGGGAATATCCGGAAGTAGTATAGGAGAGGGTCTTTGTTCTCTCTCTTTTTTTTTGCTAGTTGCTTTACGTCGCACCGACACAGATAGGTGTTATGGCGACGATGGGACAGGAAAGGGTTGGGAGTGGGAAGGAAGCGGCCGTGGCCTTAATTTAGGTACAGCCCCAGCATTTGCCTGGTGTGAAAATGGGAAACCACGGAAAACGATCTTCAGGGCTGCCGACAGTGGGGTTCGAACCTACTATCTCCTGAACACTGGATACTGGCCACATTTAAGCGACTGCAGCTATTGAGCTTGGTCTTTGTTCTCTTAGACTGACTATTTATATTGTCAGGAATGAAAATATTTGAAAATTTTTGTCTATAAAGTTTAAATGTTTGTATTAAATTTGGTAATTGTTCAATTAAAGGGTTCTTAACTTCGATTTCATCATTCAAGTTTTTATCTTTGTTGAAGTGTTTATCTAAGTGGATATATATATTTTCCAGTTCATTAATCAGTTTTCCTTTTTCAATCTTTCTGATTATT
This sequence comes from Anabrus simplex, assembly GCF_040414725.1. NCBI lineage: Eukaryota > Metazoa > Arthropoda > Insecta > Orthoptera > Tettigoniidae > Anabrus > Anabrus simplex. Next base: position 290,483,499 of record NC_090271.1, read on the forward strand.
TTTAAATCACTTTCAATAGTCGTAAAATGGTGCCCGTTTTCTTGCATGTGATTACTCAAAGCTGAATATTTATTATGTTTAGAGGCATTTACATGTTCTAGGTATCTAGTTATAAAGCTTCTGCCAGTTTGGCATATATACGAAAATCTGCACTCTGAGCAAGTGAGTTTATAGATTCCTGAACATTGGTATGGGTTATTATGTGAATTTACTATGTTATGGTTGAAAGAAAAAAATTGATTTGTGTTTCGAGTTTTAAAAACAATATTAATTTCTCGTTTTTTAATAGGATTAGTGATTTCGTGTATAGTAGGATTAGTGAATGTAAATGTTGCAAACTTAGGTTTTGTAGTTTTGATCGGAGTGAGGTTACTGGCCAAATTCAATTTTACCTAAGAAACAAAATCGACAAAATCAAGAAACTCAGAAACAAACCAGACTGCAAATCAGAATCAACAAACAGACAATAGGAAGGGTATATTCCGATGAAGAAAGAAGGATAAGATCAGAGAGAATGAAGAAGTACTGGGCTGACAGAAAACTGAGAAATTCTTTGTTTAAAGTTGGCTAGAGTGGTCCAATAAAGGCCATAAAATGTAAATAATAATAATAATTATTTTTTGACAATTTCTGTTTTATAACCATTTAAAGATGCAAAGTCTTTTATGAATTTAAGTTCTTTCTCTAAATTATTTTCTGTGAGAGGCATTTTAAAAGCTCTGTAAACCAGACTAAAAAGAGCAGCTTGTTTATGTGATTTAGGGTGTAGATTCTTTTTTTAATAGTTAATGGGACGTAAGATGGCTTTCTATAAATTTGAAGGTCTAATTCTGTTCATGTTATTTTAATGTCTAGACAAATGAATTTCATTTTATGAGTCCGTATTGAACTTAGATTAAACCAAATTAAAATAAGTCCGTTAAATCCACCTTTTCAATACAAATTAAACAGTGTTTATTAAATAAACATTTAATGGGTCTAGTTTCAACCTATTTAAAGGTAATCTTCAGCCATATCGCCTGTAGAACAACGTATTTTAAACACAGTTGTTTTAAAGATGGTCTTCAAACACGGAAGTTTGACACTATGAAAAAAAATGTTTTTAGAAATTCCTTAAAACACTTTTGTTCATTTAGCTGTGGGAATATATGAGAAGAAAAAATCTTTTAGTACTCTTCGTAGTATTCAAGAACATAGATACAAGTCGAAATTCACAATCTTGATGAGGTATGGTAAATCTGTTGGTAAATTTTACTGTTAAATGTAAAATAATTGTTGTTTAAAACAAAATTTAATAAACTTATAAATTCTTCTATTTCGCATATACTTAATTTGCTATGTTTGGCAAAATTGGATTTGATGATTTCAATGATTTCTTTAATAGGTATGCTAGGGTACATGTTGGTTATATCGTAAGAACACATCCTATGATGTGATTGTAGGCTGAAATTATTTAATTTTTCACAAAATTCAATTGAATTACTGATTGTAGAATCACTGTTAAATTTATAGTGTTTTTTTTTTTAATATTGGTGCAAAAATTTTGAAATTTTATAAGTGGGACTACCTCTACTATTGATTATAGGTCTAATAGGCATATTTGCTTTATGGACTTTGGGTAGAGCTTTAGCCGTTGGTAATTTAGGATTCATGTTAATAATTTTTTGGTACTCTTGTTCGTTGAAAAGAAAAGAGGAATTTTTAAGTATGTTCTTTAAATTCTTCTGAATTTTATTTATAGGATCTTTTTTAGTTACTAAGTAATTATTATCTGAAAAAAATGCTTCTGTTTTATTAATGTAATCACATTTGTTTAATAGAACTGTGGTTTCACCTTTGTCAGCTTTAGTTACTATTACATTGTTTTCATTAATTTTAGTTCTTAAATTTGTAATCTGTTTAGATAGAGTAGGATTTTAATTGTTGATTAATTCTTCAGCTAAGGGAGGAAGCTTCTTTTTGATTTCATACCTAGTATCACTTTGCAAATCTACCGGTAGATGTCCTATACAGTGGAAGCTTGGATTACAAGCATAATTCATTCCGGCAACATGCTTGTAATCCAAAGCGCTGATATATCAAAGCAAGTTTTCCCATAAGAAACAATTGAAATGTGGATGATTCGTCCACAACACAAAAATATTTATTCGCATACCATTTCAAAAAACAAAATACATAGGATCGAGAAGGCAGTGACTGATGATGTTCGCGAGTAATTACCTTGCTCAAGTTTTGGTGTATAATAGAGGTTCGTAATCGTTACATTAGTGTAAGAGTGATCAGAAGTAAATATTTAGATCACCTACTACATTCTTGTAAGTAAGATACCTGACATTATTTCCGTGGTCCTTGTGTTTAGTGAAGAACTATACAGATAACCTAAAACCCTTGTTGACCTACTCAAAATGGCCACCTCTGTTGATAGAGGCCGGCATCTATCGAATTCAATGAATGAAAAAATCAATGATATTTTTCCTGAACAGACACCATGCAAGCCAACAAATAATAATAACAACACCGTAAATAACCCTCCACATCCTAACAGTGCATCAGGTACCAAACGACAACCGTCATAAGTAGGCCTAGTAACGAACGTAATTCAAGGTTAAGCTATTCTGCTGCAATACAGTTGTACCCCTCCAAAGAACAAGCTATTGTAATCGAATCTCATGACGGGATCAGTATCAAGGATTATGTGCTAGCTATAGGTAAACTTACAACACCTAGCAACATTCGGTTTGTTTCACGTATATCGAACGGAAGGATATGCATCTTTCTCTCTAGTAAGAAAAATGTCGAAGATCTGATATTGACAAACCCTAAGATCTTAATAAACAATGTATCACTGGAAATACGACCCCTTCTAACAAAAAACAAGCGTATTATATTATCCAACGTCTGTCCTGTGATCCCAAACTATGTTATTGAAGAGGAATTGTTAAAACTCGGTGTGAAAATCATGTCCAGGATTACCCCAATCAGAGCAGGTTTGTCAATTCCAGGATTCTCCCACATTTTAAGCTTTCGAAGACAAATGTACATTCAAAATGAAGACTTTGATAAACTCCCCGAATCCCTTCATCTTGAATACGATGGTACAAACTACTGGATCTACCTATCATCCGACTCACCCACTTGTTTTCTTTGCCATACTGAAGGACATCTGGCCAAAGATTGTCCTAACAACGTATCACTTCCAAAAGATGAATCCTCTTCGAATAATTTTCCTCAGCTCCAAGAGATTTCACAAAAGTCACAGGTCGAAAACCCCAAAACAGACATCGGTACTTCTAGCTCTTCTAGCTCACTCCCAAAAGATAGGCCTACTCAAGAAGCCACTTCAATGACCAAACCTGACTTAGCACTTAGCCAAGTCTGTAATGATCCTCCCTCCTCCAGAATTCAAATTGAGAGAGAAATTGCAGCACCTATGGAAACACACGCCACCCCTACAACAGTGAATTTTCCTGGATGTAAAAGGCCAATTTCACTAGCTAGCAGTGAAACAACTAATACAAATCCTCCTGATAGCAACAAATCCACACTGGCCTCTCCTGAACAAATCGAAAACCGTAAGACAAATCACACTTCCAAGAAACCCAAGACAGACATGCAAAAATCAATAAGTGATATGCTCCTGCCAGTAAAACAAGTTCTGGAAGCCGACCCATCAATATTCCCCCTCAGCTACCTACAGCTCCAGTCCTTCTTTGAAAATACAGTTGGTGCCAAGGACATATCAGAAATTGCTTCAAACTACACACAAGACATAGAAGGTCTTGCTAAAGCCCTTCAAAAACTCTATCCTTACTATACCGATAAAAGCATAAAAAACAAAAGCACTCGAATAGTAAAAAAACTACTGAAATCCGCCAGCCAAAGTGAAGACCCAACGCATATCAATGTAACGCCAGACTATTCCAGTGACGACAATTCCTTCCCAGTATAACAATGGAGATAAACCTCATTCTGCTTTTGATCATTATTATGGCAACATTACTCCAATGGAATCTTAACAGTTATCGATCACAGTTAGAATATCTACAACTCCTAATAAACAAACACCAACCATCTGTTATCTGTCTCCAAGAAACAAACTTTCAGAACGACTTTGCTGCCAATCTAAGACTCTACAGTGTCTACCACAAAAATAGAACTAATGTGAATCATGCGAGTGGAGGAGTAGCTACTTATATCAAAAACAATATCTATGCCAAAGAAATTACTGTTAACACTAATTTGGAAGCTGTAGCAATTTCAGTCCATCTACCGCTTTCTCTATGTATCTGCAATGTTTATATTCCAAACAGTTATTTGTTTCAAGGTGACGATCTACGAAACCATATCCACCAACTACCTAAACCATTCATCCTAGTAGGCGACTTCAACAGCCACAACACGTTATGGGGTAGCCATAGTTCTGATGCAAGAGGAAAAGAGATAGAAAAGATACTTGATGAATTTGATTTAATTCTAATGAACTCTACTGCTCCAACTTGCTTTGACATAGCCCACGGCACCGGTAGTAGTATAGACCTAACCATCTGCACACCGGACGTAGCAACCCTTTTCAACTGGTCTGTTTATTCAACAGTCCAAGGAAATAGTGACCACTTCCCGATACTAATCAATAATGAAAATTCTTCTGTCAACTCCTCATTTATTAACAACTCTAAATGGAAATTAAATAAGGCAGATTGGACGAAATTTAGGCAGACAGTCAATAATCACTTAAAAGATTTAACCCCTCCAAATGATTTCCCTTCTAAGCACATAAATACCATTGTTCAAGATTTCACAGAAGTTCTTGTTAAATCTGCGGACATGAGTGTTCCAAAAGTAATCTCAAATTCCTTTAAGAAAACAGTACCTTGGTGGAATGACACTTGTAAGCAGGCTATTAAGAATAAGAATCATGCTTTCTACCTCTACAAAAGAAAACCAATACCTGAAAATAAAGCTCAATTTCAGAAGTATAGAGCAATCGCTCGAAAAGAAATTAAACTCAGCAAAAAGAATTCATGGCTATCATTTGTCTCCTCGCTAAATTCCCAAACCCCACAAAAGGAAATGTGGAATAAACTTCAAAGAATAAATGGCAAATATAATCACTTCTACATTACTTCCCTCAGAAACTCTGTTGATGGAACCTTCATAAACAAACCTCAAAACATCGCTGATAAATTAGCTGACACATTTGTCGAGATCTCTAGTGACAAAAATTATGATCCCGAATTTCTCCATACAAAGAAATCCAGTGAATCCGTTGATCTAAGGAAAGCCATCTCTGACCCCAACTATAATCTAAACGATGCTTTTCAACTACAGGAAATAATTACTGAACTTGACAAATGTGGCAAATCTAGTCCTGGCCCAGATACGGTCCCTTATGAATTTCTAAAACAGCTTCCACTAAGTGCAATAAATTATCTTCTGGCCATTTTCAACCACATATGGAGCTCTAAGACATTTCCTGACCAATGGCGAAATGCCATTGTAGTTCCAATACCCAAACCAGGGAAAGACAACACAATTGCAGAAAATTATCGCCCTATTGCTTTAACTAATGCGATGTGTAAACTCATGGAGAAAATAGTCAACAAAAGATTGCGCTGGTATCTTAGGCACATAAATTTCTTCAGTAATGTGCAAAACGGGTTCCGTAAAGCACACTCCACAACAGACACTTTGATAAGTCTGGAATCTGAAATACAGGAAGCGTTCCTCAATAACCAACACCTAATAGCAGTCAGTTCAGATATTAATAAGGCATATGACATGGTATGGAAAGACTATGTAATCAAAGTACTAATGACACATAATATATCTGGAAATATCCTATATTTCATTTATAATTTTCTCCAAATGCGCCGAATTCAAGTTAGAGTAAATGGAATGCTGTCAAAGGAGGTAGTAATCAACAATGGAGTCCCACAAGGATCAGTTATCAGTGTAACACTGTTTCTTGTGGCAATTAATGGTATAGTCTCTAACATCCACTCACCAGTTAAGTGTTGCCTTTTTGCTGACGATTTGATAATCTTCTGCCCAGGGAAAAACATTATGACGACTCAACTCCTATTACAAGAATCAATTGTAAATATTCAAAACTGGACTAAAACCACAGGATTCAAATTTTCTAAAACTAAAACCAAATGTATTCTCTTCTCCAAAAATAAACATACCATCGCTAACCCTGAATTATATATGGAAGACCATAAAATTGAATCAGTTAAAACTATTAAAATTCTAGGACTTCTATTTGATAACAAGCTCACCTGGACCCTATACCTTAAAAATCTTAAAGACGAGTGTCAAAGAAGAATGCTTTTTTTGCTAGGGACTTTACGTCGCGCCGACACAGATAGGTCTTATGGCGACGATGGGATAGGAAAGGCCTAGGAGTTGGAAGGAAGCGGCCGTGGCCTTAATTAAGGTACAGCCCCAGCATTTGCCTGGTGTGAAAATGGGAAACCACGGAAAACCATTTTCAGGGCTGCCGATAGTGGGATTCGAACCTACTATCTCCCGGATGCAAGCTCACAGCCGCGCGCCTCTACGCGCACGGCCAACTCGCCCGGTCAAAGAAGAATGAATATCATGAAAATTCTCTCAGCAAAAAAACTGGGGAGCAGACTACCATGTCCTAATGAACACATACAGAGCCACAATCAGAGCCAAACTGGATTATGGCAGTATAGTATATTGTTCTGCCAGACCATCTACTCTTAAGATCCTTGATACCATCCAATCTTCAGCTCTTCGAATTGCCCTAGGAGCCCACCGCACCAGCCCCATAGCTAGTATAGAGATTGAAGCCAACGAACCACCACTTGAAATCAGACGTAAACAGCTGAGTTTGACATACGCACTCAAGATAGCTGGTACAAGAAACCAACACTTGAAAAAACACCTAATTTCAAAGAGACATAAAGGAAAACTAACTGGATCTCAACCCCAACCCTTTAACATCAGAATATCCAATCTTCTCAAAGAAATAAACCTCAGCCTTCCACCCATTTTATTTCCACATAACTCACTAGACACCCCTCCATGGAAAACTCATTTGCCTCCAGTCAACTGGGAATTGAACAACAATCTTAAAGCTCAAACTGACACAGCAAAATTCCAACAGTTATTTAATGAAATTTGTAATAGATACTCATCATATAGTGCAATTTATACTGATGGATCAAAATTCAATGAGAGAAATGGTTGTGCAGTGAAATATAAAGACTATAGTAAGCTATACAGATTACCAGATCTTTTCACAGTTTTTACAAGTGAACTGTATGCTCTTAAACAGGTCATGATTCATATTTCAAAAACAAGCTACAATAACTCATTCATAATATTCTCTGATTCCAAAAGTGCATTAACTTCAATACAAAATCCATCAACAACACACCTCCTTGTTAAAGAAATTCAAATGCTGTACCACAAGATCAAGATTGCAGGAAAAAATGTTATTTTTATGTGGATACCATCTCACAGAGGAATACCAAGCAACAAATCAGCTGATCAAGCAGCAAAAGAAGCTACTAGTCTTCCAATCAACGACCGTCAAATTGCCACGCCACATTCTGATATCATCGCTTATATCAAAATCAAACTACACGAACAATGGAAAATGAACTGGCTTAAAACTTCCACTAGCAACCTCCAAAAAATTAAAATGATATCTACGAGAACATATCCTCTCCAAAACCTCACCAGACATGAACAAGTCTTAATCTCCCGACTAAGAATAGGACATACGAAGATCACCCACAACTATCTCCTAGAAAAGAAACAACCTCCCACCTGCAGCAAATGTAACTGCTCTCTCACTGTCAAGCATATCATCTCAGAATGTCAACTGTTTGACCATTGGCGCCAACACCACAACATACCTAAGGAAATGGAACTGACACTGTCTTCTCCAGCACTGAGTCATCAAGTCATCAACTTCCTCAAAGACACTGGCTTGCACTCCAAAATGTAATTACATTATACTTTTTTTTCTTTACATTTTTATAATTACAATATTATTATTATATTTACTATTATTCTGTAATCATATGTAAGAGTCGCGATAAGACCTTGGAGTTAAAGCGACTATAAACAACCCTAATAATAATAATAATAAAAAAAACAAAATATAACGGAAAACAAATTAAAGTGCACTTTACCTTACCATAGAATCATTGTTAGTGTGAGGGTGACGAGAGATGACATGCGAAGAGTTACTGTGTACCACAAAATTTCACAAACGGAATCACTGCTACCTGTAGGCTCACTGGAATTTTTTCTTTTCGTGTAACTTGAATGAGGAACCTTTCCAATGACTGTTGCTTTTGCCTCTTTTTGAGGATTTCAAGAAAATGTGACATTGCATTGTCATTGAACTGATTCATCGCTCGCACTGCTACAGCCTTATTCGGGTGGTGTTTCTCTACAAAATTTTGCACAGTTTCCCAGATTTTGCACTTGTGAATCTCAGTTGAAGTGAGAGATTCCAATGACCTTTCCTCCTCTTTTTGCCCAGATGAGATCTCCTCCATAACATCCTCCTGTTGTTCGCGATGCAGGTCCATCAGTTTGTTGGTGGTCAGTTCCTGGCTATGTTCTTCCACCAGCTCTTGAATGTCCATGTCTTTCACCTCCAGCTCCATAGTCTTCCCTAAGGACACAATTTAATCAACAATCGGCGGCTCATTGTCACCAACAATCCCCTCAAAGTCACGTCCAAGAACACAGTCAGGCCACAGCTTTCCCCAAGTGGAAGTGAGAGTTCTCTTGGCGACTCCATCCCTAGCTTTATCGATGATCTTCAGGCAGTTCACGATGGGGAAATGATTTTTCCCAAACTCACGGAGGGTAAGGTTTGTTCCTTCGGTCAATTCGAAGCATCGCTGAAATAGTGCTTTGGTGTATAGGTTCTTGAAGTTCAAAATGACTTGCTGATCCATAGGCTGGAATAGTTTTGAGAGGAAGGAACTTACCCTTAACGAACTTGATTTCCTCCAGTAAGTCGTCTTCGAGGCCTCAAGGCCTGGAGGATGAGCAGGAGCATTGTCCATAATCAGCAAGACCTTGAGCGGCAGATTATTTTCTGAAAGGTATGTCTTCACTACAGGACCAAAGACCACATTCATCCATTCAACAAAGGCACAGGGGAGGGGGAAAAGTAGGTGCACGTGACGCTCGTATTGCGGAACCTCACTCACTTATCAAGTTACAATTTATTTAAAATGTTTGCTCGTCTTGTAAAACACTCGTAGACCAAGTTACTCGCATTCCGAGGTTTCACTGTATTAGACTCTGCTTCTGCTATTGTAGTTATCATATCTTCCATTATATGTGGGATAGGCCAATTGAATTTGGATCCTTTTTCGAGTAGGCTTATTGCTCTTTCAGTAAAAGTAGTGCTTGATTGCCGCCATATTTCGATATTCTTTGGGGGAAAAAAGTGAAAAATTTAAAGATCTTGGAAGTTTTCCGTCGGTTACGGGCTAAAACGTATAATTTTGCCTAATTTCAATTTTCTAGCTCATCTGGCAGATTGTGCTGCAATCTTGATTTTGGGTGAAGGGGAATAAAATTTAGGACTTTCAGGAAACTATAGCTAAAACATATGCAGATGGTCATTATTACCCCTTAAACAGATAGCTGTACAAAAATTTTGCCAAACTAGTCAATGCCAATACACACGGTAGTTACGATTTTATTTATATAGATAGATAAGGAATCTGCTCCACGTACAACACCTTTTCAAATCAAATCAAAATCTCTTTATTTGCAAATGAGGTGTCTACCTCGGTGGCAAATGGTACACTGAAATACATTATTGTCAAGCATTAAATATTAAATTAACAAGAGAAGAAAATTTTCCTATAATACAATATTATACAATTTACGCTAAATTTTTTTTCTATTAAACACACAGCTCATCCTTAATAAATTTACATTGTTTACAAAATTCTACTTATAATATCTCCTGTACTACTTACAAACAGGGGCGAAGCGTCAGGGGAGACACGGTAGACAGCGTTTACCCTTAACATTTTGTGAAAGGAATATTGTCTAGTTAATTCAATTACTTTTTAGAACATTAATTATTTCCAGATTCGTTACATTATTGTATTCCCCGCTTTACTTATTTTCGTCTCACTTTGGCAATGCTAAGGCTCGCGTTAGTTACATGAAGCACGTAGGCGAAAGTAGACGCTGTCCATTCTGTGTATTTTCCCTTTGATTTTCAAAGCTTTCAGATAGAGCAACACTAACGCTATCTGTAGATGCTGACTGTGGAACTATGACTTTCCTCTAGCGAGATGTCTCCGCCCAGTAGACAGACTTACCAGCGTCTCTTCTTGCTCTCATTGGCTAGTATTTGGATCTCTCTTATAAAGGTGCTCTTATTGGCTACCATCTTAGACATACTTTTAATGTTACTAATTTGAATTTACTTTATTATAAGACACGTCTAAAAATAAATTAATAATATTTAAATACGAAGTATAGTAAACTTACACCTAATAAATGAATGACAGCATCAAGTACTGCATTTTCTTGCCCGCCAATATTAGTTGCGGTATTATAACCCCAACAACTATTGGCTTCCAGTTTTAATAATGTACTCCCAGAGTGCGAAATCAGAAAGAAATGGGCGGGAGAATGAACATAGGGCTTAGATACGGGTGTTTATTTCAGGTAGTATCCGGCGGGGAAGGGGGTATAAAATTCCCCTGTAAATAAAATATCTCCTCCCACAGAAAAATGTAAATTGTAGATCTTTTTGTTTGAATTTTGTTGTGATAACAAGAATGATAAACATTAGAAAATTATTCCAACCAGCTGAGAAGTTTATGATAGACTGTCCCGTTCTTATGAAAGGCCAGACGAGGCGCGATTTGTCCTGACTTTTGCTTTATTAGCGGAAACTTCGTCTACCAGGGCTAAGTGCTGAGGGAACAAATTTGTTGGTTTGTACACACTTTAAGTGAATATTGTTCTGTTGATACCTATCGGAAACACACCCTCTCCAAGAAGTACAGGAATGGTGTAAGTTCGAGCTGCTTAGAGCATTGGCAAGGGAGCAGTGCTTCAAGTCATTTACATTTTTGCTCGCATTTCAGATGGACTTGCCAGAGTGAAAGATGAACAATAGGCTGCAGAAGCGGATTGCCACTGCTGCGTTGTTTTCTTGCAGTCATTTGATTTATTGCTGATGTTTCTATGAAAATATGCACAGTAAAAATCATTAATTTCAGTAATAAACTATACGTGTTCTATATTTTCCTCATTATTTTATAGTGAAAGAATCCCCCCGGGCAATTTTAGTGGGGGGGGGGTCCTTTGAGATAAAATCGTCGGCGGGGGGGGGGGATCCCTCCCTTCCCCCCGCGATTTCGCACCCTGGTACTCCAGAGTACGCATACGGAAAAAATTGCTTAACTTGATACTGTATATTCCGTTAAAGTCAGTTTCTAGTGAACGCGCGATGAGTGCGTTCAAATGAATTAAAACGTTTTTAAGGAATTGGATGACCAACCAGAGACTGTCTAACGTGGGAACTCTAGCTATAGAGAAGAAATTTCTATGGAATCTTAGCAAGACGCCTGACTTCAAGACCAGAGTATTAGATATATTTGCCGAAATGAAGGACAGGCGGATTAAACTCATTTACAAGAATATTGTTTAAGGTAACTTGTACGAACAACTATTTATTTCTTATTTCTCTTATTAAATCTACATAACAATGAAATATATTGCTATTTTTTTTCTAAAAGTATGTTGTTTTTTGATAACTCCCGCGGCCTATTTCATCTATATTTAAAAATAAAGCAAGTGCACGTAGGGTTATAGGTTGTTATAGGGTTTGTCTTATTTTCAGAGTCATTAATATAATACTGAATACAGATGTATGCGTCGAAAACAAAATTCCATATAATAATATGATTAAAACAGTTCAAATAAAATAAATCTCTGTCTACCCATTTACTTAGTTCACGCTTCGCCACTGCTTACAAATATAGTCAACTGATATACAGTATGTGGAATTACTTCAAATGATACTATACAACTGGTATAAGATTAAACTTTACATTGCATTTATTTACTTTTTTTTTTACCCATTCTGGAACCTAAGTAGCATAACGACCTGCTGCGTCTCCCAGGGCCCTCGAAGTCCCCACTCTACTTCACCCCTACAGGCAGTCCCCTACTTTGGCTGTCCAAACTCCTTAGACCAGGGGATGGAATTAATTTATTCACACACATTTTTTTATTTACAATAACCTGCACTGGTCGAATGCCCTCTAACACTTCATTTATTTTCTCTGTTGCTGTTTATTCTCTTCTTGAATATCTGTACAGATTTTGGAAAAGGATCAAACACTACCCCTGATAAACTGTTCCACTCCTTCACACCCTTCCCAATGAATGAAAATTTACCCCAATCGCTTCTGCTAAAATTCCTTCTAATTTTATATTAGTGGTCTGTCCTGCCTCTCACGGATATCTCCCCATGCTTCTTCTCTTGTATAGGCTCTATATAATCCTGTAAGTCTGTTTTCTCCCTTCTCTTACTTAAAGTTTCCCAGCCAAGTTCCTTTAACATTTCTGATACACTACTCTTTCTCCTGAAATCCCCTGTTACAAATCTTGCTGCTTTCCTCTGCACACTATCTATTTCTTTTATTAGGTATTCTTGATGAGGATCCCAAACACTGTTTGCATATTCTAATAATGGACGAACCATACTTAAGTAACATTTTTCCTTTAATTCTTTATTGCATCCTTCAAGTAGCCTCATTATGACATGTAACTATCTGTATGCTTTCCCAACAATGTCATCAACATGACCCTTCCAGTGCAAATTACTTTCAAATCTCACACCTAAGTATTTGCACTTGCCATCTTTTGGGATAACTACCTCATCCAAAGTATATTCAAATTCATTTTTTTTTTTTTTTGCCATCGGCTTTACGCTGCACCGACACAGATAGGTCTTATGGCGACGATGGGATAGGAAAGGCCTAGGAGTTGGAAGGAAGTGGCCGTGGCCTTAATTAAGGTACAGCCCCAGCATTTGCCTGGTGTGAAAATGGGAAACCACAGAAAACCATCTTCAGGGCTGCCGATAGTGGGATTCGAACCTACTATGTCCCGGATGCAAGCTCACAGCCACGCGCCTCTAAGCGCACGGCCAACTCGGAATTCAGTTTTAAAGCTCCTGTTTGTAAAAGTTGTAACAGTTGATTTGCCTCCATTAACCTTCATATTATTTTCTTCAACCCATTGTTGGATACTTTCAAGGTTCCTTTGTAATTCTGAACAATCCTCAATGTTATTTATTTCCCTATAAACAATTATGTCATCTGCATACAATCTTATTTTTGATGTTATCGCAGAAATAGTGCTTTGGTGTATAGGTTCTTGAAGTTCGAAATGACTTGCTGATCTATAGGCTGGAATAGTTTTGAGAGGAAGGAACTTACCCTTAATGAACTTGATTTCCTCCAGTAAGTCGTCTTTGAGGCCTCAAGGCCTGGGCTATGTCCACTGGACTTAGCCTTCAAAACAGACCGTTCATGATATCTCCCTTATTAATCCTCCCATCAAAAAACTGCACATGGAAAAAAATGTTTTAGAAATGGATTTCCATCAAGGTTGGTCGATTTCCAGTCAGGTTGGTCTTGTATATATTGTGGGACTAAAATCAATGTTTCTGTTCCCTATAAACCACCAGTCCATTCCGGGAATTGGAAATGGTATGGACCTTAAAACCTACCTTTGAACAGGCGAATGCTAAATATGAAGTTTGGTTGAAATATCTTCAGTAGTTTTCAAGTTATAAGAAATACGCTTTACACGCACCCGCTTTTGAGTTAAGTCCAGTGGGACTTGTAGCGAAAAACGGTCTGTTAATTATATCTCCCTTATTCCTTGTATCGAAATGATACACATGAGAAAAAAATGGTTTAGAAATTGATTTCCATTAAGTTTGGTTGTGTATATTTTGTTGGAGTGCAAAATCACGGTTTCAGTTTTGTATAAACTCCCAGTCAGTTCAGGGATTTAGAAACAATATTGGCCCTAAAACCTACCCAAGGACAGGGGGATTCTAAATATGAAGTTTGGCAGAAATATATCCGGTAGTTTTCAAGTTATACACAGGCACCGAAGCTTAAAAAAAAATGCAATGGTCATTATTACACCTGAAACAGATAACTGTACGGAAATTTCGCCAAAACAGTCAATGTACAGAGACACGATCGTTATGATTTTATTTATATAGATACTAAAATACTGCACATATCTGAACTTTAGAACACGACTCTTCATCGTAACTGCCTTTGGCCTCTTCAAAAATTCTGAACTAAATTTATGCTCGAAGCCTAATGGCAATGATTTTAAGGATACTCTTTTTTTTCCCAGAATTCTTTATCGGGAAGCATTGATCTGAACTGTTTTTTTTTTGTTCTAGTAGATATGCTAAAACTTAGCCTCATCGTCAGCACTGCTATGTCAAAATGATAGAATAAACAGCATTACATCAGAGATTCTGCCAAATTTACGATCACGTATCTGCCCTGTCAATGCCCAATGAACATCAATTCTCTCCAAGTACATAAAGAACAAGGAAAACTTGGGATTGTTCCAACAATACAGAAATACTAAATCTACTTTGAAAATCGGGAGATAAGCCTCTGAGATTAGGAGTGTGAGAGGAAAGAGGAAAAACCGGGAGGCCTCCGATTAAATCGGGGGAGTTGGCACGTCTGTGAATGCCACCCATAGTATTTTTCTGCCGCTTCCCATTGACACATGCCTGCTGCATGCATAGGAATGATTCACACTTTCTCTTGCATTGTTTATGTTATATTTTGCTGCCCAAGTAAATGCATTGAGTACCATCCATCCCAGGTGCATCCACGCTTACCGTGGCTTAGTGTTCATCGAGTAGAAGGGAAGGGAATGATTCACACTTTCTCTTGCATTGTTTATGTTATATTTTGCTGCCCAAGTAAATGCATTGAGTACCATCCATCCCAGGTGCATCCACGCTTACCGTGGCTTAGTGTTCATCGAGTAGAAGGGAAGGGGGCTGGGTACAAAGCCAGATTTTCATTTCAGCGTGTTTTCAAGCACATTGATAAAATGAATAACCACATCAACTTCCTCCTCTTTGAAATATTTTGCTATTTGCACTAGTGGCACAGTTATCTCACGATGCCAGACTTTTGAATTACTCTGTATAACAAATTCTCTACACCAAGAAGAGTCTGCAGAATACATAAATATTCTGTTTGAAACAAAGTTTGGTACAATGTTACAGTACATTTGTAGTCACCAGAGAATTAGCATGGGTACCAAATGATGAATAGAGGTAATGATTGTTGTTTCAAGAAGAAGTACAGCTTGGCAACCATCCTCTCTTAACACATTCACGCCTGTATCCGAGTTATTGCCTATAGCGCATGACCATGCTGTGGACCGTATCCAAGTTAGCCAGGATAAGCGCAACCTTGAACTGGAGCCATTCCTATGCAGCTGGGATCTATTTTGGTCACAAATATGTGCGAGAGCGATGAAAGTAATACCCTTATGAATGCTTCTACTCACCAAAAACCACATGGCCATGGCGATTTTCCCTCCCAATGCACTTTCTTTGTTTTGTTTCTGAAGGTAGCCTAGCACTGGCACGACTAGCTGTGTAGTTGGTTTGTGATTGCACAAGCGTGTGTATAATCGCGTTCTGAAGTGTAACCATGGCGTGTAGGGACAATATAAATGATGCAAGTGATGTAAATTTACAAAGCAGTTTTTCAGCTGCTTGAAAATTATCTTGGCCAGGGGTATACAGTTTATATGGACAATTATTACAAATAGCGTTAGACTCGAGAAACAATTACAGGAACAGAACACTGCCGTATGTGGAACAATACGGTCAAATAGGGGTGTATCAAGAGATCTAAAGGAACACCAGGAAATTCTCAAACAGGGGAAAAAGTGAACCCGACATAAAAGTACAGTCACCTCTCTCCAAAATCTCAGCTCCAGGTCAACGTCCCGCGATTTTGCCGCCAAAAAGGGTACCAGCCAATGATACATCATTTAGGTTAGATGGGAAGAGAAAAGAGCATATTCTCTTGAAGTTTCCACCATCAAATATAGTCAAGTTCCCCTGAAGAAGATGCAAAGTGTGCTTCAAAAATAAAATTATTAGTGAAACACGCTATTTTTGTGGAAAGTGTGACATTACCTAACACACCCTACAGAGATACTAGAGGACTTCTAAGTTTAGAACTTATTGTGAAAAGAATTCGTTGTTGTTGTTTGCTCTGCCACTAACAGCTGGAATAGCTGGGCCAGCCCTTTAAATAGAAGCTCAGATGATGGGCGTGAATGTGTTAAAAGCTAAAGGTGAAAAGAAATCTTAAAATAGATATTCAATCATAAATTTTGAAATTAAAGGAAGTAAGTGTGCATAGATCTTCCAAGACCTATCCTCAATCTGCACAAAACTATATAGCCCCTCTCCATAAAGGACCGCACACCCTGCTGTCTTCTTAACCTGGCACATGGAGCAGAAGCGAGATTTTCCCTCATTCATGAAAATTAAGAAAACCATCTTTATAATACAGTTTTAGATTTGAATGGTTAATTGAAACTTTCAGTATTTATTTCCATAAGAATTATTGTAGTTTTGCAATATTTTAGTCACAAATGTAGGCTATTCTACCTTGTTTAAGTTAGACATAGGAATCTCGTGAGATATATACCAGGTGCCAGAAGACAAGCAAGAAAAGGCTAGGAATACAACAGATAGGGAATCTGCCACCTGGGCGACTGCCCTAAATGTAGATCAGTAGTGATTGATTGAAATGTAAATAAGGCAATGGAAGCATGGCATTTATTTTTCCCTAAAGATACTATAAAACAAACTGTGCATTAAACCAATCTCAAATTGGCAGAAATGCATAAAAGAGTCACACATAATAGAGATGTTTGTGATGTGTTGTGTTTCTGCAGTGTACATCCCATGTGGTAACTCCATCTTTCCCTGCGTGTAAGGGTATATTTCGAACCATTTGGTCAGAAATTCCAACAACAGGTTGCATTTCAATTCCAGAAAACTCAGGTTTGCTATTTTATTCAATTCGTTGAACATTATCACTGCAACTGACCATTACATCATCTGAACCTTCACCTGCTTCTTTCTTCCTGTTCATCTCCTTTTCCAATTCATCTATCCATTGTAACACTTTCTGTGCATAGTTCAATATATTCACATATGAGGAGCATCGTTTCAAATCGTATTAAGTGCACAGACTATAATTTTACAGAAAGTTAAAAAATGTTTTACTTCCTAACCAAATAAGACATGTCAAAATTCTAAACAGCAAAATCTAGGTATTGAGGTTATGTTCCCGAATGAGTCATGATTCAAATCATTTCCCAATACATGAAGGCATCATTCTAATTATCAAATTTTACTTAATACGTTTTAAACCAATTCGCTGAACAAAATACATTTTGATACAACCTTTTATTCACATAATACGATTTGAAACGTTCATTTGATTCCAAAGATTGTTATTGACTTTATTGTTAGCTACAGTGCATCATGTACAGTAAATTAAATTATTATTAACATATTGTTAATGCTATATGGATGTTTACAGTCTTGAAAGTAAACCTTCTTCCTCAAGCAAACAGTCACAGTCATCATTATGAATCGGCCTACCAGTATCTGACGTTGAACCGATGTTTAGTGCTGAAACATAAAATTGTAAACTGTCGAACTCCTTCAAGTTGTCTCCAAATCTGGTTTTCAGCAGGTTCGACGTATGCTCTCGGTTTATTGATTACGGGAGGTTCATGTAGCTGGCCCAGCCTTATGCCTCATTTCAGAAGGGTTGCGAATCGCTTTGAGGGGTCATCAAACCTGTACGTCAGTTCCATCTTTACGTAACATGGTACTGACCACTTTTCTCGCTTTTCTTCAGAATCACCGTCTTCGTTTCTTTAATCCTGTCCAATTTGTTAAAATGCTTGGCGATGATCTTGTAGTCCCTTATAACCCAATCTTTTCCTAGATGTTTTACAGTCCCCACAGACTGATACATCTCTGGGAATTCCTCGAGAGTAACGATGTCAGAGCACTTAAGAAGAAACTTTTCTACAACACCAAAAACCTTGTCTGCGTGTAAAAAGGAATGTTCTATGACAGGAAAGATGACAACAATGATGGCAATGTTAGCGGGTGCTTTGGTTTGTAGCCATAAACTAGAGCATGGATAATATGCATGTTCTTGTTTTGGCCTCCACACATCTGTCTGCGAACAGCCTGATACAGGTGATTGATTTATCGAAATGTACCTCATCTAGAAACGAAGTAACAGCTGATGACACTTTGTTTGGCCCTCTTTCAGCCTCAGTCTCATTCCATACATAAAATTTCGGATTCTGAATATTGACAACGCTAACACACAGTACGTAACATGATATTTGGAGCGAATAGAACGCTTCGCCAATTTATAATTTAGGAAGCGGTTGTACCAGTTGCAAATCAAAGCAGAAGAACATTGTGTTAGCAGGTCGTTCCCTCATAAGTTTGTGAAAACCCTGTGAGCGAATTTTATCTGCTCCCATATCAGCTAGTAAACGATTCTTTTTATCATTATCTTTTTCATATTTAATCTGAAAGAGCATTCGAGCGCATTAACTACGAGTATCCGCGGATGGTATCCCAAACCCAATGTTGAACTGGTACAGAAAATATTCTAGAAGAATCACTTTTTCACTTTCAGGTCCGTGAAAACATTTTCCTACGAGTAAGTAGCCCTCCATGGTGATCGAAAGTGAAAGGGCATGCAAGCAATACCACAATGTCAAGTACGATATAAAAATAGTGGGAACAGCCAACAAAAGAGCGGGATAAATGCAGGCTGGAATACATTATCGTGAACATAATAAGTTTTGAACCGTTCGCCGTGGTGCGCACAATACGATTTGTTCCGAATCATGTTTTTCAGCACTGAATTCCTACAGGAAAGAATTTAATGTTAAAAACTTCATAATTGGTCCGTATTGAAAAAAGATTTACAATTAAGAGATGAAAGTAGATGATTTTCCACCTGTTCAATACAAATTCAAATGTGATATACATTGAAATGTCACATTTTATTCATAAATATTAGGGACCGGTTTCGGCATATTTATGCCATCATCAGCCTAAAGTTAGATAAACAAGGACACAAGTAAATTACATACATGTCAATACACAAATAAACTTTCTACCATATTGGCAATTCATAATAGCGTTGATTTGTACAAAATTTTGAATGTATAAAAACTCTCATATATACCTCTTATAAAATTACGATAAAAGGTAAAATTGATCTATTTACAATTCTATGATATCTGTGATGTTTTTTTGTTACAATTGTGTGTAAAATAACAAAAGACATCTTTTAAAATACTTCTGTCTGAACAGCTTATACACCTAATAAAATTTGGAGTATTGACATTCCTATAGTATTAACATTTTTAGATGTTCTTTCATGTGAGAATACTCATGTAAATAAAATTAGTAACAGTGTCCAGTATTGTTATATTATAAAAGAGCACAGCTATTCGTTATTTAATGTTTGTTAAAAATAGTTCCTCATTGGAATATAGGCGGTAAGCCAAGTTAAATTGGTCAGCTTTAAGAATCAAATAAATCTTTTTGAAATATAGCGGTAGCTTAGTTGTCAGGTTGCAAGATAGTTTTAAGTTTCTAAATCTCAGAAGTAAAAAGAACATGTGAGTGGCTGAGGCCGTAGTTTGAGGAGTACGAGTTCACAAGACACTATGTCATCAGGTGGTCAAATGCACTTCTAGAGGGATCTTGATTCAAAACGGACCTAAAAAAGATTGAAAACTGTATCAATATAACGTAAAGAGATCGCGATAGGAAATAAACAGTTTTTGAAATAGAAACTCACCTCATGCACCACATAACCAGCAGAAGGCTAAAGAGGAACTAACGCGGGATACTAGCGAGCGATGTGTCAGGCAACAAGCCGCAAGTACTAGCGGGGAATCGGGGCGTGTCATGTAGGTGGAGGGGGAGAGGTTGCAGGAAGAGGCGTGTAGGGGTCGGGAGGGCGTGGATTTCAGTAGGGGTAATATGCTAACATGTTGCAAACTGTTTTATATAATGGCTGATCTTTAGGCATTTTGAGCTTATTAATAATTGAAATAAGTATGTCGAATAAGATAGTCGGTTTTTCAGATATCTCGTTGAGATTAAAATTAGGGTTGTAATATTGGTCCAAATGAATAAAGCACTGCTCTGTAAGGTCTAAAAGAAGCCCTTTATTCATAACTTCGATGATATCTAAATCATTGTCAATCCCGTAGAAGCTGTGTTTGTAATCGTGCGTATGCTGTCCTATGGCTGAAAATCTTTTGTATTTAATGGCATTAATATGTTCGTTGTACCTAATTTTGAAGGATCTCCCTGTTTGTCTAAAATAACTGCTGGAACAGTCATTGCAGTGATATCTGTATATGCCTGACCTGTCGAAAGGGTTAAGAAAGTTGACACGGCTGGAGTTGTGGAATATATCAAGATTTCTGTTATTGGTTTTAAAGGCGATATACACGTCCTTCTTTTTGAATAGGTTAGTTACACGGTAAATATCCGGGTTAAATGTAAAAGTTGCATATGTTACTGGTTTCGTTTTTTCTTTCTGTAGGCAAGTTTTGGGTCAGTGTTTAAATTTACGTATTATACGTGCTATGAAACCATGATTAAAACCATTATGCAGTGCAATATTACGTATAGTATTAAGTTCTTTGTTAAGATCTGCTTTGGGCATGGGGATATTATAGGCACGGTGTACTAGACTATTATAGGTGGCACGTTTATGGCAAGGGGGATGTGAAGAGTCTTGATGAATGGTTGTAGCTGTATGCGTCGGTTTTCTATAGATTTTATATTTATTTACTCCTCAAACTACGGCCTCAGCCACTCACATGTTCTTTTTACTTCTGAGATTTAGAAACTTAAAACCATCTTGCAACCTGACAACTAAGCTACCGCTATATTTCAAACAAGATTTATTTGATTCTTAAAGCAGACCAATTTAACTTGGCTTACTGCCTATATTCCAATGAGGAACTATTTTTAACAAACATTAAATAACGAATAGCTGTACTCTTTTATAATATAACAATACTGGACACTGTTACTAATTTTATTTACATGATATTCTTACATGATAGAACGTCTAAAAAATACTATAGGAATGTCAATACTCCAAATTTCATTAGGTGTATAAGCTGTTCAGACAGAAGTATTTTAAAAGACGTCTTTTGTTATTTTACACACAATTGTAACAAAAAACATCACAGATATCATAAAACTGTAAATAGATCAATTTTACCTTTATCGTAAATTTTATAAGAGGAACAGATGAGAATTTTTATACATTCAAAATTTTGTACATATCAACGCTATTATGAATTGCCAATATGGTAGAAAGTTTATTTGTGTATTGACATGTATGTAATTTACTTGTGTCCTTGTTTATCTTACTTTAGGCTGATGATGGCATAAATATGCCAAAACCGGACCCTAATATTTATGAATAAAATGTGACATTTCAATGTATATCACATTTGAATTTGTATTGAACAGGTGGAAAATCATATACTTTCATCTCTTAATTGTCAATCTTATAATCACACAAAAATTTAAGAATCATCATTATCATCATGATCGTTGTCATTTCCCCTTATCCACCTCCTACTGGGTCGGGGCATTTATAACACTTCTTCAATTTCCTCTCTGCTTCGACCATTTTGTCCCACACCAGTTTCTACTTCTTGGACTCCTATTTATTGAATCGATCCCCCTTTTTCCAGGTCTCCTTCTTGCTCTCCTTCCCTTGAACTTCATCACCATCATCTGTTTTGGTATTCTTATCACCTCCAGCAGATTCATGACCTTGTTAGGTTGCATGACAGGATACAGAAAGCTTCCATTATTATTATTATTATTATTTACATTTTATGGGCTTCATTGGACCACTCTAGCCAACTTTATACAAAGAATTTTTTAGTTTCCTGTCAGCTCAGTACTTCTTCATTCTCTCTGATCTTATCCTTCTTTCTTCATCGGAAATCACCCTTCTTACTGTCTGTTTGTTGATTCTGATTTGCAGTCTTGTTTGTTTGTCTGTGAGTTTCTTGATTTTGTCGGTTTTGTTTCTTAGGTCTTCCACTGTAATTTGTAGTTCATCCATATCTTCCTTGATTTCTGTAATCTACTTAATGTTGCACTTACTATTCCATAATTTTTCTATTATTCTCCTGATGATCCTGTTCTCTGGTGTCCTGATTAGATTTCCAAAAAATGAAATGCGTATCTTCCTGATTGAGCTCATTACTGGTTCTATTTCCTTGTCTGTTGCATTAGAAGCTACTCTCCAGTGTCCATCTTTTTGGTATGATTTGTTGATGCACGTTCTAATGATTCTTCTCTCTATCTTGAGTATTTTGTCTATTTGTGCAGTGTTAGTTGTTTTGAAGATGGTTTCGCTTGCGTATGTTATTTCTGGTTGACTGACTGTTTTGTAATGTTTTAATTTTGTTGCTATTGACAGGCCTTTTTTGTTGTAGGTATTCTTGGTGACATATTGTGCTCTGGTCAGTTTATTTATTCTGTTAAGCCACGCTGGCTTTTCATTGAGGTTATATGTTATGATTTCTCCCAGATATTTAAATTTATCTACAATTTTGATTTCTTGGTTTCCTATGGCAATTTTGTTTATGAGTGGTGGTCAGTAAACATGATTACTGTCTTTTCAAAAGATATTCCAAGACCAATTTTTTGTGCTATCTCCTGTAGTGATATAACTTGTTGTCTGGTTTCCTGAATATTGTTGTACAAGAGAGCAAGGTCATCGGCAAACCCTAGGCAATTTAAACTTATGTTGTCTTTGGGTCTTCCCATTCGGATGTTCTTTGGGTTACTCTTGTACCACTCCCTCATTATATACTCCAAGGCACAGTTGAACAGCAGTGGTGACAAGCAATCTCCTTGTCTTAAGCCTGTTTTTATGATGAATGGCTCAGAGAATTCCCCTCTGAACTCTACTTTTGATTTAGTATTGGTTAAAGTGAGTTCAATCAATTTGATTAATTTTGGACGGAGCCCGAAATTTCTTAATATTTTCAACATTGAAGGTCTATGGATACAGTCGTAAGCTTTTTTAAAGTCCACGAGGTTTGTTTTGCTTCTTGTAATATGCTATGGCTAATTTTAAAGTGATGATTTGTTCTGCACAGCTTCTCCAAGGTCTGAAGCCTCCTTGGTATTCACATAATTCTTCTTCTTCTTCTTCTTATTATTATTATTAATAATAATAATAACAAAATATTTAAGAATACTGAATATTAAATAATCCTTCAGGGGAGAGTAATGCATTATAATTACTCATATTGGCAATGATAAAAGTTTTTTGAAAGGAGAATTACTGGTACTATGTTTTGAATCTAACCCCAAGAAAGACATAAGTTATCATGAAGAAATGAATGAAGATGTATTCAAATAATGCTTTGTTAATATTCTCTCTCATCTTGAACCCAATTCGCCTTATCATTTGGTTAGAATTGAGAAATTGCTGAACTAACAGTGAAGAAAGGGGCATATAATTATTTGGATGGGAAGGGAATTCCTTACAAACTAAACAGCATTAAGTTCGAACTTCTTTAATGCCATCCTACAGTGTTAAAGACTCATGCGGCGTACCAGGTAGATGATTTTGCATTGCAATCGAGAAGGCAAGTTTTATGATTACCCCTATACCATTGTTCTTTGAATCCCATTGAAAGTGTGTGGAGCCAAGCAAAGGGTCATGAGGGTTGTAACAACAAAACATGCTGAAAGGGATGGAATTAGTAGTTTCTCAATGTTGAAAAATGTGTGTAAAACACATCATCGAGATGGAAGAAAAAATAATGTGGGGCAGATCGGTTAGTAGAGGATGCCCTTGAAAGGATCGTAGTAAACGTGAACGACTCTGACAGTGATTATGACGCTATGAACAGCATTGAGTACCTAACCTTCTTTCTTCCAGCGGTTAAAATTCTGAGTACATTAATTTTCAGAATTATATTGAATATCTTCTTAATTCATTTTGGTGATTGTTTAAATGTTTTATTCTTTTCATAACATGTTAATTACAGGTTTGGGGCCGATGACCTTAGATGTTAGGCCCCTTTAAAAAACAAGCATCATCATCAATTACAGGTTATTCAAACTATATCGATCTCGGGGTTTCTTGACTGATGATTTTATGCAAGTAGTACTGCAACACACACATGGCCGAGTTGTTATTGTTGACTGCCAGGGCATTTGAGATAGGTTACACGTAGCGAATTTTGGTGCTGATATCATCGAATACGAACAAGGATCCAACATTTTCTTCTACTTTAGAACTGACCACGAAGACAAGTCACTTGTCTGGATATTGGCGAATGAAGTCTTGGAAATACCCTTGATGAACACAGGCACCCGTGTTCACCTTAGATCTACAGAGAACATCTAGCCATACATCCGGCTGTGGAACTGTAGGGGTCCTCACAAGACAACCGCCTCAAATCACGTCATACTCACAACACAAGCTATCAATACAAATATGAACTCCAACTGGTTGTGGGGCTCTCGACTGGTTTTCATACCTCTGGTAAAACTGGATATCTGGCAGCATATGTTAGAAGCATCTGCTGTCACCTTCTTTCTAAACGTGGAAATCTTCATTTAGCAAAGCCTGGCATTTGAGGTAGTACAGAAAGCTCTGGTTGCCAGCCTAACTCCACTATGGTGTTTACCATTCTAAGGTTCAGCGCAGATGTCGTAGCTGAATTATACACCACACTACCATAATCCAAACAGAACCAGAGCCATGTAATAACATAGCACTAGTGCAGGGTCAACCTCCCACAAGTGCCACTGAGAAATTTAAGCATGTTATGTCTTTACATGCAGACAAGCTTCAGCTGATAGCTGACATCTTCATGGTCAGGTCTTTATTCATGAACACCCGGTGTGACAGTCGTCCAAATGGGGCATGGGCAGCAACAATTCTCTTCTCCACATCTTGCTCACACCTAAGTATGAAAAGTGGTCTGTCTGCTCCAGTGGAGTATCTGAGATGGAGACATTAAAATGTAGAAGGATTGTGCCTGGTGAAGATTGTTCCAAGACTTGGTCTTTTGAACATTAATGGTGAGACCAAAACGAGAAATGCTCCTTCCAACACTCCAGGATTTCATGGCTGTCAGCAAGAGTGGTAAGAGTAGTCAGCAGTTATCAATGTACCTGTTGAAGAGAGAAATGGACCATACAGCTCTTTTATTCCTGTTTAAAAGTTCCTCAGGTCCCGAGCATCAGATAGTCTATTCCTGAGCTTTCTGTTGCCACCAGGTATTCTTAATTTCTCTTATCTCTGCCTGACATGTTCGTTTGAGTTCTAAAAAATGTGCTTTCATCCTGTTGGAGGATGAATCTTGAAGATGGGATAGACAGGCTTCGCTTTTTGCGTTGACGAGACACAAAATTTCCTCAATGTCATCGTCAAACCAGTGTTGCCTTTTCTGCTTTACAAAACCAATGGTTTCCTCGGCTGACTTTGTGATTATCTTTTGTAAAATGGCCCATTCTTTCTAAACATCATTTGTGCTAACTAGATTAACTGTCAGCTGTACATTAATCATATTCTGAAATTCTGTGGCAAAGGATTCATCCTGAAGTTTAAACTTCTTAAACTTTCTTCTGGTCAAGTTTTGGAGATGTCTAGGTGGTTTAGGGCATATGGAGACCCTGAGTTGACAAATAAGGTGTTTGTGATCAGTCCAACAATCATCAATATTTCTTGCTGTTCTGGTAATAAATATGTCCTTCTTTTCACAATGCCATGTAATGACGTAATCAAGAATGTGCCAATGCTTAAATTGAGGATGCATCCACATGGTCTTGAAGTGGTTAAGCAGTTGAAACTGAGTGTTGGTGATAAAGAGTTCATGTTCTGTACATAGACCGAGAAGCAATAGTCTATTTGCACTACAATTGCCAACTCCTTGTTTATCAGTCACATTTTCCCATAGCCGTCTATCTCTCCCAACTCTGGTATTGAAATCACCAAGGAGTAAGAGCTTATCTGCAGATGGTACTTTGGTGATCATCGTATTTATCTGATTGCAGAACTCATCCTTTACATTATCATCAGCATTTAAGGTTGGAAAATAGGCAGAGATGAGACCCATAAAAGTCCTCCTGGCAATAGAATGTGGAGAGTCATAAGTCTTTCGCTGATTGCAGTGGGAGTAAGTTGGTGATCAGTAACGAGTTTAATCTTCACAGCGAATCCCACACCATGGATGTAACATTCTCCTCTTTTCCCTTCCAGATGGTATATTCTGAACGAAACTCAGTAAGTTTACCTTCCGTGGACAGTCTGGTTTCACTCAAAGCAGCGACATCAATGTTGAGTCTAGAGAACTAATGAGTAAAAAGAGATATTCTTCTCCCAGGTCTGTCATTATCTGTCACGTCAAGTAAAGTTCTCATATTCTATGTTCCGATTTTCAGAGTGTCGCTCTTTCCTGCTTTTGATTTCTGACCACATTAGGGGTGACCCACAGGGTGCAGCTGCCCAGCTGGACATAAAATGTGACTTCCGATGTTTAGCCCACCTTTCCTGGTGCCTTCCCCATGCGGTGTGAGCAGCGGTAATCCTAAATCGACCTGCTGAAATACAGATGCAAGACCGAATTCCTGAGTAGCCACAGGGTCACAGGGAGATGACCATCACAAATCTGCTGCCAATGTGCAGGTCCGAACTAGGGGGTTTCAGTTTCACCCGTAACCTGCCCCTGTCATCCATATCCCATCGCCGCTGGACGTAGGAAGGAGTACGTGACATTTGGAAGAAATACCACTGGCGTGGGTTTGTTCAGGGTAGATCTCAGCTTGCCAGGAAGTAACCCACGCACTGTGATCTCGGACCCATATCCTGCAGCACATACGGAATGGGAAATGCAAGATCAAAGACAGAGACTGCAATGAACTGCCATAGACTCAAAGTACTGAGGTGCACCTTTACAGCCAGTTCGTCTGGCATGATCTTTTCTGCCTTCACGATCGTTGGGAACCATTAGAGTACCGGATTCCTCCTCCGCTCGTTTCGCCATTGAGGCAAACACCTGTGATGAGTTCCAGTGTCATTTCCTACAATGACGGGACCATCAACCTACCTAAAGGGGCTCATCCGCCCACAGCCATGGGTACCTTTAGAGAGCCGAGTTTTTTTACTGCCGCCCGACATTCAGCATTGAGTTGCTGGCTGTACGGACTTACCTTATTACCATAGCAGAATACACGGCCAGAGTTACATGAACTGTTTACATACAACGATGGAACGACTGCAGGCCCAGAAGTGGCAATCATGCCGTTGACCATTTGTGAACAGCGTGACACTCAACACAAAACCTTGAGGTACTCCATTTTCTTGAATGTGATATTCAAAATATGCCCTCCCTACTTGGGCACAAAATAACCAGAGGGACATGAAGTTATCAATAAACATGGACAAATTTCCCCAGAATCCCCAATGGTTTAGGGTGGAGGTAATCCCACACAGCCAAGTAGTATTATAAAAGCCTTTTCAAGGTCATGATCAAGTGGTCTGTTCAATGAAATGCTTTATGAATGGTACTTTTTAGCCTGACCAGATGTTTGGTGGCAATAATGCTTAAAAGCCTATTGATAATCTCGTATGACTGCTGCAATTTTATTCGTCCACCATGGAATGCCGTAAAAGAAGGTACTGTTTCCTCTGCAGCAGCCAGAATTTCAGCTGTAATGGAATGAATGTGATTGTCAACAGACTCCAGCACCTAATTGTCAATCGCGGCATGTTTTGAAAACTCTGGCCAGTTTGTTGGCAAGAAGGCAACACTTTGATAATGATCCAAGCTTGAGACATTGTTTTTGTTTCAATAATAATAATGTTACTGGCTTTACGTCCCACTAACTACTTTTACAGTTTTCAGAGACGTCAAGGTGACGGAATTTAGTCCTACAGGAGTTTTTTTACGTGCCAGTAAATCTACCGACACGAGACTAACGTATTTGAGCACGTTCAAATACCACCGGACTGAGCCAGGGTCGAACCTGTCATGTTGGGGTCAGAAGGCCAGCGCCTCAACAATCTGAGCCACTCAGCCGGACTGTTTTTGTTTCCAGAGCGTGACAACTATAGGGAAATGGTCACTTTCACAGAGGTCATCATGTACTCGCCACCGTAACAGAGGAATCCTTCCCCTAGTGCAGGGAGATCGAGAGTCCCTGAGGGGGTTCACATCTTCCAGCAAGAAGAAAGGCTCTATATGTTAAAACTGCAAACTGCTGGAATGTACTTGTTGCACACCATTGTCTTTACCGGCAATGGAATGTAAACTGCAACTGCCTCCAGCTGAGTACGCAGTGGCACATCTAACTGAAGATATCAGAGCGGATAAATGTGCAGACATCCATAGCTGATTGGTCTTTGGAATAAAGACAGTATCCCTCGTAGTTGTGCCATGTATAGGTCTCAGAAAGGATTTCTGTAGACAACTATGGTAACTGCATAGAAGGATATTAACTGATGTATCTCAGCTAGGTGAAGGTGCCACTGAATGGATCAACAGGAGCACGAAATTAGGACAACTGTTTGTTCTCCTTTCCTTCACACTCCTGCCATGTGTGATCATCGTCATCATCATCTACAGAGATGGATCGCTCAGCCTCCATGTTCTCCTCAGCAGAGAGAGATGTGGAGGTCGAGCATCCCGCAGACAGTAAACTCACCGATTCAGAATGGTGGGCTTCTTCCTGGGAGAACTAGGTTCCCCAGAAAGGAATGAAGCAATGCTGTGATTTCTGATCGGTTTAGAGATGGCTTCTTCTCCAACTTTATAAGAAAGCGCTGACCCTTCCCTTTCTCCTTCTCACTGGCCTGGGTATTGGTAGGAGGGCTGGCTGGAAGATTTTCCAGCCGTAGTTGTAGAAGTCTACCCCAGCCTCGGTGGGGAGGACTTACCAGATGATCTCGGGAATGACATGCTAGATGGCTTTCCAGGAGGTACCTTCTTGGAACTGTCATAACTTTCAATTGCAGAATTCAGTAGGGGGGTAGTTAAACTTTTCAATACTTGCAGGGTACTGGTGGAAAGTACAAAGCCCTTTGGTGAATCTGTACTTTTGTGACCTTTTCATCAAAGAAGATGGAGAACTCCAGAGCTGCCATAGGTGTGAACTTTCTCCAGATCTCTGGATAAGATAAAAAAAAATTTCCAGAGTTGTAATCTCCAGAATCTTCTTCTCCTTGAAAATGGGATCGTCTTTGAATTTTGGAGCATGCTCACCTATGCAGTTGACATACACAATTGGTGTGTACTCAATCCCAGCATTCCCCTCGGAAAATGACTGGGTATCGAAGGTCAAGATAAAAGCGCCTGTGTTGTACAGTCTATCACTAACATGCCACTTCAACCTCCAGATTAGGAAAGGACTTGCAAGGAGAAAACTCAGCCCATCGACCGTAGACGTGACCAGGAATCGAGGTAAACATTTGTCACCTTCAGTGAGATTTCAATAGGAGTAAACTTCCTTCTTTTTTTGACATTTTTATACAATATTTTGAGGGTGCCAACCTGTAAAGAAAATGGGAGGCTCTGACTTTGGTCCCAGGAGTAGCTAGGGAACTAAACGGTCAACCTTCGCAGAGCCCTGCATGTCAAGGTAAGGCTAAATGATCCAGAGCACACCTGTTATCTGGAGGTTGGTCGCTAACGACTGCTCACCCAGCACCCATGTATAATCTTGCCAAGGTCTGGAGCTTGTGATTGGAAAAGGATGAAACCACAACAAATGCACATATGCTCTATATACAAGCACACCACCCGAGGTAGAGAGGTTGGCTGGATAGTTAGGGAGATGAAAATTGAGGGGTTAGGATGGAAGAGAAAGAAATAGAAATAATGAAAACAGAACAGAGAAACCTCTCAGACCACTCGGTGGACACCAGTTAGTTTGGCCCTATTCCAAGGCCAATCCAGTATGGGTGACCATGACCAGGCACAGCCATCCGAATCAACGATCACTCAAGCCCCCACACTGACTTCACGGTCTAGGTGTCCCTAGAGGGGGATGAAGTGAGTGTGTGGGTAATTCTGGAATCAATATATATTCCTTTTTGAACTATCCCTTGAAATAATAATATTCATCAGTCAGAGGAATATGAACAGTAAGTTTTATTTCTATCAAGAAAGGGGTGAAGAGACACAGAAAATACATAAGAGAGGATAAAATTCCTTCCCTGCAAACCATGTGATTTTGCCGCAGTAGGGTGGCTTGTGAATCCCAGTGAAGCAGACAGCCAAGCCATAGGTGCAACCATATTGGATGGGTATCTCTTGAAAGACCAAAATAACGAATGGTTCATCGAAAGGACGGTAGCAGTCTTTTCGAAGCTGCAAGGACGGCAATCTAGACGATTAACTGATATGGCCTTGTAATAATACTTGACACGGCTTAGTTGTGTTGATACTGATACATGGCTGAAAACAATGGGAAACTATGGCTGTAATTAACTCCTGAGGATATGGAACTCTGTTTGAATGAATAATGTGCAGATGATAGCTTCCTCCCTGGTAAAATATTCTGGAGGTAAAATAGTCCCCCATTCAGATCTCCGGAGGGAGACTACACCTGAGGGGGCAATCACGAGGAAGATGGATACTGACATTCTGCGAGTTGGAGCATGGAATGTTAGAAGTTTTGAAGTATGTTGGCAGAAAGAGCAGGATTTTTGTCAGGTGGCTACAGAATTATCAACAGAAAATTAAACAGGGGAAATGCATAAGTTGGTTTCATAATGAATAAGAAAATAGGGCACCAGGTAAGCTACTGTGACCAGCATAGTGAAAGGATTACTAATGTCAAGAAAGACACCAAGGCAATGCCCACCACAATAGTGGAAGTTTACATGCCTACTATTTAAGATGAAGAAATCAAAAGACTATATGAAGAGATAGAAGATTTAATACAATATGTAAAAGGTGAAGAGAATCTGTGATGGGAGACTGGAATGCAATGGTAGGTCAAGGAAGAAAATGTAAGCAGTAGGGAAATTCAGATTGGGACAAAGGAATGAAAAAGGAAGTCAGCTAGATGAATTCTGGACTGACCACACTTTAGTTCTCCTAATACCTGGTTCAAACACCACAAATGACGGCTGGACGAGATCTGGAGATAATGGAAGGCACCAAACAGACTTCATTATGATTAGGCAGATATTCAGAAGCCAGGTGTTGAATAGCAAGACGATCCCAGGAGCAGATGTTGACTCTAACCACAACTTGTTGGTCATGAAATGCCATCTTAAGTTGAAGAAATTGAAGAAAGGAAGGAATGCGAGGAGATGGGAGCTTCTTTATTTATTTATTTTTTTTGCTAGTGGTTTTATGTCGTGCCGACACAGATAGGTCTTATGCTGATGATGGGATAGGAAAGGCCTAGGAGTTGGAAGGAAGCGGCCGTTGCCTTAATTAAGGTACAGCCCCAGCATTTAACTGGTGTGAAAATGCGAAGTGACGGAAAATCATCTTCAGGGCTGCCGACAGTGAGATTCCTACCCACTATCTCCCGGATGCAAGTTCACAGCTGTGCACCTCTAACCACATGGCCAACTCGCCCGGTTTAGACCCGATTGACAAACGACAACAGTACATGAATGCAAACATGAGGAGGGCAGAAAAGAATACAGGTGATTGAAGCATAAAGTACCCAGATAGAAAGTGCAGGACAGTTAAGGAAGAATGGCTGAAGGAGAAGTGCAAAGATGTTGAAGGTTGTAGGGTCATAGGAAAGGCAGATGCTGCATACAGTAAAATCAAGGAAATCTTCGGAGAAAGGAGAACTAGGTGTATGAATATTAAGAGCTCTGACGGAAAATCACTTCTAGCAAAAGAAGACAAGGCAGAAAGATGGTAGGAACATTTTCAACAATTGTGTCAAGGGAAAGAAGTAGATGATAAGGTTCTGGAACAAGAAGAACCTGATGATGCTGATGAAATGGGAGACCCAATTCTGAGGTCTGAATTTAACAGAGCTTTGAGAGACCTAAATAGGAAGAAGGCA
This sequence comes from Anabrus simplex, assembly GCF_040414725.1. Taxonomy (NCBI): domain Eukaryota; kingdom Metazoa; phylum Arthropoda; class Insecta; order Orthoptera; family Tettigoniidae; genus Anabrus; species Anabrus simplex. The sequence goes on from NC_090271.1 coordinate 290,515,732, forward strand.
CTTGGAATTGATAACATACCAGAATTACTGACTGCCTTCGGAGAAAGTAGCATGGTCAGGTTATTCCATTTAGTGTGTAAGATGCATAATAAAGGAGAAGTGAAGGGGCCAACGGCTTCGGGCGAATGAGCCCCTTTAGGTTGGGTGATGGTCCCCACAGTGGAGGAAATGCCACTGGAACCCATTATGCAGCGTCTGTTCTCCAGGTTAGGGGCGGCTGCACAAGGCGTCTGTACTCCAGAGGAGCGGCCTCATTAACACCTCACTGGATCACATCTAGAGTTGTAATTTGGGACCTAGTCCCACACAGGTGACACCTTGACAGTCAACCATGGAAGGTCTTTTAAGGAATACTCCACCAGCTGAACCAAGAGTTCAGAGAAGGCAGCATTCGGATATGGTGGGCTGCCACCTAAAAGATACTGTGAAGTCGGAGGCACTGAAATACCCCAGTACTTCATACACGAACGAGACAAAATCAAGAATCAAACCAAAGCAGATAACATACTTCTCTACACACAATATAAATTCACTCATGCAAACCGGTAAACTAAAAGTGATCACCGACATAATAGACCAACACAAAATTCTTATCATGGGATTACAGGAATCTCAAGGGTACAAACTTATACCCTGGAAGAGAGTGATGAAGAATGTCCCACAATTTGGAACAGGATTTTTGGTCAGCCTTAAAATATTAAACTCAGTTCAAGAATTCAAATCATAGTCTACACGACTCTCAACGCTCACCTTAAAGGCATCTAATAAAATCTATACTATAATAAATGCCCATGCTCCCACTAATGATAAAAACAACTCTTCAAAAGACCATGAGGAAAAAGAAGAATTTTGGGACCTATTGGACCAGGCCATAGATAACATCCCCAAACACCATTTAAAATTATTAATAGGCGACTTCAACGCTCAACCTGGCAGAGAAAGAAAATACCGTGACATCATCAGAAAATGGCCAGCACACAAGAAAACAAATAAAAATGGAGAGAGACTAGTTGACCTGTGTAGAAACCATAATTTAGTCTCAAAATCTACATGTTTTAAGAGGAAACCCAAAAACTCAAAACATGGAAACATCCTGACTACACTAAAGGAGAATGGCAACTGGATCACATCTGCATGGACAAATACCACCATAAAGTCCTTCAAGGAATAGACACAGGTTCAGATCACTACGTAGTTAAAATTAAAATTAAACTCACTCCCCAGAGGAGACAGCAAAAGCAAGCCCTTAAAACTAAAAGAAAAATAGATCATACCCAGCTAATCAACAACAAAAATTACCAGAAAGCAACTGAAAAAATAAAAATCACAGATAAACTTGAAGACTTAGTACACAACCTTAAACAAATTGCAGAAGACCTGGCTCCAATTAAACCACGTAGAAAACACCAATGGTGGAACAGTGAATGTGATGAAACAGTGGAGAAAAGACATCAGGCATGGCTGTTACATCAGTCCCAAAAAACAGAAATATCTTATCAAAATCTAGTAAAACAGAGAAAAGAAACTACCCAAGTCTTAAGAAGAATAAAAAGACAACATCATAAGGACACACTGCAGTTAATTGAAGAACAATTCAATAAAACTCAAACAAGGGACTACTACAAAACCTTCAGAAAGCAGCTCCAAAAATATGAACCCCCGACCCTACTGATGAAGGATGAAAATGGTAAGCTGGCTCATAACAATTAAGACAATGCAGAAATTCTGGCTAAATATTTCAACAAGCTTTTAAATTGTGAGGAACCTACAGAACTCCTTCATTTGGACACCAACACCCCGATAAAATAACCACCAGAGAACATCAATCCCCCCACAATAAAGGAAGTCTATCAAGCTCTGAATAAATTAAAAAACTACGAAGCGCCAGGAGAAGATCAACCTTTGCGGAAATTTGGAAATATGCAGGAACATCAGCAAAAGTTGCCCTCCATCAACAACTTGTCTCTATCTGGATTAAAGAAGAACTACCAGAACACTGGACAACAGCCCTCATTCACCCACTGCACAGGAGACAAAACCGACCCTAATAACTACAGGGGAATCTCGCTGCTAGACATAACATACAAAATATTTTCAATAATCATCCTTAATAGGATAAGTTTACAACTTGAGAAAGAACTAGGAGAATATCAAGGAGGTTTCAGACCCTGGAGGAGCTGTCCTGATCAGATCATGACTCTTAAGTTGATAATGGACTACAACAGGAGAAGAAACAGAGATATGCTGATAACATTTGTAGATTTCAAGAAAGCTTATGATTGCATTCATAGAGAATCTCTGTTCAAAATTTTAAGACACCTTGGACTACACCCCAAATTAATAAACATGATAAAATTGACTCTCACTAACACCAAATCAAAAGTGAAGTTTAGGGGTGAAACATTAGACACATTTGAGATTAAAACTGGACTACGGCAGGGAGATGGGCTCTCACCACTACTATTTAATTGTGCTCTAGAAATTATAATGAGGGAATGGTTTAGGAAATGTCCCCCAGAAATAAAGATTGGTCGAAAAATCAAAACAAACTGCCTGGGTTTTGCTGACGATTTAGCATTACTAGCAGTGGACATAAAAGAAGCAAAAACCCAGATATCAGAACTTCAAAACATTGCAAATAAAAGTGGCCTCAAAATATCATTTGAAAAAACAGAAATTATGCCCCAAAAACCAACACAACTAAAAGAAGTTACCATAAATGGTAATAAAATCAAAATAGTAACTCAATTTAAATATCTTGGAGAAATAATAACACATAACCTGAATGAAAAAATCTCAATCCAAACAAGAACAAATAGATTAGCTAAAGCACAAAAATTAACATGGGATATCTACAAAAAGAAATGTCTATCAATAAATACAAAAATAAGACACTACAACACAGTTATAAAACCGGAAGCTACATATGCAGCAGAAACACACTTTTACCTGAATAAACAATCAAAGACTGACAGACTTCAGAAAATTGAAAGGAGGATTGGAAGAACCTGCATCAACAAAAAATACCAGAAAGATGGACAGTGGCGGTAAATACCTAACAAAGTCGTGTACAAAGAGCTAGAACCCATTACAGATACTATGCGTAAGAGGAGACTGGGATTCTTTGGACATATCATGAGGATGCAGGATTCGTGACTTCTTAAACAACTAGTACAACACAATCTCGTCTCAAAAAATACCACAACAGGATGTAAATGGATAAGAGAAGTAAGAGAGGATCTGAAGGAAATAGGCCTTGCAACGGAAGACACCACAAATAAGATAAAATTGAATACAAAACTCAAGAATACAAACCTCCGCTTTACCCTTACATAAAACAAACCAACAACACGCATATTTTCAACTGAGGAAAGGGCACGAAGATCGGAGCGTCTGAAGAAGTACTGGGAGGACCGCAAAGCCCGAAGAATCCCTTCAAAAAGACCTGAACGACGGACTGACTAAAGTGATCCTATGTGATCATAAAAGAAGAAGACGAAAGGAGAAGTGCCATCCGATTTTCATAGGAATGCTGTTATAACTATTCTCAAAAAGACCGGTGCTGACAAGTGTGAAAACTACTGCACCATTAGTTTAGTAGGCCCTTTCTTACACTTGCAAAATTTTAAAATGTATTATTTACAGAAGAACTGAAAGACAAGTTGAAACTGAATTGGGAGAAGATCAGTTTGGCTTCAGAAGACATGTAGGAACACGTGAAGCAATCTGATCTTAGAGGACTGAATTACCGTGCGAGTTGATCATGCGGTTAGAGGCACGCGGCTGTGAGCTTGCATCCGGGAGATTGTCGGTTCAAATCCCACTGTCAGCAGCCCTGAAGATGGTTTTCCGTGGTTTCTCATTTCCACACCAGACAAATGCTGGGGCTGTACCTTAATTAAGGCCACAGCCGCTTCCTTCCAACTCTTAGGCCTTTCTTATCCCATCGTCGCCATAAGACCTATCTGTGTTGGTGCAACGTAAAGCCACTAGCAAAACAAAAAAAGACTGAATTAACCCATATGCACCCAACCGCCCTTTGCTCTAACATTGCTAGGAATCCGCCAACATTTTAGTACGCAACCTGGGTGTTGCAAGCTTTCGGTTAAAACAGTATAGTGGGTGATCGACTGCACATATTATCACAGGACCTGTTTTATATTATTGAGAAATTCCACACTATTGCTCATGACACAAAAAACAGAACAATAAAGAAATATAACACATAAAAAATCCCTTTGAAATCTTAAAATTTTCATTAACTTATCTCACCTCGGAAGTTCTTTAGTGTGTGTTATGGCCTTAATTATATGACACGAGCCTAACATTTGCCTGATTTTGAAATAAGGAAATAATAGGAAACCAATACGACATGAGCCTAACATTTGCCTGATTTGGAAATAAGGAACTAATGGGAAACAAGTCACGAGTAAGCGAATGATGAGATTCAAACCTATATCCCAAATACGAACTTACAGCCGTATGTCTCACTTGGTGTATTATTATTATTGTTATTATTAAGATTCAGTCTGAGGATCAGTGGTAAAGTGTTCACATCCAGGCACCAAGATCGTAGGTTCAAACCCGGCAGTTGCAATCGGATCTTGAGGGGCGGGAGAAAGTTCATTCGGCATTCCATGTCGTACGATGTTACTACGCGAAAGATCTCTGGTGATATATTTCGTGTTCATTCATGCACAGGATCACTAATAACTTCTTCCTCACTAACACTGCTGAAATTAGAGCGTAAAACATAAAATATGCTTTGAATTTCGCTATTACTGAGCATTTCGCGCGAGCAAGCAACTTCCTTCTCAGCCATCTTTTCAACAACAGAATACAGATTTCTCGATCGATATTTTAATCAATTCTCTTTGCCAAAGAAGCATACTAGAGCACTCGGGTGACACTTTGAGACACCAAGAACAGATTTCAATTAGAAATGTTTCCGGAAAAAGCCAACAGATGTCACAAATGTCTCCAATATGCAACCTTGCATCCCGGCATACCAGTCCGCTTGTGGAGTCGTGCCCCAGCCGCTCGAGCGCGCACCAGTCCACTTACGGGTGCATAGGGGTTAAGAAGGTTAGACCATGTACATGACATTCAGAGATCTAGAAATAATGCTGATTGGACCAAGGTATTTGGAATTCTGAAGGTGATCAGGATCGGATACCGAGAAAGAAGAATTATCTACAATCTGTATAAAAATCAGTCTTCAGTGATAAAGAACTGAGGGCTTTGAAGAAAGAAGCAGCAATACAGAAAGGAGTGACGCCAGACTGCAGTTTGTCCCCGCCCCCCCAACCTCCAAGCGTTTTAATGTTTATATAGAACAAACGGTACAGGAAATCAAAAAGGAATTTGGAAAGGGAATCACAATCCAAGGAGAGGAAATAAAATACCTGAGATTTGCCGATAATAGGCCTACTGTTATTTTATCTGGGTCAGAAGAAGATCTGAAGAAATTGCTGATTGGTATAGACACAGTCTTGGGGAAGGAGTGCAAGATGAAGACAAATAAGTCCAAAAAAAAATAATGTAGTGCAGTCAAATGAAGTCAGGTGATGCAGGAAATATTAATTAGGCTTTGCGTCGCACCGACACAGATAGGTCTTATGGCGACGACGGGATAGGGAGAAAGCGGCCGTGGCCTTATTTAAGGTGTGAAAATGGGAAACCATGGAAAACCATCTTCAGGGCTGCCGACAGTGGGATTCAAATGCACTATCTCCTGGATGCAAGCTCACAGCCGCGTGCCCCTGACCGCACGGCCAACTCGCCCGTTAATGAAGTCTTGAAGGAAGTAGATGAATATTGTTACTTGGGTAGTAAAACAACTAACGATGGCAAAAGTAGGGAGGATATAAAATGCAAACTATAACAATCAAGGAAGGCCTTTCTTAAGAAAAGAAATTTGCTCATTTCCAAACATTGATACAGGAATTAGAAAGCTGTTTTTGAAGACTTTAGTTTGGAGCATGGCATTGTACGGAAGTGAAATATGGACGATAAAAAGTTCAATAAGAAAGGTACTACAAACTTTTGAAATGTGGTGTTACAGAACAATGTTGATGGTGAGATGGGTAGATCGAATCACAAATGAAGAAATACTGAATTGAACTGGTGATAGGAGATCGATTTGACTAAATCTGATGAGAAGAAGAGATAGAATTATTGGACATATCTTAAGACACACAGGACTTGTTCAGTTGATTTTTAAGGGAAGTGTAGGTGGTGAGAACGGTAAGGATAGACCAAGGTATGAATGTAACAAGCAGATTGGAGCAAATGTAGGCTGTAGTAGTTACATAGAAATGAAAAGGTCAGCACATGACAGGTTATACACTTCAAGTTTTTGGTCCGTATTGAACTGAGATTACATAAAAATTGTAAACATAAAATTGTTCCACCTGTTCAACACATAGTTTTATTTACACTGCGTGTATTTACATTACATGGGTATTGAATAGGTGGAACATTTTCATGTTTACAATTTATATGTAGCACATGACAGGGTGGCATGGAAAACTGCATCACACTAGTCTATGGACTGATGACTAAAACAACAACAACAGCAACATTATTCCTTAGAAATAGACCAGAAGGAAGTACTGTAGAATGAGAGGATAAAATAAGGAGAAATGTTTGAATAGATTTTGGGTGTCATCTAAAATAAGTTTTGATTCAATGAGACTAGATCTCAAGACATAAACTAAACCCAAACCAAACTGCATGGCGCAACAGCCCCGAAGGGCCATGACCTACCAAGAGACCGCTGCTCAGCCTGAAGGCCTGCAGATTATGAGGTATCGTGTGGTCAGCACGACGGATCCACTCGGCCGTTATTCTTGGCTTTCTAGGCCGGGGCGCTATCTCACCGTCAGATAGCTCCTCAACTGTAATCACCTAGGCTGAGTGGACCTCGAACCAGCCTTCAGATTCAGGTAAAAATCCCCAACCTCACCGGAATTGAACCCTGGGGCCTCCAGGTAAGAGTCAGGCATGCTGCCCCTACACCGCGGGGCCGGCCAAGACATAAACTACAAAAACATAACTGTAAAATCTAAATTAGCAGAATATGAATTTTTGTTTTGAAAGTTGCTGCAGGTAGAAGCTAACAACTTAATCACTCAGTCATCATGCCTTTGTTGATGCCTGAAGAGTATGTGAAATGGTCTCTTAATAATGTTAATTGTTTTACGTCCCACTAACTACTCTTTTACGGTTTTCGGAGACGCCGAGGTGCCGGAATTTGGTCCCGCAGGAGTTCTTTTACGTGCCAGTAAATCTACCGACACGAGGCTGACGTATTTGAGGAAATGGTCTCTTGGCACTACTGTAAATACCTATTTCTTAAGGAAGCTGCAAGTGAGAGGGTGAGAAGTACTGTAGGTTAGAAAACTGTTATCTCATTATAAACATACTTATATTTCCATCTTGTCCTTGTCTGGGAACACGGATCTGAGTGCGGGTTTCATTTTCCAGTCGACGCCGTGTTGCTCCTTTTGCTCCAATGATGAAAGGGAAATAGGACCTGGAAAGATAATCATAAATGAAATATTAATATCAGCAAGAGATATAAAAAAATATGACCCCCCTCCTCTCTGGACGTCCACTTCTGAACATATCCCCCATATCAACCTCCACTGGCCAACCAGAGAGAATCCAGTTCTTTCCTGCATGATGTTGGATGTAATCTCTCAATCTAACAGGTAGTCTGCGGACACTCCTCAACTCCTGTGGTCTCTACTCCATCAAAGCCTTGGTCCCTCATTGCTATATGGCCTGCCTACCTCCACTTCAGTTTAGTCTTGCCCCTTAATCCGCCACGTTGGTGACTCAAGTCTGTCTCCTGATTTCCTCTTTGCTCTCTCAGGATGATTCCAAGTATAGTGCACTCCACTGCTGTCTGACAAATTCAGAAACAGTTTGTGCTATTCACAGTCAAAGAAACAGTTTCCAGATTACAGAATATACAAGAAATTGACATTCCATTGCTGCTTTATTCACAGCAAAACATAAAAGGTGAAAACTTAATATACTATTCTGCAGATAACTTGGCAGATGAGAAAATGCTCATAGTACACAGGAAGGAGGCAGAACTTCTTGAGAGTCAATCTCATTAATTCAGTAAAGCCCATAATCCCTCTCACCTTTGGCTTACACAACACTTCCATGTACAGGTGTACCTCATTCTCTATCTAGCTCCATCTCTATGCAGAACGAACATTCAAGATATGTGAAGGCAAGTATAGCTCCAAATTAAGTTGAAGGAAACATCCATAAAGGAAAAAAAATGTCCAGGAGTTACATTGAACAGCAGTGAGTTTGTACATGAATATAGCTTAGTGTTACTACTAAGGAGAGAACCAACTAAACCTTGTCCCTCAGAAAAGCTGGAAAAGATATGCTGATGTACAAAATGTAGGGTATCAAGATCAATACATGAACTCATTTGATCCAGTTTCTATTAATTTATCTTTTCTATTTATTTTCCAGTGTACCAAAACACAACAGAAAAATTTCTGATTGATTTTTAATGCACTAATTATGCATTCTGAAGACTGACTGCAAGAGCACAAATAAAATGACACCACAAACACATGATGTTAGTTTATACTTAGCCTGTGTTAGAGAATTCATAAATTGCTTTTGTTAAATGTAAATTTGTCACAACTTCAACATGAGTACATAAGGATGTTTGATTCTTAGATTCTTTCTGCAATGTAAAGAAAACTTTGACAATCAGTTGTTGTTGGAATAATGGCAGATTATTTTGGGACATTGGATGATGATATATAACAATTAACCAACTCCTGACCTGAACAAGAACATTTATTAGAGAGAAAAGAATTGATGGAATTAGGCCTCTTTATACATAGATGAGTCTCAAAAAATAATGGAGGATTGACTGATTGATGGACTGATTGGCATCAGAAACAATACTATAAAATAATTATATATTAAAGAGGAGCAAGATGGAAAACAAAACAAAAAAAACAACTATTACATACTGACACTGTACCATTACGTTACAGTCCAGATGTAAATATGAAGGAAAAGGGAACAGGTAAAATGACGCACGGCAACTTCAGGCAGAATAAATATGTGAAAAATGTCACCGAAACTCAGATCAACTTAAGTTTAGAAGGCATGGAATTGCAATGGCCAATTATAAGAAGGTTGAGATGGAACAGATATTGTTTTGAAAAAATAATTTAAACCTAATTCATTCTTTAAGGGAAGAAAAAAATTACAATACAAAAAAACCATCAGAGAAGAAGGAAGACTGAATCTGTCATCACTGCGGATCAAAAGAACAATTTAAATATAAGACTGAAGAAGAATTGCGTGCTATATAGTATAGAAAAAGAAATTGAAATACGGAAAAGATCCGATATCGTCAAATTTAAATACCGGCTGAAGGTGGTATTGAGACTGCTGTAGAGAAGAAGCAAGAGGGCAAAATTCCATACTTCAGGCAATGTAGTACATAGAAGAGAAGTTGGATTAGCAATTGAAATCCATATTAGCCTGGGAAAGATATATTTACTAATAAGAAGCTGTAATAGATAGTAATAGATTATGCAATTTCAAGTAGCAACAATAATAGTATATTAAGAGGCTAAATGAGTATTTTAAATACGTATTATGCCAATCCAATGTTGATTTCTACTTTCATGAACAACTGTAACATCATGGAATCCGTTTAAGCTGAGGGAGAAGATTACCTAGGATGCCATAACGAAGCATAGTGGCATCAATGCATGGGGACCAGAGGTGACATCCGGAAAGGCGGTAACCGGCCGCATGAAACATGTAACATCTGAGAAGAAGGAGGCAGTTCCAGAAGAGTGACAAGATACAAGGTAAGTTTCTTGTTTAATGGTATTTATATCATTAGGTAGAAATATTTTCTTTCAACAAAATTCTCAGTCAGATTTATTCTATGTGCCAAATTCTAACTATCAATAGCAGATCTTGGTCATAAAAACTATGAATATTATTTATTTTAATTGACATATATACTGATATGTGAAGTGATATGGTTATGTTGATTCTTTTAGTGAGTATATTACATATCGATACATGATACCGATCTACTTGAAAAGGCTATTCAATTATGATTCAGAAAACATTGGAAAGAATGCATGTTATATAAGACGTAGATGAGCTCTAAGAGGCAATTATACTGATAAACATGACCATGCCTATAAGAATTAAAGGAAGAGATGGATCCTACTTGAATTATATGAGTACTGCAGAAGTAATATCGTTGAGGGAGATTATTATCGTAACAAATGAGATGTTATAAGGAGGAATAATGAAATGAGAAGAATGATGGCTAAGAAGAGATAGATTTCAATTGTGTATTAGTGGAAATATTGAGATTTAAGTGTTTATATTTCAAGAGGTTATATGTAAGAAGAAGATATTACTAAGTTGTATGATATACACTGACTGACAGAGCAAATGCAACACCAAGAAGGAGTTGTCAGAACTTTATGCCAATTGCAGGGTAGACTGACGTCACTGAGGTATGCTCATGATGTGAAATGCGCCGCTGTGCTGCGCACGTAGCGAACGATAAATGGGACACGGCGTTGGCGAATGGCCTACTTCGTACCGTGATTTCTCAGCCGACAGTCATTGTAGAACGTGTTGTCGTGTGCCACAGGACACGTGTATAGCTAAGAATGCCAGGCCGCCGTCAACGGAGGCATTTCCAGCAGACAGACGACTTTACGAGGGGTATGGTGATCGGGCTGAGAAGGGCAGGTTGGTCGTCTCGTCAAATTGCAGCCGATACCCATAGGGATGTGTCCACGGTGCAGCGCCTGTGGCGAAGATGGTTGGCGCAGGGACATGTGGCACGTGCGAGGGGTCCAGGCGCAGCCCGATTGACGTCAGCACGTGAGGATCGGCGCATCCGCCGCCAAGCGGTGGCAGCCCCGCACGCCACGTCAACCGCCATTCTTCAGCATGTGCAAGACACCCTGGCTGTTCCAATATCGACCAGAACAATTTCCCGTCGATTGGTTGAAGGAGGCCTGCACTCCCGGGGTCCGCTCAGAAGACTACCATTGACTCCACAGCATAGACGTGCACGCCTGGCATGGTGCCGGTCTAGAGCGACTTGGATGAGGGAATGGCGGAACGTCGTGTTCTCCGATGAGTCACGCTTCTGTTGTCAGTGATAGTCACCGCAGACGAGTGTGGCGTCGGCGTGGAGAAAGGTCAAATCCTGCAGTAACTGTGGAGCGCCCTACCGCTAGACAACGCGGCATCATGGTTTGGGGCGCTATTGCGTATGATTCCATGTCACCTCTAGTGTGTATTCAAGGCATGTTAAATGCCCACCGCTACGTGCAGCATGTGCTGCGGCCGGTGGCACTCCCGTACCTTCAGGGGCTGCCCAATCCTCTGTTTCAGCAGGATAATGCCCGCCCACACACTGCTTGCATCTCTCAACAGGCTCTACGAGGTGTACAGATGCTTCCGTGGCCAGCGTACTCTCCGGATCTCTCACCAATCGAACACGTGTGGGATCTCATTGGACACCGTTTGCAAACTCTGCCCCAGCCTCGTACGGACGACCAACTGTGGCAAATGGTTGACAGAGAATGGAGAACCATCTCTCAGGACACCATCCGCACTCTTATTGACTCTGTACCTCGACGTGTTTCTGCGCGCATCGCCGCTCGCGGTGGTCCTACATCCTACTGAGTCGATGCCGTGCGCATTGTGTAACCTGCATATCGGTTTGAAATAAACATCAATTATTCGTCCATGCCGTCTCTGTTTTTTCCCCAACTTTCATCCCTTTCGAACCACTCCTTCTTGGTGTTGCATTTGCTCTGTCAGTCAGTGTACATCGATAGAGGATCGTACTGGATAACTATTATAGGGTTAGGCTCATGTTGAGAACAGTGTATTACCAAGAGACCAGCTGATTTGATATCAATTTGGAACACATAGTGACATATGAGTAGTTGTTAGACTCCGCATGCATAATGGTGAAGATGTAAGGATATATAATAAGAGTAATCGACGTATTTAGTGTCTTTCTTTCCCAAACAATCTGTAGACTGAGATATTGAGCTAATTCAAATGAATGGCATGGCAGAATATGAAATGACTGATGATTGTTCGGCACATACATTCGTTTACTATACTATTGATGATTAATGAAAGGTAGATTTAGCTTGTTTCTATTTGCTAATATCACTGATGAACTTTAATATATAGGAGAAATATAATTATGAATATTTCATTTCTAATAACATTTTTGAAGGCATGGCAACATATTTTGGCCATATGAAGGAAACTTATCAAATATCTTGAATCTCACAATTAAAATAAAGTCATAAGAAGAAACCCAAATGCTATATGTGAAATAATAAAATTGGACATGATAGGGCTCCAATTATGAAAATTCCCATATAATACAGATGGTTTTGTGTATGGACGTCAGGATGGTCAAATATGATTGAAGTTAGATGAAAACTAACCAAACTACATGAATTATATTTTCAGTAGGGCATCTTCTTCATAACATTAAACTTAATTTTTCCTGACAGAGGAGTTTAGATGCTACAAGATGGTATTATATAATTCAATGTCATGAAGTTCAGTATTGGATGGATAAGTTTATATCCTAAAGAAAATCCCATTTCAATTGTGAGTCACTGCCAGAGAAAAATAATGTAAATAAGAAATATGGTATCACAGTTGATTACCAGAATTTTTTTTTTGACTTTGTATAGAAGCACATTGTTCTTTTCTCGAGATTATCATAATTTACTTTTCTTCAGATTAGCATGCTAATAAATTAGTATAAATGATAAGTTGGATTTATTATTTATGTAAGATAGGATAAGATAGGTAGAGTTAAGGTCAAATATTAATTTGCGTGGAGGGTTATTGATACTGAACGTCGAATGGGGATGTCCACCAACAAGAATATGATTTATTGAGTGATACTTAGAGGACTGGGAGGCAATCTCTCTCGGAACCTATGATGAATAAATAGAATATTGCTGGGATAAATTTTTTCCTGAGATGCTACCGGGATTATCTTTCACTCCAACTTGGACGCAGGTGGGGTAGAATACTTATAATGATAAACTAATCATCACATGAATCAAAGGAAAGGAATTCAACAACAAAAAGTGTTATGTTAATAATAAAGTAACTCATAACAATGAAAAGAAATGGCGTGTGGCTTTTAGTGCCGGGAGTGTCCGAGGACACTTTCACCGTGGTATTCAGAATTGTGGATCCAGTTGGGGTTCTGCATGGCTGAGGACAGCTTTGGAGAGAATTTTATTAAGTGACTGAAATTTGATGATAGTTGTTTGGGTCTATAATGTTACAATAGTTTATCCAATTCTAAATACTAACCCCTGTTAAAAAATATGTATGTGTAATTTTTTTTATAAATTCACTGGATGTCATATTCCATTGCACTGGGCACAATTGTTTAAACCGATATGATCAAATAAATATTTATTGTATGCTACAGTACCATTGTTCACAGGTGATATAACCATTCAACAATGAATTGCAAAAATATGTCTATGTTTCATGCAAATTCTGTTTTTCACTTTCAGTTTTTGGAGAAAACTAGTGTTATACATAAGCAAATATAGAATTATTCTTTTCAATGGATCTCAAGAAACACACAGAATTAACATCAAGAACACTGATATAAATCATTATGTACAAAAGAAATAATTAAAATCAACGTTAACCTAACCAACCACCTTCCTGTACCTACATAATGCAGAGCCACTAAGCTGTAACTAACATCCTTCATGAATCTGTTCTAATGTTAGACTGAAATTAGAGTAAATAGTTTTAGGTTCAAGGCAAAAGTAAAATAAACAATTGTTTTTATTACAATATCTTACCGAGCAACATGAAAGGTTGTCCGATACCGTCCACCTTCAGTTACTTCAAGCTCAAATTCATCACATGGTTCGTCAAGAGCACAGCTTTCATCTAAAAAATACATGCAAACGAAAATGAATATATACATGGGCAAATATAATACTAGTACTTCATTAAAATATTTAGTGGAGTGATGACAGCTACTAATAGTTTTAAGATGCTGTGTTTTTTTACCAGCCAGGAAATCTAGTTTCATACTACTGTGGAAGACCAGAATTTTTAATAAAATATTTTCCTATATTTCATAAAGCAAATTTAAGAAACATCAATATTGTTTTATGAAACAAGAGACTGTTAATAAAGAACAGTTAATACCAAGTGCATTTTATAAGTACTGTACAAACATTTTTTTCAAAGGAACACAACATTATTTTGAAAATATTGTATTTTGTTTGGATTCTACACATCTTAAACTACTTTTCCACACAGTGACCACCATAATAAGGGCCCTTGTCATAACGGGGCACCAATCTTTGGATGACTATGATGAAAGCCACCCAAAGCAGAGAATGTGATGAAACTGTGTGCTGTCTGTCCTCAAGAATTTTGCTTCAACCACAAAACCAAACATATGTGACGACAGACGAGTGGCCACTACATGGGATGATAGGCACATGTCGACAACCCTTCAATGAACATTTGAACCATTTTTTTCACCATTCCATCTGTCATTGCACTTTCACCATATACCTCACACATTTGGCGATGAATGTCAACTGGTTTAATGTTTCGTGCATTCAAGAAATGAATCACAGACCGTTTTTTGCAGTTGGTGAGTTGATCTACTGACTTTAACATTTTAAACATTCACTACAAGATGACCACACTATGTGAATATCTCCAACATTGCATGTGGCGTGTCAACAGATGAAGGAAGCCATTGCGCACACTTAACATCACAATCGCAGTAGAAATATACAGAAACGGTACTTACAAAATAAAACACCCCTCTAAATAATGAGGACACAGATAAGAACCTGGTCACTGGTTCACGAATGGATTAAATGTTTCCCACATGGAAATCACATATTACAAAAATGGCTTCTAACTAAAAATTCAGTGTTTATCTTAGAAACAGAGGTTATTATACTCCAGAAAGGTTTTTCTACGACTATATCTAATATTTCCTCATAATTTTCATGATTTTCATTGGATTCCACAAATTTTTGTTTACTTTATTTCTTTCTCTATATAATTCTTACTCCTGAAAATAGTCTACATACTCAGTGATTTGGGTTCTTGACTGAATGGTCAGTATAGTGACCTTTGGCTCAGAGGGTACCGGGTTCGATTCCTGGCTGAGTGGGGGATTTTAGCTGCATGTGACAAATTCCTCTAGCTCAGAAACTGGGTGTTCGTGATCATCTTAATACATATCTTCACTTACATATAACACATCCCACTACCAACCTCCAGCTGCCTCTGTAGATCAGTGGTAGAGTGTTGGCCTCTGGATCCCAAGGGCATAAAAAATTCCATTTGACACTCCACGTTGTACAATGTCAGCACGTAAAGAGCTCTGATGACACATTTGGTGTTTACCCGACAAAATTAATTAAAACGCAGCCATAGATGCCCAAGAGAGATTCGTTTAATCTCTCATCTAGTAGGCCTAGAGTAAAACAGAGCATCAAAACTGACAAGCAGACAGCCAGATGGCATCAAATTAAAATGACTATTTACCAACCACCTTGCAAAAA
Source organism: Anabrus simplex (assembly GCF_040414725.1). NCBI lineage: Eukaryota > Metazoa > Arthropoda > Insecta > Orthoptera > Tettigoniidae > Anabrus > Anabrus simplex. The sequence continues at coordinate 290,531,388 of NC_090271.1, forward strand.
CAGTAGAGAATCCCTCCATAGGGAATTGGCACCAGGAAAAAAATTTGGATGTAAAACTTGGTCATGTCCACATCTTGTGCTAACTCCAAGCAATCGGGAAAAGGTAAAAAAGAAGATGAATTGACATACTCAGTGAAATACACTACAAACCTTCTGACACCATTTCTCGTGGAGGATATGGTTTTCATAGGGTAAACGGTTTAAGTACAATGACAGGGCTTTAGAAGTATGTTTCATTATGATTGCACTAAAGTACAAGAAATTCACATAACTATGCGGAAGCATCAAAACACCTTTATATGACCCTAATAAGGCCAGTACCAATATATGAAGCAGAGACATCCACATAATCAAAATCTGACACAGAAACATCACTAGGTTGTTTTTGGGAAAGATGCTGTACACAATTATGCAGCATTTGAAGAAGAAAGATGGCACCACGTAATATGTATGATGTACTAAACTACCAGTTCTGTGGTACAGATTTTGTGAAATTCATAAATTTGAGTAACCTCTATTGGATGGTCATCAGACTAGATGAAAATGATCCTGAAAAATAAGATGTGTTACAAACTGCACTACGTGGACAATGCTCAATGGAATCCAGAAACTGCATAGAGGAGTGGATGCTGCAAAGGTTGAATATAGAAAGTGGACTGTAATCCCAACAGATGGATGGAATGGAAAGAAAACAACCATGTATACAAAGACAGGAAACAAGGAAGGTGAATAGGAACATACATAAAGGACAAATACAATAATAACAGGTTTACCTGGGAAGAAGGAGCAACAGAAGGAAAATGTCTCAATGCAAATCCTCATTGTATATTATCCTCTTCTTCAACACCTTATCCCAGTTCAGGAGTCAGCAACGATGAGTCTCCTCCATTTCTGTCATCCTCTTTCCTTCAAGTACTTTCAATCCTGTTCTTGCATCACAACTTTTGTCTTCTTCTTGGCCTCTTCTCTTTGACAGTGAATTTTAGGTTCTCTATATAGACTCCATTTCTTGCTTCCTCATAATATCTGTTGTGTGTGTCCTCCGTGCCTACAAGCTCCGCAGTCCGCCGAACATAGATGTTTCCAGAGACCACGAGGCAGACTGCAGTGCGCTGACATGATCGTCGGTGACGTCAGCCAGCGCTATAAAAGGAGCAACGTTTCTCGCCTCTCCAGGACTCCTACAGTGTCCAACGACCAGACTACACCACAAGTCAGACACGGAGGCACCCTCTTAAAAATGTGTTCTGAATAGGTGGACTGATTCCTGGCCGTGAGGTTTCACCTCCGGACATTGCCTCATTCATCCTGCATCCCGTAGCCACGTCGAGCACCCATCCAAGCATTCTGCTACTCACTCAAGTCCCCTACAGTGCTCCGACTCCAACAATAGCATTCTGCTATATATGAACACTAGACGCAAGTTCCTTGCAAGTTATACTCCTCCTGTTAGCATTCTGCTAATACGAACTCTCTCTACAAGTTCCACTTGTTATTATACATGACCGATACTTTTCGACTTTCAAGAACATTCTTTCATTTGAACAGACTGTCTCCTCAAGACAAGATTGAATGTATATAGGAATCTCAAATGTAAATATTATTCAGGCCCTCAGCCTACTACCTTATATTAACATCAAACGTGTGCAACTCCACAAGCTTCAACAAAAATTTCATTCTATTTCATGTACATATTGTATAAATGTGTTGAAGCAATAAATTTTTATGTTGTGCCTTGTATACCAAGTTCCTTGTATACAACACAACAAAATTGGCGACGAGGAAAACTTCGTAGTAGGTCTCGCCAACATAACTGGCAACGAGGAACACTCACACGTACGCCCCGCCAATATCAACAATATTGGCGACGAGGAAAACGTTATTAGTGTGTATCGCCAACAATATTGGCGACGAGGAAAAGTTATTTAATTTAAAGTTACACGTTAGCCCCGCCAATAACACAACTTAAACATACACTAGGGAAGCTGACCCACACTAACGTTTTTGTAGTGAACGTGCCCCACAGGCATGATTTGAACAGAGACTCGTGTGTGAACATTGAAGTGGACAAGGTCAATACAGATATTGTAAAAATTTGTAGACATTTTCGGAATACTCAGGTTATTGAATGCAGCAGTTTTGAGAGATACTGTTATACCAAACATGGCCTCCATCTAAACAATTCAGGTAAACGAAAGATAGCAAATATTGTTCTAGATTTTATTAATCTTAAGATATGTACCGGTACTGTAAAACAGGCAACTCCTTTGAGTTATTATAATGACCAGGAAAACTAGTAGAAAGAGCCAGCTGTACTTCAAGCTGGCTCAGTCAACTAGAAAAAGAAACTCAGGATAGTAAGGAATTTCAAGTTACCCAATTGCAACAGTCAAGTTTTAGGGAGGAAGGGGGTCTGAGATTGCTCTTGGTAAACTGTCAAAGTGTAGTAAATAAACAATTAAAATTCGGTACATTGATGGAATCTTATGAGACTGATGTGGTGATAGGAGTGGAATCGTGGTTGAAAGAAGGGGTGGGTAATAGAGAAGTATTTCCAGAAGGGTACACAGTCTATCGTAGAGACCGAGGAGATAAAAAGGGAGAGGGGGGGTGTTTATTCTGGTGAAGGAAACTTACTGTTCACATGAATGGTTTACCGATGAAAGGGATGAAATATTAGGGATAAAATTAGTTTGTGATAATATGGAGGTGGGAATTATAGGAACATACAGGCCTGGAAGAGAGGAAAGAGACATGGAAATCCTTGAGAAAATAATAGATTATACTCGTAAAAACAATAATAATGATATGGTAATAATTGGGGGAGATCTAAATTTGCCTGAAGTTGAATGGAATGGAGCTGCAAGTGAAGCCCATGAACAGAAACTGGCAAATAAGTTAATTTGGGAGGGAGGATCTACACAAGTAGTACAAGAACCGACTCGTCTCAATAACTTACTAGATGTATTCTTGGTTAAACCATGGGAAATTGTTGATAAAACTGAGGTAATTGAAGGAATAGGAGACCATAAGGCTATAATAATGGATGTAGGACTCGTACCAAAAAGGCTTAATAAGAGGGTTACACAAGACAAGAAATTGTACAGAAAAACTAAAGTTGATGAATTTGGGACTTACCTTAAATCACAATTCAGTTGTTGGATAAGTGAAGGGAGTAACGTGGATACACTTTGGGCTAAATTTAAAGGAATCATTTGGGAAGGAGAGAAGAGATTTGTACCTGTTAAGAAGGGTAAAATGACCTCAGACCCTGTTTATTATACAAGGGAAATAAGAAAATTAAAAAGAAAATGTAGAATAGTAAACAGGAAAATCAAAGAGGGTAGGGAGAGTAAACTAGAAAACAGCTAATGAGGGAACTGAAAAGAGTGAAAAAGGAAGCAAAAGAGAATTATATGAATGGCATACTTCAAGAGGGTAATGACCACAAAGGGAAATGGAAAAAGCTGTATTCATATATCAGGAATCAAAAAGGAAAAGGAATCCAAATTCCTACAATGGTGGGAGAAGGGGGTGAAATTTAGTAGGGAATTTAGAGATTCAGTAGATGATTGTCAAGAGTTGGAAACCGAAACAGAAGATAGAGAGGGAGAGAGACAGAGGGAAACAAGAAGCTTCTCATTCACAAACGAAGATATTTTCAGAGAAATCCAAACTGCTTCAGCAAGGAAAAGCAGCAGGAAGTGATCAAATTACTGGGGAGGTATTAAAGACAATGGGGTGGTACATAGTGCCTTATTTAAAATTTCTCTTTGACTATGTCATAAATAATAGTGTAATACCAAAAGAATGGAAGGAATCTATAATAATACCAATTTATAAAGGAAAGGGTGATAAAAGGAAACCAGAGAACTACAGACCAATCAGCCTGACCAGTATAGTTAGTAAAATACTGGAGAGTTTAATAGCAAAGTACATCAGAGGGATATGTGATGATAAAAATTGGTTCATGAGGAGCCAGTATGGATTTAGAAAGAAATTTTCTTGCGAGGCACAACTGGTGGGATTTCAGCAGGACATATCAGATCAGTTAGATTCAGGAGGCCAGTTAGATTGCATAGCCATAGATCTTTCCAAAGCCTTTGATAGAGTGGAACATGGAATATTATTAAAGAAATTGGAGGGAATAGGATTGGACGTAAGGGTTACACGTTGGATAAAAACATTTCTAAATTCAAGGGTTCAGAAAGTCAAAGTAGGAAATAATGTATCTCAGGAAGAGAAAGTTTGGAAGGGAATTGCACAGGGTAATATAATCGGTCTGTTACTTTTCTTAATATACGCAAATGATTTAGGGAACAATATAACATCAAAAATAAGATTGTATGCAGATGACATAATTGTTTATAGGGAAATAAACAACATTGAGGATTGGGGTATGATGCGCAAAGGTATCACCCAAATATCACTATAAAATTTGTCACAAATGGAACATAATAATTGCTTTTACACATATCAAGTGAAAAATCCCTGGCAAATTAAGAAATACCGTCGTTATTTGAGAAATATGAAAACATACTTAAGGCTTGTAGACAGGACTGGTTTATGTCGTACTACGCTGCTGGTGCCGTCTTTTGTTACTTTCTTCAGGTCCAGGGCTAGCACCGTGGAATGGGAGGGCTATGTCTGTGGATTCTCATTATCTTTGTCCATTCGCTGCTGGTGCCGTCTTTTGTTACTTTATTCAGGTCCAGGGCTAGCACCGTGGAATGGGAGTGCTATGTCTGTAGATTCTCATTATCTTTGGCCAGTACAAACAGCAAAATGGAGGTCAAAAGAAAAATAGCATGATCCCTGGACCAATAAATATTTTTATTTCTGTTCGAACGAAAGTAGCTCGATCCCTGGACCAATAAATCACTAGTCCACTGAATTTTTCTTACGTACATTGGCCATATCATTTTGTCGCCTATTAAATATTGCATATCGCGATACAATTCATGAAATGATGTCATTGACAAGTGAAGAATGAAACGAAAGCAAAGAACTTCAGTGAACACAGATATCACACACGAAATTGTTGAAAGTGTAAGACAAAAGACATACGTGTGTCACTGTGAGCGCAACACCAAATGTACTTGCAAAGTAGTAAAGTACGTATTAATATTCTCCAAAAAACATATATTTCTTAATTTGCCAGGGATTTTTCACTTGATATGTGTAAAAGTAATTATTATGTTCCATTTGTGACAAATTTTATAGTGATATTTAGGTGATACCAATGCGCACTATACCCTGAGGATTGTTAAGAATTACAAAGGGACCTTGAAAGTATCCAACAATGGGTTGAAGAAAATAATATGAAGGTTAATGGAGGCAAATCAACTGTTACAACTTTTACAAACAGGAGCTTTAAAACTGAATTTGAATATACTTTGGATGAGGTAGTTATCCCAAAAGATGGCAAGTGCAAATACTTAGGTGTGAGATTTGAAAGTAATTTGCAATGGAAGGGTCATATTGATGACATTGTTGGGAAAGCATACAGATCGTTACATGTCATAATGAGGCTACTTAAAGGATGCAACAAAGAATTAAAAGAAAAAAGTTACTTGAGTATGGTTCGTCCATTATTGGAATATGCAAACAGTGTTTGGGATCCTCACCAAGAATACCTAATAAAAGAAATAGATAGTGTGCAGAGGAAAGCAGCAAGATTTGTAACAGGGGATTTCAGGAGAAAGAGTAGTGTATCAGAAATGTTAAAGGAACTTGGGTGGGAAACTTTAAGTAAGAGAAGGGAGAAAACTAGACTTATAGGATTATATAGAGCCTATACAGGAGAAGAAGCATGGGGAGATATCCGTGAGAGGCTTCAGTTGGAAAATAATTATATCGGCAGAACTGACCACAAATATAAAATTAGAAGAAATTTTAGCAGAAGCGATTGGGGTAAATTTTCATTCATTGGGAAGGGTGTGAAAGAGTGGAACAGTTTACCAGGGGTAGTGTTTGATCCTTTTCCAAAATCTGTACAGATATTCAAGAAGAGAATAAACAGCAACAGAGAAAATAAATGAAATGTTAGAGGGCATTCCACCAGTGCAGGTTATTATAAATAAAAAAATGTGTGTGAATAAATTAATTCCATCCCCTGGTCTAAGGAGTTTAGACAGCCAAAGTAGGGGACTGCCTGTAGGGGTGAAGTACAGTGGGGACTTCGAGGGCCCTGGGACCGCTATGGTAGCTATGAAGGCCCTTCAGGAACTCTGAAAAGTGGTGGCAAAAGGGGCTCTGGTTAAGACGCAGCAGGTCGTTATGCTACTTAGGATCCAGAACGGGTAAAAAAAAAAGTAAATAAGTAAATGCAATGTAAATATTAATCTTATAGCAGTTGTATAGTATCATTTGAAGTAATTCCACATACTGTATATCAGTTGACTATATTTGTAAGTAGCACAGGAGATATTATAAGTAGAATTTTGTAAACAACATAAATTTATTAATGATGACCTGTGTGTTTAATAGAAAACATTGTTAGCGTAAATTGTATAATACTGTATTATAGGAAAATTTTCTTCACTTGTCAATTTAATATTTAGTGCTTGACAATAATGTATTTTAGTGTACCATTTGCCACCGAGGTAGACACCTCATTTGCAAATAAAGAAATTTTGAATTGATTTTGATAACACAATATTGACGACAAGCAAACATTCCAAGTGGTTGCGCCATATCAACAAAATAGCTATGGGACAAAAGTTAGCCACGCCAACGCTTTGCTCCCATTTTGTATTTGCAGTGCCATTCCTCCCAGTGTACGCCCCGTTCGAACTGAGGACATCAAACCAACCTTTCACGGCGCACGCAGCACCTGTTCTCCACTGCATTCTCGCTGCGCGCTCTCTTTCTCTCTCACTCACAGGCGATTGTTGAAGGTCAAGCTTCCAGCTGGTCCCTCTACACGCTGTCTCGCAAGTTGTGCTCACTGTCTCATCAGTCAACATGGCTAGTACCGAGCAATTGGCAGCTATATTACAAGCTTTACAGCAGCAACGACAGCAATTCATGCAACAGCAGCAGTCCGCATTGCTTACGGCCATACAGGCTCTCTCTTCCTCCGCACATAACACCTTATAAGATGTGTATTGTTTAATGTAACGCCTTGTGTAATATAAATGCCTACATCTTGCCTATTTCCCACATTTTGGCTGATGATGACGCAAACACAGCGTCGAAACTAGTTCCAAGTGCAAATACATGTTATAAATAAATATAACATTTTTGTATTGAAAAGGTGGACCGTTTTAAGTTTTTCCTAACATCCTTTCTCAGTTCAATATGGACAAAATGAAATTCCTATGTTTAAATGAAGCAGCCAACCAGGCAAAGTCGTTAGCCTATCATTACTTGGGCTTAAAAATCGAAATTGGGAAAATAGGCAAGGATATAGCATTTATCAAACAGTGCATTACACAGAATTTAACCCCTAATTTTCTAAAAAGCGTCACGAAACAACGTTTTGTTCCTCCCCATCAACAAGATGTTCAGGTTAGGACAAACAAACTTTGGTTAGAAAATGAACTAAAATTTCTCTATAAGAAAAAGTCGTTTTTAAATCATCGCTTATATGAAACTCACTTAGAGGCAGCCACCTTACTCTCAAATGCTCAGTGGAATCTTTTTCAAGACGAAGTCCCAATCAAGTTGTTCAATATTTTGTCCAAAAAACAGATAACACTAGAGAAAAAACTTGTAGCACTTAAAAATAAGGAAAAACACAGCAACTCCCCTCCAAAACCTAACAGCAAACCTAACCTCACAATGACACTCTACAACAATTCCACCCACCAGTAATTAATCTTTCCACCACCAACTTAGATGAGGACGATATAAGAATTCTTTCGAAAGGTCCAAAGCACAACTGGCCCTGTTTCAACTCGGCCCTTACAGCCTCCAAACTCGTAGTTGAATCAGAAGTTGCTATCAGCAAAATGCCATATGAACTACAAGACAAACTCAGAATGGACGTAAAAAAAACAATTAAACAAAAGTTTTTTCTCAAAAAATCACACTGCGACCCCTATCACCAAAATCAACAAAGACTCCCTTACTGAAAGAAAACAAATTCTCAATCTTAAAAAGAAAGTCAAAGACAACCACCTCATCATTACAAAGGCCGACAAAGGCAACACAACAGTCATTATGGATAAAACAGATTACATTCAAAAAACCAAAACTTTCTTAGATAATGACTCCTTTTCAATAGTCAAGAAGGACCCAACACAATCAATTCAAAGGCAATTGAAACAAATTCTAAAGAGCACATCTTTTCTCCTCACTGAACAAGAAAAACAAAAGTTAATTACTATGAACCCAGGCCTACCAACAGCTAAAGCACTACCCAAAATCCACAAAACCGATGTCCCTATTCGACCCATAATAAACTACAGACCAAGCCCCTTATATAAATTATCTCAATTTATCCAACAATTTCTTAATAAACATTATAAATTCTCATCAAATAAATCCATCAGGAACAATTTCCTGTTATGTATGTTTATCAGGAACTCAAGGGAGACTTCATTAGTTAGTCGGAACATAGAAAAAATGAGGAACTCTTCTCAGAAGAACTCTTAAGGTTTCACTTTACTTTGTCCTGCCTGCTGGCTCTCCAGAAATGTGTGCGCGTGTGTTTTTTTATATTCAGGAATCATTCAAGAAGAACACTTTCGCACTGCAAGATATGTGGTTAAGGTTATTTTTAATATGTATAACTTTTGTTTTCTCAACGATTCATTTGTTTCTATATTCGTCCCTGTTTTTATCTCCTTATAAGATGTGTATTGTTTAATGTAACGCCTTGTGTAATATAAATGCCTACATCTTGCCTATTTCCCACATTTTGGCTGATGATGACGCAAACACAGCATCGAAACTAGTTCCAAGTGCAAATACATGTTATAAATAAATATAACATTTTTGTATTGAAAAGGTGGACCGTTTTAAGTTTTTCCTAACATCCTTTCTCAGTTCAATACGGACAAAATGAAATTCCTATGTTTAAATTTAAACATAACACCACCGTTCCTCCATTTTCTGCCTTCAACCCAGAGAAAGAAGACTGGTCAGTGTATTTAGCTCGACTTCAACAGCATTTTATCTGCCACTCCATTACGGATGAGAAGCGCCAACGAGCTCATTTTCTCAGTACTGTAGGAAATACTACCTGCGAATTACTGCAGAAATTAATCCCCGAAGAACAGATTTCGGAAGTTCCTTTCGCACAGCTCCCAGCTCACATAAATGCACATTATGCCAAGGATCCTCACATCGTAGCAGCTCGCTACAAGTTCTTTCAATGTAGAATGAAGCCGCACCAGACTCACACGGAATGGATTGCGGAACTCCTTGGTCTCGCCAAGCATTGCAAATTTAACTGTTCTAAGGATGGTTGTAGCGTGCCCTACTCTGATTCACTCATTCGGGACATGGTTATTCTCCATACTCCCCAAGACAGAGTTCGTTTCGATGCTGTCAAGAGTAGTAACCCTTCTTTGGAAGAAGTCCAGCGTCTTCCCACAGTCTATGAGATGACTACCAAGACTGCAGCTGAAATAGCTACTAAACATGAAGTCGCTCACGTATCCCATACGGCCCGCCAGCATTCTGCTCCTTCGAACTGCCAGGTCGGCTCGCTCCCTGCCAAGCGTTCCCAACAAGTTCCTCCGCGCTCTTCTACGAAGACCCGCAATTCTATGAAAACTCCTCAGCTCCTACCTTCCTGCAGAGGATGTTTTAAGCATCACGACCGCCGTGACTGCCGCTTCTTCAAGTCCACCTGTGATCGCTGTCATAAAGTAGGACACATCAAGTACGTCCCGCCCTGCCAGTACTCATTCTGCGAAGAAAACTCTTCAGAAGACACAACAGGACTTGGAAGTTGATCAAATCAACCTCATTCTTCCTACAAGAAATTCTCGTAAGATCATCATTCCGATCGCTTTCCCAGATCACTCTACTGATTTTCAGTTAGATACTGGTTCGCCTGTCTCCATCATCAATCTGGCTACATATCACAATTTAGGATCAGCGTCCTTCTCTCCTGCTGATGTACAACTTGTTACTTTTAACAAGAAGAAAATTGATATTAAGGGACAAATCACTATTCCAACAAGATATAAAGATATTCATAAGGTCGTTACCTTACTGGTGGTCAATGACTACACTGCATCTAATATCCTACCCATGGATCTTTTCAAATTATTTGGTTTTCAAATACATGACAACGTCAATGTAGTCTCAGACTTACAACCTACCTCTGATGTCACCGATCTCCTAGAGCAGTTTCCAGAAGTCTTCGACTCTACTTTAGGCACAGCCAAAGACTACACAGCTCATATCCAGCTGAAATCAGGAGCCAAGCCTCGTTTTTTCAAAGCACGTCCAGTCCCACTTGCACTTCAAGATCAAGTTACTCAAGAGTTACAGAGATGGATAGCAACCGGTATAGTCGTTCCCGTCACTTCCAGTAAGTGGGCTACTCCACTCGTCGTAGTTAAAAAAGCTAATGGGAATATCCGCATTTGTGGTGATTTTCACTCTACAATCAACTCACAGATTGAAACCGATGTTTTTCCGATTCCCTGTCCTGAAGACTTATTTCGCCATTTAGCCGGTGGACAGTTCTTCTCTAAAGTGGATCTCAAAGAAGCTTATCTCCAGCTACTTTTAGACGAATCCAAGCAGTGCCTCACACTGAATACCCCTCTTGGACTTCTACAGCTCCAGCGCCTACCTTTCGGTGTCTCTTCCTCCGCTGCGATTTTCCAGCGCTATTTAGCACAGCTTACCGCCTCCATTCCTGGTTGTGCTAATTACCTTGATGACATTCTTGTGACCGGCAAAGATCATCAAGAACACCTGCATAATCTGCATCACCAAATTGAAAGAAAATGGCCTACGTGCTAATCTCGCTACGTGCACATTCTTTCAACCTCAAGTTCACTACCTAGGTCACATCCTTGATAAGACTGGCATTCAACCTAGCGAACGCCATGTCTCTGCCATTGTCAACATGCCCGCACCGCAGAACATCAAACAGCTCCAATCCTTCATAGGAAAAGTGAACTATTATAACAAGTTCATTCCACGCTTCACTTCAGTAGCAGCTCCTCTGAACGCCTTACGCAAGAAAGGTGCTAAATTTCACTGGTCTCAGCAATGTCAACATGCCTGGCAGACTATCAACAAGGCTCTTGTCCATGCTGTCAAGCTTACTCATTTTTTGCCCGGTAAGCTCCTCACTCTCGCCATGGACGCATCTGATTATGGACTCGGCGCCGTTCTCTCCCAGAAGGATCATCACGGACAAGAACATCCTATAGCCTTCGCTTCCAAGACACTCAACGAGCATCAACGTCACTACTCTCAGATAGAGAAAGAAGCTTTAGCTATTATATTTGGTATTCGCCGTTTCAACGAATATCTCTATGGCAACCATTTCCTCATAATTACTGATCACAAGCCTCTTGTTCACTTATTTCATCCTGGTAATAAGATCCCTGAACATGCTCTAAGGAAACTTCAAAGATGGTCCATATTTCTTTCTGACTACTCCTATCAGATTGGCTATCGTAGCACATCCCAGCATTGTAATGCTGATGCTCTCTCTTGCTTACCTGTAGGTCCTGATACTACTTTCGATTCTCAAGAATCTGAATGTCTTCAGATAAACATAGAACTTGAAGACGCAGTCTCCAGTTTTCCCATTGACGCTACTTGCATCGCCAAAGCGACTGATAAGGATAGTACACTAGCTACAGTTCGTACTTATATCCGCAACGGTTGGCCTCTTCAAACCAAGTTTCCTACCAGCCTTGCACCTTATCATCGTCTTCAGCATCATCTCACGACTCGTGCCGGAGTTATCCTATTAGAAACAGGCACCCTATTCCGAGTAGTTATCCCCCTTAGTCTACGCAAACAAGTTCTCGACTTGTTACATGAAGATCATTGGGGAATATCACACACCAAGCAACTCGCCTGTCAACACTGCTATTGGCCCGGTATTGAAGCCGACATCGAGAAACTCATCTGCCACTGCGACCCGTGTCAGGTACATCAGAACGCACCGTCATCTGACCTCGCTCCATGGCCTCCTGCTACTTCTCCTTGGGAAAGAGTGCACATAGACTTCGCTGGACCTTTTCTCAACTCTATGTGGCTCATAGTGATAGATTCTCTATCCCACTTTCCTTACGTTGTAGAAATGCATTCTACTACTACAGAAGCTACCATTTGCGCACTTCAGAAGATTTTCACTAATGAAGGTTTACCTCAAGTGCTCATTTCAGACAATGGACCCCAATTTACTGCCACTAACTTCCAGAACTTCTGAACTCATAACGGCATTCGGCATATTCTGGCTCCGCCTTTTCACCCTCAATCTAATGGTGAAGCTGAACGTTTTGTCCAAACTTTCAAGAAAAGCATAAAGAAAGCTGTATCTTCAGGTTTAACTAAGGACCAAGCATTGTTACAACTCCTAGGAAGATATAGGACTATGCCTGGTACCGACAACCTCACTCCAGCTCACAAGCTCCATGGACGCCCTCATCGAACTTTGCTTTCTTTGTTGCAGCCTCTTCCTGCCCAGCCGCAGTGCTCGCAACCGAAGTTCAACGCCGCCGACAAAGTATATGTCCGGACTTTCAAGTCCAATCCTCCCTGGATACCTGGTATCATCTGCCGTACCTTGGGCCATTATCTCTACGACATCCAGACCACCGAGAAACGCATCTGCCGCCACCAAGACCAGATACGGCTCCGCTATCGTCCATCTCCTTCTGTTTATTCCATTGTAACACCTCAAAAATCCATTGCAGACCGAGCTCTGGACCAATTAATCAACATGGGTTCTTTTCAGGACGACTCTACGCTCCTTCGACCAGACCAGGCTCCGGACAACACAACAGACACGGCCGACTCTCCAGCCCAGCATCGCTGCCGCCGCTTCGCGCCGTATTGGCGTAATTAGGAGGGGAGGGTGTTGTGTGTGTCCTCCGCACCTACAAGCTCCGCAGCCCGCCGAACATAGATGTTTCCAGAGACCACGAGGCAGACTGCAGTGCGCTGACATGATCGTCGGTGACGTCAGCCAGCGCTATAAAAGGAGCAACGTTTCTCGCCTCTCCAGGACTCCTACAGTGTCCAACGACCAGACTACACCACAAGTCAGACACGGAGGCACCCTCTTAAAAATGTGTTCTGAATAGGTGGACTGATTCCTGGCCGTGAGGTTTCACCTCTGGACATTGCCTCATTCATACTGCATCCCGTAGCCACGTCGAGCACCCATCCAAGCATTCTGCTACTCACTCAAGTCCCCTACAGTGCTCCGACTCCAACAATAGCATTCTGTTATATATGAACACCAGACGCAAGTTCCTTGCAAGTTATACTCCTCCTGTTAGCATTCTGCTAATACGAACTCTCTCTACAAGTTCCACTTGTTATTATACATGACCGATAGTTTTCGACTTTCAAGAACATTCTTTCATTTGAACAGACTGTCTCCTCAAGACTGTAACCGTACGTATGTACGATCCCCGAGTTTTTAGGTTAGAAAATTTTCATAAAATAATTTTTATATAAAGTAGTAAATATTTTGTGAGTTTTAAATTGACATGTAAAGAACATTATAAGAAGAATTGGTATTAGGGAATTTTGTATCTGTGTATCTTTATATTGGTGTAACTTTCCGTTTGGGTAAGAGTCTGTAAATATGGCCTAGCCGTAAGGATTGTGCAACCAGGAAAACAGCGACTATATCGGGAAGGATGGTTGAGGTCAGTTGTGTGTGTTGCAACTAAGTGGCTTGGAAACACGGGGTACGGCAGGTTGTATCGGTTGAAGAATTGGAGTGGATCAATGTGGACATGCATGAGTGGACATTCTATGTCACATCAAATACTCGATAGCCAATGAGGGGGCTTTGTTTTGAGCGAGGTTTGGGTTGACTGAGTGACACGGGAAGAAGTGCCTGTGAGAGCGTTGCTACCAGTAAACTTTTCAGGACGCTATAACCAAATAGCTTAATATGATAATAGTGGAAACTCTCCTCACTTAGCACGCAGAGCAGCGGCGACAGCACGTAGTGCTGCCATCCAGCGGCTCGCAGGGAACACTAACATAACGCGCTATTCAAACACTACACATTTCGACTTCCAACCCAACGAAATACAGATTTTAAGACGTTTGCGTCGTTCTTGTAACATAATATAGGGAAGGAAAAAGGTGGATGTTGATCTGAATGAACCAGTGATAAGAATAAAACAAATGTAATATCCAATTAAAACATTAGATCGCCGTGTTATGACTAGGGCCTACATTCTTCAAGAGCAAATCACACATGCAATATATTTTTAAACTTGGCATTTTTACAGGCAATATTTTTCACTGTTGAGTCATTGGTTCTATTCACATATGCCTTTATAAGGACTTTGAAATACTTGTTTGTCAGTCAGTAATTTTACACAGCTGTTACATAAGCCTACACTACATTCATTCAATGACAAAAACCTGTCATTTAATTTTTTTCTAATTCCATCTTTGCTTTCTAACAAAAACTTTTTAAAAACCTATCTTCAAATCCCCCTGTGGGTGGGGGCAGTAGAATAACACCCACGGTATCCCCTGCCTGTCGTAAGAGGCGCCTAAAAGGGGGCCCAGGGGCTCTGAACTTTGGAGCGTGAATTGGCGACCACAGGGCCCTCAGCTGAGTCCTGGCATTGCTTCCACTTACTTGTGCCAGGCTCCTCACTTTCATCTATCCTATCCGATCTCTCTTGGTCAACTTGTTCTTTTCCGACCCCGACGCTATTAGGTTTGTGAGGGCTAGGGAGTCTTTCATTTACACGCCCTTCGTGGCCCTTGTCTTCCTTTAGCCGATATCTTCATTTTTCGAAGTGTCGGATCCCTTCCATTTTTTCCTCTGATTAGTGTTATATAGAGGATGGTTGCCTAGTTGTACTTCCTCTTAAAACAATCACCACCACCACCACTCTTCAAATGTTCTTGATATTTTAGCATCTAACTTTTCCCCACAAATATTTGGAAACATAATTTTAGAATTGTCATACTTTTTCATTTCTATGTGCAAGTTTCCCATGCTATAATCATTATCATAAGATGACAGTACATCCCTACACTCAGCATGGGGAAATTTGCTACATGCCCAGCCCATAACATAACTGTCTGCAATTTCTTATTATATCATGTCATAATCAGCTACCTGATCACTTAACTCACACTGTCGAGAGACATTAGCATCAAAATTGCACTTCATCACATCATTATGAGTCAGTAGAAAGTCTGCAACATCAGATTCACAATTGCTGTCATCAGAAGCAAAGAGCAATTGATTTATCATAACATTCCTTATGGCACTGCGAAATTTTGTTGCATCTGGGGTTACATTGTTACCTTCTCTTGGTCTGATGATCGAAAAAATGTTTTCAATGCAGTCCTGCGTGAGCCTCCTTGTTACCAAATAATGGAAACCATAATCACTATATAATTCAGACCACAATAGTTTCAGTGCAGAAATATTGTCTATCCAACCCTGAATACAGAGAGGGTTGCCTTTGCGGTTATTCAAAACTTTGAGTCGTTTTAGACAATCACAAATTTCATCAAGCTTTTTCATATGCCCTGAGTTATTGCTTAAAGGTCTCCTGTACTCTTTGGGGCTACTGAGACTTGAAGAATTAAAAATATCAGATAAAGTATCACACATTTCTATAAACTCTGCAGTGTTTGCAGCACTTGATTGCAAAGAATTGAATGACACATGAACTAGCATTCCAGAAGCTACAGAATGGCTGAGGACTCTGGTGGCTAAACATACCCTCATACCTTTCATCTAAATCTGCCCTTCTGCGCTTCACTCACCGAGTACACCTAAAAATCGATTAAATGCATAGGTTTAATCATAACAATATTTTAAAGAAAGTATGTTGTCATAGATAGAAAAAAATACCGGCACGTAAACATTAACAGGTAGGCCTATACTCACAGCACTTTGTTGTTAGGAAATCTGTAAAATGGCTTGCAATTACTTTGTCTTCTGTAATGAAAACACCCATGCATAGCACAAATAACTCCTCTTCCTGCAATTTCCAAAATCGTGATATATAACAAGCATAAAACTATCTGGAGTACAAATAAGACACTTCTGGCATACACAGGTGACAGCCGTAGCAAGAGTAGTTAGCCTCTCTAGCCGCTAGATGGCACGCAGAAGCGGTGTCGCCAATTTCTCGCAGGAGTTTCCACTATTATCATATTAAGCTATTTGCTATAACCACGTGTAGCAAGCCTATATAAGTGTGTACGCGTGTGCGGCGAGAGATTCTGATTCTGATACTTATTCTGATTCTGACTCTGATGCTGATTCTGTGTGTTTCTCATTTGTACCAGTCTGCGGGAGCTACGTATTTGCGCAGTTTGCTATGCGATCTGCTATTGTTCGTGAGTATCTGTTACGGAGTGAACATGGTATAATCACAACGACTTACCGGCTTTGCAGTGGACTTTCTGTAAAAGAAAGTGTTTGTTTGTAACTTGTCAGCCGAGTATGCAGCTTCAGTTGATGGAGAATTTTGCTGTTTGCTTGCCTCCAGACATGTAACGCTTTCTGTCCAGCCGGCAATTGGAAAGGATTCAAGATGTCGACGAAGAAGTGTAAATAAGGTTAGGGATGCTCTTCGTAAAGCAGGTTGCATCCATATGTAGAGAAATAGTCGTCGTACTTTTCTCTACCAGATTAGGATTCACGGTAACAGTGGAGTGCAATGGGGCTCTTAACTGGAGGTATGTTAAAAGTATAATGATGTTCTATTTTTTATTGGTGATTTTAGTGGTTTGTAATTTGCCTTCGTAGACGGCAAACACGAGTTGGTCTCGTTAAATGATATTTTATTTTATTGGTGATTTTAGTGGTTTGTAATTGGCCTTTGTAAACGACAAACGAGTAAATCTCGTGAAGATATGATTTTGTTGGGTAGTATTGTGTATATTTGCTCTATGTAAACCGCAAGCACTAAGTGGGTTGCATAAGTGTTGATTTTTGTTGGTGTTTGTCACATATTAGTTCTTATTCTGGGAGTAAAGTCATAGAATCAAACTTAAAGTGAGTCTTTTGTCAGTGGAGTAAGGCTGAACCTGGCATGTTACCCAAATTTAATTTCAGGGGTTATATAGCAACAGGTAAGGTTATAAAGTAAGTCTGGAGCCTCGTCAGCCTGATGACCGTCGCCTTGGGAGAGGGAGTGGCTCGTTGCTCTACATAATTAAATATTCCTGCAATTGTTTTGCAGGTGGCGCCCATTATCCTTGTTATTTACACTTATTTGAGTCAACGTTTATCTGTTCAGTATTTCAATAGCTTGCAGTAGTTGCAAGACAAGATTGAATGTATATAGGAATCTCAAATGTAAATATTATTCAGGCCCTCAGCCTACTACCTTATATCAACATCAAACATCCACAAGCTTCAAGAAAAGTTTTGTTCTATTTCATGTACATATTATATAAATGTGTTGAAGCAATAAACTTTTATGTTGTGCCTTGTATACCAAGTTCCGTGTATACAATATCATCGATGCATCTGTAATACTGCACTGACTTTTCACACATCTTACGACCGACCGACCGACCGACCGACCGACCAACTAACTAAGTAAGTAAGTAAATATTATTGCATACTGAGTTTCATACAGCTTTGCGGAGTTAAATCAAGCAGATACACGATAATGCTCCAACATTTAAAAGCACTTCTGTTCCGCGGTACTGCAAATCTTAATATTCCAACAGAGGATCTATTTATAATTCAGTGGAACCTGGATAATTCGAATGTCTATAATTCGAAATCGTCTTTAATTTGAATATTTGGTAAGTCCCTAGCATTTTGTATGTAAACAATGTTAAAAAATCATGGATAATTCTAATTTTATTTAGGTTAATTTGAATGTTTTACCTTAACGATACAGCATAGTATTGTATTTTGCAACTCGTGTTTTCTCAACAATAGGCTATAATGTATTGGAATGGGCTGAAGGCAGTAAAGTTCTACCTCCTTATCCCTCCAGGCCACCTGTGAAGTCAGTGTCCTACCCATCCTGCCCCTCCCGAACATTCCTTCACCCTTATTTAGAATTGACTGTTGCGTCACAGAGTTAAGTGGTCTAGTATGCTTAGTGATTATGGCGCTGTTACGAGGGACTGCATTGTTTGAGCATTTTTACTTGATCTTTTGTTGAATATGGATTGTGTGACCATCATCAACATCTTCATTTCCCATTTCCAGCTTCCCGGGCCGGGCTGTGTATCAAGGACCTCCATTGCTGTCTGTCTCTCCACCACTCTTCTCGTTTTTAAGTACATCTTCTGGTTTTCCTCTCCTCTTCTCTATGCACTCCCACAATGAATCTGTCCATCTCTTTCAAGATCTTCCTCGAGGTATCTTTCCTGTTAACTTTTCTGAAAAAAAGTTTTTGGCACACCCTTTCTCTCATTCTCATCAAAACGCCCATACCACTGTAGCTTTGTTGTTTCTATCCTGTCTTGAAGTTTCAAGATTCCTGTCCTTTTCCTTATCTCTTCATTTCTAATTCTATCTTTTCTGGTCTTGCCCTCGATACCTCTTAGGAATTTCATCTCCGCTGCCTGTATTCTACTCTCCTTTGTAGTCCACGATCCAGCTGCATAAGTTAGTATGGGTTCACAATAGGTTGAATATAATATTTTCTTACATTTCTTCGGGACATCTTGATTCCACCAAATACCTCTTAGGGTGTGTGCACACCAAGCGTGCTTCGCATAGTGTGTCACGTGTTGCTCAACACTAACCGTAACACTAAGAATAACCAGTGCTTTGTTCCTAAGCCAGGTGTTCACACCATCTGCACTCCTGCTACGCAGTACACCTACCCTAAAGCTAAGCGAAGCGCTTGATAACGAGCAGTGTTGGTTAATTGCTTAGCGTTACCTAGCTGTTTCTGAAACTATGGAAGAAGAAATTATTCATGCAGTGTTTCAAAGAGAAGAAATTTGGAACCCAAGCCACAAAAACGATAAAAACGTAGCCTAACTGTTTTGCAAAATAAGTGGACTGAAGTATCTACAACAGTTTTATGCATTCCGACAGTAAACATATAATACAGTAATATTACTTCTATTGTCACACTTTACTGGGCTTAACATTGTGACAGGATGCAATTGCGTATGGCTTTTAGTGTCGGGGGTGTCCGAGGAGAATTTTGGCTTGCCAGGTGCAGGCCTTTTGAATTGATGCCCGTAGGTCACCTGCGTCGTGATGAGGATGAAATGATCGTGAATACTACACATATATTCAGCCCCCGTGCCAGCGGAATTTACTAATTATGGTTAAAATTCCCGACTCTGCCGAGAATCAAACCCGGGACTCCTGTGACCAAAAGTCAGTACACTAACCATTTAGCCATAGAGCCGGACACTTTGAGACAAAGTGAATAGAATCTCCCAGACTCTGTCATACTGGTTTATAATTTTGCAACAAACAATAGAATTCTCCGAAAGTAATTCGTTCTTCATCAAATTCATGAACCCACTTTTGATTCTTCTTCCTCATTTTCAATTTTGAGTAAATGGTATCCATCAATCAACTGTTTCCAGTGAATTGGATAATGGCACTAACTTGTGACCACCCTACAACACCTCACGCCGAACTAAGCTGAGTGCACTTTCGGTGTGAACAGGAAGCACGCCTTGTCCTATGCATAGCACTTCACGCTACACACTATATGAAGCGCACTCAGTGTGTATGCAGCCTTATGCTCTGGCAGAAGCTATCTGCTTGTTGTATTCTTTTCCCAATTTAATCGGTTGTCTTTCCATCTTCTGTGATCACACTTCCCAAGTACTTGAAACTTTTAACCACTTCCAGAATTTTACCATTTAGTTTTATCTTTCCTCTTCCTTCCTTCCCCTTGTCATAACTATTGGTTTACTTTTCTCTGTGCTTACTTTCATCCCAAAATTTTCTATCTCTTCATTCCATACATCTACTTGTTTTTGCACTTCCGTTTCATCCTCACCCCATATCACTATATCATCTGCAAACAAACATGGCTTTTGTTGCCTGTCTTCCCAATCTCTGTTTAATGTTCTTATGAATTTCATCCATGAATATCATGAATAGTATGGTGGATAGTACACTTCCCTGTCAGAGACCAGTTTCAACTTTAAACCATTTTGTTTTTCCTATACTAGTCTTCACACTACTAACACAAGTTTTGTACATAGCTTTTATCATTTGCACTTCCACTCTGTTAACTTGTTTTTCCCTTAATGTGTCCTATACCAACTGTCTGGGCACACTGTCATAAGCTATCTCAATATCAATAAATGTCATCACTATGTCTTTTCCAAACTCCCGTCTTTTCTCCATCATATGACTTAATGTAAAGATCAGGTCAAACGTTGATAAACGTTTATAAAAGTAGGAAAGATCACAATATGATAAAGTTGGAATTCAAGAGAACAAACTGGGGCAAGTATTCATTTATAGGAAGGGGAGTTAGGGATTGGAATAACTTACCAAGGGATATGTTCAATAAATTTCCAGTTTCTTTGAAATCATTTAGGAAAAGGCTAGGAAAACAACAGATAGGGAATATGCCACCTGGGTGACTGCCCTAAATGCAGATCAGTATTGATTGATTGTTGATCTGTCTTTCCTAAAACCATACTGTTCTTCTTCTATTTCTCCTTCTAGCTTCCTCCTCAGTCTTCCTTCCAATACTCTCTCAAATATCTTAGCTACATGGGCAATAAGAGTGATCCCTCTGTAGTTATTACATTCCTTTTTATCACCTTCTTTAAATATTGGCGTAATAAACCCTTTCCCCACTCTTCTGGGATCTCTTTCATCCTCCACATTATTTTAAGTAATCTATACAGCCACTGTAGATTGGTCCTGCTGGTTTTATCATTTCCTTAATTACCTCATCCACTCCTGCTGCTTTACTGCTCTTCATCCTTTGTATGGCTCCCTCTATTTCTAACATCAATATCTCCTTTTCTTGTTCTTCTTTTTTCCCCATTGTTTCTTCTTGCTCCTTCTCATCTATCAGTTCACTATATTTAATATTTAGCAATTTTGAGAATTATTCTTCCCATCTTTTTAGTATGTCATTTCTTTGCGTCAATATCTGCCCTGTTTCAGTTTTTACAAATTTTGTATCTTCTCTATTTCTTAAACTATTTTTCACCAAACTATACAAAACCTTTCTACTTCCCTTAATACCCTTCGGTAAAGTTTCGTGAAACTTTCCCAGTTCTTCAGTTTCTCTTCTTGTATCATTTCCTTATATACCTTTTTAGATTCTTTATATTTCTGCCAATTCTCTGTACTACTGCTGCCTATCCATTTCCTCCAAGTCATTTGTTTCTCTTTAACTACTTCCTTTACCCTGCTGTTCCACCAAGGAGTCTCCTTTTCCTTTCTCCTTCCTGATAGTCTTCCACAGGTGTTTACTGCACACTTTACAAAACCATTTCTGAAACATGTCCATTCCTCTTCCACACTGTTCACGTCATCTTTGGGAATTTCTTTCTTCAGATCCTCTTGAAACTTTTCCCTTATATCTTTCTCTTTTAACTTCCATCCCTTTATTTTTCTTTCCCTTTCTTCTATGAACTTTGTTATTTTACCAAGTCTTAATTTGGCTACTACCACTTTATGGTCTCCTACGAAATCTGCTCTTGGCATTGCTGTCACATCTTCCAGATGTCTACATTTCTCCTTCTCCACCTGAATAAAATCAATCATTGTCTTTGTCTTTCTATCTCCCCAAATATACCTACTTATTTTTTGTGAGTTGTTTTTTCTAAACCACGTATTGCCAACAATTAATCCATTCCTTCTACAAAAATCTATTGCCAAATCTCCTTCTTCATCTTGGTTTCCATAACTATAGGGCCCAATTATCTCTTCTTATCCTTGACAAAATCTAAGACGTACAAATCATTTACTTTAGCTGAAAAGGTAGCAGTGATTACGGAAGCAGAAAAGGGTCTAAATAAGAAATCCCCACCTAACACACTATCTACTTATTTGAAAAATAAAGACAAAATTTTGAGCAGTGGAACTGTCAGTGGGAAAGGCCGGAAAAGGACAAGAGAACGGAACAACCCAGATGTAAACAACTGTGTTTTGAAATGGTTCAAGCAGGTGCGAGACAAGAGAATTCCGATCAGTGGCACTATTTTACGAGGAAAGGCTGAACACTTTGCCTCTGAATCGGGAAAACACTATTTCAAAGCCAGCACAAGGCGGCTGGATGGTTTCAAGGAACGGAACAAAATTTCTTTTAAATCTGTTTGTGGTGAGAGCGCAGCTGTTGATCAGTGTGAAGTTGAACAATGGAAGAAAAACCTGCAAGATGTGATTGAGGACACGGAGCCTAAAAACATTTTCGATGTTGATGAGACAGGTCTTTTCTTTAAGTGCACGCCATACAAAACCCTAGCATTTAAAGACGGAAAATGCCGGAGGACATAATCACCAAGGCAACTCTCACCAAGCTGCAGATGGCGCGTCTGGAGATGAGGACCTCTATTCTTTAGAGAATCAGGAAAGACTGATCCTCAGCGTGGGTGAGGCATCCAATTACATCCATCAACTCAGAATAATTCAAGTGGTTCTATTTTTCAGTCACTAAATCATATTCATACATCATGGGTGAGAGAATTAAATCAAGAAAGCAAGCTATGATCACTGACTTTTTTAACAAAGAGCAAATTTGATTTCTAACAGCATTCAGACTAATACGAACGGTATTTTCATTAACTACCTAATGCCTAATGTATACTGCACTGTATCTATAAACTATACAGTAGATTGTAACATATGTATGTATACACCAACAGTGTCTAAGATGAAGTTTCTTTTGTAAAATCTCATTCTGGAGTTATTTTTATAACCCTTTTGTTTAATTCAAATTTGTGGATAATTCAAATTTTCTAATGGTCCCTTGAGGTTCGAAGTATCCAAGTTCCACTATACTACTTTTTCCACTCCTGTGCATTTGTACAGTAATGTCAATGATGAAAAATCTAAAATTGTGACTTTGACTTTTTGACAGATACGCTGTATTACAGTCGCAACGATGATCTGTTCATACCACCTCATTCTACTTTTTTGGTGATGACAACCACTCCAGCTTTTAGGCACTTCATTTCGTAATATCTCTCTAAGTGACTTAACCATCATCAACCACTCCAACAATTCCTGTTCTCTTTTCTGCAAATGCCAGATTTCTGCTATGAACATGTTTAAGAAGTCAGCTGCTTTCTACAGAAGTACCTATTTTTATCGGAAAGACAAAACACAGATACAAGTAACAGATGAAATGAGAAAATTGTATCAACAACTAACAGTTGAAAGCTTTGCAACCAAAAGCACCAAGAACTATGCATACATCTCCTTCTACTCAATGGAATAGGAATTAACTGGGACATTGAAAAATGTTCTGGAACAAGCTTCAGCCAAGAGTGAGAATAGATAGATCCAGGGATAGTCACTATCCTAGTCAGGATTCAAAACTGCAGCACCTTCGGCTGCAGCTCTTACTATCTGTGCTATAAAAAAAGAAAATCTGCAGTGTACTACAAAGTACATTTATTCCTGTATCAAAAATTATGGATACCTTGATAATTATCTTCTTCATCATATTCATCGTCTTCTGCTGTACCACTAAATATAGGATCTATGGAATTTATCCTATAACATATTCCTTCAATCCACATTAACTCTGGCTTCAAGACATCCATTGTGAGTTCTGAAAAAGAAAAGAATGAATTAAGTATGACTTCAAGCTGAATAAAAGCTGAAACAAAGAGTGACCCTGAAGATATCAATCAGAACAATGAATTCCTTTTATTTAAAGCATGAACTGGATATATAAAATGTAATGTTTAGTAATATTAGGCAAAAGTTTATTTATTTATTTATTTATTTATTTATTTATTCACGAAGCACAAGATACAGCTACACTGAGCAAATTTTATTTGCACTGTCAACAGACTATTTAACAAACGTAAATTTTCATAATAAAATATAACAAACATAACAAAATATAACAAGATCAGGTATACAGCCTACTAATAACAACTGTCCAAATCGAAAACCATGAGAATGTCCATGTTCATAGCCAAGTCGTCGTGGGTCAAGACGACAGTATAATCTCTTCACATCAACTTATCTTTAAGAGATTATTTACACCCCTCTCAAATATGCTTTTATTTGATGGTACATCAAGCTCTTGTATCCTATTAATATTGTTAAAGAGTGTTGGGAGTGGATTAGGAAAGATCGTTGAAGTATTGAGTGCTGAGTGTGGGGAATGTGGAGAAAGTCTTTGGTTCTGGTGGAGTGGGAAGGAACACGGAGAGAGAAGAGTGAGACAAGATGTTCCGAGCGGTAATGCCCATTTAAGATCCCGTGGAGGAAACTCAGGTCAGCTACCTGTTGCCTGATGTGCAGCGGTGACATATTAATTGCCATTAATACCTGCTGCATAGACAGATTTCTGAGCTTGGGGTTTCTGTTCCTTACAATTGCAGCAAAGAAGGACACTGCTCTGTCTAACTGCTTAGTATCGGAGGGGGAGGCTGTTGTCCAAATCGGAGAGCAGTAGTTTAAGAGAGGTTGAATGATCGTGAGGAAGAAGTGACGAAGAGCAATGGGGTCAGAAATTTCTGTGAAGCAATAGAGAATGCCTAGTAATTTCATAGCCTTGGTTGTATATGTTTCTATGTGGGTCTTAAATTGTAATTTTGTACTGAATATTACACCTAGGTCACGCTGTTGCATAACTGCAGTGACAGGCTTGTCGAGTTGGTAATATGATGTCGGTAGAGGAGATTTACGTAGTGTTATGGTCATGTGGCTGCATTTTTGTGGATTGGAGATAAGTTTCCAAGTACGGCACCAGTTCGACAGGGCATTAAGTGAGGACTGTAGCAGAGCTACATCTGCTGGATTCCTGAGTTTTCAGAATGGACAATACTTCAAGATTCCTTCAAAGATAATATCTCACAAGGGAGGGGCCTGTGGTTGTTGCTGATAAGGGTAAGACCTACCTAATAATCTCTATATATAAAACAAGATGTCCTGACTAACTGACTGATAATCAACGCACAGCTAAACCTACTGGAGATAATTGCATGAAAATTTGAGGACATGTTCCTACCGTAGCTTAGATGCGCACTAAGAAAGGATTTTTAAAAATTCCTATTTTAAAGGGGTGAAAAGGGGTGAAATGTGATTTTAAATTTTTGTTGAATTTCTCCGTTTCTGTGAAAAATATTGTACTTATATTCATTCATATATTTATTTTCATATATCGTAAATAGGTACTATTTAAAAGAAACTTTTAAAATTCCGATTTTAAAGGAGTGAAAAGGGGTGATATATGGTTTTACATTTGTGTTCAATATCTCCGTTTTTTGAACAATATTGTACATATGTATTCATTCAGTCTTCCAAATCGTCTCAATAGTACAGCGAATATCTTGCATTTCTTGAAAAGTCAACGGAAATACACTGACTGACAGAGCAAATGCAACACCAAGAAGGAGTGGTCAGAACTTTATGCCAATTGCAGGGTAGACTGACGTCACTGAGGTATGCTCATGATGTGAAATGCGCCGCTGTGCTGCGCACGTAGCGAACGATAAATGGGACACGGCGTTGGCGAATGGCCCACTTCGTACCGTGATTTCTCAGCCGACAGTCATTGTAGAACGTGTTGTCGTGTGCCACAGGACACGTGTATAGCTAAGAATGCCAGGCCGCCGTCAACGGAGGCATTTCCAGCAGACAGACGACTTTACGAGGGGTATGGTGATCGGGCTGAGAAGGGCAGGTTGGTCGCTTCGTCAAATCGCAGCCGATACCCATAGGGATGTGTCCACGGTGCAGCGCCTGTGGCGAAGATGGTTGGCGCAGGGACATGTGGCACGTGCGAGGGGTCCAGGCGCAGCCCGAGTGACGTCAGCACGCGAGGATCGGCGCATCCGCCGCCAAGTGGTGGCAGCCCCACACGCCACGTCAACCACCATTCTTCAGCATGTGCAAGACACCCTGGCTGTTCCAATATCGACCAGAACAATTTCCCGTCGATTGGTTGAAGGAGGCCTGCACTCCCGGTGTCCGCTCAGAAGACTACCATTGACTCCACAGCATAGACGTGCACGCCTGGCATGGTGCCGGGCTAGAGCGACTTGGATGAGGGAATGGCGGAACGTCGTGTTCTCCGATGAGTCACGCTTCTGTTCTGTCAGTGATAGTCACCGCAGACGCGTGTGGCGTCGGCGTGGAGAAAGGTCAAATCCGGCCGTAACTGTGGAGCGCCCTACCGCTAGACAACGCGGCATCATGGTTTCGGGCGCTATTGCGTATGATTCCACGTCACCTCTAGTGCGTATTCAAGGCACGTTAAATGCCCCCCCGCTACGTGCAGCATGTGCTGTGGCCGGTGGCACTCCCGTACCTTCAGGGGCTGCCCAATCCTCTGTTTCAGCAAGATAATGCCCGCCCACACACTGCTCGCATCTCTCAACAGGCTCTACGAGGTGTACAGATGCTTCCGTGGCCAGCGTACTCTCCGGATCTCTCACCAATCGAACACGTGTGGGATCTCATTGGACGCCGTTTGCAAACTCTGCCCCAGCCTCGTACGGACGACCAACTGTGGCAAATGGTTGACAGAGAATGGAGAACCATCCCTCAGGACACCATCCGCACTCTTATTGACTCTGTACCTCGACGTGTTTCTGCGCGCATCGCCGCTCGCGGTGGTCCTACATCCTACTGAGTCGATGCCGTGCGCATTGTGTAACCTGCATATCAGTTTGAAATAAACATCAATTATTCGTCCGTGCCGTCTCTGTTTTTTCCCCAACTTTCATCCCTTTCGAACCACTCCTCCTTGGTGTTGCATTTGCTCTGTCAGTCAGTGTATATTTATTTTCAAGACTTTCCAGATGAAATACTTCCCTTGCGCGCATGAATCTTTGGCTTTTGCCAATTAAAAATGGCCGTGGCACTTTCCAACATGTAATTGTATGCGCCAATTCAGTCCGCTTCCGTGTATTTTAAGACGGCAATAAACCAAATCCTTAAAGAAAATAAAATAAAATTAACAGTATATAGGCCTACATATACGAATGTTTGTGTGTGAAATCATGAGAAGTTGTTTCACACTGCGCTGATAGCTCAACGGTTAAGTCAATGGACTACAGACTGCAAGAATGCAGGTTCGAATCTGCCTGTTGGCGGCCTTTCTTAACACAGGAATATTGTTTTATCAAGGAGATTTATTACAGTTTTATATTTTGTTAGTGAGCTATGCAGCTGCTTACAGTTTAAATGAATTGTTTCATCCGTACAACGGGTAAAACAGGCTAGGCGAAAGCAGTACCAGTTTGGCGCGCGCCTGTGTCATTAACAAAGCTGTCTATGGTTCGAAGATATGTCACTCATATTGACGAAGGAGAGACCGGAGGCAACTTGCATAATATTGTCGACCAGTAATGAAGTGTGTGTGATAGAACTCTTGAGCAATAAGAGTTTGAACCTTGGCAATCCTTGCTAATAACTATTCCTCCTCAGAAGAGTACCAACATTTCATATCAGAAGATTCAACGTACTGGTGTGTGATATTTCAAGGACATAGCTAAATAACACACTGCAGCGCGATAACATCTTTTTCACGCACACAGTATAATGGCAGTAACTTATCTAAACATTAATGGTGAAGTGTTGCCACATAACATTGTTTCTATTGTAGGTGACGGTGCGTGTCAATTTAGATCTCTTTCTTACATTTTATAGTCTACTCAGTTGCGGCATAAAAAAGTTCAAGCTATTATTTCGTAAGTTGTCTCCATTTTGTCCGAAAATCATCTTGGTAATAACTATTCCTCCTCAGAAGAGTGCCGACTTTTCGTGTCAGAAGATTCAACTTATGGTGAAACATGTGAGTTGACGGTAGCAGGCAAAATATTTCCATTCCGCTTTGAAGTTTATCGCTATCAAAAGTTATACTGGACATTTAGTGATGAAGGTAATGCCGTAAAAAATTGCGATTTACTGGTAATCTCTCTAACGGACATTTTGAAGTACTGTATATGAATGTTGTGAAGAAACAAGTGCTTCATTCGTTGTTACAAAAGATTCTGAAAAAGTCGTACTCGATACTCAAATGCTACGAGAAAAATACAATTAAAAAAGCAGCAGCCACATTTTAACAGAATAATCCTTCCGCACATACCATTGCTGCAATAAATACCAAAAGAAAAATCCATAATTCCATAGAGCAGCAGCGGACACGTACCAGAAGAATAATCTCAAGGTTCATAGAGCAGCGGCAGTCGCGTTCCAGAAGAATAACCCCAAGGTTCATAGAGCAGCGGCACCGACATACCAGAAAAATAATCGCGAATATCACAGGACAATTCAAACGTGATAAGAGCAACATCACCATGGGGTCTGAAAAGAAAGACGATTGCGTCCATGTAAAATTAAGTTTCGTTCCGGGATGTCTTACGATCCTGAAATTAATTAGGAAGATAACAGCTTGATAACCACTGGTACAATGATCCATAAATGCCAATTCTGCAATGCTCTCAAGTGGAAAGATGAAACGCCAGGCATGTGCTGCGATTCTGGCAAGGTTCAGCTGCCACCACTCTAATCTCCACCTGAATCATGGTCATTTTTTGATCGAATTAGAAAATATAGCAGCTGTATTCAAATGAGATCGTTTGGTGCTAAGCAAGTCATCCAACCCGGCTTTATGCCAACTTTCAAAATACAAGGTCAAATTTAGCATTCCATAGGCAGTCTATTGCCAAATGCTCATCAAGATCCTGGATTTTTGCAGATTTACTTTAATGAGATGGCTAATGAAATAAATGAAGCATTGCTTACATATTTTGAGAGTATAAATCGGTCGACACGGTACTACAAACGGACGATCCAGTCAATTATCCAGTAGAATTCCTAAATACTAATAATCCTCCAGGATTCCCATCTCATAAACTTTGTTTGAAAGTAGGAGCACCTGTAATGTTGTTACGTAACCTCAAACCACCTAAGTTGTGCAGTGGCACTAGATTACTTGTGACGGGGTTAAAAAAACTAATAGAAGCTACTGTTATTACAGGGTGTTCTCCAGGAGAATTTCATTTAACAGCGAACTCTGAATACACGTGAAACTTTTCAATTCCGGCCGAAGTCGGGACGGGAAAACACATCATTTACGTTTACGTCTTACATTTCTTAGGAAAAGTTGATGAACGCATAAAGTTGGTTTGGTGGACTTTAAAAGAAAATGGGAAATAAAATAATATAATGGGACATAACTATGACGCGAGCGAAGCCGCGGGCAAAGCGCTAGTGCCGTATAACTAACGAATAGATGTTTAGCCCAGCCGTACATGCTATGGACAACTAGTGGCAGAAGGAGGTGAGAGGAAAGTTTACATACAAAGCGCAGGCATATGGGCGAAGAGGAAGCTCTCCCCAGTCCAGACCTGTGTCTCGTTGTGTGCAGTAGATGCAATCACAGTTCATATAATGCACTGTACAGAATCTAACAAGCTCTGGCTGTCAAGTTGTTGGCTGATTACCTTAGTATTTCAGAGGAAATTCTGACAAGTGACGAATTTATATGTTTGGAACAGTTTAAACAGCAGCTGGTAGAGAATGTTATTGTTGATGAGTTTAATCCACTGGTAAACGAAGGAGGCACTGCTTATGACGGAAGCGGTAGTGGTTTTGAAGATAATTCATCATTACAAATTGGAAAAGAGCAGTGTACAGACTGAAATCCATCATGCAGTGGTTCTTCACATGCCCCATCACCACCAGAAAAGAGAGAACAAAATTCCCTGAAAATGACTTCACTGATGCATATAAAATTTGGACAAAGCGGCAGAGAGGAAACGACCCACCCCAGCTGTCTCTTCCTTGACTAGCAATTGACATATTGCCCCATGCTCATGTGAGATTTAGGTCCATGATGGTACAGAAAAGGAGGATAAAAATAAGACAGTCTTGTAGAAATTTGAGTAGATGCTCCAAACCTCTTGCAGGCAAGCACAGTTCTATTACAAGAAAGAATCAACAAAGAAGTATGTGATCTTTTCTTAGCAAAATGATAAGAACACGCAATTATCTATGACTGAATGTTATATACCTGGGTGATGAATATCAAGAAACATGTTAACCCAAAACAATACTTCATTATTTAAATTGTCCACAACGTGGATCAAAAAATTCAAGATCAAAACTAAAATAGTTTCTCGAAAAATTACACATGAAGTCAGCAAAAGATTTTCTATTGAAAATTTTGTCATTCATAAAAAAGCCAAAGAATTTTTAGTGAAATATGGCAGTTCATGTACAACTAGCACAACTTTACTCCAGAGCACATAATTAATACAGATCAATCTCAATTTGATAAAGAGTTACATTCTGGATGAACTCTTGCCATTAAAGGGAAAAAAATGGTCTGTGGTGCTGTGGGTTCCATTGCAGCAACTATACATTCACATGTGGTAATGCCAATTATAGGAATGGATGGCACACTAATTCCACGTATGTATATTCTTGTCTCGGAGCCCAGTGGACAATTTCCAGCTAGCATGACAGATGAATTACGTAATGTGTAAGCCTATGCAAGCAAATCAGTGGACATGACCAAAGAAAATTTGAAAGTATTTCTGGAGGAGGTACTGTGGCCAAATGCATTGACAGTGTCTTCTGACATTAAAGTGTGGCACTGAAACAGTTTTCTCTGCCTTCAATCATGGGTACATTTTCAGTTTTCTGCCAGTAGATTCAAACCTATGATCCAACTAGAAGACCTCCGCCAGTGGTTTGAACTGTCACCTGCTGAGCTGTTCTCTACTGTGTGTCCCAGGATGAAAGGGTAATATTCTTGGGGATGTTAATACTGGTCATTGTGAACAAGATAGTTCATATGAGTAGAGGTACGTCTACATCAAGATATTTTCATTAACTTTGTTAATAAACAATGTTAATGAACATTTCTCTCTGTTAATAAACAAAAAAAAAAAAAAATTGCGCGTAGAGGCGCGCGGCTGTGAGCTTGCATCCGGGAGATAGTAGGTTCGAATCCCACTATCGGCAGCCCTGAAAATGGTTTTCCGTGGTTTCCCATTTTCACACCAGGCAAATGCTGGGGCTGTACCTTAATTAAGGCCACGACCGCTTCCTTCCAACTCCTAGGCCTTTCCTATCCCATCGTCGCCATAAGACTTATCTGTGACGGCGCGACGTAAAGCCCCTAGCAAAAAAAAAAAAAAAAAGTGTTTTCATTAACTTTTCAAGCATGTTGATAAACAAAATTTCTTTAACTATTTGTGAATGAAACTTTTCATTAAATTTCTTTAACTTTTGTGAATGAAACTTTTCATTAACTTTTCGTGTTTTCGTTAACATTTTGGTTCACACATGCACAAAGATGTAATTAGTACACGCAAACTCGTAGCGCGCAATACGATACTTTTTTGTTTCTCTAAATCGACTATCGAATCACAAGCAACTCGTATATTGCGCAGAATTACGAAATACCAGGAAGTATATGACAATATTATTTTGTTGAAATGGAGTGGTCAAATGAAAGGTCTTGGCGCTAATTGAATCGTACCAGAATTATCCTGCTTTGTGGGACAGTCGGCATCCAAACCACAAGGACAGGAATGCTTGAAAGGCTAGTTACTCGGAACTGGCCTCTGAGTTTAATTGCATTCAACATGATATTGAGCATAAAATTAACAAACTCAGAGGTCAGTTCCACAGAGAATTTTTGAAAGTCAAGAAAAGTAAAAAAAAAGTGGGAGCAGTCCAGATTGTTTTATACACCAAAATGGTTTGCATATAAGAGCATGCTAGCGTTTATGGTAAGGGAGGAAGATAGTGAGAACACAATAAGCAATCTACAGGTATAGGTAAGTAAACATGTAGGCTATTTATTATTTTACACATATATAATTCTTAACATTGAGATTATTCAAACATAAATATATGTACATTACTGTCAGGGGACTCAATATGTAGGTGACCCCTTGGTTTCAAAAGAGTTAACAACATAGTAGCACACTTATTTTTCTATTAGCATGTAAGAGTCAAATAAAAATTAATGTATCATAAGAACAGTATTGTGATTATATTATTATACTAATGAGCTATGTAAACAAATATACCATAGAAGGATAACAATCCCATTGCACTAACCAAAACAGATTTATGCACATTGATCTTGCCATGGCACACTTCTTTCCTCACTCAAAAAGTAATTTGTAAATTCAAGGCGCACATTCTTAGCATCTTGTGCTGGTCTACCTTGTCCTTCCTGTATAGGTTGCAGTTCAAATTCATCCAGTCTCCATAAACCTGGAGTGACTGTCCCATTTTCAGTATCTTCAATATCAAACGAACCTGGAGGAGTGTATGTATTTCTTGCAGCTTTATTTCTACGCAAAAAGTTGTGAAGTACCATACATGCAGTCACAATAATTCTAGCTTTAGCTGCAACAAGCATTATTGGTTTTCTGAATACCCTGAATTTTGCTGTCATTATTCCAAACACATTTTCAACCACCCGCTGAGCCCTGCTAAGCCGATAGTTGTAGATCCTTTCAGGTGATCCCTTTCTAAACTACCATAGAATGGTTTCATGATATTCGTACACAATGGAAATGCTTCATCATCTACAAATACATACGGGAGTATCAATCTCTCTCCCAGGAAGTGGGCAGGGTTTCGGAATATCTAATAGGTCATTCGTAATTGCCGGATATAGACTAGAATCGACATACACTCCACCATCTGATAATCTCCCGTTAGATGCCACATCAAAATAAGTAAACATGTAATTTGCATCCACTGCAGCCAAAAGGACTATGCTGTGGGTGCCTTTGTAGTTGTAATAGTGACTACCACTATTTGGAGTGGATTGTAGTACCACATGTTTACCATCTGTTGCCCCAATACAGTGACTGAAATTCCATACTCCAGAAAATCCTCTCTCTATTCTTAACCAGTCTGTGTCAACTTGTGGAACCTGAAATGAGCAAACAAATAAAGGTTTCATAGTACCTTAACTTACACTCAAAAATTATGCTTGAGTGCCCTTTTAATAATTTAAGACCAAAGAAAATAGTATGCCTATGATAATGTCAAGAACAGATCGTGTTTCAACATTTATTATAACAAAACTTGTAACATTTCAGATTGATGATACCCAAGTGGACTTTGACCCTGACGATATATGCAGTGTGAGCACCAAAAGTCAGTTTCCTCCACTGATGGAAATGGAGGGGAGTACTCAAGGAAGCAGTACCTCCTCACAACAAATTCAACCCAAAAGAAAAAGGAAAAGAACTGATGATATATCGGAGGCATACAGTGCATTCCAGCAAGTGGCACAAGCACCAGTGACACCAGAGGATGATTTTGATGTGTATGGACGTTTCATTGGCAATAAACTGCGCCAATTTAAAAACAATCCTCATCTTCTGGCAAGAGTGAAGTTTGAAATGCACAATATAATATTTAAAGCGTCAATGGAACAATTTCCTAATGAAGATGGTGAAGCTATATTATTAGAAATTCCAAGTGAACAAACTTCAAAATGTGCATAATGTGAAGTAATTTTTATGCTATATTCAAATTGTATATTTAATTGTAATTAATCTGCTATGTTTTAATGTATTTCTCTTCTTGTTATGTTGTAATTTTTTAAAATTTTGTATTGTAATCCTTTACCGTAACGTGTAACATTTCACATCAAACACACATGTAGTAACATATATATATATATATATATGTTATTATTACAACTTCCCGCATGCGGAGGCTGCCACAAGGACAAAGTATGTCGACTACACAGTATTTTGTCTTCTAAGTTACTGTTGACTTTGCTAGTGTGCCATCCTCTGGTGTCACTGGTGCTTGTGCCACTTGCTGAAATGCACTGTAAACCTCTGATTTTATATCATCAGTGCTTTTACCAGTCCTTTTCCTTTTTTCTTTTGGGTTGAATTTGTTGTGAGGTATCATCAGGGTCGAAGTTCACTTGTGCATCATCAATGTGAAATGTTACAAGTCTTGGTGTAGTATAGGGTGGGGTTTCTTACCTTTACCAATTCCTTGAGATTTTTGTATAAAGCTTCACACACCTCAGGCACAATAACTGAAATTGCTTGTTTCGATACTCTAGACCAGGGATGGCGAACCTATGCCACGCGCGTCACTAGGTGACACGTAAGCATGAGTTTGGTGGCACGCCACATGAACATATTGTTTTCATATACGTCTTGTAATACATAGAATACATATCTGATAGTGTTTCACGTGTAAGAAATAAATATCGAGAATCTAAATACTAATTCCATCCGAACGTGCAATATGAAACCACTGCTACACTGATAGGTCCGAAAGTCAAGTGAGATAACAGTGTCGTTTTCTGGTGGTTTTGTATGCGGACCTTGCAGACATATTTTCGGTGCCGAAAAGAACACACTTAACAAAAGTAGTCACCAGATTTTTCAAGAACAGTGGACAAGGGAATTCGGACTGATAGAAAGGTGTATTGCCTGTGATCGAACACAATTGTATCCCTCACATTTAATGTAAGGCGCCATTTCGAGACTAATCACTCAAATGTTTGATCATGACAAATGAAGGAAAAATAGAGTTCGTGTCACAAAATATCGAACATTACACAAAACAAACTAGTTCTTTTGTATCATCTTTCCTGCCAAGGAATATTATCACTTCGTCTGTTTCCATCTGTCTCACTGCATAGTCCAGCATGCATGGGAAACAGTTTTCTGATAGTGAGTTCTTGAAAGAAACTTCCTTATTGATGTCCGACACATTATTTGAAAACCTAACTAATAATCAAATAATTAACAGAATGAAATGAATGCCAGCCAACTGAACTGCTAACAGGGATAGATTAATAAAAAAGAGTGAATACGTTTCGGAGTAATTGAAAGCTAATTTGGATTAACTCCCAGATTTATGCAGTGCGTTTTGATGAAAGCATGGATGTGACCTTACAAGCAAGGATAGCTATTTTTTTCTGATTTTCTTGCAGAAATGTGATGAGGTAGAAATTAGTTAAATTGTTGAGCATACGAACTACGACAATATGGCAAGATAATGAAGCTAAAGGAGGAAGTGAAGTCCATCGCCAATAGCAGTATTTTTGATTTTTGTGAATATGAAATTCCACAGCCTGTTTCCAGTCCTTTGACCAGGTCAAGAATGGAATGAATGAAGCCCCATCTAGGGGCGAGGATAGGAATTGTGCCGGCTGCCGAAGCCTGACGCAATCCTCTGGGGCAATGATTAATGACTGACAGATGAAATGAAATTATATTGGAGAGTGTTGCTGGAATAAAAGATGGCAGGGAAAACCTGAGTACCTGGAAGAAACCTTTCCCACCTCTGCTTTGTCCAGCACAAACCTCACATGGAGTGACCGGGATTTGAACCACGGAACCCAGCGGTGAGAGGCCGGCATGCTGCCACCTGAGACACGGAGGCTTATTTTGATTTTTATATCTAATAATATTTATCTTTGTACAATCTGATTTTCTTCGCACCGACACAGATATATCTTGTGGCGACGATGTGATAGGAAAGGCTTACGAGTGGGAAGGAAACTGCCGTGGCCTTAATCGAGATACAGCCCCGACATTTGCCTGGTGTGAAAATGGGAAACCGCGGAAAACATTCTTCGGGGCTGCCTATAGTGGGGCTTGAACCCACTATCTCCCGGATGCAAGCTCACAGCTGCGTGACCCTAACTTGCCAGGTAATGCAGGTAATGATAATTAATAACGAAGTGTGGTACAGTTGGAGCTTATTATTGATTTATTTACAAATAAAAATAGGTATTTTCAAAACTTACATATTTAAAATGTATATTTTCAGTATTTGCAAAGTACGACCACTGATCATGCAAACAACTGTATTTACAAAATATAAATAAATAAATAAATAAATAAATAAATAAATAAATAAATAAATAAATAAATAAATAAATAAATAACATATTATGAAACGTAATTGGAAATTTGGAGAGGAAGTCTCGATTGGGGTGGGGGGTGGGGTTGTTGTAGGTTGTAGCCATTCCTTAAAGGAAAATAACAAGTGGCACAGTCAACAGTTGAGAATAATAAACCAGAGTTAAAATGGCACACTAGTTGGAAAAGGTTCGCCATCCCTGCTCTAGACAAATACATAAGTGAAGTGTAGGAGTCACCAGTTGCTAGGAATCTTAAAGTTATACCAAGCCTATCATTAATGGAGATGGCATTCCGATAATTTGTATCATTTCATGCAATTTCAGGCCCAATTACTGTCAGCTAGAACTGAAAGACATGTGAGGACATTCTCAGAAAATTCTGAAAGTCTGCTGCATCATGAATTAAAAGTTCTGACATAAGTGTCCTCTCCAAACTTAATTCTGAACGCTTTTTCAATATTTTTCTTTGCTACACTTTGCATCTGCACTTTTTTCTAATTGCACTCAATAAAATAATGAAAGATGCAGCTGTAAGTATTTTCTTCTTACTGACCCTATCCATTGTAACCTCACAAACAGATATTTTGATGTGGACACAATGTTAAAAAAGTTTGTGTACAAAAGTTTGTTTGGTGTGGACACAATGTTAAACAAGTTTGTTAACAAAAGTTTATTAACATCTTGAGAAATGTTTTCGTTAACAATGTTTATTAACTTTGTTTTGTTAACATTGTTTATTAACTTTGGTGTGGACTAGCCATAAGACATCTATAGCGAATGGTTCTTGAGATAGACCTGTTTGAATGTAAACATTGAAAAATGTGTTTATTTATTTTGTGTTCTTGTTTAAATGACTATAAAATTTCAGTATCACAACCTGTTTTTTTTTTTTTTTTTTTTTTTTTTTTTTTTTTTTTTTTTTTTAAATTTCAGGTCACTGCACAGTCAATGTAGCAGTGCAGCCATGTATTTACATACACAGCTAATTTGTGAATTGAATGCTGCAGTTAATTACAATATTGGTTGGGATACTATACTCTGAACATTATAGCTTCTAAATTCACATTTTAGCTGAATTAGGCTCTGACTGGTGATTGTGTGCACAAACATGAACATATAACCAATCCCAAGCTGCCATTCGTATCAATTTATATCGGTTGAGAGCAATTTCAAAATCTAGTTGCCAACTATATTGTGTACATTCACCACGTGGTTAAGCTATCCCACTCAACATGTATTGTATTCAACAAGATAGAAGGTCTTAATTGTGAATTTGTTTTCACTCATGATTTGTTAGTTTTTCTGAGTATGGTATTACATTTTACGAGAGCTGTGCACCGCGGTCATATTGCATTAGCTGTTCTCGCAACAGCAGAGTGCTGGCAACATAGGTAAGGCAATGCTCGCATGAGCATCAATGTAAATAAACAATAATCACCACCATCATCACAACTTGCCTTTTCCTATAACATAGTTGCCGAGGAGGACTCAGGAAGAAGAGCCGTGGCCACATTAACAGCCCTAGTAATTGCCTGGTGTAAAAAAAAAGGAAACTACGGAAAATAATCTTCAGGGTTGCTGAAGATGCGTTTCGAGCCTACAATCTCCAAAATGCAAGCCACATCTATATGGCCCATACAACACATTCATTGTCTAAGGCTTAAAACTAGCCATCGTTTCTGCAATCAGCCCTTTATGCTTCGCAGAGGACTTTGCTTCGCGTCTTCAGAAGAAAATCTCAACTGTTCCCGAGGGAAGTCTTATACAATAATGAGGGTTCAAATTTAAGATTGTTCTACTGTTGGAACTGCAGTGATATGCACATTCATCACCAGGTGGCTCACTGTATGCTGGCACAGTGCTTAAGCGGGAGCTGACAACAACATCAAGCTCCAATTAACCCTGTGTGGACCAAAAAAGGGTCAATTCATGTCCACACTTTTTTAGAACTATTACTATTGTAGTTCAGACCATGGTATTCTCATTTTGAGTCAGAAATAGTATAAAGTTAACGATTCAATAAAGACAATGAAGTTTTTTTGGCTGAAAACATAATTATCATCATCATTATCATTTTACAGTTCCAGTTTCCCGGGTACTATTGGCGAGCCTCTTCCATTCTGTCTTATTAAGATACGGTCTGTTGTTAATGACGTCCTCCAGTGTCCTTCCCCAATCTGCAATGTCCATCTTTACGATGTCCATTCAGTGGGTTCTTGGTCTTCCCACCATCCGTTTCCCTGCCACATGTCTCTCCAAGTAAACATATGCTGGCCTTGTTGATTCCATCCTCACTACCTGCCCAAACCCCCTCAGTGTGGACATGCTGATCCGATCTAACAACAGAAGGTCCTGAGAATCTCCATGTACCCTTAAACCACTTAAATCAGCAACATCCTTCACTTAAATTCGCTATGGAGATGGAGTCGGACGATGCCTTCTTTTCTTGGCTGTACTAGTAAGAAAGAAACCAGACAGCTCCGTAGGACATACCGTCTATTGTGAGCCTACTCACACAAATCGCTACCTCCATGCAAAGTCTCATCACCATCCAGCACAAAACCAGGGCATCCTCACGACACTCACCATGAGAGCGACACGAATTTGTGAGCCATCAAATATCCAAGAGATGGACAGACTCAAAGTCCCGTTCAAGGGTAGTGGTTACAACAATGTACAGATTCATAGAGCCCTGCATCCCAGAGGGACAACTAAGCAAAGCTCACGGAAACAAGAAGTGAAGGGAACTGCCTACCCGCCTTCAGTGGCGGCCGGTCAATACGTGCTACCGGGCTCCAGCACGTAGCTTGGAACTGTAAGGAATATTATTTATGTACAGTACAATTATCCTGGTGCCTTTTCGTTGTTTTGAGTACGATATGAATTTGTGTTTTGTGCAAATCAGGACGAGATCTGTCGAACACCTAGCGCCGTTCTCCCGGGGAACAAGGCTCGTGCTCATGTGAAGTGAGCCCTTGCCTGTAGCCTGAAGGAAGCAATACGCAGGCGCAGCCAAGCTTGCAACACTCCCCCTAGCCGGCGGAGTATACCGTAAACCGGGATCAACTTTCACTGATCCCGTTTATAGTTACTTCCTCTCCCGCAAGGGGGTAGAATTACTCGATGTCTCCTGCTACCCGGAGCGCAGTGAGGGATCCAATCGGCCGTGCTTATGTTGAACGTGGTAAGCGAATCTGCCACTAGAGAGTAGCATCGTCTGGGTTCGAAAGTAAAGCGTAAGTGGAGGCAATCTATCTCACACATGCTTATTAAAATATCCATCTTCCTTTTGTGTCAAAAATAAGGAATTCGTAGGTGAGTCAAAGAATCTTTGACTGACCCTAAAGGTTATCCCGCATTACAATGTAATTTACTCTGGTGAAATGAAATAGCGTATGGCTTTTAGTGCCGGAAGTATCCGAGGACATGTTCGACTCGCCAGATGCAGATCTTTTGATTTGACTCCCGTAGGCGACCTGCGAGTCGTGATGAGGATGAAATGATGATGACGACAACACGTACACCCAATGATGGTTAAAATTCCAGACCCTGCCGGGAATCGAACCAGGGATCCCTGTGACCAAAGGCCAGCGCGCTAACCATTTAGCCATGGAGCCGGACATTTACTCTGGTAATAGGGGAGGTCTCAATGAATCAGTTGGCAGCTCTTTCAGTTGCTTCGTGCGGTTTTTAATCTCGCAGTTATATTACTGGTGCGTGTTTTTTCTGTCATTGTGTTAGTGCTAAAGTTTATACGAAGATTTATCAAATTATTTATTAACTGCAGTGTATATAAAGTGAAATTAAATTAGTGTTCTTAGTGGGGATCTATATTCCCACGATTCCATTTGCACTGATGTAAGTTGCGCCATTAGGTTAGTAAAAACAATATTTCTCGAATGAATTATTTATCTCGTAGACAGTTGTCGAAGAATTCATCTGCTTCCAAATTAATGTTGTTTTTGTTTGTTCTGAGTTATAAATTGTGAGAAAAGAAGTAGTAGTCGTAGTAGTAGTAGTAGTACCAAGTTTGAAGTATGCGTTGTTCATCATGGCAATATGCAGATTTAAAACAGCGTATTTAGCTTGTTTTTTGTAGCACGTAGGACGATTTTTTCACGAGCCGCCACTGCCCGCCTTACATTCACAATACCACACACAGAATTGCCAAGATCTTCCGCAAGCACATTATAAAAACCGTGTTTGGCGCGTCACTAAAACTGCTAACAGTTTAGGTAAAAGCAAAGACAAATTGTCCCCACTATTACACCCTAGGGTGTACAAAATTCCCTGTACTTGTGACAAGGTATACATGGGACTCGCATCAAGGAACACCAAAGAAATATCCGTCTCAACCAGCCAGACAATAGCAATAGCTGAGCACATCCTATCATTGGGTCATGATGT
This sequence comes from Anabrus simplex, assembly GCF_040414725.1. Classification (NCBI taxonomy): domain Eukaryota; kingdom Metazoa; phylum Arthropoda; class Insecta; order Orthoptera; family Tettigoniidae; genus Anabrus; species Anabrus simplex. The sequence continues at coordinate 290,571,935 of NC_090271.1, forward strand.
CATGTCCCAAGATGTTCGAGCTCTCACCCACACTAAACACTACAGGTCTAGAATTATACTGGCTATCAATTAAGTAATACGTGCTTGCCAGCCATTAAGGATTTTTTTGCTATGAGCTTTACGTCGCACCGACACAGATAGGTCTTATGGCGACGATGGGATAGGAAAGGCCTAGGAGTTGGAAGGAAGCGACCGTGGCCTTAATTAAGGTACAGCCCCAGCATTTGCCTGGTGTGAAAATGGGAAACCACGGAAAACCATCTTCTACGCGCACGGCCAACTCGCCCGGTCATTAAGGATTTATGTAGGTAGTTCTCTTCCCTGTCCTTTCTATAATGTTATTTTGTTTCGGTGTTTTCCAAATTTATAACGTCATCACCATATGGTTCATTCCAAGCTGTATGTTGTATTAATGTCCTACTTGCATAATGTGTGCACACCTGTTATACCCCCCCCCCCCACTGATGCCACCACACATTATTATCATCCTTTGGTTTTCTCCACATACTTTCTAACCATTCTTCAGCTCTGTTCTATCCTATTCTGGTGTCTTTCTTGCATTTTATTTTATTAGTTTCTATTTATTTCTTCTACCGCATTTGTCCCTGATTCGTCTGATATCCTCTCTGTTTCTTCTCAGGCACACACGATGTGATAGAACATCTTAATTGGAGCTTTATGTTGTCGTCAGCTCCCACTTGGAGCGCTGTGCCTGCAGACAGCGAGCCACCTGGTGACGAACGAATGTACCATTACAGCTCCAATGGTAAAACAATCTTAAATTCAAACCCTCATTATTGTAAATGACTTCCTCCGGAACAGTTGAGATTTTCTTCGGAAGTTGCAAAGTTCTTTGTGAAAAAGAGTTTCTCCTTGTTTTCTCGACACAGCATAAGCCCAAAAGCCCATATCATGTCTACAAGTACAGACCGTGAAAGCATCAGTGTTAACAATTTGTAAATGGTCTTCAATTTTACTAAGTTATGGCTTAGGGTTAATAATATCACCTGCTTTGTCCTAGTCATATTCATTCCTTTCAGAGCTTTCTGTAATTGCATTTATGTACAGTACTATGTATTATTATTAAACGGCTGTCTGGATTAATGAGATTAATAAGGCACTAGAATCATAGCCCTTTAAACTGCTGACAAGACTGCTGACTCAAAGGCTGAATACCATAGTGGACCTGCTTCTACCAGAAGAACAATTTGGCTTTAGACATGGTCGATCCACCTTGATGGCTGTTGGAAACCTACTCACAAACATTCAAGAGAGGATTAAGGACCATAAGAAGATGTTTGCCATCTTCGACTTAAGCAGAGCATTTGATACAATGAATAGGAGTGCGCTTATGGAAAAACTGGAGAACCTAGTAGGGCAGTCAGAGCTGAGAAGACTAATATCAAATATACTGGCAGAAAATCAAATACAGGTGTGGGATGGTCCATCAAAATCAAAATGGATGAGTTAAACGGTTGGGGTGCTACAGGAAGACCCACTCAGTCCAGTACTGTTTAATATTTACATTTATGCAGATGATATGGCCCTCGCCTCAGAAAACATAGAAGATCTGCAGAAAGCGATGGACCTCATTACAGAGTGGGCAGAAGAAAATGACTTATTAATAAATGAAAGAAAGACAGAATTTGTAACTTTTAGAAAAGGAGGTAGACTACACAGAAGAGAAGCTATAACATGCAAAGGTCAAATGTTGACTCCAAGGAATCACTTTAAGTACCTGGGCATCACCATCCAAGTAACCGCAACAGCTTTCTCAATTCATATAAAGGAAAGACTAGCTGCTGCTATAGAAAGCATAAGCGACACCAGACATATCGAGAATCTCGGTAACCACGGCATTGAAATTATTTTTTTGAGGTGAAAGTGATTCCCATGCTTACTTATGGACTTGAATTAACAAGGAAGAAACAATTAAGGGAGGTTGGGAATCTAAAAGTGAGATACTTGAAAAAGGTTCTAGGACTTTCAAAATACATGCAGTCTCGCTACACTTATATACCGGTGAGGGAAACATTTCTAGCAGAGGACCTGAGGCTACAACTGCTCTTGCCATCTACAGCTGCATACACGGACCTCCTACAAGAGTTACAAATGAAACTTTTTTTTTTTGCTGTTGGCTTTACGTTGCACAGACACAGATAGGTCTTATGGCGACGATGGGATAGGAAAGGTCTATGAGTTGGAAGGAAGCGGCCGTGGCCTTCATTAAGGTACAGCCCCAGCATCTGCCTGGTGTGAAAATGGTAAACCACAGAAAACCATCTTCAGGGCTGCCGACAGTGGGATTCGAACCCACTGTCTCCCGGATGCAAGCTCACAGCCGCGCGCCTCTAACCGCACGACCAACTCGCCTAGTTACAAATAAAACAGAATAACATTAACAAAGAATTTTACACCACCACGGCTATGCTAACCAAAGACTGGATAGAAGCAAAATACGAGCTGAGGCACTTAGTGACATGATTGGCAATGCACGGTTTCCACCATCGAGTTTGCAGACTGAATTCTTTCCACGAGGCAACGGAAGAGTGCATTTGCGATTTGTGCAGAAAAAAGTGTGAAAAATATCACTTCACGAAATGTGCAAAAAACAGCATCACTAACACAATTCTGTTTAGAATAATTTGTAACGTACTCTCTCATGCCCATTGAGCGCACCTTCCTTATAATTAATTTTACAATTTGCTTCACGTCGCACCAGCACAGTTAGGTCTTATGGCGATGATGGATCAGGAAAGGGCTAGGAGTGGGAAGGAAGCGGCCGTGGCCTTAACCCTCAAGTACCGAAGTCCGGTCACCAAGACCGCTACAGCATGGTTGACTTTAAATATCTGGAAACTCTGCTGTTGCAATAACTTGTGCTGCTAGCTACCTTATTATTGGGTTCTGAAAATAACTTCACCCCTGTAGTATGACAGTAACAAGTTCAAGGTTACACGCAGTCGTGATTGATGTTCAGGAAGCGTCCTGTGAGACCGGACCTCGGTATTTACGTTATCAGTGGATGTGAACTGTCTCAGCAATCAGTCATCATCCATCGCATACAAGCGGTCCGTGAAACCGCATCTTGCTGTTTTATTTATCAGTGAGTGTGAAGTGAACAGTCTCAGTGATAACACTTTATGAAGGAGGTTTATGCTACAAATAGTCTTGCAGGAACTAGTGTCACAAATAATAATGCTATGGATACTTCCAGGATATGTGTTACAAGTGAAAGCTTTACTAAAGTTGTGCAAGAGTGGCTTGAAGAGGACTGTAGTGATGGAGACAGCTGTGAAGACAATATCACAATTCATAGTGATCATAGTTCGGACTCGGAAACTAGTGAAAATCACTAGAAAATAGTAGTTAGTGCAGTCAACGATGAGATAGAAGAAAATAGTGTGAGTGAATTTTCCGACAGAAAGTAATAGTGACGCAGTTCAACCTCGTTATTATTACGGCAAGAATCTATATAAATGGTCATCAAAACCCTGCGACCCTAAGCATTCTCGGACACTGAAACACAATACTTTGAGACTCCCAGCTTTACGACATGCAGCTCAAATTGGTAATGAAGCTGACCCCGTATATGTATGGAATCTTCTTATAACGGATGATTTTCTCGGTATCATTCTTTGATCGACAAATGTAAAACTCACCAGAGAAACAAGTGCAAATCACAAACAGACTTGAGAAATGTAGATATGATGGAGCTGAAAGCCTTCCTAGGTTTGTTATTTTACTCTGCAACTTTCAAATCCAATCATGAAAGCACAAAGTCAATTTTTGCAACAGATAGTACCGGGAGGGAAATATTCCGCTGCATGATGAGTAAAAACAGATTTGAAACTCTTCTCTCAAACCTTAGATTTGACAACCCTGACGACAGAAGTGAACGCAAAGAAATCGATCCTACAGCAGCAATTTCTGAGGTATTTGACGTATTTGTCAGGAACTGTGAGAGTGCATTCAGTGTTGGATCTTCTGTGTGTATTGATGAGATGCTGGTCAGTTTCAGGGGGAGGTGTAGATTCAAGATGTATATGCCCAGTAAGTCATGCAAGTATGGACTAAAACTAATATGCCTTCCTGATGCTAGGAACAATTATTTCTATAATGGGTACATCTACTGCGGTAAGAACTCGGACGGGTTAACACTAGTGTAGAACAACGTCATCTTTCGAAACCTACTCAAGCAGTACTTCAGCTCAGTGCTCCCCTATACAGATCTAACAGAAATATTATTGCAGACAACTGGTATAGTTCAATGGAAGTTGTGAAGTGTCTGAAAGACAAGAAACTTACATACGTAGGAAAAAGAATAAACGGGAAATTCCACCGGCATTTTTGCCATCAAAGACGAGAGAAGTAGGATCGTGTCAATTTGGATTTACCAGAGACATTACTTTGGTATCAGAAGTCCCAAAGAAGGGGCGAGCTGTGATTCACTTATCTTCTATACACCATGACAGTGCAATTAATGCTGAGACCAATAAGTCTGAAATTACAATGTACTATAACTGCAACAAAGGAGGCATAGATGCCTTGGATGAAAGGTGTATGGTTTATTGCACTGGACGGCGCACACGACGGTGGCTCATGGCCATTTTCTACAGGGTCCTGGACATCAGTGCTGTCAATGCCTTCATCATGTACAATGCCTTCAAGGATAATCCTGTGAGAACTAGGTCAGAATTCATGTTGGATCTAGGCTCCTCTCTTGTGAAATCACAGATGGAAAGAAGAGTGAACGATTTTCATCTCACGTTCGAGCTGAGAGCTTGCATCCGCAGAGTTACGAGTATGCCAGATGAAGAACCACAACCTTCAAATGAAAAGTTGCGAAAAAGGAAAACGTGTTACCTGTGTGACCCAAAGAAGAAAAGGGAAACCTCGTACTTGTGCCATGGGTGCAAAAAACAAAAAAAAACCCAATCTGTTTGGAGTGAACTAGTGAAGTATGTACTTGCTGCATTCAGTACAAGTAGAAATGAGGACTAAGTTTCTGCCTTGCAGATTTTTTCCCTGTTAATAATTTTCATTAATTTCCACCATTTCTGGTTAGTCATGACTGTTCTAAGTGACTGCAGTAGAATTTTTCATGTTACTTAGTGATAAATCGTATTGTTCCTTAGTTCCTTTATTGTTGTCTTTTCTGTGTTTCTACCTTTCGTCATAATTAAAAAGATTTGTCATCAAGCCGTAGATTATTCCATTACTATTTGCGTATTTCCCCATCAGGAAAGGTCACTATTGAGAACTGGTAACGTTTCTAGACGTTAGAATTTACACACGTATTAAAATGTAAAAAACATTCGGCAGTCTCACCGACTGGTCCTCGGTTCTTACGGTTTAATTAAGAGACAGTTTGCTTGGTGTGAAAATGAGAAACCACGGAAAACCAACTTTAGGGATGCCAACAGTGCGGTTCGAACCCACTATCTCCCGAATACTGGATACTTGCCGCACTTAAGCGACTGCAGCTCTCAAGCTCGGTTACTATTAATTAATGAGATTCTACTGTACAGTCAAATGATCGATTATACGTTAAATAATACACATACATTTTTAGAAGATATGAAGCTGAATTAACTTAATGTTTTATTACTTCTGCCTTTTAAAAACTGATTTTGCAAGCCAGTCATGCAGCGTTGATACAAAGAACCAATATGATGCTTAACCTCACTACTTACATTTCCGAACGAATATTCAATTAACAATTCAAAATTACGTCATTATCTCAATAGAGGGCGAAACTATAGTAAGCGGTACTCAAGATATAGTAACACGAGCGACCGCTAGGTGGCGCACGCCAGTTCGCGCAGTGTCGCCAACGTCGGGGTTTCCCCCCTAAATTTAGGGGGATTGATTCGTCTTAGACGGCAAGTTGGTGAGGCGGGTAAAATAGTCAGGGGGAATTTTTTGGGGAAAATTATTTTTTGAGGAATTTTGAAGGGCTATGGGAATGACAATTTATTTATTTATTTATTTATTTATTTATTTATTTATTTATTTATTTATTTATTTATTTATTTATTTATTTATTTATTTATTTATTCCCTCTTCTCGCCTCTTTTACGAACCCAGCAACCGCCTTATTCTTTACATTGTTATTGACCACCAGCGGAGAGGTATATTTATATAAAATCTACTGATTTTTTCAGTAATTAGAGCTACAAATTACCGATACATCAAAACATTACAGATATGCTTATATCTCACTTTCTCTCTGTCTGTATCTCCTTCTCCTCGGTAACCGCAGCAGCATTGATTCCTATCCTATTGGTACATGTTGAGGGAAAGCGCAGACTTCGAGCATTGCACATAGTTCATTGGTCCGTTTTGTAGAATAAACGTCATTTGGGAGGAAAATCCCCGCAGTACGTGAATGTAGCAGTCTGATAGCGTAACTCGAAGCAGTTTTCACTGTGACTGTGCAGTTCATGCAGATGTAATCAATCAATCAATCAATCAATATCAATCAATCAATACTGATCTGCATTTAGGGCAGTCGCCCAGGTGGCAGATTCCCTATCTGTTGCTTTCCTAGCCTTTTCCGAAATGATTTCAAAGAAATTGGAAATTTATTGAACTTCTCCCTTGGTAAGTTATTCCAATCCCTAACTCCCCTTCCTATAAATGAATATTTGCCCCAGTTTGTCCTCTTGAATTCCAACTTTATCTTCATATTGTGATCTTTCCTACTTTTATAGACGCCATTCAAACCTATTCGTCTACTAATGTCATTCCACGCCATCTCTCCGCTGACAGCTCGGAACATACCACTTAGTCGAGCAGCTCTTCTTCTTTCTCTCAATTCTTCCCAACCCAAACATTGCAACATTTTTTTGTAACGCTACTCTTTTGTCGGAAATCACCCAGAACAAATCGAGCTGCTTTTCTTTGGATTTTTTCCAGTTCTTGAATCAGGTAATCCTGGTGAGGGTCCCATACACTGGAACCATACTCTAGTTGGGGTCTTACCAGAGACTTATATGCACTCTCCTTTACATCCTTACTGCAACCCCTAAACACCCTCATAACCATGTGCAGAGATCGGTACCCTTTATTCACAATCCCATTTATGTGATTACCCCAGTGAAGATCTTTCCTTATATTAACACCTAGGTACTTACAATGATCCCCAAAAGGAACTTTCACCCCATCAACGCAGTAATTAAAACTGAGAGGACTTTTCCTATTTGTAAAACTCACAACCTGACTTTTAACCCCGTTTATCAACATACCATTGCCTGCTGTCCATCTCACAATATTTTCGAGGTCACGTTGCAGTTGCTCACAATCTTGTAACTTATTTATCACTCTATAGAGAATAACATCATCCGCAAAAAGCCTTACCTCCGATTCCACTCCTTTACTCATATCATTTATATATATAAGAAAACATAAAGGTCCGATAACACTGCCCTGAGGAACTCCCCTCTCAACTATTTTTTTTTTACAGGGTCAGACAAAGCTTCACCTACTCTAACTCTCTGAGATCTATTTTCTAGAAATATAGTAACCCATTCAGTCACTCTTTTGTCTAGTCCAATTGCACTCATTTTTGCCAGTAGTCTCCCATGATCCACCCTATCAAATGCTTTTGACATGTCAATCGCGATACAGTCCATTTGACCTCCTGAATCCAAGATATCTGCTATATCTTGCTGGAATCCTACAAGTTGAGCTTCAGTGGAATAACCTTTCCTAAAACCGAATTGCCTTCTATCGAACCAGTTATTAATTTCACAAACATGTCTAATATAATCAGAAAGAATGCCTTCCCAAAGCTTACATACAATGAATGTCAAACTTACTGGCCTGTAATTTTCAGCTTTATGTCTATCACCCTTTCCTTTATACACAGGGGCTACTATAGCAACTCTCCATTCATCTGGTATAGCTCCTTCGACCAAACAATAATCAAATAAGTACTTCAGATATGGTACTATATCCCAACCCATTGTCTTTAGTATATCCCCAGAAATCTGATCAATTCCAGCCGCTTTTCTAGTTTTCAACTTTTGTATCTTATTGTAAATGTCATTGTTATCATACGTAAATTTTATTACTTCTTTGGCCTTAGTCTCTTCCTCTATCTCGACATTATCCTTGTAACCAACAATCTTTACATACTGCTGACTGAATACTTCTGCCTTTTGAAGATCCTCACATACACACTCCCCTTGTTCATTAATTATTCCTGGAATGTCCTTCTTGGAACCTGTTTCTGCCTTAAAATACCTGTACATACCCTTCCATTTTTCACTAAAATTTGTATGACTGCCAATTATGCTTGCCATCATGTTATCCTTAGCTGCGTTCTTTGCTAGATTCAATTTTCTAGTAAGTTCCTTCAATTTCTCCTTACTTCCACAGCCATTTCTAACTCTATTTCTTTCCAGTCTGCACCTCCTTCTTAGTCTCTTTATTTCTCTATTGTAATAAGGTGGGTCTTTACCATTCCTTACCACCCTTAAAGGTACAAACCTGTTTTCGCATTCCTCAACAATTTCTTTAAACCCATCCCAGAGTCTGTTTACATTTTTATTTACCGTTTTCCACCGATCATAGTTACTTTTTAGAAACTGCCTCATACCTGTTTCATCAGCCATATGGTACTGCCTAACAGTCCTACTTTTAAGACCTTCCTTTCTATCACATTTATTTTTAACTACCACAAAAAGAGCTTCATGATCACTAATACCATCTATTACTTCAGTTTCCCTATAGAGCTCATCTGGTTTTATCAGCACCACATCCAAAATATTTTTCCCTCTGGTTGGTTCCATCACTTTCTGAATCAGCTGTCCTTCCCATATTAACTTATTTGCCATTCGTTAATATGGGAAGCTTATTTGCGTGACCTGTTAATAATTCTGTGCAGTGATTTATTCTTTTTTGTGAATGTGTAGCGGTGTAATATATAATGGCATCCAAAGAGAAGAAGAAATACGTGCAGAAGTATACAAAGACGTGGGAAAGAGATCCCGTATTGAAAGGTAAGTTCTATATGAAATTTATGTAGGGTAGAAGGTTACGTATTTCAAAAATTTGAGTATACCGGTACTTAAAATGTGTTAAATACCGCGTTAAAAATTCCCTCATGGAATATGTATTTTGTTATCATCTCAAGCAGAAAAGTGTACATTTAAAAAATACGATACGATATTGCTAGACATGACGTTTCTAATAAGTGTAACCCATAACTGATTTTCCTACAGTCATAAGAGATTAGATCATTATAAACGGCTGTTTAGAGATGTTTGTAGATACTACTGTAAATCGCTCATCAGTAGACCCTACACGGATACAGGGAGTCAGTTTGGTGCCCGAACATTTCGTACCACGGACGTTCCGTACCACTTGATTTTTGAGGACATTTCGTACCACCTAGGTCGTTATCTACCTGCGAACGGTTTTCCCGTAATCCCAAAATATTTAACTCAGGACAATCCGTACCACTTGATATCAAATTGGTATTCCATTTCCACGCCAGCGGGCGTAATGAGTCTGACAGACACACTTTAGAAATCGGAAACAAAAAAATTTACATTTGCTGAAGAAAATTTCTATATTATTTTAATAAGTGCCATTTAAACTATACTTATCACTTATTATTATTATTATTATTATTATTATTATTATTATTATTATTATTATTATTATTATTATTATTATTATTGCTAGTTGCTTTACGTCGCACCGACACGGATAGGTCTTATGGCGGCGATGGAACAGGGAAGGGCTAAGAGTGGGAAGGATGCGGCCGTGGCCTTAATTAGGGTACAGCCCCAGCATTCGCTGGTGTGAAAATGGGAAACCACGGAAATCCATTCTGAGGGCTGCCGACAGTGGGGTTCGAACCTACTACTTCCCGAATACTGGATACTGGCCGCACTTAACTTATCACTTATACTTACGTAAATATTAACATAAGGAAGTCGATTGTTTGAAGTATAAATTCTGAAACAAAACAATACAATAGAAATATACATCGTATTCGGGCGCAATGTGCCTGACGAGCATAAGAATGGGTAATATTACTATTATTGTGAATATTTAAAAACTACTGCATTATTTCATTATCAAGTAAGTAAAATAAAATATTCTGATCAACTCGTCGATATGGGCTTGAAGTTCATGCGGAAACAGGAGGCTTCTGCTCCAGTAGTGGACAATGGATACACAAATTAATACATTCTTTTCTTTTTACAATCTGTTTTACGTCGCACCGACGCAAATAGGTCTTATGCCGACGATGGGATAGGAGAGACCTAGGAATGGGAAGGAAGCGGCCGTGGCCTTAATTAAGATACAGCCCCAGCATTTGCCTCGTGTGAAAATCTTCAGGGCTGCCAACAGTGGGGTTCGAACCCACTATCTCCTGGATGCAAGCTCACAGCTATGCGTCCCTAAACGCACGGCCAACTCGCCCGGTAATGAATGCATTATTTAGGATATCGTTTTTACTTCGCAATACTTCCCATTCTTTCAAGCGGTACGGAATGTCCTCTCCTAAATACTTTTAAGTCATCAGCTGACACTTCGCAGGTGATCAACCGGTCAAGTGGTACGAAATGTCCTAGAACCGTCAATTTTGCTGTTATGGTTAGTTTATAACCATGTTCATTTGCATGTTTGATAATTAGTGAGTAACAAATCTCTTCATCACTCTTCAGAATGGTTAGCACCCGACCCATCTGGCCAGGATTCCAAAGCATTCTGCAGATATTGCCACGCTAGTCTCAAAGCTCATAAGAAGGACTTGTTAGATCATGCAAAAATGAAAAAGCATTTCGATAAAGTTCAGATGGAGAGGGTCGCAAAATCATGCCAAAAGATCAAATATGTAGAAATTGGCAGCACTATTAAACAGACAAAACTTAAAATTGCTCTTTATGGGGCTCAACATTCTTCCAATAGGAGTGTTGATCACCTGGGGGAACTTCTTCCTCTCTTAGAGTGTTCTACTTCTACTACTTTACAAAGTATAATGATCCACAGAACAAAATGTACCATGCTTATTAAGAACGTTATAGGCCCTTCTCTGCAAGAAGATTTTGTCCTCGAAATAGGAAATTCCCCTTATTCCATTATTATTGATGAAAGTACCGATTTCACAACTCAAAAGCTGTTTTGCGTTATGTTACGGTACTTTTCTGTTGTTAAAAAGGACATTGTTTCTACATGTTATTGTATTTTGGAACTGACTACTGTACCGGTTACGACCTGTACATGCATATTTTTTGAGAGTTAATTGTATTTAATCATCACGCGCATTACTCTGTGCAAGCCTGGTTTGTTTACATTCAGCGGGACGAGCGAGCAAGCTGAGGACACCTGTATGTGTGACGTAGCTGCAGGGGCTAGTTAGATCACCCGCCTGTCATGCCACGTGCAGCTGGCCTGAACTCGTATGTTCTAGATTCAAGCGTCACACCTTCCCGAACATTCGACGGAGAAAAAATGTAAAACTCCTATAATAATTATGGTAGCGACTTGAGCAACATGTCATTTTAAAGAGAATCACATAAACGTCACAATGCTTGAATTTCAAGAAAATCCGTCGAGGGATTCAGGAGATAACCAGCTTCACGGCATATGTGACGTAGATGTCCCCAAACCGAATATAAGGTGGGCTCAATATAGCCTGATATCTCAGTCAGTCAGTCACAGTCGAGTAGTCAGCGTGGCTCTACTCACTGCCATAATCGTCGGAGGCTATCTTCGTGTGGTTATAGTCTCACTGAGGAACTCTGAATTTCCTCGAAGTCTTTATTTACGAGTGTTGAGGAACTCTGAATTCTTCTAAGTCTTTATAATGGGACTTGTAATATTTACGAGTGTTGAGGAACGAATTATTCTAAGTCTTTATAAATGGGACTTGTAATATTTACGAGTGTTGAGGAACTCTGAATTTTCTCCAGTGATTTTTCAAAGACTTGTAATATTTACCAGTGATGGACTCTAAAATTTCACCAGTGATTTTTCAAAGACTTGTGATATTTACCAGTGATGAACTCTAACATTATTCAAAATTTTCATGAGCATAGACTTGTGATTTTCACCAGTGATTTTTCAAAGACTTGTAATATTTACCAGTGATGGACTTTAAATTTTCGCCAGTAATTATTCAAAGACTTGTAATATTTACCAGTGATGGACTCTAAATTTTCACCAGTGATTTTTCAAAGACTTGTAATATTTACCAGTGTTGGACTCTAACTTTTCGCCAGTGATTATTCAAAGACTTGTAATATTCACGAGTGATGAACTCTAAATTTATTCGAAGTTTTCATGAACATAGACTTGTGATTTTTGCCATTGATGAACTATAACATTATTGAAAGTCTTCATGAATATGGACTTGTCATTTTCATGAGTGTTAAAGAGTGAATTCTTGAAAGTCTTTATGAACATTGACTGGTGATTTTACTAGTGGTGAGGAAACATTATTCAAGGTTTTCATGAATTTTGACTTATAAATTCTGCGAGTGACGAAGAACACATTTTCGGAGTTTTGTGGGCATTGATTCTATCAACCTCATTGTACTTTGGTAATGTGATTACCTGCAACATCGTCAGGAACCATCGGAGGTCATCCCGAGCATCGGGAATTTGAGGCGTATTCCATGCAGCCAACCTGGATGGTCCGTCCGCACCTTGACGGAGTACGTGGGCATCTTCTGGAACGTGTTCCAGCCGGTGCGGCCTGGTGAGCTGGAGACCCGGGCCATTTAAAGGACAATGTGGAAGACAAAACCCTATCTACCATGAGGTGATGTGCAATTTAATATGCATTACATGAATAAACTCTTATCAAATCAGATTCAAACTTGTCTTGTAGATAGGACCCTGCCTCCTCTACCAAGCCCTAGCTAATATTCATCCAGTTTAGCCCTGAGAACTATTTCATGCTTACGTTGAAAATAAATCTTAAAGTCGGGCTCTTTTACTGGTACACTAGTTGTGATGCAGAAACCATTTACAATTCACTGAAAGGAAAGCTTGAAAGTGATGGCATTAAACTTGAAAACTTAGTAGGCACTGGGGTGGATGGTGCAAGTATAATGGTAGGGATCAATAATTCTGTAACAGCTCTTCTGTAACGCACTGTCTCTGACCTTATTGTCATGAAGTGCGTGTGTCATTCTCTCCATCTTTGTGCCGGAAAAGCTACTGGAATTTTTCTTAGTCAGTTGAAGTTTCTAATCAGGGAGACCTACAACTGGTTTTCCTACAGTCTTAAGAGACTAAGTCATTACAAACAACTGTTTAGAACAATGAATAACAATAGCAACCCCAAAAGGATTCAAGGGCTTAGTGGCACCCGGTGGTTCGCGAGATATGCTGCCATTGAAACAATTCTGGAACAATGGGAAGAACTGAAATTTCTGAGGACAAATGTTTCATGGCTGAACAACTCTATAATATAATGGACTGCTCTGTGTATAAACCCCTTCTGGTGTTCCTCAAAACTGAGTTAAAAACTATATGCAGGATTAATTTGATATTTCAAAGTGAGCGAGTTGAAGCAGAGAAAGCACTGGAGGATGTCTTTCTACTCTTTAAATCAGTACTGAAAAAATTGTTGTTTCCAGTCAGCTGGAAAAGCAGAAAGATGTAGATCTCCCATACTTTGACTTTGAGAAGTACGTGATGCATACTTCAGGCATGTATTTGGGATATGATTTTGAATGTTTGGCGCAAACTCTGAAACCTGATGAATGCAACGACGTTCATGAAAGATGCAAGAAGTTCTTAATTTAACCGTGCAAGGAACTTAAGGAAAGATTGCCAGAAAATATAGCAACTTTACAGACGATGGCAGTGCTTCATCCTTCTACAGCAACATCACAGAAGAAACCTGAAATACTTCAACTTGTCTCCAATTTCAGTGGTCCTGAAGTGGCTGGGAATGTAGATGAGATTGTCTCGGAGTGGAACAGTCTCCAAGATAAACAAAGGCACAACACATCAAGTACTACAGCTTTCTGGGCTGAGGTTCTGCAGGATAAAGATGCAGCTGGAAATGATCGTTTCTGTAATATTGGTAACTTTTCAATTAGGCTGCTAACGTTACCAGTATCAAATGCCACAGTGGAGCACGCATTTTCAATCTTTTATATTATAAAAAACAAATTAAGGAACAGGTTATCTTTGGAACTAATAAATTCTCTACTTGCAACTAGATATTATTTAATTAGGGAAAATATATGTTGTACTCGTTTACAACTATCCCCTCAAATGATGAAAAAGTTCAATGCATCGCTGTATCATAACAAAAACGTTGAAATAAGTGAAGGAGAAGAAGAGGAAGTGTTAGAGGATCTCAGCGAATTTTAAGACTTTTGCAGGATCATTAAGCAGGAAGGGAAGAAAGACAAACTTGTGAGTAATTTTCTCTTAAACAGTAGCACGCGTGTTTTCTAATAATTTTCTTGTATGTTTGCAATCATCCTTTTGTGTACCGTAGTATTTATGTAGATTTTTGAAAATATTGTGTTTGATCAATATGATGGTGACGAAAATAATTATGATTTGGATTTTTTGCCTCATTTAGAGGGATTATAGAAGTGATCTGGGGGGGGAATTTGGACTTAGTAGTTCGCAACACTGGTTCACTGTCGCACTAGTAGTGCTGAGAGGGAGCGCCAAGACACTGCCTTCATGATGTCCAGGCCGTATTGTAGAGAGCGCGGAAAAGCAATCAGCTGAGTTAGCAGAGTTAAACCTAAATTTTCGCAGTTTTATGGAAATTTTTAACTTTGGCCGCATGTTCACTTAGATATATGTGAGACTGGTTCCTTATCAACTGCACTATTAAGTGGAAAGTCGTTAATTAGTGAAGAAAACTTAGTGTGAGCGTGTATTTATGTGAAGCTATAGGTTAAGAAGATCGTTCTTCAGTGTTTTAACTTTGTAGTTTATTTGTGTAAATTTATATTTATAGTGTAAAATTAATTGAGTTAGTGAATTCTGTGTGTTATTGTTACCCACGATGTGTATTTACTTGAATTAAGATGATCAGTGAGAGAAATTACCATGCCTAAGAGTTGCTGTGTGCCTGGCTACAAAGCCAACTATAAAGAAGGAGAGTACACTACGGTATTTGGGTTTCCTTCTGATGAAGAAAGAGTTTTATAGAAGAAGGCTATTCCCAGGGAGAATTTAACAGTTAACCGCAACACAGTTGTGTGTATCAAGCACTTTCCTGAAAATCAAATCCTGAACGAAATAAGAGTGTCTCGTCCAGATGGTGAGTTAAATTTTTTTATTATATCATAAACTTGGGTAATATTGGGTAGGTCCTATATGTTTGTGTAATCAGACCTAGGTCTACGGCTTATCTGTATTCGGTGTATTTGAAAATTCAATTCCAATTTGTGCATTTTCAAAATGTATTTTGGAAAAAGAATGCTGAGATTTTTCCTATCAAACTTCATATCATAGGCAATGGTACACGGTTATTCCATGAAAATGGAATATGAAAATAATTGCATACGGGTTATTTGATGTTTAAAAATCTACATTTTTAACAATAACTTAATTTCATGACAGGGAAAGTATTTTTTGGGGTAATTTTGGAGGTTAGCTTATTTGTAATCTCTCTTGTAGGTACTGAATTGGTGATGCCACGCAAAAGACTGGAACTGAAAACTAGTGCTGTACCATCTATATTCCCTAACTTACCAAAATATCTATCATCGGATCCTTCTGTGACTCGTAGTGATCCGGAGGACAGAAGGAGAAAGCATACCGAGTATGAAAATCGCAAACATGCTGAATAGTTTTTAGAGGATAATATTTCATGTGTAGAGGATATTTTGGCCAACAGAGAAAATTTACCCCCCAACATCCTGACTGGATTCTGGAAAAACATTGTGAAAAGGTTTATTTCCTAAAAATTGAATTTAATGAATGTCCCACCCTTAAGAAGACCCTTGTGATAGATACAGATTTGAGTGTCAGAGTAATTTCAGATAGCATAAACATAAATGTTCAGAAATTTGCTTCCATTTTAGGCTCAGAGGTTGTCTGTAATGTTTATTCTAAGTTAGAAAACCTACTAACTGCCATAAATGACGTGCAACAAAATGATGTTGCACCTGACCACATCAAATATATTCAGAGTATTATAAAAAAGTGTATTGAAAATTGTGATGAAAGCAAGTTGAAAGTTGGTTTGAATCTTTTAGTGAACAGCTGCGCCTCTTAACTTCTAACCAGTTGAGGTATTCTCCAGATACTCTTTTTTTTGCCTGCAGTTTTTTCCTGTCTTTTCCAGCTGCATACAGGTTTCTTAGGAGTTCACAGATTGTTGTGTTTCCACATCCTTCATATCTTAAAACAGTCAATCTCTCCAGTATTAACTGTGATGTGAATCAATCTCTTGTTAAGTATCTAAAAATGAAATGTGATACCCTCAAAGTTCATGAGAAACTGGTATGTCTCCTTTTAAATGAAATATATGTCAAACCTAGAATAACTTACAAGGCTAACAAAGTTGTGGGTATGACAAAAAACGTAGATGATCTGACACCAGCTACTACTATTGAGACATTCATGAGCTCTTCAGTTTAATCAAGAAACAAGGATGATGTGGCACTGACTCCGGTTAAAAATTCTAATGCAGATTTTCTTAAAAAATCAACACTTTCTGTTTTGAAGGTACAGTACTTCATCAGGCAGGGTATGAGGTTACTGCTGTTGTTGCAGATAATGCTAACATAAATGTTAAATGTTTCAAATTGTTATGTCAGGCAGTGGCGTATGCTGCAATCAAGACATGGGTTATCACTAGACTTAGGTTACCCAGTTTCGATAGTTGGTTTAGTGAACGTCAAGCCTTAAGGGTTTTGAGCTGCAGCTAATTGCCATCGGAGTAGCCTGCTGTGTTAAGGATGGTTCACAAAACCTAGCCTCTGCTACTGCCAATACTCAACACCTGATCAATGTAGATGGAAGCCAACGAATCAGGCTCATCGTACTCTTAATTCCCCTAGCTCGGGGACTGGGTGCTTATGACGTCTTCACCATTCATTTCATCAGGTCACCATCAAGCCTTTTCAGAGTCTATGCATTATTATTATTATTATTATTATTATTATTATTATTATTATTATTATTATTATTATTATTATTTCTTAATACGTTTGTCCTTCAGGGTTGGTTTTTCCCTCGGACTCAGCGAGAGATCCCACCTCTACACTGAAGGCCAGTGTCCTGGAACGTGAGACTTTGGGTCTGGGATACTACTTGGAAGGAGGACCAGTGCCCCGTCTAGGTGGCCTTACCTGCTATGCTGAACAGGGACCTTGTGGGCGATGGGAAGATCGGAAGGGATAGACAAGGAAGAGAGAAGGAAGCGGTCATGGCCTTAAGTTAGTTACCAACCCGGCATTTGCCTGGAGGAGAAGTAGGAAACCATAGAAAACCACTTCGAGGATGGCTGAGGTAGGAATCGAACCCTCCTCTACTTAGTTGACCTTCCGAAGCTGAGTGGACCCCGGTCCAGCCCTCGTACCACTTTTAAATTTCGTTGGAGAGTCGGGATTCGAGAGCCTCCGTGGCTCAGACGGCAGCGCGTCGGCCTCTCACCGCTAGGTACCGTGGTTCAAATCCCGGTCACTCCATGTGAGATTTGTGCTGAACAAAGCGGAGGCGGGACAGGTTTTTCTCCGGGTACTCCGGTTTTCCCTGTCATCTTTCATTCCAGCAACACTCTCCATTCTCATTTCATAGCATCTATCATTCATTAATAAATCACTTTGGGAGTGGCGACCCCATCGTACTAACAGCCTATATCTGCTTCATTCATTACATCCCTGACCCGGTCAATGACTGGAAAACAGGTTGTATGTTTTTATTTTCAGTCGGGATTCAAACCTGGGTCTCCGGGGGTGGTAGCTAAACACACTAACCACTACACCACATAGGCGGACATTATTATTATTATTATTATTATTATTATTATTATTATTATTATTATTATTATTATTATTATTATTTTCTCAGTTGCAAACAATAAGCATGGCCAACAATAAAGTTTGTGATATTCGCATGAGCCACATAACCACAAATACTTTTCAGTTGAAATACCCCTTTGTATGGATTCTTGTTTTCTCCTCCTGTTCACACTGTAACTGTGTAGGAGGTGGGGTAGGCTTACCATTTTTAACTATCAGCAATTTATCTTCATATTTCAGTTGCGAGAATGGATTATCCAATAACTTACACACGGTTCAGCCATTTCACAAAAGTAACATCACAAGGTCACAGTCACGTTAAACACTATAACTTCAGATAAACTAAAATTGTTCTGAGATCAACTGAAATATACCAATAATTTCCAACTATAAGCAACCCGTAAGATGTCCTGCACATGCAAAAACAAACTCGTGATACTGTAGCACATGAGTGAATCCCATCAATTCGGACACTTCCGGAGAACTTCGAGTCTTTGGGCCTTCTTTTTCCACCGCTGTCTCTCTCGTTAGCGGCAGCGATTTGATGGACCGAAGCCTAGCACAATTCAAGGTTAGCATCCCCTCGTTCACCGCACCATTCCGACATTCGCCACCAAGCCTCGCTCGGCGGGTCGAGGGGAGTGGGCCGAAGGCCAGGGCTGCGATGTTAGTCTCCGATGCCTTGCTCTCAGAAATACGAGCGACGTTCTTTCTCAATACTTTCAAGTTTTGTAAATGGAAGAATGTGTCAGATGATTACATTACAATAACATTTAGATTTCCATCGTTCTCATTTGAGGCTTGGGCTTCACTGAGAGTCTTAGTAGCCCTCAGTATACGCCACTGATGTCAGGATAATGCCATTCACCCATATATTGCTCATCCTAGTGATAGTGAAAAGAAATGCTTTTTGCTCTTTGATACAGTCTATTTATGAAAAACATTAGAAATAACTGGTTGAATGAGAAGGACAGCACTTTTATTTACCCATCAATAAATGACAGTAATGTCATTAAAGTGAGTAAATTTCAAGATGTTGGGTCAGTTTATATGGCCCAGAAGCAGAACATTGTTAAGCATGCTCCTGGGCTGTCATACGGTGTGTGTTTTCCAAATAATTTAGAAAGGCAGAATGTGAGTTTTGTTGTTCCCTTGTTTGAGGATAAAACTATTGCAGCTATGTCCACAGTGCAAGATTCAGATGGTACAAAAGAGTGGCTACAAATTATAAGAAACTGGTGGATGACTGTAAATGTAAAACATCCTAAGAAAAGGAATTCATTTAAGAGATAAATTTTGTGAACCCATAAGAAGTATGGAACAGGAAAACATTGAGTATTTGCGTTCTTTCTGTTCTTAGCTGAAGTTTTGGGATGATATTGTTGTCATGGACTGTCCGGAGCATTGTGGAAAATTGAGCAGACAGACATTCTCAGCGTTGCTACACACCACTGAGACCCTGATTAAATTGTGTGCGTACCTCCTGAATGACATGAAGCTGTGTTATGTTATGTTAGGTGTTTTCCAGGCAGATGATCTGGAAAGACGGTTTGGTAAATACAGGCAGATGAGTGGCTGTAACTATAACATCTCAGTTCAGCAAGTTATAGAGTCTGAAAGAAAAATCAAAGTGACAAGCTTATTAAAGTTAAAGAATAGACAGTCTCTAAGTATAGCTCAGATAATAAATGACATCAACACTGCTTCAGAGAATGGAGTAGGTGATGATTGCCCTTTGCCAGAGCAATTTGATGATACGTTAAACATTTCCCAACAAGCAGCAGTAGATTCTTCAACACTAGAAATTATATTTCTTGCAGGTTATGTAGGCTTCAAAGTGAGTATCACACAGCAGTATGATTTATGTAAATCTTATCTCCTGACAGATTCAGATATTATTTATAAATTACCTCCAGAAGTAAGATATCTGAATTTCCTAAATCGAGGGTCTTAAAGTACCCATCAGACATGTCGATAGAACTTTGAATTGAGGTGTACAAAGTATTTTGTGTGTTAGTGGCAGATACATTTAAGATGGTATTCCTAAATTCAGACAATCCTAAGTGTGTCACAAAATCCTTGGCTTTGGAGTCAATGCTGTTGACAGATTCGTCAGTCATTTGTGACTGCGGGAAGAAATCAGAAGACCTGGCTTGACATTGTATAGATATTTGCGTGAATATTCTTTAGAATAACTTTTCCAAAATTCTCACTCACTTGTGTATTCAACAAAGTGCTTCAAAGAGAGCAGACCTACTCCATAGAGAAGAAACAGGTGTAACTTCCTGTAAGAGGTCCAGGAAAGCTGCAGTGTTCATGGAGTGGAAATAGTGAGGTAAAGAAATAATTCATATTATTTTGTAGTATATTTTATTGGTATTTTGTTGCATGTTTTCTGTCAGTATGTATGATGTAAATATTCCACTTGACCAGAAAATGGATAAAATCGCAATAATATGTCTCAACGTGTCATCTTGTACTTATGCAATCGAACGGACGTACGCGAAAAATATAATGTTACAGGGAAGGATATGAATTGTATGTCAGAATTAACAAATATTTGAGGTGAGGTTTTAGTTTTATAAGGTGTTAACAGTTCTTTAAGTAATTTAAAATAGTGTGTTATTCAAGAGGAGCGTATGCGTTTCGCCTTCAAATCCCCCAAAGCGTGACGTCATCAGACCTATAGTACGACCTGGACATTACGAAGGCAGTGGCCAAGAGGAACGACAATGCTGCCAACTGTTGCTTGGGGGCCCTTTCTGTCCTACAGCTGTGTCTTCTCTTTGTGGAGGTTGTGACATGAAGGTGAACAAATTTTCAATTGATCTTAAGGAAAACCAGGATAATTTAATTCTGATTCTTAAAGGACATAATTTAATTAGTACGACCAGGAATTGCGGCAAGTGCGGTCGGAGTATGAAATTGAGTACTCTTACAGACAAACGAATTGTTTTTGCGTGCCGTCGTCGCGTTGAAGGCGGGAAACAGTGCGGGTGGAAAGAGAGTGCGAGTAGAGTTGGGTCGTTCATGAACTAACTAGTTTATTTGAACGACTCTCTTATTTGAACTGGTACGAGTTCGTTCAAATATTTTGAACGGGTCGTTCACGTGACCATACAGCCACTGCCTTCGTGATGTACTGGCCGTACCAAAGACTTTAATATTACTTATCTAGACTCACAGAGCGCGCTGATGCTAAGCGGAATATTGAACACTTGGCGCATCGCCAGGTTGCGGGCGCTTCAGCTTCGAATGTATGGCTAGCACATGGTAATGTTTACACACCTTTGCATGTTTTCGATTTGAATCATGCCTGTTAGTGGATCTGGTTTGGTATTAAATGTGACGGAGTGATAATATATTGTCAAATATTTTCAAGGAATGTGAGAGCTGATACATTACGTTAGTTAAATTGATCGGCTTAGGCCTAAAGTTAGGCATTACCTGTGGAATGGAAAGATATTCACGAGGGTCAATTCGTGTGCAGCCTTCATTTGTACAGACTGCTGTCAGAAGGGATCTGGTATTTCTTTTCACATGTGAGTAGAAATTGAACCGTTAAAAAATAACTTTCATTTAACATAATCGAGAACTAATCACGTTATAGGTTGGTTGATTCAGAGAACGCATGGACATGAAATTTAGAATATTTAGGCTTCTTTTCCTTGTTTGCATTTTTTCCAATGCACCGGGGATAATTTTTTAGAATTAAAAAGCTGTTCTGAAAAAGACTACATATTTTTCATACAAACTGTGTAGCGGTATTACAAATTTGATAAACCTAGGCCTAGAATCCGCAAGATATGATTGTTACAATTTAATAAAACTTTCTAATATTAGGGTAAGGTATTGCTTCAAATTATCAATTATCTAAATAATGATTTCTTAGTATCGCGTGTCTTAATTTCTCCAATTTTCCCCACTTGCTTTATAATAAAAGAATACAATTGTTAATACGCTATTCCAGAAAAATCTGACAATATAAAGTCTAAACAAAGCTCATTACAATCTTGTCAATCCTAGTCTGCATTAGTAAACGCTTATCAACGCTAACTTTTCACTATGATATTAACCTTTTTTCTTTACAAGTGCATAACTTTCAATTTCATTTTATTTTATTTCTGGTGTAAATCATGGTGCTCATATTAGAGAAAAATTAGAACACACTTTCAATTTTTATGTGCTCAGATAATGTTAATTCAGAATGAGTTTGTAAAAGCAGTCAAACCGAGCTCGATAGCTGCAGTCGCTTAAGTGCGGCCAGTATCCAGTAATCGGGAGATAGTGGGTTCGAGCCCCACTGTTAGCAGCCCTGAAGATGGTTTTCCGTGGTTTCCTATTTCCACACCAGGCAAATGCCGGGGCTGTACCTTAATTAAGGCCACGGTCACTTCCTTCCACTTCCTAGGCCTTCCCTATCCCATCGTCGCCAAAGACCTACCTGTGTCGGTGTGACGTAAAACAAATAGAAAAAAACGCAGTCATATTTAAGGAGATAATATTATGAGGAGGGTTTTACATCTTAAATGATAACATTCTTACCTAGGCCTAACCGGGCGAGTTGGCCGTGCGGTTAGGACCGTGCAGCTTTGAGCTTGCATCCGGGATGTAGTGGGTTCGAACCCCACTGTCGGCAGCCCTGAAGATGGTTTACCGTGGTTTCCATTTTCACACCAGGCAAATGCTGGGGCTCTACTTTTAATTAAGGCCACGGGCTCTTCCTTCCCATTCCTAGGCCTTTCCTATCCCATCGTCACCATAAGACCTATCTGTACCGGTACGATGTAAAGCAAATTGCAAAAAATAAAACTTAAGCCTAAACCACGCAGAGAAACTCAAACTAACCCTAGACATTAATTTCATATTAAGAAATATACAAATGAAGACTAGCACTTTTTATTTGCTGCTTGCTTTACGTCGCACTGGCACAGATAGGTCTTATGGCGACGATGGGACAGGAAAGGGCTAGGAGTGGGAAGGAAGCGGCCGTGGCCTTAATTAAGGTACAGCCCCAGCATTCGCCTGGTGTGAAAATTGGAGACCACGGAAAAACATATTCAGGTCTGCCGATAGTGGGGTTCGAACCTACTATCTCCCGAATACTGGATACTAAGACTAGCACTAGTGTAACGAATGTCAGGCAGCATTTACCTAAATCCAAATCACACAAACATGATAATTTAGCTTCTACTCATCCAAACCAAACCAAACCCCATGGCACAACAGGCCCGAAAGGCGACCGCTGCTCGGCTTGAAGGCCTGCATATTACGAGGCGTGATGTGGTCAGCACAGCGAATCTTCTCGGCCGTTATGTCACCGTCAGATAGCTCCACAATTGTAATCACGTATGCTGAGTGGCCGGGGATTGCTGTTTGGCCGTGCGGTTAGGAGCGCGCGGCTGTGAGCTTGCATCCGGGAGATAGGGGTTCGAATCTCACTGTCGGTAGCCCTGAAGATGGTTTCCCGTGGTTTCCCGTTTTCACACCGGGCAGATGTTGGGGCTGTACCTTAATTAAAGTCACGGCCGCTTCCTTCCAACTCCTAGGCCTTTCCTATCCCATCGTCACCATAAGACCTATCCGTGTCGGTGCGACGTAAAGCCACTAGCAAAAAAATGCTGTAATGATTTATCTGGGAAGAATCATAAGCTATGTACCTTTCATTGAAACATTTTATTTCACAGGTTTCCTTTTTTTTTGTTGATATTGAAGATTATTGTTATCGGTACAGGAATTTGTAAATATTTAATTTATGTGTTCTCTAGTCTGCTGAGAGACAGGTAATTTTTATCTCACGATAATCATACTTAAGTTGAAGACCGCTTTTTGAATATGTCTTCATATTTTCAATAAAGCTAAATAATTGTTGATCCTAGGTTTCTCAAGAGACAGATTGCCACATGATTCTCGTCCTTTGAGTCTGGCCTTCTTGCCATGCGTATAATGTTCGAACACATCAGTTACAAACATGACCCTTATATTAAAGTGAGCGACATGACCATTTTCGAAGTACCGCTAGTGCATTTTTGTAGTAGTGTATTTTTCAGTCTTCTTATTCAGTCTGCTAAAGGTTTTTTTAGCTGCGCCGCCTATAGGCTATCCAAAGGATTCGTTTAGACTGTTCAGTTTTATACAGAAGTATATTTTATCCCCCTCTGCGAACCAAGTGACCTTTCCGCGGTGGGGAGGCTTGCGTGTCCCAATGATGCAGATAGCCGAGCCACAGGTGCAACCATATCAGATGGGTATCTGTTGAGAGACCAGTCTAACGAATGGTTCATGGATAGGGGGGTAGCAGCCTTTCGGTAGTTGCAAGGGCGGCAGTCTAGATGATTGACTGATACGGCCTTGTAATAATACTCAACATGGCTTAGCTGTGTTGGTACTACTACTACTACACGGCTGAAAGCAACGGGAAACTACAGCCGTAACTAACTCCCGAGGACATGCAGCTCTCTCTGTATGAATGATGTACTGATGATGGCTTCCTCCCGGGTAAAATATTCCGGAGGTAAATTAGTCCCCCATTCGGATCTCCGGATGGGGATTACACGAGAGGGGGCGATCATCAGGAAGATGGATACTGACATTCTGCGAGTCGGAGCGCGGAATGTTAGAAGTTCGAATCGTTGTGGTAGGTTAGAGCATCTGAAAAGGGAGATGGATAGGCTAAAGTTAGATGTAGTTGGTATAAGTGAAGTACGTTGGCAGGAAGAACAAAATTTTTGGTCAGGCGACTACCGAATTATCAACACAAAATCAAACAGGGGAAATGCAGGAGTTGGTTTAATAATGAATAAGAAAATAGGGCAGCGGGTAAGCTACTACGACCAGCATAGTGAAAGAATTATTGTCGTCAAGATAGACACCAAACCAATGCCCACCACAATAGTGCAGGTTTATATGCCTACTAGTTCAGCGGATGATGAAGAAATCGAAAGAATATACGAGGAGATAGAAGATTTAATAAAATATGTAAAAGGTGACGAGAATCTAATTGTGATGGGAGACTGGAATGCAGTGGTAAGCCAAGGAAGAGAAGGTAGTACAGTAGGAGAATTTGAATTGGGACAAAGGAACGAAAGAGGAAGTTGAATTCTGCACTGATCATAATTTAGTCCTTGCCAATACTTGGTTCAAACACCACAAACGATGGCTGTATACGTGGACGAGACCTGGAGACACTGGAAGGTATCAAATAGACTTCATTATGATTAGGCAGAGATTCAGAAACCAGGTGTTGGATTGCAAAACTTTCCCAGGAGCAGATGTGGACTCTGACCACAACTTGTTGGTCATGAAATGCCATCTGAAGTTGAAGAAATTGAAGAAAGGAAAGAATGCAAGAGGATGGGATCTAGACAAGTTGAAAGAAAAGAGTGCGAGGGATTGTTTCAAGGAACATGTTGCACAAGGACTAAATGAAAAGGCTGAAGGAAACACTATAGAGGAGGAGTGGAGAGTCATGAAAAATGAAGTCAGTAGGGCTGCTGAAGAAATGTTAGGAAGGAAGAAAAGTTCAACTAAGAATCAGTGGATAACTCAGGAAATACTAGACCTGATTGATGAACGACGAAAATACAAGAATGCTAGAAAGAGGGCAGAAAAGAATACCGGTGATTAAAGAATCAAGTGGATAGAAAGTGCAAGGTAGCTAAGGAAGATGGCTGAAGGAGAAGTGCAAGGATGTCGAAGGCTGTATGTTCCAGAGAAAGGTAGATGCTGCATACAGGAAAATCAAGGAAACCTTTGGAGATAGGAAATCTAGGAGTATGAATATTAAGAGCTCAGGTGGAAAGCCACTTCTAGGGAAAGAAGACAAAGCAGAGAGATGGCAGGAACATATCCAACAGTTGTATCAAGGTGAAGATTTAGATTATTTGGTTCTGGAACATGAAGAGGCTGTTGATGCTGATGAAATGGGAGACTCAATTTTGAGGTCAGAGTTTTACAGAGCTGTGAGTGACCTATACTCCGAACGGCTCTAATTCTAAATTGACGTTTTGGCAGAATTTGGCTCCGTCTGGTGGTTATGCGTTGAAGCATAGACATCCAACCAATCCCAAGCTGCCATTCATATCAATTTATTACGGCAGAGCACGATCTCGAAACCCAGTTGCCAACTCTAATATTTACATTCACCACGTGGTTAACCTATCTCGCTCAGCGTGTATGCTATTCGGTACGGTTCGCGATCTTTTACATTTTCCTTCAGTAATTAGTATGTTTTTCATACTGTTGGAGGGTTCCAGTGACTCTGAGATCAGTAGAGTGTTCCCTTTGTAGGCCATAACCTCTTTCTGTGCCAGCCATTAGCGGTGAGTGATCTGTTATTTCCTCATTCTCTTTTATTCTTAATAATATATTCTCTCTTAGTGTCAGATGTTAGCAAGTGTAGTTTTTGTGAAATTGTTTTCAATCCATATTCATTAGTTTTTCTGAGTACGGTATTACATTTGACAAGGGCTGTTTACCGCGGTCGTATTGCATCCGCTGTTCTCGCGGGTGTAGCGCGCTGACAACAGAGGAAATGCGATGTTCATTTGTTTTGCGAAACTTCAATTTAGAAGTAAGGCCGTGCGGAGTATAAATAGGAACAAGGCACCTGGAATTGATGACATTCCCTCTGAATTACTGACTGCCTTAGGAGAAACCAGCATGGCAAGGTTATTTGATTTAGTTTGCAAGATGCATGAGACAGGAGAAGTCCCATCCGATTTTCGGCAGAATGTTGTTATACCTATTCCCAAGAAAGCCGGTGCTGATAGGTGTGAAAACTACCGCACCATTAGTTTAGTATCTCATGCCTGCAAAATTTTAACACGTATTAATTACAGAAGAATGGAAAACAAGTTGAAGCTGAGTTGTGAGAAGATCAATTTGGCTTCAGAAGAAATGTAGGAACACGTGAAGCAATCCTGACTTTACGTCTGATCTTAGAGGATCGGATCAAGAAGGACAAGCCCACGTGCATGGCATTCGTAGATCTAGAAAAGGCATTAGATAATGTTGATTGGACCAAGCTATTTATGATTCTGAAGATGATAGGGATCAGACACCGAGAACGAAGAATTATCTACAATCTGTATAAAAATCAGTCTGCAGTGATAAGAATCGAGGGCTTTGAAAAAGAAGCAGCAATTCAGAAAGGAGTGAGGCGAGGCTGCGTTTTGTCCCCTCTCCTTTTCAATGTTTACATAGAACAGGCAGTAAAGGAAATCAAAGAGGAATTTGTAAAGGGAATCACAGTCCAAGGAGAGGAAATCAAAACCTTGAGATTTGCTGATGATATTGTTACTTTATCTGAGACTGCAGAAGATCTCGAGAAGTTGGTGAATGGTATGGATGAAGTCTTGGGTAAGGAGTACAAGATGAAAATAAATAAGTCCAAAACAAAAGTAATGGAGTGCAGTCGAACGAAGGCAGGTGATGTAGGAAATATTATATTAGGAAATGAAGTCTTAAAGGAAGTAGATGAATATTGTTACTTTGGGTAGTAAAATAACTAACGATGACAGTAGTAAGGAGGACATAAAATGCAGACTAGGAAGAGCTTTCTTAAGAAAAGAAATTTGATTTCTTCAAACAGTGATATCGGAATTAGAAAGATGTTTTTGAAGACTTTCGTGTGGAGCGTGGCATTGTATGGAAGTGAAACATGGACGATAACTAGCTCAGAAAGAAATAGAATAGAAGCTTTTGAAATGTGGTGTTACAGAAGAATGCTGAAGGTGAGATGGATAGATCGAATCACGAATGAAGAGATACTGAATCGAATTGGTGAGAGGAGATCGATTTGGCTAAATTTGACGAGAAGAAGAGATAGAATGATAGGACACATCTTAAGACACCCAGAACTTTTTCAGTTGGTTTTTGAAGGAAGTGTAGGTGGTAAGAATGGTAGGGGTAGACCAAGGTGTGAATATGACAAGCAGATTAGAGCAGATGTAGGATGCAATAGTTACGTAGAAATGAAAAGTTTAGCACAGGATAGGGTGGCATGGAGAGTTGCATCAAACCAGTCTATGTACTGATGACTCTAATATATATACATTTTAATATTACCACAGTCTTGATATTATATGTATTTATTGCGTGTGTACACGGTAGTCTGTGTAGGCTGTCATTAATTTTATAATGCGAATATTTTCATGTGTGCGAAATGTAAGTTAAAGCATGAATTCCATACGATCTCTGCGTCAAGCTGAGGAGCGCCCGCAACATGGCGGTACACGCATGGACATGTCTTCCCCAGTCACACGCTTCTGCGCATCCAGCGGTGTGGGGCCTTGGGCCGAACTATAGCTGAGTACACGTCACATAAAGAGGCGAACTGCTTCCTCCGTACGACCCGTGCAATGCAAGGACATGATACGTCTGTACATTAACATTATGAAATTTTCACAAATGTTCTATCAATATAACAGGTGTGATTATTAACACTTACAATCGCCTCATAACTCGTAAGTCAGGTCTATGTAATTTTAGGAGATGTAGGTTTGAAGTGTGATTCACGCGGTCAAAGCTCGAGAGTTTTACTCGTCAATGTACCCAACAAATAATTAGGAGACAACAAACGTACAATAATAGCAGATTTTATCTCCATACCTCTAGATGGCCATAAATACAGCAGATTTCTTGTTTTTTTCTTAATGCTTCTGGCGCTACCTTTCAGACCCTTTCTTCCACACAAACATTTATATAACTTTTTTTTAGGAATAACCCATCTTTTCCCAAATATTAATGTAATGACCAGGAAGATCTGTTAATTACTTCGAACATTCACGGAAATTGCCGAGGGATAATTTCTAAGTATTACTTAGTTATTAAGTTGCATTGCTTCTAACATCTACATGTTATCTACCGACAATAGTATATTGGTTAAAGCCCATTTTATGTATATTCTGTATCAACAATTAAACGCCCTGCTGTAAATCTGTGTAACAAGATAGTCAAAAGCAGAACTCATCATCAGCTCGGGAAAATGATTGAAACATACTCCTTTATTCTTCGTAACAGATACAGTTTCGGTTGGGATTTTCTTTTCTCATAAAGATATCATGCCCTCATACGGATAAAATTAAAATATTAGTGTATATTTACTTGTATAGTTGTATTTTCACCGTGGTACGCACACGTTCTTAGCATTGTGACAACTGCGAACTTCCACACACTATATTTAAATTCGCTACACATTATATTTCCAAAAACATGTATTATACGATAACAATTAAATGAATCCCACGAGAAGTATTAATTCATTAAATTTATATTACTCATCACGTGAAGATACCATACCTAACCTAAACTATGAGGTCTCATTGTCTTAATAACAGCTGCTTACGTAAATCCTGATGTGATAAATTTAAAGAACAAACAGGCAATATACTTAAATATAAAGTTCTGTGTTTCACAGTCACAATTATCCAAACAATGCTCCCAGTTCTTTTGAATTACATTCACAAATACAACTTGTAACACTCGTTTAGCTCGCCTCAATTGATCAGCTGATTGGCTTGGCGCGCTTTCTACAGTACGGCCTGTATATTGAACACCTCCTAGATATATAAGGCCTCACAACTGTTCTGGGAATATACTGTGACGTCAGAATCGGGAGGTAAGCTTGAACCTTTTCCGTAATAACACAACAATGAGTTTGGCCATGTAACGCTGAAATTAGAAGAGTTTTAATTCGTTTAATGGTACCAATTGCTAATACCGTTGTACGTAATGGTACTGATTTGTTGCGTACTCAACTTTAAGGAGAATTCCGACAGTGATAACGATGTGCATGCGTTAAGCTTACGAAAGACGAGGTAATGCGGCTAATATGTTTACGTGCAATTCCAAGACAAGACTACAGATTTACTAATAACTCAATGGTAAGTAACTATTATTATTACATTCTCACACAATCATAATGAGTATAGGCCTATGACGTATTTAACTACACGGAACAGCTGGTGATATGTAGGCATATTTACTCTTCAATGATATAAGGTTATGTTAGCTCACAATCATGGGATATATTATTTCAACAGTATTATTATTTTTATTATTATGATACGCATTAAAGCAAACCACCTACAAGAGCTGCTGGTGTAGGCCGATTCACTCTGTAAATGCACGAATTTCGCTCAAGGTGATACATTATTTTACAGGTATGCCACAAACATTTCAAAGTCGGTGATATTTTATGGGAAGTAACTGGTACTGATCCTCAGGAAAATCGTTTAACTACTCCTCTCCCAAGACCATGACTGTCAGAGACTGCAGTGGCTTATATCTTTCCCAAGTGCCCATCATATTTATAGTCACATTCTGGCAGCTGAAGAGAAGAATCAGGCAAAAATGTAGAATAGAAAGAGGAGCAGTAAACAGAGCCATTGGAGATAGTACGTATCTCCAGTGGCGTATCCTGGAATCTCCACTGAGGCATGCAACTAGTAACCATGCAGTTAACACAATGTATTAAGTAAATTTCAATTCTACTCACCCTAATTACATGTAGGTGAACTCGAGCCAAACAGTTTTACTGTAAGTTTCGGGATTGAACGTGCGTACACAATTCTTGTTTTCAGTTTTTAAATTTACGAGGGTCCGCCTCTGTGGTGTAGTGGCTAGTGTGATTAGCTGCCACACCCGGAGGCCCGGGTTCGATTCCCGGCTCTGCCACGAAGTTTGGAAAGTGGTACGAGGGCTGGAACGGGGTCCACTCAGCCTCGGGAGGTCAACTGAGTAGAGATGGGTTCGATTCCCACCTCAGCCATCCTCGAAGTGGTTTTCCGTGGTTTCCCACTTCTCCTCCAGGCGAATGCCGGGATGGTACCTAACTTCACGCCACGGCCGCTTCCTTCCCTCTTCCTTGTCTATCCCTTCCAATCTTCCCAACCCCCGCAGGGCCCCTGTTCAGCATATCAGGTGAGGGAGCCTGGGCGAGGTACTGGTCATCCTCCCCAGTTTTATCCCCCGACCCAGAATCTGAAGCTCCAGTACACTGCCCTTGAGGCGGTAGAGGAGGGATCCTTCGCTGAGTCCGAAGGAAAAGCCAACCCTGGAGGGCAAGCAGATTAAAAAGAAGAAGAAGAAGAAATTTTCGAGGGAAGTTAGAGGTCTCCCGGCTTTAACTATTTGAATCTTTTCATCAAACGAACGGCCAGTAAATGGATTTTCAAACTGATTTACAATTATATCCGTTTTAGACTCATCCATCGTTAATACCACATGTGCGCAAAATATAATAAAACATCGAAAACACAATGAATTAACTCACTAGTTAGCCACAACTCAAGCACTGGAGATAAGTCACCCCAGTGGCGTTGGTCAGTTTCGTCACGTTGGGTTCTCGCTGGGGGGTAATCTGTGGCAAGACCAACTACAATATATGAGACCTTAACCGACCTATCGAAACTGTCCATAATGGCGGCAGCTGGAGTGCTAGCATGCGTTTGTTTTGATTTGTGTAAGCCGTGTTGTTACCAAATATTTACAGAAATTTGAATATTATTAACCCCTCAGCGTCGCAGCCGTTTAAAGAGCTTCCTATCCCGCGGCCGGATGAGATTTCAACTACGCGCGACTGAAATACATTGATTCACTTAAAGCTTTACTACTAGTATCAGAGTGGCCCGATATTCACGAAATTTGGAATTCCTTATGGTAGAACTATGTACATGAAGATAATTACATAATTGTTTCACATTTCCTTAGTAATTTAGTTCCGTGTGATAGAGTTCGAAGCACTCTTCGAGACAGAGACATAAGGCACACTCCTGGCAGAAGTACACCGACGTCTTCTTTTCACCGTGTTTTGAACACGCGATACAACGTCTCTGAGGTTTGGATTTCTCACTCTTGGGTGCTAATTTCCTGATAAAACGTATTTCCTGCAACCTTGGAACTGTATTATCTGATGCGCGCCGGCCTTGAATATTTCGTTTCCCGCCCGAGAAGCGTATTTTGTACTACGTAAACAAACCTTCCATCAGCTCAAACTGATAAGATAACTGCTGAATGTTTGTCCCTGTGACTTGTCTAAATATTATTGGAGAATCTAGGAATCATAATTCACTGTTGAAAACTTCCCTTTGACATGTATGCGTATCTATAGTCTCCTACACGAAATTTCCAAGTACTGGTTCCTCCTCATCGTCACTCTCATTATTTACCACTGCATCGGCCACAGCCACATCATCTATTTCATTATCACTACTGCTAATACTGCCACTACTACTTCCGACCAAACTTTCATTTGAATTATACTATATTTCAAGCATGTTACTCTCAGCAGGAGCCAGCCATTGAGCGCGGTGCGTCACACAAGCTGATGAAGCTGCAGCGGTACCGAAAGCGGCAGGACGAAACTGAATGAGAGGAATAACATTTATGACGAATCAAACCAACTCGATACATATTTCAGATTAAAAGGTCGATACATCGTCTTTCAAACGAGATATATACCATGCACAAGTGCTTCTCGTGTCGTATGACAGAAAGCAGCACTAACTGATGCCTGCACAGAGCACTCGTGGAGAGTTACGAAAAGACTACAAGCTGAGAAATAAAGACAAATATAATAAATAAACCGCACTCTTAATACAAAATTAGAGCAAAGAACATCACACGAAAAGACAAACTTCTCAGATCATCATTTCTTTATTTTATTCTGTGGGAATGAATGAAGCAAACGGACTATTAAAAAAGCAGGGATTGGTGCTCAGACATAATTGACAAATACTTATCCTTGCAAAAGCAACTACACTTTAACGATTTTCAATTCTTATTTAGAACACTGATAAACCCGAAAATGTCTTCTTGGAAACAAAACAATTTGCATATCCATAACACCAAAATTCTTCGCGCTATAGCCGTAAATGCGAAACCATGTATGGGTCTATACCACGTATAGAGGTCGGCGGCTACGGAGGAAAAGGGGGTCTATACCACGTATAGAGGTCGGCGCTGAGGGGTTAATCGTATATAATATTTATAGTCTTAAGAAGGTTACAGATCATCTTTCAGTGCCGTAAGAAGCTATTTGTTCTCAAAGAGCTTATTTATTCCAACAATATCGGTGGTGATAAGGTTAATGTTGATTCTCGTGTTCTTCTCTGAAAGTTTTTTCCTTCATTTTTAATTACCTATGCAATATGTTTATAGTTTAATGTGCTGTGTGCCTGGATGTAAGTAAGAGCTTCAGTGTTCCCATTTCCAAAAGACCTAGTATTAAAACAAAATTAGGTTAAGAGCATCCTAGGACTAACAATGTTGTGTGGATTAATCATGTTATCATTTTTGAAATCAAATGTATTGTTAGGGAATACATTATATACCCATAGAAGATGGTGATCTAATTCGAGTGCCGCGCAAACTTCCGAAGTTTAAACTAATGATGCCTATCCTAGCATTTGCCTTATCAGCCAACGTACCTTACTACAAAGAACATTAAATCAGTCCCAGAAATCATGACTAAAATTTATGATTTAGAGACTAAATTAATCTTAAACGGTGGCGCAAGAATGATGTAGGCCTAAAAAATTTTCAACGTTTTACAATGAACATGCGTAAACTAAACCTAACCCCCTTTCCCGTAGAGTGAACATGAGGAATGTGTTCTTTTATATAAAATACAATTATGCCATCAATTCTGATGAGTTTTAAGCTGACGAGTGCTTTAGATGGTCAAGTGTATCATACAAATATCGCTTGTACCTACTCAACCTACAGGTTTATTTTGGAGGGTTGAAATTTTGTTGGAGAAATTTGTTTGCGTGTTTTACATAATGGGCTGTGGTTAATGGTGGTGTGAAATCTATATATCGTATTTGCTGACCGGAGATTCATATGTGAAATATTTTTATACTCTCTGTCTGTTTCAACCTGACGTTGATACAATAATTCTCCCTCCGTTATTTTCCCTCTGAAATTTCATTTAGACTTACAATACGCTATAACGCTACTTTTGGTGTTTAATTATTCATATTTTGAGTTAGTGAGTTGCATTTCATGACGTTCGACTTGTGATATTTTCTTTAGGTGACTCGAAACAAACATGCATAACCTTATTCTTTCCCTCAACCTCTCATATCGCACGCCGATGTCCGCCATGTTTATTCTGGATTACGGTCTGATGTAATTGTAGTTGGTCTTGTCTGTGGGTCCCGTTCGTTGTAAAGATGCCGACTTTCTCCAAGTTGCTAACAGATGGCAGAGGGTAGCACGGGTATGGGGTGACAAATTCTGACCAAGTTTCAATTGCAGCGACATCGTTCGGAGGGTTTCAGAACTACGTCTGCCACCGAATGCAATTTTAAGATTGAATGCCTTACATCCTTAACTCCTCCATTCGCTGTCTCTTTCTTCCTAGAGTGGAGTAGACGGCGAGACTACACCAGCACCACACGTAGACAAGCAACGGAACCAGTACAGTTGCGCGGACATTTTGAACTTCTGAGAGATGAAATCATTAATATTTGACTTGAAACAATCTAAAATCGTACATCAGACAGTTCTTTGTGTTATCATAACGCATGCAATGAATGCCTTGCATTCAAGGAGAATACGCCCCTGCGTATCTCATACACAGAATTTCAACACAGCTGAAAAGTACAATAAACATGTTGTTACCTGATGGTTGTTGTACTGTGATGAAGGGAACGTAAGTAATTTTTCTGTACGTCGATACATCAAGGCAACCATACTGCATGGCATATATAATCATCTTATAGGACATGCCCTTTATTCTAAACGGGTTTTATTAAAAATATTTCTAATGTACATGTGGAAAAAATTACTAATACAAATGCGTTTATATTCTTTAGGGGCTGCCTGGCCGAGGCGGTAAAGGCGTGCTCGGTTCGCCCGGTGAGACGCGGGTTCGAATCCCCGTCAGGAAGTCGTAAAATTTAACTAATGAGACTTCCACTTCCGGAGGTGCACATGGCTCTGAGGTTCACACAGCCTACTCCAAAAATGAGTAACAGGTTAATTCCTGGGGGCAAAGTCGGTCGGGCGTAGAGCTAACCACTGTACCCCATCAAGTGCCGAGGTTACGAATAGTGCAAGCCTTTACCTTCCACCCCTCCAAGGGCCTTCATGGCCTGTACGGAGATGACTTTGCCATATTATTTAGTTACAAATCATCATAGCTGCATCACAAGGAATGAGTGTAACAATGTGTAGAAAGATTTAATAAATTAGTTCTAGTCCTAGTTGGTGAATTGGTCTCCGAGGATGATGTCCCCACAGTTAATTTAATAGTCATAGTTAAAACATTTCTTAGTTCATAAAGGAGTATGTGCATGATTTTCTTGTTATTTGTTCTACCTTCGGTCTGATATATCCTCATGTTCACAAATTTATGGCCGACACCGTGGTGAAGGGACATAATGCCTGCCACTTACCCGGAGTCCCGGGTTCGATTCCCGGCAAAGTCAGGGATTTTACCTAGCTCTTAGGGCTGGTTCGAGGTCTACGCAGCCTGCGTGATTACATTTGCGAGCTATCTGACAGTGAGATAGCGGCCCAGGTCTAGAAAGCCAAGAATAACGGCTGAAAGGATTCGTCCTGCCGAACACAAGACACCTCGTAATCTGCAGGCCTTCGGGCTGAGCAGGGCCAAGGCCAAGCCCTTCAGGGCTGTTGCGCCGTGCGATTTTTACAAATTTATTAGACATAGTAGCAATGTAATGTTGCCACATATCAATATTTTAAAAAGAGTAGGCTCCAGTCTGAATGGTAGGCCAATATCCGGTCAGAAACTTACATACTTTCTGGAATACATAAAGGTTTCGAACAGAATTACAAATTGGTAACATCGATGGTAGGTGAAATTCTCATTAAACCATACATGAACTTCAAGGGAGGAAACATTGTAGGCCATGTGCATATACTGCCAGTGATGCTACATCAGCTTAGATGTTAGGACTATATTATACGGTACGTGCTAGTTTTCTTTTAAGATCATGTAATGCCTATTTAAATTGAAATATCTTTGTAACATCCTGCTGTGCTGTTAGCAATTTGGCCTAATTAAGTTAACATTGCAAAATGATGTCGTGTTTTACAAGTGTTTGCTGTTTTTATTTAATGGCAGAGTCACTAAAATACGGTAATAACGACAGTATAATTCAATATCCTTTAAATATGAAACGCTATTTGTTAGTAAATAAATTATTCCATTGGCAAAAAAATATTAAAATCATGTTTGTGTTTAACCATGTTCCGCGTTTTTCTGCATTGCCATTGCTTCCTTAGTGACACGTCACTACGCTGTTGTTAGGCCTTATTATCTAGGAGGTGTTGGTATATTACGAAGGCAGTGATACAGCAATGAACGAAGTGTCGCGAGAGCTGTTTCGATAAAGGTAGCACAAGTGAACTACTTCGTTCATTTGAACTACCACGTTCTTTTGAACGACAAAATAAGCTCGAACATAAATGGCCAATGGCGTGCAGTGTTAATGATCACATAACAGCTCACCTCCTCTTTCCTCCCACACTTCTCAACTGGCGGTGGCGCTGTGCGTTGAGTACTTGTTTTCTGTTCGTGCTAGGAGCTCCGAAAGACGACAATCAAATTCCAAGTTAGCAGAATGTCGTACTCGCCTGCTACCTATAACTGAGCTCATGTTTGTTCGAGTCGTGTCTTATGCAAGATGCAGTCCACAATACTCACAATGGGGTGATAATGTCGCTGGTTTACGTCTTAAAACATCACGCAAAAAATAAGAACGTGTTTACAGTCTGGCACTTACGTACTGTAAGCGTTCTATAATACACGACAGTTGTGGGAATTATACACGGGCACTGGTAAATAAATACTTTGTCTACACACAAAATAATCAATGTTAACAACATGAGGCACAACGAAATCACACGCACTTGGAGCGGAGTAGAAAAATCATGTTACCACATGGTAACCGACACGATACTACGGTATTGTATTCAGTACGCATAGGCTACCTTAAGATGAGTGTATCGACGCAGAAGAACAATCAACTAAAATAACTACATATGTTAAAATTGTTCATACCACATAGAAGACGCTCATTAATGTCAAGGTGCCCAAATAGACAGCTCTTGTCAGAAGATTTACTGGCACGTAAAAGAACTCCTGCGGGATAGAATTTCGGCACCTCGACGTCCATGGAAACCGTAACAATAAATTGGGGCCGTTAAACTGTTCCGATATTACTGTTCAGAAATAATAGTAGCTCAACCCTTTTTCGTGTGAGACGATTCCTATTCTCGGTCACTATATGTCCTGTCTCATGTGTAATGATGTGTAAAATGAGATGTATGTAGTAGTGGTTAAAATTATGTGGTGATCGACAGAAAACTATAGTTCATACCGGTAATTTCAGTCATTACTACCCTTATTACAATGTAATATTAATGGTAATATTAAGGGAATTAGATTTTACACACCAATAGAGCATATCAAAAGTTAACGGGTTTCTGATAAATTCACCTGCATACATCCTACCGTCAGTGGGTAGGGCCTGACACATCCCACTCTGATGAGTGTAGTGTCAGGCGTAAAGAAAAACACTGGGTTTATAGAGTAAACACTTGAAAAGTCTTATATCTAGCATTGTAATATTAGTTAGTTATTCAGGAACATTCCTTATTAATAGGACGTTTCCACAGGATTCGTCTTCCCCAGCTCTTTAACGGCTAAAAAGGACAATTATCACTTTAGAGAAATGATTTCCCGTGGATAAAACCGGTAAATAGCTTCTTCTCTCTCAAACAGCTGATTCATACGCCCCTCGAACCGCCGAGCTTTAAATAGCGTAAGAGGTGGGGTGTGGTCGAAGACTATATGGTTCGTCATTCATATTAAGGGAGGACGAAGACCTAAGCAAGCACCATCTATCGTAAAATGTACGTACTAGCTCGCACCGCTATGCTGTTGCTAAGATGCTCATAATAAACTTCCTCGTTCACTTGAACGACCTCGTTCATTCAACGAAGTGCCGCGAGAGCTCTTTCCATGAAGACAGCACAAATGAACTACCTCGTTCATTTGAACGACATCGTTCATTGAACGAAGTGCCCCAATAGCTGTTTCCATGAAGGTAGCACAGATCAACTAGTTTGTTCATTTGAACTACAAATAAGCTTGCACGCGAATGGCCAATGGCGTGCCGTGCTAATGGTCACGTGACAGCATATCTCTTACACTTCTCAACTGGGGGAGGAGTTATACAAAATTAGAAAGTTTATCTGCCTCTCCGTCTCTCGTAGATACCATTTCTTCACGTAAGCAGACTGGCGGCGGCTTTGTGTAGCTGTTTTCTGTTCGTGCTCATAAAAAATAACTTACTCGTTCATTTGAACGAAGTGCCGCGAGGGCTGATTCTATGACATCACCTCATGAACTACCTCATTCATTTGAACTAGTTCATTTGAACGACTCAAGACTATAAACGGTATCTAATGAACTAGTTCAAGCGAATGAACTAACTGGACCCTTCCCTAAGTGCGAGAAAGAACACATTCTTTCCTGACTCAAAACTTCCGATATTCAGTGTTGCCAACTTCGCGGATCATCCGCTAAATTTGGCGGAATTAGGAGACTGTCGGCAGAGAAATATATCATTTAGCGGAGAGCGAATTTTTTGGCAGAATTCTAGATTTATTATAGCGGAATTTAGTGTTTTATCCATTTTATTCCGCATTTCTTGTCAGGAGCTAGCAGTCACATGAGGAAAATATGTTACTTGGATTTGATGTTATGAAATCATGTTATCATAAATTTGTAATGCGTGGGGAAAGGATACGTATCTCTTAGTTGAGGAACAACGACAGATAATGAAACTTGAGAGAGTAGCGTTTATATTTATGCTATGAAGGGAGACCGTTTAATGAACTGGCCAGTTCTGTGTGTGGCCCTTGAGGTAGGGGATTCACCTAGTTTGCACCCGGCACTATAACGCCTACAAGTTTTAGCTCGCCGGCTCGCAGGCAGGGGGTTAATCCCAGTGAAACTCACAGATCAGGTGAGTGCAGACATTTACTTTTATTATTAATTATTATTATTGCTCATTATTTGAGATTGGATTTCTTGGCAGAATTTTAGCGGACTTTTAGTAGTAGTTGGCGGATATTAAAAATACAAGTTGGCAACACTGCCGATATTTGATATCGCACTATTTTGTGTACTTTGGTGCAATCTGCCCAAGCCTATTACTGCGTTCATCAGGCAAGAATTAGGTTTATCTCCAAACACTATAGCCAGCAAGCAGAAAATTGGTGGTCCCTGCGTCGAAATCGACGAAAGTAAGTTCGGTAAAACGAAATACTACAGAGGACGACATACTGAGGGGCAGTGGGTGTTTGGTGGTGTTGAACGGGGCAACTGCAAAAACTTTTTTGTTGTGCCTAAAGACGTGACAAGAACACGTTGCTTGTACTTATTCAAGAATGGGTTTTGCCAGGAACTGTTAGCCATTCCATTCAGTTAATAGACAGTGGTCGCAGCGAACGTATGAACAGGCGGAATGGGAGGGTTATGCCTAATGAAAGGCCACCTGTTCACACTCAAAACATTGAAAACATGTGGTGCCACATGAAGCATGGGAGTTTCTCAGTTCAAGGATTTGGTAGGAAGAAGGCGCACTTTGTTGAGTATCTCGTCGAATTCCTCTTCAAATCCAACTTTCCGTTAGATACTCGTGTGCACGAGTTCTTTAAGGCCGCTGATGAACTATATCCTCCTCCCCATTGAGTGAAGTGTAAATATGTTTGTTTCAATTATTAATAGATTTTGAAGTATTTGAGGAAAAGAGAGGTTATCAAGAAGTATTTCTTGCACTTTAAATATTAATTCAGTAAAGCAAAGGGGGTCTTGGGGCATCAGGTAGGAGGATTTGAGGAAAAGTGAGGTTATTGATAAGTATTTCTTGCTTTTTACAACTACTAAATGACAGTACGTGTCGCGGCGATAGAAAAGAGCCTCTCGAAGGGAGTGTGGCCCCAAAAGGGCCACTTTTCTCATGACAGAGGTTGGCCTCGAGGTGCAAAAATACCTTAAAGCTAATAAATGACCTTTATTTCTCGCGCCGTGACTATTTTAAACTTCCCTCTCTGCTTCATAATTGTTTTAATAATGAGAGAAAAGTGCACGACGTGCATAGATGTTCTGCATATAACAGTTATTCGCAACAAAGCTGTGTTGGGGATGTACGTCTCTGGTGACACCATAGCGCATAATACCGATCACACTGTTTATCGCACTGTTCACATACACACGATACTTCGTCTGGAGTGTGGAAACCCCTTTTTCTTGCATAAGCGATGGTGGAACCCGTGCACTGCGAATCGCGTCAGCGTGTGGCGCAGATCGTAGTCTGCACGTTTCCAGTCTGTAGCCGTCATTGCTTTGGTCGAGTGGAATTCCAGATATCTCTCTTTTTTTTCTTGTTCTGAAGTTCTTCTAACAGTTCCTGATATGCCTTTGTGGATGGTAGGGGCTTTTGCTGTCTTAACTGTTCTATGAAGAAAGGTTCTCCGACAAGCTCGTATGTTAGTCTAGTGGGAGTGAATTTCGATACACATAATAGTCTCTTAAGAGATGTTGCTTTGATCTGCTCGAAGTCTTTGAGATTTGGTTTAGTGAGATGTGTCCATATTAATTCTAGTCCGTATGTCACTATAGGCATTATCTTGGTGTTGAAGATCTTTATGGCAGTGGGTACAGAGAGTCTGCGCAGGAGTTGGGTGTCATCGATGGCTATTATGGCTGCAGTTGCTCTGTTCCTAATTTACTTTCTTCTGCAATGGTTGGTGACAAATTCCCGTTACCAACCATTGCAGAAGAAAAAACAAATTCTCGGCCTCTACAGACGATTGTCCATAAAAATTTTGTCCATGCACATTTGGAGCGCAATAAAACATTTATTTATTTATTTATTTATTTATTTATTTATTTATTTATTTATTTATTTATTTATTTATTTATTTATTTATTTATTTATTTATTTATTTATTTATTTATTTATTTATTTAATTCTCGGCCTCATCCTAGGTGTCAGTGACGTCATCCTCTTCCTTACGTGAACCAATCACCGTTATAACATCGCCGTCTACTATGACTGCGCTAATATGCCTTCTCATTCGCCCAGTCACACATGTAAACGAGCGAACACGGCGTAGTTACCAGTTCAGGCGCTTGGAGCGCTGAGAAGCTAGCATTAGTCCTGGCGCCTAGTGACAGTATCGTACTATGAACCAATCATGAAACGCGCATGCGCACTTTCATGCTGTACCTCTAGCTGAACGAAATCGCGCTAATGTAACTGTTCGAGTAAACTATTGCTATTATCGTAAGGTAACTATCGTTATTCGGTGCTTTTATTTCGTTTTGATCTTCTTTTCTTTCTTTCTTTAGTTCTTGTTGTGGTTCTTTTTGTGAATAAGAAGATAGGCATTACGCCTCTCTATAAATTCAGTATGTTTACTTGCTGTCACTGTGGTAGTGTGTACGAAGCAAGAACTACTTTGAGGAGGTATGTAAAACAAAACAAACCCTCTGAAACTGGAAGAGATAGCGCCAAACTCACATAAATCTCAGGGTAGTGTGATTCATACGTGTAACATAAATAAAACTTTCGTTTAGCAATCGTGCCTGAAGCGGCATCAGCGTAACCAGCACTCTAATACGGCGTGTCCTTAATTAGCTTCGTATTTTCAAAGAATTTATAAAATACCTTTTTGTAGATAAAATGTTCACTTTCTTTAATAAATTGTGGGTGATCGTTTCAAAAGTTCACAATTGTTTGTGTGGCTTGCTGTCTTCTGAATAAACTCCCCGTCGACTATAAGTGTGTGCTATATTTGTGCTCATTCCCCAGCTTGAAAACACTAAGTACCTGTACTGTATTATACGGAACGTTACCGACGTCAGTTATTGCGTACACTCTATTGCTTTTTATTTGTTTCCTTTCTGATGTCCTAATGCGCGCCTGTAGCTTGCTGGTACTCGCTCCCTGCCTGCTGTGTTACGCATGCGCACATTGGAAGTGGTTCATAGCACAGGACTGTCTTTAAGCGCTTGAGGCATTAGTCTGCTAGACAAGACACGCTCGGTGATCATTACCAAGAGTGCTGGTGTAATTTGAGCTTGTGCTTACCTCATTTGGATTGTTTCTTTGGTCATGAACTGTCTTAATGTGTATATACATAATATTGTTTACTGCTGTGTGCCTTAATGTAAGATGAAAAGCAGATCGGGAAGTGAGATTTCGTTTCATGAATTTCCTCTCAACGAGCAACAGCGTCATAAATGGCTAAATGTTATTTCAAGAAAGGATTTCACGCCGAATTTCAATTCGAGGTCATCGAAACAATATGTTTGCCACACCGAATAAATCCACACTTTCACGCTACGTAGGAGATATAAACTGCGAGACTGGAATAACACTCTTAGTAAAGGAGCACCTCTTAGCAGAAAGTCACTGCCTAAATGAAGCAGAGAGATTGTGATGGTTGGTAGTCCATCGAACAGCAGATGTTATATGACAAGAAACTCGACACCTTCTATCAACAGAGAGATGCTTCATTCCATGTTGAGCGAATAAAAACTACTCAAGGTGACTGTCATGTAAGCGAAAGTAGAAATTGAATGACCCTTGGCAATAACCTTTTCTGTTTTATAATTTCTGCTGTGACTACAAAATAAAGGTTACAGCAGCATTTTTCTTCTTTAAGAGGCCTTTAGGTACAGAGATACATACTTTAACACTCAAAACAATAAAGGAAGTCGAAGCTTACGGTTTCTTCGTGTTGCGCATTGTGAGTGATAATCATGAGACTAATGTTAGCAGGATAAGAAGAATGTCTTCTTATTCTTTACTCAAAAAAATTATGTTTGATGGTTCCCAGGATATATATGGTGATTTTATCAAGAAACTGTGTCAGATACTATCAAATGAATTTTCCTTACATGCAAAAACATCGAGCAGTCTAAGTTTAAGAAAATGAATGTGCGGCGCGAGAAAGATATTTTCGCGACTGAAGTAATAACTGCTCTAGAATATTTAAAAGACCATTCGTATACAGATATGCACAATTTTTAATGCAGGTACCACTGTCAAATACATGTTATCAATAAAAAGTTGATTCGACAACGTGCCAGTAGCACAAATATAGCAACATTGCAGCCGGACAAGATGCTTGATTCTTTTGACAAGACCAAGATGTTCAACAGTGCTAATGAACTTGATTTATAAAAGAGATTAAAACAGCAGGTTGCAGTATCCATCTGATTTGCCACTGTGGATTTTGAAAGTTATTCATGAATTTGTATTGAAAGCACAGCCATTTGTGTATAAAAATCCTGTTGTGTCTATGAGTGACAATTCTGTGCCCGTGTTGCGTGATTTTCCTCAGGTCAGTTGTCCTGAAATCGGACATTCATAGTTATTAGTGAAGTTATTTGCGAGTGTGCTATTCCTGTATTCTTAAATAACATAGTCACATAAATAACATAG
This sequence comes from Anabrus simplex, assembly GCF_040414725.1. Lineage (NCBI taxonomy): Eukaryota > Metazoa > Arthropoda > Insecta > Orthoptera > Tettigoniidae > Anabrus > Anabrus simplex. The sequence goes on from NC_090271.1 coordinate 290,615,412, forward strand.
ATCCTTGAAACATTTGAACGCGAGAACGCGAAACACTCAAAAAAGAAAAGTGTGTGAAATTATTTATTTTCTACAGTAATTACTACCCACGGTTAACATTATTTTGTACGGTTTTTCTGCTGCAGAGGGGTACATTCTTCACTAAATTTCTTTATTAAGGTGTAAGGTGAGATTCAAATCTGTTTATTGAGTGACTGACTATATATTTGAACAGAAATATATTCAATATTCTTTATTTTTTTCTCCAGATCTACAGTAACAATACCCATTTGGCCTGTTGGATGAGAAAAATAGTAATAAACAGCCTATACGCCAGGACAGGTTACAATGGAATGAACAACTCTTACTGATATGTGACCCTTGAACAGCTCCTTCTCGGAGGTCCAGTGGCCATGGCATTGCGGCAAACGTCATATGTGATGAACAATGAACAACAGGCAAAATTATAGTGCAAATAAGATGGCAGTATTAATAAGGCAAATTAAAATGAAATAGAAACTAAAATAATAATACAAATAAACAAATGGCCCACGGCCAACTCACTTCCGGAGAGCCGTTAGCTCTTGCAAAATACAGGCACATAATTATAAATAAAGTTATAATATATCATCGGTCGTACTGCACATGCAGCTATTGAATGATCTACACCTCCCATTTGACTGGCCTCGCCGACTCGGCGCATTCCGTCTCAGCTATTGTCATATCTCCTGACTTAGTTACTCTGCTGATCCAGCCCCCACGTTCCAGCACTTGAACTACTTCCTCGTCAAAACAATGCCTCCTTCTTTGCTTAACAAACACACAAATAATCTAAAATCGCCATCCAACCCATGCCACCAAGTCCATCTTTTATACATCGTACATTGACTCATCAATCAATTATAATTATGCACCTAAATCAGACTCTTATCCCTCAACTAATTACTCTTCCTTAAAATACCAAGCCGTACTCCATATTAAAATTACCATTCTTCACTTTTAAATTCAATAAACAACACATCTAACATATAAGTAGACAGCAAATGGGGAGACTGGACCATGGGGTGTCTAGACCAGCCGTGCGCGGGGCGCTTCCCTCCCCGAGAGCGCCTTTCACTTGCCAAGGCGCGTGTGGGATGTTAACTACACATACCCGGAGGTCTTTATGTAAGAGATAATTATTTCTTGAAAGGTGTGGGCAAGGTGCCGTGACTGGATTTGCTTTAAAAGGTCACTTGCTGGCGTGGCTTTCACTGGCTAAGGGGGTCAACCACATGTGGAATGAGAACAACACACTCAGAGGTTTTTAAGTAAGAGGTAATTAATTTCTTGAAAGATTACTGTTGTGGGCGAGGAACAGTGACTATGTGGCAACTGGATTTGCTTTAAAAGGTCACTTGCTGGTGAAAGGTGAACAGGATGTTAGTTTATGTAAAAATGTACCCTCCCTCCTCCCTTACTGTAGCTGAGTCGAAAACACTGAAGCTGTTACTAGGCAAGATCTGCTTTGTAGCTTGTTGAAGGTTATCTCCATCACGAAAGGTGAACAGAATGTTTATGGTAGGTAGTAATTTCGAGTGAAGGTGAACCAGCTACAAGTCCAACCTACTGGTGAGGAGTGAAGGTGGTGGCAGGGAGTATTTAAGGAGCAGAGCACGACATGAAAATTATCATCTAGTTGGAAGAGAACTTCTCTAATACTACTACTACTTTTCTTTCCTCTTCAGTAAGTGTAGGTTTATTTAGTTTGTTAATTGTAAAAGACATAGCAGCTTCAACAGAATGGATACACAAACGAAATTAAACAAAATTGCAAAGGATCCACAATTTCATAATAGAAAACTAAGCGAGTTGCAAATTAACCATCCATTTAAGGTTAAAGCGCTGCGAGCGGTGGAAACACGTTTCGGAAGGAAAATTATCGTTGATATAGAAGGGGAAGATGAGGAGACCGTGAGTGTTTTCCTGCCGGCGCAATTCGCAAATCTTTCAGCAGAAGAAATAGAAGAAATAAATTCATTAAAAAACAACTTGAAAATAATGTACAAAGGCTTGGAGAGGTGCTACCATCAAGTGTGCTTCCTACAGTAGAATGCCAACAGTTACGACACTTAAACTAAGTATGCAGATAGCATTTTTGTTCTTATATGTACCTTTTTTCACCGTATTTGTATAATTGATTTGTTAATTGAAAACAGTATGTGCTGCTTCTTTTCAAGTCCGTGGTGTTGCTATGATGAAGTGGAAGAAAGTTAAGATTAAGCCAGGAACTGAACATTAAGCATATCCAAGCATACAGAGTCGACGTCTCCAAGCACATCGAGAGGAGGTACTGGTCGCTACTGCACATCCTGTTGAAGATGAAACGGGACAACTGAGCGCACAATAACAACAACAACAACAAGCATATGGAAGCCAGCAGGAGGTGACAGCTGCTGTAGTGCGATGTCTTTTGAGTGAATTTTCAAGTAATGAACATTTTTTACTATTTGTTGGGTATAATACATTCGAAGATATTTACAGGATTGAATTTTCCTTTTCTTCACAAGAATCGAATAAAATTTCCTATTACCGGAATACATTGTTAGGGAAGCTTCAGGACGAGTTTCCAAGCGAAGCTGTTCACTGTTCACTCGATGTAGCAGGGAGTGAGCTAGCTCGTTGGTTATATTGTGTGATGACGGAATGTACATTCTTGATAAGTCGTTGCTACAGCAACTGCTGGACTTGTCTTCAGAACGCAGAAAAATTTAGCACCAGAACGTAATTTTCTTTAGTCATGGTTTTTCCTTCGAGCAAACGTAGAAAATTAGACATTAATTTACAGATGAAGATGAGGGAAGAATAAAAGCTCATTTTGATAGAGCGTTTGAACGCTTTTGTGAGTTTATGAGGGAGGTAAATGGATCAATACTGAGCCGAAGTAGGGAAAAATTTTCTTGCCATTAGTGGGCGACTACCTTTTTCCTGAACCGAACGCTTAGTCCCGCGGCGTCTTTCTCCTTTCGAGCTCTACGAGTGGGTAACAATTTTTTTTCTTGCACTGTTCTTATGGGTGACTATTTATCTAGAACCGTGCTACAGTGCCTATACCACCTTTCGGTCCTACTCAGCAATCAAGAAAATTCAATGTTCGAACAATATCTCAGGGAATAAGTTACATCAGCATTCTTTTTTACCGTGAATCCGACTGGGATTACCCTCTCTACCTTTCATTATATGCGAACATCGATTGGAATATTTGGTCATGAAGACTCGGTTTCAAACTCAATTACCATCATCAGGTAAGATATTACCTTAAATTAATCTTATAATCTATAAATAATATAAAATCACTTAAATTCTAAATTATTAATATTTATTCAAAATTATATCATATTTTCAGATGAGCTAACTGTTTTCTAAATATTTTGTATGTACATTGGTATTTCATCCAAACAAAAAAATCTTGAACTAGTCCTTGAAGTCCATGATAATTAATAAAAAAACTGCCTCATTATTGCCTATGGTCTCATCCTACCAAATAATTCTTCTCCTAAAATTTTTCATGGATTACGATTGTTTGATGAATTCATCCTGACTTTTCATGAATTACAATCTATCTTCATATTCTCATTCTCTTATTGAAAAAAATTATAATTGTATAGTTCTTTATATTGACATTTAGAAATTAATTAGATTAATGAATTAGCTTGAAATTGTGTAAATGACACAACAAGAGTAAAATAAAAGTGGAACTTTCATGAATAAAGTCAAATTCTCGTGAAATATAAGATTCTACTGTTAAGCTCCAGCAGAATGTCGAGTTCTGCCATACATCCACTTTCGGTTATTGATATTTTACAAAGTTTCAAACTTAAGAATCTGAGAATATTTTTTTCCTTGTTTTTTTTAAACTTTTGGTAAGTAAGCTTAATTATCTGTCTGGGCTCTTCAACTAACTTTATCTTTCAGAAAACACACGCAGAATAAGAAATGTTTCATGATTGTAGCTCGTAATAGCTACCTACGTTAATATATATTGTACCAGGAAAGCCTAGGTCCTGGTCCATATTAATTGAAAGAAACGTTATTCCAGCATAAAAGATCCGACCGACGTACGAACATCTATGTAAAGAATGTTCCAGTATGTGCCAGACCCTACGAGTGCACTAGGCGGAGTCAAGTGACGTCACCTGTCGCTTGAAGCTCACCTCCCCTAGAGATATTTCTCGAAAGAATTTTTCTTTTACCAGCTTTTTAACACCTTAACCAATTTCAACGGGACAAACGCTGAATTATAGCGGACGTCATAAAAGTTAATCCCTGTGAATTTCGAATTAATTCATCCCATGGTTGTTGAGTTATAATAATTTAAAGTTTCAACGAAATTACGTAATCACGGTCACATGGCCGAGAGAGATGCTACCCCTCCCAGCGCTGGTATCTATATATGCCAAGGCCAGCCAGCCAGCAAGCAGTACAAGGACGAGTAGACAGCTGTGTGAGTGAGACAGAGGAGAGACCGGCCCGCGTACAGTATGTTCGCGCAGTCACGGTGAAAGTACTTTCCGTCGTATTTCCGGAACGCGAAATTATATCGCCGACAGAATTATAAAAGACGTCGCACTATATTTAGTATATCGCGTCGCGACTACAGTCTAATCCTAAAGACATTTAAGAATGTAATACGAGTGAACTTATTGAAGTGCAAACATTAAATATTTTACGTTCACAGAATATGTCATTACGTGTAGACTTATGATTTTGAACTTCTGCAGAAACTAATGTGTAGAATCCCCAGAACTCGTTTCTTTCCGAGTATTGAACTGTATTCCTTTATTCATGTCACGTCAGTATACGACTCACAGTAATTTGAGTGAAAATTAAGAACTTTTCTGAGGTAATATAACATTATAGGAACAAGATAAGCAGAAAATAATTCTTAGTGATTTAATGACTGTGTTCAAAGACTGTGATTATCGACTTGCCTTTTCAAGTGTGAACTGTGCATTTATGAACGTTTCAATAACGACTGTAAATAGTAATTCATACAGGAAGGACTGTGATTCTTTCAATTACGCCATAAATAGTGTTCAACAGTCAATGACAGTGTCAGTGTTAACTACTCGCACTAAGTAAATTTTTCGTGTGCGAAAATTCACCCTAACGAGCTGCAATTCTGCATGATCCAGTTCCAGCCGTCATCACCTCATCGGGGACGTCAACATGGTGTGTCAAGGGAACATCGCCGATCCTGATTCTCCACGGAACATTCCAGATGTCCATCCTTCGACTTTGTAGTAACATTTCTTGCCATAAGTGAGTAGTAACAAACTGACTAAAATTTCTTTTTCATTAATTTGTGAACAGTGGAAACTTCAGTGCCGCGTGTGAACAAATATTTCAGAGTTCTCATAATTTCTCAGAAGTGATTAATTTAATTTCAAATTTCAGTTTCATATCTCGTAGAAAGACTTTAGGCTTTTCAAGTGTGCTATATATCAAGGGTGACGAACTGAGAACTGAAAACTATTAACCAAAATTTAATTTCTCATATCAACTTACAATTATAAGTGTGCTTAGGTTTAGAAAGACTTTAGGTGGAAAATCAATACCTCATATTCTCACATATGAAAGAGTTTGAAATCAGTAGTATTTATGCCATTTTCATGAACAGAATTCAGGAAGATTACTTTCAAACTTTTAATTTCAATGCCAGATTTGAATAAAAAAACATATCGCAGGGTGAAGAATTAATAAATTGTTTGAAAAAGATTTTTTAACAATCTATTATTCGCTCTGCGAGTCTATCCTACTCTGTATCAGCTCCAAAACCAAGTTCCACTCCCTGAGGTCCTACTCATGCCCTTTGCCCACAACTTTTCCTGGTACAATATATATATAAACACACACATATATATATCATTATTCATGACTAGATGTGATCAAAATATTCCTACGAAACCTGTAAAGTCTTCAAGATAGACTCAACACATTTGCATTCAGGTTATAATATGTCGCACCGCTTAATAAATTCAATTATATGTTTACAATAAGTCAAGGAATACCTTAGATGACAGTTCCTAAGCCATTAATAGTGATTAGCTAACATTACGATGACACTAATTTCATACCTGCCGACACTAATCTAGTGTTTCAGCTTAAATCAACTTAAATATCAAATAGGATGTGGAAATTTTCTTTGAGGTTGCCATAATAGCCTGAGTTGTAGGTTAATTGAGATTAATTTCCGATGACCATACTTCATTAACATCCTGTGAACCCATCTTCAATTTGCCAATACGTCACATATAGATTATTCGAGGTTACGTCGCTTTAAGCATTAAATAAAACCTTAATTCTACACTGCGTTACATACACTCTCATTAATTACTTATACGTGAGATTCTTTCCTCAAACGACCTTCCATTTATTATCATTCCCCAAACAAATATTCAAGGATATCTGTTATTTATTATTCGCACTCCCTATCTCATATTTCCATCATATCCTTACATCACCGCATACATAAACTTCATTTGATCTATTCAATGTAACGCTCGATTTGAATAATTCCATATCCCAATGAAATTGCAATATTATGGATCGACAACATCTATTTCTGACAATATGCACTTGATTTGTCAAAATATATATGTATAAATATAACCCATATTTATTCACGTTTGGCAATAAGTTGGTATTAATGATGATCTAGGTAACCTACGATTCGATCTGCATTACCGGTATTTACTTACTCCAAGTACATTTGAACGGCTTGATTATGGCATAACTCTTTGAAAATCGACTGACAAGACGTTATTATAGTGCTTCATTGGCGAATGCGACATTTCCTACATATGGAAGTTCTTATCTGCTTTTGAAGATTACCAAACACCTTCATCTGAACAGCATTATCAATACGTTCGCGATGAAACTATCTTTATAAGTCATCTCTCGAAGATACATCGATCCATTCCTTACATCAACACAACCAACAAATTACTACATGATACTACACAAATATCTACTTTTGAAAAGAAAAAAAATACAGTTTTTAAACTTATCTTATTCTGCCTGTGTTTTGGGCTGGGACTGCTGTAATTTCGTCCTCTTATGTGGCGATCATCTCTGGTTTATATCTGCGGCATCTCCGAGTCTTGATCGCTGGACTTGTGTTGTCGGGCAGGGCCGGTTCGGTTCCCGTCTGTCGCCAATCCCATCTCCATTTAGCAGGCCATCACAGCGTTTTCACGTACATGCATGAAAAACATAGATAAATATAACATTAATTCCACGGTCTCCATAGTTATAAAGCCTTCTTATATTCTTTAGGATCTTATGAGGAGAATATGATGACGTAAATTCAACTATTGCAGTTTTAACAACACGAATTGCAGTGTAATTTGCCTATGACCCTATATCTTTACGAGAAATATAACATTTGGACTTCGTATTTTTGTTAATTCTTCCGATAATGTTAGTATCTTCTCTCTAAAATCTGCTATTTCTTTATACAGTAGCTTCTTGAAATCTTCTGTGTATATTCTTCCTTTTTACGATCTTCGAATGTTCCTACTGTTGTAGTGATGGGTAGTTCGCGAACGAACTAGTTCTCGTGAACTACTTCACTCCCACGAACTGTGAAGTGTTTACTCGTCTCTCGAGAACCACTTCTCGAACTGTAGAACTTCACGAGTGTGAAGGGAATGGGAAAGAACTTGTTCGCGGACGAACTACTTCAGCGGTTGCAGATTACTCTAGCGGGAAAGTTAAACATTTTGAAGCAGTTGGTGAAGTAGTTCATGAAGTAGTTCTTTCTTGGGAGCGAGAGTAAATGAACTAGTTCCCACAGGTGAACTGCTCCTTCCCATTACTATACTGTTGGTTTATAGTGAACTTTTCTTATATCACGGTTACCTGGATTCCGTTTGCCTGTATATTTTCCCTTATGTTAGCGGCCACATGGATTCCATTAGTCTGTATTTCATTACTTCGAACTTTCTGCCGCACGATTTACGGAACTTTACCGCTATTCTCGGCAAATGACGATTTCAATGTCGCGATTCTAAATGACCAGGGCAATGAAATGGTACATTTTTTCTCCCCTGCTCTGGGTAAATAAATGTACTGCTTGCAGTATATTTATTTTCATTCCAATTTTCCATACAAATGGAACTTTTCATTGACCTATTTGTATTATTCTATCATTTTCTTAATTTTAACATCATATTTTAGGCTCTATTCCTGGTCTTGTTCATGGTACAATTTCATGTTGATGGCATTATGTGTGTTTCTATATGTACCTGTCAAGTTTTCTATAATGTAGGCGTTGTTACCTAATACCTTCTTTATGATGTATGGGCCGTCGAATAAATGGACAAATTTGGAAAATATGCGTTCTGGTGCATTTGAGCTAGGTGATTTTCTTCTCAGCACCATATCATTACTCTTGAAAGGTGGATGAAATCTTTTATTTTGGACTCTTTTCTGTCGCCTATCAGCCTGTCTCCTCAGTCTTTCGTTTACCATCTGGTTGATTTCTCCGCTACTAGGTCTTTGTTCGTCATTCTCTCCAAATATTGTATCCCATGGCCTCTTCGGATATTGATTTAAATGCACAACACTAGGTATCTGGTCGGTCGATTCATGGACAGTATTGTTAACACTTTCTTCAATTATGTTTAAAACGTCAATCCATTTCCAATGACTCTCAGAACAATATATCCTGCAAAATTTTGCTCTCTCTCTCATACATCGTTCCACAGGATTGGCTGATGGATGCCTAACTGAGCATAATATGTGCTTAATTTGCATCTCATGCATCGCTTCTTGAAACTCAGCCGACGTAAATTGGGTGCCTCTATCAGTTAGTACTTCCTTCGGCTTCCCCATTTTAGGTATTACATATTTATTTATTGCCCTCAGTAACTGCTTGGTTGTGGCTCTCTGAATCGGCTGGAATGTTATAAATTTTGAAAATACGTCCATGATGACTACAATGTACTTCCGTCCTTTAGTAGCAAATGGTAATTTACCAAAAATGTCTATTGCATATATTTCTCATGGGGCTGTCGGCAATATGGCAATTGGTTTGTGCTTAGTTAAGAATGAATTGTGTTTCGTTCTCTGACAAGTGTCGCAAGTCCTAACGATATTCCTGATTGTTTTTCTCATCCCTTTCCATGTGAATCTTTCTAATATCGTTTTTGTTACTTTGTCCACTCCTCCGTGTCCTGTTATCCTATGAGTGTGCCAAACCATTTCCTTTTGCAATGCCTGCGGTACTACTATCCTTAATTTAATATTATGCTTGCTGATATGACTCATTAACATCCCATCCTTTAGTACATATTGACCCATTCTATTTGCTTGCCCGTTATCTTCTGGATTATTATGCTCTATTCTTATGACTTCTTGTGCTAGTTTCTCATCTGATCTTTGCAAAAGGGTAATATTCCTTAATTTTTCTAGAAATTCTTCGTCCTGCTGTGCCAGTTCAATCTGTTGGATTACTTCCTCTTCTACAGGATTCCTACTTAGAGCATCAGCTAAGATGTTATTTTTCCCACTACAATGTTCCACTCTAATTTGAAACTGCTGGGTAAATAAGATCCAGCGTGTGATCCTCTCACTTGTCATCGCCGCTTTGAGTCCGAATACCAAGGCTTTATGGTCGGTCCGAATTGTTATGGGGAATCCGTATTTTTTTCCACTGTTGCAGTGCGTAGACAATAGCCAATAGTTCTTGCTCGGTGGTAGTGTACTTTAGTTCGTGTTTTCGCAGTTTACGGCTGACAAATGCCAAGTAAGTTCGTTTCCTTATTTCGTCCGTTTCCTCTTGATATAGACAAGCACCTATTCCAATTTTGGAAGCGTCAGTTTGAATGACGAATTCTTTGGTGTAATCTGGATATCCCAGTTTGATACTATGAGCCAGTAAACTTTTCATTGCAAGAAATGCCTGCTCAGCCTTATCATTCCATTTCCATTTGTTATTCGTTTTTAATAATTGTTGTAATGGTGCTGCTATATCCGTGTATCCCTTACAATGTTTGCGAAAAACTGGGTCATTCCTAAAAATTGTCTGACTTGTTTGATTCGCGTCGGACGGGGAAAATCATATATCGCTTTGATCTTTACAGGATTCGGTTTTATTCCTTCTCCGTCGATAACGTGCCCTACAAAAAGTGTTTGCTCTTGGCAGAACCTTGATTTAGTTAGATTAATTTTGAAACCAGTACTTTCCAAATTTTCTAGCAATCTGTCGAGCTTATCACAATAGTCATCGAAAGTTTCGCTGGCGAATACCAAATCATCTACGTAGCATGTTACGTACTCCTTTATTTCAGGCAATAAATTCCTGTCCAAAGCTCTTATCAACACCGCACAACTGTTTTTTAATCCAAACGGTAATCTGCAGTATGCGTAAGTTTGATTATCAAACATAAATCCAGTTAAAAGTCTTGACTTTTCTTCTAATATCATATGGTGAAATGATGATGTGAAATCCAAGTTTGTAAAATATTTCATGTTCATGAATTTCTTCACTATTTCTTTGATTTTCGGGACTTGATCATATTCCGGTATTAGTTTTTCGTTCAATTTTCTAGCGTCGAGACAAATTCTCAAACTCCCGTTAGTTTTCTTTACAATAACAATCGGATTAAAATATGGCGTTGTTGTCTTAACGATTATTCCATCATTGACCATTTCTTGGATTAGCCTCTTTAAATCTTGAAAATATTTTTCAGGGACGTCATATAGTTTTCCCTTAAACGGAGTCCAGTCGTTCACTACAATTTTGTACTTAAAATTTGGTATTTGGCCAGGTTTGTCCTTAAATATCTCAGAATACTTTTCTAAAATTGCATACAATCCTTGTTTTTCCTTTGCATTCAACTTGGTTTCAGCTATCTTTTCCCATATGCTTGATTCTTGCTTTTCATCTTCAACACCCAAAATCTTTTCTAAGCTTTGCATTATCTCCTCTCCTTCTTCCGATTCACACAGCCTCCCTTGTGCTGTATAATCTTCCGCCTGTCTTTGTATTTTAATTCCCTCAACTTTCATAAATCCTGAATCCTGAGTTTCATCATTCAGTTTGATTCTTTCTTTTGTTATCTCTCCATCTACCTCGATAATAGGGAATCTTATTTCCTGTTTCCTTAAATCAATGGTCATGTTCGTGGCTATCATAAAATCAATTCCATGGATTATATTGTACTTTATCTTGTTCATAACCATAAATGGATGTTCGAATATCATTCTGCCAATTTTTACCTTCAAGTATGATTGTATTTTACATTCAATTGTTTTATCTGGTATTATTCCTCGTATTTTAGTCTGTGCAACAGGTATTACAGGTAATTTATCCTTCAGGTTGATTTCATCAAACAATATTTTCGATATGACGCTTATGCTCGCTCCAGAATCAACTAAGCAATGCGTTCTTAGCCCGTTTACCCGCACGACAATAATGGGTAAGCGTGCTCTCTTATCATCACTACCTCTATGTGTTTCCTCCAATAATTCATCTGGATCTACATCCCACGATTCGATTTGTAATATATACCTGCATTCAATTTGGTGATTTAGCTTATCCTTCATACAATTTGTTTCATTCCCTAATCTAAAATTGGCGTTTTTTTTGTTCCGGGTATCCAACTCATATGCCTGGGCTTCCGGGTTTAGCTTTTGTTCATCTCTTTTTTTCTTTTATACTCTTGTAATTCCAAGCTCTCGGGTCCTTCTAAGTCTCCGTTTATGTTCCGATCCTTGATTGTGTCTTCCCATTTCTTCTTCTCTTGGGTCTCTCTCCTCAGATCCTGAATGTATTGCCTATTTCTGTTTTCTCTTCCGTCATAATTGTTAATCTGTCTTCCTCGATACATAGGTCTCCTTCTATAATTGCCTCTATCTCCACTAATCCTGTATTGGTTATATGGTCGATGATATGGCACAAATCTTCCGTTTCCATCTTGCCTTCCGACCTCGTGACACTCCTGCCTGCACCTGCATCGGCTCTCTTCCCTCATCTTTTCCTCATCTTCTTTCCGTTCTCTTCTTCTAGGATCCCTATCATTTTCTCTCCTTTCGGTAAACGATTTCCTCTTGTCGTTTTCCCGAGTCAATACATTTATTACTTCTTCATTGTTCGGGCTTCTATTTATTCTATTCGTTGTATGACTAGATGTCATATCGAGTTGTCTGAGTATACTCTCCATTTCTATTGCCGACTCTACATTTTCAGCCGCAAGTAGCCTTTGGATCTCTAGAGGGAATTGTTTTTGTATAGTTTTTATCGCCTCCAGTTCACTAGGCGCTGAGTCCAGATCTTGAAATCTATGGAACTGGTATGAAAAATACTCGCTGTATCGAGTTTGTGCTGTTGATGATTATCTCTTTGAATACAACTCTAATCTGAGATTCTGTTGAATCTCAGGATTCCAAAATCGTTTTAGAAAGGCTAATTTGAACTCTTCATAATCGTGAAAAGTATATTTGAAAGCCTGATACCAAAGGTTTGGGTTGGCGTCCAGGTGTTTCTCGAATACCCTGAGCTTTTTCTCATCTGGTATCCTGTTTTCTCGGAAATACTCCTCAATTTCACGCAGAAATCTCTTTGGTGACATGGCTGCGGTATTGTTGAAATGTCTAGGTCGGTCATCGTAAGTTTTAATAATATTTATGATAGCTGGATGTCCATTGCCGTTAGTTCCTATTATGATGTTTTTATTGCTCTGGTCTGTTTCTCCAGATACAGTCGGTGTTCCCTCTCTCTCATTAATCGGCACTTCCACCATCCTCTGTTCATTCGGTTGCTTGGATATTACCGATTTTGTTATCTGGATTTCATTTTTAATATTTTGGATCTCCTTCCTCATCTGATCCAATCCTTGCTCTGTCCTAATCATTCTTTCTTCGGTTTCATTCTTATTCTTTTCTATTTCTTCTTTTATGATACCTATTTTGTCTCCAATCTGGTCACGCGATGTTATAAAGTTCACTTCCATTGTTTTGTTCGTCGTTTGTACAATTTCGTTTATTGTTTCTATCTTTCCTTCGTACTGATTCCATTTTTCTTGTGAATCTATTTTTATTGACTCCATATTGTCAGTTAGTCTCTTGATCTCATCCTCTTTCAAGCTTTGAATATACTTCTTACTTTCTGTTAATTCGCTTCTGATTCTATTTACTTCTTCAAAAATCCTTATTCTTATTTTCCATTGTTTCAATCATTTCGGTTCGAAGATTCGTTAATCCAGTTTTTATTTCGAAAACTTCTCTTCCGATTTTACCAATTTCTGTTTTCATCATCTCCTTCTGCCTCTCTTCCATTTTTCTTATCTCTTCCATCTGGTTTCGCTGCAGCTCTTCCTGTTTCTGTTGATACTCTTCTTGGAATTTTCCAAATAATTCTTCCAACTGCTTCTTCTGTTTCTCCTCTTGCTTCTTAATCATTTCCTGCTCTTTCTCCTCTTGCTTCTTAATCATTTCCTGCTGTCTCTCCTCTTGTTTTCTGATCATTTCTTCTTGTTTTTCTTCTTGTTTTCTGCTCATCTCTTTCAATATTTCTATTATTCCTTTCTGCTCTTATTTTGCCTTTTCTAAGTCCTCGGTTATCTTCTCTATCTCCTCATCCTTTTCCTGTAATCTCTCTTGCTGCTCCCTCTGATACTCCTCGAATTGTGAGCGAAGTTGATTTATATTGGACATTTTAATATTTGAACTATAAAGTTTCGCTAAAGTTCCAATTTCTCAATATATGTATAGATTATAATTACAACACTTATATCAATACTTCAATCCAATTTGGGATTGACGACCAGACATTCACCAATAAACCGACTATCCTATTGTCCGAGCCCTTCATAAAAAAATATTCTCGGTATTTCTTAAATTATTGTTTAATTAACTATATCTATCTTAATATTAAATCATACCATAATCTAAAATAATACTATTAATTATCTTAGCCTATCAATTATTCAAATTATTATTGTAACTTTAATTAATCTTTATTATTATCTATTTCTTCTTTTGTTTCTGTATGCATCTGCAGGACTTCTCTCTTGACTGTTGATTTGTCCTCCTTTTCTCACTCTTCTATACCGTAGTATTACATAATTTTTGTTCTTCTACTCTCCTTTTCCTCTCTTGACCTCAATCATGAGTGTCAAATTTCAGCTAACTTCGCATTCATCTCAGTTTCATTTCAAAATTATGTATCAAATTTTCTTATTTATTCTTTCTCTTGGTCATGTTATCCTCTTCCTACGACTTGCCTCACTGTTGGGCATCCTCCAATCTCTCAGTCCTGCTGTACTGTTAGGCATCGACTTTTTGTTGTCGTTACGCCTAACATTTATTTTTGTATCCACGTCGGGTATCCTCAGTCTTGCTCCAACGATGGGCGCCAATTTTTCTTGAACCGAAGTAGGGAAAAATTTTCTTGCCATTAGTGGGCGACTACCTTTTTCCTGAATCGAACGCTTAGTCCCGCGGCGTCTTTCTCCTCTCGAGCTCTACGAGTGGGTAACAATTTTTTTTCTTGCACTGTTCTTATGGGTGACTATTTATCTAGAACCGTGCTACAGTGCCTATACCACCTTTCGGTCCTACTCAGCAATCAAGAAAATTCAATGTTCGAACAATATCTCAGGGAATAAGTTACATCAGCATTCTTTTTTACCGTGAATCCGACTGGGATTACCCTCTCTACCTTTCATTATATGCGAACATCGATTGGAATATTTGGTCATGAAGACTCGGTTTCAAACTCAATTACCATCATCAGGTAAGATATTACCTTAAATTAATCTTATAATCTATAAATAATATAAAATCACTTAAATTCTAAATTATTAATATTTATTCAAAATTATATCATATTTTCAGATGAGCTAACTGTTTTCTAAATATTTTGTATGTACATTGGTATTTCATCCAAACAAAAAATCTTGAACTAGTCCTTGAAGTCCATGATAATTAATAAAACAACTGCCTCATTATTGCCTATGGTCTCATCCTACCAAATAATTCTTCTCCTAAAATTTTTCATGGATTACGATTGTTTGATGAATTCATCCTGACTTTTCATGAATTACAATCTATCTTCATATTCTCATTCTCTTATTGAAAAAATTATAATTGTATACTTCTTTATATTGACATTTAGAAATTAATTAGATTAATGAATTAGCTTGAAATTGTGTAAATGACACAACAAGAGTAAAATAAAAGTGGAACTTTCATGAATAAAGTCAAATTCTCGTGAAATATAAGATTCTACTGTTAAGCTCCAGCAGAATGTCGAGTTCTGCCATACATCCACTTTCGGTTATTGATATTCTACAAAGTTTCAAACTTAAGAATCCGAGAATATTTTTTTCCTGGTTTTTTTAAACTTTTGGTAAGTAAGCTTAATTATCTGTCTGGGCTCTTCAACTAACTTTATCTTTCAGAAAACACACGCAGAATAAGAAATGTTTCATGATTGTATCTCGTAATAGCTACCTACGTTAATATATACATATATAAACACACACACACATATATATATCATTATTCATGACTAGATGTGATCAAAATATTCCTACGAAACCTGTAAAGTCTTCAAGATAGACTCAACACATTTGCATTCAGGTTATAATATGTCGCACCGCTTAATAAATTCAATTATATGTTTACAATAAGTCAAGGAATACCTTAGATGACAGTTCCTAAGCCATTAATAGTGATTAGCTAATATTACGATGACACTAATTTCATACCTGCCGACACTAATCTAGTGTTTCAGCTTAAATCAACTTAAATATCAAATAGGATGTGGAAATTTTCTTTGAGGTTGCCATAATAGCCTGAGTTGTAGGTTAATTGAGATTAATTTCCGATGACCATACTTCATTAACATCCTGTGAACCCATCTTCAATTTGCCAATACGTCACATATAGATTATTCGAGGTTACGTCGCTTTAAGCATTAAATAAAACCTTAATTCTACACTGCGTTACATACACTCTCATTAATTACTTATACGTGAGATTCTTTCCTCAAACGACCTTCCATTTATTATCATTCCCCAAACAAATATTCAAGGATATCTGTTATTTATTATTCGCACTCCCTATCTCATATTTCCATCATATCCTTACATCACCGCATACATAAACTTCATTTGATCTATTCAATGTAACGCTCGATTTGAATAATTCCATATCCCAATGAAATTGCAATATTATGGATCGACAACATCTATTTCTGACAATATGCACTTGATTTGTCAAAATATATATGTATAAATATAACCCATATTTATTCACGTTTGGCAATAAGTTGGTATTAATGATGATCTAGGTAACCTACGATTCGATCTGCATTACCGGTATTTACTTACTCCAAGTACATTTGAACGGCTTGATTATGGCATAACTCTTTGAAAATCGACTGACAAGACGTTATTATAGTGCTTCATTGGCGAATGCGACATTTCCTACATATGGAAGTTCTTATCTGCTTTTGAAGATTACCAAACACCTTCATCTGAACAGCATTATCAATACGTTCGCGATGAAACTATCTTTATAAGTCATCTCTCGAAGATACATCGATCCATTCCTTACATCAACACAACCAACAAATTACTACATGATACTACACAAATATCTACTTTTGAAAAGAAAAAAAATACAGTTTTTAAACTTATCTTATTCTGCCTGTGTTTTGGGCTGGGACTGCTGTAATTTCGTCCTCTTATGTGGCGATCATCTCTGGTTTATATCTGCGGCATCTCCGAGTCTTGATCGCTGGACTTGTGTTGTCGGGCAGGGCCGGTTCGGTTCCCGTCTGTCGCCAATCCCATCTCCATTTAGCAGGCCATCACAGCGTTTTCACGTACATGCATGAAAAACATAGATAAATATAACATTAATTCCACGGTCTCCATAGTTATAAAGCCTTCTTATATTCTTTAGGATCTTATGAGGAGAATATGATGACGTAAATTCAACTATTGCAGTTTTAACAACACGAATTGCAGTGTAATTTGCCTATGACCCTATATCTTTACGAGAAATATAACATTTGGACTTCGTATTTTTGTTAATTCTTCCGATAATGTTAGTATCTTCTCTCTAAAATCTGCTATTTCTTTATACAGTAGCTTCTTGAAATCTTCTGTGTATATTCTTCCTTTTTACGATCTTCGAATGTTCCTACTGTTGTAGTGATGGGTAGTTCGCGAACGAACTAGTTCTCGTGAACTACTTCACTCCCACGAACTGTGAAGTGTTTACTCGTCTCTCGAGAACCACTTCTCGAACTGTAGAACTTCACGAGTGTGAAGGGAATGGGAAAGAACTTGTTCGCGGACGAACTACTTCAGCGGTTGCAGATTACTCTAGCGGGAAAGTTAAACATTTTGAAGTAGTTGGTGAAGTAGTTCATGAAGTAGTTCTTTCTTGGGAGCGAGAGTAAATGAACTAGTTCCCACAGGTGAACTGCTCCTTCCCATTACTATACTGTTGGTTTATAGTGAACATTTCTTATATCACGGTTACCTGGATTCCGTTTGCCTGTATATTTTCCCTTATGTTAGCGGCCACATGGATTCCATTAGTCTGTATTTCATTACTTCGAACTTTCTGCAGCACGATTTACGGAACTTTACCGCTATTCTCGGCAAATGACGATTTCAATGTCGCGATTCTAAATGACCAGGGCAATGCAATGGTACAATACTAATTTCATATCGGTTCGAACCTAGCGAGGAGGGAGAAGAAGCTCAGTTCAAGCTGATTGAAAATCTTAACGAGCTAGAGGAAATGCGTAATCGGATATTAGAAATTTATTTTCACGCTCGCACTGTTAATGGGCTAACTTTTCAGATAGAAGATTTGTCTGCTTTCCAGTGTAAACAAATCGAGGAAGCTTTTCGGCGTAGAGTGTACACACTAGCGGTGGTAAATGTTAACAATGATTTCTTACTTCCCGAAGAGTTCCTAGATAAATCTTACGTGTGGTTTAATAAATATGTGAAGAATGCACTTAACACACAAGCATTAAAAGTAAATACCGTTCTCTGCACACAACATGTTCTTCATGATAAAATCGATAACAAATATTCATTCAAGGAATGCAGAAATTACTGACGGTACTAATTTAAGAGAATGGTACAACGAGCATGTAACTAAACCGATTCTGAAAAATTTATCAGAGTTCGAGGCTCGTGATTCGGGTTGGTCTCTGCTACGAATTCGCGAATTTCGAATAAACATTAATAAAAATGTAGGTTTTCACGTAGGCAAGTCGCCAACTATTCTAACGTTGCCAGCAGCAATTAGAAACAAGAACTGCAGAACACACGGGATGCTTGCTTAGCGTGGAGTGTAGTTGCTGGCTTAGTTCCAGCTAAACATCATGTAGATCGCATTTCTTCTTATCCACATTATAATTTAATTCTAAATTTAAAAGATACCAATCCCGATGGAAATGAGATACATGAGAAAATTTGAAGAACAAAACGAAATCTCTGTCAATGTATTCGGAGTGCAGTACGACGAGAACAACTGGGTGTGCATAGGACAGAAAGATGACAAAAAAGAGTTTACTCTTGTACCTTTGTACATTTCACATAAAACGTGCGAAAAGAAAGTTGACCTTCTAATGCTTCAGATTGGCGACAGTGAGAAGTATCACTTCTGTTTAATTAAAAATCTTCCACGTCCTGTGCGCTCATCTCTTACGAAGAACCGGAATAGAATTTATATTTGCAGACGGTGTTTGTCTTACTTCCAAAATGAGGAAAACTTAACTTTGCATAGTAATGCTGTATACAATTTCCGGTGGGCAAATGTATAATGCCTTCGGATAGGGATCGGCTAGTGTACTCTGCGAAGTATAAGGTTAAAGAGACAGTGCCTTTTATTGTGTATGCAGACACAGAATGCATACTGAAACCTGTGTCTACTTGTTTTCCAAATGATAGCACGTCGCATTCAACTCCAATTCACGAACATGTGCCATACAGCGTAGCATATTATTTACGCTGTAGTTTTGACAGAGATTTGTGCTCTTTCAAACTCTATCGAGGTAGTGATTGTGTTAAATGTTTCGTAGATGAGATGTATAACTTAGTGGACAAGCTTGCGCCCTATTATTTTGAAACGAAACCGATGTTACCATTGACTGTTGAGCAAGAAAGTAAATTTCTCTCGTCTACATTATGTCACATATGTGAGAAGGAAATCGCAGATAATGAAATTAAAGTTCGCGATCATTGTCATTTAACGGGTGTCTACAGGGGATCAGCACATCACTCGTGTAACTTACAGTATCGTAAAATTTCTGTCTTGCCGGTATCATTCCATAATTTGACAACCTATGATGGTCATTTTATAATTAGAGAACTGCATAGGAAGGGAGGGGATGTTGTGACGAATCTCAGAGCGAACATTAAACTATTACCAGTGAACATGGAGCGATACAGAGGATTTTCAAACTTCATACGTTATAACCAAAGACAATGTGTTGAACTAAGATTTATAGACACTTACAACTTCATTCCTTTTTCGCTGGACAAAATGGCAGTATTACTTAGTGACGAGTCAGAGCTTGTAACGAGACGGTATTTCACCGATGATTTACAGTTTAAACTCGCTTCTCGGAAAGGGATATTTCAGTACGAATATATCACTAGTATGGAGGTGTTAGACGACACTAGTTTACCGCCAAGGAGTTCATTCTTTAGCTCCTTAAAGGGTGAAACTGTTTCGGAAGAAAACTGCGCGTTTTATCACCTTATTTGGAATAATTTTAACTGTAAATCGTTGGGTGAATATTCTGATCTTTAGTTGAAAATCGATACTTTACTCTTGGCCGATATATTTGAAAACTTTAGATTGAGTGGAAAAGATACATATGGTATTGATGCCGCTAATTTCTACACGGTACCGTCTATGGCATGGGGTGCTATGAAAAAAGTAACAGCTGTCCAGCTAGAATTACTTCAAGATGTCGACATGCTGCAGTTTTTCGAACGCTCCAAACGCGGTGGTATTGTGCAATGCGTTACGCGGCATGCAGTAGCAAATAAGAAGTACATGTTAACATACGATGAGTCCAAACCGGAATTATACATAATGTACTTTGACGTGAACAATTTGTATGGATTCGCTATGCAACAGTTTCTTCCAACGGGCGGCTTTCAATGGGTAGAGAACGTCGAGAATTTAGACATTATGATTGTAAGAGATGAATCAGATGTTGCGTTTATGGTGGAGGTTGATTTAATCTACCCCCAGAACTTCATGATAAACATGCCGATTATCCATTGTGCCCTGAAATATCTACAAAACTAATGTGCACTCTTTATCACAAGGAACGGTATGTTCTTCATTATAGGCTGTTAAAACAGTGTATAGAATTAGGTATGAAAGTAGCTCACATTTACAGAGGGATTCAGTTTAATCAAAGCGCATGCTTAAAACGCTACATTGATTTGAACACAGAGAAACGAAAGTTAGCAAAAATGATTTCGAGAAAAGTTTCTATAAATTAATGAATAACGCAATTTTTGGTCGTTCATTAATGAACGTAAGGAAGCTGCACGACGTCAGATGGGTCACACAGTGGGAGGGTCGCTCTGGTGCACGTACGTTGATCTCAAGAGCAAACTTCAAACGTCGTATTATAGTAGACGATCAGTGCATGATTATCGAAATGAAGAAACTTCAAATTTTTCACAATCAACCGGTTTACCTCGGTGCTACAATTTTAGATTTGTCAAAAATGAAAATGAAAATGAACGATTTTCACTATAACGTTATTTTGAGAAACAGTGATTCAAACTCACAACTACTATACACTGACACCGATAGTTTGATATACAGTTTTTCATTTGGTATATACGAGTTTGTGAAGGAAAATTCAGTTTTGTTTGACACAGGAAATTATGATGAAAATAATCCTTTCCAAATTGAAAGAAAAAATCAGGTGAAGTAGGTTTAATGAAGGATGAAAACGATGGAAGTATTGTTGAAGAATTTGTAGCTCTGCGACCAAAGACGTATGCTACTATGTTATGTTATAAAGAGAAACCAACATGTAAAGCTAAGGGTGTCAAAAATGTTGTTGATCACCTTACAATTTATCAGTATAGACGTTGTCTGTATGAAGGTGAGCGAGTGACTAAACTACAAGTGTGCATCACTTCCACTTCTCATCTGTGTTCACGGTTCGTCAATACAAACTGGCACTCACAGCTAATAATGACAAAAGGTACATCACAGATAACAAAATTAATACATTACCATTTGGACATTAGTCTTGCAGAGAAAAGAAGTTTAATCAATGTATAGCTATCTTGCATAGTAGGTTTGCTTTTTTTGTGAGCACCTCCTCTACTTCCTCATCAGTTTACCCTTCCGTATGTAAAAAATAATGTAATATACTCTTAGGTGATTATTAAGTAATAGGATGAGAAGCTCTTGTTTCTTATGTGTTTGCTTTAATCATTTTATTTTAGAAACTCTTCTGTATTTGATTAAGAAAAAAATGTGATCTTATAGAATTTCAAACTAGATAAACATTTCAATCAATGTTTCTTTTATTCAATGTATTGTACTACTTTCTCTTTTAGAGTGCACTGTATACTAATTTTATTTTAGAAACTTTTGTTTCTTCTGTATTTGATTAAGAAAAAATGTAGTCTTTAAGAATATCACTCGCTATTTCTTTTATTCAATGTATTGCACTTTATTTATACTTTCTCTTTTAAAGTGCACTGTATACTATTGTACTGTAAGTTAACTTTCTATATATATATATTAAAGTGCATTGTAAACCTTTATTTAATCATATTCTTTTTCGAAAACATAAAAATCCAAACTAGATGATCAAAAAGTTGTTAAAAAGTTTTTCTTTCAACTATCCTGCGCTGCCTCTCCTTTTATTCCTTGTACTCTAACTAAATTAGGAGTAGGAGAATGAAGAAAAGAGAACATATTCCTTTTTACAATCAAATTTATTGAATGAGAAACTACAGGGTTTTTGTTTTTGATATAAAATTTCGATTGAATCTTTGACTGCCACCACGAGGAGAGATCTGCAGAGACTGAATCTTTGACTGCCACCGCGAGGAGAGACCTGCAGAGGGAAAAAGGAAAGAAAAATTAGTTGATAGCAGAATAAAACAGAAAAAGCAAGCAGAAAAAAGGAAACTAATATTTATTTTCCTTTACCTTAATAATTGTTGAAATAGTAACTAATATCAAGCTCCGACGTTGGTGCTGATGTTGTGCGCATCATGAGAAGAGATCTGCAGAGGAGAAAAAAATAGTTGGTAGCAGAATAAAACAGTGTCGATCTTCCGCTCCATATACTCTTTGAATATACTATATATGAGTAAAACAATAGACGTTACACTTCAGTTTAAAAATGCAGGCGAACATAATGGAAAAACACGTGTAAAGAATAAACTAGCAAAATTAAGAAAAGATGTAAAAAATATAACTCTCTTAAAGCAGATATGGCTTTAAACCAACTAAAGTTAGAATAACTGAACCATTAAATAAACTGCAGCAGCTTACAGTTAACTCGAATGGATTAAATGCAAAGAAGAACCGAAAATTAAATAGTTATACAAGTGATGAAGAAGAAGAATCAGAAGATGAAGCTCTGGACAGAAAGGTTACGACTCTCCTGCAAAGTTATCTTAACCCATAATTGAGACACAAATTTGATAGAATATTTGGAGTTCGAGTACTTCAATGGAGAACATTATTTAGGCAGTAAAAAGTACTGTTTCGCGATAACAATCTCATAATTGACAATTTTAACTATCCTTGAACTGAAGGTCTCCTTGAATTACTATATCAGAAAGATCCGGACGCACAGTTGTATGATGATAACGATCTGTCGGCTTACAGTCATATGTTAAATTACACTAACGTGCACAGGAAACAGTATGACGCTGGAGTGTAAATGAGAGGCACAAAATCGCTCAAATTTCAAAAAATTATCAAACCATTAGTAGAAGATGCAAAAGTGAAAAAAGGAAGGAGCACACCAAAATTCGTGAATGTACACAAATACAAACGTACAGGAAGAGGATCAAAAGTAGCTAAGTGGAAAATTGAACAAAGAAAGAAGATAGAATTAGTTCATTGGAATGATCCAAACAATCTTGTGGAGAGACTGAAAAAGTTAATAGCATCTAGAAGTGCAGGTCATTCGTCACACGAAAACGAAATCTTGACAATCGAAGAAGAACTTGGAAAATCGAGGTTTATCGAATAAATGAACACTGCGCGATGGGACGAACTTACGTTCGCAAATATATTTAAAGCGGTTAGATTCTCTAAGGATATTTCAGTAATCTATGAAATTTGATGTGAAGACAGAAGAAATAACTGGCTATAGATCGACTCCGATTCAAGAAACGAATAGACGACACAGAACGAATTCTTTTACCCATACTTAATGAAC
Organism: Anabrus simplex; assembly: GCF_040414725.1. Taxonomy (NCBI): domain Eukaryota; kingdom Metazoa; phylum Arthropoda; class Insecta; order Orthoptera; family Tettigoniidae; genus Anabrus; species Anabrus simplex. The sequence continues at coordinate 290,638,861 of NC_090271.1, forward strand.
AAAATCAGAGAAGAAATAGCGAATGAACTCCACGCTCCAGTGCGAAAGAATTTTGAAAGACGGAGCGTCATTAGCCGGGCAAGAGATGATTTGCATCAGGCTGATCTTGTTGATATGTCTCTGTTTTCGAAAGTTAATAGTGGATATAAATACATGTTAACTGTTATTGATGTTTATTCAAAGTATGCATGGACAGTTCCACTTAAAACAGAAACAGCAAACGAAGTAGTAGAAAATATGGAACGCATCTATTCAAAATGAAAACGTTATCCAAAACATCTTCAAACTGACAGGGAAAAAGAATTTTATAATAAGATTTTTCAACAGTGGATTACAAAAAGAAAAATTAAACACTATTCGACAGGGAGCAGCTTGAAGGCAAGCGTAGTTGAACGCTTCAATCGAACATTGAAGCAGTGGATGTGGAGGAAATTCTCGGCATGTGGATCATACTACTGGCTTCGCATGCTACCAAAACTATTATATGAATATAATAATACAAAACATCGTACGATTGGTATGAAACCTATAGACGTAACAAGTAATCCACAACAACTTGCAATTGTGTACAAATTACGAGAAATGAAGAAAAAGAAGTCTCCTTATCCACCAAAATTTAAAGTAGGTGACACAGTACGAATAAGTAAAATTAAGCGATATTTTACAAAGGTCTATAGTCCTAATTGGAGTAATGAATCATTTACTGTAAGAAAAGTAAAAGAAACATTACCGAGAACTTATTTGCTTCACGTCTATCAAAATAAACCAATATATGGAGCGTTCTATGAACAAGAACTGCAGAAGAAAAAACATCCTAAAATATACCTCTTGGCTAGGTTTCGACGCTACGCATAATTCACGGATTACGAAGGAATATGTATTCGAAAAAAAAAATCAATAGTAAGTACGCTAGTATAATATATAGATATTTTTAATTTCTTTCTGTCTGATAGATTTACCATCTTATAGTGACCTCTCTCTATTGTTGCATACTTCCCTTGCTCAGGAAACAGTGCTGTTTGTTTTGATGATGACAACGTTGGACACTACCTCAAGCAAGAAGAAATTTTCACCTCAACTATGCAAAATTAATTCGAATCATTTATGTAACATGTATCTTAATAAATTACATCAAACAAAACTAAACAAAATTTAACTAAATATAACCTCTTATATTTATTTTTTTCCTAAAAAATAGACTCCATTCTTTCTTTCCTAAATATATACATCTAGCTACGGTTCCTACTCTGTTACGTATCTGTGTTAGTGCGACGTAAAATAATTTCTTTAATTAGTTTATCTTCCTAAGAGCAGAAAAAAAGAAAGCAAGAAAATAATATTTACACTCATCTATAACCGATTAAATAAATTAAATTCTCCTCCTCCTCCAGGCTCTCCCACTTCTTATTCTTCTACTATATCAAAAGAAAAAGTTAAAGTAAAATTAAATCTTTCCCGATCCTACAATAGACGATTTCTTGAAATTAAAAGAGTTGAAACTCACCAATTATATCATCATCACTTTCATACGCGTCTATTATTTCCCGCAGCTTTATTAATATAGCGCTGCAGGAAAAGTAACAACATTTGTGAATAAAAAATAGTGGGAAGTGAGGACTATCACGCCGTGAAACGATGCGAGTGTACAGACTCAAATCCCTCATCCTATTTACAACAGCGCGTTCAAACGGCCCCTCCACTTCCGCAATAATATTTAACTCACAGATTTCTTGTAATCTGACTACTTCCCGCAGCGCTACCAGTTTTTCAAAATGGCCTCTTTGCACTGTTGACACGTTGCAAAGCTTTTCGAGACTTTGACGTACTTACAGCAAGCGATTCGCACTATATATACCCGTTCTAACGGCGACATGTAATTTGAAAAGAAAAACTAGTTTCAAAAAATGCTTGGATACAACATCTGTTGTAACCTGCATGGCTTGCCGCATCTCAGTTTACGCATTCTTTTTCGTACCCTGAGGGGATGAAACCGTGGTCGAAGCACGGCCATGACCAGCAATGACCGCGAAAGAAGTAAGGCGTTAACCGGTTTAGCGAAAGCTGCTTGCAGGAAACATCCGGGTTTGATATTCACTACGAAGCGACGTTCTGCTTCAAACATATGTGTACGAAATAATATTTTTACACACAATAAAGTCGCGTCTGGTAATATAGTGTGAGATTATCTTACACCTAGTATTAATTTTTTTATAAAAAAGAGAATTCGCTCACATCTTTAGTTAGCTAGCTAGAAGAGTGCAAGTTCGATCCTCCTCGTTGGCAATCATAAAATAATTCTCTCTAGTTCGCTATTTTCACACTAGGCAACTGCTAAGTGAAGTGTACCTTAAAGCTAACTGGACTATACGACATGTCAGTGTGACGTAATGTTAATTGTAGCACACTATTGAAAAAGGTGTGTGAATAAATAGTAAGGTGTTGACATCGTTGGCAACAGTGTGTGTCAACAATCATGGAGCGACAAGAAAAGAATGAGTTTGGTGAGAAGAAAACCGTAACAGTAACATCCAGTATAAATGTGAACTTTGTACACCAAATATTAAACTTGATCCTTTACGTACAATATATTTCTCACAAGTAAGTGAGTCTATTACATCATACTATACACACGTTAGTTTACTTCGAATGCCACAACATCTAATTAACTATTTACCATCTGGGTTTCTCTCAACATATGCTGCTAAAGATTTAGATGAGGCACGGGAGAATCTTCCCTTCTATACTAAAACGAAACTGGAAATAGCAGTTTGCAGGCGATGTGTCAGACATTATTTCTACAGAGGAGAAGATGACGTTGATGATTTTGTTGTGATGCTTGCTTGTTGTTTTAAGGGGCCTAACATCGAAGGTCACCGGCCCGTTGATTATTTTGACAGCCCGAATCCAATGATTAAGGACTGTGAGGTATGTAGGAATGAATTTAATCATTTATTTTGAACTAACAGGAAAATAAAACTGTGATGTTCCACTTATTATTCGAGTTGCTTTTTTTTTTCCTAACCTATATACGTAGACACATATTTTGTTTTTTGTTTTTTCACCAACCAAATGCTATAACCTCGATTCCTTTACCAGAATTCTTTTCTATCATCAAAGGACCTACCTGTGTGGGTGTGACAAATTATAGCTTTTACTCACAAACACACTGTCTCAAGTCAGAGGTTTGATTAAGGAATAATTCGTAATATTTTATTTTAAAGAAGCCATGCTTTACAGTTTTTCAAACAATATTTCTGCTACGTGACAACGTGTTCTTTTGTTTTGTTAAAACACTGTCGTGTTTGACGTCTTTGTTCACCGAAGTTCTTTGGTGTCGTTTCTTATTCTACATCATTTAATTCGCGGTCAATTCACGTGCCTCTAACTGATTCATTAGACGATTTATTGTTTCATCTTCCGTGCTAAACATATATATTCGATATAATTTTTGATGAGATAGCACATCATGTGTCAGCCTAACTAATTTATTAGTTCAGAGATCATAATGCATTTTTAAACAAAAATATTTGTGTTAGCCATCTTGGACAAAGATAATAAGAAATCACAGACATGACACTCTCATGTATGGGCTGTTTGACCACGAAGAGTACAAACAGTTGATGACGTATCCAGCGAAATCTATAGCAAAAATGGCGACCTGTTTTTTATTCCGTATATAAAAATTCGTACTAGTATACCTATTTTGTAACGATAGAATTTCTTAATCAACATCCGATTTCAGACTCTATCTGAGTTTTATTTGTTTTAACTAGTACAGTGATATTTCATAGATGTTTATTCACTTAAGGTTAGTATAAGAGAGAAAAAATATAAATATTTAGTAAACAATTCGTGCATCTAACGTCAAGATTTACGGCTGGATGTGCTTCCTGTCACCAACATGACCGATTTAAGAGCTAATCAAGAACGAAAATAATAAAAGGTATGTAGTTGAGAAAAAAATATTATTTGATTAAACTAAGCACTTTGTCACCACCTTCACTCCTCACCAGTGGGCTGGAGTCGATAGTGGTTTACCTTCACTTAAAATTACAACCTGCCATGAACATCCTGTTTACTTTTCATGATAGAGATAACCTTCAACAGACAGCAAAGCAAATCTTGGCTAGTAACAGCTGCACTGAACCACTCCTTAGTGTTTTCACCTCACTCACAATAGGGGAGGAAGAGAGGGAGATTCTTTTTTACAAAAACTAACATCCTGTTCACCTTTCGCCAGCAAGTAACGTTTTAAAACAAATCCAGTTGCTGCAATTATTTCACATGTAACTGGCCTCCTTGAGCAGTGAGTGGCACTCCAGCAAGTAACTTTTAGAAACAAATCCACTCACAGCACCTTGCCAACACCTTTAAAGAAATATTTACCTCTTACATAAAGACCTCCTGGTAAGTGTAGTTAATATTTCCCACATGCGCCCCAGCAAGTGAGAGGCCTCCCCAAAAATATAAATTTAGTAAACAATGTGATTATCTAACATGATGATTTATGTCTAGATGTCCTTCCTGTCACCAACATAAATAATTTAAGAGCTAATCAAATAGGTAAGAAGGGTAGATTTTTTGTAATTGAACTAAGCAGTTAATTACACTCAATAGTGTTTTTGTTTTAATCTCTACTAGGAGAGTAAGGTTAATAGTTAACTTGTTTTGCTCTTACAATACCTTTCAGTAAAGGATACTCAATTACGCACCATAACCATTGATGTTACCTATCACACCCACCCACATCGGCATAGCAGTAGAAAGCTGCCGCAAGGAGCGACATTCCACACTTGTGTGTAGCCTTGACAGCAATAGGCCCCTTCGTACAAGAGAGTACATTCCACACGCGCCTTGGCAAGTGAGAGGCGCCCTCAGGGAGGGAAGCGCTCCGCGCACGCGCAGAGGCAGCGGCTGGTCTAGGCTCCCCATGGTCCAGTCTCCCCATTTCCTATCTACTTGTCTTGTCTTGTCTTGTGGATATTTATTTGGGACTCAATATATTCTTTCCCAGTCACGAGTCCAATGAAATATTTCACTTATATCACAACAGCACACCTTTACATCATTAATGGCCGGTTTTAGCACGATTACACTTAGATAGGTGAACTGAAAGAAGCAGTATTATATCGTGTATATGTAGGTTCATGAAAGTATTAAACTACCTGCACTGGTCGAATACACACATAACTTATTAATCTTGGGCAATTGAAACGTGTTGCACTGTACAAGATTGGAGAGTAATAAAAACTCTTGGTGCGAGATCCACTTACCCGGAACATATAGAAATGACACTTCACAAACATGTCGGAAAAACAACTGAAAATCTAGATCGTAATTACAATTTGATGTGATTATTATCAAGGTATTCGTTTAAGATAGCAATGATCATAGGCGAAGGTTGATACAACAAAGCTGAAAGTCGTGTAGGGAAAGGTACGTGGACGTTTATTAATTTCTGCATTAAAATGGCCTGTTGGCGTGCATATTGGGGGCAATGAAAAAATTAATGGTCACTATCGCCCTAAGGTTCTCCACAGGAACAAGTTGGGTCGTTCGTAATATGAAATCGAGATAAATATACCGGGGTTAAGGCATGATTAAAACGTAGTCTGATGATGTTAGTAATGTGACGTCGTGTATACGTACCATTTGCAAACCACGGAAGTGTGGGAATACTCGGTTTAATTTGATAGTAATAGTGGCCTTACGTACTATCTGATAAACGTCATTTTGTGCACCATGTGTGTTTAGCTTCATTTTTAATAGATGGAAAGAATTCAGAAAGCGGGATTTTGATTTGTAATAAGTTCGCGGTATCTGCACTGGCTTCTTTTGCTGCTATATCGGCCATATCGTTTCCTACATGTCGGTTATGCCCTTTAATCCATATTAACGTTATAACAAAACCGGATGTTTCGAGTTGAAAAATAAGGTGTTTAACTTCGTAGACATATGTATTTTGACTATGGCCGAAGGAATGGAGAGCTTGCAATACACTTTGAGAATCGCTGAATATATTTATTTTTTGGATTGCAGCTGTTGGACATATATGAGAGCTTGATATATGGCATATAATTCTGCTGTAATGATAGTTAAATTATTAGACAACGGATATTTCAAGCTAGTTTGTGTTTGTGGATCATAAAATGCTGCTCCGACTCCAGTAGTCGATTTTGACCCATCGGTAAAAAGATAATCTGGTGAGGTTATTGAACTTTTAAATTACTTAAGAGCGTATAATTTGGGATGAGGTGAATACATTGATTGTTTTAATGAATCAGAAGGGGCAATGATAATAGAAGGATGGACTGTTTGAATATCATAGTCATATGAATACAAATTTACGCGTGGTGTGCGAAGTATAGTCTCAATAAGATGGTGCAGTTCAGCATACGCCATATATATGGCGGGGTACTGATGATGAGGTGGAGGACGCTGTTGATAATATTCGTATAATAATTTTAATTTAGGGACGATAAGGGAGTTCGATCTGCTAATATGTTTAAGTAGGATTTTTTTGAAAGTTTTATCCTGCGAATATACAGTGGTTCTTCTGTACTTTCTACTAGTAAAGCGTTAGTTGGTGTTGTTCGGAGGGCACCCACACTGATACGTAGTGCTGAAAATTGTAGACGATCCAAAGCTAGTAAACTGTGTTTAGCGGTTAAATCAATAATATGGGCGCTATAATCAAGTATGGACCGAATGGTTGCTCGATATAGTTGTAATGCTGATAAGGGGTCAGCACCTCATGCACGTTTCGTTACCGTTCGTAAGATAGAAATATAACGATCAGATTTCCGAATTAAATACTGTATTTGGGGTTGTCATGTAAGTCTTTGGTCGATATATATGCCTAAATATAAGTGTTGTGGGACAAAAGGTATGCTATAGGTGTCAAAGTTAATAGGGCTTTTATCATAGGTTCGTTTATTTGTAAAGATCATCACTGCACATTTAGCGATTGAAAGTGAAAGTCCATGGGTTGTTAGCCCCCGAAGGACTAAACTTAAAATACGAGATATGTGGCTCTACAATGATCAATGTTGGAGTGAGAACAATAAATATCATAATCATCCGCGTAAGCTAGAATTCGAGAGTGTAGAGTCACAATAGATTCCAGATCTTTCATATAAAGGGCAAACAAAATTCCAACTAATATCGAACCCTGTGGTAATCCTTGTGATGTGTAGCGGCTTTCAATTGTGTGTTGAGTTGATTTAATGGTTAACCGGCGATTGGTAAATAGTTGATTTAAAATAGAAAGGAATTTGATGGGAAATCCAGAAAGAAATAATTTCTCCCAGAGAATATGCAATAACACAGCATCATAGGCACCTTTAATATCCAAAAAGACTGCCACGGTAGATTGTTTCCGCCATTTTGCCAATAAGATGTCGAGTAGGAAAATAATGATAGGTTCTTGTGTACTATTACCACGTCTAAAAGCGAACTGATACTTAGGTAATAGCGAGTGATATTCCAATAACCACGCCATTCGTTTCATGAGGATTTTACAGAAGACTTTCCGTATACACGATCCCAAAACTATGCCACGAAAATTTTCAAGTTCAGTAGGTCGTTTTGTAGGTTTCAAAATAGGAGTTATGAAAAAATCGTTCCATGTTGTTGGTACGTGTAATGTCTCAAGAATACTATTATAATATTGTAGTAAATAAATTTGGGCGTGAGGGGGTAGGGCCCTGAGCATGAGATAAGTAATTGCATCAGGTCCTGGGGACGAGCTATTAACGGTACATAATACAGATTGTAGTTCGTTATATGTAATTGGCTTTAATAACGAAGTAAAAGAACGAGAATTATCCTGTGAGGTGGGTAGAAATGGCGGATTTACCGATACTGGGGCGAGGGTATATAAAAAGTCTTCTAAAACTTGTCGCGGATAGGAAGAATAAGTTTGGTATTGGAATGTTCGCGTTATCATGCGGATCACGTTCCAGAATTTCGCTGCTGGTAATTGAGGAGTTAATGTAGAAATAAAAGACTGCCAAGCTTTTCGTTTTTTAGTATTAAAGACAAGCTTTGTTTTTGCAATATGATTTCGCAATTGGAAATAATGCTGCTGAGTCATTGATTGGCGGTATTGTTTAAATAATTGTTTTCGCTGATGAATGAGATCGTGACATTCTTTATCCCACCATTTTGTTTCGTATTCCTGTGGGTGGGTCGTCAATTTAAGCGGTCGACACGGATGAAACATATTTAAATATTGGGTTAAATAAGGGAGTAAGGTTGGAAAGGTAATAGGTGACTCGGGTTCCTGCTGCAAGATATGATTGAGATATGATTGATAGTTTGAAATATTGAAATTTTTATAAGATCGGACATTACTTATACATGAAGGTGTCTTAAACTGGGATTATTATTGGGCGATTACCATATGTTATGCTGATGGGGAAGTGGTCACTGGTGTAGGTATCAGATAATGTGTGCCAGGTGGTGACAGGGACCATGGTTGGGCGACATAATGTAAGGTCTACGGCACTGGGTGGAGATCCAGGCGGAGTTAAACGGGTCGGGGAACCATCGTTTAAAATAAACAGATTCTGATGATTTGAGGTAGCAAGTAAATTGGAGCCTTTTATTGTATCTATGATACACCCCCATTCAGTGTGATGGCAATTGAAATCACCGAGAATGAAAAGGTGTTAGAATGTTTCAAATTGTTGGAAAAATTCTGAGTAATGTAGATGTGGGGGGGGGGCAATAGATATTTATAAAACAAGTATTATGGTGTACTATCCCTACTGCATAAGTGTGTGGGATGAAATATTGCAAAGGTAATTGAGTAAAGGGTAATGAAGTTTGTACAAATGTGGCGACTCCATCAAAACCGTTACCATCGTATCGGAATACTTGATAACCTCTTAATCTGAAAATGAAATGTGGTTGAAACCACGTTTCTTGTAAGCAAATAATATTAGTTTGCGTTTCGTTTATTAATATTTGTAACTCATGTCGTTTAGAGGTGACACTTCTACAATTCCATTGGAGTAATGTAATCATGCAAGAATGTTCTTGATAGAATCTCGTAGTTTATATAATACATGGTGAATCTGGGGCTCGTGGCTCATACTTTGGATTAACATTACCAGCAATTGCTGGATTTCTTGTTGAAGTCGTTCCTTGGTAGGAGGATAGCTTATGTCTTGGGGGCTGCGGAAGGTTGCTGCCCATTAGATGGTGACGAACTTAATGGGTATGATAAGTGTGACGTGAAAATGGGAACTAATATTTATTGGACATAACTGAATTATAACATCAAAACATTTACGAGATTTTTTATTTACCTGGCATGTCTGCTTGCGTATCTAGCCGTTATCTACATTATCGGCCATTGTTGGAACTGCTGCCTAACTGTGGAATTTACCATCAGCATTTAATTCAAAACTATATCCCTAAATGTTACGTATTTGCTGGACATTTGGCTGGATTAATGTGATTCGCTGAATTGCCGTTTGATTTCTGCGCGCCTTCGCGGTGCGGGCTTTGAATCATGGGAATTTTGCCACTTCCGCCTTCTCTGTAAGAGAGACCTGTCGGGCTCTGGTGGTTGAGTATTCAACATGGCTACGTCAAGCCGAGCTGCTGAAGTGACATCGTTGCGGGATCGCAGCGCTTTAATAATGAAGCTTGACTCTGGAGGAAAACTTCGACAACCTCAGGGCTATGCCCTTTAATTTTTTAAAAAATATTTATCAGTGTGCTCCAGCGTTAATTCCTTGTTATTGGTGTAAGAAAAAACTCCATATGAGTGTTTACCGTTAACTAGATGGGATGTGCAAAATGTGATGTAAGTTGAATATCTTAACTCTACACAAGTAAGTACTGTAAAGTATAGTTTATTCAAGTGAGCTTGTACAGCCAAGGAGCACATCTTCGAAATGTCTGTTGGTTAATCAAAAGCTGTAAACGTCTGGTAACAAAATTTACTGTAACGGATAGGATTTAAATTTGTAAAAGTATGTAACAAAATTTTACGGGAACTTGGAATCGCTAGGTATGCGTGTATGAGGCTGTAGTTCGTGGGTGTTGTTTAAACTTACTGTGTTGTGGTTCGTATCTTGTTTGCCTACACATTCTTGGTGGTGTTTATTATCATTATTATTGTCGACATTATTATTATTATTATTATTATTATTATTATTATTATTATTATTATTATTATTATGTTCACTTAATTTTATTTCTCTCCCTAATTATCTACGTTGTTCGTATTTACCTTCTACCTGTTACTATTGCCTCTACTTGGTTATTATTTTGATGTGATCGTTAATTGCATTGTTGGGACTTAAATTAAATGACACCTCATATATGCATCTTGGCGTGATCCAAAGCCCCCTCGATTCTAAATTATTTAAGCAGTTGGCGTACTGTTTAACAAAAGTAAATGTAATTTCGTATTGTAACTCATGGGAGTAATGAAAAGAATTATTATGATTTTAATAAGGCTGAGTCTGTAAAAGATTGAAATTTGCTGGTCGATATTGAACAATATATCAATCAATCAATACTGATCTGCATTTAGGGCAGTCGCCCAGGTGGCAGATTCCTTATTTGTTGTTATCCTAGACTTTTCCTAAATGATTTCAAAGAAATTGGAAATTTATTGAACATCTCCCTTGGTAAGTTATTCCAGTCCCTAACTCCCCTTCCTATAAATGAATATTTGCCCCAGTTTGTCCTCTTGAATTCCAACTTTATCTTCATATTGTGATCATTCCTACTTTTATAAACGCCACTCAAACTTATTCGTCTACTAATGTCATTCCACGACATCTCTCCGCTGACAGCTCGGAACATACCACTTAGTCGAGCAGCTCTTCTTCTTTCTCTCAATTCTTCCCAACCCAAACATTGCAACATTTTTTTGTAACGCTACTCTTTTGTCGGAAATCACCCAGGACAAATCGAGCTGCTTTTCTTTGGATTTTTTTCCAGTTCTTGAATCAGGTAATCCTGGTGAGGGTCCCATACACTGGAACCATACTCTAGTTGGGGTCTTACCAGAGACTTATATGCCCTCTCCTTTACATCCTTACTACAACCTCTAAACACCCTCATAACCATGTGCAGAGATCTGTACCCTTTATTTACAATCCCATTTATGTGATTACCCCAATGAAGATCTTTCCTTATATTAACACCTAGATACTTACAATGATCCCCAAAAGGAACTTTCACCCCATCAACGCAGTAATTAAAACTGAGAGGACTTTTCCTGTTTGTGAAACTCACAACCTGACTTTTAACCCCGTTTATCAACATATGCCTAACTCCTAACGTTTGCCTGTCTCATTCTGCTCTTTGTTTGCGGCTTCTTGCCATTGTTATTACTGCATGATGATCACCGCTTCCTTATCTTATCTGATGACACGTTATTTATTTTGGTGGCTTTGATGATTATGATGAGATGATGGCTTGGCGTCTGTAAATGTCAGTCCTGGGGTGTGCTCCGAGTTCTATTATTATGTGGGAACACATTATGTATCTTTTCCATTGATATTTTCTAATTTGGTTGGGATAGTTACCCACCTTGTTTTATTATTATTTAATCTGGTTTCCTTTAATTATGTAGTTTTTTATTCGCGGTTGGAGCAACTGATTTTTAATTGTAGGCTATTGTGTGTGTTTTTCTTGTGCGTGTATCCTTTTACCTGTTTGTAGTGTAGCAAATTTCAATTTTAAACAGAATTTATATCGCGGGCCCGCATATCGGTTGCAACCTAATTTTAAATAAATTTTTAATATTTCTGTACGTCAGGTAACAAGTTATTTATGAATTTTCAAACCTTAATTTTGGTGGAAGCCTATATTTAATGTGAGCTTCATTTCACCTTGATTTCCATATTATTTTAAAATCCTGTTTCACTCTTATAGTTTAATTGTGTTATCTATTTTTAACTGTTCTTATATTATACCGATTTTCAAATTTTATTTACTAAGTAAATTTTCCTTATTTTAAAATTTAATCTGATCTCTCATTTGGTAGTTAGCAATATTTACCTGGCAACCTATCAACGTTTATGTAAGACCCTGGCCTTTTTCCTTTATGCTTATGTCCTCCAGGCTTCATATTTTGTACTACTGCCCTTACGGTAAGTATTGTGCTGGTTTTCATTTTGATGTTTAGTGTTCTTTTTGTAAGGTTGCAATAATTGCAGAGGTTCTTGCATGGCACTCGTTGACGGGAATGAATTTACTGGAACCGAATGTTCATTTCGCAGGATGGCCATGTATCCTTGCCTATCAAAGCCGGGCTCGGGTGTAGGAGGGAGAGATTGCATGATGACTTGAGTAAACTTACGTTAACGGGGGTTTGGTGTCGGAGGAGATGAGGGATTCGATGGTAAAGGAGGGAACTGATGTTCTTGTTGTTCGGAATGGTAAATTGGAAGGGCAATTCGAGATTTAGCTTCGGGAAAGGCAGGTATTCAGTACTCATTAACCTTTTAATGTTAACTTGATACTTGTGTTCAGGACAAGTTGAGGAACCCGTAACATGATTTTTCTTACAGTAGGCGAATTGCGTGAATTGCTAAGTACAAGCCTGGGTTTCATGCTGCTGCGAACATTTCCCACAACGTGCGTTTTTGGCTTGACATTGCCGAATTGTATGTCCATAGCGCTGGCATTTGCGACAGCGAATAGGTGAAAAGATGTAAGGTTCAACTGCCATATACACCTTATATAAGACTACATGGGATGGGAGCGTTTGAGCCCTGAAAACTATTTTTATAGAACCTGTAGGAAGGTATTGGGTTTCTCCATCTTGAATTGCACGACGATTAAGACGTTGCACGCTTTTAACTGGTGCCTCAGATTCCAGATACTGTAAGATTTCATCATTCGATAGGCCGTTTTCAACTCCACGAATAATTCCTACTCGTAACACTTGTGAAGATGGAATATAAGCTTTAATTTTTAGGGTTTCAAGAATAGGGTTACTCAAAAAGGCATTGGCTTGAGAAGCCGTATGGAAAGTGACTTGTAGTCTATTGCGTCCCTTTCGTTGGATAGATTTGACGTTGAGCTTAGTTTCATAGAATCGGCGACCAAGTGCCATAGGGTGTAAAATGCCTATGTTTTGATCGTTAATAGATTCAACGAATACAAAGAAGGGTCCATGATGAAAGCGATTATAATATTCCGGGGGAGAAGCTACTGGGGAGACCTCGGATTGTTTGTTAAGTAGTTTTGGATTAGAACGGTCTGCCACTTCCGTACTACGCCGCTGTACATTAGTCTCAGATGACTGAGAACCTTGCTGTTTTGTCGTATTACTAGGTAAATCAGTTATGGATTCCTCATCCATGGGTACGACAATCTCACGCTCCACTCGTAGATTATGCCCGGCCACTTTCAACGTTCCGCCACTGTCGGTCTCCATAACTTCTCACTCCTTCACCACACTTAAGCAAAACACAATTGATTACCACTACCGCGCACCACTGACTCGCACAACTAAGGTAGTGTACCGTACAACGATCACTGCGTGACTGTGATTTCCTATCTACTTATATACCAACCAACATTACCCCAAATATTCATTTTTCTCAGCCTTCTAACACCATCATACTTCACTCTTAAATCCAACAAACAACACCTCCAACATATTCACTTTTCTCAGCCTTATACCACCATATACCATCTAAACTATAAACAAACTTCTCATAATCACACTTCACCATCCTTGAATTCACCATACAGGCACCAACCTCCATAATCACATCTCCAAACCACATTTCACCAGTAAATTCACCCTAACTCTTATACTTCTTCTAATTATTTTTCCAAATTACCTTAAAACACCAAACAACGCGTCAACTCATCAATCAAATATACTTATCCACCTCAGTCAAACTCTTCCCCTTCAACTAATTACATTTACAAATTACCTTAAAATACCAAGCCAGACTCCATATTAGAATTGCCATACTTCACTCTTAATTCAATAAACAACACATCCGACATATACCAACTATCATCACACAAAATATTCGCTTTTCTCAACCTTATATCACCATATACCATCTCCACATTAAATTTTGCCATTACGACTCAATAAACTAAACACAAACACACTTCCTATAAAAAAAACACCACTTATCAATTTACCTCCCTCTCATCTCTTGAATTCTGGCATTCTGTATTCCATCACTTCTCCATCTCTACACTTAAACATTTCAATGGGTTCCCTCAATACAGATAACATTATCACACTAACAAACTCTCTACGTACATTTACCGACTCAATAATATATACATCCAGCTCCACCTCATCCTCAACCTCTCTCTCACAACCAATACACCTACATTCACCATACACCACCGTTCACTTACATACCAAATACAGCTTCATTTTTGTACTATATACACAAGACACTAGACATTTCAAATACAATTACATTTTATCAGACAAATCACGCTCAATATCTCTCTAAGCATGTATACAGTCACACTCTTATTTTCGCTACACTAATCATTTCGAAGGCAATCCATATTACTTACTACTGCCACTTATCTTTTTTGCTTCTCGTAATTACTCCTTCATTAGGTTCTCCCGTTTTGCCCCATAGCTCCTTCAAACCCAGGCTTCTCCCTTTAGTCAAGGCACCCATTACTTCTGCTCCTTCCCTCCAACCATTATTTTCGATTCGTTTATGCCCACTCGAAGACGAAGAAGAAGAATCACATCCCGTGAATATGATCGTCACGTCAACACAGGTCGAGACACCACACCAAGGACAGGCAGGCAGCTGCAGTAATCAAGAGGGAGACCCTGAATGCTTACAGTGTTCATTCTTAAGAGAAGACTTTGTTGATGACATATGTAACGCAATTCTATTGTTGGAAGAAGAACACAGGAAAATACGTGAAAGCAACAGAGCCCTACGTCAGGAGTGAGATCGACTGGGAAATTTTACGTAGAATCATGGTTCATTTGTATCAAAATTCCCATGTACAATTCAGAATTTTGAAGGAATATATACGTATATAAATATTTCCCATTACTGGGTAAACATTTCGTCGTTGTAGGTGGATTATGAACCCATAATTCTACGATGAGAAAATTATTTTTTATTTTTCTCAATATTTATTTCAAATAACAAGCAACTTTTATGTTTGAGAGCAGCCATGTTGAACTTCCATAGCCTCGCTGTCGCGTGGGAACGAACTCACCCGCGGCATGCTCGTGAAATACCGTGACAACTCGGTGGACTTCGAGTACCCAACAATTCTTCAAATTCACGGAATCCTGCTTAACGAGAGATTTTGGCAACACAGTAAATACAGAAATAAATAATCTAAATTATTCTTAAACCCTACGTGAAGACAGAACCCCCAGGGTAAATATACATGCAGTTAAGCATAAGTACAAATCAGCGTCAGATCCGAGAACTAGTTCCACGTGCCAAGGTCAATGGATGAAGAAAACCCGCAAAACGCCCGGACAGAAATAATTTATTTCACCTTTTGCGAGTGTGGTAAAATTATGAGATTAACATCTAATTAAATCGCAAGTCTGCCCGGAATTCTGGAACAAGTTTCATGAAAATCGGTCTATTGGACTCGAAATTACCAGATTACATAATCAAGCTTAGTGGTTTGAGTAGCGTCACCTCCTAAGAGTATAAAAGAAACCCCCTCTGCATATTTCTCAATGTCGGTCTGGTTTCTGAAGCAGCGGAAGCTTACGCCCGTCGTTAACAGAAAATTGTATAAGATTGATCTACAAATAACTTAGTACCTGCTCGTGGCTGTGGTCTACATTTTCTGTTAGAAAAGGAAGGTGATAGAAATCTTTCTGAACTTTCGACGACAAAACTGTGAAAACAAAGGCGTCTGTTAAAGTACATAGCAGATTTTATTGTATCACCTAGTGTGTGTTGGAAAGTGTTAAGGGAGTTGGGAAGCTAGTCAGAGTAGTTCTGATTTCGTTATCTGTTGAACACCCGTTGTATTAGGGTGAATGAAGGCGGAGTCTGGGGAGAAGGGAGACAGTCGCAGTCGACTGCAGAACGAAGGAGGTTTGCTGTACAAATTATAACGCAGAAAGTGCGTGATTTGTGTTGTCATTTAATAACGTGTGAAAAAGCAGTATCTGTAAGATAGATATGTTTAAGAAGATGTTCCTTGTACCAATGTGCGGCTAAGCACGAGGTCAGCTGGCAAAATGTAGCCAGAATACTGGAGATGACGTCAATGCAGGTCTGTCTATATTTTGTATTATGTTGCAGTTAGATAATTGTTTGTCCCAACCAATTTTTCAAGACCAGTGTCGGGTTGATATTTGTAATTATCAGGCGAAAAGTGTTATAATTTTGGTCACCGTGTGAAAATTTTAGTTTTGTAAAATTTCACGTCAAGAAACTGTAAAATGCGTTTAAATCTGGTGTTAATATTCTATGAGATATTGTCCAAAGTGAGGAAAATTAGGAAAGCGATAATGGTAAAGTAGTCGTGGCGAATGTCTTAATTTCATATATCATTTGAATTCAGAAATGTTTGTCGAAATTAATAATAATAATAATAATAATAATAATAATAATAATAATAATAATAATAATAATAATAATAATAACAACAATAATAATAATAATACCGGGCGAGTTGGCCGTGCGCGTAGAGGCGAGCGGCTGTGAGCTTGCATCCGGGAGATAGTAGGTTCGAATCCCACTACCGGCAGCCCTGAAGATGTTTTCCGTGGTTTCCCATTTTCACACCAGGCAAATGCTGGGGCTGTACATTAATTAAGGCCACGGCCGCTTCCTTCCAACTCCTAGGCCTTTCCTATCCCATCGTCGCCATAAGACCTATCTGTGTCGGTGCGACGTAAAGCCCCTAGCAAAAAATAATAATATCTACCGCGGGATAAAAATTTTCCTATGTTAAAAGTGCATTTAACAAGTATGTTTTACAAGGATCACAGGCATTTAAAAAATTTCCAGTGAAATTCGATAGAGTTATGTTTTATTCATGGGAAGTAAAATGTTGTGACATAGTGCACCCTTGCAGAGTTCCTTCGGTGTTGACTGGATTTCACTGTTGCCTCGGCTGCCCTAAAAAAATAAAATACTTACCGAAGGTGGGTGAGATCCTCTTCTCAGGCGCGATCAGTCCCCGTCGTCGAATCAGGATGCATAGGGATATTGCGTTTGGTAAACTATTCACTACAATGATTTATGACTCAGACTGATTTAAATTTAAATATGTATATAAAATTTATTATATAAAAATCAAAAGAAGGAAAAGTATAGATAAATATTATAAAATGTAAAATAAGATTTTGTTAATGTTACATTATTACCTTATGAGACTGTACAACCAGAATTCTCATAATGACACACATGACCACCTCGTTTATCCATAAAAAAATATTTATAATTTATCATTAAATTTTTATATCAAATGATATTTTCCATATTTGTTCATCTAATTACATGATGTCTGTGTAACTGTACACATTTACTAGGATAATACTGTTTATATACCAGGTGGACCAATTGAATAACAATAATAATCATGAGAATATTTAGTAATAATAATAATAATAATAGTAATAATAATAATAATAATATTGATGTGAATAAATTTTTATGTGGCCAACTCAAGTTATTCATCGAAATACCACTTGCCATCAGTCAAAATAATTATAATAGATATTTTTAAGATATTAAAAGTAAATAAAATGTTGATATTAATTGATTAATAAAATTATTTTGATATCATTGAATTGCATTGTGAACTATTTAAAAGGAATCGGAAATGTTTCCACAGTGTATCCTAAATGCGTATACAAAGCTTGGAAAACCAACCTGAAAATGTAATGCAATAATAATAATAGTAATAATAATAATGATGATAATAATAATAATAATAATAATAATAATTGAAATAATACGACGATTTTGCGCAAATCAAAATCTAGAAATGTCATTAATAATCCCTCAAATATGTAAAATAAGTTTACAAACAAACATACAAGAAGTTACCATAATAAAATAATTAATTAATTTTACTAATTTAATTGCGATCAAATTTATTAATTACATAATTAATTGCCTAACTGACTACTGGAAACCATTATCTTGTGACTCAAATCTTCCAATATAGTGATATCAAATGAATTTACAATGCATTGATATGATAATAATAATATTGCAATAATAATAATAATAATAATAATAATAATAATAATAGTAATAAAAATAATAATAATTGAAATAATAATAATAATATCACTTATTGAATATTATTTCTATATTGGATATCATTACTAAATCCTTAAGAATTAATATTCGCCTACCAAAATCCAATACTGTTGATAACCAAATCGTCGATAAAATTGGATTTAAAAAATATAAAATGTTAATATTTAATTAATTAATAAATCCACAATTGACTGACACAAGTGATTAATATTGTATTCGTCAGGACTCCCTAATAGCCTGTGAATTGCATTGGTAAAATGTTAAATAATAAGATCCAATATTAATAATAATAATAATAATAATAATAATAATAATAATAATAATAATAATAATAATAATAATAATAATAATAATAATAATAATAATAATAATAATAATAATAATAATATTTTAACCTGACCTGTAATTACGGTAATATTGATCCACCATCCTGATAAACTATAACGTGTTTGTGGCTGTTATCTTAGAACATTCATTTACCATAAATAACACCATTGGAATAGAATCTTTCTTAACAGTGCTTATTGAGTTTTCTTTATCTATAAAACCATATTTGCCAGAATAAATTATAATTTGATGAAATACCTGATTCACTGTGTAAAGGCGTAACCACAAAACTTCTCATAATAGATTTTACCGTTATTAATAATAATAACATTTCTCTGATCAAAACTGTTACTGAGTTCCCATAATTTCAATATCCTCCTTCCAGGTGCAATAAACAATAATTTTTAACCTGAGAATTCAGTAACTTTTAACTCACATAATGGACCTTGGTTGTTGTTGTATAAGAATCTAAAGCTTTGCTTTCATATATATGCAAGTGACCCTTACTTAGATACCGTAAATTAATCTGGAGAAGACAAACTCTCCTACTTAAAATAAAATATACTATAACTTATTCTACTATGTACACCAAGCGAGATAACGCAGCCAGAAATCCTAACCTAATACCTAAATTTTCACTAATATATACATAGATGAACCTTATCATATGCACATACCACATTTTTGGCTTATTTCAGCGTCCCAATACATTATAATTCGCTGAAACATAACCATGACCCAGTGCAAATGTTACTGTGGCTTCCTCACAATAAAATACACAGACAATGCACAGACAATAAAAGAATGTACCTAAATGATGGTCAATACGAGGCAAAAAATAATTAAATATATTTAATAATAATAATAATAATCATCATCATCTGTTAAAACCAACAAAAGTAGTTCCTACTGGCAAGCATCCACACCAGCTCAGTTGGGTGACCCATGTTACAACCTAACTTTAAAATGTCACTCAAATGCGTACTATAACTTTCCTCTGAATAAAACGATATTGTGTCACGGCTAAACCATTATACGTATCATTTGGTCCTTCTAACTCGTACACCATCTTTGACTGGCCTATATTCTTTCTTACATTATTCATTGTACGACGTCATTATCATTTTTATTCTGCATAATTCTATCACCTCTCAGCTATCACGCTGAATACCTACATTTCCAGTCCCCTTTCGAGAATATGTTCACCATACTCTTTGTTCTACATACTTTTCTTCAGGTAAATAACATCATGTATTACCATATACTCTTAACTACGGACCTTCAAACATCTCAAACAAATTACCGTCACTCAATATCGTTCTTACTGTTTGACAACACTTCGATTCATCTGAGCCAAAAAAATCCTTTTATTTAGCACTGTTCACCCAACTGTCTAACCACGTTACTTGCCATAGCAACAAAAATATATGGATGTATCAGTGTTACTGTCGTCCAACCAGAATTTTCGACAGTAACTATTTAATATATATATGTTTATTATCGTTAATTGACTTCATCACTCATCCACCACGGTGTCTATGCTTGCGTCAAACAAATAAAATTCTGCCTAAATGAAATACTGATAATGATACTAATAACAATAATAATAATAGTGTAGATATACGCAAACTGTTCATTATAATTGCCTCAAAAATATAATTTGTTCGATACTGACCGATCAAATTAGTACACACACGACTAATAATAATAATAATAATAATAATAATAATAATAATAATATTTACACTACTCATAAACAGAATTATCCTAATTTTCTGGCTGTGTACTCGGGTTTTATAGTTATACCATCGTCACTCGCATACCTATTTACATCAAGATACCATTATCAAAGGAAAGCTTTAGATTCTAATTAAACATGAGGTTTTGTACTCACATTGATGGCATTTCGGGATCACCAGGACTAAAGGCAGCCATGTTGTCTTACAGATTCATGACAAACATGTTAATATCATCGATCATTCTTGCTGTATCCGGCATTGGCTTATATTACTAATTTCCACTCTTGCTTGACACTTTACACACGTTTATTTCCTGCTCATAATATTAAACACGACAACTTGTTTTAACACTTGACATTATACTATAATATATATATATACAACACACGCAGTACTCAGATTATCTTGTAACTTAGGCCTGATTTCACGTACTATGCTCTAACACACAGCTGCTTCTAATGTAGCGAAGTCTTTCGTGGGCTCAGCCGCTCCCTTTGTGTAGACCAAGCTGCTGGGGAAAACATCTACCCTCACTTGACCTAAATATCTTATAGAGAGTAAAAGTATTTTCTCCGCTCAACGTTTCAAACACAACTAACAGCTCAGCTGTAGCGAGCAAATATTTTCCACTCCTACGGCTTACCAATACATATTAAACTGTCTGCGTTGCTCTGCGGGCTACATATTGAAACTGCGTCACATAAGATGCAACTACTGCATAATTCAAAGTTTCATTTTTACCCTGCGTAGATTGGACACTTGTAAAATCTGTTAATTTGTTAATCCACTCACTTACGTGGTTTCAAACACTTTACCAACTCAATTCCTGTTCATAAAACTTATTTCCATCTCCAATGCAGCAATAAATACACACAATTCTGTACATTTATACTTGAATACGGAGCAAAGTTAAGACACGTCTGACCGCCACAAGACTCTGGATGATGACTGACTCGTGAGAAGCTACTGCTCGGGGATGTTGGCGCACTAATCGGCGTAGGAACACTAATTCTTGCCACCAAAAATCCCAATTAAAGTAGTGCTGGGTAGCTCCAAAACAAAGTTACTAAAAACATGAAATGCCTTGTACACACAAACTGCATAAATTCTTGTTACTGCCATGATGCACCGTGACTCTTGAATTGTTCGTAATTACTCTTACAATATAGTAGGCGTTAGTTGGACTATATCTTCTGCCGCGCTGGTGAACCACTCTCCGCGCTGGCAAGGGGTTCCCACTGCTGTTGATATCAAACACCTGGGTACACAATATTCCAATCCATTTCCCACAAACCAGTAAGTTAGTCAAGAATTATTACAATAATTACTGACATCTCCTCTTGATATAATCTTCCTTAAATACTGACAGGGATTAATTACAAGCCACATATCATTTGGTCGCGCTAATTTTGAAATTATTTAAATGCAGTAATCTGATTGGAGCGCATACTCCGATGTTCATCTATTTGGACGGGTCCATTTCAAAATGAGTGGATTCGGGTATTTAGGACCACGATTCTCCATCTCAGTCACTCCTGCCAGTACTTTTCCACTCCTATTACGCAGTTTCAAAAGATGATGCAATAACAGGTGTCCCAGAGACATTAATTTATTTTTAGCAGAGAAAGAAGCGTGGGTTCCTATCAAGGCTTCGTTCACACGCGCTGGCTACCAGCATTTTCTACTGCTGTCCTATGCTTTAACCCGCCGGGCTATTACTACTAATTACCAAATACAATTATTAAAATTTAGCCAATCAGACTCATCTGATGGGTGCAATAGTGTATGTCGCGGTGTGTTCTTATATTCTCGAGGACCGAAAGTTGTAGTAACAGTAAAATAAGGAGGTGTATTTTGTAATGGTTATTGTTTTTCACAAGAGGATTGAAAAGGGTCTTGGAAATATAAGAAAAATGGATTGAGAGCGAAGAATTTATATAAGTGGAGATGAGAGTGATAGGAATACTGAAGGGGAAAGGGAGCCAGGATTTTAAGTAATACCGCTGGGATAAGGCGAGGAGAATGAGTTTTGAGACAGGCTGTTTGCCGAGGAAGGATTTGTGAGACAGGCTGTATTGAGGCAGGCTGTATTGTATTCCGCTAACAATCCGAAAATTGAGACGACTACTTTGCGAGGCGCCGTAGATTACTAGTAAGATCCCAAGTGAAAAACGATTCTAGTAAAGATTAAGAATCTTGGTAGTAAAAGTCAAGCGACCAGTTACGTGAAGTCAGTATGAATAGTAGGATAATGTGACCTCAAGGATAAAAGAGCATTTAGAATACACGGTTGGTGTTGTGTGACCGTGTAAATTTATTGAATTTCGTTTCTTTGGATAGTCATGGATATAAATATTTGAAAATGACGGTAGGCGATTTGAGGGTTTCCAATGCGGTAGTGATGATTATTATTTTTGGACAACATCCACTGAATGGTAGACGTGTGTCGGGAATTATTATTTCTTCCCTAAAACTTCACTGCGCATTCTGAGATCGCGTTTGAGTTGGGGGATTGTTCGTCACGTAATATTTATTTTCGAGTTCAAATTTTGTAACGAGATAAAGACTTACTGCATTTTCCCACTTGCATTCGTTTAATAGTAAGAGACATTGTTCCGTGTGTGTTATTAGTCTGACCAGGTTATTACTGAAATGTCAGAGTTTGTTTAAAATTCCTAGTTCGCCTGATATGCCAGGGGAAGCATAACACGACCCAGTTTCCGCCCGATAATGGATTTACGACATCACATGTTATCCTAGGAGTATACTGATGATGAGACGTCCCAGTTCAAGCTCGACGATAGAATTAGGAAGGTATTGTGTATATAGAGATTAGTGTTAGGGTGTACAGATTTTAAATAAGCCCGACGATAGGTCTGCGATGTCAGCTGTACATACTCAAGTCTCGGATTAGATGTTTTTCTTTTTTTGCGAAGTGACCTGGGCGAAGGTAGCATCTACAATAAAATATGAAATATGAAGAGAGTTAGATCGGTAATAATAAGGCCAACTCGTGCGCAGCTCCCAACAGCTGGGAGGTGCTCTCTAAGATATGGGACCGTTATCGGCAAATGAGGGTTGCCCAACATTGGATATCGACCTAAGGGTGATTAAATATTTTACTGTAATTCTCCATGCGTGTTGAGTTTAAATAAATTCGTTATTTTATTTTATTTTACGGACTTAATTGTTTTGTCATTATGACGTCCGTTTCGCTTTGATAGTGTGCATATTGACACTCAATGTATTAGTGTGAGACTTGAGTTGCGAATGTGGTTTCGATTCGTCAGCCAGTAATATTATTTTTATTTTCAATCTTTGTCGTTCTTTCATTTCTTATACGTAGTTGAGTTCGATTAAGTGCTAACTTTGTGGGTAGTGTGTTGGGACAAACAATAAGTAGATGGATCTGTAATGGTAGACATTGTTTAAGAAAGGAAAGAATTCCTTAAGTTTGTTGTATTTTTCAATGTGGACTGGTAATTTTATTAAGCGTAACATAACCATTTCTAATCTGAAAATCGGTTTGATAATGATACTTTTGAAGTGATTTACCACTTTTTAATTAACTTCTGTGTTTGGCATTTCTTCTAAATGCGTGATGAATAAGTGTTTCCTGCATTTCGCAGTTCTGTTCCTTCAGAACGAGGTAACGTAAGATCCTCGCGGATCATGTTGTTGTTGGTTCCTTCTGAACAGCTGTTTGGGTGATGCACATTTAGCATCGGGATTATTTTATCACTTAAGGGTGTCATGAAATGACAAATACATGGTGGAATTTTATTTCCATTCACAATTGAACTCGTAGTGAACACCATGCTTTCCCATAATATTTCGCAACCTATCAAAAGCAACTGATAGTCAATTTGGTTCGATTAAGGGTCCATTCGGCGGGTGTTCCGTATCCGCAAGGGTATTCGACTGGTGGATAACCTTAATTGAGAGGAAATCAGGCGTTCTACTTGTTGAAAGTCAGATTTTCCACGGATCGGGTGGATTAATTCTCAGTTCTCGTTTGGATTAATAGGTTTTCAGGTCTTTCCTTTTTCAGTTTTTCAGTTTCGCTGTCCACTAATTTATTACTTTCCCCGAAGCAACTCTTCGATATTGTGAGAAATAAATGAACGCTATGCAATGTGACTGCGTTTGAAACATTCTATAATAAATGGTTTATAATTTTTTTATTATTTCAAGGATTTATATAAAATAATAATATTGTCGTGCCATTTCGAATTTAATAAAAGTTAGTAAGGACATATTTGCTCCTCATTTCAAGTAGTTAGGCTCTCTTCTGAACCCCATCGTTTGGTTAAGATCGTGACCGAATTTCTTCCCGCAACGACCCATGATTTAAGAGTTCAATATTGCTCCGCTGTAGCAGCTGTGGCCGACCAACGATGGAATGGTAAGTTCAAGGATTCAGTATGAAGTATTGTTACCTGAGCAATGGGGCCGATGACCTAGATGTTAGGCCCCTTTAGACAACAAGCATCATCATCGAGC
Organism: Anabrus simplex; assembly: GCF_040414725.1. NCBI lineage: Eukaryota > Metazoa > Arthropoda > Insecta > Orthoptera > Tettigoniidae > Anabrus > Anabrus simplex. The sequence goes on from NC_090271.1 coordinate 290,663,669, forward strand.
AGAGAACAGTTTACAATTTATTTACTCAAAAGACTTTTCTCTCACCGAATTTTTATTTTAAATTCTTCTTCTTTTTCGCTATTTGTGTTACGTCACACCGACACAGCTAGGTCTTACGCCGGTGGAATAGGAAAGGGCTAGCAGTCGGAAGGAACCGGCCGCGGTCTTTATTAAGGTACAGCCTGATGTGAAAATGGGTAACCACGGAAAACCATCTCCAGGGCTGCCGACAGTGTGGTTCGAACCCATTATTCCAGGACACAAGCTCACAGCGGCACGCCGCGCGGCCAACATGTTTCACCCTACTGTATTTCAAGTAAATTTTTTTGTCTGAATTGAGTTCGACCAACTTGCCCGGTATTTAATATTCTAGTGAAAGTTATGAGTGAAATATAATTTGAAACTATATATATTGAAATTAAAATTTAAACATGTTGAGTCTAAATATTTATGTTATGCATACAACGAATATGGAAAAAGTAAGACTTTTATGTTTTGTCCAGCCCCCTTCCTAAGAGCAGTGCTTGAAGATTTTTATAACTCTAATAGAACGATGACTCCTAATATCAATATTAACATCAGAAGACAAGAGTATTGTGGTAAGTTCTGCTATGTATCTAAATACCATGATAATAAAACGATTACTATTATTCCTCACAATTAAGGAACATCCGTTGGACCACTTCATCCTCCGCAGTTTCATTTCACAGCGTAATTTTGGCACATATCAATGAAAGTAGCCTTTAGGAGTAATCATTTTAACTATATTAGTCAATGTAACATACTATTTTATTCCCTAAATTAAGATACATCGGCAATCAGAGTCAATATCAGAACGTCAGCTGTACTAAGTCATCTCCCCGCAGTTTCATTTCACGACATCATTTTGGCAAATATCAACGAAAGTAACCTTTAGGATTAATCATTTTAGCAGTATTAACCTATGTAACATTTTCAATACCTCTAAATTATGATAAATCGGCAATCAAAGTCAATATATTTTCCATAAAGAAGTATGCATTTCTACCGCAAATGGGTCGGCCGCCAGCGCCATGTGTCGAGCTGTGTAACTACTCCCATTACAGTGCGTGGACCGATTGTCAAGGGCGGTAAGGAGCTAGCTAGAGCGACGCATCAAGTCGGCCGTGATATCGCTCATATTGCTGTATTGGGAACAACGATATGAAAGGTATAGACTGCTATCTGCCGACCATCTTTGAATCACTTTGAACTTCTGGCAGCCATGACACTTGCAGGCAAAACAAACGACATGTGTCATGGCAGAGTGACGGTACTTGTATAGACGTATACGTTAAATTCGTTATTCTTTGTATTTCATGCAATAAAATCGGCCTTAGTTATGATAAAAATCTTGTTTTAAATACATGTATTAAATGTACAGTAGAAGTTGTGTGATGACAGTGTTTAACGAATGTGAATAATTAATTTGTGGTTGTGTGACAATAGACTGTTGGTTGTAAGGTAGCTCCAGATTCCTGTAATTGGCAATATTTAATGAAATAATGTTGAATGCTCAAAGTAAGTAGGGGGTTACGGTACACAAGCCAACCATCGCCAGTTCACTCGTAAGTGCCGTGAAATGCTATTAGATATGTTCATTAGAGAACAGTTTGCTAGGATATGTCAGCTGTTAGCCCATACAAAAATGTAAACTAACAAAACGTCAAACTAATACAATATGATGAAATATCTGATCATCTTGTAGGTACTGAACGCAAATATACAAAATTAATACACCATAAACCATATTATAAACACAACTTCTATTAAAAATATCACTTCATAATTGACATAATTTTGTACTCTATTGTACTACCTATAACCTCTAAGTATAGATGGAAGAGTTTATGCTCATTATAAAAACCTAACTAAAATAATTGTACAAATATACACCATATTTTACACTGTGGTCTCTATATATACACAAGCAGGGGTATTCAAAAGTAGATTATAAGTGCCATCTCCATAATACTTAAGGGAGAATTTGGTATGATACTGTGTCGGCTGTAGCCTATATAAAAATGTAAACAAACAAACTATTTCTAGTATAGTAGAATGAAATGTCTAATCCTCTTGTAGATTTTGAACACAAATATACAAAAGTAATATACCTTAAACAATATTATAAGCACAATTTCTGTTGAAAATATCACTTTATAACTGACATAATGTATACTGTTTTGTAAGTGCCTACCTACTGTAGAATCTCCAAGTACAGTTGAGACAGTTCCTGATCATAATAAAAAACTAAAACTAAAATAATTGTACAAATTTAATATACACCATATATACTTTGGCATCTACATACACACAAATAGGCCTATACAAATGTAAGGGGTTGAACTTAACATCAGATTATTAACGGCTAGTTCAGTTAAGTACAAATCAGATAATTAAAACTAATGCAATATCTCAAATGAACCATAAATTAGATTTCCCCCCTGTGGTTGGGTGACGCAGATTTAGAATACACCCATGGTATCCCCTGCCTGTCATAAGAGCCCACTAAAGGGGGCAACCAAGTGATGTTAAAAACCCAAGTGATTACTTGTGATTAGTACCATTTAAGAAAAGGCTAGGAAAACAACAGATAGGGAATCTGCCACCTGGTCGACTGCCCTAAATGCAGATCAGTAGTGATTGATTGATTGATTGATTGATTGATTGATTGATTGATTGATTGATTGATTGATTGATTGATTGATTGATTGATTGATTGATTGATTGATTGATTGATTGATTGATTGATTGATTGATTGATTGATTGATTGATTGATTGATTGATTGATTGATTGATTGACAACAGGAGCTTAAAGTTAAATTCATTAATTCATAAATGAAGAGTTTAACTTCTATATTTCATTTCTCTATTTTACATGTTAGGCTCCACATATTGGAGGAGCTAAGCATTTTTCCCCTAATAAGAATTTATATTGCTGAAGGCTAATAATAATTTTTACCTGAAATCTGAAGGTATAAAGTGATCTGAACATAATCTGCTTGCATTGGTTGGCTCCCAGTGGTCTCTCCTTACTGCAATCAACCATTTCTTTAACAAAGGTGTATAGTTCAAAGGAAACCTTGAAGGAAAAAATGTGTCATGATTAGAATGGCCTATGGGATATGAAATTGTGTTTAGGCCTATACTGAAATAATTCGCAAATACCTAATTGTTCATACATACTTGTGAAATGTAACGTTAATCCCTTTCTGATGGCGATTGGTACAGTTAAATGCTGCGCACGACGTGGGCATCTTGAAAAATAAAAACTCGTATTTTTACAACATACTACTGTTTATCTTCTTCCAACCAAACGGCCGCCAGATTTTGTGGGCTTATTTCATTAAAAGTCTTTTAATAATTAATGTCAACAGGGTCTTCAAAACGTCTGGACTCGCTATTTTTAAATAGGACTTTGTTTTTGCAACAAAAATAACCACATCCACTCATGAACTGATAATACGACTGAGGCTAAAGTGACCGTGGCTTGGCCAGTCTCGAAGTGTCAAGTTCTCTTGCCTACAACTGTCATAGCGGCCGTAGTTCACTGAGCTTCATACAGGGGCGCTGTAACGAGTATGTTTAGCAGGCTATATATCTTTAATGTCGTTGATTGGGAAGGCGTATTAGCGCAGACATAGTAGAAGGCGATCGTCAGTCTTGTTCACTCTGTTGAGTGGTGCGGTTGTATAGCGCGTGCGGTTGTATCTAGTCGGTTCTAGAATTTTCTACTTAGTGCTTGAAGAGTGATAGAGTGCACAGTGTGGGACAACATGGCTAGTGACAGTGGCGGAGGTGAAGAACCTGATCCTTCAGCTAACGATAACGCAGATCATGAAGAAACAATGAAGACGAATCAAAATTCAGCAAAGAAAGTTAAGGATACCACCGTGGCTAATAATCCTCCAACTAATAATGTTCATAATTCAACTACTAAAACCACTAACAACAAGTTTGCTTCATATAGCTACCCTACCAATCACCAAGGTTCATATATTGTATTTGTGTCCGCCAAAAATACGAATAACATTGGCAACCTACACCCAATGGCACTTGGAAGACTTCTAGATGAAAGTAACTTCCATGTTCACTCCATTCAACCAAAAGGGAGAAACAGGATTCAGATCACTTTTCAATCTGCCTTACATACTAACTCGTTTTTACAGAGTAATTTTCTTGCCTCACACAATTTACATGCATTCATTCCACATTCAAACCTATTTCGGATTGGTATAATTAGAGGGGTTGAGAAAAATCTTACAGAAGCCATATTAGCACTAATTAAAAGTGATATAAAGATACATTCTGTACAAAGGCTAAATCGTAAGTCTATAGATGGGGAAGGTAGTATATGTGCCGACTGGCTCAGTCAAAGTTGTCTTTTGTGCGAAACATCTTCCCAAATATGTCTCCATTTTCCAGGTTGTGTTAGAAGTTACTCCATTTACATTTTATCCAATTATTTGTGCGAAATGACAAATATGTGGCCACACGCTTAGAAATTGTCAATCTTCCACTATAGATGCAGGAATTGTGCACTGTATCATGCGACAGCTGATTGTCTATCTAATGTAATACAATGTTTGCATTGCAATAAGCAACATGCATCGGGTTTGACTGAATGTGAGGTACACAAACGCCAAGTGGACATAAAAAAACTTATGTGCCTGGAGAATGTATCATTTTCTGAGGCTTCTTCGCGTCCATCCCACAGCCAATAGCTCCACAAGATACTCTTCAAAATACACCCCCCCCCTACATACTCATGCGGCTCCAACTGTTGTTGAAGCTCCGCGTAAGCGGAAGTTTACACAGGTTCTTGTTCAAGATTTGCCACCCAAACCAACTCCCGGTTACGATCGTATGGGGCATATGCAACTTCTGCAACACTATCAACTTCCTCGGCATGCATCGATACCGGCTCAGCAAAGCCCCCCTTCACATCCTCAGCCGATCCCATCTACATCGAGACAACACTCATCACAGCAAGCGGTAAAATGAAATGTCGTATGGCTTTTAGTGCCGGGATATCCCAGGTCGGGTTCGGCTCGCCAGGTGCAGGTCTTTCTATTTGACACCCGTAGGTGACCTACGCGTCGTGATGAGGATGAAATGATGATGAAGACAACACATACACCCAGCCCCCGTGGCATTGGAATTAACCAATTAAGGTTAAAATCCCCGACTCGGCCTGGAATCGAACCCGGGTCCCTCTGAACCGAAGACCAGTACGCTGACCGTTCAGCCAACGAGTCGGACACACCAAGCGGTAAACCAAGCCGTTTTGCCCTCGCAACGTGATACACAAAAGGACCAAGTCCTACATTGCATACATGCGCCTACATACGCTCATGTTGCTACTACCACCATTACTTAAGGATCAACCTTATATGTTGACCATGATTGGACAATTCTGCGACAGCCTCCAGCTCCTATTCAATCAAGACAATGAAGATAATTCAATGGAATGCTAGAAGTATTCTGAATAAATATCATTAATTGCGAATATTGATAAAAGAATCATCACCGGCTATAGTAGTCCTACAAGAAACTAGGCTTGCGCCCGATAACATTTGTTCTATACTTTCTTTCCAAATTGAACGCAAAGACGGCCCGGGGTATGATGGAGTAGCATTTCTAATACATCAATCATTATCATATCAGCTATTTCATCCCCAATACGAAATACCTAACACATATGTACTTGGTATAATATCTAACAATATACATGTCATAAACATATATTGCCCACCTGATCAATATATATCACATATGCAATGGCAACAATTTTTTAAACAATTCCCCGACACCAGCCAGCTACTTATTTTAGGGGACATGAATATTCACCATACCCAGTGGGGTTCCCAAGTTGATACACCTAGGGGAACTAACTTCTTGAAAGCACTACAACAAAGTAACCTAGTAATACTCAATGATGGGTCACCGACTAGACTAACCCCGCTGGAGCACCTCCCAGTGCAGTGGATATTTCATTATGCAGTTACAATAGAGCATCCACAACTCCCTGGCGTACATTAAGTGATAACCATAGTAGTGATCACTTTCCAATATTTATCACTCATGGTTCCGAATCAATAGTGAAACCCCCATGGTCCCATAAAGTAACGAGTACAACACGCTCGTTGCATAAGTTTGATCCTGAGGCGTTCAAGAAGTTTATACTCAATCAGATTGAAAAACATACAGACGATGAGTTTAATTACAATACTCTCTTTCAAAAGATATATCAATATCTAGAATGTTATCACCCATTTAAGTCAACACCTAACGCACAGTCCCACAATATTGGTGGCCTCAGATGGTGGGATGATGAATGCCACCACTTAATTCTTAAACGGAAACGCCTTTTTAAAATCTATTGAAAAACATTAAACTTAGCGAATTATATTCGGCTGAAACACCATACTGCTACACTACGCCGCATATTCCACCAAGAAAGACGAAAAGCTTGGCAAACATTTATTACATCTTTCCATAAATACATATCAATAACAACTTTATGGAACGCTGTCAGAGCACTGACGCTTGTCTCCACACAAATTACTAGACCTTTAATTCAGCCCGATATATTCGAACAATTCCTTTACTCATTTACTCCGAATACGGTGGTCCCACAGTTTATCCCTAAAAGCAACGATTCTACACGGTCATCTTCAGTTTTGTTACAGAACATCACCCTACGTGAACTTACAGCTACGTTACAAAAGTGTAAAAAATTCACAACTGTTCCGGATTACATTAATTATACGATGATAAAAGCCCTCCCCAAGCAGGCCTTACAAGCACTTGTTAATCACTACAACAAAATCCTACAAAACTCTACCCATCCAGACGACTGGAATAAATTTTTCTTAGTACCTTTTCCCAAACCACGGCTACCGTTGAATGATCACAAGAATATTCGTGGAATAATATTAGCATCTTGTATACGCAAAACATTTAAAAAATAATAATACAACGTTTTTATGGTACATAGAATGCCACGAATTAGTTCCCAAATGCCAATATGCATATTTTAAAGGTCGAAGTTCACATGATGCCATTAATATACTACTAACTGACATATTGCTTTGCTAAAACACGCAAATACCACACTATTGCAATTTTTCTGGATATACAGGGGTGTTTGATTCCGTCCCATTGCATATGTTATGGGCCTCATTATCATCCAAAGGCATCCCTACTTCATTCATCACAATTCCCCGAAACTTTCCTACATATAGAACGCTTATAATAAAACACCCTGATTCTCCACCTATTTCACGTCAGGCTACGGATGGATTTCCACAGGGCGATATTTTTAGTGGCATATTATCTGCCTTGTATCTCTCAAACCTAGAACAACTTGTAATACAATATGCCCGAATCTTACTATATGCGGATGATATAGTTATTTATACATCAGAGAGAGATATTGATAGTGCCCATAAAAATATAACTAAAGTAATGCTTGAAGTACAGAACTGGCTAAGTGCCCATGTTTATCACTATCTCCATCTAAGTGTTCTACACTCATTTTAGGCAGAAACGGATCTACAACAATGAACCTCTAACAGTGGTCTCCTTTGTGATACAGATCAATACACATCATAAATATCTAGGCATCATCCTAGATAACAAACTAAATTTTCTAGACATGTCAACTACCTCAGAAACACGACTGCTAATTATATAAATCTCCTCAAAGCTATAACGAGACGATCATGGGGGGGGGGGCAGACCCTACAACAGACAAGTCAGTGTACTGCGCTACAATTCGTTCAAGATTAGATTATTGCGCTACTATAGCAGCTACTATACGACCTACATAATACTGGTATACATGTTACGATTATATTGATTCCGGCGCATAAAAATATTCCCTGTAATGAAAAAGCGGATAAAGCTGCCAAAGAAGCATCACTGCTCAACACCCCTCCAATGACATTTATGACTCCAGTAACTGATCTAATTCCAATACTAAAGAAACAACAAAAATCAACATGGCAACAGTTCTGGAATGGGACTGCAAGAATAAAAGGGAAATTCTATCACAGAATCCAACCCTCTCTGCCAATCCAACACTGGTATCAACGAACAACATACACACGGCGTCATATAATAAATATTATTAGGCTACGTTTCAACCATGCGCTTACGCCAATGTATAAATATCTTTTCAACATTGTCAACCAACCGATATGTCAGTGTGGTTCAAATGAGGCGGATGTAAATCACCTCATTCAACAGTGCCCGTTATATATTCAGGCTCGAACATGGTTACTTACAAGTGTAATACGTTTACGACTACCGCTTCCAACAAGTGTTGATTGTCTTGTTTACAACCCGACACCGGAGGTAATATACATAGTAAACAGATTTTTAGATGATATGAAATTCATACTATAAGAAATTCCATCCGGGTAACGTTTTCATTAATAGTTGTGTCATTTAAAAAGTCTTACTTCACACTGCTGACTATGCCTACTTAAGATTCGATTCGGTTTTGTTTAATATACAGCTCCGACAGGTACAGAGACCCTTGTTCGCACTGCTACTGTCATTTGTCGACTCTATCACATGTGTCATAGTGCGTTGCTCTTTTGTTAGAAAGATCAAGATTCAGTAGGTAAGGTTTAGGGTAACACGTCGTTCGTCATAACACAAGTTCTTGGTAATTTTCACATACACATTGAGCAATATCTACATTAAAACCCTCTGATTTGTGTTATCCCATCGTCAATAATACATCCCTTAGGAGTTGATATAATATGTCCATCCCAATTGTACACCCGTTCTAGTATGTCAAAGTAGCAAGACGCCAAGATGGGTAACTTCGGCGTTAAGATCTATAGTCCACACGGCCTTACTTCTAAATTGAAGTTTCGCAAAACAAATGACCATCGCCTTTGCTCTGTTGCCAGCGCGCTACTGCCGCGAGAACAGCTGATGCAATACGACATGGCCGGACTTTACTAAGGCCGTGACATTGGAGATCCAACAACGTTGCTTGGAGTCAAGCATGTGACTTCTGTGTTCGTAATTTGTAAACAAGTCTAACGTGGTGTATCATTGTATTGTGTGTTGTGTGTGAATTAACTTCATGGCATTGTTTAAAATTCAGTGTATACTGAATATATTTTATGTGTTATAGTTTAAAAATTAACCTACACGCTAATTGGTTTCCTGGAACGGCATTAATTTAGGGCAAAGGTGAGCTTTCTCATGTTGCAGTATGTATAATAGTGACAATCCACATCGTTTTAAAAGCCAGTGTTTGTAATTTTAAAATTGAGTAGTTTAAAAGAGCAGCATGATTGTGTTATTTTATTTTACGTTGCACAAGTCTGACAAATATGACAAGTATGACAACCGCAACTAAAGATAGGCTTAATTTCAGATGCTAAGGCATTGCTGTGTTCCTTCGTGCTCCAGCAACTATGATTCTAATCAAGAAGGATACATTTCAGTGTTCAGATTTCCTAAGGATGATGCAGTGAAAGCTTCGTGGTTGAAATGTATCCCCAGAGATAATTGGAAACCTACTTCATCTAGTGTATTCTGTGCAAAACATGTTACTCCCGAAGATGTGGAAATATTTGAGACTTACATTGAACACAATAGTAAAAGGAAAACAAGGAAAAAATAGGCCTACATTAAAGCCTAGTGCTCTCCCTAGGATTTTCCCAAACCTTCCCTATTATTTAACCAAACCCAGTCCATCCACAAGAACAACTCCGGATGACAGGCGTAAAGAAATTCAGAAAAGACAGGAGGAAGAATTTCAAAATCTTGTTGAACAAGACAAAATTGTAGATTTTGTAGCCTTAAAAGATTGTGAAACCCTCCTTGCTGACTGTTTAGGAAACAGATGGTTGACAGAAAGTAGTGAAAATGAATTTGTATTTTACACTCTGTCAACCAATGAGGTACCAAACGTTGAGGTAGCAGTAAAAGTGTCAGTGTTGTTGGAGCTATCAGTGTTTCTGAAAGGGAAAAATGTAGGAAAGGGAAAGTTACAGAAGTGGTCACAACTCAGGGACATTCTGAACAATTATTGTGAATGCCATGCAAATAATGAGTTGGAACCTCAGGTGCATTACGAGAAAACCGTTAACCATATCAAAGGCCGGCTGCCAGATCTTGAAACTTTCATTAAATCTTACTCAGATGAAGAATTTCCAGACTAGAAACAAGCAGTGCTTTTAAGCCATCAGTTTCAGCTCCTGTGTGTGTCCAAGAAGTTGTATTCCTGCCTTCTTTTTCGGTTTTCATTTCTAATTTACTACATATCTTCTTCCTGTTATGCTGCTATTCGCAATCAAAACACATTGTTCCTTTCTCATTCTAATTCTAGACATTTCAAACGCATAGAAAATGCATTACATGTGTCACCTGATAAAGATAATGACAGTTTTCTTAAGAGTATAGCACGTGGTCTTTCTTTAAGACAGCGATATGCAAATCTCCCTTTGGATGAAATGTATGTTGACTCATATTGCCAGTATAAGTCAGGTGTTGTGCATGGCCATGCTCATAATCAAACAGGAAAGTTAGCTAGAACCATTCAGTCCTTTATGGTAAGTTCTGTTTTTGGGAGTGTTTCTGCTGTATTTCCACTGGTGCCAGTAAAATATTTAACAGGTGTTGACTTAGCTATCTTGACAAAAAAGCTATAAGTACTGTCCAAAATTGTGGTTTTACTGTGCTTACCATTATTTCTGATAATAATAGGATAAATCGCAAAATGTTTTCTGTTCTAGGTGGAAGTTTAAATTATAAGATGCCCAACCCAAAGTGTGATTCTTATATTTACTTATTATTTGATACTGTTCATCTCCTTAAATCCGTCAGAAATAATTGGTTAAATCTGTGTGATGTAGCTAAAACCTTCTTTTATTCCAAATTTGATCCAGTTGTTGGTCATGGTTGTTCAGTTTTCAAAGCCCAGTTTTCAGTGTTGAGAGAACTGTACAAGTTAGAGTCCAACAAGTTATTGAAGTGTGCCTCTAGACTTACTTACAAGTCAGTGTTTCCATCAGTCATAGAGAGGCAGAACGTGGCTCTTGCTTGTAATATTTTTTTGTAACGAGACAATTACAACAGTGTCTACAGGGGGCTATTCTGAAGTAGAACATTTTCTTAACTTGATTAATAGATGGTGGACAGTTATGAACACTAAGAGCAAGTCAATTGGAAGCAGAAAGAGGGAAGTGGATGCTTCTCCATTCGCATCAAGAGATGATATCATAATACAGTTTCTTGAATAATTTGTGAATTGATTGAGGGCATGGTTTAATATGACCTTGCAGTACAGTCGCCTTTCAGTAGACACTTTCAGGGCTCTGATACAAACAACAAGTGCCATGATTGAGTTAATAAGCTTTTGTTTAGATCTACCTGAAGTCGAGTATGTGCTGCCAGGAAAGTTTCAAACCCATAAACTTGAGAAGAGATTTAGTTCTTATAGACAGTTGTGTGGTGCCAATTATAATGTATTTGTTTTACAAGTTTTTGAAGCTGAGAAGAAGATAAGATTGCAGTGTTTGCTACGATTAATATCTGCAAAATATAAAGAAATATACTTAAGCAAGGATATGTTTGATTTAGATTCTGATTCATTGAACATAACTGACGAAACAGATGTAAGCAGTGAATTTTCCAGTGTGCTAGTTAAAGTAAATGAAATAGAAGTAGACTTTGATAACATGTTTCCTGTCATTTACATTTCAGGTTATGTAGTTTTTAAGTTAGACAGTAAACTTAATTGCAGGTACTGCATCTCAAACAGTGGAAAATGACATGTTTAATAGATTAAACAGAGGTGGGTTATCGGTCCCATCAGAATTGCTCTTAAATGTATGTACAAGTGTATATAAGATCATGCAGATTTTAATCTCTGAGGAATATGAAGTAGCATTCCTTCAGAGTAGGAATCAGAAATGTGTACTAATTCAGCTTGCTAGGCAAAGTGTAAGTGATACAAGAGAGTGCTGCTCATATTGTGAAAAACCTCTATATGAACGTCTCTGTCTATTTTTGCCCTATTTTGCAAATATTTTGATCAACAACTACACAAAACATGTTAATGATGCTGATGCCATGGTTAAGAGTTCTGGCAAGAAAAGAAAACTGATGACCCTGGAGTGATTATGTTGTAAGTTGATTCCTAATGTTAGAAATGTATTTTGATGGACATAGGATTGTATTGTTTTTTTTTCTAGTTGGAGCCATTATGTTTGTTTATTCTCACATTTGCATTGACGCATTTATTTCAATTTTCACCTTGTTTTATATGTATCCAATGAAAACTGCTCTTCCAGCAAAGTTCTATTCGAGAAAACATCATTGAAGGTCAACGTTCCATATGTTACAAGTAAGACTCCAAGGAGTAGCAGTACAGTGTTGCCAAGTTTCAGTGTCACGGCCTTTAGTGTAGTCTGGCCATGAATACGACCGCGCTAAACAGCCCTTGTAAAATGTAATACCGTACTCAGAAAAACTAATGAATATGGATTGAAATATTCACAAAAACTACACTTACTAACAACATCTGGCACTAATAAGAGAATATATTATTAAGAATAAAAGAGGATGAGAAAATAAAACATCACTCACCGCTAATGGCTGGCACAGGAAGGAGGTGATGGCCTAAGGGAACACTCCATTGATCTCAGAGTCACTAGAACCTAGTGATGGGTCGCGTGATGCAAAGCTCTCGATGCATTCTGAGCAAGCGATGCAGTACGTGCCTCATAATGCTATCTCGATGTCGTATAGTGACGTCAGGCGCATGAGCTCTTTGTCTCGAGGCAGTGCTGGGAAACGTATCGAGAGCTCCCGATGCATTTCGAGCAACTGATCGTATTAATAGATCGTCGTCGAAGTTCAGTTCCCTCTTAGCAGTGATCGTGTGCAGTTGAGTGGACAGTCGCTGTAACGAGGTAGCGTATACGGTATTGAATAGTGATTCTCCGAGTGTAATTCGTAAACTATGGGGGAGCAAAGTGGTGGCGAGGAGTCTCCGGATCCTTCAACCCTCACAGTTGCTCGGGAAGAAACAGTTCAAATGGAACAAGATGCGGGTGATAGTTCAAGTGAGAATAGCGGTACATTGAGTAATTCTAATACAACAGATGCGTGTGTGAATAATGAGACTGGTGCTACGGTTTCGAAGACTGAGACGCAGGAATTTTACCCTAGTACTCATTATGGACCCTTCATTATTTTTGTGGAGTCCACGGCATCAGGCAATGTTGGTAACATGCACCCCATGACCTTGGGTAGAATTTTCTATGAGAAAAACATTCCAGGAATTAAATCCGTGGCCCGAAAGGGTCGAAATAGAGTACAAATAGAATTTGTATATGCCGTGCAGGCGAATTCATTTTTGAAACACCCTTTATTAGTTGAGTTTAAGCTCCGGGCATATATACCAAGCTCTAATGTATTGCGTGTAGGAGTTATCAGGGGAGTAGAGAAGACGTTAAATGAGGCTACTATATTAAAACACTTAAAGTCTACAGCAGCCATAAAATCGGTACGGCGTTTGAACCGTAGAATTGTTAATGAGGAAGGAACTCAGTATGTCCACACGGGATCTATAAAAGTGATTTTTCGGGCGTAGAAACTTCCACAGTATGTGTCATTATATCAGGTACATTTAGAGGTGGAGCCATATGTTTTTTCTCCCATCCTCTGTAAAAAATGCCAACGGTACGGTCACGTTGATAAACATTGCAGGGCAACAAGTCCAAGGTGTGGGAAATGTGCATTGCACCATACTACGGCAAACTGTACAGAAACTTTCCTGCAATGCTTGCATTGTCGCGGCACCCATTTAACTGGAGCCGTTGACTGTCCAGCTCACCAACAGCAAGTCCGTATCAAAAAGATCATGAGCAATCATAACTTATCTTTCAAGGACGCTGTACAGAAAGTTCAAACTATTGAATATAATGTTGTGGACAATTCCCAAAATTTTCCCCCTTTAACTGGGGAGGAGCCGATTGCTACGCAGGAGAATCCCCGTAAGAGAAAATTTACACAAGTAATTTTAAAATCACCTAGACCAGTACCAGCTCCAGGATATGATCGGGATGGTTATTATAATTTGGTTAGAGAGATTCCCCGTACGGAGATGGGTGCTTCACGAGTTACAACATTTTCCAATGGCGCAAGCCGGAGGATGGAGGCATCTTTGGACGAGCCTGCTGCCACTAGTAGCCCACCAATGGCGCAACCGCTTTCATCATTTCATAGGCAAAGAGAACATCTCCAAAGTGGTCTTTATCAATCTATTCATCAATTGGTGCAATTGTTGGGTGATCACCCAGCGTTAGCTCATAACGTATACCAGTTAAGGGACAAGGTTTGCAGTTTCATTCAATTCTATGATCAGAATCACTCAATGGAACTCTAGAAGTCTCATGAACAAACGTCATGAGCTATTTAAATTAATTCAGGAAACTGTACCTCACTTTTTAGCCATACAAGAAACTTGGTTTGATCTTGCAACTCGCATCGCGTATCCTAATTATAAAGTTTTACATAATGATGGCCCCGGTTATGGTGGGGTTGCCTTTTTGGTTCACTCTTCAGTGACATATAGAATTCATTCGAATATTCAGGCCATACCCCATACATATGTTATAGGATTATATTATATGCATATTTTACTTGTGAACATCTATTGTCCTCCTGACGTTTCCATTAATGAGAGACAATGGGATCAATTTTTTCACCAATTTACTACAGAACCATAATGTTTTTATATTTGGGGACTTTAATATTCACCATACAGTGTGGGGAGGAAATTTGGATACACCTCAAGGTACGCAGTTCCTTAATGCAGTAAATAACCATTCGCTTGCTATTTTGAATGATGGCTCTCCTACGCGATTGACTGCGCCTTCTGCCCCTCCTAGCGCAGTAGATTTAACATTGTGTAGGCGAAGTATGGTGTCTATCACTACATGGCATACTTTAAGTGATACTTATTCCAGTGATCATTTCCCCATTGCTATTTCTTATGGTATAGGCCGACCTATTTCTCCACCGAAGCATACAGTTCACAATAACATGGTTCGTTCCTTCGGGAGATTTAAACCGCACATATATACTTCTTACATTGAGGAGGAGTTACAAAAAATACCGGACAATATTTTTTCGTATCAAACTTTACTTCAGATTTTAACAGATTATATTAATCTTCACCACCCCATCATTGCCACACCTCCTTTATCTTCTAGGAAACCTATGAATGTTAAATGGTGGGATGCGGAATGTCATTTACTGATTCAAACCCGCAAGGTGCTTTTCCGACAATATAGGCAGCACGCCACATCTGAAAATTATTTCCGGCTCAAACGACACATAGCACAGACTCGCAGAATTTTCCATAAAAAACGTCGTGTCGCTTGGAAGGAGTTTATATCGTCCTTCACGCGTCAGGTTCCAATTGCAGCCTCGTGGAATGCCATTACGACAATCACAAGAGTTTCGCAACACTCCCCTGCCATGACCATCCCAGGTCAGGTCTTATCCGATTTTCTTGTTCGAGAGACGCCAGATTATGTCGTACCACAGTATGTTCATTCACAAGACCCACAAGACGCACGTTTTTCCGTATTGTTACAACCATGCGATTATCAGGAATTAGAGGCAGTTCTACAATCGTGCTCGAATTCATCCCCCGGTCCAGATAATGTATCATATCAAATGCTTAAATTATTACCTCTTAGCGCAAAGAAGGTATTATTAAATATGTACAATGATATTTTTCGCAATTACAGTACCCCAGTTAGTTGGAATGAATTTTTTCTGATTCCTATTCTTAAAAATAAGCAATTACCCACTGAAGCTAATAATTATCGCGGTATAGTACTAGGTTCGTGCCTCCGTAAAGTCTTTCTAAAGATCTTACTTCGAAGAATGATATGTGTATTAGAATAATTTAACTTGACGCCTCGATATCAATATGCCTTTTTTAAGGGACGTAGTACATTTGATGCATTTAACAGTTTTGTTATAGACATGTTATTAGCTCGTCAGAGAAAATATAGTACCATAGCGGTTTTCCTTGATATACAGCGGGTTTATGATTCCGTACCTTTGAACATATTATGGGAAAAGCTTGCGACTCTTAAGATTCCTGAGGGAGTTATTATCATTCTCAGACAACTTCTTACATATCGATCACTGAGATTTAAATCGACACATTATACAATCCAACCCCGGCAGGTAAGTAATGGATTGCCGCAGGGCGATATTCTGAGTGGTATTCTTTTCGCTCTTTTTATGAAGGACTTCGAAACGGTAATTCTCCGTCATGCTCGAATACAGGCGTATGCTGACGATTTTTTGCTTTATTATACGCATGAGAATTTACAGCTCTGTAGGCAACATATTATTTACACGCTTCACGAAGCCAGAACATGGTTAGAAGCCTATGGGTTAAATCTTTCTATAGCGAAATGTCGAGCGATGATATTTACACATCACCGAACCTATGACCGATCACCACTTTCCTTTGATCAGTATGACATCCCCGTAGTTAGTCACCATAAATATCTTGGGTTATTTATCGATCAGAAACTTACATGGAAACAACATGTTTTTATATTTGCGTTCGAAAAGCGAACGGTATATTCAGGCAATACAAGCTGTAACACGTAGGCAATGGGGAGCAGATCCAGTTGTGGCGCTATCCTTGTATAAAACCACTATTAGAGCGATATTGGACTACGGATCACATATGTTTGACTTGGCATCATATACGAACTTAAATACTCTTAACATCTGTCAATATAAAGCAATACGCTCATGTATTGGAGCTTTAAAGTCCACACCTACAAATGCATTGTTGGTAGAATCCTGCGAAGCTCCCTTACATGTACGTAGAAAAATACTTGCTACGCAATATTTACTCAAGAAATTTTCTCTGACAAGTCAACCTTTAATTCCGAAGTTACAGTTACTATCGGAGTACTTTTCCTTACGGCGTCAGGGTTTGCGACGATTGCCAGTTGTGTATCATGCTTTTACCATATTGAAGTCAAAACAGTATACATTAATACACAGTGTTGACTTAATGCCCTATACCTTACCCTATCCGGTTTCTTATTATAAGCCTCAGATAATATGGCCTACACGTAGTAGCTCTACTAACGTAATTTGTTTGCAGGAGACCGAGATTCGTCCTGTTAAAAGAGTGAAACTTTCCAGTATCCCACAAAGCATAAACATTTTTAGAGATGGGGCCAAGAATATTACTGGAGTTGGGGCCACTTATTATATACCTTCTCTAAATGTTAAAAAACAATATGGTTTACCTAGTGATTGTTCGATTTTTACTGCGGAGCTATTCGCTATACAGCAAGCTTTACTTTTTGTTCAGCGTCAGGGATATACGCGGGTTACGATCTATACGGATTCGCTGAGTGCATTACAGTCGTTGGTCTCGTACGAGTTATCCTATAATTGGTATGTATACAATATCAAGAGTCTCCTCTATATGCTTGACAATGTCGGTATTTATATAACATTAGTATGGGTACCAGGACATGTGGGTATCTTAGGAAATGAAAAAGTAGATTGTCTTGCAAAACAAGCTTCTCGTCTCCCTGTTCCGAATACTAACAATATTGTTCCTTCTTCTGACTATGTAGTTGTTATCCGACAAGCTGGTCGTCAAGAATGGCAGAATTACTGGCGACAGACTGCACAAGTCAAAGGTAACTTTTAGTATCATTTACAACCAACAATTCCGGTTAAACCATGGTTTATGCGAGGATAATATTCTAGACGACATATTATCAACATCATTTGGTTAAGGTTTAATCATGCCCTTACCCCACAATATAGATCTCGTTTCCATTTAACGCAGGATACAAACTGTTCGTGTGGTACAAATATTATTAATGGCGACCCCAACCATATCTTATTTGAATGTTTTTTATATGACAACCCCCGTAAAAAATTTATGACTAATCTCAAGCAACTCAAGCAGGTATTTCCAACCAGTGTTTCTTGTTTGCTCTGTAATCCTACCGTCGAGATTATTAGTGTTCTAAATTTGTTTCTGGATGAAGCCAATATCGTGTTATAATTCTGTCCGCTATATATGGTGAGATGTTCTCATGTTTTTAGATGGTTCCATTTGAGTGATTCTTCATATCATTAGTGTATTCCTTGAGAGTGCATTTTCGGATTATCGGAACGTGTGGCACTATAAAAGAAGTGTGATTGCAAGAACGGAAGTTTCTCGTATGGGATCAGTGTGCTGTAGCAAAATAGGGTTATTCTGTGATATAGTGAAAACTAGTGTTTGTGTAATCTACTTGCAAGATCAAACATAAGTTATTGAACAGATGTTTTCATTTATACTAGTGCTATTACATAAGTAAGGGAGTATTGACTGGGTGAAATGTCGTAGACACAGCCCATAAGCATCAGCAAGCAAGCAAGTGAGCAACTGATGCAGTCCCAGACCAAATACAATAGTTGGTCTTGTGCAGTCCATGACTCGTAATCCTATCTCGAAGTTTGAATCAGGACATCATGCGCATGCGGTGTGTTATCCCTCGACTATACTTCGCCTGCTGATCAACTAATGACGATACGTCCACTTCTATATAATCTACTTGCAGTCAACTTATATACCGGCAACTTATTTACCGGCGCTGTCCGCTTCCATGGCTAAATGGTTAGCGTGGTGGCCGTTGGTCCAAGGGCACACGGCTTCGATTCTCGGCTAGGTGGGATATTTTAACCTTCATGGATTAGTTCCTATCGTTCGGGGACTGGGTATGTGAAATAAATAGTAATGAAGAGAGTGGCGTATTCTTAAGATTTAATTGAAACTATTTATTTTACGACACATCGAATAGTGTAATAATTAGAACAGAAAGGATAATATACCGAGAATGGCATAAAGATACTGGTATATGTATCTGAAAAGGGACTCGTTCTCGGATTAAGTCTCCTTCTGGACTATCGATACTTTTATATAAGTATGATAACAAATAGATCGTTTCCATGAAAAGGATCATTCAAGACCAGCTACAATATTATCAAACCTGCAGGCACATATACAGGATGAAGCCGAACTCCGTCGACAAACTTTCGGAAATTGTTCAGGGAAACCTTCTGTGTATATTGGTACAAGGGACCCGTGGTCTCCAGTGGCTCGTTATAGAGTACAACCGGTAATTAAATTATAATTTATTCGGTTTTATTGCCGCAAACAACCTTGTTTCTGTGAAAATACCTTCACAAGAGAGAAAAGGCCTGCAATATTCAATAACCAAAACGTAGAACACAGAACACAGAGTAGAAAACCCTGTAATATGCAATAACCAAAACGTACAACACGATAATGCGACAATCCTCTGTCGAAACACTTTTATCACAGTGTACTGTTTAAAAGGTAACGATTCCATGTCGTTGGCTTCCAGCACGTTAAAAAACTCCTGCGGGACATAATTCCCACACCCCGGCGTCTGTCAAGAACTATCATTTAGGACGGACGTAAAGCAAATTATTATTATTTTCAGTACAATACAGATAAATTATTATTATTTTCAGTACAATACAAATACAAAGATAACTGATCTGATGACATGGCCACGAAGTAATCAGGTTTGTTTACATTATGATTGATTTATATTGCTTGTGCTCAAGTGGAAGAGATTTTATTATCTATTGCTTATTTTGTATATTCAGTAATGTTACAATTACTTCTATTAGCGACTTTGTTACTTTTGCGGCGTGTGTTTGGAAGCCGAAAATCCGACTGCAAAACAAAAAAGAAAAACGAAATTTTTTAAAGAGAAAATTCGAACTAAGACAAAACATGGTGGAGGATAATACCCTCTGATGCTATTTAGCCAACTAAGCCATGCTGACAGCTCGTGCTCAACGTTTACTAATCATTTCTGTTTCTACCATATTCGTCCTGGCTGAAGTCCAATTGAAGCATGCCTCGAGATGCATCGAGATAGTGACGTCAGACTCGAGTATCTCAAACGAGAGTTATGCCCATCCCTACGAAAACCTCGAAGATGCATCGAGAGTAGTGACGTTAGTCTCGAGTATCTCGAACGCGAGTTTTGCCCATCACTACTAGAACCCTCCAACAATATAGAAAACACACTAATTACTGAAGGAAAATGCAAAAGATCGCGAAGTGTACCGAATACCATACACGCTGAGAGAAATAGGTTAACCAAGTGGCGAATGTAATTATTAGAGTTGGCAACTGGGTTTCGAGATCGTGCTCTGCCGATATAAATCGATATGAATGGCAGATTGGGATTGGTTGATGCCTATGCTTCAGCACATAACCACCAGACAGAGCCAAAATCTGCCAAAACGTCAATTTAGAAGTAGAGCCGTGCGGAGTATAGTACTTTGTGTCCACGTGCTTACTCCTAGGTCTTTTCACCTTATACCCACATGATGTAGATTTTCACTCCTACTAGTGGTCACTGCCCTAAAGTACTTTATGAATAGCTGCAATACTTCCACATACCAAAGTATGATCCCTACATGGTAAAAACCAAGAAGTTTATAGTTTTACCAGCTTTAAAATGTATGAGATAACGTGTTTATTAGTCATCATAAATAAGTGGTTCTGTGTGTTGTGAAATGTTTTATACATACAGTATTGGAACAGGGTGTTAGTTAAATACTGAGCCCAATCAAATATCAAGAAGAAGATAGTAGACGGCGCCGATGGTTATAAGTTATAAGCATTGGAGTTCATCATCCTTTGTTGGCTGCCATATTGAATATAGTCGGAAGAGAAACAAGCTCCTCACATAAATACCAAAACTAAGTAATTACGCAAAGGAGTGGAATCGGAGGTAAGGCTTTTAGCGGATGATGTTATTCTCTATAGAGTGATAAATAAGTTACAAGATTGTGAGCAACTGCAGCGTGACCTCGAAAATGTTGTGAGATGGACAGCAGGCAATGGTATGATGATAAACGGGGTTAAAAGTCAGGTTGTGAGTTTCACAAATAGGAAAAGTCCTCTCAGTTTTAATTACTGCGTTGATGGGGTGAAAGTTCTTTTTGGGGATCATTGTAAGTATCTAGGTGTTAATATAAGGAAAGATCTTCATTGGGGTAATCACATAAATGGGATTGTAAATAAAGGATACAGATCTCTGCACATCGTTATGAGGGTGTTTAGGGGTTGTAGTAAGGATGTAAAGGAGAGGGCATATAAGTCTCTGGTAAGACCCCAACTGGAGTATGGTTCCAGTGCATGGGACCCTCACCAGGATTACCTGATTCAAGAACTGGAAAAAATCCAAAGAAAAGCAGCTCGATTTGTTCTGGGTGATTTCCGACAAAAGAGTAGCGTTACAAAACTCTTGCAATGTTTGGGTTGGGAAGAATTGAGAGAAAGAAGAAGAGCTGCTCGACTAAGTGGTATGTTCCGAGCTGTCAGCGGAAGAGTTGGCGTGGAATGACATTAGTAGATTAATAAGTTTGAATGGCGTTTATAAAAGTAGGAAAGATCACTATATGAAGATAAAGTTGGAATTCAAGCGGACAAACTGGGGCAAATATTCATTTATAGGAAGGGGAGTTAGGGATTGGAATAACTTACCAAGAGAGACGTTCAATAAATTTCCAATTTCTTTGAAATCATTTAGGAAAAGGCTAGGAAAGCAACAGATAGGGAATCTGCCACTTGGCGACTGCCCAAAATGCAGATCAGGATTGATTGATTGATTGATCGATCGATCGATTGATTGATTGATTGATTGATTGATTGATTGATTGATTGATTGATTGATTGATTGATTGATTGATTGATTGATTGATTGATTGATTGATTGATTGATTGAATTATTGATTGATTGATTGATTGATTGATTGATTGATTGATTGATTGATTGATTGATTGATTGATTGATTGATTGATTGATTGATTGATTGATTGATTGATTGATTGATTGATTGACTAATCTTGTAAAAATTACTTTCCAACATCCTCAACATCTAGACACGGTTGTGCTGTGCTCGCTGTGCTAAGTGTGTCGCTTTGCTTTCTAGAGGTTGCTATCACCCCGTGCCCGTTGAACTGTGTTTACAGAACTGTTCTTCCAGTGTGACTGTATTGAATAATAGTATTATATTGACACGTGCACATAGGGGATTAGTGTTACCTGTGAGTGCGGACGAGGGTCCCCGGGACTTAGTGAGGATGGAGGAATCATCAGACGGTGGCCTAGGTACTCTATCTAACCATAATTCAGTTAGCTCAGCTATAGGTACCGCACTGAATTTGTGCTATTCAGACGGTCCGTTAAGTGATGTAGACCAAATACCTTCTCAAATATCTACACTACGTAAACGTGGTCTCCCGGACGAGCGTCCTGATTACTGGAATGAAGAGGGCCTAAGTGTGAAGAAGCTATCAGTGTCAGTAAGTGCCAGTGAACATTCTCATGAACATCGAACTAGCTGCCCAATTCCGCCAGCCCCATCTGTGCAGCCTGTGCAGTTGAATACGTCCCAGCATACAGCTAGCCAGCTTGCTCCAAGTCAACAGGTACGAAGCAGCGCTCAGCATGAGTCATACTTCAATAAGTTAGATGATGAAGGTCCGTTCATAGTGTATGCTGAACATAAACTCGATGAGGCAGGTGCGGCAACTAAACATATCGGCCGGTTACATCCAATGTCCGTGGGAAAGTGTATTAGGGCCTTAATACCAAACATGCGTACGTCTATAATGAACATTACTACAAAGGGACATAATAGGGTTCAAATAGAACTTTCTTCCGCTATCTGTGCAAACAGGCTTGCTCAGTTACAATCCCCCTCACTCAGTCTTTACATACCAAAGCATCTAACGGTGAAGACAGGTCTAATTCGTGCAGTAGAAACGTCCTTCTCGGAGAAAGAATTACTTTCAGAAATTCAGTCAGAATAGAAAATAATAGAAGTACATCGCTTTCACCGTAAACTTGTGCGAGATGGACAGACTGTACTAGTGCCTCGGCAACTGTTGCGTGTTGTATTTGAAGGTCGCACTTTACCTCCTTACGTGTATATATTTAACACTCGGTGTGGTGTAGAACCGTACGTCCAGAATGTAACCCTTTGCTGCCAATGTCTTAAATACGGCCACGTAAATAAACAGTGTCGTAGCAAAGCACGCTGTGCATGCTGCGGCGACAGTCACATCACTGCAGATTGCCTTACTCCAGATCCGCCTAAATGTATTTACTGCTCTGGCCCTCATCATGCAGATGATCGATCCTCTCCAGAATACGAACGACAGCGTAGGATTAAATATAATATGGCCCATTTAAATATCACCATTGAGCAAGCACTCGAAATGGAATTCACAAGCAAATATGCTAATACTGTGATGCAAAATAACACTCCTCCAGCAAGTACATCTTGTCACAAGGAATTTCCATCCCTTCCTTTCCCTGCACCTGGGCCACTTCCTACCTTTCCAACTCTTCTTTCCCTAGTACCTCTAAGATATCCTCTCGTTTTACACCCGAACGTCCTTCCACCCCAAAGTCTAGAGTTCCAGTCCACAACCAGTGGAAAACATACTACAATGGACAGCGTTCTCCTGCCAACTCCACTGGACCTATATACCCTACACAACAAGTTCAACCAAATCAACAGCCTCAAACAACACCACAGGCTCTACCTACAACTCCACTGCTTGAAAACATTGTCCAGTTTATTTTGACGCTTAAAAACACGGCCTCCTCGGAAATTGATCCCTCTCATATACGTGACGTTATTTCATTACTTTTGAATCAGAATAACCATGGATACCGCACCTCAACTGAATAAAATAATACAGTGGAACTGTCACTCAATACGAGTGCATAAACTTAGCCTTCAGACTCTACTGCGTGATTACTCCGTTTCAATGTGTGTAGTTAGTGAGACCAGGCTGAAGGATACTACCCCCTTTCAGCTTCCAGCCTACAATTCTATAAGAAGTGAGCGTGGTGATGGTTATGGAGGGGTTGGAATTCTCCTTCAGAAGAACATCATTTATGATCAAGTAACTCTTAATCTTCGAGGGTCTAAATTGGAAACATGTGCCATCAAGGTTAACTACAGGGGTTCACCGTTAACTATTGTTTCCGTATACCGATCACCTAACCAACTGGTATCTGTACACGAACTGCGTCGACTCTTTTCCCAACTTTCGCAGCCTTTACTTATCTTCGGAGACTTCAACTCACACCACTTGAATTGGGGAAGTTCTTCTACTGACTCACATGGAATACAACTTATGGGTGTAGCTGAAGAAGAAAACTTAGAGCTACTGAATAATGGGTCCCCTACCCGAATTTCCCGACCTAATCAAGCTCCTTCGGCAGTAGATGTTACTTTTGCATCTCCTTCAATAGCACGCGACTTCTCCTGGCAGGTTCTACAGGACACTCTAGGATCTGACCACTTTCCAATATTATGAACATCGACTAATACATCATCCATTCCTCATACCATCTACCCAACATATCGTTGGAAAATTCGACAAGCTGACTAGGCAAGTTACAAGGAGGCAATTGATCTCATCCTGGAAGAATACCACGAAACGAATGACATTGTCAGAGACTACGAAACATTCTGCGATTTCATTAATCGAGCAGCCTGCCTTACAATTCCACAAAACAGACCTAATGCATATAGCAAACGACCTCCAACTCCCTGATGGGATAACGAATGTCAAGCTGCGCTGCATGACAGGCATGTGGCACTCCATCATTATAAACATGATGCTTCTGAAGCTAACTCCCTCGCCGCACAACAAACTCAAGCGAAAGCAAAACGCTTATTCAAGCTTAAAAATCGTCAGATTGGCGCCAATATTGTATTTCTCTCAACTCATCTATCTCTCCTGCTATGATGTGGCGGAATATTCGTCGTTTCCGAAACTTACAGAACTGCCCTCAGTTTACATCTACATGTACGATACCAATAAAAGAGGACATCCTGAGAAAAATGGCCCCTCCTTCAGCTCATATAGGTTATATACCACACAATGGCCATGAAGATTATTTCCATCCACTACTTCGTCCATTAAATTTCAAGAAATTAAAGCCTTGAAAACGAGTAATAATACTTCCCCCAGGCCCAGATAACATCCATTACCCAATGTTACTCAATATGTCTAGTGATGGACGTAAGAAACTACTTAAGCTGATGAACAGGATGTGGTTTGAAAGAGTGCATCCTCCGTCATTTAAACTTATTCGTCTGGTACCATTATTGAAGAATGGGAAAAATCCACGACTGTCTTCATCCTATCGCTCACTGTCCTTGATATCCTGCTTGTACAAGACTATGGAAACGATAATTAAGCATCGATTAGAGCGGTGGGTAGAACAAATGGGTTTTCGACGTGGGAAAGGTACAATAGATATTGTACATCTAATTACAGACATCCAACTTGGTCTGAGCAATAACAATTACGTTGTGGCATTGTACACTGATCTGTCTTCTGCGTATGACAGCGTGCTTATTCCCGTCTTACGCTTCCTACATCTCCCAGAGGACTTTATTGGGAACCTCAGTTGTCTTCTACAAGATAGACATCTCATCATGTTTCACAATGGCATGACAATTGGTCCTCGAATGACATCCCAAGGTCTTCAACAAGGTTCTATCTTGGCTCCGTTGCTTTTCAACATATACACAGCAGACCTCACATATATATTTTCTCCTGAGATTCAAGTTCTTCAGTATGCTGATGATATTTGCATTTATACAGGAGCTGAATCCTTGGACAAGTGTCAAGAACAGATGGCGGTTGCCATGAGGACTTTCACTCCTTGGCTTCATAACCATGGATTAGCGATATCTGCACAAAAATCAGCAGTCTCTATCTACACTCGACATTCGAGACCCTCACTGGACTCGATTCATCTGGGTTCCTACTTATTTCCCTACAAGGTGGTGGTGCCTTATCTAGGACTTCTCATCGATCACAAATTGACATGGTCTCCACACATTCATCATGTGCTCCGTAAGTGTGATATTTCATTCAATATCTTACGAGCCATTAGCGGCTCTTGGTGGGGCTGTGACCCGAAAATTGCGCTGCAACTGTACAGAACTTTGATTCGACCTCTCCTGGATTATGGAAGTGGATGCTTTGCTACGGCTTCCAAAACATTGTTAACTAAACTAGACAAATGCCAGTATAAGGCCCTTAAACTCTGCATAGGAGCAATGCAGTCTACACCTACAAATGCTCTGTTACTTGATACACTCGAACCTCCTCTCCATCAAACTTTTTCAATACAGGAAGTCTCCAATACTTCACAAGATATCCAAGCTGACTACCCTAGTACTGACTTCACGCTACTGGAGAAAGAAACGTCAACCGATCCTAGTGGATGAATTTAACAATCTCAGTGGTTGCAGACGTATTATAAGCACTACAGATACCATCCCAGTTTTAACTGTTCTTTTGAAACTACTATTAAGATATTTGACTCATTTGAGATCACTGTGAACTGTAACGGTGTCAGCCTGAAACGTTACCTGGCAGAATGGCCACACGCCCGACACATCTTCACAGATGGATGAAAGAAATGTAATACAGTGGGTAGCGCCTATATCGATGTTCAATCCGGCAGTTGTGGTAAATTCAAGCTACCTCCGACAGCATCTATATTTACGGCTGAGTTTACAGCCATTTTGGGGTCCCTCGAATACGCTGCAAATCTTCCTGAGCGGTTGATTGTGGTGTTGTCTGATTCTAGATCAGCAATGCAGAGCCTACAAACTATTAACTCACGGACATCATCCTTGATTCTCGTACACGAGATTATTGCACAGGTACATTGACTTGAGACACAGGGGAAGAAAGTTTCATTTGTGTGGGTAAAAGTCCATGTAGGAATCTCAGGCAATGAGCTAGCAGACAAAGCAGCACGATCTGCTGCCACTGGAGGCCAACAGACCTACACGACAGTTCCAGCATCGGTTTACACCTCCTTGCTTCGTCGACGGCAATTGACGGCGTGGAACAACGAGTGGCATGATACCCCCCAACAACGCGGAAAACACAATACCACTGTCCATCCAGATATTCCAAACGTTCTTTGGCACCATTTGCGTCCCTATTCGCTTCAATTCATCAGAGTAATCGCAAGAATGAAGTTTCATCATGGTTGTTTCCCTCAGCATCTGCACAAAATCCAAGTACTACGATCTCCCTTCTGTTCATGTTCAGCTGATACAGTTGCCGATCTTAATCATATATTCTTTGGATGTCCACACCACTTTGTACGCACTACTTGCCTACTTCAAAATTTATTAGCATTGGGATACCAATTACCCCCTATTCTTTCGTCAATTCTCCACCAAAGTGACCAATCTGCTTACTTTGAGTCATATGCATTTCTTTCTGACATTGGAGTGCGAATCTAAGTTCTTCACCTAACATCGAACTTACCCTATCAGAACTACAGCACTCCTATCTTCTTCTGATCCACGGCCTAGTCACGCGTACCATTGGATATCCTCATAGGCCTTATGATGAGAAGACGAATCCATCTCTCCTGTCTCCGAGCAATAAATAAATTAAAACATAAGTTCCTATAAGAAGCCCTTCCAATTCATAATTCACTGGGTGAAACATATTTTTGGTTATAAAAGTAAAATGTACTTCTAAGGGCGGGTAGGATGGTCCCTGGCAAGCGTATTGAACACATCGCTCTTCCACGATCATTTTAAGGCCAGCTTGAAAACAATTAAAGTAACATTCTATGTAATAATCCTTCAGTACCGGGTATTTACACGAATTGTTCAATCAAATACAAAGAATATCATACGGTAACTTGAAAACTGTTGTAGTCCACATGGACCATTTCATCGCGAATTCAAAGAAATATATTTCACATTGGTTGTTTATCCAGTGTTATGCCGTTGCCTACGAGATATACAAGGCCGGGAAGTGTGCGCTAGCTCTGAGCAGAAAAACCGTCCCCGACCAGGTTCGCAGTATCGCCGCCAGATGTCTCGACATCTTGCTATAGTTTTCGTGTTCTGTAGTGTATTAACATATGGAGAAAAGTGTTTTTAATACGTTTACGTACATATTTCACTTAGTGTTAGTGTTCAAATGAACTCCAAGTAAGTTTCATTTACATTATAAAATATGGTGTATTGTTGTGTACCGTACTGTAAGTCCGATTCGTCGAAGAAAGGAGAACATTGGAGTTTTCATTCGTTTCCCGCCGATCCAGTTTTAAAGGAGAAGTGGATAATTGCTATATCTAGACAGGGGGGAAAATTAGGTTCCCTTTGGTCGCCTACGACGTCATCCAAAGTCTGTAATTTGCATTTTAAAGATTGTGACTTCAGTTTAAGTACAGTAAAAAGACAGCTTCTTCCGAATAGAGTCCCTTCAGTCTTCATAGGTTACCCCGCCTACAAACAGGAAGGTGTCAAACCTGTAGTCGAACGTAGAAAAAGATATATCCCGAAACCGGAAGCTACGCGTACAACTCCAAATAAAATAAGAAAACAGTGTTCTACAGATGATTGTGAAAATGTAATTACTCCGCCGGATTATGCAAGTAGGCCTACCACAAATGACACAGGAATTCAAGTCTCTTTTCCACTTGCTGACAATAACACTAGTACTCCAAAGGCGAAATATATACTGAAAAGGAAATCAAACTACCGACTGAGACAAACAATACGCAAGCTAAGAAGTAAAATAAAAGATCTGAAGTCCTCGAAGAAAGTTGAAAATTCTGCATCTGATGAACAAGTCAGTAAAATAAGGAAAGATGCTGGAAATGGGGAAATGAAAGCATTATTCCTATTAGAACAAATAGACGCTTATGGGAAGAAGTATGTAAGATACGGAGAAACCACTCTAAATTTCTGTTCTTTGGCAAAGAAAATCGAAAATGGGCTACAGATTGATTAGATCGCTTCGTTGCCTCCGACTTCCGCATCAACAGACACTTAAGAATTATGTTGGTTTTTTCTAATGGAGAAACAGGAATAACATCCCTCATTAAACAAAGGCTCCATTACGAAGTCATGAATTTGACATGCGTGGAAGATAAGTTAGGATCCCTTATCATAGATGAAATGGCTATCAAGCCCAGAGTACACTATGATCGTAATCTTGACAGAATTCTAGGATACTCCGAGGCTGAACTTGAAGAATCTGGCCTTAGCGACAGCATTGCAAACAGGCTTCTGTGCTTTTTGTTTCGAGGACTCTCTACTTCTTTTCGGATTCCTATGGCGTTCTATTTCACTCGCCAATTAACGGGTACACGTTGTTGTTGTTTGAGTCATCTGTCCATAGACTGGTTTGATGCAGCTCTCCATGCCACTCTATCCTGCGCTAACCTTTTCATTTCTACGTAACTATTGCATCCTACATCTGCTCTAATCTGCTTGTCATATTCATACCTTGGTCTACCCCTACCATTCTTACCACCTACACTTCCTTCAAAAACCAACTGAACAAGTCCTGGGTGTCTTAAGATGTGTCCTATCATTCTATCACTTCTTCTCGTCAAATTTCGCCAAATAGATCTCCTCTCTCCAATTCGATTCAGTATCTCTTCATTCGTGATTCGATCTATCCATCTCACCTTCAGCATTCTTCTGTAACACCACATTTCAAAAGCTTCTATTCTATTTCTTCCTGAGCTAGTTATCGTCCATGTTTCACTTCCATACAATGCCCTGCTCCACACGAAAGTCTTCAAAAACATCTTTCTAATTCCGATCAATGTTTGAAGTGAGCAAATTTCTTTTCTTAAGAAAGCTCTTCCTTGCTTGTGCTAGTCTGCATTTTATGTCCTCCCTACTTCTGCTATCGTTAGTTATTTTACTACCCAAGTAACAATATTCATCTACTTCCTTTAATACTTCATTTCCTAATCTAATATTTCCTACATCACCTGCCTTCGTTCGACTGCACTCCATTACTTTTGTTTTGGACTTATTTATTTTCATCGTGTACTCCCTACCCAAGACTTCATCCATACCATTCAGCAACTCCTCGAGATCTTCTGCAGTCTCAGATAAAATAACAATATGATCGGCAAGTCTCAAGGTTTTGATTTCCTTTCCTTGGACTGTGATTCCATTTCCAAATTTCTCTTTGATTTGCTTTACTGCCTGTTCTATGTAAACATTGAAAAGGAGAGAGGACAAACTGCAGCCTTGCATCACTCCTTTCTGGATTGCTGCTTCTTTTTCAAAGCCCTCGATTCTTATCACTGCAGACTGATTTTTATACAGATTGTAGATAATTCTTCGTTCTCGGTATCTGATCCCTATCATCTTCAGAATCAAAAATAGCTTGGTCCAATCAACATTATCGAATGCCTTTTCTAGATCTACGAATGCCATGCACGTGGGCTTGTCCTTCTTGATTCGATCCTCTAAGATCAGACGTAAAGTCAGTATTGCTTCAGGTGTGCCTACATTTCTTCTGAAGCCAAATTGATCTTCTCCCAACTCAGCTTCTACTTGTTTTTCCATTCTTCTGTAAATAATACGTGTTAAAATTTTGCAGGCATGAGATACTAAACTAATGGTGCGGTAGTTTTCACACCTGTCAGCACCGGCTTTCTTGGGAATAGGTATAACAACATTCTTCCGAAAATCGGATGGGACTTCTCCTGTCTCATATATCTTTCACACTAAATGAAATAACATTGCCATGCTGGTTTCTCCTAAGGCAGTCAGTAATTCAGAGGGAATGTCATCAATTCCATGTGCCTTGTTCCTATTGAGGTCACTCACAGCTCTGTCAAACTCTGACCTCAAAATTGGGTCTCCCATTTCATCAGCATCAACAGCCTCTTCATGTTCCAGAACCAAATTATCTACATCTTTACCTTCATACAACAGTTGGATATGCTCCTGCCATCTTTCTGCTCTGTCTTCTTTCCCTAGAAGTGGCTTTCCATCTGAGCTCTTAATATTCATACACCTAGATTTCCTTTCTCCAAAGGTTTCCTTGATTTTCCTGTATGCAGCATCTACCTTACCCAGGACCATACAGCCTTCGACATGCTTGCACTTCTCCTTCAGCCATTCTTCCTTAGCTACCTTACACTTTCTATCCACTTGATTCTTTAATCGCCTGTGTTCTTTTCTGCCCTCTTCATTTCTAGCATTCTTGTATTTTCCTCGTTCATCAATCAGGTCTAGTATCTCCTGAGTTATCCACTGTAGTGATGGGACATTCGATTCATTTTACTGAATCGATTCATTTGATTCCGTTCACGTTACTGAATCGATACAGTGATCCGATTCACGGCTCATTGGTCACCGCTCCTACTGCATCTGTGTAGTATGTGCTGGTAAGACAGCAGCAACAGCATTCAGTGCTCGCAGCTGCCATCTGGTCTTCATACTATGAACTCCTTTCTTAGAAAAAATGCTAGTTACTCTAATCACGGCCGACTGGATACCTCGCTGCGCTCCTTATACCGGCCTTGACAATCGCTTGTGAAGCCCAGCATAAAGCTGTAATTGGAAAGTTTCACCATAATGCCGCTGGAGCGCTGGCCTACTACCCATTGACAGGATGCTGTATACCGCAAATTGCCGCATTTCCAGTTTTATTTTTTGGTTTTGCTGTCGTAAATGTTAGCAATGTGTTCGCAATGAGGTGCTTGTTGGCTTGATAATGAAATCTGATAGTTATGCGCTAGTGAGTTTATTTTTTATTGTGTAGTGTGGTGATTATATATTTTTTTAATTGTGTTTACAAATCTTGGAATTTGAGACATTCTTGCGCACCTTTTCGTACTTCGAGCAGAAATTTTATGGAAACAAGAACAAAGTGATTTCTCGCTGTAACTTCGTCCTGAACAAGGATTTTAATTTATGTGCTAATTCGTTTTTTAATGGTGTGTTGATTTGATTTTCTTTAACTGTGTTAGGAAATATTCGAATATATATTGCTGTGTGCCTTTTTTGTATTCCGAACAGGAAAAAAAGCAAAGGGACACTATCATTTTACGAATTCTCTGTAGACCAGGACAAAACTACGTCTTAGTTTTCCGTTTCTATGTCGGGTATTTACCTTCGTTCTTTCTTTCTCTTTTCTTACTCTGTTTACCCCTCCAGCGTTGGCTTTTCTCTCGGACTCAGTGAGGGATCCCACCTCTACCACCTCAAGGGTAGTATCGTGGAGCGTGAGACTGCGAGTCGGGGATACAACTGGGAAGGATGACCAGTACCTCGCCCAGCCGGCCGCAACTTCTATGCTGAACAGGGGCCTTGTGTCGGGGATGGGAAGATTGGAAGGCATATCCAAAGAAGAGGGAAGGCATCAGCCGTGGCCTTAAGTTAGTTACCATCCCGGCATTTGCTTGGAGGAGAAGTGGGAAACTATGGGAAACCACTTCGAGGATGTCTGAGGTGGGAATCGATACCACCCTCTACACAGTTGACCTCCCAAGGCTGAGTGGACCCCGTTCCAGCCTTCGTACCACTTTTGAAATTTCGTGGCAGGGCCAGGAATCGATCCCGGGCCTCCGTGAGTGGCC
This sequence comes from Anabrus simplex, assembly GCF_040414725.1. Lineage (NCBI taxonomy): Eukaryota > Metazoa > Arthropoda > Insecta > Orthoptera > Tettigoniidae > Anabrus > Anabrus simplex. The sequence continues at coordinate 290,696,243 of NC_090271.1, forward strand.
GCTAATCATTTTTACCCATGAATTTTCTTTCATAGAATAATCCTTAAGGCGGTGTCGTATTTGCCATATGACAGCAACACAACACATTTTTGTTCAAGATAATCTGAACTTTAACATTTAAACATTGACAAGTAAGAATCACTACTGCTATGACGGTAAGGCCAGCGTATGAAGTGTTGTTACCTGAGCAATGGGGCCGATGACCTAGATGTTAGGCCCCTTTAGACAACAAGCATCATCATCATCATCGAGCAGAGAACAGTTTACATTTTATTTACTCAAAATACTTTCCTCTCACTGAATTTTTATTTAAAATTCTTCTTCTTTCGCTATTTGTTTTACGTCGCACCGACACAGATAGGTCTTATGACGCCGATGGAATAGGAAAGGGCTAGCAGTGGGAAGGAATCGGCCGTGGCCTTAATTGAGGTACAGCCTGATGTGAAAATGGGAAACCACGGAAAACCGTCTCCAGAGCTGCCGACAGTGGGGTTCGAACCCACTATCTTCCGGATGCAAGCTCACAGCTCCACGCCGTGCGGCCAACTTGTTCCACCCTACTGCATTTCAAGTAAAATTTATTTTCTGAATTTAGCATGGCCAGCTTGCCCGGTATTTAATATTCTAGTGAAAGGTATGAATGAAATATAATCTGAAACTATATATATTGAAATTAACATTTAAACATGTTTGAGTCAAAATATTTATGTTCTGCATACAACGAATATGGAAAAAAGTAAGACTCTTATGTTTTGTCCAGCCCCCTTCCTGAGAGCAGCGCTTGAAGAATTTTAAAACTCTAATTGAACAATGGCTCTTAATCTCGATATTAACATCAGAAGACAAAAGCATTGTGGTAAGTTCTGCTATGTATCTAAATGCCATGATAATAAAAACGATTACTATTATTCCTCACAATTAAGGAACGTCAGTTGGACTACTCCATCCTCCGCAGTTTCATTTCACGACGTTGTTTTGGCACATATCAATGAAAGTAGCCTTTAGGATTAATCATTTTAACAATATTAGTCAATGTAACATACTATTTTATTCCCTAAATTAAGATACATCGGCAATCAGAGTCAATATCAGAACGTCAGCTGGACTAAGTCATCTCCCCGCAGTTTCATTTCACGACATCATTTTGGCAAATATCAACGAAAGTAACCTTTAAGATTAATCATTTTAACAGTATTAACCCATGTAATATTCTCCATAGCTCTAAATTACGATAAATCGGCAACCAAAGTCAATATATTTTCCATAAAGAAGTATGCATTTTTACCGCAAATAGGTCGGCCGCCAGCGCCACGTGTCGAGTTGTGTAACTACTCCGATTACAGTACGTGGACCCGATTGTCAAGGCCGGTAAGGAGCTAGCTAGAGCGACGCATCAAGTCGGCCGTGCTCTAATACACCGAAGGTTTCCGGCGACGCAGGGTGGGAAAGGTTAGGAAGGTAGCAGCCATGGCCTGAATTAAGGTACAGTCCCAGAATTTCCTGGTGTGAAAATGGGGAAACTACGGAAAAACCATCTTAACGGCTGCCGACGGTGGGATTCGAACCCACCATCCCCCGAATGCAAGCGCATAGCCACGCGATATTAACCGCACAACAACTCGCTCAGTCTTTTTTTAAAAAGTATTTTTCTATCAGCTGAGGATTTTTTAAATCGTCATATTTTGTATAGGCTACCCGAGATGTACAGTAGCCCGCTGGTTTTTTGATTCAACATACTGTTATTGCGTCTGTCCACATATGATTGAATTCTTGTGCAACGATGTGACATATGAACTGAGAGAATACTGAGCCGTTCTTCCCAATATAAAACAGGTACTTTTGAGTGGTCATGACTCATGAGCATGACTCATAGTCATAGGGCAGGCTAGAGTCGAGTTTAACTGTCAAATGTCAACTAATTTATAATACTAAGATTCATTAAACTAATAAATAGTATAACCTAATAGCCTACCTACTTCAGAATTATGTTGTGACTACCTTTTTAACACTGCAAATAAATCCATCTATTATTTAAACCTCCCTGTAAGAAGAGGACAGTGAATGCAAATGGGTATTATTTTCAAATGAGCTGAGCTCGAGAGTCCATTACAGCATACGATTCTTTCAGTCTAGCATGGCTCACTGTATGTCTCGCTGCAGCGGAAGCTCGGCTCTCCGCGTGTCCAGTGAGCCGATAAGGAGCCGTGTGTATCATGTGTCTCACTGAGACGCGCTCGTTCACGATTCTTTCGATGTGCCATGATTCACTGTATGCCTCGCTGCAGCGGAAGCTCGGCTCTCCGCGTGTCCAGTGAGCCGATAAGGAGCCGTGTGTATCATGTGTCTCACTGAGCCGCGCTCGTTCACGATTCTTTCGATGTGCCATGATACACTGTCTCGCTGCAGCGGAAGCTCGGCTCCCCGTCAACGTCCAGTGAGTGCGCCACTCAGCACTGTCCGCTGGGAGGAAGCTGAATCGTGTGCCGTGAGCTCGCCTTTCCTGTGAATCGATTCACTCGGACACTTGAATGAATCGATACACTGCTTCGAATCATGCATTCAGTAGCCAACACTAATCCACTGATTCTTAGTTGATCTTTTCTTCCTTCCTAACATTTCTTCAGCAGCCCTACTGACTTCATTCTTCATGACTCTCCACTCTTCCTCTATAGTGTTTCCTTCAGCCTTTTCATTTAGTCCTGGTGCAACATGTTCCTTGAAACAATCCCTCACACTCTTTTCTTTCAACTTGTCTAGATCCCATCTTTTTGCATTCTTTCCTTTCTTCAATTTCTTCAACTTCAGATGGCTTTTCATGACCAACAAGTTATCGTCAGAGTCCACGTCTGCTCCTGGGAAAGTTTTGCAATCCAACACCTGGTTTCTGAATCTCTGCGTAATCATAATGAAGTCTATTTGATACCTTCCGGTGTCACCAGGTCTCGTACACAACTGTGCAAATTAACTTTGAAAGTGTTGTCTGAAATGGAAAGCACAGGTTTTCAAATTTTGCGGTTGGTTACTGATAACTGTACAGTTAATGTAAATATGATGAAAGACTTGTGCAATGGGACCATCTCGCCTGAAATTCAGCATCCAAATGACCAAAATCGTCCTCTCTTTCTGAGTTTCGACTCTAGTCATGTGCTAAAGAACATTCGTTCTCAGTTTTTACAGAAAGATTTTTTCCATGAGAAAAAAATGATATCAAGCATCCATATTAAGAAATTATGTAATATACAAAGGCAACAAACAGTGAAGCCTATTCGTGGCTTAACAAGGAAAGGAGTTTTTCCATCTAACTTGTAAAAAATGAATGTCCAAAGGGCTAAATTTTTATTTTCAACATGCGTTACAGGAGCTTTAAAAACACTACCTATTGTTGCTCCAGAAGCAGTGTCAGATATGGGATCTCTTAACAAGACCGTAGAATTTATGGAACATATCAGGAAATGGCATGATATTCACGACGTATGTAACATTAAGCACCCTTACATGTCAAGAAATGCGGATAGAATGATATTTATGGAGTCGGACGATGAAAGACTAAAATGGCTGGAAGACACGTTTCTTCCTTATTTGGAAGAAATTCAGAAATATGTTGTGAAGAGTCACCGAATTAGTTAAGAAACTTATGAAGCCCTGGTTCTTACCACCAAGTCAACTGTGCGGTTCATTAAATATTTATTAACAGTTGGGTTCCATTATATCCTAAGTCGGAACTTGAATAGTGACGATATTGAACTTCTGTTTAGCCATCTAAGAAGAAGAGGAGGATTTAATGATATGATGGATATGAGGTCCTGCATTTATGCCATGGAAACGACTTTAATTACGGGCATGATAAATCCATCTGACTCTTCGAACGTAGAAAGACAGGCTTTCAGGACATCAGCTGCAATTCGTCAGAAAGAATCAAAAGATCAGAGCAAATTAGGTCTGGAACGTACTGCTCTTCCAACAACAGTTTTGGAATTTCTTGATGGGACGCTCGAAGGTAGGCTAACTAATCACTTCGCAATTATTGTATTTTCTTTCTGATGTATTATTTTTAATAGGCCTCAAAGATCTGCAATTTTTTTAATTATCTTAGACGCTGTTTATATTAAGAATGATACCATGTCTTTTCAGAGAAACCTGTCACTCTGGAGTTGTCTTCCTTGGCTATGATAGGTGGTTATCTTGTTCGAGTTGCTGAAGAAAATTCCAATTGTGAATCGTGCTTGCGACAGATATCCTCGGCCACTAATGACAGTCCACTGATGTGCCTCATTAGGATGCAAGATCGTGGAGCATTACGCTACTCCTCAAGAAAATTTGTTTACTTTCTACAAAATACTTTGAATTTTATGCGGCACTCCGTACGTTATCTGGTCAATACGAATTTAGTTAAAAATCTTAACTTTTTTGTTGTTCCAAAGTTTATTGAAACATTCAAATGTGATGAGTGTGATCAGAGAGCACTTGCTCAATCATCAATCAATCAATCAATACTGATCTGCATTTAGGGCAGTCGCCCAGGTGGCAGATTCCCTATCTGTTGCTTTCCTAGCCTTTTCCTAAATGATTTCAAAGAAACTAGAATTTTATTGAACGTCTCCCTTGGTAAGTTATTCCAATCCGTAACTCCCCTTCCTATAAATGAATATTTGTCCCAGTTTGTCCTCTTGAATTCCAACTTTATCTTCATATTGTGATCTTTCCTACTTTTATAAACGCCATTCAAACTTATTCGTCTACTAATGTCATACCACGCCAACTCTCCGCTGACAGCTCGGAACATACCACTTAGTCGAGCAGCTCTTCTTCTTTCTCTCAATTCTTCCCAACCCAAACATTGCAACATTTTTTTAACGCTACTCTTTTGTCGGAAATCACCCAGAACAAATCGAGCTGCTTTTCTTTGGATTTTTTCCAGTTCTTGAATCAGGTAATACTGGTGAGGGTCCCATACACTGGAACCATACTCTAGTTGGGGTCTTACCAGAGACTTATATGCCCTCTCCTTTACATCCTTACTACAACCTCTAAACACCCTCATAACCATGTGCACAGATCTGTACCCTTTATTTACAATCCCATTTATGTGATTATCCCAATGAAGATCTTTCCTTATATTAACACCTAGATACTTACAATGATCCCCAAAAGGAACTTTCACCCCATCAACGCAGTAATTAAAACTGAGAGGACTTTTCCTATTTGTGAAACTCACAACTTGACTTTTAACCCCGTTTATCATCATACCATTGCCTGTTGTCCATCTCACAACATTTTCGAGGTCACGCTGCAGTTGCTCACAATCTTGTAACATTTATCACTCTATAGAGAATAACATCATCCGCAAAAAGCCTTACCTCCGATTCCACTCCTTTACTCATATCATTTATATATATAAGAAAACATAAAGGTCCGATAATACTGTCTTGAGGAATTCCCCTCTTAATTATTACAGGGTCAGATAAAGCTTCACCTACCCTAATTCTCTGAGATCTATTTTCTAGAAATATAGCAACCCATTCAGTCACTCTTTTGTCTAGTCCAATTGCACTCATTTTTGTCAGGAGTCTCCCATGATCCACCCTATCAAATGCTTTAGACAGGCAATCGCGATACAGTCCATTTGACCTCCAGAATCCAAGTTATCTGCTATATCTTGCTGGAATCCTACAAGTTGAGCTTCAGTGGAATAACCTTTCCTAAAACCGAATTGCCTTCTATCGAACCAGTTATTAATTTCGCAAACATATCTAATATAATCAGAAAGAATGCCTTCCCAAAGCTTACATACAATGCATGTCAAACTTACTGGCCTGTAATTTTCAGCTTTATGTCTATCACCCTTTCCTTTATTCACAGGGGCTACTATAGCAACTCTCCATTCATCTGGTATAGCTCCTCCGACCAAACAATAATCAAGTAAGTACTTCAGATATGGTACTATATCCCAACCCATTGTCTTTAGTATATCCCCAGAAATCTGATCAATTCCAGCCGCTTTTCTAGTTTTCAACTTTTGTATCTTATTGTAAATGTCATTGTTATCATATGTAAATTTTATTACTTCTTTGGCCTTAGTCTCCTCCTCTATCTCGACATTTTCCTTGTAACCAACAATATTTACATACTGCTGACTGAATACTTCTGCCTTTTGAAGATCCTCACATACACACTCCCCTTGTTCATTAATTATTCCTGGAATGTCCTTCTTGGAACCTGTTTCTGCCTTAAAATACCTATACATACCCTTCCATTTTTCACTAAAATTCGTATGACTGCCAATTATGCTTGCCATCATGTTATCCTTAGCTGCCTTCTTTGCTAGATTCAATTTTCTAGTAAGTTCCTTCAAATTCTCCTTTCTTCCACAGCCATTTCTAACTCTATTTCTTTCCAGTCTGTACCTCCTTCTTAGTCTCTTTATTTCTCTATTATAATAAGGTGGGTCTTTACCATTCCTTACCACCCTTAATGGTACAAACCTGTTTTCGCATTTCTCAACAATTTCTTTAAACCCATCCCAGAGTCTGTTTACATTTTTATTTACCGTTTTCCACCGATCATAATTACTTTTTAGAAACTGCCTCATGCCTGCTTTATCAGCCATATGGTACTGCCTAACAGTCCTACTTTTAAGACCTTCCTTTCTATCACATTTATTTTTAACTACCACAAAAACAGCTTCATGATCACTAATACCATCTATTACTTCAGTTTCCCTATAGAGCTCATCTGGTTTTATCAGCACGACATCCAGGATACTTTTCCCTCTGGTTGGTTCCATCACTTTCTGAATCAGCTGCCCTTCCCATATTAACTTATTCGCCATTTGTTGGTCATGCTTCCTGTCGTTTGCATTTCCTTCCCAATTGACATCTGGCAAAATCAGATCTCCCGCTACAATTACATTTCTTTCCATGTCGTTTACCACATAGCTGACTATCCTATCAAATAATTCGGAATCTGCATCAGTGCTACCCTTCCCCGATCTGTACACTCCAAATATATCAAGTTGCCTATTATCTTTAGAAATGAGCCTTACACCTAGAATTTCATGTGTCTCATCTTTAACTTTTTCGTAGCTTACAAATTCTTCTTTCACCAGAATGAACACTCCCCCTCCCACCCTTCCTATCCTATCTCTACGATACACACTCGAGTGCGGTGAGAAAATTTCTGCATCCATTATATCATTTCTCAGCCATGATTCAACTCCTATTACAATATCTGGTAAATATATATCTATTAAATTACTTAATTCTATTCCTTTCCTTACAATACTTCTACAGTTCAACACTAACAATTTTATGTCATCCCTACTTGATTTCCAGTTCCCTGTTCCCTTATCATCGCTCCCTAGGCCATCCCGTTTCCCTGAATGTACCTCCCTATTACCCTTCCAAACAAATTTCCTAACTTATACGTACCACTGCGGTTTAAATGAAGGCCATCTGAGCGCAGATCCCTATCTCCTACCCACCCATTAGGATCTAGAAATTTCACTCCCAGTTTCCCACATACCCACTCCATAGTCTCATTTAAATCCCCAATCACCCTCCAGTCAGTATCCCTTCTACACAGTATTCCACTAATAACAATCTCCGCTTTCTTAAACTTCACTCGTGCTGCATTTACCAGATCCCACACATCTCCAACTATGTTAGTACTATTATCAGCTTGCCTTACGTTGTTGGTACCAACGTGAAACACTACCACCTTCTCCTTCCCCTCCGCCCTCTCTTCTACTTTCCTCAATTCTCATTACAAAATTTTTAAAACCGATTCTCGACAATGAAGCTCGTAAAATTACAGATGCTCATGACACGGAAAAGAACTTGAGAACAAAGCCTTTAAGTCGGAAGATCTTAAAAATATGAGATATACGAGCAGTGATATTGGTAAGTCATTTTAATGTATTACTTTTATTATTTATTGCACTTAACTTCGCCTAAAATAATTCCAAATATCACTTAAATGTGCTTTAAATTATATCAAATCACTCTAAATCACATTTAGGTGGACCTAACTTCATTATTTGTAGTTTTTATGTGCTTAAAAACGAACATGTACTATTAACAATGTATTTCGCGCGTGCAGTAGAGCAAGATGTCGAGACCTCTAGCGGACGTTCGTGAAACTACTTGCGACCCGCAATTCTACCGGCCCACTTCCCGGCCTTGTATATCGCTTAGGCAACGGTTATGCAGATCACGACAAAGAGTGTAACAGGCCGTTGCCTACGAGATACACCAAGGCCGGGAAATAAGCACTCTAAACTTGTCTCGAGATACTTCCGACAAGCGCTGCTAGAGTTCTCTTTACTATTCTGTCTCGCGCGCTCATTGCAACACGTTTGTTTGCGAAAAACTATAAAGTTTATTTAAAACTAGTAATTTCAGAGGACACCAAACGGATATAAGATAAAAAATAGACTAAGAGCAATTGTATGACTTATTTTCTAGAACGTAGGCCTTTGTCTCACACTGTGTTAAGACGAAATAAGTAATTCACGAAAACTTCGTGATCAATTAAGACAAATACATATCAGCAGCATTAATGTTCAAATGATCACAAGCACCTTGCGGTTCAGGGATTTCCTTCGGAAATTCTTGAACGCATCATCCTGATCGGAAATTTTCGATGAAGTTCAGATATCTTAAAACGTTTTTCTGATTTCATTGCCCGTATCCTACTTCTCAATTTAAATATTTTTTCCCTTAACCTGGTATTTGACTTTCTCGTCAATAAATATTTCGATTTAAAAGAGCTACTCGTAGACTTTCCCTTACATAGAAACGAGACTTGTAACCCTTTTTCGTTTGTGACTGGTGTAGAACCGTTTTTTGTTGAAGATATATCATTATCTGAATCAGAAATTCTACTAAATTTTGATGGTACGTCATTCCTGGGAGCTGGATCCTTCCTGCGCTTGTTACTGTTCTGTTTATGAACAGGGTACACACTAAAAACAGAAGGAACTTTGTTGGAAAGAATTCGCTTGATTGATCTGCTTACACTAAAATCTGACTTTTTTTTTTTTTTTTTTTTTTTTTGCTAGTTGCTTTACGTCGCACAGGCACGGATATGTCTTATGGCGACGATAGGACTGGAAAGGGCTAGGAGTGGGAAGGAAGCATCCGTGGCCTTAATTAAGGTACAGCCCCAGCATTTTCCTGGTGTGAAAATAGGAAACCACGGAAAACCATATTCAGGGCTGCCGACAGTGGGGTTCGAACCTACTATCTCCCGAATACTGGATACTGGCGGCACTTAAGCGACTGCACCTATCGAGCTCAGTGAATCTGACGTATTAAAATGCGAGCTACACACTCGATAAGAATTGTTAGGTACCTAAAGACATCCTAGTTTATCACCTTGCCTGGAAATGGCTTGCCTCCACTTCTCTCTTAAACCGCGCTCCGAAGGGAAGCTATGAAACGTCACATTTTCTTGCTTTTTAGTAGTATCGGAAGTACACAGAGGTACACAACAGTTCGCCATCTTCTCAACCTCACATACACATACCGACAGAAAAAATACTGACAATAAATTGCACAAAATCAACACAACATCACTATTAGTCCTCACATCACAATGTTAAAAGTCCGCCAAGAACAGAACGGAAACCTGACATCTAGCGGCTAAGCCGTGAACACGATCGGGCCGCTTTTTCAGCGGCAATTGCTTCCTATTTCCCGGCCTTATGTATCTCGTAGGCAACGAATAGGTCAACGGGAATGGATCGTGACAGGCTGTAGGCGCCAGGCGCCACCAAAGAGAATGTGGCGCGACTTTATTAGGGTAGTTTCATTCGCTAATACATGCAATTCATTTATTTTCCTGCCTATTTATAAAGTATGTGTTCCTCTACAACTCCATTAAAAAATAAACATAAAATAAACAAGCAGTAGTTTATCTTTCGCGGATGTCCCGATCCCACGTTGCCAACCTTATGAAATGAAGTGGGTTTTTTTTCTTTTCCACGTGCTTTTGTATACTTTAGTGGTACTTGTCAAAAGACGTTTTTGGAAAGTAAGGTTATTGGTATATAAGTTAGTTGACGTCTGTTTTGAACTGTGCACAATCCTCTGATGGAAGAAACACTTAACTTCAAAGGGAAGGACCCTGGAGCAGTGAAATACGGAAATTTTATAAATTATTATCAGTTTCATCCCCCGGACTTTCGGATGAGCTCACTGCCAATGGACCTTTGGAAAGTGCCTTCCGGACGTGACTTTATTTGTCTAGACATCGGCTGCAATTCAGGTGTAAGTATAGCTCAGGTTGTTCAGAATTCACTGCATTAATGTCAGTGATGCAGGTTTTGTTATTGTTCTCAAGGGCATGCATATAGCATTCGCCCCGCAAAATTATATAGTAGTGGCAGGCATCACTATACGGCATACGCAAACCCATGACGAACATTTTCCCTTGATAAATTATTCCAGTCCTTTATTCCTCGTCTTATAAAGGAATATTTGCCCTAATTTGTAGTAAGGGAAGTTAGGGATTGGAATAACTTACCAACGGAGATGTTCGATAAATTTCCAATTTCTTTGAAATCATTTAAGAAAAGGCTAGGAAAACAACATATAGAGAATCTGCCATCTGCGCGATTGTCCTAAATGCAGATCAGTATTGATTGATTGATTTGTCCTCTTGAATTCCAACCTTATCTTCATATTATTCATATTCATGTTTTAAAGCTCTGCTCAAATTTATTCGTCTACTGATGTCATTCCACACCATCTCTACACTGTCAGCTCTGAACATATTGCTTTGTCGAGCAGCTCATCTCTTTACTCGCAAATCTTCCCAGCCCAAAGTGTGCAACATTTTTGTAACACTACTCTTTTGTCCGAAATCGCCGAGAACGAATCGTGTTGCTTTCCTTCGGATCTTTTCAAGTCCTCATACCAAGTGATCCTGGTGTGGGTTCCATACCCTGGAACCACACTTTAATTGGGATCTTATGATACAAACCTAGTGTAGGCACTCCAGCATGTAACACACAAGTTTGCGAGGAAATATATATGAATCTTGGCTTAAAATCCTCTTTAGAAGAGAGTTGCGTTCATTATGCATAGGTACCAGACACCCATCACCCACCTGCCCACCCAAAACAGTACATTTACTTTTATAACCTAATGAAACATTTCACGCACCATTGTCCATTTGTTGACAACCTACTAGCACTGCCATTGGCTGACATGACATAATTCCCAGAATTCATAACTTGCAGCTTCCGTCACCAACCCACACAGAATATAAACACAACAATAGGCTCTGTTAGTGGATGTTTGGGGCCACGTTCCCTTCGAAAGGCTTTTTGCTGTTGTTGCGATGCATACTGTCTGCATGGCAAGAAAAAAATGTAGCCAGGCTGAGTGGCTCAGACGGTTAAGGCGCTGGCCTTCTAACCCCAACTTGGCAGGTTCGATTCTGGCTCAGTCCGGTGGTATTTGAAGGTGCTCAAATACGACAGCCTTGTGTCAGTAGATTTACTGGCACGTAAAAGAACTCCTGTGGGACTAAATTCCGGCACCTCGGCGTCTCCGAAGACCATAAAAGTAGTTAGTGGGACGTAAAGCAAATAACATTATTATTAATAGAAAAAATGTAATTTAGAAGCTAAAACCTATCTTTACAAATCCAGGCCTGTAGCTTCGTAACAGTTGGTAACTTATTCCCTTTGTTGGTAACAGTTCATAGCTCATAAAGGTGTTCCTGTTGACAATCTCGTGAACTAAACAGAGAACAGAAATAAAACAGCATTACCCTCTGCTGAGTCTTCGTGTGCAATACATGATCCTTCGTGGAGTGCTTTCACTAGTCTTGTGCCAATGAAAACAAAGGAAGTCAATCGTATCCATAGACATCATATAATTTGTAGTAAAGATCCAGCGACGACAGAGACAACATGGGGGTAATATCATGACTTTCTTCCTTGCTCAGTTAAAAATTGGTGTAATCTGGTAAGTATCTAGGAGGGCATCAATGACACTGAGGTCATCCAAAGGAAGGATTTTCTGAAAATATCTCTGCAGGCTCTCTTAGGATTGGGTTCAGTTGATCTGGGACTACTTGGTGGAGATCTGTCATTGAAAGAATTGTCTTCTAGTTACATGGGGCTTGGGAATGAGCTGTTTTCTTCTCGGTGATTTTCTCTGGAATAATTTTCATTCACAGCAGAATCTGAACGAAAGGAAATAGGTGTCTTGAGAGAAACTATTGATTCATTGCCATCTTTAAAGCAAGTTCCTGCATACGAGGGACTGGCATCCAGAAGATCTACCACTTCAAGAGAAGGGTCATATTTGTTTGTACACCCAAACTTTTCAGCAGCACTGGTCTTGGGGAAGTGAGCCACATTGGCAAAGAATGTCCATAGAAAGACTTTCTAGAGTACCGAGTGAGTTGGCCGTATGGTTATGGTCGCATAGCTATGAGTTTGCATTCGGGAGATAGTGGATTTGAATCCCACTATCAGGACAGCTCTGAAGATGGTTTTCCATGGTTTCAAATTTTCACAGAAGGCAAATGCTGGGGCTGTACCTCAGTTAAGACCACCATAGCAGCTACCTTCCCAATCCTAACATCCTTGCATAGCCAAAAACCTTTGATGTGTTAATGTGATGTTAAACTACTAGTATTAAAAAAAGAAAACCCCACCAAACTTCCTAGAGTGATTAAGCATTCTCTCGTATGGAGTTGAGTTAATGTCTGTACAGAGTAAGATTGAATGGCACAAAGTGCTTTGTCCAACATCTCTTCCTACCAGTTGATGTTCAAAACTCGGGTTCTCAAAGCAAGGGATACAGTTCTCCACATTATCCCTTTATACCACTCACCTTGTCTTGTATCATAAGGTTTGTAAGCTGTAGTGCGGCTGGATGAGATCCTGCAGTGGTCGAGAAATTCCTTTAACTCCCGGTATATGAACAACGGTCCTTTAATTGTACAGTGCGTAACGAGGCACGCCGAACATGAAGAACAAATTCTTGAGATGCTTGATGATTGTGGATGATGTCATCTCCACGAAGGGATAAATGATTAGGAACCTTGATTACTCACATCCACAATAACTAGAATGTAGTTATTCCTCCTAAAGAACAGAATTGGCCACCATAAAATCAACACTTAACTGTTTGAATGGCCTAGTAGCTTTGATTAAATGTGTTTCAAATTTATAGAACTATGGTTTCAGTTCAGTGCAAATACAAGAAGAGGCTGTCATTTTTCTGATTTCTTCTTTAGAAAACGGTATATTTTTTGATGTCATCCAGTGATAAAACTGAGTTACATCTTGGTGACACAGTGAGTCGTACATTTCCTTTAAACTAATACATCCAAGAATGGAACATAATTGGAACAAAGAATCTGCTACAGTATTTTCATTTTTCGGCCTGTAGACAGTCTCATATTTAACACACGAGAGCTCTGACTGCCACTTTTGAAGTTTGTTGTTTTTAATCTTACATTGTCCCTTGTTATCAAGCATAAAGGCTGCTGCTTTCCGGTCAGTGATCAAGCAAAATAAACTTCAAGTAATTAGTGCCTCCATTTTGTAAGAAACTCTACAATTGCCTGACATTACTTTTCTACAACGGAACGCTTTTGAGAGACGTTTTGAAAAGAAGGCAACAGGTTTTCTTGACTGTGAGTGTAGCACTAATCACATGGTAAGAGGCATCTGTTTCTACCGGAAAGTGTGTGGTTTGGTTTTATCTGTTGGTGACTTCACTGCAGAAACAGTGTCTGTTTTTAGCTCGTAGAACATAGCGACTGATTTGGGAGGTATTCTAGCCATTGCTCATGGTCTAATTTTCTCAGAAAATCAAAGGATTAGGTTAGCTTAGTAAACAGACTTAACTATGGTTCTTTGAAGAGCCAATCTTTAGAAACTGGTAGATCCCTGAAAGGTCGGAGGAAGTCTGCGTCAGGCTTAGTGGAGCGGTGTGATATTGAATGAACGAGGTTAATTGATGTCTGCCAAATGTTACTCTTATCCATATTATGTTATAATGGGGTTGTACTTACGAGCTGCAGCTAGAAACCCAGTGAAATATCATTCATGATTTTCCTTGTTGTCTCCACCAAGTTTTATTCAGCTTCTCCTGAATAATTACATTGATGACATGTTGAGGAGCAAATACTCCATTCATGACCCCAAATGGTATAATTCAAAACTACCACAATTGACCACAGGCGTCATAAGCAGTGTATATTTTACACCTTTCAGCAATTAGGATCTCAATTAATTAAAGTCTATCAGGTTCCACCTTTTCAATACTAATACAATGTTGTTGGATGATATGTACAACATTATTTATTACAGTACATGTTTCGGTGCTCTATTATGTCACCATCATCAGCTGATTTAGAAAATGTGAAAAAAACTTGGCGATCTAAATATTAAACAAAATATTGTCATACTTAACTCATACATATACATATTTACATACAACAGAATATTTATTGGTTAAATCCTAAACATCTATAATGCTATATTAACTATCCCTAATATGTAACAAGAGAATTCTTGTAAGTCATGAATATAATTTTTTTTTTTCTCATCTGGTTGATGAGTTGTCTTCACATTCCTTAATGTCTGTAATTCTATGCTCTCGTACTGTCTAATTAGAATGCGCACTTAAAATTGAGGAATTAAAATTGCATGCAGTCAGAAAAAAAAATTTTTATATTCATGACTTACAAGAATTCTCTTGTTACATATTAGGGATATTTAATATAGCATAATAGATGTTTAGGATTTAACCAATAAATATTCTGTTGTATGTAAATATGTATATGTATGAGTTAAGTATGACAATATTTTGTTTAATATTTAGATCGCAAAGTTTTTTTCACATTTTCTAAATCAGCTGATGATGGTGACATAATAGAGCACCGAAACATGTACTGTAATAAATAATGTTGTAAATATCATCCAACAACATTGTATTAGTATTGAAAAGGTGGAACCTGATAGACTTTAATTAATTGTGATCTCAGTTCAATACGGACAAATAAGATGAAGTTCCTTACGTTTAACAATTAGGATCTGACGATAAGTCGAAGGTAGGTCAGTTGTGCTGAAGATCTTCCACTGAGCTCCATTGGCAGAGTCTTTGGGATCGAAAAAGCATGAAGCTTGGTGAATCTGTTTATTGCCTGTAAGTAATCTATACACATTCTCTTTTATCTTGACTCCTGACAACCAGCACTTGAGCTTTCCACGAGGAGTGACTTTCTTCAACATTCCCTCAGTTTCTGCCCTTATGAACTTGGAGTCCTCTTCTGAGTAGCACCTTGATTTAATTGCTATTGATTTGCAATCTGGGGAAAGGTTTTCAAACAGGCACACCCTAGTAATACTTAATTGAGCCAAACTAGAGATTTTCAGAGGTCTGTTAGATCTATTGAAATAATATTTCTAACACGACATGTTTACACAGAATATCATGGCTTATGACTAGATTATTTGCACAAAGACCATTCATCACATACAACTTAACATCTGAATGAACTGTCCCAGAAGATTCAAATTTACAGAGCAATATTCTTTTACTTCAGAAAGGAAAGTTCTAGAAGCCATAGTTTCATTAACGTAACTGGACTGCATTTCAGATGACAGAGCTGGACAAGGTGTGTGCTGGTGAAACTTTCAGAGCTCCCAGTGTCTATAAGTGTGTGTGTTTCAAGAGAATTCACCAGAATAGTCAGGTTAGCCTTAGCAGCACTTGGAGCTGGACTGTCAATAGATTTCACCTTGAAAATTACATTTGCCACGGCTATGGTAAACAGACTGTCTCACCGGACACGGATTTCTGTTATTCCTTTTACAGTTTCTTCACAGAAATAATACTTTGTCCCCACAGCTGTCAACTGGGGTTTATTCTTCACATTATCATCTCGTGAAAAGCTTCAGTTTGCGTATGACTATTAGATCTTGAACGTGCTTTGGTGGTAGCATTGAGACAACTCTGAATGTAAGAATCCGAATGGATCTGGCCATCTCAAGGCTTCTGGCTTTATCAAACGCTTCATGGAATGTTAGAGTGGCCTTTTCTAACAACCGTTAACAATTGTGGTTTGATTTCACTCTGCTGATGAAGGCTTCTCCCACTTATTCGTATCGATTTTGTTTGGCTGTGATGGCCTTGAAATTGCAGTCTTTGCTGACGAGTTTCAGTGCTTGAATATACTGATTTAATGTCCCCTCAGGGTGTTGAGCACGAGTAACTAGCTTATTTTGAGCGTAAACCTTGTTTTACAGCTTAACCAACATAAAGATTAACGTATAAATACCATCGTCATAAGTTTTGCACTCAGATATATTAGAACAAATTGTAGGGCCAATGTAATTTACCAAAAGGTGAAGTTTCTTTTGGTTACTTTAAGTTTTGTCCATAGAGATGATGGAATTCCAGAATGCCTGATACCATTGTGTCCATTCAGCTTGGCCTTCAACTTTGCATGGATCTGCATGAAAATGATTTGATTTGAGAAGAGTCTCCATTTCATGAATGTGAAATTAATATTTTACATACAATAAAAATCAAGGAACCATAATAGACCTTATACAAGCTTTTATCAGTGACCTTGCTTCTAGGAAGAACATTCTGCACCATTTCTTATAGGGACATGTGGGTGCAAGGATTATAATGAATGTGTCTTAGTGCCAGTATTTTTCAGGTGTTGGCTCAACTGGAAACTCATATAATATAGCCAACAGTTTCTTTCTCTTAGCACCCTTTTGAGTGTCATTTAACTTATTCAGAACTTTCTGTCTGAATATTTGACTTTTCCAGGCTGAAGAAAATATTGCTCTACACAGGATATATGCATACTCAATTTTAAATGTGATTTTTATCACCTTTAAAAGTGAATAAAGCCTTCTTTGAAACAATGTTCATCTCTTTTCTTTTTTTTTCTCAAGTGTAATTTGTTATTAAATGTTTTATTTTCCAGGTTTATTCTAATTTTATTAATCCTGAATTATTTTCAACAGACTGGGAAACTTCACAGTTCTAGATTATTTTTTTTAGTTCCCACTGGAACATAGGCCACAGTGAAGCTGTGCCATATCACTCTATTGCTTGCGATCCTCTCCACCTCCATCCAATTCTGTCCCACTTATTGACCCTCATTCTCGATGGTACGTCTGTGTATAGGGCTTTCCTTTCTCCGATTATCCTGGGGATTCTGATCAAGTACTTTTTTCTCAGTGGCACTGTCTGCTTTCCTGAGTGTGTGTCCTAAAAATTTCCATTTTCTTCTTTTTATTACTTGCGGCAGTCATCTGACCGTAGTACACATCCTTACAGCATGTGTGCACCTGGCCGATCTATGCCGTAGTCTAAAATTGCCGAATACCCTCTCCCTCATTCTACTAGGTCAGCAGACCTTGTCATCCGTTTTATGAGGGACACTGGCCTGTTTTATTATGTTTGAATGTGAAGTATATATTTGTTTTGAATTTCATATAAAATAAAAACAAAGTTTAATCTACCTACTCAATACTTTACATAAATTGTGATGTTTACAAAAACATTACAATAAGTTACGAGGTACTAGTTTCGACCCTGTATGGGTCATCATCAGCCTAGCCAAGATACATATGTATATGTCAAAGTCTTAAAACAGAAATACACGGTGGAATGAAATATAAAAGAATGAAATGAATATGTGATGGAATGGTGCACCTAAAATGGTGAATCTATGCACTGTTATAGATGTAACAATGCTATGTTTATCAGTGACAAATAAAATCTTAGGAATTATGTCACGTATAATTAAACTATATGAATATTTATCATACAACTATTGTAAAATTGAATAAAATGAGCTATCTTGACGAATATTCTAAAATTGCACATTTAAAATCGTAATATGCCGGTTTTAAAGTGAAATCCAAATGCTTCTATTGAGTTCTAGAAAATATAAAGTTCAACATTGGCACAGAGGGAATCTTTCTTGCATGATGTCCAATAAATCCACAACAGAGGTTAAATGTTGATAGAACTGTTTGACATTCTTGTAATATAATAAAATCTTGCTGTGCTATAAGGAATACTCCCAATTCAAGTAGGAACCAATAGAACCTTGCGCGCAATGTAAAACAACCTTACCGGTGGAGTCATTTGCAATATTGGTGTAACTTATTTTGCAATAGCCCTATTGATTTGTTTGTAATTAAGACCTAAACTCCATTGTCATAATTTTAAAAAATCTGACGGTATGCCCTTACATACAGACTGCTCCTACCTCTTAGTGCTTGCTAGGTGGTCACAAGCAAGTGGAGGGTGCAGACCTTACCCTTTAATTTAAGTTAAACTGTTCTGAACACCAATGGTAAGATAACGGTTTTGCAGGATGAATTGAAATTGTCTATACATAGCACTTAGAAGAATAAGGTTGTATTATCTTACTGCAGCTGGGACATACCTGAACTTCTTAAGTGATTTGTCATAATAGGACTAAGAAGCTGGACCACCTGGAGATCTTGATCTTTCTATTATTTTCCCCAGGTGTGCTTCCTATTTCCTTCATTTTTCCTGTTTTGTTTTCTTTCCACTTCATCAGCTGCACCCAGCTGCATAACATGGCTTCATTGTTCTTTGATTTTGATTGTTGTATTAAATATTCCCCACCCCCACTTCTTTTGTCTGTCTGATGACTGTTATTTTCTATTTCCCTAACTCACTGTCAAGAAATCATTGGACTTCTCCGTATATAAAGATGCATAGTGAACAATATGGCAATGAAGGGAAGCATTTCTTCATTAGAGCCATGGTAAAATTGAATTTATTGATTTTAACCCTTTCAGCATTATTCAGTCATTTCATGGGGTGTAAACCCAAAAGACTATTGTGTCTAACTGAAATAATGTTAAACATGCATTATTTTATCACCACCACCACCACCATCACCATAATATGTATGGTAGTGATGCAGACGTATTTCTTCCAATCTGCCAGACAAATGCAAAACTACTATTGGTTTTGTTATTAAGTCCATATTATAACAATATTGGGCATTTTAAAAAATAATTATGATATATTGTTTTGAGCTTTAACTGATATATTCACATTTCCTTAGGTTTAGTTCAGTTAAATTAATTCTTAGTTTCTTTGCAGGATCTGACCCAAGCTTTGTACAAATTCCTCCTCAAGAATATTCAAGAGGAGTGTGAATGTGATCCAGTGGACGAATCTTCTGTTAATCCAAGTGGCTGTTCCATTCTAGCTGTTGATATAGATCCAGTCCTAATTGCTAGAGCTAGGGAGACAAACAACTATCCTTCCAATATAGTATATGAACATTTAGATTTCATGAGTGAAGATAGGGAGAAAATTCTATCAACATTTTTGAGAAATCACAAAACTAAAAAATTTGATGTTATATTTTGTTTCTCTATAACAATGTGGATTCACTTGAACCATGGAGATGAAGGTCTGCATCAGTTCTTGGTTGAAGTCTGCAGATGGACAAATGAAGTTGTTATTGAACCTCAGCCATGGAAGTGTTATCGGACAGCAATAAGAAGAATGAAACGAGCTGGTGATACTTTCCCAGAATTCTCAAACTTAAAATTCCGGAATAATATAGAGTGTGACATTGAAAGAATACTGCAAGAGGAATGTAAATTTGTAAAAGTGGGGGAAACGACTTCTACAAAGTGGGGAAGGAAAACTGTTATATATAAGAGGAAAAATCCTGAATTAAATTCTATGACCTGTCAAAACTAAAACTTGGTCATGACAAAAATGTTGAAGAGATTATTTATTTTATTTATTTTGCATTTTATGGCCTTCATTGGACCACGATTTTTCTATTTTCTCTCAGCCCAGTACTTCTTCATTCTTTCGGATCTTGATTTTCCTCTCCTCGTCTGAAATCACTCTTCCCATGGTTTGTCCGTTGATCTTGGTCTGTACTCTGGTGCCTATGTTTTTGAGTGTCTTGATTCTGTGGGTCTTGTTTTTTAAATCCTCTACTGTGATTCGTAGTTCCTTCATATCTTCTTTGATTTCTGTAATCCACTACTCTTACTGTTCAACAGTCTTTCTATTATTATCCTGCTGATTCTATTTTCAGGTGTTCTAATTAGGTGACCAAAGAATGTTATTCTTTTTCTTCTGATAGTGCTCATTACCGGTTCTATTTCTTTGTAAACTGTTTCATTAGAAATCAGTCTCCAATGTCCACTTTTGTGGTGTGTTTTTTTTTTTTTTTTTTTTTTTTGCGTTTAGGCCATCTGTGGACCATGGTGCTTGTGTTCTAGCTGTGTTTTTGTCGTCGTCTGCCCCTTTTAGCATACTGGATTGTGTTCTTAGTGGCCTCTTGAGCCTTCCTGTTGGCCCAGTATTCCTTCATTTTATTGCTGAATTCTTTCCTGTGCTCCTCTGACCAGGTCCCAGCTCCTTTGTGGCTAGCTGATGTAAGGGATGTTAGGAAAGGTTTAGTTTTGACCATTAAACGGTATGCATTTCTGTCAGTAATGGCGGCTTGATTAATATTAAGCTCTGCAAGATCTTTGTCCACTTGTTTGGTCCAGGGGAATCCAGTAGCTTTGCCTTTGTTAGCAACCTTGAAGATCTTATGGGATAATCTATTAGGATCCATTCTGTATAGGTGTCCATACAAAGTCGGACGTTTTCTTCTGATGGCATCTATGAGGTTTTCTTGATGCTGGTAGAGCTCATTGTTGGGTTTGTACCATCGCCTTCCATCTGGTAGGATCCTTGGCCCTATTATTCTTCTCAGGAATTTCCGTTCTTGCACTTCCAGGGCTCTCAGTGGGGTCTTTTTAGTTAGGGATAGGCATTCTGCTGCGTAGAGGACTGATGGTCTGACTACTGCATTATAGTGTCTCAGTTTTACATTCTTTGATAAATGCTTTGAGGCATACAGTTTTGTGCAGGCATGGTAGGCCTTGTCTAATTTGATTCTCCTTTGTTCAAGAGCCATCATTTCACTTAGGTCCTCCGATATCCACTCTCCGAGGTACTTCACATTTTTAGCTCTCTTGATGTGTTTTGTATCACTGACTCCCATTGTTGTAGGGGCATGATGTTGGTCATAAACTCGGTCTTTCCAATATTGATCATGAGGCCCGCTTTAGCTGCAGTGTTTGAAGCTGTATAGTGGCCTCATGCATGTCGTTTGCTAATAAAGTAAGGTCATCAGCAAAGACCAGGCATTGAATCTCAGGTTGTCGGATTTAAACCCCATCCTTAATCCGGTGTTCTCAGGTAATGACCTGGTCCATTCTCTTATGATCTTTTCTAGGACACAGTTTAAATAATATGCATGAGATACCATCTCCTTGCCTCACCCCTGTTTTGATTGTGAAGCTCTCTGATAATTGACCTCTAAACTTAACTTTGGAAGTGGTGTTGTGCAGGGTGGCTTGCACCAACCTATTAATTTTTTCGTTTAATCCCAGTTCTCTTAAGGTATTGAAGAGTTTATATATGTTCTGATTCTTCTTGTTCTATTTTGAGTATCATGTCTATTACTGCAGTATTGTTTTGAAAATGGTTTCACTAGTGTGTGTTATTTCTGTTTGTTTGACTGTTTTATAATGCTTTGATTTTGTGGCTATTGAGAGATCTTTTTTTGTTGTATGTGTTCTTGGTGACATATTGATTTTTGGTTAATTTGTTTATTCTATAATGCCATGTTTGCTTTTCTTTAAGGTTGTGTGTTATAATTTCACCTAAGTTTTTAAATTTGTCTACAATTTTGATTTCCAGTTGTCCTACTTTGATTTTCTTTGCGAGCTGTGGGTCAGTTAACCCTCAACTGGTATCATCTATGTTTGTAACGTAACTGGTATCATACGTCTGTCAGACTCCAGATATTTACTTTTAAATTAAACAATGTGTTCTTAATTGTTTGTTATTTATTCAACTTAATTCCTTTAAATATATGTTTTTGAACATGTCAGTGCAAAGGGTAGAAAACAAAAATGACAAATCCAGAAAAAAATTAATAAAATATCAGAATGATGCTCCAAAAATGTAGACGCCTCTGTTTTTCATAAAAATCTAGACAATATGATTATTATGATCATTTCGCTGATATGTCAGTGTTATACAAAGACCACACAAACAAATAAAACATAAAATTACTGGAAAACTCAAAACACAAATTTCAATTTTAAGGTTCAAAGTCACTGTTTGTTAGAAAGCACAATTTTCCTTTTTACATGATATGTTACCTTATTTTTACATGTATATAACTAGAACTCAGAACATTTTGTGTCCAGATATAGCTATGATTTTCAAAATACAGTATATAGAAAAACATGTTAGACTTCAAAAATGTTTCACACGCCCACATACGTTCATTCATTTATCCGCAAAGCACTCTCGGCAGATTTTTTGGCGCACTCCAAGCAGATTGGTTTTCCACACTTCTGGCACGGGTACTTCGTTCTCCTTTTCAGTTTAGGATCGCAAAGGTAGTACGTTTTACGAACCTCGAAGAATTCAGGCAGTTCATGCAGAATGTCAGTTCAAAGTTTCGTTCATTAGGTCGTAAAACTCGCCGAAATGGTCCTGATTGTGGTTCCATTATTATTTATAGGAATTAAATGCACTGTAAGTAACAATAGTGTTATACTAACTCACAATAATCACAATGAACACTCAATACTGAATAACGTCATTCGCGAACAATAGTCACGGAACTGGTATCATACGTCTGTCAGACGGCGCGATAAGTTTACTACGCACTTACTCAAGGTCAAACAAAGCAAGCGGTACATCACCTTCCCTACAGGGAAACAACACTCCAACTGAGAGGTACACAAGGGAAGAAAGCAGTAGGCTGAGGAAGGGAGAGGGAATGGCCTTGGAAATTTTTTCAGCCGTCTCACAGACGTATGATACCAGTTGAGGGTTAACATGATTTTTGTATTCTTAAAGGATTTTTTGAGGCCAATTTTTTGTGCTATTTCCTGTAGTGATTTAATTTGTTGTCGATTTTCCTAAACATTGTTAGATAGGAGAGCATGTTCATCAGCAAATCCCAGACAATTTAAGGTTATGTTGTCTTTTGATTTTCCAATTTTGATTTTTTGTGGGTTATCCTTATACCATTCCCTCATTATATATTCCAAAGCACAGTTGAATAGCAGTGGTGACAATCAATCTCCCTGTCTTAACCCTCCAAGTGATACGTAAAAACCACTTAAGTGATAAGTGACTGTAACGTCTTAGTACAAGTTTCTTTTAAAAATTCATAAAAAATACAAAATGACAGTAAAATATATCATATTACATATCTTTTTATTCAGTATAAACTAGAGAATGTGATTATGTAATAATATTGGGCACATGCCTTGATTCCATTTTATTGCAGGTGGTGAATTACATTTTTTCACTTTTGAAAAAAACAATGTTTCAAAACTATAAAAGACCGAAACAAAAGGTAAATGTATAAAATGTTCACCATTTTCTTAGCAACAAAAGACTTAGAGTACATATTTACCATAAAACTAAAGAACAGAAAGTTATGTACAAAAAGCAAAACTATGTACATCTCGTCGGGCATAATTCTTTACTTTGAGTCACTTGCAAGAGTTTTTCTTTTCCTCCCCTTTACTATGGGCCTGTAGAAGTGTTTCAACTTATGGTAGCAAGTAGGATGAATGCCACAATTACACTTAGGGCACCAGAATTTGCTTCGCTTTCTTTTTATCATCCTCATTTTCTGATGAGTCACCACTCAAAGAAACTGCTTTTGGTATTTCGTCACCTGGCAAATCACTGTCATCACTGAAAACATAATTTTCATAATCTTCTTCTAACATATCCCGAATATCGTCAGAACAACATGGATCGCACATTTTAGTTTATTGAAACACTAACCAATCAAGTAGAACAACATTAGAACAGTGCCATGCGGTGTGACGCTTCGAGCGACTGACGCTAAGATTTTTTTTAGACAGTACATAAGCAAAAAAACCTATTCGATAATTCAGCTAGATGAATCGAAATAGCCAATGAACTGAACTATTTATTAGTGCAAAGTTCGACGACATTCATTAAATGGTTGCCAGCAACACGGCTCTAAAGAAATGAGTCGTTAATTACGACTTTATCATTTCACAAAGGCATAAATGAGTCGTTATTTCATATCACTTGGAGGGTTAAACCAGTTTTTGTGAGGAATGGCTTAGAAAATTCCCCTATGAACTTGACTTTTGATTGTGTTGGTTAAGGTGAGTTCAATCAGTTTGATTAGTTTTGGGTGCAGTCCAAAATTTCCTTATATTTTCAATATTGAAGGTCTATGAATACAGTCATATGCCTTCTTAAAGTCTACAAACGTTATTGCGAGAGGTTTGTTTCGTTTTTTGTAATATGCCGTAACTAATTCTAACGTGATGATTTGTTCTGCACAGCTTCTCCAAGGTTTGAAGCCTCCTTGGTATTCACCTGATTCTTGCTCTAATTGTTCTTTAATTCTGCCGTACAGGATTCTAGCAAATATTTTGTATGTACAGTCCAAGACAGATATACCTCTGTAGTTATCTGGATTGCTCTTCTCTCCTTTTTTTGTGAAGCAGATGGATGATAGCTGTTGTCCAGTGTTCGGGAAAATGTTCTGTTTTCCATATTTTCGATAGAACCGTGTGTAGGAAGATTTGAACTGTGTCACTGGCATATTTATACATTTCTGCTGCAAAAACTTGATCTCCACATGCCTTGTAGTTTTTCATATCCTCAACTACTGTTTCCACCTCTTGGAATGTTGGGCTTTTACGGGTATTCAGGTTTGGTTTTTTTTCTGTGGTGTCTCTGTTAATTTTTAAAAGTTCTTCAGGCTCTTCACAGTTCAAAAGTTTATTGAATGCTTTTGCCATAATTTTGGCATTTTCCTTATTACTATGTACACCATTTTTCCATCTTCACTCTTCACCATTAATGTAGGGGGGTTGAATTTATTTTGTTGTCTACCAAAGATTTTATAGTAATCTCTAGAATTTCTTTTGTTGAGGTGATTATATCTTTCTGAAATTGTCTCTTAATTCTTCTAATAGTTTGGGTGAATTTTTTCCCAATATTTTTGAGGTTGATGGCATTTTCTTCTGTTTTATGAGTTTGAAATCTTTCTTCATGACATTTGTCACATTCTGGTGTCCACCAAGCATATCTTTTTCGTGCATTTAAGGGGGCTACATTTTCAGCTTGTTGTTTGAGAATTGGTAGGCTATAAATTCTTCTAAATCATCTGTTAATTTTATGGTCCGTGTGACTTCTTGATATTTGTTATTTCTGATTAATTGGTGTGGATCGTAATTCCTTTTTCCTTTATTCTTTTTCAATTTCTACTTCTTTAATGGTGTAAATTTAATTTTGATTTTGACTATGTAGTGGTCTGAACCGGTGCCTATTCCTCTCAGCTCTTTAACATTGAAAATTTCTCTTTGAAAGGATTTGTCCACATACACATGATCCAGCTGCCATTCCCCTTTTCTCCAGTCAGGGTGTTTCCAAGTTTTAAGTTTGTTCGGTCTCCTTTTGAAGTATGTGGATTTGGAAATGAGGTGGTGTTCTCTGCATAATTCAACAAGTCTCCAACCATTCTTATTTGTAAATTTGTGTGGAGCCCATTTTCCATTTATATCTTGGTATTGTTCTTTCTTTCCCATTTGGGCATTGAAATTCTCTAATAGAATATTAATATTGTTTTTATTTATTTGATTTATTGTCTATTTTAGGAGATCCCAAAAGTTTTCCACTTCTTTCCTAGTCTTTGTTAGAAAATTTTTCTCATTTGTGGGGGCATGGGCATTTATTATAGTATAAATTTTATTTGTTGTTTTTAAAGTTAAATTTGCAATTCTTGGTGAGATGGCTTGAAAGTCCATGATTGAGTCTATGATGTTAATATTTACTATAAACCCTGTTCCAAATTGCAGGCAATGTTTCATAGTCTTTTCTCTAGGCTTTCCGTTGTAAAGTCTGTATCCTGGAGATTCAAACGGTTCTTTCATTGTATTTCTTGTTTCTTGGAGCCCCACTATCAAAATTTTCTGTTCATTCAGTACATCAATAAAACTTAAGTTTTCCTGTTTTCAATAGAGAATTAATATTGTGTGTCGCAGTTGAGTTGATTTGGTTATGCTTGATCCTGTTCTTGTCTTCTTATGCATGTTTGGGCGACTGCAAACGCTCACTCATTGCTGTCTTTTAGGTGGCTACCCACCGAATCCGATGTAGCCTTCTTCTGCTTTCTTGCTGGGCAGAATGGTGGAATTCTTTTTCTAAAAGACCTTTCCATAATTGACTTTCGAAGGTAGTCAACCTTGAGTGGAGCAAGCTCCGATTTACAACTAGGGTTGTTAACTGCAGAGGAATTCCGATTTAGTTCACCTTCTGGAAATCTCCAATTTCCCAGAGGCTATTCAGCCGAACCACGGGTGCGAACTGATGATTATATGAAGATGTTGAGTTTGGAGAATCTAATTTTCAGTGCTGGAATTAATTACGGCAATTAATTATCGCGATTGACCTGTCTAAAGCATTTGATAGAGTGGATCATGGGAGACTACTGGCCAAAATGAGTGCAATTGGACTAGACAAAAAAGTGACTGAATGGGTTGCTATATTTCTAGAAAATAGATCTCAGAGAATTAGAGTAGGTGAAGCTTTATCTGACCCTGTAATAATTAAGAGGGGAATTCCTCAAGGCAGTATTATCGGACGTTTATGTTCTTATATATACAAATTATATGAGTAAAGAAGTGGAATCAGAGGTAAGGCTTTTTGCGGATGATGTTATTCTCTATAGGGTAATAAATAAGTTACAAGATTGCGAGCAACTGCAACATGACCTCGAAAATGTTGTGAGATGGCCAGCAGGCAATGGTATGTTGATAAACGGGGTTAAAAGTCAGGTTGTGAGTTTCACAAATAGGAAAAGATCTCTCAGTTTTAATTACTGCATTGATGGGGTGAAAGCTCCTTTTGGGGATCATTGTAAGTATCTAGGTGTTAATATAAGGAAAGACCTTCATTGGGGTAATCACATAAATGGGATTGTAAATAAAGGGTACAGATCTCTGCACATGGTTATGAGGGTGTTTAGGGGTTGTAGTAAGGATGTAAAGGAGAGGGCATATAAGTCTCTGGTAAGACCCCAACTAGAGTATGGTTCCAGTGTATGGGACCCTCACCAGGATTACCTGATTCAAGAACTGGAAAAAATCCAAAGAAAAGCAGCTTGATTTGTTCTGGGTGATTTCCGACAAAAGAGTAGCGTTACAAAAAATGTTGCGAAGTTTGGGCTGGGAAGAATTGAGAGAAGGAGAGCTGCTCGACTAAGTGGTATGTCAATTTAAGATTATTAAAATTTTATTAGTCAACCTATTCAATACAAATGATATTTGCAAAGTTAGGACTTACATCCTATTAAACTAAGGTCTAATAATAAGATCTAACATCTAATAAGATGTAAGTCCTTTGCAAATATCATTTGTATTGAATAGGTTGACTAATAAAAAAAATTTAATAATCTTAAATTGATGTACATTTTCAATACGGACCAAATATGAAGTTTGTAACATGTAATAATAAGTGGTATGTTCCGAGCTGTCAGCGGAGAGATGGCGTGGAATGACATTAGTAGACGAATAAGTTTGAATGGCGTTTATAAAAGTAGGAAAGATCACAATATGAAGATAAAGTTGGAATTCAAGAGGACAAACTGGGGCAAATATTCATTTATAGGAAGGGGAGTTAGGGATTGGAATAATTTACCAAGGGAGATGTTCAATAAATTTCCAATTTCTTTGAAATCATTTAGGGAAAGGCCAGGAAAACAACAGATAGGGAATCTGCCACCTGGGCTACTGTCCTAAATGCAGATCAGTATGGATTGACTGATTGATTGAATGATTGATTGACTGAGAGATGATTAATAAGACAGTCTTTTATTTACTGTTATAACAATCTGTGTGTGATGGCTGGTCATATACAGAGTAACTAAGCATGTGGGGAAACCTCTGTGGAGGCCATGAAGAAAAAAGAAACCTTTTATAGAAAGATAGGAACATTGAAAGGAACATGTAATAAGATAAACACAATGACAGGTCATTGTGAGAAGAGGGAGAAGTAGAAAGAAAACGCAAACGGACAACTTCCACGTCTTCATGCACTGCCGTCTTCAAAGAGATTTTGCTCTCTCCTAATCAGTCCCAGTTCTTCAACGCCCATTTCTTCCATTTTCCATTTGATATGCACTTGTTTGTCCCATTTTGTTTCTATCTCTTCCTGTTTCCTCTGTTTATCTGGCTTTCTTATTTTACACTTTGCACATCAAGACTGAAGATCTATCAAGATTGCCCCCTCACTGAGTGCGGAAGCCCACCTTCCTGAATGATGAAGCTTTGAAGTAGAAACAAGCTCATTAGCAGCTGAGAAAAAATGGATGTAGAAGAACTGGCATTGTTGTGGAGAATAAAATCTGTTTGAAGATGGCAGTGCATGAAGATGTGGAGATTGGAGTTTTCTTTCTATTTCTCCCTCTTCTCACAACGACCTGTTTATCCTGTTATATGTTCCTTTCCATAATTTTATTAAAGGGTTTGATTTGCTCGGGCGACTAGAGTGGGACATCATGATGATGATGATGATGATGATGATGATGATTTGCTCTTGTTTGTACCTTTCCATTACTTAAGAAAGCAAAAATTTTCAAATAAATACAACATGGTCATTGTCACTTAGTTTCTGGGCTAGTTTTTTTTGAGGGGGTGGGGGTGTACAGGTAAAGAAACCATTCTGCCATTTTCTTTGTTTAACAATACAATAATCAATACTTATCTGCATGTAGGACAGTCGCCCAGGTGGCAGGTTCCCTATCTGTTGTTTTCCTAGCCTTTTCTTAAATGATTTCAATGACATTGGAAATTTATTGAACATCTCCCTTGGTAAGTTATTCCAATCCCTAACTCCCCTTCCTATAAATGAATATTTGCCCCAATTTGTCCTCTTGTATTCCAACTTTATCTTTAATTACGTGGAGTAGAAATTTTTTATCATACCCAGTTAAAATTTTAATGCATGTTGAACAAAAAAAAAATGCTGGTATTTTTTCCATTTCCAATGATGTGCTCACTTTGAAAGATAGAATAGAATACTCCCATTCCTCTACTTCCAGATCACCTGAAACTTGGGGGGAGAGCATTCATTTATTGCAATAATTTGTTTGATAAATGTATTAGATTTCCCTTGTAACAACTATTTGTATATTATTACATTAAATATTAAACCTGATAGTACTGTTTAGAATTTTCATGTTCCATATTGATGACAATACAATTTTTGTAGATGAATGAGGTAATCCACCTAATCAGTACAATATAAAATTAATACTAAATTTATTTTCATTTTGGAACTAGTTTCGACCTATTGATATTAGGCCATCATCAGCCATAAGGTCTTAAAACACTTACAGAAACTAATTGGCCGTACATATGATAAAAATAGATAGCATAACACTTGAAAATAGTTTGATCTAATATTCAGTATAGCCTACACTAAAATAAGTCACTGTCTTGAGGATATAACACAATACTTGAAAATTCGTATGATCTGTTGGTATTACGCCAATTCCTGAGTCTAAGTCTCTTGGCATCAAAGAAAAATCCACGGTTAGGGTCGGTAGGCATCTCAGGGTTTGCAACGAATAATATGTATTTTTAACGTGAATCCAGAGAAAAATGCTCAACGCAACACTTTCATTTGATGATATAGATGTTGATTCCCATAGGGAACTTAAAATATTTGTCCTGAATGAGTAAATTTATAATACCAATATAATGGTCCATTATTGGACAATCGTTCGTTGAAGATATATCTAACAGACATCTCTATCACTTGTCAATAATAATAATAATAATAATAATGTTATTTGTTTTACGTCCCACTAACTACTTTTACGGTCTTCGGAGACGACGAGGTGCCGGAATTTAGTCCCGCAGGAGTTCTTTTACGTGCCAGTAAATCTACTCACACGAGGCTGTCGTATTTGAGCATCTTCAAATACCATCGGACTGAGCCAGGATCGAACCTGCCAAGTTGGGGTTAGAAGGCCAGCGCCTTAACCGTCTGAGCCACTCAGCCTGGCTATATCGCTTGTCAGTTATGGTGACAATTTTATATATTAATGCTGCCATAATCATAATTTGCATACTATACCGATAATCTATAAATGATAATAAATTATATCTTACTATCATTTATTCAAGAAAATAAATATGATGGAAAAATTAAAATATAAGGTTTGCTTAAAGTTTGAAATTAATGATGGAATTGAAATATTATCTTCAAAATTATTTGTTCAACAATATTTTTTCATCGTAGGAATGTCCGCCTCCGTAGCGTAACGGTTAGTGGTATTAGCTGCCGTCCTCGGGGGCCCGGGTTCGATTCCCGGTACTGCCAGAAATTTAAGAATGGCAGGAGGGCTGGTATGTGGTTGAAATGGTACATGCAGCTCACCTCCAATGGGGGTGTGCCTGAAAAGAGCTGCACCACCTTGGGATGAGGACACGAGTTTACTTGTCCGACTCGTTGGCTGAATGGTCAGCGTACTGACCTTCGGTTCAGAGGGTCCCGGGTTCGATTCCCGACGGGGTTGGGGATTTTAACTTTAATTGGTTAATTCCAGTAGCCCGGCGGCTGGGTGTTTGTAATGTCCCCAACATTCCTGCATCTCACACACCACACACAACACCATCCTCCACCACAATAACACGCAGTTACCTACACATGGCAGATGCCACCCACCCTCATCGGAGGGTCTGCCTTACAAGGGCTGCACTAGGCTAGAAATAGCCACACGAAATTATATATCGTAGGAATTATCATAATATTCATTGAAAAATTATCATAATATTCATTGAAAGGGTAGTTAACTCAACTTTGCTTTAACACCTCATGATAAAATAAAAATGGATCACATTTTTACAAATCTGCATGAATTGGAATCATTTGAATTAATTAATCTTCTTAACAGAAATGTCTCTCATTTGATCATGAACTCGCTTCTTGATGTTAAGAACAAATGCTTTTAGATGTTTTCTTTAAATTAGATGCATACAGAATAAGATTAGTTTCATCACTGTGTAGCATTCATTGGCTACATATCAATTACCAGCTACTAAATTACTAATAATCATCAACACGTTCAATATCTACTTTGGAAATGAGTGAACTAGTCCTAAATAATTATGGTAGCTTCATGGTTAAATTGCAACTCTGGTATATCATTTCATAAAGTTTATAGGGAATACCATGGATGAAAATTCTAAGTCATTATCAGTCATAAAATATAGACTATTCATGATACTAATAGCTTGTTATATTTGCTATAATAACATTATGACTCTTCAGTAGTATGAATTTATTATTGAAATTGTCATTTGAGTGAAAATCATAGGTATCAGGATTTATTTTGATGATCAATCCCTATCAATAGCTCATAAATACTGTATCATGTTGCCATTTGTTATGTGATATGGATTATTCATTGTGTAAACATCATTGCCACCACAATATCTACCATTGATCCCCATCTGCACCACTAAACTACTCTTTATTTATTGATATATAAATCCTTACTCTTATTTCTTTGCATCGTTATCACAATTCATCAGTTCTTTCCTTCATATATCAATATTCTACCATCTCACACTTCCTTTCTCATATTTATCTTTATATTTTTACTGCACCACATGTCAATATTTCTTATTTATTTCACAGTAACGCATAATTCAATTCACTTTTTAAAAAAAAAATCATTCCCCGGATCAATATATGTCTCTCATTTCTGACAATACGTTCCTTATTTCTACATATGCATCCATATCTAACCTCCTCTGATTTATTAATGGCGATAAATGACTTATCTTTACGAACCTGATGTCCTACATCTCAATATTACTACCTTATCACACACTATTCTCATCATATACTCTTTCATTAATGGCGTGGTTTATTATGATTGACTGATATCGTTGACATAACATTATACTATTATATGGTCACTTCCCTATCTTGAGATAAACATTATTCATGCTGAAGACTACCTGTCACCTTCCTAAACATGTCACATTTTAGACCACTCGCGAGAAACTGCTCGATATTGACTTATATTATGAAGATATAACGACCTATTACACTCCAAACAAATACACATAGAACTGATGAAACTAGCTCTACAAAGGTTTCGTGAACTTGTTCTAACAATAAACCCTGAAAAATCTAAAGTTATTAATATCAGTAGAGGAGAAATAAATGAAGGGCTCATTACAGTCGAAGAAGGCATGGAGAATAAATGTATTTCGATGAACGAATGTGTCAAATACTTAGGGGTTAATTATGCAGATACTATGTTATTTGATTCCAAGAAATCAATGACACTCAGAAACTCACCTCGTTAGCATCCTGTCCCTGGCTTCATCCAGATCAGAAATTTTCAATTCTAAATTCTTCAGTCTGCCCTACGTTAATTTACCAGTTCCTCTGCGTTCCTGCAGGTAAAACACCACGGCGATTTTTGGAAGATGCTGATAAACTCGTTAAGAGTACACTGAAGGAGATCTTATCCCTTCCTACTGACACTTCAGATTCTGTGATTTACGCAGATAAAAGGTACAAAGGGTTAGGTGTTTTTAGAGCAAGCTGGGAAGCCTTGATTCGGAATATAAACAGCTGCAGCATTCTGAAACGGGAGGAGAACCAATATATTGAAGCTACTAGAAACCTAGATGAAGAAATTAACAGATGTTTAGCTGAGTTAAACATAAATGGTAAAACTGAGGATTTGAAGAACAGGCACGGTGAGTACGACACCAAGAAACTCAGAAATAAATTACAAGAATCTGAATGTTAAAAATGATGCCAGTTGAGAAGTAAAGGTCAGGGAGTGTGTCTTTACAAGGAATTTCCTCCTGCAAACCACTGGCTTAGAAATCATGTTGGCCTTTCTAGCACGGAGTCGAGAGATGCACTGAAAATGGCATGTAACGTTGCACCTGTAAGAGCTGTACCAGGAAGGTCCCGTGATGTTAACCGTTGCAGAAGATGTAGTGAGACTGAAACATTACCTCACGTCTTGGGTTCCTGTGCCTTCGGTGAAGCTCTTTGAAACACTAGACATAACAACATCAGGTCATCCATAGCACAGACGCTCCATGAGAAAGGATTTCAAGTGCATGAGGAAGTCCACGGCATTGGAGTAAATGGCAGCACGAGAAGGATTGATATGATCGCAATTAAAGGGAAGAAAGGATATAATTATATTAGACCCCACAGTAAGATTCGAAACACACTCCGACCAACCAGGCGAAGTGGACCGAGAAAAGAAGTCTATCTACCTGCCTACAGTGCCGTATTATAAGAATAAATATGAACTGGACGACATAAAAGTGCGAGAGGGACAGTCCCTAAGAAGACAATAGAACTGATGAAGACCTTTAACATCAGTACCAAGGAGTTCATTGACTGGGGGCTGAAAGCGCTCAGGGGTTCTCTTTTGATACTCAGACACCACTTATACTCGCCAGACTGAGACATAATTTACTTATTTTTTATTTTTAAATGAAATTGTTTGTGTATTCTTTGTGGTAGCGTCCAAGTAGAGGAAGATTTTGAAAATAAAATATACAAAGAAAACATAAAACTCACTTGATACTATTCTGACAACTTATCTTATTCTGTATTTGTCTACTGGGATTGGTGTTGGTCCTGCTGCACCATCAGCTGCACTGGTCCTCCTTTGATGTTATTGACTCGGTCATCTGGCATCTCTTCTGCAGGAATCTAGCTCTCATCTGCCCGTCAAGTCAGCTGGTCTCCTCTGGTCGTCAACCCCATTCTCCATTTACAGGTCCATCATGTCGGTCTTTTGTGCATTTAGGAAATACAGATTCAAAGAAAACATTAATGAAAACATTTTGTCCAATACAAAGCCTTCTTGTATTGCAGTATTGTTTTATGTTGGCTTAGATAAACATCCATGTCTAAGTTATTATACAGGCTACCAAAATATCTGACGTGACTTTACGTAGTTTAATTCAATGGTATCTTCTATATGATTGAGTTTTCTTAATATATGCTTCCTAAGGAAACCTTTTTCATACATGTCAGGTCTGTTCAATAGCTTCCTTTCCTTTCTTCTACCTTTCTGGATGAATTCAATTACTCTGAATATGTTCTCGGTTTTATATAATAAATTATATATTTATTATAAATTATATATTATATATATTATATATATTATATATATTATATATATTATATATTTATTATACGTGTGAACGTATATTATTGCTATTCTTTCAATTTCTTCTGGTTAATTTGATGTTTAACCTCACAAATATCTCTTTTCTTGAAATCACGTCCGCTGATTTTCTTGTCAGCCTTCTAAAATCAGTTCTCTCTTATTATCATTTAGACGTTCACAGCCCGTGTAACTATTCATGAGGTATATTTTGGGCTTATGCCGTGTGTGTTTACAATTAATTACACGGCATAAGCCCAAAATACACCTCGTGAACAATTCTCTCTTGTTCCAAGTGTTGGTGCTAACAATTTAAAAGATACATTTTGTCTCGGTCACGGCCACTATGATTCGAATTGCATCTCTATCGTATAACTTTGTATTTCTCTGAGGTTTTAATGCGTACTATTTAATTTCATTCCCGGTAAATAGTAAACATCTTGACTCCGTGTATTAGCAATCAGGACAATGGAACGGCAAAATATACTTCAATGGCCTGCCATTTCTTGATGGATACAGTACTTTTGTATCCATCTCTTGGCACAGGCCAGAGTAAAGTGTAGCTTTCACCAAAGTCCCAGTCTCATCCATGGCTGTGACAATATGGAAGCTGCTGGGGTATGGGTGGTGCTGAGTAATGGTATTCAGAGCACGACTAGTGCATCTGAGTGTTATGAAAGGTGTTGCTCATAGAGTCAGTCCTGCTGCAATAGCACTTTCTGACCCAGTGAGGAAAGCAATGGCAAACTACCTCACTCCTCTTCTTGCCTAGAATGCCTCATTTTGGTGCTGCCATTGGTTTTTGCGGTTTCCTTATAACCGCATAACCTTTGGTGGTGCTATTCGAGGATCCAACCAGCCTCTGGGCTGATGACCTAACAGACACAGACACAAATATAAACCACTGTCTTGAAGATCTAGAAATAATTTGTTGAACACTTATATATAAAAGCATTTGATGGAAAAATTAAGGTAGAATAGATTTATGTTAATTAAATCTTAGTTGAATTATAGATCTTCAAGACAGTGGTTTTTATTTATTGAAGTATACCAACAGATCATGAGAATTTTCAAGTGTTGTGTTACATCTTAAAGACAGTGACTTATATTAGTGTATATTGAATATTAGATCAAATTATTTTCAAGTGTTGTGCTATCTATTTTTATTATATGTATGGCCAATTAGCTTTGTAAGTGTTTTAGGACAATATGGCTGATGATGGCCTAATATCTATAGGCCAAAACTAGTACCGTAATTAAAAGAAATTGAAGTACTAATTTTATATTGTATTGATTAGGTGGATTACCTCATTTATCTACAATAATTAACTAATAGTAATGAGTGAGTTGGCCATGTGGTTAGTGTTGCACAGCTGTGAGCTTGTGCTTGGAATGATGATCATGATGATGATGATAATGCTTGTTGTTTAAAGAGGCCTAACATCTAGGCCATCGGCCCCTAAATTGCACTCAGGAGATAGTGGGTTCGAACCCCACTGTCGGCAGCCCTGAATATAGTTTTCTGTGTTTTCCCATTTTCACACCTGGCAAATGTTGGGGTTGTACCTTAATTAAGGATATGACTGCTCCCTTCCCACTCCTAGCCCATCGTCGCCATAAGACCTATCTGTGTCAGTACAACGTAAAGCAAATTGTAGAAAGGAAAAACCCACCTAATAGTGTTTATACCCATTCTAAAAAATAACCAAATGTTTTCTTTTTTTGTCTAAGATGTTTGTTTAAGTTGTTGCTGTTTTGTTCTTTAAAAAAAAAACACCTGATGAAAGTCGCCATAACAGAATACAATTGTGAAGATTTGTTGTTTGAGTGTTCATTTCTTAAACCTAGTGATTAAGAGGGATTGTCATAACAAGGAAATGGCAGATATGCATACACCTTATGTAAAGACATGTTTGCTGCAATGCTAGTGAAGCAAGGTGGTTGCATGCTGAACAGCTTCCAACTAGACATTTACCCATCAACAAACAAGACATTCCAGAGAATACATGAACATGTCATAGAAAAAAACCTCTTTAAAAAAATTTAAACAGAAAAAGAAAAAAAGATGTTTCATATGGAGAAAGGCCACCAAGCACCAGATGATTTAATGTAGAGGAACAAGTCCACAAATCATATTGTGGATAATAACAGGAACAGCAACAAAGTATGGAGAATCCTACAAGAATAGCTCCTTGATTGATATCACTTTCAAAGAGTGTTAAGTCATAGCGAAACTGACTTCCACCAGAGAAGTGTATTGTATCTGGTAACCACAAACTTACCAAGCTCGATAGCTGCGGCCAGTATCCAGTATTCAGGAAATAGTGGGTTCGAACCCCATTGTCGGCAGCCCTGAAGATGGTTTTGCGTCGTTTCCCATTTTCACACCAGGCAAATGCTGGGGCTGTACCTTAATAAAAGGCCATGGGCGCTTGCTTCCCACTCCTTGCCCTTTCCTGTCCCATTGTCGCTATAAGACTTATCTGTGTCGGTGCAACCTAAAGCCATTTGTAAAGAAAACCACTAACTTTCTCCCTGCTGTACAGTACTCTTTACTGATGAAGTGCAGTTTACCAGGAATTCAATGTAGAACTTTTAACAATAATCATGTATGGGCTGACTAAAATCCCCTATGTAGTTATGAATAAACACCCACAACAGCTCAGCATTAATGTTTGGACTGGAATAATTGGCAACAGTTTGATCATTCCTTTAATTTTATGAGGGACATTGGCGAGAGAATCATATGACTTTTTAACAAACCATTTTAATGGTTTATTGAAAGAAGTTCCATTCATCGTAATTCACTGTATGTGGTTCATGCATTAAGGGCACACCTCATTTTACTCTTAGTCCTAGAGCAGTTTTAGATCAGCGATTCCCAGAGAAGTTGATTGATTAAGAAGGCTGAGAGGCTGGCCTGCTCGTTCTCCTACCTAGTCTACTGAAGTTTTAGTTATGGGTCCTTTAACGGCCGTTGTATATTCAAGACCTTTTCATAACATGGAAATTGTTCACTTGCAAGGATGATGTCAACAGATGATGTGGCATTTAGAAACTTGTAATAGAGCTCATGGTAGCCATTTTGAGCACCTTTTGCAAAAGTTTTTGGAAAGAAAGAACTTGTATGTCAGTTAAACACCACTTGCTGACCCTCAGTTCATGTAAAACTGTACTATAATTTGAGTCACACAAACATATATACTGCTGTAATGAATGTTCCACCTAACAACGCAAGTGATCGTGTGACTTGCTGATGCACGAATGGTCCCGGGTTATTGGTGGGGGTAATGCATATGTCTTAGGCACAAATGGTAATACTAATGTAACAATAATATTATTTCTAAATTTGTCCTTACCTTTGATACATACAATATCAGAGTTGTCACACTGGCTATTTTATAATTAAATATTGTGGAAAACATAAGAATCAAGTAAGATTAAAGTCATTACTGAATTTTGGTAGGAATATATTAATTTGAGTTGGAAGAACTTGGTGATCACCCCCACTCCTACTCCCACCCCACCCCATTACCACCATTGGATTCAGTACTGTCTACAAATCTCCGCTGCAGCAGATGGGCACACTTTGTTAGAATGGGTTGAGGCTGAGGATGTGTTCCTAATTTATAATGCCAAAGAGAATGGCTCAATCAATCAATCAATCAATACTGATCTGCATGTAGGACTGTCGCCCAGGTGGCAGATACCCTATCTGTTGTTTTCCTAGCCTTTTCTTAAATGATTTCAATAACATTGCAGTACGTACCCATGGCCAGTAGGTAGTAATGTTCGGTCTTTGAATGTTAAAAGCTTAGCGTAAAATCATGAAAAATCGTATATATATTGAACTATGGCAATCCACATCACATATGAGTGTTAAGCTATTAGCCCCAGTTAAGAATTGCTGGTACATCTAATACACTGAACGTATGTTGAACATTAAAGCTTGAAATTTTCCTCACCAAACGAAAACGAAAAATAATTCATGCAGTAGAGGGTTAAGCATATACTACAAACTGCTAAAGAGGAGATCTACAACAGAATTTCAGTTACAGGCCTTGAACACATACCAAAAGAATGGACAGGATTTAATAATCAAAACTGCTGCCATCAAGTGATGGTACTAATCAGTTGTATCCAGAGGGGTTTTCTGGGTAAAAAGTCCATAGCTATGTTACTAGACCTAACATCAGCATATGACACAATTTAGCAACAGGAAATAATTCTGAAATTCCTCAAAATATTTCCTTGTATCCCAACAGAAGTATAAGCGAATGTTAGAGATTAAATAATGGTTTACCACAAGGTTCAGTTCTTACTCGACTTCTTTCTAACCTCCACACCCCAGACTTACCAGCTATGGTTTCTACGGTTCTGCAAGTTGTACTTGCGCCTTGCAGTACGTACCCATGGCCAGTAGGTAGTAATGTTCGGTCTTTGAATGTTAAAAGCTTAGCGTAAAATCATGAAAAATCGTATATATATTGAACTATGGCAATCCACATCACATATGAGTGTTAAGCTATTAGCCCCAGTTAAGAATTGCTGGTACATCTAATACACTGAACGTATGTTGAACATTAAAGCTTGAAATTTTCCTCACCAAACGAAAACGAAAAATAATTCATGCAGTAGAGGGTTAAGCATATACTACAAACTGCTAAAGAGGAGATCTACAACAGAATTTCAGTTACAGACCTTGAACACATACCAAAAGAATGGACAGGATTTAATAATCAAAACTGCTGCCATCAAGTGATGGTACTAATCAGTTGTATCCAGAGGGGTTTTCTGGGTAAAAAGTCCATAGCTATGTTACTAGACCTAACATCAGCATATGACACAATTTAGCAACAGGAAATAATTCTGAAATTCCTCAAAATATTTCCTTGTATCCCAACAGAAGTATAAGCGAATGTTAGAGATTAAATAATGGTTTACCACAAGGTTCAGTTCTTACTCGACTTCTTTCTAACCTCCACACCCCAGACTTACCAGCTATGGTTTCTACGGTTCTGCAAGTTGTACTTGCGCCTTGCAGTACGTACCCATGGCCAGTAGGTAGTAATGTTCGGTCTTTGAATGTTAAAAGCTTAGCGTAAAATCATGAAAAATCGTATATATATTGAACTATGGCAATCCACATCACATATGAGTGTTAAGCTATTAGCCCCAGTTAAGAATTGCTGGTACATCTAATACACTGAACGTATGTTGAACATTAAAGCTTGAAATTTTCCTCACCAAACGAAAACGAAAAATAATTCATGTAGTAGAGGGTTAAGCATATACTACAAACTGCTAAAGAGGAGATCTACAACAGAATTTCAGTTACAGGCCTTGAACACATACCAAAAGAATGGACAGGATTTAATAATCAAAACTGCTGCCATCAAGTGATGGTACTAATCAGTTGTATCCAGAGGGGTTTTCTGGGTAAAAAGTCCATAGCTATGTTACTAGACCTAACATCAGCATATGACACAATTTAGCAACAGGAAATAATTCTGAAATTCCTCAAAATATTTCCTTGTATCCCAACAGAAGTATAAGCGAATGTTAGAGATTAAATAATGGTTTACCACAAGGTTCAGTTCTTACTCGACTTCTTTCTAACCTCCACACCCCAGACTTACCAGCTATGGTTTCTAAATGATGACGACATTACAGATCAGTCTTGTGATTTCAAAACAGCTGAAAACATGGTGGTTCAAGATCTCCTTGAACTGATCAACTACTTCAACATCGGATATCTTAAATTTAATCTAATCCAAACAAAACTGTGATCAGTGGTTTTCACTTGGACCATAGGCAGGCCAAGTACATCTCCCAAGTAGAATTCAGAGGTCATCAAATGAAGTACAATACTTACCCTAAATATCTGGGCGTGGTAATAGACCGTTCTCTGCCATTCAAAGAACATCTGTGTAGAACAATAGCGAAGGTTAAAACAAGAAACAACATCCTGCACAAGCTTAGTGGTACATGCTGGGGAGCAAATGCAATGGCCCTGAGAACAAAAGTCCTTGCCTTAGTTTATCCTGTTGCAGAATACTTTAGTACTGTATGGTGCAATAGCACACACAAGAAAGGTTGACACCCAGTTGAACGATACAATGAGGACGGTATGTTGCGAAAATGTATGTCTCCTGATACACCAAGACTGTATACAACAATATCAACGGAGATTAAATCTAGAAATCACTTGTGGAAGCTAGGTGAGAGGCTGCTTGAATCTAGTTCAGCATGGATTATGCTGGACATGAAGAATGGGCTACACTGAACCCTGACCAACACAGAGTAATCTCTGACCCTTGTATAGGGCCCCTGGGTTTAAATTACCACAAAGAATTTGGACAATTTTAAACTGATTGTGAACAAATCACAGCAGATGCAGGTTCTGGCAACCCTTCCTGTGAATGCAATGCACACCTTGATTCATTCAACATTAGTCATGGTATGTCTGCTGAAGAGATTTGAAGAAAACATTCCATGACCTGCATGCTGCTACCGAAGAAGCCCCCAACTGGTTGATATCTGTTGACTTCCAGTTCTGACTGTTGCCACTCACCCCTGTGTAGTTACCAATGGAAGCATTAACAGTTCTTCTTCACATCTCAAAAATGTGCTTGTTTTGTACATTTAGTGTTTTTAACTATTATATTCAAGCGATTATTTGTTTGTATATTTAGTATTTTTAACTATGATATGTAAGTCATTATTTGTTTGTATATTAGACCAGGTAAACAAATAATAGGGAATCTGCTACTTGAATTAAAGCCAGGTACACATGGAATCGTGAATTTGGCAAAAGCACTATCCATTGGCCAGCCAGTCGTGATGACTACCTTGTGTGAACCATCGGTAGTGGGTGTGGGGGTCGTGCGCACCCTTGAAAAGATGGGTCGTGAGATCTCCGACTAGTTGGACTGAGTACGACCTCTTCTGTCATATTCCTGCCAAGAGGGGGACAACATGTTGGTGTATAAAATGAGTGGTGTACAGGTGATGAAGTTTGTCGAGTTGTATCGCAAAAAGGAATGTTTGTGGAAAATAAATTATGAAGCGTAAAAAAACCAAGATGCAAGGGACAAAGCATTATGCAGTGAAATGAACGTTAATGGTTTTGGGATTTGTGAAGTGGCACAAAAATTTTAAAAAAATATTAGATCTTCCTATTATCAGAGAATTAAAAATATTGCAAACTCAAATAAAATCTGGAACCTCTGCTGAAGATATTGAAATGGGAATGCCGTGCCGACATTCTCCGCCCAAAGTATTTCTGAGACAACGCAAGCTAACACCCGTCTAGGTGATTTGAAACTACCGCTGTATGCACAGGCAGCGGATGTGATGGCAAGTCATGCGGCTGCTCATTGCTCTGAGCTCGTTGAGGACAAATGACGTCACAATGGAACCTTCTGTATGTTCTATGTCTCTTGAATGAAACATGATATCAGATTTCTGGTTACACCATCATGTAGCCCA
This sequence comes from Anabrus simplex, assembly GCF_040414725.1. NCBI lineage: Eukaryota > Metazoa > Arthropoda > Insecta > Orthoptera > Tettigoniidae > Anabrus > Anabrus simplex. The sequence continues at coordinate 290,738,045 of NC_090271.1, forward strand.
GTACTGAATATGATGATATACCAAGTTTCAAGAAGATCGGCAGCAAGATAGCCGAGTAATTAGAAGTTAGTTATATGAATTTTGAAGCCCGTAAAAACGTATAAAAGAGGGCCACAAGGTTGGTAGTAAGCCTCATCCCCAGCGTGGAACTCGCTGTCCCAGAAGAGGGCATCTACCATGACCTACTAGCAGCTGACATGCCAGCAGTTAATGCCTTCAATCTGTTGGATGGCCGCACTTCTACGCCAACGTTGCATGTCTCTGTACACCTTTCAGGGGACCAAGACCAGGGCCGCCTCTTCACCTCCGGAGCTACAATACATAACGAAACCTACGCAGTGGTGCCACCTCCGTCACCCGTCCTCGATCAGCTAGCTGCTGACCCCCTACATATTCCCATCCTCCATGAGCCTCCATCCCAGACAACATCAGCCATTACCATCCTTCCCAACAACTACCACCACTACAACCATCACAACGCCCGCTTGTACCCCTTCCCCAATTTTAGTCACCACTACCACAGCCTATCACCCGTCATGTCAGCATCCCTCCCAAATTTCACGCCCCACCCACTCCAGCAATCCCCCGCCACCACGTAGGAAGAGACCGTTGCTGCTCCGCCATCGCTGCCAGACAACACCGCCTCCCCACAACATCGATACAGCAGCCATCACCGCTTCCCCATGCCAGGTTCAGCTGTGTCCTATGGAGAATAGCACCTGACATCCCGGAAACAGACAATTTGCAGAAATTGCGAGCAGCTGGCATCCCCGTCCGACGAGCCATCTGGATATGCAGCAACGATGGTCCCACATACATGGTGCAACTACAACTACCTTCTGCTAACGACGTCAATCAGCTCCGGAGCTCAAGTTTATGGACATCACCACAGAGTGGAACTCTCCCATTCTCCACACCCACTTATCTGCCGTACCCCTGAAAATGCACACCGTCGCCCCCAGCCAGCCCCTCCACCCGCTCAGCCATATCCACAAGTCTGTCCTCCCCCTCCTGTCCCCTACCTATATATGATCTCATTTGACTTCTTATCATCTCCCTATACATCTTCACAGCCACTCTCCATCTCCTCACCTTTCATCTACACCCAGGAACTCCCTTCTGACCTACCTAGATCATCCTAACTACATATCTCCTTCTCAGCCTGTTAATACCCACCAACATGTATTGGAACTTATATTTGTGTATGTATACTCCTACTGTATTTGTAATTGTATCTATATATGTAACTGCCTATCACTTACAATACAGCACAGAACAAACTAGTCAAGAGGCCACATCTTCGCATCTCCTTTAATATATCCTCTTTTACCCATCTGCCTATGCAATCACTTCTTCACAACTCCGTCACCTCTCCTGGCCAGAGAGAGGGTGACACCTTCTAGGTGGCCCGCCCCTTCCCTTCGGGAAGGGAGATGAAAACATCGTCCTAGGTCGGTAGTAAATCAGTATTTTCGTGTCGTCCCAGGCGTCTCGTGCGCATGCCAGCTGTGGGACTTTGATTCTACATCGTTACTCTGCCCGGCGAAACGCCGATGTTCTACGCGTAAAGTACGAATACTCAGTAATTTTTTTGAAATCGAGGTTCTACGCATAAAGTACGAATACTTAGTGAATTTTCTAAGTCCGAGATGCGAACCTCGAACTCTAAATTTCAAGTGTGAGAAGAGGTGTTTAAAATATTACAAGTCATTTATAGTGATTGACTAACATTAACTGTGACACGAGTGTGATAGCATGTATCTCGTAAAAGTAACACTCATTCTACGAACAAATATTCGCGAAATGACTCATAAGAACTCAGTTCTTTTTCTGAAAGACTGTGCTTCGTAAGAAAACTGAGTTGTTCTCTTAAAGACTGTGCATTCAAATTATTTCTTTTGAATACCGGTAACACTCCGAATGTGCATTTACAAAACTGTGCTGTATTTTCTGAAAAACTGTGCCTTATCAATCATATACATGATCTTTTCTTTAGCTGGCTCCGCAGCACCACTCCCTCAGAGCAATATATCTCTTGGCAAATTAGTCACCTGGCTATCGCCTTCCGTGCGTGTTCCCTTGACACCCGGAGCAAGCCATAAAAAAGACCATGTATGAATTGATTGTGCTTCAATAGTGTAACTTCGCCTCTTGCGTTAGACTGTGCCTTAACTTATCTTCATGACTGTGCTCAGTGAAAGACTTTGTTTATTTCCGTAGGAACTGTGCTCTTTCAGACTGTGTTTCCCTACGGGAACTTAATTTCTTTTCGTACTTCTAAAGACTGTGCTAAATGAAAGGACTGTGTTAATTTCGAATGACTATTCTAAGTGAAAAACTGTGTTTATTTAGAATGACTCTTATAAATGAAGAACTGTGTTAATTTCTAGTGACTATCCTCAATGAGAGAACTGTGTTAATTTCATGAGAATGGTGCTTTGATAGACTGTGTGCTTTAGGAAACTCCGAAAGACGGTGTACCGGTACCGTATCGAGAAATGACTTTGCTTTCTTTCATTCGATTTGTATTAGCGATCGTTCCTGCTTTAAGAACAGTGCTGTAGTATGTTAATGGGACTGTACTTCATTACGACGCTTGCCATACTTTCAAGTGTTCTATAAGACTACCAGTGGCGGCTCGTGAAAAAGTCGTCCTACGTGCCACAATAAACGCTAAATACGCTGTTTTTCAATCTGCATATTGTCATGATGAACAACTCATAAGTTACTTCAAACTTGTTAATAATAATAATATAAATAATAATAATAATAATAATAATAATGATTATGATGATGATTTTAACAGCTTTTCTCTCAATTTATAATACAGAACAAATAAAAACATAACATTAATTTGGAAGCAGATGAATACTTCGACAATTGAGGCGTATAGTTTCAAACACGACCAAGTCCATCTTTTTCACGTTCTGATGTTTTGACTTCCATGGATTCCTCTTTACAAGATGAATACAACGGGAACGAAAGTGGGTTTCAAATCCGGCCAGATCACATTTAAAATTGCAGCAAGGAATGAGGTCCATATCAAAGTCAGCCAAGTCCCTGTTAACCCTCACGGGCCAATAATCCTGCGCTATCCAGTCACGTGTTTTTTTCCGGTAAAATGGCGGCCTGACGTTTGTTTGCGTGTATTTTAATAAATATTTTATAAATAATAAATATATACATAATTAATTGGTCATTTTTAATAGTATTCATATTTGCTGTGCAATAAAATGGAGGAATTTAATAAACGCCATACCAGAAAGCGGCAACGTGATCTTTCCATCTTGAAGCGCACGAGGGAAAGACAGCTGAGATGAGTATAATCAACAACGTGTTAGTGGTGATTCAATCAAGGCTCGGTGATGTGTTTCGAAGGCGCATGGTATTGAATAGGTATAATATGAAGAATATACATTGAAGTAGCTACATGAATCCATATATTTGCAAAATATGCACTATTTGAATGTTAATTAGCCTCTACAGTGTTGGGTAATTTTACACAAACAAAATATTAATCTTTAAAGATTTTTCACTAAATCTTATATCATTTTTAATCATATTTGTTCTAAATAAAGTCAAGATGAACACAGTTGGAAAATAAGCCTAATCTAGATTTCTTTTTTCTTTAGGTATTAGGCCAAATTTTCTAATCTAAGTTTCAAAGATGGCCAAGTCCTCTTACGTAAGTTTCAAAATCGGCCAAGTCCCACCGTTAGTTTCAAACATGGTCAAGTCCAAATTTTAAATACATTTTTCAATTCATGTAATATATTTAGACTGTAAAATTGTATGGTAATGAATCAGAAGCCTCTGCTAAGCAACATAAAGATTAAAGTGTCGGAATATATATGAATTAATACCCTAAACGAGTTTTTTGCTTCTCCTGAAAAGAAAAACAGCTCAAAGGCCTTGGCCATGTTTGAAACTATACGCCTTATTGTCTACGAGATAAATATTTCTTTCGAGAAAGATTGTTTTTACTCAACTAATGGCGAAATACGAAGTCCATGCGGCGATCTTTCTTGCTGCAAAACTTGTTGATCACCTTTTGGTTGATGTTCTTTATTTCCGAGATAATTTTGTTCTCGATTGATAGCATTTGCGCAAGTAACACTCATTCTACAAACAAATATTCGCGAAGTGACTCATGAGAACTCCGTTCTTTTTTAAAAAGACTGTGCTTTGTAAGAAAACTGAGTTGTTCTCTTAAAGACTGTGCATTCAAATTATTTCATTTGAATAACACCCCGAATGTGCATTTACAAAACTGTGCCTTATTTCCTGAAAAATTGTGTCTTTTCAATCATATATGAATTGATTGTGCCTCAATAGTGGGACTTCGCCTCTTGCGTTAGACTGTGCCTTAACTCATCTTCATGACTGTGCTTAGTGAAAGACTTTGTTTATTTCCATAGGAACTGTGCTCTTTCAGACTGTTTCCGTACCGGTACGGGAACGTAGTTTCTTTTCGTACTTCTAAAGACTGTGCTAAATGAAAAGACTGTGTTAATTTCGAATGACTATTCTAAATGAAAAACTGGGTTAATTTCGAATGACTCTTCTAAATGAAGGAACCGTGTTAATTTCAAGTGACTACTGTATTCTCAATGAAAGAATTGTGTTAGTTTTACGAGATTGTGTTTTGATAGACGGTATGCTTTAGGAAACTCCGAAAGACGGTGTATCGAGAAATAATTTTGCTTTCTTTCATTCAATCTTGTCTTAGCGATCGTTCTCATTTCACGAACAGTGCCGTAGAATGTTAATTTGATTTTCATTAGATTGTGCGTAGAAAAAAACAATGTTAAATTAATTGCATTAACTTTAGTGATGGAGAAGTTTATGAACAGTGTTTTTTCATATTTCTCCATTAATTTCTACTTTTCCGACGAATTAATCGTACAGTTATTATTTCAATTTTGAATTACCGTATGTTGATTTACCTTTCGTCGCAGATCGTAAAACTGATTTAATCTCTTCGATAAAAGCATCCCTTGAAAGTTATTTATGTGTGCTAAAGTTTACGAACAGTGGAACTTGTGACTCGTAGGAACATGTTACGTAATTATCTCCAGTGCAGTGCTGTAAGGAAGTGTCGTTCAGATATTATTGACATTCTGTTCAGTGTTAACGTTTCTTTACTCCCTTCATGGGACTTAAGTGGAATATAATCATTGTCTGTACATTCCACGCTGCACTTCACATGTCATCAGACTCTTTGGTTCGATCCTCTCTACCAGACATCCAGGGCCGTTGACCACCGAGGAATTGCGCGGTTCCATGGTGCAGAGAGAGTTGTTCAATGGTGGGGGGAAGGAGCTCGTCATCACGGAACATCCTCAACGCGGACGCCGTGGGGACGACATCCTCATTTTTCAACCTGGACTCTGCAAATTCAGCTGTTCACCTATGACAAGGCGATTTGATTTGCTCGTTTCTTTTGATTAACAAGTTCAAAACTATAAGAACTTATTGTACTACCCTCTCCCTGACGTTTCCTAAGCATGGACCGTACACGCCCTGGGATCAAACCCATGCTCTCTATTGAATAAAGTACGGGCGTCCTCGATAAGGTTACAATATATACAAACCTAGCGTCCCATGGCTTTTAATAGTGCATTCATTTTCCAAAAGAGCCCGGAAATGAATGAAACTGAATCACATCTGAATTCAGAAGTTCAAAGTGGCACAACATCAAAGCAGCTAAAAGAAATGAACATATGGATGACCCTCCAGCAGGAAGCTCATTGAACGAAGAAGGGACAAATGAAGCCTTTAAAGTTCGTTCTTCATGAAGTTTTGATTCTGCTAGAATATGTCTTCTCATATTGGTGTCTTTTTCCTGAGTCATTGCTTTCATTTTATTGAGAAAAAACAAAACAGATTTGGCTCCAGCCTAGAAAAGTTTCTGTAGCCATTTTCATTTTCCAAGGATCTCTCTCAGCAAATACTATTGGTGGCACTGTATAAATTCTGCTGCTTCACCCAGTCATTAACCCACACATGTCTTCATTTTTTGTTGTGTTTGTTTTTCAGATGATTTCTCAACTCATGAATTAATAGTTCACAAACAACATTTGCAGCTTCACATTCTACCATGATTGAATGAGTGAGAAACGTATGACCAGTAGTGGAACTTGTTTCACGTGAACTGGAGAAGGTCGTGAATCCCTGTGTTGAGTAAGCAAGTCGTAGCACATGTTTAAAGCAAGTAGTGCTCTTGCCCAATTCACAACTCGTTGTGAACCCGCCTTCAAGAAAGGATCAGTACGACGGTGCGCAAACACCTCATAAACCACAAAAATGCCAAATTGAGATTTTAATGCGAATATTTTCTGTCTTTGTTACCTCTTCCTCCTACAAAACCTTAGAAGCTGCTGAAGACTCTAAAGCATTAATTTTCTGGTATAAAGTAAGCCACATGCTAACTTCTATCTTAATGCGTGCAATGCAATTCCTCGTATTCCAATGACAAGTTGTAGTCAATCAAGATTTGCCGCCCTCAGGTTAGAGTATCTCAACAAAACCTCATAACCATTATTGTTGTGAATTGTGATTATCTGGTTTACTAAGTGGAGAGTTGACCATTCCCGCGGTGTAGTGGGCAGTGCAACCGCCTGTAACCTGGCGGTCACACGTTCGATTCTCGGCTGGGTCATGGGTTTTAATTGTAAATGAGTAATATCCCTTGCCTGAGGACTGGGTGTTTGTGTCGCCCTTAACGTTCCTGTCCTCACATTCAACACTTTACACTTCCGCCAATTACAAAATACACGCACGTTCCTCATATATGGTGCAAGTAGGGGCAAAAGATCTCTCTAGGTCGGGCCCCGAACAAATAGCTTTTTTAAAAAAAGAGTGGAGAGTTCATTTTTAATGTGTTCCTGTGCATTCTGTGTAATTGCTATTTAAACAGAGACGTGCAAGGGGCTTACGCTTAACAAGGTAAGGACGTACGTCATCTTAGTTTTACTAGCCGTTATCGAAACATTAGAGAAATTAATATCATCTCTCCTTCCATGTGCAGTGAGTTCGTTAAGTACCGGTATTGAAATAGAATTGCATGTTTAGAACTCTGTAAGATTATTCAAACTCACAATTATGATGACGGTCTGTTAGCTCTAATGCCACTGTATCAGAAGTTATTTCTTGCGCTTATTCAGTATGAGCTCAGTTTTTAATTCAGGCATATTTAATTTTCTACTTCTAGGTGCTGATTGATATTGTAATCCAAATATGGATTCAAAGGAATGGCCTAGTTATTGCACAGTTAGTGACAGAGAAATTGAACAGCTACATCAAAAGTTTTGGGAAACAAAATCTGTATTTTCAGAATAAATGCAGGAAATTAGGCAAGGTTCCACTCAATAAGTCACTAGACAATGGGAAGAAATATTAATCATAACTGCGCGTGGAAGAGAGAGAATTTAATGAAGCTATGGAATTATCTCCTGAACAGCTATCAAACACAGATGAAGAATTTACACTTCCTAAGAAGATCATTAACATTTCTTCAATGATCTGTTGAAACTTCAAATGGAAATGGGCTTCAAGGTGGTGATGATGATGATGATGAGAATAATGAAATTATTCAAAGGACTTTGGGTTAGAGGGCGAAGTATAAAAACTATGATGCAGCGTCAACCCTATGTTAGGGTTACTCACCCCCCGGGGATGTAAAAATGTTGTCAAAATGTTAACAGGCCTGAGACTAAAGACTAAAAGTTCTGATGAAATTAGAGAACATATTTTTCGTAAATTCTGGTTGGATATGACATGGAAACAGAGAAAAGTTTACATTTAGAGTAATGTGCAACGTATTGAACCAAAACGAGGATATACAGAGAACATCTCCAGAAGAAATAATACCCTTTTGTATCACCTAACTGTTGATAATGAGATTATTCCAGTGTGCAAAACAATGTTCCTTGCCACTCTTGGGCTGCGTGAATTTTCAGTCCTCGACTGGGTGAGAAAGAGTCTGCATGGTATGTGTGACTCAACAGAGACTCATAACCAGGCAAGGAAAAGTTGTTTGCCCAAGAGAGGAGATAGAAACCAGATATTACATACATACATACATACATACATACATACATACATACATACATACATACATACATACATACATACATACATACTTACTGTTCCCTATAATGACTTAGTCAGCGTCAAGCCAATGCTGAGATCGGACCAAGTGCATTATAGTGAACAATACATTCACCGAAAGTGAATCATTATGGCACATAGCTTACCTTGCATGACTATCCTCTTCATCAGCTCCGACGTAACAGCATTCTTCAGGGGTGTCGGGTAAGGAAAGGGTTACCGTAAGAAATAAAATAAATGAAGAGGAATAAAAAATGTGCAAGGTGTTAACTAACACTAGCTAAAATAAATAACGGTTGAGCTGCATTTCCGATTTTAACAAACTGGTATATCAACTTGTGAAAATTTAGATTTTATAATTCCACCTTTACAATACTGCAATTGTCTTTATTAAAAAGACTACATTATATTACACTCGTGAAACATGTTTCGTCCTCTTATAGGACATCTTCAGTCACACATACAAATACATAACATTAAAAATAAGGCGAGGACACATTAAAATAAGTAAATGTAAAGTCTTTGTTTCCTGTGATGCAGCGTGATAGCGTCTTGTCAATCTTCAATGTTAAAATAGTGCAGCGTGAACATGATATGAAGCATGAAGTCCAATTACCATCATATGTTAAAACTGTTGTTCAAAACAACGAATTGTCAATTATAAAACACCGTAAGTGGCTATGCGAATAAATTATGTGCATATTGTACATAAAACAGTGTTGTTATGATGCTACATTATAATAGTATTCTTGATTAGGAGGTTGAGTTATACTGATGCATGTTGAACCTGATTGTGTGTTGACAATAGTTGCCTAAAAACGAAAAAGAAAATATGAATGAAGTGTAGCATAAAATTCCGTTAAAATGTGAACTTAGTGCACATCCAGTCACTCACCTCCTTGCCCGTCCTTAATATGAAAGTTTCTTTTAAAACAACCAATAACAACGCTCATCTTTTCTTCAATCAGCACACTATCAATAACGGCAATAGCAAATTTCAGAAATCAGGTGTTTACAAATTAAAGTGCCAGCAGTGTCCCGCCAGTTATATTGGACAGACAGGCCGCAATTTTAACATAAGGTATAATGAACATGTTCATGCGTCAAAGTACGGCAGATTCTCAGCATTCGGTTCTCATATGGACGATACCAATCATACATTCACGGGCATACAACAAGACCTTCAAATTATCCATTTATGTAAGAAAGGTAATGTATTGAATATTTTAGAAAACATCTTTATAAATATTGATCAAAAATGTAACCCGATTTATAATCTTAATGAGATATCGGAGGATATCAATATACTTTTCGATTAGTTGATCAATAAATTCTTTTCACGAAGGCGCGTGAGTAATACGTTACCTCACGCCTCTCCCCTTACGTCAAACTCCTCTCAACCTCCCCTCACAGTCAGTCTTCAACGACCTTCGAGGACGTCACTCAGTTAGCCTTAGCACTTGAAGTGGAGTGGTCGACGTAGGACGGGCAAGGAGGTGAGTGACTGGATGGGCACTAAGTTCACATTTTAACGGAATTTTATTCTTCAGTTCATTCATATTTTCTTTTTCTTTTTAGGCCCCTATTGTCAACACACAATCAGGTTCAACATGCATCAGTATAACTCAACCTCCTAATCAAGAATGCTATTATAATGTGGCATCATCACAACACTGTTTTATGTACAATATGCACATAATTTTATTCGCATAGCCACTTACGGTGTTTTATAATTGACAATTCGTTGTTTTGAACAACAGTTTTAACATATGATTTTAATTGGACTTCGTGCTTCATATCATGTTCACGCTGCACTATTTTAACATTGAAGATTGACAAGACGCTATCACGCTGCGTCACAGGATACAAAGACTTTACATTTACTTATTTTAATGTGTCCTCGCCTTATTTTTAATGTTATGTATTTGTATGTGTGACTGAAGATGTCCTATAAGAGGACGAAACATGTTTCACGAATGTAATATAATTTAGTCTTTTTAATAAAGACAATTGCAGTATTGTAAAGGTGGAATTATAAAATCTAAATTCTCACAAGTTGATTCTTTGATAATACGGGCTCTAATATGAAATTTACAACGTGCAAAACTGGTTTATTACAATAATCTAAAAATTTTGATAATTAACAAATATCAAAGAAATGTATGGAACTTACATGATAGTCATAAACAAATTTAACTTGTTTCTTGACAAAAACGAGCATCTCGATTGCCATGTAAACAGCATGGAGGATATGTCTGGCATCACGTAAACGTCAAGCACGGCAACAACCACCATAACGGTTACGTCAAATAAAATGAATGGAAACATAAATCTGCTCGTAGGCAACTCATATCTACAAGAAGTTAATTTATTTCTGACGTGAATCTATGCCTCAGTGCTCCTAATTATACTACAAGTTCTAAACAAGCATCCAATATGCACTCAATTTTCTGGGAATCGATTGCGAGACTCTCCCAAGTACAACCACTATATGACAACACATAAATGAGAAAAACATATTTTCCTTCATGCAGATACATCTAACTAGTTATGTGCCTCTATGAATGACATCGACAATCGTGTATAAAATTTCGTCTTCCGGATCATAATATAAAAAGGTCACTACTCTCCTGCATTCTTGACAGACAAACACACAGTTCCTACTTTCAAACTTTCGTGTCCTGACGTCAGAAACCACCCATATTAGCCTCTCAACACCTCGGTTTTTTTGTACAAACTGAGCGGCCATTCCTTTCTGCCATAAATATCTCCCTCAGCTGACAGCACGTAAACAGGGACAAGGGGCGACTCTCCCTTCTACTCGGCCCATGAATCTGACGTAACTATTGCCCTCATTATTATTTTAATTACTACAGGCCATTTTATTCCTTATATTGCGAATTCAACACTTTATCGCAGATAAACTCAAATGCAACAGGCCAGTACATCATTTAGCATTGGTGTTCTCAACGGCACATTCCTATGCATATCCTGACCTACATATTAGCACTCACGTTCAAATATTGTTACTTAACTATTATTCTTATTTTCTTTAGGGCCTCATCTCAATACTCTGGGCACAATAGCATTATTCCTCAATTCTTATAGGCTTCTTACGATATGGCTTGCTCAGCTTGATATGCCAACCCGAGTGTATTTAAGAGATATAGAAGATCATAGGCTTTCTTCACACGACAACTAACATTACAGTCTACACTGCACATGCACTTTGTTAGTACCTAAAGTGCTTTCCTTGGTTACACTCATATAAGACCGTATAGATCCCGGTGAAATGAAATACACGAGTTCAATTTGCCTACCTTGAATATAATATCTGCAATAATGACACTAACGAAACATATACAACTAACACATGCAAATATTAACAATCTAACCAAGCTTGAGGCCTGGGCATAAATTCTATTTACACGGGCATTCATATGCTAACCTATTTACATATTGGCAGAAGGCCAAATCTATCTATAATTTACATAACCATTATCGTCTTGCTGCATGCTTAAACAATGGAATTATCTGACCTGTGTCTGATGATACAACTGAACAGTCCCCCTTGTGGACATCGCGAATTTACGCCATAATGTTGACATTAGAAGCTGGTGACAGCACTCGTGTTTCGATGACTGGTGACATCCTGGTCGGCTGTGATGTTCTCTGCCGCTCGTTCAGGTGACTTGATGATCGCCTCCTCGACGTCCTGATGATTGGACGTCGCCGATGGTCCTGGTTCGCACCTCGATGCCGTGAAGATTACTCGACAGCTTCGGTCCCAATTACCGCTTCACCATTATGGATGAGCAGTGTCCAGTCCACTCGTAATGTAAGAGAAACTGTTAGAAAAATCACATTACAATGTGTCCTCCGTTCGATGCCTATATTTCCCCTCTAACCTTTTCTATTAATCTCGTAATATCAGGTCACATTCTGAGCTTTATCCTAGTAATACAGTTACTCAGTTCTCAACTTCACTGCACTTTACTCTTGATTGCACTCTCTACTGACCGAATTACATTAATTTCAATCTTCTGAGCCTACACTATTATGTGTCATTCGTTCAGGACGGGATGAACCTCAGATTATGCGATGTGACTATGCACGAACAGCATTACTAGCAGCAGAATATTCTCATAGGAAAACAGGTCAACACTTGCTGTATAAAGTTCTGATCTCTATTATAAATGGCTGATACTTACACTTCCCAAGTATAAGGTGAACTCTGACTGCGTTGCTTGTAGATGAAGGTGGTCTTCTCTGCGCTGAGCAGCGCCGTGACAGACACCTACCTGACAGCGATACACACGGTGAAATGATTCTAGCGCGCTCGGCAGTCGTATATATTAGCAGTCTCGCATCCACGCTACCAAGTTCTGCGTGGGTGGGCGGGCTTCCAGCGCGCGCCCGCGGTGTGGAAAATTTCTCCCGCGATATGCATATTAAGTAGTCATACTTTCATGATGATTACAATAATAGCCATGCCGCATATCAAAATTTTCAGAAAAATATCCTGATTGCAGTTCTGGTGTCCAATCCTCTGTATTCATCTTGTAATCGAAGATATTAAATAAATTCCTTTCCCTCTAATGTAAAATTCCCGCGATATCTCTCGGAGCTGCGTGCGTCCCAAGCTACAAGTGAAGAGGTTCGCTGGGGTAATAAATTTTAATGAGCATCTAGAAACTTCAGCTTGCTTCTGACGCTACGTTCTCACGAAAAGCGTGCAATCTCATATACTCTTACACAACAAAACGCCACCCAAGGCGCTTTCTTTGTGGTCTCATATAATTCCCATAAGTATTATAAATTCAACATTCTTTGACCATGAACAGAATGGTTCAATACATACATGCATACATACACACACACATACATACATACATACATACATACATACATACATACATACATACATACATACATACTGCAACCATACCACCCATTCCACTGCCCCCAAAGAACCACATGACAGCATCATTGTCCCCATAATTTCGGGCTACCGCCATGTAACACCATACTCCAAGGCGTTCGATGGTATGGGACCCTTTTAGTCTAGAGTCAAATGCCACCTCATCTAGAAAAAAAGAAAAATATTCAAAGTGATGAGTGAGCAAAAGCTATTTCGACCGTGCAAGGATCAACTGCACTCCTCCCTTCCAACGAATCAAAGCAACGGCTCCCCAGGGCCATGGTGCGTTCGCGACAAAAGATCAGAATATAACACTAAACTAACTTAAAGGCATAAATGAACGGAGGGAAATTTAGGATGCAATGTTTTTCCGGCATAATAACAAGCAAAGAAAAGTTTAAAAACCTATTTATTATTCCTTTATAAAATCACGATTAATTGAAATTTACTCTGAATAATTATCCTATAATGAAAATAAAATATACAATGTCCGATGGACTAAATACAAATTTGGATATGACACTCCTGTCATTAAGAAATTATAATAATTCATATTTGTTAATATTTATCGATTAAATGTCGGAGTTGATTGTTCCATTCCCTTTTTGACATGACAATAAGTATTACATTAAATAATCTGTATAAAATCCTTTTTAAGAACAGAAATATCCTTGTAAATGCGACGGTTCTCATTACAAGCTTTCTTCACTATTAGAAGAAACAATTATCTATGCGAAAAATTGGAGACAACTTGGAGTGGTTGCCTAACTAATTAACTATACTACTAAATAAATAAACAAAAGAATAAGCAAACACTAGTGGATAAAATCATAATCATCAAATTAAAATTTGACTGATGTTGGGTCCAGAAATCTAACCCACATCGCAATGAATCCGATGACCAATAACGAGACAAAGCCCGTTTTGGAATCCAAACAAAAATATCAAACACAACTCAAGGAGCATATTACAATGTATGTACACATATTTTAAAACTATAAACAAATATTCGCATGCAACTGGCTGTATAACGTAAAATAAATATTGTGTGACAAAAGAAATCCATGGTCTGCCTTGGAGTTCGAACCGATGATCACCAAGATGCCATCGACAGACGGGTCTCTAAAAATTCCCTATCTCAATTATTCATAAGGTCAACAAATCAATAATAATACTGGCGTTCCAGTTATTTAATTTCTTTATAGAAATAAACATGAACGAGTTAAAAAGAATACTTTAAATGTAATCGGGTTTATGTGAAACTCCCAGCATTCAGTCTTAGTGGACAGGCTTGAATAATAATATTGGCAGTGACCCTACTCACATGGGAAGTGCTAACGCACCCTTTCTAAACTCATAAATCGTACGTCTAACCACACCTAATAATTGTCGGCCGCAGAATACTTCTTGTCAACAACTCAAGGTGAGATCAATCATCTCCCTGAAAATACATCATGGTAAATAATATAATTTCAACTGATATCCTCATATCATATTCCAAAGCTCCACTGGCTTATTAATTCTCTGCCCTGCTACAATTATTTAGTTCAATATCAAGCCACTATTCATCTTTTCAATTTCATATCCATGGACTTAGAATGTCCAGGTTCACTTCCATCCGACTACATAGAATATCTCAGCCTATGTTTTCTTACATTTTGAAATCAGACAAAAATCAAATATGGATTTAAACGTACCGTCAGCCGGGGTGACTACGGTCCCAGGGGTGACTATGGTCAAAATTGAGGAAAAATGTTATTGAGGCTTATTTATATATTATATATTTTTAAAATCTCAATTTTCAAATTTCCCTCCAATCTAGGCACATTTTTCTTTCCAGAAAGGGAAAGCTTGTGATTCTAACCTGAAATGCGTTTTTCTGACTATCATTTGTTTCAACACTTATTTTTTTGACAAAAACAACAGTTGGCTAAACTGTTCATTGTTGCTCTTAGGTCATCATTTCTAAATGTCATCTGGAGGTGTTGTTTACCTTTGTTTATTCATTGTGAGGGTATGTATGTAATTTTATCTTTATAAGAAATTGTTTTGTACCTTAAAAGTGCAAATTTATAAACAATAGTACAATTGTCTTGTTTTTTGGGGTTACTATGGTCATGAGTATCAACTCATTGCAATTGTCTTATGGGTTATATTACATTACTCTTGTTAAATATTGTATACAACTAATATAATTATATTTTATTATTCACTTGTTTGTTTCATACTTCATGTTTGTGTCCTTTTTATTTCAGTGTTAGTGGCAAAATGGTGACGTCTGTCCTAGAAACTGACAGTAATTCTTCATTTGTTAGTGATATTGCTGAGTCAGTTTTAAGTTTCTTGGAAGAAATGTGCTATTCAAAGTAAAGAAATGGCCCCACAAGAAAGAAGAGATGTTTTATTGAGCTAGGAAAAAGTGTCTCTTTGAAGGATATTGAACCTTGTACACCTCTTCAAGATCAGTTTCAAGCAGGAACATGTGGTGAAACATCAGTGCTACCAGTCTTCAGAAAGAAGCAGAAAAGGCATACAAGAGAAGATTCATCAGACTCTGAAAATGATGTTGAAATTCATTTAAATGGAAGTAATGAAGAAACTTGGGAAGAGATGAAAGTAGGCATGATGGCTGAAGAAGAAGATAATGATGAATGCTGTAGGAAACCAACAGCAGGATACTATGTTCTGGTTGAGTTTAGTACCAAAAAAACAAAACTGCCTGACATAGTAAAGTGATAGATGATGATGGTGCTTGTCAAGAAGATGAAGTGAAAGTTACATTTCTTAGAGGATGTCATAAATATTTTGTATGACCAAAGGAAGCATACATTTCTGTTATCAAAGTGAATGAAATTCTTAAAATACTACTGCCTCCAGTTGAGCAAAGGTGGGAGTAAGCTAAGCTTCTATATAAAATTTACTGGCTTCAGCTTGAAATGAGACAATTATAAATGAAAAGGACAAATGAAATACATTTTGAAAATTTTTCTTTAATGTTTGTCATAATTGTAATTTTTTAGCTTTAGACTATAGTTAAATATAAGATTTCTTACATTATAATGCTTGTAAAAACATGTTCTGTTTGACCATAGTCACCCCCTACTAATTCCTGCATATTTAGTAACAATTCTTGAGTGATTTTAATATATGACCATAGTGTCCCCACCCCGTGGGGTTACTATGGTCACTACATTTTCAGATGTGAGACAATTACCGGATGTTCGAAAAATTTATTTTAGTAAGGAGATGATACCCAACACTTTATACTAAATCATATTTCATTTTTACATGGATATCTCATAAAATATGCAAAATATTCACAAAAAACTGAAAAAGTGACCATAGTAACGCCAGTTGACGGTATCCATAATATTATTCTAATATTAGAGAAAAACAAATACTTGACATCAAAGGAAAACTTTTAGCTAAAATGGGAGGGCGTTTGTTCGTTGTCCAGGCTTGTCACAAGTTGCGCATATAATTAATACATCCATCTACGTATTCTTGTCATGCAAAATTACATTAAAACAAGAGTGCCTTCCTATCTTCATGATTATTATGCCGATAGCGGCATTTTGAAGACACTGTCACCATGCATTACCAAAATAGGCTTGAATATTCCATAAAATAAAATATATACATATCACGGTTTGAAATCATCAATAATACAAATCTATATTTTGCCCTCCTAATCTAAAACACTCTCAGACTTACTGATATTTTTCCATTACATCACGTACATGCATTACATTAAAATTATATTTTACAGGCCCGAGATTTTAGCCAAATAATAGAATTTCAGTCCCCATCTAGATGAATATATAAACAATATGAAGACCACTCACAAGTTCTCTCTCTCACTCTCTAATTCAAGAATACATGCAATTTACATTACTAACCTAATTTATGTGATCTACATATTACATAGCCGTGGATTTATTTAGATAAAAATTTATATTTTCTGTACTTATCATCATGTCGTGAAATCCATGGTTCGGGCCCAGGAAAAGGTCCGTATCGTCGCTTAGCCACTCATGGCGCTGACGTGGATCACAGGTTCGAATCCACTTCTATTCCTGCTGAGCGCGTTCATAATCCCAGGGTCCACTTCTTCACTGTAACAACTCTAATGACGTTGAAATAAGTTGCGTCACTCAAAACACAATTTTTCAAAACTGTAACACAGTTCTCGCGGTCACGTTATTTAAATACTTTCAATACTATCACTTGGACAAGGCTTCTCACACCGCGTATTTGCAAAATGTATATTATCACTCCCGAATATAGGTAAGGTCAGAACACCAGCGGACCGTGGGTCTGCCTTCAATCTTTTGCGTCAAGTGGATATTGTGTCATCATGGCCGCCCCTTTTATAACATTACCCCTACACACACAATAGTCGGCGGTCAGTCCCCACCACTTTTTTTATATTAGTGGTTCTATGTGTTGTATGACCAGTGGCGGCTGGTGGTATCTGAAGCTGGGTGTTGCACAAACATTTTCAGTACCACATTTTTATAGCTTACAGAAATAACGAGAAATGCTTATCGTTAAGTAATGTACTACATTCCTAATAAAACTGTAATATATCTGACAATTACAACCCAGGAAATAAGAGGCTTATTATACAATGTAACTATAGTTACTGGTAATAATAACGTATTGGCTTTACGTCCCACTAACGAGTTTTTACGGTTTTCGGAGATGCCGAGGTGCCGAAGTTCTTTTACATGCCAGTAAATCTACTGACACGAGGCTGATTTATTTGAGCACCTTCAAATACCTCCGGATTGAGCCAGGATCGAACCTGCCACGTAGGGGTCAGAAGGCCAGCGCCTCAACCGTCTGAGCCACTCAGCCTGGCACAGTTACTTTGGTCTCACTTGAATTGAAAATTTGCCGCCCTGTTTTTCATTGAAGCAAGATGTTGGTAATATTGTGGGTGGTCTGGTATAGCGTGGAAGATAAATTACCCAGCAAGTCGGCCGTGCGTTTAGGGTCGCGTAGTTGTAAGCTTGCATTCGAAGTATAGTGGGATCGAATACCACTGTCGGAAGCCTGAAGATGGTTTTCCGCGGTTTCCCATTTTAATACCAGGCAAATGCTGTAGCTGTGCCTTAATCAAATCCACGGTCGCTTCCCTCAAACTTCTATCCCATCGTTACCTTAAGACCTATCTGCGTCGGTGCAACGTAAATGAAATTTGTAAATTTAAAAAAATGGAAATTAATTACCTTTGCGAGAGGAGAGAAAGTAGGAATGAAGTAATCTCCGCAGAGTGGCGCAATCTAACGGGGACATTTGGAACTGCTTCTGGGTAGGGGACTTGCTAGTCTCGTGCAACTCCCTGAGACCGATACTGGCGAGCATGCTACCTGAAGCTGTGCGGGCTTAGGCTCGTCCCTGCTGAGGTGCATTGCGCCGCGCTGTCCGCTAGAGAGTTGCTGTTGGAAAGCAAACCCCCTGAGTTTGCTTCGAAGCCGGCAGGGTTTGTTGGTCCGTTACGAAGCATTAGTACAGCGAACGACTGAAGATGGTTGATTTTAACATGTTTTCGAATACATGTTAGGTTTATTAAACTAAAACATTAGAAGAAAAGACAACAAATGAAGTGCAAAATTACTGGGAGTTGTGCAACCCTGCAACAATACCACGCACAGCCCCTGTGTATGACATCGGTAATGCGTTCAAATGTGTGACTCAGACTCTTAAGTACTCTTGTTATGTGCGAAAACGCATCGATCGGCGGTTTATTTAAAATTTATTATCAAAATGATGCCTTTACGGGGATCCCCCGTGCGGAGTCTGCGTACTTAGTTGGCGTGGGTACGCTACTAGTGGTTATATAATCAAATGGTAGCGTATTTTTCCACATGTTAACATTTTATAAACAACTCATGAAAACATATGACATGCCGAGGTTTCCCTTACTAATTGTTATGCATATCTCGAAATCTTACCATACAAATCAAGCTTGCACTTTGGCATGGCTGTGTTTCGGCCATTTTTAGTGGGCGGAGTTATTAGTATTGATTTTCTTTCCTTGTCATTTTTCATAGCTCTCACTCTATCTGGGGATTCCTCCCGCTATGAATGACTCGTGTTTACCAAGTTGAAGGCGTTGTGCAAACAGATGCAACCTAATGCAACTTTCTGTAATATGTACAAGGGAGCTTAACAAAAGTTTTCACCACCTCAGATAATTATTAAAAACAAACACACACACACACATCGTTATAAACTGTCATGCACTTTCGGCATTTAGTCTGCAAGCCTCGATGAATTTTCTAATCATTGCCACAATCCTCTATTTGTAACTAGTTCTGTGGACTTGTTTAGTTCTATGCCTCATCTTTAAATCATTGGAAACTGAGTCTAAACTTCATTGTCTTGGTCTCCCTCTAACCCTCTTTCTCCATAACAGAGTCCATTATTTTCCTAGGTAACCTATCCTCCTCCATTCTCGTAACATGACCCCACCACAGAAGCTGGTTTATGCGTGCAGCTTCTCCATCATGTTCTTTCCTAACTTAGCCTTTATTTCCACATTCCGAGAACACTCCTGTCATTGTTCCTACCTGCTTACACCAGCAATCATTCTCGCTATTTTCATGACTGTTACTTCTAGCTTATGAATAAGATATCCCAAGTCCACCCAGCTTTCACTGCCATAAAGCAAGGTTGGTCTGAAAACAGACTGATGTAAAGATACTGTAAACTGGGGTGAATAGGGACAACTTTTTCAGTTTTTCCTATATATCTTAGCAACAAATAACTTAGTATTGAAAGTTATATTTTTATATTTCGTAATGTCCCGTAGATTGTTCATAACATAGGTATAACATAAATCTGCTTCTCCCTTCTCCTGAACGTACATATTTACATATATTCATGTCCCTATTCACCCTAAGGTCGGGGTGAAAAGGGACAGGTGTTTATTTTTATTGTAATCCCTATTCAGCCACACAAAGGGGTGAATAGGGACATCATTTACCTCTTTAAAATTAATTGTTAACATTTATTACAAAATTAAAAACACAAATATTAATTTTAAACCTTTTGCTATCATTTTAATGACACAAAAACACAAATTACAAATTCTAGAAGGATGGCTGACCTAAAATTTAAAAAAATGTTTTTCCAAACACAGCAGTCACTTTGAAAGTAGGTTTGGCTTCACGGTGTAATATTCTCTTTGCACGTTTGGTGGCTTTAAAAAAGCAAGTACATCAGCTTTTGAGAATTCGTATTCTTCACGCACATCAGGGAACACGAAGACATCTGGACATTTGGTTGAGTGGTGAAGAAAAGTTGCAATGCATTTGTCCTTTTCCTTTTCAAGTTCTTGTAGAAGCATTCCAATGAATATCTTCCCGTATCATAAGAAAATTGGACCTTGACCCAGTCTCCTTCCTTCAGATCGTTTATTCCTTCACTTGCCTTCTCACCTTCACTTGCTTTCTCCACTTCACCATCTTGTCCTTGTCCTTCTTCATCGAGTCTACTTCATTTTGAACAGATTCTTGTTGTTATGGATTATCTTCATTAGCTTCCTCAAAATCACCTAGAGTCACACTCAAATTTTCAGATAAACGTATTTATTTTGTACATTTTTCATCTTGTCCCTATTCACCCCAATTTAATGGAAAAAATATGCCTCCAACAAAAAAATAAACAGCTGATTTCAAAATAAAAGTACATTAACATCTATCATGAGATAATACTCACAAAATCGCACCCAGATGAGAATAGTATTGCAGTAACACATCAGTCTAGCCACAAGCTGATATCAGGCAACATTTTACACAGTATGGAAATTGTAAGGAAATTAACAACCCATTAGCAGGTCTGCCGACACAAGAAATGAAATATTATAATTTTGGCACCAAAATATATTGTAAACAACAGATTATCCATCTTAAGTGCACTGGTACCATCACCATAGACCAAAACACAAGTGAGCTACTTAATTCAATTTAATTTTCCCAGTTTTTTCCCTATTCACCCCGTGTCCCTATTCACCCCAGTTTACGGTAATTTAGTCCAGGAGCTGACTTCCTTCTTACAGAATACTGTTGATCGAAACTGCGAGCCCACTGCATTAGCTTTACTGCACCTTGTATCACAGTGATTTCCTTTTTAATTCTTTGCCCAAATTACCATCATATTTTGTCAGAAAAGAAAGCTCTACATTTTATTTGGAACACCTCACTTAGCCAGCTCTACAGTATGTACTGCATTAAATGTGGGATGTCTTGGGGAAAGCCTGTCAGCAGGAAGAAACTTGTAGCAATACTTAATGAAAAGAAACTCTCGCTTTACAAACTTAATTTATATAGTTATGAATTTCATTTTGTTCCGTATTGAAGTGGGATTACAGTAAATTAAAATCCTTTCAAGGTTCCCCTATTCAATACAATAACATTTTATTTTGATTCAATCACATGTCAAATGGTACTGGTTACAAACTTAACCCACATAAATATTAAAAGATGAATAGGAATACTTTATGGCATGAACTGATTGTTACCGACCCAAAGTTAAAATTATATATCAACATATCAGGAGTGCACTGACAGAAATAGCAAAACTGGAAATTTTTTTGCCTCCTATAAAATTGCATTTTTGGAGTCACGAGGTGTCGCATGTGCACCATTGAGTAGTATTTGTTTGAAGATTAACAAATCTTATGGGTTTGGATGAATTCAGTGTAGACATGATCGGAGCTCATGGAAAAACTGGAAAACTATAGTTGTATGGAGTTCTGAGTAAGAACTGGAAAGGATTAATCTGTGACTTGAAAAACCCAAGGACTTAAAGTAGGGAGTCATCATTCCATTTTTTAAGATAAGTGACTGCAAGAAGTGTAACAACTATAGAGGCATAATACTTCAAATCAAATCAAAATCTCTTTATTTGCAAATAAGGTGTCTACCTCGGTGGCAAATGGTAGGGGCCTACACTAATTAAAATACATTATTGTCAAGCACTAAATTTTAGATTAACAAGAGAAGGAAATTTTCCTAGAATACAATATTATACAATTTATGCTAACAATTTTGTCTATTAAACACACAGCTCATCCTTAATAAATTTATACTGTTTACAGAATTCTGCTTATAATATCTCCTGTACTTACAAATATAGTCAACTCATATAATGCACCCTGGTGGGGGTGTGATAAGCGTCATGCAATTGTAATTATGATGAATTATTGAGGAATATATATTTCATTTTCAGAATAAATAGTATCTTACTGTACATACAGTAAGAACAGGCCAGGCCGAGATGGCAGGTTTCACCATACCACAGACTGTTGTCTCCATTGGGATTAACAAACACAATGAGTGACAGAATTAGATTTCTCAGAATTTGTGACAACGAGGAAAGAGAGAGGATAACTTGTTGCCAAAGTTTTCATAGCCCCGGGCAGTCTTGGTAGTAGCAACAGCGCAGAGAGCCGAGTGCAAATTTCTGAGAAATGACGTAGGGGTATCTCCATGTAAGTAGCGGGAGTTGAACGCGGGGTTGGCACTGGAAGAAAAAAACATGAGCCTTCCCGGTCACGTGGTTAAGGTGGACCAATGGAAAAATTCACTTGACCAAAGCAAGGCGACAACTTCGTATTGTAAGAAGCACTAGCGAGGCTAACTCCGTGGATTAAACTGATAGAAAGAAGTGAAATATCGATTCAGAATAAAGTGGAATTTAGGAGCCTTACTATACCATAAAACTCATATAAAGTTAATAATTGCAGGAGATTGCATGGTGTAATTCTGAGAATTCATGGACGCTATTCGCTGATTGGCTGAAGTCAAAGGAAGCCACAAAAGAGCGCGAAACCCCGAGCCGGGATACGGCAGCTAAATTCGCGAATATATCCATTACCAGCGAACGATAATAGTTGAGAATTGGTATAGAGCATTTGAGAACATAATTACATCATTGGATCATATATTAAAGCCACGGGCCAAACCGCAAAGTGTCGTATGAAGATATCGGGACTGTGCGTCCCAAGATGAACTCCGTTGAACTCGGAAGAGAGGGGATACAAGTATAAATATGAGGTCGTAGACAAGGACTGGCAAGTACTTCTGACAAAGTGTTCGGGCGGTCACCACGTCAGTGGTGCGTAACTACTTTTGACAAAGCGTTCGAGCCGTGACTACGCCAGGGGTGCGAGTGGGTACTTACTCATGGAGTAGGGTTCGAAGTATTATATTGTTATATAGTACAGTGATTCATGACGTGATGTAGCTCATATTACAGTCTTGAGCAGTATACTAGTATGAAGTGTTTCAGATAGACAGAACTCAGTAAAGCATATCTTACGGAGTGTGAGATTCTACCAACAGATTAGGAAGTGCGTTACATGAGAACGGTCACGAGTGTTTATGTCACCTAGTAAACAGTCGATTCTAAACTGATACCTGGTCAGCTACACGAACGTGAAACGGGAAATTCAAGTGCGCGCACGGGCCGTTGTAAAGGGAATCCCGAGGTATCCCATGTTCCTAGTGTCCGGGAAAGGAATGAAGAATGTATATCTACATTAAGTGGGCTAGATACAAGGCCGAGAGTGTAAAATTTGTGAATAGAATTTAGGGTGGAAATTATTCCAAAGTGCAACAGTTAATTTATTTGTTTTTATTCAAAATGTGTAAAGTTGAAAAGGGTCAAGGATTAATTCTTCAAGCTGGCATGAATACCAGTGGAATGCATTGATAAAAACCGGAGGGGCTATGGCTTCTCGTCCGGTTTTAGCAGACTACAGTGGCAGAGTTGAGTAAACTTTTAACATATTTGTAGATTGCTATCGTTAGGGGGAGGAAATCATAATATTTTATCATGGTAACTTGACTGTGAAACGAGCCGTTTTCGGCTCGTATAAATTCAAAGATAGATAGACAAAGGGACAAATTAATATGTAGATTAGATCGAGCACTCATCATAATTTTGATTATTAAATAGAGTATAGTAGGGTTGAGTTGTTCATTCAAGTGCTTGAGTTGTTTGATATGATATGGAGCACGTTTCACGTAAAGATAATGGTAATATTCATTTAGAAGTGCTTCCAAAGTGTTTTTCCGTTATCGGAACTTTTATAGATATTAAGGCATGTTGTTAAGATAATCCAGAGGTAGGATTGCCAAGTGATTTAAATTGTTGTGGGACGGAATGAAGTCCATTGATTTGTTTGTAAATATCGCGAAGTTCGCCAGTGGACAAAATAATAATAATCTGTAGAAGTGTCGAAGTAGTACATTAAAATTTGGTAATGTGTAAAGGCGTGTTTAATAATAATCTTTGAGAATAAAGGCACGGGCCTAGTTGGATAGAATGATTGCAAATTAAAGTAATTTAAATGTGGAGATCACATGTGCCGTGAATAATTATAATTTGGGCATTGAATCCGGTTTTAACACTAATTGTTGATTTAACGTTTTTGGACTCCATAATAATCATAAATAATTTTGGTAGAAACGAGATAGGCACTTTTATAATATGGTCACGCTATGTTTGAGATCCAGAGGGATTTGAGCCAAAAGTTGAGATTTGGAGTTTTGTGGGACAGAAATCCGGCCCGAAATGAAAGTGAATTGTACTGATGTTGATGAAGAAATAGATGGATCTTAAGGCCCACATAGAGGTTAAATTTATATACCGGTGTATTGAGTGGCAGAATAGAGTCCACACACCGAGGGTTAATTTGTGAAAATGTTTTGAAGAGTTCCAATGGATAAATGGACTTCAAAATGGAAAAGGAAGGAATAATTTAACACTTGCAGAGATTGGAGGTATTTGCCCAACTGCGAGGTGTTATGGGATTTGAGAATTGTCTTAGGAGCATATGGTCTCCATGAATTGACGACAGTTCGAAAATAAGGTTGCGGGTTCGAACACTATTATGTCCCGACCGATGTGAATTCGGATCTTGGTGATTTCTGTTTGGGAGAGAACGTATGTGACTAAATTATAAAGATGGGGAATAAAAATAAAGATTCTCGAAAGAATAATAATAATAATAATAATAATAATATTCCAAGTAAATCATATCTGGATTGATTAGTCCCAAAATAAATCGGAATTGTAAAAGGGGTTATGCGTTAAACATATTAAGAGTGGACTACCATGTAACAGGCGAAATTAATTTTTTTTAAAAAATTAATAATAATAATAATAATAAATATAAAAAAACTACTTTTTTTGAAGAAGAATTTACTTTTTTTTATTTTGGACATAATAATGATGTTGGGAGTTGAAATGAAAAATTTGAGATTTTTAACTAATAATAATAATAATAATAATAATAATAATAATAATAATAATAATAATAATAATAATAATAATAATAATGAGAATATTTGAAGAAGGAGAAGAAGAATAATCAAAGAAGCTACTTTTATTTATTTCAGATGAAAATAAAAAAAATCGCGAAAAGTTGAAATATTATTCCGAGGATGATTACGGGTTACGATAATCATGATCTCCACAAATAATAATAATAATAATAATAATAATAATAATAATAATAATAATAATAATAATAATAATAATAATAATAATAATAATAATAATAATAATAATAATAAAATATTTTTTATTTTATTTATTTTTCTTATTATTTCAGATGATGACGATGGATGATACTAGGGAAGTCAGCTGGCGAATTAACGTAATAATGCCAATTGGTTGTAAATAATAAGTTAAGTTAATATGTGTAAATGAAGGCAAATCCCTCCATCTGGACAATTAGGTTAGAGTCCCTTTGTCGTATTCCTTCAACTAACGATTATCATATCTTGGTTAGGAACCCGGGGAGAGTTTGTAGTTTCCCGGGTTGGTCTCATCTCAATCAAAGTGGAGGCGATAACATGGTCCATGTGATCGCGCCTACTTAGCCAACAGGTAATTGGTCCATGATCAAATATGGTCATGGTGTTAACGAAGGTAAATCTGATACCTTCAGACATCAATGGTTCCACCACCCAAATGGAAGGGTGGTCAAAAGTGACAAATATTATGTAATCATTTTTCAGGAATAATTTGCCAAATTACCAGCAAATCAAGGGTCAACAGATTTTGATTGTGTGTAAAATTTCATTTGTTTACTTAAATAAAATGCTCCTTTAGCATTTGCAAGGAAACAGTTCCAGGTTCTTGTTCTTGTAGAATAGTAAACCCTTGGTGACCGTTTAAATATCCGTCCCCATCCCTAGGATGGAGACTTCATAATTTCCCTTTGATCTGAATGTATATAATTTGTGTGTTTTATGATGAGCCTTAAAGATAAAGATTAGAGTGTCCCATTCAACCCTGTAGTACTGATTGGATGGTGCCCTTACATTTAGTTTGAGATCTTATATCTCAAAATACTTTTTTTTAATGAGTATTAGTTGCGACGGATTCGGACCGTAACACTCCCTGAGATAAATGCTGGTTGGGACTCAGGCTTTGAGCGGGTACAATACAGTATGTGGAATTACTTCAAAAAATACTATACAACTGGTATAAGATTAAAATTTACATTGCATTTATTTACTTATTAATTTTTTTACCCATTTTGGAACCTAAGTAGCATAACGACCTGCTGCGTCTTAACCAGAGCTCCTTTTGCCACCACTTTTTAGAGTTCCTGAAGGGCCTTCTCAGCTACCGTAGCGGTCCCAGAGCCCTTGAAGTCCCCACTGTACTTCACCCCTACAGGCAGTCCCCTACTTTGGCTGTCCAAACTCCTTAGACCAGGGGATGGAATTTATTCACACACTTTTTTTATTTACAATAACCTGCACTGGTCGAATGCCCTCTAACGTTTCATTTATTTTCTCTGTTGCTGTTTATTCTCTTCTTGAATATCTGTACAGATTCTCTCTCATTGGTTAAAGATATGCAAATCCATCCTGGCAAACAAAATTAGGAAATTTGTTGAAACTAATTAGAGGAAGAGGAACATAGATTTAGACTGGGTAGGTCTACCATAGACCTCATTTTTTCAATGACGACACTCTTTGAAAAGCACTGGGCTGGAAATAGAACAGTTTTAGCCATATTTCTGGACATCAAAAAACATATTGCCATGTGCCATACAGGCATATATGGAATGTTTAAGACAGAAGGAAGTGCCAGAAGACCTTCATATCTCGAGCCCTATACTGTATATCTAGAAACCATGAACTGTGGTGAAAATTCAGAAAAAATGATCTGGTTGATTTGAAGAAACAAAAATGGAGTCTTAACAGGAAGTTGTCTGTCCTCACTTTGATTCAGTATTATAATGGATGAGGTAATTAAAGCACTTATAAGGAAGGCCCGAAAAACAAATGCCTTAGTGTTTGCCAGTGATGTAATGTTAAGTGGGAAATGAGATAGAAGTCAAACTAGATCTTTGGCAACAAAAATTGAAAAGAATAGAACTGGTCTTCAGAGCCTCTATGGGTCAGGTGGCAGCACTTCGGTCTCTCACTGCTGGGTTCCGTGGTCTAAATCTCAGTCACTCCATGTGAGATTTGTGCTGTACAAAGTGGAGGCAGGACAGGTTTTTCTCCAGGTACTCCAGTTTTCTCTGTCATCTTTCATTCCAGCAACACTCTCTAATACTGCATCATTTCCTCAGTCAGTCATTAATTTTTTCCCCAGAGGAGTACGACAGTCTTCGGCAACCAGCACAATTCTTATCCTCATGGCTAGATGGGGTCTTTATTCAATTAGTCAATAGCAACATAAGGCCTTCAGCTCAAAAAATGGAAAAACTTTTAACAAGTACTTCATATTGTGTGTTTAATGCTTTAGTTTACTATATATATTTTAATGAGGATGACCCTATGTCAGGTCAAAACATGTCTGTCTAAAATTTCATCTAGACCCTAGACCATGCTTCCCTGAAATGGGTTCGTCTAGGGAGCGGTGATAATGGTACAGGGATCTGGAGGTCAAGTAGGGATGACATAAAAATGTTAGTGTTGAGCTGTAGAAGTATTGTAAGGAGAGGAATAGAACTAAGTAATTTAATAGATGCATACTTACCAGATAGACTATTGTTATAGGAGTTGAATCATGGCTGAGAAATGATATAATGGATGCAGAAATTTTATCATGGAACTGGAGTGTTTATCGTAGAGATAGGATAGGAATGGTAGGAGGGAGAGTATTCATTCCCTTCCTAACCCAGTTGAATGATTGGAAACAGGCTGTGGATTTTCATTTCAGGACTGATCATCAGCAGAAACTCCACACTGAACTTCTTACAAATTGTACAAAATTGTGTTGATTATCCTCCCATCTGGTGAAAGAAGGATTTGTAAGCTAGGAAAAAGTTAAAGATGACAAACATGAAATTCTAGGTGTAAGGCTCATTTCTAAAGATAATAGGCAACTTGATGTCCTTGGAGTGTAAAGTTTTATGACTTAATTTAAAATTAGCATAACTTCCACCGCTTTGGAGAACTAATGACCATTAATTACAATATTATTATAAACTATTTTAAGAGTTAGTCTTATATATAACATTTGACTCAGGGCCCTGATCTAACTTAGAGTATTTAATTACTGAAGATGCTTTCCACGTCAAGCAAAACATGTCCCATATTAAAAAATTTGTAATAATTGTATCCGAATTAAATGGATTGTATTGTATTGAACAGGTGGATACTAATAAACTATTTGTAACTTTTTAATAAGTGGTATGCTTCGAGTTGTCAATGGAGAGATGGTGTGGAATGGCATTAATAGACGAATAAGTTTGAGTGGTGTCTTTAAAAGTAGGAAAGATCACAATATGAAGATAAAGTTGGAATTCAAGAGGACAAATTGGGACAAATATTCATTTATAGGAAGGGGAGTTAGGCATTGGAATAACTTATCAAGGGAGATGTTCAATAAATATCCAATTTCTTTGAAATCATAAGTTACTTATAACTAGAACTCAGATTTTTAGGCAAATGCTGGGGCTATACCTTAATTAAGGCCATGGCCTCTTCCTTCCTACTCCTAGGGTATCCTATTGTCACCATAAGACCTAAATGTGTCAGTGCAACATAAAGAAAATCCATTAAAATTTTTTAAACAATTTCTTGGCCCTTAGATAGGCACCCAAAATAGGCTCTAAATATTATCAAGCAGCTGCTAAGAATGCAGTTTTAAGCACCTAACATTTGTTCTAACCTATTTAGATTAAATAAGACTGAGCTCGATAGCTGCAGTCGCTTAAGTGCGGCCCGTATCCAGTATTCAGGAGACAGTGGGTTCGAACCCCACTGTCGACAGCCCTGAAGATGGTTTTCTGTGGTTTTCCATTTCCATGCCAGGCAAATGCTGGGGCTTTACCTTAATTAAGGCCAGGGCCGCTTCGTTCCCATTCCTAGACCTTTCCTGTCCCATCATCGCCATAAGACCTATCTGTATCAGTGCGACGTAAAGCAGAAAAAAACAAGATTACAATAATACATGGGCGCCCATATGACATTTTGTAGGGAGGGGCCCAGACCTGGGGTTACGTAGTATTTTTAATATTTTGGAAGATAAATGACGAATTGTATTCTGCGGTAGAATAACCCACGGTACCCCCTGCCTGTTGGTGGGGGACAGTACTACCACTTCTATGTAATACTTATTTTTTTAACCATTTTCTTGAAAGGAAAACACCTGACTACATTAGATTTTTGCCTTTCCCTGAGAGCTAGGGGGGGGGGGGGGCACGGCCCCACCCTGCCCCCCCCCCGGTATGGGCGCCCTTGCAATAATATTGTAACAATACAAAAAGAATACAATTAATTAGTATTAAGCATAGTGGGATGAAGTAGACAGTACAGCCAGTGACCCAACACTGTGTGGTAGGAATGGTAAATAACCTGACTCTCAAAAAAGGGGCTAATAGCTTCGAGTGCATTAGCTCCTTCTGTTGGGTCTGGTCACCCAGTGGAGGAACTGCCCCATAATCCAGCAGGCAGCGTCTGTTCTCCAAATTAATGGTATCAAATATGTGTTTTGGTGCGTAAGTCATCATAACTATTTTTTCCTCACATTTTCACAGTGCTACCATAGAATGGCCACATGTCGTGGAAAGAACGACACTCATAGTACGTGGACACAGTACGAGATGGTGGTGTACTGGACAGGTACCATGCAAAGGGCAATGGGACCACAGTAAATCACAGATAAGGCTATTTGCAGTTGATGTTATATTGTATAGGACTAGTAAATGAATTGCAGGATTGTGAGCGACTGCAAGAGAACTTAAACAGTGTGAGCTGGACAGCAGACAATGGTACAGATGTAAATGGAATGAAAAGTCTAGTTATATGTTTCATCAAGAGGAAAAGTCCTCTTAGTTTTAGTTATTGTGCTGATGGGGTGATAGTACCTAATGGGGAACACTGTAAGTACCTAGATGTTAAGCTTTCGTACACTATGTCAAGTGGGGCTTGACATTAAAATATTAGACTTCCACTTTGAACACTACAAATCAATTTAATTAAAGTTGAAATTCAAGTAATGGTTAACTATAATAATATGAACTGTGAAGATTTTTATAAATTTGAAAAAAAAACCTCTAAATATTACTAAGCGCCAGATCATCATCATCAAAGTACTTTAGTATACACTTAGTAATGAACCAAGTCATATATACAGAAATCTTCATCATCATCACTTTCATTTCCCCTTGTCCAGCTCCTGCCAGGTTGGGGTGTTGATGGCACTTTCCACCATTGCCTCTCCTTCCACCACTCCTCTTCAGTAATTGTATTCCAGTCCAGTCTTCTTTTTCTTATACTGTTCTTGACAGAGTCCATCCATCTTTCTTTGGGCCTCCCTCTTGTGCTCTTTCCTTCTATCGTAGCCTCCAACACTTGCTTTGATATCCTTTCTTCCTCCTTCCTCATAACATGTCCAAACCATCTCAATTTATTTTTCTCCATCCTATCACTCAGTTTTTCTACCCCTATCTCTTTTCTGATATCAGCATTTCTTACTCTATCTCACCTTGTCTTCCATACTCCTCAGGAACTTCATCTCAATGGCCTGAATTTTACTCTCATTTCTTGCTCATAAAGTTCAAGGCTCTGATGCATACGTTAATATAAGGGTATAGTACATCTTGTACATTTTATCTTTACGAATCATAGGAACATCTCTGTTCCACACCAGGTTCCATACATTCTGGTAGAACTTATTTCCTGCTTGTACCCTTCTGCTTATCTCCTTATCCAACCTTGCATCTTGCATTATTTCACTTCCCAAATGTCTGGCTCCATGGCTAAATGGTTAGCATGCTGGCCTTTGGTCACAGGGGTCCCGGGTTCAATTCCTGGCAAGGTCAGAAATTTTAACCATAATTGGTTCATTTCGCTGACACGGGGACTGGGTGTACGTGTTGTCTTCATCATAATTTCATCCTCATCACGACACGTAGGTCGCTTACTGGCGTCAAATCAAGAGACCTGCATCTAGTGAGCCAAACTTGTCCTCGGATACTTCCGGCACTAAAAGCCATATGCCATTTCATTTCATTTACTTCCCAAATATTTCAAGTATTCAACAACCTCAAGGTTTTGTCCTCTGATACTAACATTTACTTTTCCTTCTCTTTCTCCTCATGTTATTACCACTGTTTTGCTGTACTCCAACCATATCATATTTCTCTATATTGTCATTTAAATCCTCCAGTAGGATTTGCACATCTGTATTGTTGACTCCCCAGATCACTGTGTCATCCGCAAACAACAATATTTTCATATCCCCTCCATATCTTGACTTTGTTTCCTTTAGAATTTCATCCATAACCATTATAAACATAAGTGAAGACAATACACTTCCCTATCTTAGTCCAGTTTGGTTTCTGAACCAATCTGTTCACCCCACTGGAGTCTGAACACAACTGAAACAATTGTTGTACATTGCTTTCACTAGTTCCCTTGATTGCCTTCCACATCATTTTCTCTCCAGGGTTTCCCACACCTTTTCTCTATTAACACTTTCATATGCCTTTTCTAGATCAAGGAATACCATCACCAAATCTTTTCCATATTTCCACTGTTTCTCCATTGGTAATCTAATGATAAATATAGGGTCTATCATTGACCTGCCCTGTCCAAATCCATACTGCTCTTTTTCTAAATTTCTTTCCAGCCTTCCTCTCATTCTCCTTTATATTATTCTCTCCAATATTTTGGCTACTTGTGGCTCTTTGATAATTGTATCATACCTTCCTCTCACCTTTCCTAAATACTGGTATAATTACACCTTTAAACCAATCATCAGGTACTTGCTTTTTATTTTGTATACACCTTAGCAGCCTATATAACCAATGTAGACCAATAGGTCCTGCTGCTTTTATCATTTCCATATATATTTCATCCATGCATGCTGCTTTTCCTGTTTTCATTTGTTTAACAGCCATTTCTACCTTTGCCATTGCAATATCACTCTCCATTTCTGGATCAACCTTACTCTGTTCTGAATCATTTCTCGCATTCAGGAGTTTACTGAAATAGTCTTTCCATTCACACACATGCACAGAGAGCACAGCAATATTCACTTTGACTCGAGAAGGTTCATGAGATTCTCAAGATTACTAGCATAAAATATCCTATAACATGTACAAAAGAAGTAATCGAGAGTCAAAGGAAGGTGAGCTGACACTAGGCTATAATGAGAAATTTAAAGTCATATTATATGGTCAATGTAGTTAAAAGAAAATGAAAGTACCAAGCGAATTGGCCGTGCGGATTGGGTCGCATAGCTTGCATTCGAGATATTGGGTTTGAATCCCACCGTTGGCAGCCCTGAAGATGGTTTTCTTTGGTTTCCTATTTTCACACCAGGCAAATGCTGGGACTGTACCTTAATTTAAGCCACAGATGCTACCATCCCACTGCTATCACTTTCATATCCTTGTGTCACCAAAAACTTTCGATGTGTTAGTCCGAGGTTAAAAAGAAAATGAACTAGCTATAAAATGAAGATGAGAAAATATCTCTATTACATTTTTCGAGTGATATGATTTGAAGGCATGGCAGCTTATGTTTATGATGCAATGACTCATTGGCTCTGATCTATTCTTGGACTAAATGATACAATGTATTGATTGTTTTTGTCGTCATCGGTTTACAGTTCCACTTTTCCAGACACTGTTGATACATCTTCCATTCTCTTCTATTCATGTTCCTCTGGTTGGATTATCGATCTTGACCACATTATCCAGCTGATTTTGTGTCATCTAACTAGGCATTTTACTACTCATCATCATCATTTGCCTTTATCCAAATGTAGTCGGGTAGGGGCAAATATAGTTCCTCTGAACTTTCTTCGTTCTTTCCACCACTCCTCCAGCACAGTGTCCCAGTCCAGGTTTCTTTCTATAATACTGCTTTGGATTGTGTCCTTCCATCTGAATCATGGTTGTCCACGGCCTCTCCTTCCTTGCATTTGCATTTCCATCACCTTTTTTTGGCATTCTGGCATTCTTTCATCACTCATTCGCTTTATGTGCCCAAACCATCTTAGTCGGCTCTTCCCTATTCTATCATTCATTTTTTCCACTACTACTATATCTCCTTTAAAGTGCACTCAGCTGTTCTCATAGGTTTCATCCTTATCATGTGTCTGAATTACCGAGTCAGGATGTGCCAACTTCTAACAAAGGTTGGCCATCAACATAGTGATATTGAATTTGGATGCAGCAACGTAGAATGGGGAAATAATGCTCAACCCATAACAGTGTATGATATTTTTTAACCACATTCATTGTCTGCCAGGTCTCCTATGTTCTTCTATCCTTCCGTATATGACAAGCCTTGTAGAATGCCGCTGCAGATATCTATTTCTTCTGACAGGTTTTCCTCCATCTTGACTGCTGCTTTCTGTACAAATTGGCAATGATCCACATGTCTTGGGTGCCAAGTCCAATGTTCCATAGATTCTCCATCATCTTTCCATGCTGGACTTTGTCGAGTGCCTTTTCATAGTCTATAAAACATGCATTGTTCATTTCTAAGCAATGGTGGACAAGCACTTGCATGCAGAAAAGAACATCTCTAGTCCCAAGATCATTCCTGAGTCTGAATTGTGTTTCAGTTATCACTTCTTTGCACTTAGTGTGGATCCTGCCGTGAATAATCTTCAAGAATATCTTTAGGATATGGCTCATTAGATTGATGGCGGGCTTTTCACATCTTCTGGCATTTATCCGTTGGGAAGTGAGATAAACTTGTACCTGAGTCATCATCTGGGATTATTCAAGTAGATTTTGTTGAAAAGCTCCGTCAGAGTACTGTTTCCTGTATCGTCCAGGAGTTTGAGTTTGTAAATCGATGAACTATAAAAATTGTACATTTTATGTTGTAAAAATAAGGACATGATATTGTGACACTATAAAAACATAACACATAATTTTGCATTACGACATTGCTGGTTTTATTTCAGTTATTTTGGTAACACTGTTTTTGCACATGTACTTCATCAGCCCAGGAGCCTTGCCATTCTTCACTTGGCAGATGACATGGCACACCTCATCCTTCAAAATTGTGGGACCTGTGTTCAGTCACAATCCGGTGAGGTATTCCTTTACCTTTTATGCAGATGAAAAGTGTCATTCTTTTGCTGCTGGAGTTCTATTTCTTGACATCTTTCTGCCATTTACTGTTCTTTGGCAGCCAAAATCTTCCTCTTAATTTCTTTGTGCAGTTGGTTGTATTTATGCAGCTCGTTTTTTTTTTTTTTTACATCCACTGCTCATCCAGGGGCAGCTCTATCATAAGTGCTGAAGTGCTGCTGCACATTGCCTATTTGAAAAATAAATTACTTTAAAAATATTATCTACAATTAAATACAGTGCATTGAAAAAGACGTCAGCCAAAGAATAGGAAATTATTCTACTCGTCTCACACCAGGTAACTAATATAGTCGTGTGCTCCATGCCAGGTGGCTGTGCTGGACTGTGCAATCACAGCTCAGAGAGAATTGCCAGAAAGCAGGATCTCTGCCTTTTGCGCATGCGGGCCCAACTTTTCCGATAGGCTGTGGAAACAACAGCCAAGACCTGCAAGACATCACTTCACAGTGATTCCTTGTTCGACCGCAGAGAGGCAGCACTAGTCTCACTTGCATTACGACCGAAATGAGAACGTAGCAAGTGGCACCCTCTTGACTCAACGGTAGTATTTAAGAGGGGATCGCTCAAAGCAAACAGGAAAACAAAATAATGTAGAGCTGTTCTCGCAGCTCTTTTAATACCAAAGAGGATAGAATACTCCCAACTTGTCTATTCCATAGCCTCCTTTGTAAATCGATGAACTATAAAAATTGTACATTAAATGTTGTCAAAATAAGGACATGATATTGTGACACTATAAAAACATAACACGTAATTTTGCATTATGACGTTGCTAGTTTTATTTCATTGATTTTGGTCATCATCATCATCATCATTTCCCTTTATCCAGCTGTAGCCGGGTAGGGGCAAATATGGTTCCTCTCCACTTTCTTCGGTCTTTCCACCACTCCTCCTCCAACACTGTGTCCCAGTCCAGGTTTCTTTCTATAATGCTGCGTTGGATGGTATCCTTCCATCTCAATCTCCTTCCTTGGATTTGCATTTCCATCACCTTTTTTGGCCTTCTTTCGTTGCTCATTCACTTTATGTGCCCAAACCATCTTAGTCGGCTCTTCTCTATTCTATCATTCATGTTTTCCACTCCAATTTCTTCCCGGATTTTCTCATTCCTTATTTTGTCTCTTCTACTCTTCTGTATCATACTCCTCAAGAATTTCATTTCGGCTGCCTGTATTCGACTCTCATCCTTCTTTGTCATTGTCCAAGTTTCTGCTCCGTAAGTTGTTATGGGTACGTAATACATCTTGTACATAGTATCCTTTGCTTCCATTGGCACATCTTTGTCCCATAACATATTTCTTACACTATGATAGAAACAACTTCCAGCTTGAATCCTTTTACTAATCTCCATTAATTCACTCCCCAGGTATTTAAACGTTTCCACTACTTCCAAGGGCTTGTCTGCAAGTCTAATCTGACCTTGCCCTTCTTTCTCCCCTCTAGTCATAACAAGAGTTTTACTCTTTTCTACACTTATTTTCAATCCACATTCTTCAATCTTCCCATTCACCACATTCAACTGTTCTTGAACCTTCCTGTCGTCTTCTCCCCAAATCACAATATCATCTGCAAATAACATCATGTTCATTTCTCTTCCTCCATATGCTGCTTTTGCCGTTCTCATGATGTCATCCATTACTATTGTAAACAGGATTGGTGATAGAACATTTCCCTGTCTCAGCCCGCTAGTGATTTTGAACCAACTTGTCCTGCCAACTTGTGTTTGCACGCAACTACAACATTCCTTATACAATGCCATGATCATTTTTATTAATCCCTGTCCAATTCCTTTTTGCACCAGACTGTCCCAAACTTTCGTCCTAGGGACATTGTCATATGCCTTTTCAATATCAATGAATGTCATCACTATATCATTCCCGTACTCCCAATGCTTTTCCATTAGTTGTCTCATTAGTTGCCTTTGGGTGTGGTGAGCCCATCGTAATAATAGCCTATATGGACAAAGCAGATATGGTGCCTTGATTTTGGTAACATTCGGAAGTTCTGTTTTTGCGCGCTCACACCAAGTGTTTGAGTTTGTGAATATTTTGCCATTGCATTGTGTGTTTAATTATATAGTTTTATTGTGAGGAATGTGTATATGTGTTGGGAGTTGTTTGCATGTTTGTTCAGTGTAGAAAACTCAGTGGAGAGCCTCTTGAAAACTGCGTACCGGTAGGTATGTTTCTCAATATTTTTAATTTTTGGAGGGGGGATGGGTTACAGCACACAACTGATTTTCTGCACCAGCCGCCACTGTGCTCATCCATGAGTTCCAGTATTTCATCGGTCAACCAGGGCTGTTTCTTGATCTTTTTCTCAAGGATTTAGTGTTGTTTCCCTGCATTTCTTCAGAATCCGCTTCATTTCTGTCCACAAAACTTCTAGACTTCTACTGTATATCTGTATCTAAGTTCTTCATTTTTTGAAACCTTCAGACGGGTCATGCTGAATCCTCTTCTGAATTATTTCATTCCTTGATGCTGACCATTCAGCTAAGAAACGTAATTTTCAGTACACCTCTGGTTGGTGTCACTACGCCCGCTGGTGGCCATGATCGTTAAGGTGTCAAGTCTATAAATGGTCTGAAACCACGGTTAGCCGGTTCAAGTCCCGTTGGTCGAAAATAATTCACCATCAGAATGTTGGTTGGTAGGGTAGGAGGGGTGGTGGTATAGCCTACAATTCCTAATCACTAGATTGCATGCCAAAAGCCTCAATTTAATTCCAAACCTCTCTGCAGTGGTCATATGGAGTGAGGGCATATGACGCGGTTGATGCTGATTCGTCCGTCGGATGGATACAATAAGCCTTGAACAGACCCTTTGGTGCTATTCGACAGGAGGAGTCTGTGCGCCGGCACCGGGTTTCACCCTCTCCCTTTCTACTGTCATATGTCACGTCATATATGGCCATATGGCTGCAATAAAATTATTATATATCACGTCATTCATTTAATCTCATTATGTCCTCTGATGAGGTTGACGTCAGGAAGGGCATTCGGTCGTCAACATTCGCAACGACGATTTATTTCACTTCATACCCGACCTCGTAGAGAGCCGGTACAAGGGTTGGTCTTACATACATGAATGAATATATAGCCTACTCTGCTCGCAAAGAATTTTATAGCATTGCAGCAACTCTAGTAAAATGTCTCACAACTGCGAAGTTATCACAAGTCTTTCCGTTGAAAAAAAGGTGAAAGATTAGAACACTTTAGAACACCGATTTTTGTCATTCTGATAGTGTTCCATAGTGTTCCATACATTTGAATTTTGTTTCATCAATCGATTTAATAGCGACAGGAAGTCGATTTTTCGTGGTAGTCATATATCGATTCGAAGCGCGATGCTGCCTAAATGGGGATTTTAGGAGATTTTAGAGCATAGTGTCGTGTGCTTTTACTCCTCATATCCTTGTTTCTAAACAGAATTACGCTAAATAGTATCAATGGTTTCTGGAAATGGTGTGTAAAGAAGACGTTGTGACATGGTTTAAAGAATTAACTAGCCACAAACGGATTGATGTGATGTGTAGCTTGCTGAATATGTGCCTTCCATTCGAACTAAGGTTCCTTGGCACATGTCTTGAGGACCTCGGAAAACGCGATTTCCATGAATTAAGAGAAGCAGAAAATCGTGCGAATAATGCATCGGAGTTAGCCGATCTTCAGTGTATTAGTGATAAGCGAACTCAGAGAAAAATAGCTTTATATCTCGCTCTCCTACATTCATGTAATCATGCATGTTCTAATGGCCTTTACAAAATTTTAGCTAACTGTGATTTTGGTGAAATAAATACACTGACGAACAATTCCTCTGAAGAGAATCCTTTAGATGAACTTTTAGTATTGTATACACTGGCAATAAATCACCCTGCATTTTCATATGAACAAAAATTGGTGTTTGGTAATATATTAATGAAACTTCAAGAAGAAGAAAGTAGAGTATATGCTTCCAGACACCATCCAGTGGGCATGGGCCTTGTTTATGTCAAGCCCCCTTTACAGGTGCGACGTTCGAGAAACCTTAAATATTGTTTTAAAACGACTTGTGTATTGATTAACGTAAATTATTATGCTTGTATGTTTAGTAAGAAGTATTAGTTGCTTTAAATAAGTAGGTCATTTATTTTGAGGTTAGGTGTGAGAATTTTCCATGCTAAAGCATGATAATTTTTGTGCTCAAAAGAAATATTTCTGTTATTTGTAGTCCTGTGTTCCTTCTCCATCGTCTGAAGATCGAGGACCTCAAGATGCTGGAGTACTTGGGCATTGTACTGGCATGTCTATACCCCCTACTCATTCAGCAGGTGAGAATATATTTTCAAGTCCCACAATTTAGACCATCTATACTTCTTTACAATATGTATGTTAATTAAGATATTTTAGTAAATATGCCACTATTCTGAACCTGTTGGCAGATGGTATATTGGATTACAATCGGGTCATTTTAATATTTTCCCCAAATCTTAATGATGAATAGAAAGGCTTTTATTAGTTTGACAGCACTAATGTGTAAAGAATATAAGGCTAACTTGTAATGTATTTTTGATTGAAAAGACCTATATTAAGAATAGGTCCGTCAGCTGAGTGAATATGAAATGCATGTTATGCCCAAATTTTAACCTTAGTTTAATCTACTGGAAGAGTAATGTACGATACTTGAGTCGTATTTATTTGTAAATATTGAATTGGGGAATTATCTGAATGTTGAATATTTCTCTCCTTTTTTAAAATTAGAATCTGTTTTTATCTTTAAAAGATGTTCTCATGGGTGACAGGGGCTAGAGTATACTGTATGCTGTTAGAGGTAGTGTTTTCTGTTCATAGATTACTTTTCACCACTGGATTTATTGGATAATTGAAAACTGGAAATTATAGGAGGCACCCTGTTTTCTTTGAATGCTCTTGTCCTATGTATATTTGTAATAGGTCTACTGTAGATGTTTAACAGTATAGGCTGGAGCAATTTTATGCTAAGATTGGCCTGAATTGTTTCTTCAGAGCAAATTAGGAAAACATTTAGGTTCTAATCGAAAGAATTGATTGATGGTTTCAGCTTGAAGGGTGTAAATAGCTAGCTAGTCTGGTAGTAAATATTACTCACTGTTCAGTTCTGTCGTACCAAACAAGTGGCTTTGCAGTTGGGGTCATGTAGTTATCAGCTTGCATTGAGGAGATACTGGGTCCGAACCGCACTGTCAGCAGCATTGAATGTGGATTTCTTTGGTTTCCCATTCTCACACCTTAATTAAGGCCACGGTCGCTTCCTTTTCACCCCTAGCACTTTCCTATCCCATCATCGCCATAAGAACTATCAGTATCGGTGTGATGTAAAGCAGATTGTAAACAAAAAATTCTGTTGGTGTCTTTGAAATACAGTAACTATTAATGCTCTTATAAAAAATAAATTGTCAATTCAGTGTTCAGGAAAATCAAATAGCCTAAAGAGCTTTGATCAGAATTCCTTTAGCGGGCAATCTCTCTTTTAATCAACACCTGGGCCCTGACTTTGACAGTTCTTTTGTTTTATTTTTCTTTAGTGATTTGTGTGTTTCTCTGTTGACAAGTAGTTTGTTCCATTACTGGCAAAGACTTGTGACTTCGACACATTTCCATCTGTGAATGCAAAACTATTATGTTATGCTCATCTTGCATTATTTTTGAGAATGAAAACTGTGAAATTTTTATTTGCAGTCCACTTGTCTTATTGTTGGAAAACCTCCATGCATTTCCAACTAATACATAGGCAGCAGCTTATGCTCTGTCACCAAATTTTAGCCTATATGAATTTGGTGACTGATGAAAAGTAATTTTGTATTTGTATTATGGTTTTCAGTAGAAGCAAGCTATAATGAATCCTTAGGTGCTGACGAATCAGTAAAGTTTAGTACCTCATCCAAAACCAGGGTGCCAGGCATTTCACATAGAGAGAGTTCCTTATTTCTCCCATGTGATCCATAGTTAAAACTTTACTATTGTACGCGCACTTTTTAGTGATAGATTTTTGTCCCGGGTTGAGTAAGGAGGGAGCACTACCGGTTCCAGTAATACTGCCAACTGAATGGAAATGAAATATGAATTGAATCGATAACATACCGAGCTTGATAGCTGTAGTCGCTTAAGTGCGGCCAGTATCCAGTATTCGGGAGATAGTAGGTTCGAACCCCACTGTCGGCAGCCCTGAAAATGGTTTTCCGTGGTTTCCAATTTTCACACCAGGCAAATGCTGGGGCTGTACCTGCATTAAGGCCACGGCCGCTTCCTTCCCACTCCTAGCCCTTCCCTGTCCCATTGTCGCCATAAGACCTATCTGTGTTGGTGCGATGTAAAACAACTAGCAAAAAAAAAAAATCGATAATATGATCGATCAATATGAATTTTCTAAACCTTTATTATCTTACGCCAACAACTGTGTCACACACACAATGTATAATATTATATAACATTTTCCGATGCGAAACTTGTTCCTAGCATGAATTCTATAGTTTGGCTTTGCTATGTAAACAACAGTACGAGTACGTAAAGTATATGCCAGATGTCGCACAGCGATCATAAGCAATTCTTAGTTTGTGTTTCAAACGTTGTCGATACGAATCTTGAAGATAACCGAGGTCAACCGATTCAGCACTAGGGTGTCCATCTATCACTAAAAAGTGGGCGTACAATAACTATTTCACAAATGACAGGTTAATATTTCAACATGGTGCGAACACGGCGTCACAGTACGCTACAGAAGGCTGCCAACTTCGGGACTTGGGTCAGGCTAGTGACAAGAACATGATAGAATGAGATGTGTCTGGCTGTTGACAAAACCATTGAGTTGAGATCAAGCAAAGGGGGTCTGAGGGCATTATCTCCTGGTAAGAACCATGAAGCAGGCACAGGCTTTTAGTATTCCTTGTGACATTATTGGCTAGCGACCAGACCATTGGATACTTATATCGTAGATACTGCAACTGCATCCGGCAATACCATGACATCACTTTCAAATTCCGTGATTTCATTATTTTCATGGAATATGGTAGCATGGTGTGAACTGTATCAGAGGCAATAGGAACTCAGGAAATGGCTGCATTTTGGTGATTGACATAGTGTCTGTTTCAATTTTTTTCTACAAGTAAGAATATGTACTTCTAAGGATATGTTGGTGGGTCACTGGCAAGCATGAAGGAAGGATCTCTCCTCTCATTTACTCTAGGTATTGTTTTAAATCATTTTTGTATGATTTTTCACCTTCCTAAAAAAAAAAAAAAAAAAAAAGTGCAAACTAGCTAGTAAAATGTAACCGATCCATGTGACCATGCCACAGTGTAGACAGTTGCATATCCCAATAAAGTGTTACTTGCGCAACTTTTAGTGATACATGGGCTCCCTAGTGCTGAATCGGTAGACCTCAGTTATTTTCGAGATTCGTATTGGCAACATTTGAAACCCAAACTATGAATCGCTTATGCATTGCTGTGAGACATCTGGCGTACACTTTACATAGGCCTACTAGTACTGTTGTTGTTTACACAGCAAAGCCAAACTATAGAATTCATGCTATAGGTTATTCCATGTTAAGAAAATAGTATTGCTCTTATGACAACAGGGTTGCCATATCGAATGGCTCTGCTCAACCACATCACAGGAAAACTATGGCGTATATATTGGTGAAACTCGGCACTTAATTTCAAAATAAAGGAAGGAAGAAACTAAGTTGCAATTTAAAAAATCCAAAGTACATGAGTTGTAAACATGGGGGGGTGGGGGCTTATTCATGTTTTTATGGCAACATGAGTAAAGTAGTGCATGTACAAAACCTCAGTATTGAAGTTTAAGGCAAACTGGGAGAAAATAGACAACAGATCATTTTTATAGACTCGGGGTGGGGGATGCAGTTAATTGTATTTAATAAATTTGCCCAGGTATCGCCAGGTACTACTGTGCCGTTATATTGCCATACGAAAAGATGTTAACAGTTAAATGCGCTTGTGAAAAAGTGATTAAAATGTGGCAAAAAAAAAGTGCGCTTAAGAAACAAAAGCTAAATAACAAAGCCAAGCACAGATAAAAATTACAGCAAATTTCTGTATCGATACAAGCCATGCCGTGATGTATCGCTGGATTTCACCACAGCATCAAAATCTTCAGTAACAACTGCTGTACAGTACAAGAATATTAGAACGCACACATACATACTACTGCTGCCGTCGTCATCTTCTGTGGTGTCGTCTAGGCACTCTCTCCTGTATCCCGCTGGCGACTGCGGTCGAAACGTCTGGAAGGAATGAGAGGAATTGAGACCATGGCAGAAGAGGTCGGAAGATTCTTATTATATTGACACCGGCCGTGAAAGCTTTCATACTTTGATATGACTTCTCTTCAACATTGATAACCTGCCGGTGATTCACATTGTAATGAATTACACGTTGCATATACCAGAGCAATTCAGAAGGAAAATGGAGGAAGGCAACAAAGTGATGGCTGTTCTCGCCGTTGTGCTTCCTCCCTGCAAATGTATTTATAAAATAGAAAAGCTTCAGTAATTATTATAGTAACTCATGGGCAAAAAATTGCCCCATCCACTTTCTTTCATAACACAATGTAAAGTACGTTATAATATTCCTAAATCACGAGGAATTATGAGTGTTTAAGAGGGGGTGTCATCACTCCTTGTAGGTCCATAAGAGCAATACTGTTTCCTTAACAGGGAATGAGCTATAGGAACAAGATTCGAATCAAGAAATGTTATATTATGTGTGTGTGACACAGTTGTTGGCTTAAGATAATAAAGGTTTAGAGAATTCATATTATCGATTCAATTCAGATTTAATTTCCATTCAGTTGGCAGTATTACTGGAACCAGGAGAGCTCCCTCCTTACTCCTCACCCCCTGTAACACCAAATATATCACTAAAAGTTTTGCGAATAATAGAACCCCCACTGTCGGCAGCTCTGAAGGTGGTTTTCTGTGGTTTCCCATTTTCACATCAGGCAAGTGTTGACACGGTACCCTAATTATGGCCACGAGTGTTTCCTTCCCACTCCTAGCCCTTTCCTATCCCATCGTCGCCATAAGACCAATCTGTGTTGGTGTCGGTAAAGAAAAGTAAGCTGGGCTCTATAGGTGCAATCTTATCAGTTGGGCATTTGTTGAGAGGCCAGACTAACAGATGGTTAATTGAAAGGGAACAGTAGCGTTTCAGAAGATCCAAGGGTAGTAGTCTAGATGATTTGCTGAAATGACTTTGTAATATTAACCAACATGGCTTAGCTATGTGGATCCTGCTCGGATGGGGAAAGCAGCAGGAAACTACAAACATAAAATCCCAAGGACATGCAGCACACCCTGTACGATTTATGTTTTGATGATGGCTTCCTCCCAGGTAAAAGGTTCCAGAGGTAAAATGGCCGATATAAATTCTGTAATAGTTGCGAAGGT
Source organism: Anabrus simplex (assembly GCF_040414725.1). NCBI lineage: Eukaryota > Metazoa > Arthropoda > Insecta > Orthoptera > Tettigoniidae > Anabrus > Anabrus simplex. The sequence continues at coordinate 290,782,116 of NC_090271.1, forward strand.
AAACTACACAATTTAAGAATTTGAATATTGTAAATTTTGCCTCAAAAATAAGTAACCGAGCAAGTTGGCCGTGGGGTTAGGGTTGCGCAGCTGTGAGCTTGCATTCGGGAGATACGGGGTTTGAACCCTATTGTCAGCAGCCCTGAAGATGGTTTTCCGTGGTTTCCCATTTTCACACCAATAAAATGTTGGGGCTGTACCCTAATTAAGGCCATGGCCACGCCCTTCTCACTCCTAGCCTTTCTTATCCCATCATTGCCATAAGACCTCTCTGTGTCGGTCTGACATAAAACAAAAATTGTAAAAAATCCTAGTAGCAGGGACAGAAGTGTTCAGTACCACTGCTGGGGACCCACCAATACACCGTAAATAGTATTTTTTATTTTGATAGTAAAACATCACAAAATAGAGGAAATTTTTCAAACTAGCCGGATGTAGGAACATTGCTATTGACTGAAATTATTCACTGTGGCATCACTCCGATAATTCAGTGCAGATACTTACCTAGACAGATGCCATTGCCAACTATGACACATTAAAAACTCCTAAATCAGTCGTGATAAATCAATATATTTACACACCTTTTCAAAGTCTAAACACCCTTGTACTTCAGTTCACTCAGGGTGTATGCTGAAAATAAACCAATAGTGGTAAATTAATACACATCCACGTGTGATGCAAATGAAATGATATGATTTCTTTCAACAGTTGGTAGCATGTTCTGTTCCACCTAAAAGAGAGTAAGATGTGGGGGGAAATTTGAGAGCATCATCCTCTGTTCCTGCCGTAGCATGCCCTCAGTGTGCTTGTACCAGACTGTTACTGAACTTCTACCAGATAATCCCCCATTTGGATCTTTAAGCTCAGGAAGATGAATCTCAATATTTTGAGAGTTGGAGCTTGGCATGTTAGAAATAGAAATCTTTGCAATACGTTAGATAATCTGAAAAGGGAAATGGGTAGACGTATTTGTAACTGGTGGATTGGAAGGTAGAGTAGGATTCCTAGTCAGATGAGTAAAATATTAACAAAATCAAGTAGGAGAAATGCAAGTGTTATGATAAAAACTAAGAGAAATAAGACAACTGGTAAGTTGTGACCAACATTAAGAATGTCAAGATAGACACCCATCAACAGTGTGTGCCTACCACTTCAGTAGATGAAGAAGAAAGCAAGAGACATCTGAATTAAGAAGGGCAAACTCAGGCATATGTCATTTGTGAATTTAGAAAAGGTGCTTGAAAACAATGATTTGTCCAGGCTTTGAGATTCTGTAGGGATTCCAATCAGATGCAAAGAAAGGAGGATTATCTATAGTCTGAACAAAAATCAAAAGTGCAGTGGTAAGAATTAAGTGATATAAAAGGGAAGGAGCTATCCAGAAAGCTGCGAGGCAGGGTTTTCACTTGTTAATAAGCAAAGTACCCATAATGTCATTATAGTACATTATGCATAAAGCCTATAATGGCAATAATTAAGACGCAAGTATGTTTATAAAACAAGCGAAGCAAGTTTTATAATTTCCATAAGAGTGTCTTAATTACCATTATAGGCGAGTTTCTTACAACTGTTTATGCTCGACGATAATTGTAACTCTATTTTTTAAATATTCATAAATTTCTGTCGAGATTTCGCTTGACAGTTGAGTTTACTGAACAGAGCGCATGCGCTGGGTTATTGATTTTTCCGTGGGTGTTTTCAAAGCTTTGATAGAAGGTTATCATAACCTAGGTTTATTTCAAATACAAATTGTTTATTGTACAGTTGGTGAAGTGAATTTGCGGGAATGTGCCGTGTGGTTGTGGAATATTGGAAGTAGACGGTGCATTGATGTTAATATGTGTGTCTGACATGTTTGATTTTGGAAACAAGTGCGAAGCTAGTGTGTTGAGCGCAGGTGCGATACTATCCTTACCTAATTGGTCAAACAGTTGTATCCTAATGAAAATGTGAACTCTGATTGGTGGAGAACCTGTATCATAATGAAACTTGAACTATAATGAACTTCATTAAGATTCAGTTTTCTGGCATATAATATTTATATTTTAGCATCGTCGAGCATAAAAGAAATTTATATGTTTTAAGTACATTTACATTTAACAGTAAAGAGTAACAAAATGCTATGGTAGCACTATTTGAGGGCATTACCTTTTATGGGTAATGGGACTGACAACAGAGTGCATTACTACATCAAGATAAAGTTCCTGGTGCGTAAAGAATAGAATAAACATTTGAAATCATTCAATATATTGGTTTAAATGTATAGTTACAGGCATACTGTATATCCTTACCTTGAATTAATGGGATGACGAGTATGCTGGTGAAATTTCTGTGATAATGGTCCAAAGACGATTTAAAGAACATTATTGATAGCCTAGATTAATGATTCTCAATAAAGAAGTCATACTTGCCAACTTTCCCGATTTAGGCGTGAGACTCCCGATTTTCGACAGTATTTCCCGCCTCCCGATTATTCTATTATTTCTCCCGATTTTTGCTTTTTTTTTTTTTTGAACTTCAAACATTTTTCCAAATCCTGCCATTTCAGCATTCGGAAGTCCTTCGCTCATTGCCGCTTTCAAATTAAATATGCACGTTTATTAAGACGAGAATGTGCGATGTTTATTCAAACCTGTAGATCACGACGCGTATTTCGATCGTCAATCTCTCGTTCTCGCGTGCTATGTTCGTGTTCGTTCACACCAGTCTAGTCAGTTGTAGAGACTCGTCGGTAGGTTTGGAGTTTTTTAATAAATTAGTGACAGAATTTCAAAGATAGCGACTAGTGACTTTCTAGAGATTTTAGGACCCATTCGGAGACAATTCTGGCGAACTTGAATTATCACTTGATAAAAATAGTACTGTGATTCGCATAATCGCGCGAGCGCGTGATGCACTTGCTAAGCAATGGCATCTACAGTAAATGCACACATGTGGAGCATGAATTCATACTATTTTCGGAAGACTTATCAGAGGCAGATCATCTCACTCGCATACTTCCTGTGAGGGACTAGAGATGTGTAACCTTGTATAGCAACAGTCATGTTTTCAGACAATAAGTATTATAATACAGCATAGTACACCTGTATTGCGCAAAATATGTAGAATAAGCGGTTTTCACCAATTGCATCTCCCGATTTTCATATCCAACTCTCCCGATTTTTGGTTTTGTAAAGTTGGCAGGTATGAGAAGTGATGAAAGCACAATAATAATGTTCATTGCACCCTCCACTTTTGATTATGCCTAGATTTTGACAGTTGACTGTATAGTTTGCGCATGCATTTTTAATGTGGTAATCGGTTTTTATTTCTGATCTCCCGCCCTTGCAGGATTCAAGTTTAGCTATTATCCAGTCGTGTGCATTCTTATGCCTAGATTTTGACAGTTGACTGTATAGTTCGCGCACGCATTTTTAATGTGGTAATCGGTTTTTATTTCTGATCTCCCGCCCTTGCAGGATTCAAGTTTAGCTATTATCCAGTCGTGTGCATTCTCAGATCTTTGTGACTGAAATTTTTTACGAATAAGTGAATGAAACTCTGGGGGCGTGATTAGCTCAGTGACTTAGCTGCTGGTTTCCCATCTGGAAGGCTGAGTTTTGAATCCCGGTCAGTCCTGGGTCAAGATTTTAATCTCAAGAATCACATGGCGTCAGAAAGGGCATCCAGTCTTGAAACTGGCTAAAACTAAAATGAGCCTGGGTGGTCCCAGCGATCCCAGAAATAACGGGGATAAGTTGAAGAAAGTTAAAGTGATTGAAACTTTATAATGTTACTCGTAGTCTGAAGGCTCTCATCGCCAGGGAATTCTGTGCAATGGGATATTAAATCTCGGGCCAGAAATATTCATTTCAGGTAAGGAAATCGGTACAGCCCTCAGAACCGCCCAGTACCAGTTTACACTCTTTCATTGGTCAGATCCATGCTGAAGCATAACACATGGACACACCTGAAGAGTGAGAGGAGATGGAGAGAGCGAATGACGGGAGATGTAACATGAACCAAACACTCACAGAGGGGAAGATACTTGTTTCCTTGCCTGCTTACACGCCCCCTCTGCCCCGGCTTGACCTTCAATATGTGGTAGACAGGGGAGTGAAGGGGAAACCACATGGTCTCATGTCAATTCATTGGGGCTCACATTCTCCTATTTCTTTGTAATTCTTTTGTATGAAGGCTGGCTGAAATGTTTACAGTATTGTCCATGACCTTATTGTCAAATGGCATCATGCCCGACCATTATAAGAAAGAATGACCCTTAATTTCATCAATATAGGACCTATTAAATTACTCTACTCTAATAACTTTGCCAGCACTGTCAAATAAAGAACGGATATATTTTGTAGTAAAATATGCACAGATATCAAATTTAGACACAAAAAATTAAGATGAAGGAAGGTAACCTTCATGAAGAACTTAGTAAGGCGATTTGTGTTTCATTTAAAGACACATTCTTTTACTTAAATATCATACCATGCTTTTTCGTAATATAATTATGGGAAATGGGAGAGACATGGGATAAAATTACATATAAAAATAAGACCGAGACAATTCTTTCATTTAAAAGACATGTAAATGAAGAATATTATTAAAAAAAAAAAAAAGAAAAGTCAGGTGAGTTGTAATAAATACAAATAAGATATTCTCATATCATCATAGTAAAATGTCTTAAAGAAACAAAGCAATGCATTTTGTTAGAAAAAGTAAATAAATAAAATGAACGATTCCTACACACAAAAATTGTTTATATGAAATGAAAAGATGAGTATAATCTTAAACAGTGCACTCGTTTTCCACAAAAATAATAATTTTATAGTTAAGAGTTATTTCCTGTGGCTCCTTCAGGAGCATAAGGTTTCGATGAATTTTCGCCAGCGAACTCTGCCGCGGGCCATCCGACGTAGTTCTCCCCAGGTCTTTCCTGCCTCACTTGCCTCCTCCAATACGGATCTCTTCCAGGTCTGCCGTGGTCGACTCTGCTTTCGTTGTCCCTGCGGATTCCAATCCCGGGCTTGCTTCTCAATGGCTCCATCCTGCTTTCTCAACGTGTGTCCTATCCACCTCCACTTCCGCTGTTTGATCTGATTTCCAATGGGTATTTCCCCAGTCACTTCCCATAGATCTTCATTACTACTCGTATCCGGCCAATGAATGTTTAGGATCCTGCGCAAACACCGGTTTATAAAGGTCTGCAGCATATTAGTAATTCCTGTAGTGACTTTCCAGGTCTCACATGCATAGAGGAGGATTGACTTGATGTTACTGTTGAAGATCCTCAATTTCGTTCGTTGAGATATGGCGCGGTTTTTTCACAGTGGATAGAGCTGCACAAGTGCACCATCAGTCTTCCTTATGCGTGACTTGCCTTGTTTGTCTACCATACTTCCCAGGTAGCAAAATTGGTCTACATTTTCAATTTCCTGTCCATCTAGACAAACATCGTTCTTGGGTATTTGAGAACAGTCTCATATCTTTGATCTTACTGGAATCAATCTTGAGTCAGCGTAAGAATGTTATAATGTAAATATTTTAAAACTTTATCTCAACTGTTCAGTTGAACAATGTAAATACTGTATAGTTACCAACCTTTGACATTAATTTTTGGTTACAAACATTGACGCCGAACACTACACCTTTTCTCCCTTAATTGTTATAATGTAAATATTTTTAAACTTTTTTTCCTATGATTGCGTCAACTGTTTCTCCAGAGCACCACTGCCGAACTGTACTATGTTAATTTTAGGCATTGATGCTGACGTTTCATCTATAAACCTATATGTTCAACCATCACTTTTGTACAACTATTTCCCATACTTAATTTTTGTAATTGTATTAATAATATGTATTAATTTGTACATGTCAACTACTAACCAGTTACCTGATTTTTTACCTTGAGGTGATATTTTGACTGATGATGCCCTCAATGAAGGGCGAAACATGTCTCAAGTGGAATCAATAATAAATTCCTAATTTATAAAATTTATATGTATTGAATAGGTGGAAAAAACAAACCTTTTAGCATCCTACATTCAGTATCTTCAATACGGATAACAATGATTTTTATCACTTGCAACATACCACTTAGTCGAGCAGCTCTTCTTCTTTCTCTCAAGTCTTCCCAACCCAGACTTTGCAACATTTTTGTAACGCTACTCTTCTGTCGGAAATCACCCAGAACAAATCGAGCTGCTTTTCTTTGGATTTTTTCCAGTTCTTGAATCAGGTAATCCTGGTGAGGGTCCCATACACTGGAACCATACTCTAGTTGGGGTCTTACCAGAGACTTATATGCCCTCTCCTTTACATCCTTACTACAACGCCTAAACATCCTCATAACCATGTGCAGAGATCTGTACTCTTTATTTACAATCCCATTTATGTGATTACCCCAATGAAGATCTTTCCTTATATTAACACCCAGATACCTACAATGATCCTCAAAAGGAACTTTCACCCCATCAACGCAGTAATTAAAACTGAGAGGACTTTTCCTATTTGTGAAACTCACAACCTGACTTTTAACCCCGTTTATCAACATACCATTGCCTGCTGTCCATCTCACAACATTTTCAAGGTCACATTGCAGTTGCTCACAATCTTGTAACTTATTTATCACTCTATAGAGAATAACACAATCCGCAAAAAGCCTTGCCTCCGATTCCACTCCTTTACATATATCATTTATATATATAAGAAAACATAAATGTCCGATAATACTGCCTTGCGGAAATCCCCTCTTAATTATTACATGGTCAGATAAGCTTCACCTACTCTAATTCTGAGATCTATTTTCTAGAAATATAGCAACCCATTCAGTCGCTCTTTTGTCTAGTCCATTTGCGCTCATTTTTGCTAGTAGTCCCCCATGATCCACCCTATCAAATGCTTTAGACAGGTCAGTCACGATACAGTCCATTTGACCTCCAGAATCCAAGATATCTGCTATATCTTGCTGGAATCCTACAAGTTGAGCTTCAGTGGAATAACCTTTCCTAAAACCGAACTGCCTTCTATCGAATCAGTTATTAATTTCACAAATATGTCTAATATAATCAGAAAGAATGCCTTCCCAAAGCTTACATACAATGCATGTCAAACTTACTGGCCTGTATTTTTCAGCTTTATGTCTATCACCCTTTCCTTAATACACAGGGGCTACAATAGCAACTTTCCATTCATCTGGTATAGCTCCTCCGACCAAACAATAATCAAATAAGTACTTCAGATATGGTACTATATCCCAACCCATTGTCTTTAGTATATCCCCAGAAATCTGATCAATTCCAGTCGCTTTTCTAGTTTTCAGCTTTTGTATCTTATTGTGAATGTCATTGTTATCATATGTAAATTTTATTACTTCTTTGGCCTTAGTCTCCTCCTCTATCTTGACATTATCCTTGTAACCAACAATCTTTACATACTGCTGACTGAATATTTCTGCCTTTTGAAGATCCTCACATACACACTCCCCCTGTTCATTAATTATTCCTGGAATGACCTTCTTGGAACCTGTTTCTGCCTTAAAATACCTATACGTACCCTTCCATTTTTCACTAAAATTTGTATGACTGCCAGTTATGCTTGTTATCTTGTTATCTTTAGCTGCCTTCTTTGCTAGATTCAATTTTCTAGTAAGTTCCTTCAATTTCTCCTTATTTCCACATCCATTTCTAACTCTATTTCTTTCCAGTCTGCACCTCCTTGGTCTCTTTATTTCTCTATTATAATAAGGTGGGTCTTTACCATTCCTTACTACCCTTAAAGGTACAAACCTGCTTTCGCATTCCTCAACAATTTCTTTAAACCCATCCCAGAGTCTGTTTACATTTTTATTTACCGTTTTCCACCGATCATAGTTACTTTTTAGAAACTGCCTCATGCCTGCTTTATCAGCCATATGGTACTGCCTAATAGTCCTACTTTTAAGACCTTCCTTTCTATCGCATTTATTTTTAACTACCACAAAAACAGCTTCATGATCACTAATACCATCTATTACTTCAGTTTCCCTATAGAGCTCATCTGGTTTTATCAGCACCACATCCAGTATATTTTTCCCTCAGGTTGGTTCCATCACTTTCTGAATGAGCTGTCCTTCCCATATTAACTTATTTGCCATTTGTTGGTAATGCTTCCTGTCGTTCGCATTTCTTTCCCAGTTGACATCTGGCAAATTCAGATCTCCCGCTACAATCACATTTCTTTCCATGTCGTTTACCACATAGCTGACTATCCTATCAAATAATTCCGAATCCGCGTCAGTGCTACCCTTTCCCGATCTGTACACTCCAAATATATCAAGTTGCCTATTATCTTTAGAAATGAGCCTTACACCTAGAATTTCATGTGTCTCAACTTTTTCGTAGCTTACAAATTCTTCTTTCACCAGAATGAACACTCCCCCTCCCACCCTTCCTATCCTATCTCTACGATACACCCTCCAGTTCCGTGAGAAAATTTCTGCATCCATTATATCATTTCTCAGCCATGATTCTACTCCTATCTATATATATAAAATAACTTGTCCTGACTGACTGACTGACTGACTGACTGATTCATCATCGCCGAGCCAAAACTACTGGACATAAAGAAATGAAATTTTGGGGATATATTCATATTAAGATGTAGGTGCTCGCTAAGAGAGGATTTTTTGATATTCCGTTGCTAAGGGGGTGAAAAGGGGGGTGAAATTTTAAAAAGAGTGTATCTATATCTCAAAACTTTAAAAGTTTACAGATGTAAAAATTGGTATTTAGAATCTTCTTTTAAAATAAGGATACACGTATTTTTTTGTTTTCTGAAAACCCCAATAGGAGGGGTGAAAAAGGGTGAAAATGGGGAAAAATGGGTTGAATGCCTTCAATCAGGATACCGGTACTTATATCTCAGAAACTGAAGATATTACAGACGTGAAAATTGGTACTTTTGATCTCTTTTAAAAATAAAGAAACACGTATTTTTTTGTTTTTGGAAAATCCAGTTAATGGGAGGGTGAAAAGGGGGTGAATTTTTAAAATGAGTGAATCTCTATCTGCAAACTTTTAAAGTTTGCAGATGTAAAAACTGGTATTTAGAATCTTCATTAAAAATAAAGGAGCACGTATTTTTTTGTTTTCGGAAAATCGCAATAGGAGGAATGAAAAGGGGTGGAAAAAGGGTTGAATGCCTTTAATGAGGCTACTTATATCTGAGAAACTGAAGATATTACAGACCTGAAAATCAGTGTTTGGGATCTCCTTTAAAAATAAAGAAACACGTATTTTTTTGTTTCTGGAAAATCCAATTAAGGGAGGGGGTGAAAGGGGGGTAATATTTTAAAATGAGTGTATCTATATCTCAAAACTTTTAAAGGTTATAGATGTGAAAATTGGTATTTAGAATCTCCTTTAAAAATAAAGAAACACGTATATTTTGTTTTCGGAAAATCCAATTAATGGCGGTTAAACAGGAGTGTCAAATTGGGGTGAATTTTTGAAAGACTATATCTACAGAATATCTTGGAAACGTAAAATGTTACAGACGTAAAAAGTGGGTGTTTGGAATCTCCTGTAAATGTAAAGAAACATAGGTGATTTGTTTTTGGAAACTCCACTTAAGGGGAACTCAAAAGGGGTGAAATTTTGAAATGAGAATTTTTACAGTATATCTAAAAAAACTTAACATGTTACAGAAGTGAAAAATGGTATTTTTTATCTCTATTAAACATAAAGAAACGTGTATTTTTAGTTTTCAGAAATATCACCTGGGTGGAGGAGGGGGGGTAAAAGTGACTGAAAATGGTGTTGAATTCTTTTAATTAGGCTACTGATATATCAAAAATGAAGATTTTACAGACGTGAAATTTGATATTTTCAATCTGCTTTAAAAGTAAAAATACACGTATTCTCTTAAAATCCAATGAAGCGGGGGGGGGGGGGGGGAGAATTGAAAAATTAATTGGCTTAATTGTATGAGAATACATACATCTAATAAAAACTAAAGTTATTACAGATGTGAACATTCGTATTTGGATCTCCTTTAAAAACAAAGAAAAACGCGTTTTGGGCGGGAAACCATCTTGGAGGGCGGGAGTGTAAAGGAGTTGAATTCCTTTCATGAGGACACATAAATCAAAAACTGAAGAAGGTAGAGTCGTGATAATTGGTATTTAGAAGATCCTTTACTATTAAAGAAACAAGTATTTTTTTCGGGAAAGTTCACTTAGGGGGGGGGGGGGAGTAGTGTGAAATGAAGTGAAAAAAGTTAATTACTTTTATGGGGATACTTATATCTCAAAACTGAAGGTAATAGACGTGAACATTGGTGTTTGGAATCTCCCTTAAACATAAAGAAACAAGCCTTCTTTTAATTTTTTGCGGGGGGGGGGGGGGGCGGGGTGGCGGTAAATAAACTTAACGGCGGTGGGGTGTAGAAGGAGGTGAGACCAATTGATTTTACTGTTATTAATGTACTTATAAGGATCCTCCGTTGCTCAGGCGGCACCGCGCCGGCCTCTCAAAGCTGGGTTCCGTGGTTCAAATCCCGGTCACTCCATGTGACATTCGTGCTGGACAAAACGGAGGCGGGACAGGTTTTTCTCCGGATACTCCGGTTTTCCCTGTCATCTGCCATTCCAGCAACACATAATAATAATAATAATAATAATAATAATAATAATAATAATAATGTTTAGGAGCGTCGTCAAATGTGCGGACCGCGCTGGCAACGGCTCCTGGACGGGTAATGACTAAGAATGCAGTCCGGCCGCGGGTTCATTGCCGCCAAATCACCCAATATGACACCACGCCGGATCTCCTGAAGGATTTTATCCATATTAAAAATGATTAAAGGAAAAGTTGGCAAAGATTTACGGACCCAGGAGGAATACCTGAGCCTAGCCCGGGAAGTACGAAATCGATTGCTGGAAAGGAATATTGAAAAATGGGAGGAAACGTGCTGTAAAATAATAGAAAACGAGTCAGATCGGGAATTTTGGAGGATTCTCGCAGAAAACGAGTCAGATCGCGAATTTCGGCGGATTATATATCTAAAACAATATGCATTCAATTATAAATTTCAGTATAACACCGTAGCGAAGCACGGGTATCTTGCTAGTTACAATATATGGTAAATATATATCTATTAAATTACTTAATTCTATTCCTTTCTTTACAACACTTCTACAGTTCAACACTAACAATTTTATGCCATCCCTTCTTGATTTCCAGTTCCCTGTTCCCTTATCACCGCTCCCTAGGCCATCCCGTTTCCCTGAATGTACCTCCCTATTACCCTTCCAAACAAATTTCCTAACTTATACGTACCACTGCGGTTTAAATGAAGGCCATCTGAGCGCAGATCCCTATCTCCTACCTACCCATTAGGATCTAGAAATTTCACTCCCAGTTTCCCACATACCCACTCCATAGTCTCATTTAAATCCCCAATCACCCTCCAGTCAGTATCCCTCCTACACAGTATTCCACTAATAACAATCTCCGCTTTCTTAAACTTCACCCGTGCTGCATTTACCATATTCCACACATCTCCAACAATGTTGGTACTTATATCAGCTTGCCTTACGTTGTTGGTACCAACGTGAATCACTACCACCTTCTCCTTCCCCTCCTCCCTCTCTTCTACTTTCCTCAACATCTGCCTCAACTTAATTCCTGGATAACATTCTACTCTGGTTCCCTTTCCTCCACACACTTTCCCCACGTGTCTTAACGATGGAATCCCCCATGACCAGAGCCTGGTTCCTCTTATGGGAAATACAAACTCAATCACATCAAACAAAGGGCTTCCTTGAATGTAAGATAGTAAGAATGCCAACATTGTCTTATTTTTATTTTGTCTGGCACATGCATCAGCAAATAATCACAAACACTCTGGGTTGAATTTTCTCTTCTAATAACTTCAAGAAGTTAGCCAAGCAAGATACGACTTCATGCGATCCCTTTGGGAGATGCTTTTCAGTCCATATGTAAAAATAAATGCTGTTCTTCTCGAGAGTCCCATCATGAATCATAATTGCCAGGTTATATAACCATATCTTGCGAGTATAGTACACCTCACCCATATTAAGTTTAGGTAAGGGTTTATTCTCCTGCATATCCAGAACAACTTTCAGAGTTGATGGGTCATCCATTTTCAGTATTTGGTAAAACTTCTTTGCACGCAAACTGTGTAGCCTATGTTCCGTTATGAGTTTCTGCTTCTCATTTTCGGCATTAGCTTTTCTAATTTCCATCTTCTTTACTACACAAAATGTACATACAACAAATTTGGGAGAACCAAATCCAATATTAAACTTACTCGCGAATATACGATATTTCTTGTATGAACACTGTAGTCCGTAGTCAGTTTCTTCTCTTTTCCACATACATTTTTCTCACATTCAAATTAGAAGGTAAATATGAACGTGGAGTTTTTCCTCTTGAATAATGTTACTCAGCAGTTTTACACTTTTGATGTGATATACAGTACAATGCTCCATGTGATAGCAGCATCTGTTTGTTTGATTCGTGAACCACCTCTCTTTTCTTGACGTAGGACAACTTGACCCATGTGCAGGAATTTCCTCAAACCAAGAGAATTGAATGTCAGATTGGTGATACAAAGCTGGAACAGGTAGATAATTTCAAGTACTTGGGATGTGTGTTCTCCCAGGATGGTAATATAGTGAGATTGAATCAAGGTGCAGTAAAGCTAATGCAGTGAGTTTGCACTTGCAATCTGTCGAATGTGATGCTTGTTACAGACAGAAAAGACTTAATACAGACAGGAATTTGCAATCCATTTCCTTTCTGAATACGACTCTCGATCTCTTGGATTCTGCACTTTCGGTTGTTGCTTTTTCTTCTTAAATCTGATGAACCGCAATAAAAAGTTGTCTTGATCAATCTTCGATTTATTACTGTATATTTCATTGAAAGAGTATTTAATGTCATCGGTAGTTAAACCATGATCACGATGGAAATTCAGTCTTGGAGGACGATGAACTTCTTTACTGTTCCTGCTTCTTCATACTTACCCAACCAGTTTATCACTTGTTCCTTTCCTTCCTTTTTGACATTTAGGCTGCAACACTATATCACCCATTTTACTCTACTGAGGTAGCAGTTCAACATAAGCACAAACAACACTCCTCTCTATCTCAATGTGTTTCACTGTTGAGATTTACAGTAACTGTTTGAACAGCTCTATCATCGTTAAATTAGCTTCTCCCTCCAAAACTCAAATTCAAATATAATTCCATATTGTGCAGGAATAAATATTAAACCATGAATGGAATTAAAGAACATTGATTTGACTTAAGTGAGTTTTGGAATTAATTGTTCTAATGACTTAAGTGGACTTTGGAGAAAATGCAATATCTCAAATCTTATTATAACTAGACTTAAATGAGTTTTGCATGTTACTGAAGTTCAGTAGGTGTATCTCATGCGATCAAGACCTTTCAGCACAAAAACAATAAAAACATTAAAAATGACTATGTGGAGTTTGCAAGAAAGCTCCTCAATTGATGGTAGAATGAGTTCTTGGTTCAGGGTACTTACAGGGGTTAGACAAGGCTGTAATCTTTCAGCTTTGTTGTTAGTAGTTTATATGGATCATCTGCTGAAAGGTATAAAGAGGCAGTGAGGGATTCAGTTAGGTGGAAATATAGTAATCAGTCTGCCCTATGCTGACCACTTGGTCTTAATGGCAGATTGTGCCAAAAGCCTGCAGTCTAATATCTTGGAACTTGAAAATAGGTGCAATGAGTATTGTATGAAAATTAGCCTTTCCTAAACTAAATTGATGTCAGTAGGTAAGAAATCCAAGAGAATTGAATGTTAGATTGGTGATACAAAGCTGGAACAGGTAGATAATTTCAAGTACTTAGGATGTGTGTTCTCCCAGGATGTTAATATAGTGAGATTGAATCAAGGTACAGTAAAGCTAATGCAGTGAGTTTGAACTTGCGATCAACAGTATTCTGTAAGAAGGAAGTCGACACCCTGACAAAACTATCTTTACTTCGGTCTGTTTTCAGATCAACTTTGCTTTACGGGAGCAAAAGCTGGGTGGACTCAGGATATCTTATTCATAAGTTAGAAGTAACAGTCATGAAAGTTGCAAGAATGATTGCTGGTACAAACAGGTGGGAACAATGGCCGGAAGGTACTCGGAATAACGAGATAAAGGCTAAGTTAGGAATTAACTCGATGGATGAAGCTGTACGCATAAACTGGCTTCGGTGGTGGGGTCATGTGAGGCGAATGGAGGAGGATAGGTTACCTGGGAGAATAATGGTCTCTGTTATGGAGGGTAGGGGAAGTAAAGGAAGATGAAGACGACGATGGTTAGACTCAGTTTCTAACGATTTAAAGATAAGAGGTATAGAACTAAATGAGGCCACAGCTCTAGATGTAGATAAAGGACTGTGGCGATGTTTAGTAAATTCACAGGGGCGTGCAGACTGAATAATAATGATGATGTATGTATGTCTGACATATGGGTAATTTTCTTGTAAGTTCTTACCTATCTTGATAATCCTTTCTTTCCCATCAGGACATATACAGAGAGACAGAAACAAGAGAAGGAATACATAATAGGATTAACATAATGGCAGATTGGTGTGGAAAGAGGACACGGGAACAAACGTGAAAATACAAAAGGACAAGGATAGTCTCTACATCTTCATACACTGCCTTCTTCAAATGGATAGTCTCTTTCTCATCAATCCCAGTTCTTCTACATCCATCTCTTCTCAGCTGTTGACAAGCTCATTTCTGCTCTTCAGGTTCAACAGGCAGGTGGGCATCAACACTCATTGCAGGGCCTGCTTGAGAAATGAGAGAAATAATTTGAGAAGGGATAGGATGATAGGGCACATCTTAAGACACCTCGGACGTGTTTATTTGGTTTTTGAGGGAAGTGGAGGTGGTACGAACGGTAGGGGTAGTAGACCAATGTATGAATAGGACAAGCAGATTAGAGCAGATGTAGGATGTATTAGTTACATAAAAATGAAAAGATTAGCACAGGATAGGGTTGTATGAAGAGTTTCATCAGACCAGTCTATGGAGTGATGACTCCACATTGGGACACATAAGCTCCCCTCCATGGCAAGGTCACATGTTTCATAGGGGGGACTGTATCATTAATGTATCAACTGCCGACAGGAATTGGAGAGTTTTATAGTGGCCCTTATTGACAACCTCTCTCTTTTTACAATTAATCATTCTCTATGCCCTGTGTATGAAAGAAGGGTTGAACTGTAAGTATGTATCTCGTGAATATAAAGCCAAAACAAATCTTCCTGTAATCCAAGCAGCAAAGCAGTCTCTTTTAGATCACCATTGAGTTGCAATTCAGTGTTGATCAGTGGTATCCAGTAATGTTAGCATTTTCATTTGTTTTCATGGCCATTATGATCTCTGGAAATGAAAGATTTTTGTGTTACTACATATATTACAATTTAGTTTTACTTGCTTAATGTACTTGTAGGTCTTCATTTTCATTTCATTATCGGTTTAATTCCCTAAACCATACAGTTATATAGATACAAGGAGAATCATCCATCACATAACCTGTTTTTGGGTACATTCTATTTGCTAAATAGAACAACCATTACCATGGAATTTTCGTTTAAAAGTTGTATAGTTTCAATTTGGAAGTTAATAGTTCTGCTTGTTGCTTGGATAGGCATAAATCTATGTTAAATTCTCAATTTTATGAGATGGTGTATTCAGTTATGTTTAATGATAAATGTAGGACTGGCAGATGTTGCAGAATTATCTGAGTTACTGGGTAACTCTAGTTCCTCTGGAATAATGAAATCTTCCCCATTGGATGGAGGTTTGGTTTTAGGAAGTTCAGACAAGTGTGGCAGTGTGACAGGTATTCAACTTTCTGTCATTTTGAAAACCTTGATATTATTGAAATGAGTCTGCCAACTGACTGGTAGATTACCAGATTCTCTATGAAACTCCCTTGTGCTCAGTTAACTTAACATAACCCATCATGCAACAATTACAAGAAGTTTTATTTTCGTCTTGATCCCCTTTTTTGGAACCCAGATAAAAAAATGATTTGCTTCCTTTTTCTTTCACTTGATTTATGCTGTGAGTGTTCAGAAATATAACAAAAAACTAACTTATAACATGCATATTAAAAAAATGTTCTCAACCTCATTTTGTCAACAATGTTTTCAATCTTGCTCTGTAACATTCCACTTGACTTTTATGATCAAGACTAAATATGAGTATTTCGCATTTGAAAGGGTCATACTGTTGCTACCTTGTCTTCATTTTCACAATAGAACAATAAACCACCTTGGACATGCATTTGTTTGGTTTTAAAATGTAAAATGTTGCTTTTGAAGAGCCTTAGAACTGTGTGTGTAAAAATTCAACCAAGAATTATGCCAAGTGTTGGATAGATACTAGACAAGAAATCACTTGACAGTAGCCTGTTTCTCTGATCATCTCAAAAACCTTGAAGTTGTGGGACAACGGTCAGAAGCAGGGGCATGATTATGTCTTTGTTAGACTTCTGCAACAGACCCGGAGTCAACAAAGACTTCATCTGCATGCATTTCATGTTAACGTTCTCATTGTGTTGCAAATTGCAAGTCTTACTCTTTTGTACAGATCTCTTCATATGGTTATGGGGGTATTTAGGAGTTATAGTAAGGATGTAAAGGAGAGGGCGTATAAGTCTTTCTCCTCAAACAAGCTTTAAAAAAACACCTCCTTTCTGCTTACCGAACAACAGAAAAGTCAACTTATAAGTATGAACCCGGGTCTTCCCACTGCCAGAACTCTCCCGAAGATACATAAGGCCGGTATTCTCATTCAACCAATCATTAATTATAGACAGAGTCCATTGTACAAAACATCGCAATTTATCCAAAGGTTCTTAAGGAATAACTACCAATTTATATCTAAGAAGTCCATTAAAAACACATATGAATTAATAGATAAACTAAGTTCAGCATGCAACCCGATTATTCACTCCACTCTTTTGATATTATAAACATGTACCCCAGCATCCAAATTTCCAAGTTAATTCCCATCATTGAAAATAACTTGAACAAAAATAGTAATTTGAATAAATTAGAGATTCAAGACTTTATTACGTTACTTAAATTGGTCATAAACAACAACTTTTTCACGTTCAGTGGCATCATCTACCAACAGAACGGTCCGGTCTGGCAATGGGTTCACCGGCCTCAGGTATTCTTGCGGAAAATGTACCACGATTTCCTTGAGAACATTAAAATTAACAACAAATTCGATAATATCCTCTTCTGGGCCAGGTATGTTGATGATGTTCTATTCTCCGGACCACCTTTTGAGCAGACTAAAGCGGATGTGACGTCATTGTCTCGTCACACTCGCCGTGGTTGCCAAACGAGCCGGCGCGCCATTCAAAGTTGTACTCCATCACTATAATACAGCACAGCTCATGGATTGAACCTCGAATGGATTTAAAATAATTAATACACTAACGTCTGCGTGTTAGAATCCCATACAGTTTTTTAACGGCTTACAGCTTTAAACAATTACTTTACTGAATTAAATTTTAAATGTGAAAACCTACAATCTGTTTTCCAGTCAATGACCGGGTCAGGGATGGAATAAATGAAGCCCCATCTTGCGGAGAGGATAGGAATTGAGCCGGCTGCCGAAGCCTGTCTCGCTCCTCTGGGGCAATGATTAATGACTGACAGATGAAATTAAATTATACTGGAGAGTGATGCTGGAATGAAAGATGACAGAGAAAACCGGAGTACCCGGAGAAAACTTGTCCCGCTTCCACTTTGTCCAGCACAAATCTCACATGGATTGACCGGGATTTGAACCGCGGAACCCAGCGTTGAGAGGCCGATGCTCTGCCACCTGAGCCACGGAGGCTTTCACAGTTTTAATGTACTAACTACAATTTCACGATTAAAGCATTGCGAACAAATTCTTTTGACATAAACAGTCAGCATTACATTCATTAAATTATTACTATTTTTATTTTATTATTTTATTTATTATTTATTACTCGCTATTATAATCTAAAAATGAAATGGCGTATGGCTTTTAGTGCCGGGAGTGTCCGAGGACATGTTCGGCTCTCCAGATGCAGGTCTTTTGATTTGACACCCGTAGGCGACCTGCGTGTCGTGATAAAGATGAAATGATGATGAAGACGACACATACGCCCAGCCCTTGTGCCAGCGAAATTAACCACTGATGGTTAAAATTCCTGACCCTACCGGGAATCGAACCCGGGACCCCTGTGGCCAAAGGGCAGCACGCTAACCATTTAGCCATGGAGCTGGACATTATCTAAATATATGGCCTGATTCCTCACGGGCGATTTTTGAATAAGCGAGAGAAGCGAGGATTGTGTACTCGTACTGGAATTAACTTGAAACTGACAGATGAAATTGGGGATCCAGGCGAAAACCTGTCCCACCTCCGCTTTGTCCAGCACAATTTCAATAAATTAATTATTACAAATATATTTTTATAAAAAATATTATTATATATTATTATTATT
Source organism: Anabrus simplex (assembly GCF_040414725.1). NCBI lineage: Eukaryota > Metazoa > Arthropoda > Insecta > Orthoptera > Tettigoniidae > Anabrus > Anabrus simplex. Next base: position 290,800,641 of record NC_090271.1, read on the forward strand.
ATCATCATCATGCAGGAGGTTTCAGCGTCAGCTTACCTTGTGCCGCAGTAATTAATATGTGTCACTATCGAGTGGCTGCACACCCAAGTCGGAATCTGAGCCGGGGTCAGCACACGAGGTAAACTAATCCCGCCGCCAATACTATTCCCTCGGAAATGCTTATAAACAGGCAGAATCATATTTCTCTCGCTGGACATAAAAATCTTGCGTTTCTTCTTCAACTTATAACAGGCTGGTGAATTTTTGTTCGGATCCATTGCACAATAATATCCAATAACGAGTAAGAAGAAACCTACAAACGTACAAGAGACTACAAGAATTATGAATTAGCACACAATACGCACATACACTGTTTTTGTAAAAGCGAAGCACACTGATAAAATTCTCTCACTGCTGTTTTAAACAGACTATGATTGGAACTGCACCCACGTGTTCAGGACATCCACTGAGTGTGTAAGTATGGCAGCTCCGCATTGACTGCACCATTGCCAAAACTCGCTCTGAGTTGCGCACCCCTCTTGCCCCCTCACCTACCGTGTGACAACACCGTAGGCGCTGCCCCTGTCGCCCGCGCCATCCCCTGGTCTATACACGCACTTCCGCTTTAGTCTGCTCAAAAGGTGGTCCGGAGATTAGTTATTATAAATGAAAAATCAACAGATGCTCCTACCACTCTTCAAGGGCTAAATAGCATCGACTCTCATAAAAAATTTACCCTGGAATCAGAAACAGATCAAAAGATCAACTTTCTAGATCTAACCATCATAAGACATCAAGATTCTTTAACCTATAAAATTTATAGGAAAACTACCCAGTCCGCAGTCACTATTCGTCAAGGTTCAACTCGCCCCCAGCCTCACACAACAGCAACATGTAATAGCCTAGTTCACCGAACATTCAACATACCCATGACCAAGAAAGATCTTTCCATTGAATTGAATACTATTCGCGGTATAACAAAATTCAACGGCTTCGGTAGCCACTTTATAGAAAGCATTATCAATAAACATAAATTTTGTCCCGAAACAACACTTAAGAAAGAGCTACCTAAATACGAATCCTTTTCCACTTTCACTTTTAATAACGAAATTCATAAGATCACAAATATTTTCAAGAGAAAAGGTGTAAAAATAGCATTCAAAACAATAACAACAGTACACACATCCTACATAACACGTCACACATCAACAAGGTCAACAGGCATGCAAAATCAGGTGTTTACAGGCTCAAATGTACTAATATTTCTTATGTAGGGCAAAAACTGGAAGAATCTTTAATATAAGATATTTGGAACACAACACAGTCAAATATAATAAATTTTCAGCCATCGGCCAACATATGGTCGATTTTAATCATAAATTCACGAACATTGAGCTAGACATGGACATTCTTAAAATAGCTAACAAGGGGCCTCTGCTTAATATAACTGCGAATTTTTATGTACATCTCGACCAGTACTTTAACGCTAACTATAATCTTAATGAAATTATGGAAAAGTATAATATTTTATTTGATTTATTCGTTACCTATTTCAGAAAAAACAAGTTAGATAAAAAATCTTTAAGTTAATAAAAGTTCCTCCGCCGATACAATCACCACCATTTTCCCACCCGCCGGCCCCGCCTTAAGCCACTTCCCATTTCCTCGCACCCTCCCTTCGCACGTCACCCGCTCCACTGGATTGCTCCTCCCTTCACCAACTTCTTCCCCTCCTATTCCATGCCATTCTCATTCCCTTAGTTGCACTCTACTGATCAGGTTGTTCACATTGCTCGCAAGGTGAGTACTCGTTGCTTTCTCTTTTTGTTTTTCGCCATTCCCTTCCTTCCATATCTCGCGTTAATTCTAACTTTTTCATCATCAGGCTCTATTAGTTCCAACTTGGATTGGGAATTTTCCTCACACTACAGCAAGAATCCATTATAAGAATGTCGCATGGTTATATCTACATTTAATTTCTGTATCAGAATTATTGGACTTCAAGCAAGACAGACACCCTCTGCGCCAATGTTCAACTATCAATTTTCTACCTGAAGATGCACTTGGAATTTTAGAACTCAATAGAAGCATCTGGACTTTGCATTCATCCGGCATATTACGTTTTTAAAGTGCAGTTTTAGAGTATTCACTAACAAGGGCATATTTTAATCATCATTGTAAAAGTTGTATGATAATTATTCTTGCAGTCTAATTGTAATTGACGTAAATCCTAAAAATTTTGTCACTCATCAGTATAACATTATTTTATCTATAACAGTTCATCAATCCACCATTTTATATGTACAGTACATTATCGCATCACATACACAGTTCATTCTTTTAAAATTTTATTTCCATAATGTAATTTTGACTTAGGACTTCGGCAAATCCATTAGTGTATCTTAGGCTAATGATGACCCATACAGGGTCAAAACTAGTCCCTTGATAATGTGTTGTAATTTATTTATATACATTGAAATTATTGTACAGTATTGAGTAGGTGGAATAAACTTTGTAAACTATATATATAAGTCTCTGGTAAGACCACAGTTGGCATATGGTTTCAGCATATGAGATCCTCATCAGGATTACTTCGATTCGAGAACTGAAAAAATCCAAAGAAAAGCAACTCAATTTGTTCTGGGTGATTTCCGACAGAAGAGTAGTGTTACCAAAACATTGCATAGTTTGGACTGGAAGGCTTGACTAAGCTGTGTGTTTTGAGCAGTCAGTGGAGAGATGGCGTGGAATGACATTAGTAGACAACTAAGTAAGAAAGATCACAGTGTGAAGATATAGTTGGAATTCAAGAGGACAAATTGGAGCAAATATTCATTTATAGGAAGAAGACTTAAGGATTGAAATAATTTACCAAGGGTGGTGTTCGATCAATTTCCAAATTCTCTGAAATTATTTAAGAAAAGACTAGGTAAACAACTGATTGACCGAGCTCGATAGCTGCAGTCGCTTAAGTGCGACCAGTATCCAGCATTCGGGAGATAGTAGGTTCGAACCCCACTGTCGGCAGCCCTGAAAATGGTTTTCCATGGTTTCCCATTTTCACACCAGGCAAATGCTGGGGCTGTACCTTACTTAAGGCCACGGCCGCTTCCTTCCCACTCCTAGCCCTTTCCTGTCCCATCGTCGCCATAAGACCTATCTGTGTCGGTGCGACGTAAAACAACTAGCAAAAAAAAAAACCAACTGATTGGGAAACTGCTGCCTTGGTGACCCCTAAATGAAGATCAGTGAATAAGTGATATATGTATTTCACTTCCTTAATTCATAACCCCTAGACTATTAATGTATAAACTTACTGTAGTTTTCTGAAGTCACCTGTAATTTCAGGCAGTTTAATAATATATAAAACTGAGCTAGTGGTTGTGTGGTTTGGGTCATGTAGCTGTCAGCTTGCATTTGGGATAATGGATTGGAATCCCACTATCGGCAGCACTGAAGATGGATTTCTGTGGGTTCCCTTTTTCACACTGGGTAGATGCTTGGACTGTACCTTCACTAAGGCCACGATCGCTTCCTTCCCACTCCTAGTCCTTTCCTTTGTGCGATGTGAACAAACTGTAATAAAAAATAAAAATGACAGGAAAAAATAAAAAATGCATACTATGTGTGATTTTGTTACACACTTTAATTCTGTCATAAAGAGAAAAAGAAATACTTGTGTACTGTTTGACTGTTATTACTTATAATTAGGGGTGATGTTTATTAGTATTTTCAAATCAGAAATATAGCATTTTGTAGTGTTTATGCATTTGTATTTTAGCATTTTATAGTGCTTTGAGGAAGGCATTGAATTTAAATCATTTCAGATAAATAAATGTCTTCTGTTAATATTAATGTGAAATTAAAATTACATCTGCATAGAGATAATAGTAAAATAAAAATGCATATAGTATAATAACAATGTAAATTTTTAAAATGATCATAACATAATAAAAAAATATTGATGCAAAATCAGAATAATCAGAATAATAACCTGTTATATTCTTGAATCAGTGGCACTTTTGAAGGAATTTTTTGGACAGACCTGAACATTTTGTTCCATCATTCATATTGTGTTCTGCACTATTAATTATATTTACTGAAATATCTTTAATCAGTTACACTGTTGGTAGGACCCCAAATACATTGCAGACTGGATATTTGAGCCTAGCAACCAACAGCATTTGCTGGCAATCTGCATTTTTAGTGTTCTGTTTATTAATTAATACAGCTTCCCCCATAAGGAGGCTGCCACGAGGACTAAGTACATTGACTACACAGTATTTTGTCTTCTAAGTTATTGAAGTTTGCTAGTGCGTCAGACAGAAATAACGATCACAGAACTCAGGAATAAATTTGGCATGTGGCGTGGTGTACAGCTCGTCAAATGTTATATAGATTGTGGAGTATGGTTATTGAATCTTGTATTGCTGCGATAGCGATGTCGTGAAGTCGTGTCCGGTTGAGACCGAGAGAATCCCATAGCTGTACAAGAAATTTAGGGGTTGTGCCTCGAGCTCCGATCATGAGTCCATGGACGGAAATATTGTCTAGGTGATATCTGTCTTTATGGTAGTTCATGGTTGGCTGGTAAATCGACTTGTTCTCGGCGTGCACCTCTTTGGCCTGGCCAATGTGCGACTTGAAGCGTTTTGTGAGATGTAAGATTAGTCCTTGCTTGCTACCTGGTTGAAAGGCTATCATGTCAATACACCTGTTACTCTCATTGGTGAAACCATGATCTCTCAGCGATTTTGCAATCGTGTGTCATATTGAATGATGGCAGGAATTTTTCAATACCTGCCCGTGAGGACAGGCGTCCAGGACATGGGCAAGAGTTTCATGCTCTCTGTGGCAATGCGACAGAGGATGTTGTCCTGGGACCTTCCCGGCACGGAGCGAATGGTGCACACATTTGCCGTCATCTTGATGGCCTCTCTCCATTCTGCACAGGATAAGCCTCGGTGATCTCTTATCCATTTGTCCCCTAGCATGCATTCCCGGAAGAACCCAGCGTCCTTTCCTTTGTGCGGCAGCTTTGTCCATGATTGAACTACTCTGTCTCATAATATCTGTCAGACCTTCCTTACATTGGGAAGATGGCTGCTTTTGGACATAACTTGATCATTTCTATGCCTAGATTTTGCAAACAAATTATGCATTAACACGTTGACTACCAGCTCCTCAGTGGGTGATTTAAACCTCCAGCCCAGCCTTTTTAATCCCCTCAACTCTATAGTGCACTATTTACATTAAATGGTACTGTACGAAGACTGGTTGCTGAGCATTTTGAGAATCGGCCTAATTTTGTATAGCCTATCATGATTCCAGTCATAATGACTGATGTTGTTAAAGTACAAGAATGACAATATGTTTTCGAACCGGGTTCGTGCCATGGTTTTCGAAAAAACAGTGAGCCAAAAAGTGTCCTCTTTCCAGTACATTTTCACATCTGGTTTTTTAATTATTCTGGTTACAAACATTAGTCCTATAAACATTTTCATCTCATTTATGTAAACCGGTTTCAACGTTTGAAAAACAGAATAGGCCTATTTAGTGAATGGACGCGGTACTGCACTAATAACTTGTCCCACGTAAAGGTTTGCCCAGAGTCTGGTATATGATCGTTGGAATTGCTTTCGCTGTCACTGAAATCAGGCATGAGTTCATCACCAGAATCATTGTTTAGTAGTAGGTCTTCAATTTCTTCACTTTGTATACTGTGTGTGTAACTCATCATGTTATCGTGACACAATAACTCTCTTCACTACACACCCTCACAAGAATACCATGACTGGCTTAGGCCCGTGTTTACTCAAAGAAAAAGAAAGCATTGGAATGTACTCTCTGTTCAAGTAGTCAGGGTGAGGGACTGTTCATTTATATGCCATGTATGGTTTTCAACACGAACTACGACTTCGTACGAATTTAGTGCTAAATTGGAAACATTTACATCGCGCGACCTTAAATGCCTTAACTCGGATACGGTCCCGCACACGGCTGCTCTTAAATGCCTTAAGGCATCTACAGTAGTGAATGTGTTGATGTAGCCATAGCATTAATTTATTATAGATGTTAATATGCTGCAGTTTGACCTCCCAAGTGGCGCGAAACAAACCGAGTCCTTCATACTTCCTTTTGGTGTACATCATGTGATCTGGAATGTCTGCTGGTATATGTCTTTTCACGAGAGTTTAATCCTGATGTAAACACGCCTCCGCCAAAGAAAGAGTTGTGATTCGCTGAGCGTGTACTAGCGACCTCCACCCCATCAGCGTCTCGTGTTCGGATGTACAGGGCTGCGCATCGCATACAATAACAGTGTGAAGATCTGAACTTCTGAATAAACAACTAAAGCTGGATTCTGTTCACTTAGTTTATTGAACACATTCACAATGCACTGCCTATAGTCAATTCTGAGCGGTTTTCCTCTTTTGTACTTCACTACACGTGATGGTCCTACTACCTCTTGCTCCATTTCACTCACTATGAATACTGACACTGACTGCTGCTGTACAGCTTGGGACGTTCCCTCACTACGAGAAGACTTCCTGTATTACACCACGTCTTGTGCCTTTATTTCTCGTTATTTAATCACTATTTTATATAAAAAACATATATATACATACACACACCGGTATATATGACAACCATTTGATTACGTACTCTTCCAAACTCACTAAACTTAATAAATTAAAATAAAATAAAATTAATGCCATGTACTACTTTCCTTCGAGCTCACATACAGTCGAGTGAGTGCGACGGTTGCTTCTCCAATCAACTATGTGTATGTCCACGTGCAAAGGCAACGTGCTCCGCCTATTTGTTTAGATCAGGATTAAACTCTTGTGAAAAATCATATAGTTGTAATATTTCTTTAGTTCCACTCTTTAATATTTTATATGTCTGTCCAAAACATTTTGAGGGATCTTGTTTGGGGAAATAACTTGAAGTGGGTAAATAAGAGTAGGTGATATTGAACTTTTTAAAATTGAAAATTTCTGGTCGAATTGCAGCAATGGTGAGCTAATAAGGGTGTCAGTCTTGTTTTGCATCTTATTAAGTACGGTTTGTGGACCCAGTTTAAGTTCATTGATGCCTAAGTAGTAAATCTCACTTCTATTGCCCTGTTATTTTATTTCACAGTCATTTATGGTGATATTCTCCTAGGTCAGCTGATCTTTCTTGATAGAAAGACTAGCTGATTTTGAAGCATTGATATCCAGGCAGAGTTCCTTAAATCTTTCTACGGCGATCCTGGCTAGTTTGATGGCAAATTTGTTTCCCCCCCCAAAAAAAATATTACTGTATCATCGGCGAAATACATTATAGTGAGGTTAGGTTGCTCGTTTGCAATCGCTAACCATAGTTCCCTGCTAAAGAATTTGTTCTTCCAGAATATGAGTGGTAGTGATGTTAAATAATGCCGATGTGCTTTTGAGCACACCACAATTAATTTTGATGGGTTTTGTTCCCTATTTTTGGGTTCATATTTGTGTTACACTTCCGCTTTGTAGAGCAGTTAGCAGCCTTGTCAGTTTTTCGGGCACTCCGACAGACTCCAATGTGCTCTGGAAGTGTGCATGTCTGACGTTATCAAAAGCTTTTCAAATGTCCAGAAATATAATGCATGCATCATCCTTTTCTTGCCTAGCATGCTGTAAAACGCCTTCCAAAATTGGGGTATTTATGTAATTACTCATGAACTAGAATTGTATGAGCTTTCTTGAAAGTCGATGTTGTTAACCCTGTTGTTAGCATTTTAGTGGCAATGATTGTGATCATCTCTGAAATCATGCTGTTTTTAATATCAGACGATTACGTGGTCAGGACCACTTGCAGCGTCTATCTTGATTTTCTGTGTTGCGTGAATGATGTTTTCTCTAGAGATGTCCGGATTGTATAAGTCACTAGTCTCCAGGAGTTCACTCTGAGTGCCCATTTGAGGGCACTCTGGTCTTTTGTGGTTGTTTGGCGTAGAAAATATGTCCAAAAAGTACACATGCAGTACTTCTTCTTCCAGCCTGCAAATTGATTTTTAGTTTGTAAACACGTTGCTTATGGCTTTTTGCTGCTAATTGTAGTAATAGAACTGAGTTAATTCATACTTGTACTTCCTTCTCTTCTCTCTGCCCCTTTTCGTTGATCTTTCAGGGTTTTAAAAGGTCCTATATGAACATTGGGCAGAGTTAAGATGGCCTTTTCTTCTTAGATCATAATATTTCTGAGTGGGGGATTTCGGCCCAGGAAGAATATGAGGCACTGAAGCTAAGAATTGGACAAAGTCATTAACAGCATTGTCAAAAGTAGTTGTCTGTTAGGTTTTCAGAAAACTTTGATTTCCATTTAATCAGCTTGCAGTTGCACTCATCCATATTTGGAGCTTGCGTAGTAGTGGTGTTGGTTGTGGTATCATTAGACTGACGATTTCTTGGGGAATTTCATAAAATACTGATTTTTACCTTGCTTCTTGACCAAGGTATCTCTGTGCACTGTAGGGTGAGCTCTGCTAATGTGTATGCTTACACCCCTATCGGATTGATAATATTTTCCACACCATGTGATGGTGGTTCGTTTATTAGCCATACTATGAACACATATTTTGTACAAGTTGTGAATGAAAGTTATTCATGTCCTTCAACAAATATATCTACTACATATTCACAACTGAAGGAATGGAATCTTCATTCAGTTCTTACTTATACCTCTGAAATCTTCTGATAATACCTGGCCAGCAGTGGCAGGACTAAAATGCTAGCCAACCTTCTGGAAGAAAAGTTGTTTGTCCTATTTTCTTCTATGTGACTGCTCGTCTTCTTGTTACACCTAATGGTATAATCAATTAACATGTTTAAATTTTTTTTTGTAAGAGTCTGAATTCCAACATATCTATGCATAACTATCCTTCAGCCCACTTCTGCAACAGTGCATAAGTTAACTACTCATCTCACAGCTTAGGTGTAAAAAGGGTAAGAAGAGTCCTCGTACAGGAAAATTAATTTGCTAATTATAGTGACCGGGACCTGGGTTTCACATTTTGAGTGAATTTCACATTTTATCTCATACATTCAAAACACATTAAAAAATGGCTTACAGTTCATGAAAAATGAAAGTACAAAAGACAAGTGTTTATAAACATTTTGCATAACACGTAATATCCCTATTGCAAAAAATCACTTATGCTCCATGTAGCAAGTTGTCTTGTCAGGTCAGAGTTGTCAGTACTACATGAACATATGTATGTTAAGTCCGTCAGCGATGCCGCTGGTGGGATCCTCAACAGCTCTGCCATCAGCTATCATAGATGGTCTAGGCATCACTGAAGAGGCGTACTAGGGAAATGAGGAGTGAGGTAGTTAACCATTGCTTTCATCACTGAGCCAGAGTTGCTATTACATATCAGTCTGCCAAGCCCACTGAAATGCATACACCAACCGACCCTATGAGCAACATTTTCACACCATTCATAGCAGGGACTGGCTGCATAAGGATTGGCATTACTAGCATTGCTTATACCTCAGTCACTTTCACATTTTCAAAGCCAAGGATAAGACGGAGACAAATCTATGAAAGTAACAAAATTGCTCTAGCCTATACCAAAAGACATAGTGCACTGTAAACACTAGGTCCCGCCAGCAAAGGCGGACTACATGAATGGCTGATACGAATGCACTTAATTTTTGAAGAACAACGTGGTCATCTACATGGTCTAAACAAGTATACAGGGGCTGCAGTTACATTGAGATACTCTCTGTAAAATTTTAAAAAATAATGTAAAGGTCTAAAATTACACAAAAGATGAGATGAAGCCCATAGTTAACAAAGGGAACATGATACTTTTCAGGAATCCTCTGTTGAGTTTTGTCACTGGCTCCCAAAGAAATCGTTATCTCTACAGTCCTCTATAACCCTGCCTTGCATATGATGTTCACAACTATTCTGCAGCCATCTCTACTAACATTACAGTTTTGGTCAGCAGTCTTTTTTATTCAGAAATAGTGAAATGAAACTAGTTGATGGCTCCATAGACTGGGCGATTGTATGAATGTAGTGCCTTCAGGTGTATGTTTTCAACGAGACATTTCAGATCCTTCAGTGATGACTTTGTTTCTTCAGTGCCTGCCATTCTCGTCTCTATGTTCCCTCCACTTTTCCAAGCATAATAGTTTTCTTGGTAGAGTCAGTCTTCCCCATTATGTACCCAAAGTAACTCAGTTTTAGCTTCACAATACAGGCCTCAATAGGTAGATTGGATCTGAGCTTCTGAATAATCCAGTTATTTTGTTTTCTTGGCAGTCAAACGGATACGTAAAACTCTCCCCCAACACTATAATGGCATGAATGTGCTTCGTACCGCTCTTCCGTGTGGTCCAACTTTCACAACCATATGTAGCTATGGGAAAGGCTAGAGCTTTAACCATTCAGATCTTAGTTTGCAGGGACACATCAGGGCATCTAAAGATCTTGGTCTTTTGAGTGCTACCTTTCCAAGAGTTACTCTGTGATGAATATCTGGAATGTGGTGGTGTTTTCTTTTTCTTTTTTTCTTTTCATTTTTACAAGTTGCTTTAGGTTGCACCGACACAGGTCTTACGGCGACGTTGGGCAGGAAAGGGCTAGGACTGGGAAAGAAGTGTTCGTGGCCTTAATTAAGGTACTGTGAAAGAGGGAAACAATGGAAAACCATTTTCAGGGCTACCGACAGTGGGGTTTGAACCTACTGTCTCCCAAATACTGGATACTGGCCACACTCAAGCGACTCCACCTGTCAAGCTTGGTAATTTCTGGAGTGTCAGAGCCGCTGACTATTGATGGTCGATCCCAGAAGGCAGAAACTATCCACTACTTTGATCTCATCATCATAGACAATTCTTAAGAATTGAAACCAATAGTTGCTGGGCTGAGTAGCTCAGACGGTAGAATCTGGCAGGTTTGATCCTTTCTCAGTCTGGTGCTTAGATACGTCAGCCTCGTGTCGGTAAATTTACTGGCACAAAAAAACTCCTGTGGAACAAAATTCCGGCACCTCTGTGTCTCCGAAGACTGAAAAAGTAGTTAGTGGGACATAAAAAACCATAACATTATTTATTTGTAGCCAAGAGTAATTTTTGACCTTCATGTTTGATGGTAATCCTGTTGTTAGTATCTTGGTCTTTCTAGTGTTGAGATGCAGTCCCATTCTTTCACTCTGCTCCTTAACTTTAAGTATTATATTTTCCAAATATATTTTCAGCTGGGCTGAGTGGCTAAGATGGTTGAGGTGCTGGCCTTCTGACCCCAACTTGGCAGATTCGACCCTTACTCAGTTTGGGGGTATTTGAAGGTGCTCAAATACATCAGCCTTGTGTGGATAGATTTACTGGGGGACAAAATCTTGGCATCTTCGAAATCCATCAAAGTAGTTAGCGGGACATAAAAAACAATAACATTATTTTTATTTTCAGCTGTCAGAGTGGTGTCTGCATATCTTAGGTTATTTATATTCAGACCACCAATCTTAAATCCATAGACGGACTTGCAAAATCCATTTTCTCTTGTGATGTTTTCAGCTTAATCTGATCATTCTTCTAAATGGAGTCTTGTACACTAATTTCCTAAATATTTCAACACCAAATATCACATTTTCCAATGCCAGCAGTCAGCTGCTTAGGATAGCCATGTACAAATCAGTTGCGCGCGCGCGCACACACACACACACACACACACACACACACACAAGGTAATTTATTTCTAGTTACAGAAGTAGTACCAGACCTATTAGAACTATTATTATATCTGTTTTTCAATGTCTATTTAATAATAAAAGTGTAAAATATTCTTTACTTTAGTGATTAAGTTATAAAAAAGTCACCTCTGTACAGGCCATGAAGGCCCTTGGAGGAGTGGAAGATAAAGGCTTCCACCATTGTTAACCGCGGCACGTGATGGGGTAGAGTAATTAGCTCTACACCCGACCGCCTTTGCCCCAGGAATTAACCTGGTACTTATTTTTGGTGTAGGCTGAGTGAACCTCAAGGCCATATGCACTTCCGGAATTGGAAATCTCGTTTCTTAAATTTTACGACTTCCTGTCGGGGATTCGAACCCACGTCCTTCCGGGTGAACCGAGCACGCCTTTACCGCCTTGGCCAGGCAGCCCCTATTAAGTTATAAAACGTACAAAGTTCCCTGGAAAAACATGGTTAAGAAAAAAAAATATTTCCCTCCAAATCAGTCAAATGTTTAGTTTGTCCATAACCTAATTACTAAGCACAGTACTTCTATGAGTTATATAATAATAATATAATAATTTAAGCAGACACAAAAATGTGCTTGACATGAGACACGGAATAATACACAAGTGATTTATGTGCATTTATAATCAGTTTTGAGTTACAGGTTCTTGGCAAAGTTTTAAGTGCTGTGACATGTGTACAGATGGTTTTGGACTGTTGCAACTGAAAGTTTTATAATGGTTGTTACAATCTGATCTTGAAGGTTTTTTTTCCTAATTTATACATTTCCCTCCACTTAACAAATCCTTTGGGAATCATTCCTCTGCCTCTAAAGTGATTCTGTTGATGTATGATCTTTGAAAGGAGGGAATTACTGTGTCATATGGTTTTCTTTTCTCTGTCGACCTCCTCTGGTTGCAAAATGGTCTTCAAATCGAATAGTGGGATCTATTGTTTAAGCAAAATTTGTTGCGATTAAAAGGCGTTGCTTGCTATCACCATCTGCTATGCAATGGACTTCTTCATAGATTTCAAGTTTCTTGGATCTCAGACTGTTGGGCTATCATGGCTCTGACAAAGCGGTGATATTTGATGTGTAGTAATTTCCGCTGAGGGCAATTCCTGAGCATGTGTGGGAGGGTTTCATACTACAGTGTGTGCAGTGGGGTATGCTTGTGGAATGGCCCAGGAGGGAGTGTACCAGAGTGACCACTGCCGTCATTTTTAACATGTTTCGCCATTCAGAGTTTGAGTCCATAACTAGGAGAGAGCCTAGCATGGCAATGTAGATTAATTAGTATTTATTTATTATTTATTTATTTATTTATTTATTTATTTATTTATTTATTTATTTATTTATTTATTTATTTATTTATTTATTTATTTCATCCTTAAAATATATATCAGAGTTTGGTTACTTGACAGTTTCATTGCAAGGATATATGTATGTGTGTGTGTGGGGGGGGGGGGTGATTTTACTCTGTATCATGTTATGTCTTCATTAAGTTTTTTTTTGTGGTGTTACTGTGTTTTTAAATTTGTTATCTTCTTGAAGGGGTAAAAGTAACTACTACTACCTCAATTAAAAATTTGAGAATTTTGGTTAGTCTGCACTTATCTTTCTTTTATTCTGTATTCATGTAAGTGTAGAAAACTCACATGGAGAAAACATTTGTAAATGAGTGGACTGTATTTCTGTTTCAACAACAATTACTGACAACAGTTGTCCTGACATGACAGCCGATGATATCCTGACGGATAGGTGGACTAAATAAACTTTAATATTTCTTTGACTTTATAGTACAATTCAATACAGACCAAAATATGATAATTATAACATGTAAATAGCTTCCCTCGAATAAACACAGATAATAAGAATCCTAACAGTTTGAATACTGTATGGAAATATTTTAACTGTGTAGGTTCTTCAGTCTGTCAGAACTAATTCAGGATAAAATAAATTTGGAAAATATCTGAAAAAGACTCCATTCATTAAAAATTGTTTTGTTCTTGAAAGAATAGCAGATTCTATCAAATCACACTTTATAATAATAATAATAATAATTACTGAGTGGGCCTGCTTGCGTTCCTCTGTTATAGGGACACTGTGTCTTCTTATCGGTTGTTCATCTCGGTTTAGCCCGTTTGTCACTCTCTTTTTTCAGAAAAGACCACTGTCAAAGTCATCTTCTGGTTTGATCTGTTTCTAAACCACATCGCGGTTTTAGGTTTTGAATCAAATAGGTAAATGATCTGTTTGGTCAACCTGTTTCCGTCCATTCGTTTGAGGTGACCGTAAAATTGTGCCCGTCTTTTGCGGATTGTGTCTGTAATTTTCTCCATTTTGTTTTAGACTTTCCTGTTGCATCTTTTTTTGGGGGATGCCATTCTTGTAGTTGGATCCCTTGGTCCCATAATTTTTCTGCCCTCCTTTTTCTTCAGTTCTTTGATGAGTCCTTTGTTGGCATTTAGGGATAGGATTTCAGCTCTATATATAACTACTGGCTTCAAAACTGTGAGTATCTCAGTATTTTGGGAAAAGCATTTTTTGTTGTAGATCGTGCATGACATTTGGTAGGCTCTTTGAAGTTTGTGTATTATTATTATTATTATTATTATTATTATTATTATTATTATTATTATTATTATTATGTTCCTTTTTGTTGGAGTTCTTCCAGATTTTTCTTGCTTCCTGCACATACTGACTGAATTCTATACATAAGAATTGGACAAAATAAGACCATATTAATCAAGTTCTGCATTCATCATTTCACACTTTATACATTATTAAATGCATAATTTGAACATGCCACAATTCTGCTTAACTGGCATTATCCAAATAGATTCACAATCGTACCAAAAAACAACTCTTTACTTATTCTCGCAAACGTAACATTAGTGATTTTCACAGCATGGCAGTGGCAGTATGTATAATCTCACAAGTCACGAAAAAAATATTACTACATAGTACCAACATGCGAGATCAACAGTAAGACGTTGAATCGGCAAGTAGGGTCTCTCTCAACTGTATGGTTAGTGATACTGAATCGAACTCAACATCATCACTATCTTCAATATTAATAGGGGAAAATGAGTAAGGTTATTTCCTTAGTGTACGTGCTTACATGGCAAGTAGTATAGCAAAGGTAATATGTAAGACAGATGGAGGAACCATGTGACCTTGCCACAGTGGGGAGGCTTGTGTCCCAGTGAAGCAGAGAGCTGAGCTGTAACTATATTGGATGGGTATCGGATGAGAGGCCAGACGTAACTAATTTCTCATTGAAAGTGGGGTAGCAGCCTTTCAGAAGATGCTAGGGCGGCAGTCTAGATGATTGACTGATATGGCCGTGTAATAATACATAACACGGCTTAGCTGTGTTTATACTGCCACATGGCTGAAGGCTACAGCTGTAACTAACTCCCGAGGACATGCAGCTCTCTCTGTATGAATGATGTACTGATGATGGCTTCCTCCCAGGTAAAATAGTCCTCCATTGGGATCTTCGGTTTGGGACTACATGAGAGGGGGCAATCATCAGGAAGATGGATACTGACATTCTGTGAGTTGGAGCGTGGAATCTTAGAATTTTGAATCATTCTGATAGGTTAGAGAATCTGAAAAAGGAAATGGATAGACTAAGTTAGACCTGGAAGGTACGAAATTGACTTCTTTATGATTAAGCAGAGATTCAGAAACCAGGTGTTGGATTGCAAGACTTGTCTGCACTCTGACCAGTCTTGCTGATCATGAAATGCCATCTGAAATTGAAGAAAAGAATGCAAGGAGATGGGATCTAGACAAGTTAAAAGAAAAAGTGTGAGAGATTGTTTCAAGGAGCATGTTGCACAAGAACTAAATGATAAGGCTGAAGGAAACACAATAGAGGAAGAATGGACAGTCATGAAGAATGAAGTCAGTAGGGCTGTTGAAGAAAGGTTAGGAAGAAAGGAATGATCGCCGGGCTGAGTGGCTGAGATGGTTAAGGCGCTGGCCGTCTGACCCCAACTTGGCAGGTACGATCCTGGCTCAGTCCGGTGGTATTTGAAGGTGCTCAGATACGTCAGCCTCGTGTCGGTAGATTTACTGGCACATAAAAGAACTCATGCGGGACTAAATTCTGGCACCTTGGCGTCTCCAAAAACCGTAAAAGAGTAGTTAGTGGGACGTAAAACAAATAATATTAAAATTATTATTACTAAGGAATGATCAACTAAGCATCAGTGGATAATTCAGGAGATACTAGACCTGATTGACAGACTATGAAAGTATAAGAATGCATAAAATGAGGAAGGCAGAAAAGAATACAGGTGATTAATGTATGAAATAGAAAGTGCAGGACATTTAAGGAGGAATGACTGAAAGAGAATTGCAAGGATGTTGAAGGTTGTATGATCATGGGAAAGGTAGATGCTGCATGTAGGAAAATCAAGGAAACCTCTGGAGAAAGGGAAACTAGGAGTGTGATTATTAAGAGCTCATATGGAAAACCACTTCTGGGGAAAGAAGACAGGGCAGAAAGATGGTGGGAACATACCCTACAGTTGTATCAAGGTAAAGTAGATAATATGGCTCTGGAACAAGAAGAGGCTGTTGATGCTGATGAAATGGGTGACCCAAATTTGAGGTCAGAATTGGATAGGGCTCTGAGAGACATAAATAGGAACAAGGCATTTGGAATTGATGACATACCCTCAGAGCTTAAGAGAAAGAGGTTATTCCATTTAGTGTGCAAGATGTATGATACAGGATAAGTCCCATCCGATTTTCAGCAGAATGTTGTTATACCTATTCTCAGGAAAGCTGGTGCTGAAAAGCGTGAAAACTACCGTACCATTAGTTTAGTATCTCATGCCTGCAAAATTTTAACTCTTATTATTTACAGAAGAATTGAAAGTCAGTTGAAACTGAGTTGGGAGAAGATCGGTTTGGCTTCAGAAGAAATGTAGGAACACAGTAAGCAATTCCGACTTTGTCTAATCTTACAAGACCGAGTTAAGAAGGTCAAGCCCACGTACATGGCGTTCGTAGATCTAGAAAGAGCAATTGATATTATTGATTGGACCAAACTATTTGAGATTCTGAAGATTATCGGGATCAGATACCGAGAAAGAATTATCTACCCTCTACAAAAATCGGTCTGTAGGGATAAGAATCGAGGGCTTTGAAAGAGGAGCAGCAATCCAGAAAGGAGTAAGGCAAGGCTGCAGTTTGTTCCGCTTCCATTTCACTGTTTGAATAGAACAGGTGGTAAAGGAAATCAAAGAGGAATTTGGGAAGATGATGATGATGATGATGATGATGGTGATGGTGATGCTTGTTGTTTAAAGGAGCCTAACATCTAAGGTCATCGGCCCTGAATTTGGGAGGGGAATCGCAATCCAAGGACATGAAATCAAATCCCTGAAATTTGCCGATATTATTTATCTCTGTCTGCAGTAGATCTGGAGACATTTTTGAATGGTATGGACAGAGTCTCTGGGAAGGAGTAACAGATGAAAATAAGTTCAAAACAAGAGTAATGGTGTGCAGTTGAATGAAGTCTAGTGACACAGGAAAGTAGATGAATACTGTTACTTGGATAGTCAAATAACTTAATAATAATTATTAAATTAATGTAATGATCCATCTTTTCAATACTATAATACGCAATATTTTGAATTACATTACTAAACTTGGGACTAGCTTTGTCCTTGGCTGGCCATCTTCAGCCTTAATGCAATACATCTAATAACTAAACAAATGTACAAACACACAATTGTCATAAAAACAAAAATGCAATTGACATTAAAGTCTGGGATGAACTATGTGTAAAATTTGAAAAATAAATAAATTAGGCTCTAAATTCTTAGCATCTAGAGTATGCTCATCATCCAGGCTTGCTTGCATTAATATTCATAGAATTGTTTGTTCCATCACTGCTAATCATTACAATTTTAATTGCAAAATGGGACCTGGTAAATGTTGATTCTGTAGTCAGATCATCAATCGCCAAATCTACTTGAGTGGTGTTGGCAGTAGGCAAGCCACTGGACGCCACTGTAAATGACCACTAGTTGACGCAGAACAGCTAGATGGTGTTTCATATCAACCAACGTAAATAAAATGAAATGTTCCTGTAGTGCTTGTTAAAATCATGCTGAAATGCTGTTGGACATTGTTAGGACAGCACATGAAGATATGGTTAAAACTGACAATTCTTAATTTGTGGCTGGTATAAATTCGCAATTCATTGCAGTGTCCATGAAGTTAACCTGAATAAGTGATGGATAAAATTAATGAAGGAGAGAGCGTGTTGGTCAAATGGCATAGGTTATATGAGACCTCTCTTTGCGGCATGTGGTGCGTGGCTTATTGTTGTGTGCCTTGTACTAACGGTTGTGAGATACAAAGGAAAAGGAAGGGGTGGGGCATTGAGAGAGAGGTGGGGCAAGGGGAGAGGTCGGGAAAAGGAGAGAGGTGGTGGAGGGGAAGGGGGAGAATTAAGGCGGGGCCGAAAGATGTGGGGGGGGGGGGGGGAATATGGCTGCTGAGGAAAGGTGCTGTGAATATTGTGAAAATCTGAATAATGACTTGTTGGTTTGATGTTTCTAAAAATGGGGAATTAAAAGGTCAAGTGGGATATTTGGCTTTTCTGAAATGTCATTAAGATTATGATTTGGGTTAAAATATTGATCTATATGTATGAAGTAGCTTTCGGTAATGTTAAGGAGGGGTCCTTTGTTGATGATTTTGAGAATTTCCATATCTTGTTTTATGTCTGTAAATTTGTGATTATAGTCATGCAAATGGAGTCCTACAGCTGAAAATTTATTGTACTTCAGGGCATTGATGTGTTCAGAGTACCTTATATTAAAATTCCTCCCGGTCTGTCCGATGTAAGAAGAATTACAACTGTTGCAAATAATCCTTTATACTCCTGATTTTGAAAGCTATTGAACTTGTTTATGGATGTGGCATTATGTAATACTTGTGCATTCCTATTGTCAGTTTTGAAAACTACTTTTAAATTGTGCTTTTTAAAGATGTTGGTGACTTAGTAAATTTGTTCGTTGAATGTAAAGATAGAAAGGGAGGAGTTGTTTTGTTTTTCTTTTCTCAGGGTGGTAGAGAGGTGATATTTACATTTATTGATTATTTTATCAATAAAGAAACTTGTATCCATTAGATTTAGCTATATTACGAATGGTGTTCAACTCATTTTCAAGGTCTCTTTTAGGCATTGGAACATTGAAAGCTCGGTACATCATGCTGTTATAGGCTGCTCGTTTGTGAATTTGGGGGTGTGAAGAATCTTGACGGATTGTAGCGATTGTTTGGGTGGGTTTTCTGAAACTCTTATATCTTAAGTAGCTTGGGTGTCTGGTAATAGTTAAGTCTAAAAAATTAATTTTCCGTTCAATTTTGGATTCAAGTGTGAATTTTATATGCGGGTCTATGTAATTTAGATTAATGAGGGTGGTAGCAGCGTCTGTGATGCTCTCATCCATAATTACTATGGTGTGATCTACATATCTTGCCCTGAAAAGGATGTTGTCAAAGTTGTTGTTGTTATTATTATTATTATTATTATTATTCATTAATTCAACTTCGCTAATCGGCCAACTAGGGACCACGATAAACCTCACTTTACATTCTGGCATTTGTTCATTTTTCGCTTGATCCATATTATCTTCATTAGCTCACTGTGTTTAGCACGATGTTCTTCTGTCCATTTAGCACCAGTTGCCTGTTTTTCGTCTTGGAAAGTCCCAAAAGTCTTGATGGCTGCTCTGAAAAGATTATTATTGTTATTATTAATAATAATAATAATAATTTTGGTGTGTTCCAAAAAGTCCAAATAAATCTCGGCTAAGATACCCGAGGCCGGCGATCCCATAGCCAATCCTTCTTGTTGATAAATAACATTACGGAAAGTGAAGTAATTGTTGCTTACAACTAATTTAAGCATAGAAATGAAATCCTGTATTTCTAATATACTTAGGCTGCTGTATTTGCTTAAATTGTTTTGAACAATGGGGTATATCTTGGAGATTTGTATACTAGGATACATGTTTACAATATCGAATGAGAGAATGATTGGATTGAATGTTAAACTTTTTAAATTTATCAGTCAATTCTTTAGTGTTTTTGACAGATTTTTTCGACAAAAAATGATAGTTCCTTCTTAAAAATCTTTGAGTGATTTGTGATGCTTTATATAACGGACTCGGTCTATAGTTAATGATCGGGCGAATGGGGATGGGGAGGGCTTTGGCGGCGAGTAAACCTGGGTTCCTATTAATTTAGTTTTTTCTTGATCTATCAATAGATATGAAGTATTCTTGAGGGTTTGCTTAGTTGATAATGGATTCTTGGGGGTACGATTCTTCCTTACTGTAGAAAATGAGTTATCTTTAAAAAATGGATTTATTTTGCTTACATATTCGTTTTTGTCCATTATGACGGTAGTATTACCTTTATCTGCGTTTGTAATTATAAGATTATTATCATTGATTTTCTTTTTTGAGAGCATGTATTTGCTTTTGTATGAGAATCAAATCCTTGTAGCTATTGTTGTCATGACTAGTAAGGGGTGAATTATGGGAGTTAATATTGTTTTTTGGGGTAAGAATGGAGTTTAATTCTTTTTTTACTTCAATTCTTACTTTGTCTTGTTTATCTGCTGTCAGTTTGCTAATTACTAATTCTGCTTCTATTGTTGTAGTGATGCCTGTGTTCAGAGTTTTAAAATTAGGCCAATTTTGTTTAGGGCCCTTGGCTAAAATGGAACTTTCGTCTTCATTCAATGGTACCTTGGACAAATTTATGATCGGAGGGTGAAATTGTTTGGGCATGTTAGGCCTAGTGTTTTTGTTGGTTTCTTTAGCATAGTCATTGTTGAGTTTAGAGTTCATTAATGTATGCAGCTTTTTCTCTAGGGTTTGTTGTTTCTTTGATAATACGATAAATAATCTATTGTCAACTTGGGCCTGAAATAGGTTCCAGTGATGATCCGAAAGTAAACGTGTAGTTTCGAGGTGAGTTTCATATAATCTATTATTAAAAAAGAAATTTTTCTTGTACAAAAATTTGATCTCCTCTCTCAGCCAAATTTCGTTTGTTCTAGTTTGGGTTTTAGTAATTTGAAGAGAAGAACGATGATTCTTAACCTTTTTCGGTGCAACGTCGAGGTGACCTTGTCAGCATGGTTTATTGTAACTGGAAACATCGAGGTCACCTCGAAATTGTTTCATTCTCTTTAAGAAGTTATTTATTGAAATTCTTTGACCTGAGGTCGATTGATATCCCTGATGTTTCTAGAGCAAATTTTTGTGCACAAAGGAAGCCGTTCTTTTATCTCCATGAAAATAATACGAGAGATATGTAGCCGTGTATCGTCATGGTTACCCGCGGCCTGTCAACTGTGTTTTGTTTTCATTGAGTAGTGTGCACACCTGTTGTACTAGCATGTTTATCTGTGAATGCGAATTGTCCCACTTGAATTTGCGATATAAAAGCGGCAAATATGAATGAAGGAGAAATACATATGCACGTTTATTTATACAGCAGTGACGGTGATAATTTATTTGAATTAGACGAAGAGTTTAGAGAACTATCAAGTGAAGATGAAGGTGTGTTGAACTCCAGAAACTTCAGCGACTGGACCTTTGCGTAAAAAAGCACGGAATGATCCCAGACCATCATGTGCTGTTTCTGAAGATTCAGAAGAGCCTGCTACAAAGGCAAGAAGATGCATGAAGGTAATGGGCCGGGGTGGAGGAGGGGATATGGCACACGGCAATGATGACTCTTTTCAGGTCAGTGTTGATCATTTGAGTAACAGTGATGCTGAAATTACTTTCACACATACAAATGGGAATACAAACGACAATAGTGTTTACCGGAATGTAACATTTCATGATAGTGAACCTCCTAGACTAAGTTATTTATCAGGTCAGGAAACTAGAGGACCGTAGGTTCCTCCTAGCTGCATCACTCCACTTCAGTTCTTTATGATATTTTTCACTCCTGCACTGATGACTTTTGTGTAAACCTGTAAGTAAATCACCAGACTCATGTTTATGTAATATAATAATCATAATAATATTATAATTATAGTTACTAATAAAAGTTCTGAGTTTAATCCAACTAGGTAAAAATGTGCAAAATTAATTTGGACCAGACTGTTGTAACATGTGACAGAAAATTGGACAGAAAAGCGTTAAACTTGCTTTTAAGAAGTTGAGTGTCAAATTGTGAGCGATACGCTGTTTGACTAATTCAGTGTCTTTGCTGAATTTGGCTATTTTGACTTTAATAAGACAAAAATATAAATAGGCTTTCTGTTTTGTCTGGTTAGCTACGTAATCATAGGATATAAACTTCATCATTTATTCAGGTTAACTTCCTGGACACTGCAATGAATTGAGAATTTATACCAGCCACAAAATAAGAATTGTCAGTTTTAACGGCCCCAGGGGCTCTGAACTTTGGAGCGTGGGTTGGCGACCACGGGGCCCTTAGCTGAGTCCTGGCATTGCTTCCACTTACTTGTGCCAGGCTCCTCACTTTCATCTATCCTATCCGACCTCTCTTGGTCAACTCTTGTTCTTTTCAGACCCCGAGGCTATTAGGTTTGCGAGGGCTAGGGAGTCTTTCATTTTCATGCCCTTCGTGGCCCTTGTCTTCCTTTGGCCGATATCTTCATTTTTCGAAGTGTCGGACCCCTTCCATATTTTCCCTCTGATTAGTGTTATATAGAGGATGGTTGCCTAGTTGTACTTCCTCTTAAAACAATAATCACCACCACCACCACCTGTCAGTTTTAACCCTATCTTCATGTGCCGTCCTGACAATGTCCAACAGCATTTCAGCATGATTTTAACAAGCACTACAGGAACATTTCAATTTATTTTGTTGGTTGATGTGAAACGCCATCTAGCAGTTCTGCGTCAGCTGGTGGTTATTTACAATGACGTCCAGTGGCTTGCATACTGCTACCACCACTCAATTAGATTTGGTGATTGATGATCTGACTACAGAATCAACATTTACCAGTTCCCATTTTGCAGTTTAAATTGTAATTATTAGCAGTGATGGAATTGACATTTCTATGAATATTAATGCAAGAAAGAGTCTGGATGATGAGCATACTCCAGATGCTAAGAATTTAGAGCCTAATTTATTTATTTTTCAAACTTTACACATATTTCATCGTAGATTTTAATGTCGGTTGTACTTTTGTAGCATTGAAAATCAGCAGACATATTACAGAATGCAACATAAGAATACAGTATCACCAAGTTGAAGTAGTACACCAATTCAGTTATTTAGGAAGCGTAATGGCTAGTAATAACAGAGCTGAGATAGAAATAACAAACAGAGTAACCAAAGGCTCTAACTTTTACAGTATCGTTAGACACCTACTATGGGATGAGAAGGTCCCACAAAGAACAAAAATGACCCTGTACACGTCATATTTCATTCCCATCCTTACATATTCTCTAGAAACCTCTGCACTAACATCAAAGGATTGTAGTAGGATTCAAGCCTGTGAAATAAAATTTCTTAGAACTGCCCTCCAAAAGACCGAACTTGACCATGTGAAAAATGATGAGATCCGATCTAACCTAGGTCTAAATGAATCTATGGAAGAAAGACTTAGGTCATCTAGACTTAGGCCTAAATGGTTTGGGCATGTTAAACGAACGAATAGCACAAGGTTACCATGTGCTTATTTGGAAAAGAGAATAATAGGTAGAAGACCAGCTGGAAGACCAAGAAGAAGATGGATGGACCAACTGAGGGAAGACTTGGAGAGAAGAGGATGGAATTGGAAATCTGTCTTGGACAACGAAATGTTTTTGAATAGGCAACTTTGGAAGACGCTCGTTTTCAAACACCCTACCCGGCTCGCTGGAAGGGCAAACCGATGATGATGTACTTTGTGTATATTTGTTTTTAAGTCAGTTGTGTGTTTGTACATTCGTTTAGTTATTAGATATATTACATTAAGGCTGAAGATGGCCTACCAAGGCCGAAACTAGTCCGTAGTTTTGTAATGTAATTCAAATCATTGCATATTACAGTATTGAAAAGATGGACCATTACGACATTAATTTAATAATTATTATTGTGATCACAATTCAATACAGATCAAAACCATGTTTATATCTTATGATAGTCAAATAACTAGAGGACATAAAATGCAGACTAGCACAAGCAAGGAAGGCCTTTCTTAAGAAAAGAAATTTGCTGTTTTCGAACATTGGTATAGGAATTAGAAGTTGTTTTTAAAGACTTTCGTCCGGAGCGTGTCGTATGGAAGTGAAACATGGACGATAAATAGCTCAGAGAGAAGGAGAATAGAAGCTTCTGAAATGTGGTGGTACAGAAGAAGGTGAAATGGGTAGATCAAATCACGAATAAAGAGAGAGTGAATTGAGTTGGTCAGAGATCGATTTTGTTAAATTTGATGAGAGGAAGAAAGAGAATGATAGGACACATATCATCTTAAGACATCCAGGATTCGTTCAGTTGATTTTTGAGGGAAGTGTAGGCAGTATGAATGGTAGGGGTAGATCGAGGTATGAGTACGTCAAGCGGATAAAAGCAGATGTAAGGTGTAGCAGTTATATATAAATGAAAAGGTTAGCACAGAATAGGGTAGCATGGAGAGTTGCATCAAACTGGTTCTATGGGCTGATAACTCAACATATGTTAGGTCTACTTGAGATAAACTCAGCTCTGAGGAGAAATTGAGGTAAGTGAAGACTTGAATGATAATTAGGCACTCCATTTATTCTTTTAAGGCAAAAGAGGTTCAGTTGCAATATGCCACACCATTAAGGGTTAATGTAAGATTCTTAAGGTACATAGTTCATTAACACATTGAACACTGTGCCCAAGAGATGCTTGGGCTCCCGTATTTCTGCTTTATATAGTGCCCAAGCAGTGCTTGGGCGTGGTTTTCTTAACTAATCATTGCATATTATAATATTGAAAAGATGGACCATTACGACATTAATTTAATAATTATTATTGAGATCACAATTCAATACAGAAATACATCTGTATCTCTTTTGGTAAACATGAATTGCAGCGTTATAATTACTTACACTGCTGCATGATTGGACCACTGAACCTTGCTAGATAAAGTACTCATGCTTGTTTTGAACAGTAGCAAGCACGTGTTCCGCACATTTTCTTTCTCTGCTCATTCCTACAGTGGTGTTAACTGTCCTGCTTCTCTGGGTGATAGCGTGATAGAAACCTTGATAAACTGGAATTCATGATCTGAATTGGATGATGAAGGATCTCAGATAAAGATAAGGATAGGATAGGTGTGCAAACTTTACAACCTTCCTTTTACTGTCCAGTGTGAATTTCTTACCTCTTATATGCTGCTCTTCCTGCCCTTCTTTTAATGTTTGAACCTTGTTAATTCTGTATTTCCCAATTATTTTAATGAGGCTTACATTGTATATCAAGTGTTATATTTTACAGGGACTGACTTGAAGGCTCGAACTTCTATTCCTCCTGGTCTCAGCTTACCTACTGGATTAAGCATACCACCAGATCAGCAATTAGGTCCAGCTACTGGATACGTTCAGGTAACATTTCCTGCTGGAGCTCCACAGCCTATACCAGGTGTACCATGGGCGAGCTCTGTAGGTCCGTTAATGATGACCAGTCTTTGCGACGTATCAGGAGCTGGAGAGATTTCTCCTTATCCTTCATCTCCCCTTATGAGTCGCCAGTCTTCACCCTCCCAGTCTGGCTCTCCTAGTCGTGCCGGATCCCCTGTGCGTGTTACTGAGAGGAGTCAGCAAAACTTCAAAGGACCTCCACCCACATCGAGGCGAGGAGATCGAAATCCCACCTCGGCTGTGCACCGGCAGCAAAACTGTGCTGACACCGCAAACATCGTTCCTCCATCAAGTCAACACTCGCAGCGGGCTGTACCACGAAAGAGCAGTGCCGAGCCACCAGACTCGTTAAGGGAAACCTTGGGCAAGGAAATGCCCAACTATCAGCAGAATCTTCAGAACTACTCTGCTGATGAGGTAAGTTCATCTTATATTCCTGATTTTATTTATTATTTTAATTTACTTTTATTGATTGCTAACTTGTTAGTAATTCTACTGATTTAGCGCTCTTACATCTGAGCATGTGCCAATTGATGAAAGAATAAAGGAGATTGCTGAAAATCCCTTGGATGTAACACTAACTTCTTTTTAGTAATTGGTTTAGATCAGTCGGTAGCTCTTCTACTTACCTAAATTTATCACTTTTGTTCTTGGATATCAAGGTGTGTTCTGGTGTGTAATGTATGTCTACTCCCTTGTTTCATTTCCTGCTACGGAATTTGGGATAAGGCAGGATGAAATTATATGATTTTTTTTTTTTAACGACCGGTCACTCAATGTGAGATTTGTGCTGGACAAAGTGTAGGCAGGACAGGTTTTTCTCTGGGTACTCTGGTTTTCCCTGTCATATTTCATTCCAGCAACACTCTTCATTAACATTTCATTTCATCTATCAGTCATTTATCATTGTCCCAGAGGAGTGTGACAGGTTTCGGCAGCTGGCACATTTCCTACCCTCGCTGCTAGATGGGGCTTCATTCATTTCATTCCTGACCGGGTCGAATGACTGGAAACAGGCTGTGGATTTTCATTTCATGCCCTTACTAGCACCAACATCAGTTGAGGAGCTAATGAAGATGAAATGAATGATGGTGAATGAAATTGGGTAAAGAGGTGGAAGTGATCTGTTGTGGCCTATGATTAGGAACTTTCCCAGCATTTGTCTGGATGTGAAAATGGGAAACCACAGAAAACCATTTTCAGGACATCCAACAGTGGGATTTGCACCTCGTGTGTAGTGTAGGTACTGCTGAGAACAGCATAAAAAATCGGTCTACTGAGATCTGCATCTCCTTATTACATAACAATGCAGATTTCAGTTTGAAGATTAATAACAATTTGCTAAAGATAAACAATAACACAAGGTACTTAGGTGATGGAGAATAAACTAAGTTTTGTAGATTATATCAGTTAAATAGTGGTGGGTGCAAACAAGAGGCTTGGGCTTATGAACCATTTCATTTCGTACTAAACATCTGAAACAATTGTCATTAAGTGTTTTGACTAGTGATGTGCTTGAGCCCGGCTCGAGCTGCTCGAACAGATGACGTCAGAATTTGAACAAGTTTTTGTGTGCGCCGCAACCTAGCGCCTTGCTCTTACTAACACCCAGAAAACTTGAAAAGGATGTGTAAGAGTATTATGCTGGACATTACCGGTTTGTCCTCTGTTTACTGATACTTCCGTGTCTTTTGTACATAATATAATTCCGACCCATATCTGTATATTGGGGACAGTCAGAATTTGTGTTTGTGCAATTGTCTACTAAAATGTGTTGATTGGGCCGCATAAATACAGAAAAAGGAAACCATTATACGTGTCGAAATAGTTACATATTTGAATAGTTGTAAGACTAAAAATGTATGATATTTTGTCTTCAGTTGTTGACACATTGCTCATCCGGCTCGATGGCTAAATGGTGAGCATGCCGGCCTTTGGTCACAGGGGACCCGTGTTCGATTACCAGCGGGGTCGGGATTTTTAACGCCATGAGATGGTGTTTTGTGTGTTTCGGATAGACTCGAAAACTACTGGACCGATTGACCTGAAATTTGGTAAGGATACAGTTTGAAATCCCGAGTCACTTTTGATTTTCATATATATTTCACGCAATCAGATAGTTAACATTGCTGCATAACGGTAATATTTATAAATGTATTTGTGTAAATGATTGATGAGATGTCATTCCTTTCTTACTCAGATTCTTCTATACGAGCAAAAAGGGTAATTCTCTCCCAATGAGTGGATTCAAACCCCCTCCCAACATTGAGGACAGAAGGAGAACCTCACCTGCCACATTACACAGCTCTCTTAGCCGCCCAAAGCATGATATTGTAAGAATAATATTCATAAGATTCATAATTTTGCGTCAAACATACGGTACTTACAAGATGCACAAGTACTGCCTTGGGAGGAAATACTTCCGCTAATATGCGGGGAATATTGCAGATACACGATTGGTCCTTCTCATAGCATATTATCATAATTTAAGCCTTCTAATTTTATGCGCAATCTTTATTCCCCATAAGATATACGTCAGTGACTGAATGTAGTAATATATGACAGGACGCCCCTTCGTTATCAATATCATACACACACCTGCGCAAGTGGTGCTTCACTTCGTATGCTATTTGCTTATCTGCATGTTCGCGCTGTAGGCCGAGTCAGATCCGCCTTCGGTCACGTGACTGCTCGAGCTTGTTTCGAACAGGCTATGATCATGACATGAGTTTACAGAACAATGTTGATAGAACATTTAATCCCAGTAGGTACATCGATATTTATAGTAGATAAAGTTTCCCAAGGTAATAGTCATCATTCATCATCATCATTTAACCATCTCCAGTTTCCCAGATGCGGTGTATGAGCGCTCGCCTGTTCAGTCTATTCAGGTATTATTCTTCTTCCTGTACTTGGTTCCAATCCACTCTTCTATGTTCTGAATCTTGTTTGACTTGTTCGATCCATCTCCTTCGAGGTCTGCCTCTTGGTCTTTTGCTGTCTAAGGTTTTCTCCAACCATTCCTTAGCTACTGAGCAAGAATCCATTCTCATTACATGGCCATACCACTTCAATCTTGATCTGATTATGGTATCACATACCAATTATCGTACTTGAATCTCTTGGTGAATCCTCTCGTTGCGGACCTTATCTCTCCTGGTTTTTTGTAGCATTATCCGCTTGAATTTCGTTTCTATGATACAAGTTTCAAGGCCATAGGTTGTTATGGGCAAGAAGTAAGCTTGATAAAGTGTTCGTTTGGCTAGTATTGGAATCTGGTTGTCCCAGAGAAGGCTTTTAACCTGATAGCAAAGAATAGCACCTCTTTGAACTCTGTTTGTGATTTCAGCATTTGATCGGTTATCTTCAGTCAGGATAGTAGCGAGATATTGGAAGTGGTTAACTTCTTGCAATTTTTGTCTGTCTACTGTGATATTTGCTCCTGACTTTTGCACTACTACGAGAGGGGGGTGGGAGGGGGATCAAATATAAACGGGATTTTATTTTTTATTTAACTTCATTTGTTGAAGAACACAAGGCAATTACTTTATTTTTCCACATAGTTTCCTGCTCAGAAAATGCGTTTGTTCCAGCGTATGGGCAGCTTTTTGAAGCCTTAATCGCAAAAAGAACAGGGTCGTGTCACCGGCCAGTTGCGCACGAAGTCTTCCACACTCTCATTTTCAAATCATAGACCTCCTAGAGCTTCTTTAAGCGGTCCGAACAAATGAAAATCTCAGGGTGATAAGATCGGGCTGTAAGGAGGATGATCAAGTATAGTCCAGTACATTTCCTGTAGCTTGGAGACGGTTAGAGCTGCGGTATGGGGCCGCACATTGTCGTGGAGAAGGATGACCTGTCGAATCGGTAGGTCTCGTCTTTTCCGGTGATATGCAAACATCGCTGTGTTCAGCATTGCAGTAGTGAGCCGCATTTGTTGTGCGTCGCTCATGCAAAAATTCAGTCAGCAGAATGCCTCACCATTGGAAAAAAAACGGTTGCAAGAACCCTGCCAGCTGACAGCCAAGTCTTGGCTTTCACTGGTGCTGCTCCCAATTTCCTCTGCCACTCCTTACTAGCTTGTTTGGATTCGGGAGTGTAGTGGTGGACCCATGTTTCGTCGCAGGTGACGATCCGACTCAAAAATGCATAACCTTCTTCCACAAACCTTGCTGTAAGCCTCTGACAGACCTCCAAACTTCTTAACTTCATATTTTCGGTCAAAAGGCAAGGCACCCATCTGCAACACACTTTGTGGAACTGTAGGTCATTTGTGTTGATTGCTTGACAGCTCTCATAACTGATTCCAACTTGTTCTGCAATTTCTGATACTCTTGCCCGTCAGTCGTCGTCAATAATGTTTTTAACCACATGAATGTTTTTGTCTGTAATGCTGGTCCGAGGACGGTGATTTTGTTGCTGATTTTCCACACATTTTCGTCCTTCCTTGAACTTTTTATGCCAGGTAAACACATGCGTCCATGCCAATGTTTGATCACCGAACTGTGCAGTCAATCTCTGGCAAATTTCCGCTGCTGTAACTCCTTCACAAGGAAGAAATTTTATAATTATTTGTTGCTCAGACATCGTGAGTGTTTATCACAAATATTATAATAATATTTATAGATCCACCTGTTCAATACAATACAATATCGTGAGCGTTACTGACAAAACGGCGGGAATCTAACAGCACGCTCTCCCCACTCCTAATGGTCCCGCCCAAGCATAGGAGAAGCGCGGTGCCAGTCTTTCCATCTGATGTTCAGGAACAAAAATCCCATTTATATTTGATGGACCTTTATACAAATAACACAATTAAGGCCCAATACAGTGGATTTGGTCAAAACTGGCAAAGACTGCCAGGAACTGGACCCGGGGCTCTTGGAGAGATAGGCCTAATACACATGTAGGAGACACAAAGAAATTAAAATAGAACAGGAATAAGGGCAAAAACTGAAGTTTATTAAGGAGAGAACAATCAAAAGGTCACATAGACTGACATAGGCAAAACAAGGTGTTCAAATAATCTAATTGTTTATGTTAGTTGTACGTGGCTCTTAATCAAAATACATAGGATTCATGGTTAATCACACCTCTCTCTCTCTAAACTTAATGTAAGTCATGATGAAAACTCGGGTACAATGGCATGATATCTGCCTCAATTAAATGAGGAACATAAATTCAGGTGAGTTCAAAGTACAGTAAAACCTCGTTAATTCGAAGTCGTTGGGACTCAAAAATCGGACTTCGAATTACGTGATTTCGAATTAACCGCCAATTCGCAATTGAGAAGTACCAACCCTTGCCGCGTTACGAAGGCCCGTTACTGCATGCAGTTAACCTTGATTCACAGTTTATACCTTTCAAATACCATAAAAAAAAGAACTATTTCCAAAATGTATCCAAAAAGGTGCATTTACAGTATTCAAATAATGCACTTGCATATCTCACTGGCAAATATAACCTCACGCAATGAAAGAAAGAAAAAAAAAAAGCACGATTCAAAGACGAGGAGAAATCTATGCTGGCTCCCATGTGCAAGTGCTTTATTAATTGGATTACTATACTGTATGCATTTTAGATGCCTTGTATTTACACAGAAAGGACCCGATGCCCTTAAAATCAAACTTTCCTATGACTCTATCCTTGTACGATTTCCCGCCTTGGCACTTCTCTCGTACTTCAGAAATGTAAACACTTGCCGCGTCACAAAGTATTCTAAGACCCATTAATACATGCAAATCACCTCCATTCACAGTTTAAACCTTTTCAATGCCATAGAAAAACTATTTCCGAAATGTATACAACAAGGTGCATTTACAATGTTCAAATAATGCACTTGGATAAATCACTGACGTACATAACCTCACGCAACGAAAGAAAAAAAAAAATCACACAATTCAAAGACGAGGATAAATTATGCTCGTTCCCCTGTGCAAATGCATTATTTTTTGGATATCTGTACTGTTTGCGTTTTTAGATGCTTTGTACTAGGATGGAAAGTGCCCGACGCCCTTAAAACATTGTAACTTATTGAACTTTTCTATGACGAGGGTATAAAGTTTCTCGCTTCCATGTGCATTGCAGTTGCAACAAAGATCCCCGACCCTTGTACGAATCTCCGGCTGGCACTTTCTCCTTTAAAACCATAAGACCGTTTGGGCTCGCATTAAAATAAAGCAATGCAGTTTCATCGGCAATGACAGTATTGTTCGGTGCTTACAAATTTATTATATGAGCCACGCTTTTTCTTCAACTGTCGGCATCGCTAGTGTTCGCGCATTCTGTTTTCCCGCACACTGCCTGTTGCGTGGTATTACGGCGTTCCTTAAAAGGTTGAATACAAAAGAATTCCGATTTCATTCAACTTGGCAATCATGAAGCGCACTGTAGACCCACCGAAGTGAGTGTAAGTGCGGAAAGCTACCCCTCCACGTTCCGGAACACGTGTTTTATTATGACGCGGATAAATTTCGAGTTGAAATTACTCTGTAACATACTATTGTTTTAAAATGTAAAGGCAGTTTCGAATTAAAAGTCTGAATTTCGGTAATGGGGCCGACATTGTACTTCGAATTACGAATTATCCGTATTTCGAATTAAACAATTTAAATAACATGCAAAACTGTCTCTCATGTTTCCGGGAACGAGAGCTTCTTCGAATTACGTGGGATTTTGAATTAACCGATTTCGAATTATCGAGGTTCTACTGTATTTCTTTTATGCACATCAAGTCCAAGAGACCATAAGTTAAAGAGGAAACAGAACTCTATCATAACATTTTCTGTTCCAGTCGAAAGGATAAGACATGTTGTGGTTTGAGTCATCAGTGCAAAGACTGGTTTGATGCAGCCCTCCATGCTACCCTATCCTATGCTAACCTTTTCATTTCTACGTAATTATTGCATCCTACATCTGCTCTAATCTGCTTGTCATATTCATATCTTGGTCTTCCCCTACCGTTCTTACCACCTACACTTCCTTAAAAAACCAACTGAACAAGTCCAGGGTGTTTTAAGATGTGTCCTATCATTCTATCTCTTCTTCTTGTTAAATTTAGCCAGATCGATCTCCTCTCACCAATTCCATTCAGTATCTCTTCATTTTTGATTTGATCTATCCATCTCACTTTCAGCATTCTTCTGTAATGCCACATTTCAAAAGCTTCTATTCTCTTTCTTTCTGAGCTAGTTTTTGTCCATGTTTCACATCCATACAATGCCACGCTCCACAAAAAAGTCTTCAAAAACATCTTTCTAATTCCTATATCAATGTTTGAAGTGAGCAAATAGCTTTTCTTAAGAAAGCTCTTCCTTGCTTGTGCTAGTCTGCATCTTATGTCCTCCTTACTTCTGCCATCGTTAGTTATTTTACTACCCAAGTAACAATATTCATCTACTTTCTTTAAGACTTCATTTCCTAATCTAATATTTCCTGCATCACCTGCCTTCGTTCGACTGCACCCCATTACTTTTGTTTTGGACTTATTTATTTTCATCTTGTACTCCTTACCCAAGACTTCGTCCATACCATTCAGCAGCTTCTTGAGATCTTCTGCAGTCTCAGATAAAATAACAATATCACCGGCAAACCTCAAGGTTTTGATTTTGTCTCCTTGGATTGTGATTCCCTTTCCTAATTCTTCTTTGATCTCCTTTACTGCCTGTTCTATGTAAACATTGGAAAGGAGAGTGGACAAACTGCAGCCTTGCTTCAGTCCTTTCTGGATTGCTGCTTCTTTTTCAAAGCCCTCGATTCTTATCACTGCAGACAGATTTTTATACAGATTATAGATAATTCTTCGTTCTCGGTATCTGATCCCAATCACCTTCAGAATCTTAAATAGTTTGGTCCAGTCAACATTATCGAATGCCTTTTCTAGATCTACGAATGCCATGTACGTGGGCTTGTCCTTCTTGATTCGATCCTCTAAGATCAGACGTAAAGTCAGGATTGCTTCACGTGTTCCTGCATTTCTTCTGAAGCCAAATTGATCTTCTCCCAACTCAGCTTCAACTTGTTTTTCCATTCTTCTGTAAATAATACGTGTTAAAATTTTGCAGGCATGAGATACTAAACTAATGGTGCGGTAGTTTTCACACCTGTCAGCACCGGCTTTGTTGGGAATAGGTGTAACGACATTCTGCTGAAAATTGGATGGGACTTCTCCTGTCTAGTACATCTTACACACTAAATGAGTTAACCTTGCCATGCTGGTTTCTCCTAAGGCAGTCAGTAATTCAGAGGGAATGTCATCAATTCAATGTGCCTTGTTCCTATTGAGGTCACTCACAGCTCTGTCAAACTCTGACCTCAAAATTGGGTCTCCCATTTCATCAGCATCAACAGCCTCTTCTTGTTCCAGAACCAAACTATGTACATCTTTACCTTGATACAACTGTTGGATATGTTCCTGCCATCTTTCTGCTTTGTCTTCTTTCCCTAGAAGTGGCTTTCCATCTGATCTCTTAATATTCATACACCTAGATTTCCTTTCTCCAAAGGTTTCCTTGATTTTCCTGTATGCAGCATCTACCTTTCCTAGAACCATACAACCTTCAACATCCTTCCACTTCTCCTTCAGCCATTCTTCCTTAGCTACCTTGCACTTTCTATCCACTTCATTCTTTAATCGCCTGTATTCTTTTCTGCCCTCTTCATTTCTAGCATTCTTGTATTTTCGTCGTTCATCAATCAGGTCTAGTATCTCCTGAGTTATCCACTGTTTCTTAGTTGATATTTTCTTCCTTCCTAACATTTTTTCAGCAGCCCTACTGGCTTCATTTTTCATGACTATCCCCTCTTCCTCTATTGTGTTTCCTTCAGTCTTTTCATTTAGCCCTTGTGTTACATGTTCCTTGAAACAATCTCTCACACTCTTTTCTTTCAACTTGTCTAGATCCTATCTTTTTGCATTATTTCCTTTCTTCAATTTCTTCAACTTCAGATGGCATTTCATGACCAACAAGTTGTGGTCAGAGTCCACGTCAGCTCCTGGGAAAGTTTTGCAATCCAACACCTGGTTTCTGAATCTCTGCCTAATCATAATGAAGTCTATTTGATACCTTCCTGTGTCTGCAGGTCTCGTCCACCTATACAGCCATCATTTGTGATGTTTGAACCAAGTATTGGCAAGGACTAAATTATGATCGGTGCAGAATTCAACCAGCCGACTTCATCTTTCGTTCCTTTGTCCCAGTCCGAATTCTCCTACTGTATTATCTTCTCTTCCTTGGTGTACCACTGCATTCCAGTCTCCCATCACAATTAGATTCTCGTCACCGTTTACATATTGTATTAAATCTTCTATCTCTTCATATATTCTTTCGATTTCCTCGTCATCCGCTGAACTAGTAGGCATATAGACCTGCACTTTTGTGGTGAGCATTGGTTTGGTGTCTGTCTTGACGACAATAATTCTTTCACTATGCTGATCGTAGTAGCTTACCCGCTGTCCTATTTTTTTTATTCATTATTAAACCAACTCCTGCATTACCCCTGCTTGATTTTGTGTTAATAATTCGGTAGTCGCCTGACAAAAATCCTGTTCTTCCTGCCAACGTACTTCGCTTATACCAACTACATCTAACTTTAGTCTATCCATCTCTCTTTTCAGATTCTCTAACCTACCACAACGATTCAAATTTCTAACATTCCACGCTCCGAATTGCAGAATGTCTGTATCCATCTTCCTGATGATCGCCCCCTCTTGTGTAGTCCCCACCTGGAGATCCGAATGGGGGACTAATTTACCTCCGGAATATTTTACCCGGGAGGAAGCCATCATCAGTACATCATTCATACAGAGAGAGCTGCATGTCCTTGGGAGTTAGTTATGGCTGTATTTCCCGTTCCTTTCAGCCATGTAGCAGTATCAACACAGCTAAGCCATGTTGAGTGTTTTTACAAGGCCATATCAGTCAATCATCTAGACTGCCGCCCTTGCAACTTCCGAAAGGCTGCCACCCCCCTTTCAATGAACCATTCCTTAGTCTGGTCTCTCAACAGATACCCATCCGATATAGTTGCACCTGCGGCTCAGCTGTCTGCTTCATTGGGGCACGCAAGCCTCCCCACCGCGGCAAGGTCACATGGGATACATCCTTTAGTTTTGCCAATTGCCACCTTTTCAATACAATAAAAATATATTACAAACTTACATATTTATTATGATGTTTACATGGTATGTAAGTTTGTAATATGTTTTTATTGTATTGAAAAGGTGGCAATTGGCAAAGCTAAAGGAATTGTATCACAAGTAGATCTTCAATACGGGCAAATAAAATGAAGTTTATAACCTGCAAGGTCACATGGTTCGCAGGGGAGGGGATAAGACATACCGGTAATGCCCTCAATAATAACACCCGAATAATCAAAAACCATATCCCCGAGAATAAAATATCGTTGAGTAAAAGAGCTTAAAACAGAAGAAGAGGGAAGGATGCACCAAGCTTATAAATTAAAGCAAAGAGAAAGGAGAAAAGGGAATGTTTCCATGGTTGCATGCCAAATAAAACAAAGATAAAATAGAAAGGCGTTCCGTTAAGAATATAATATAATAAACTAGAAAATAGGTAAAGAAAGCCAATGAAGGCAATGCGTAATGAATAATAAATAAGTAAATTAGACACACAAGGTACCACAGATCCAAGGGCCAGAACCACCCTCGCCCACACAGAGGCCATCGTGTTCAGGTTGCTGATAAGCGGAGACACAGGCCGGACGCATGGGAATATCAGCCACACAGCACATAACTAAATAAACGACTGCTGTCAAGCTCAAACAGGCAATATGGACCAGAAACTGGTCCATCATAGGGAGACGGGATGTCTCCATCCAATACACACAGAAAGCAGTCAATCACGTTGTTAGCTCTTATTCGTACGACGTAAATGTGGTAGACATGAAATATACGGAACAAGCGATAAAGTAATAGAACATGAGCTCAAGCGGTATGGTAAAGAAGCGACACGAATAAAAGGTCTCGGACAGCACAGAAAACGATCCCATACACACACACATGAATCCATGTCACCACCTGTTTTCAGAACAAACGTAGTGGATCAGTAAAGGAAAATACTGAAAAAAGCATGTAAAAGCAAATTTAACACACAAATAAATTTGAAACACACGTAATGAAAGAAGCCTTTCTAACCCTACCGTGGTAAGCATAGGATGAAGCAATAATCAGACCAAGAAAAGATTAAGGAAAAATAAATACCTCAGATATATGGGCAATTAACATTCTCAAAAGGCTGAGAATCGTACAGACATCTTGAATCTGTCAAAATATCCTTTATATGTCACAAAGGCAACCTGGAAATCGATTGCTTCTAGATTCTCACATCAAAAAACTCTCCACCCAACCAACCAGAAAGATAACTCAACAAGACAGGGCAGAAAAGAAATGCTTTGACTTATGCTGACGCATGATGCCATCTACTAGAATAGGGAAAAGTTTACATAGTAGTAACAACATATGCTGGGGGAGAGTAACAGGTCACAATTGATACAAGAGATCGCTAGGAACATGACGTCTTCAGAACAGGCAAACATACCATAAAATGATATTGTACGGTTGACTTTTGTCTGTTGACTGTCATAACTGTTTTCTTAAGGCTGATTTTAAGTCCAAATTCCTTAAAATGACAATTCCAAGCATTAATCTTTCCTTGAACTTCTTCCTCATTACCTCCCCGAATCACCACATCATCTGCAAATGTCTTGAAGCCACTGTTACTGTGTTGTTTCACTCTTTTCGTTATCTCATCCATCACTGTGATAAATAGTAGAGGCGACAAAGTGCTGCCTTGTTGCACCTTTACTTGTTACAAACCAGTTGGAATAGCCATTTCCTATCCTTACACAGCTCTGCCGGTGTTTGTACATTTTTTACTTTATGGATGAGAGATACTGGAACATTTCTCCTTCTCAAGCAATCCCAAAGTTCATACCTCAGTATGTTATCGTAGACCTTCTCTAGGTCCAGAAGGACAAAGATGACATTTTTTTCCCTTTTCCCAATCTTTTTCCATTATCATCCAAACAGCAAAAATGAGATCTGTTGTTGATCTGTTACTTTGAAATCCGTATTGTTCTTTCTCAAGGTGTGGTTCAATGATCTTTTGTAATCTTTTCTCTATCATTTTCTCCATCAACTTGAGTCCATGAGACAGGAGTATGATTCCTCTATAATTGCCACATATCGATCTGTTTCCTTTCTTGAAGAGGGGGCTATACAACCCTTAGTCCATTCAGTCAGAATTTTTTCTTCATTCCACACAGCATTCATCACTTCAAATAGCCACTGAAGTTCGTGAGTTCCAGCAGCTTAATCACGTCTGAGCTCACCTCATCAAGGCCAGGTGATCTGCCTTTGC
Source organism: Anabrus simplex (assembly GCF_040414725.1). Taxonomy (NCBI): domain Eukaryota; kingdom Metazoa; phylum Arthropoda; class Insecta; order Orthoptera; family Tettigoniidae; genus Anabrus; species Anabrus simplex. The sequence goes on from NC_090271.1 coordinate 290,838,346, forward strand.
TCATACTGCTCAGAGCATTTTCAATCTCAAACAAAGGCAATGGTATTCACATTTTCCAGCCTTGTTCCCAGTATCCAATTTCAAATCTTCTTGAGTGATTTCTGCTGGGTTTGTCCCATTATACAAGGAAGAAAAATACATTCTCATGTTCCTATAAAATGCATTCTTGTTCATTCAGAGAGAATTACAACTCAGTATCTCGTAACTACTGTGTGTTCGAATGGGTCGATTAACTTCCATTTTCTTTTAATCATTAAAGAACAGCACCACATGTTGTAAAAATACTTTTATACTCAAAACTGAAAACTTGCAACTTTCATTGCACTCATCTGAGGAAGACTTAATTTCCAACAGTTTGAACACAGCATGCGATTTCAAATAGTATGACTGCTTATGGAATACTCAAACATACCCCTGTTATAAATGCTAGGATTTCTCTCTTGATGTCTTGGCAGGTCCTTATGGCTGAACATTTTCCATGATTTGATGGATTTAATTAATCAAAAGATTTGAAGTTCTGTGTGTGGATTGTCAATGTTGCAGTTAAGGCGAATGTGTGATGAGGAGTTGAAGGAGTTGGGGCTGCCACTTGGGGCTATTCACCAACTGCGTTCAATTGTTACTAAATTGAACACCACCAACGGCCTGAGCACATTGGACAAGAGGGAAGTGGTCCCTGTTACTTCCAGGAGAAAACAGGAACCAGCAGAGAATGAGGTGTGTGAACTTTTTGTTGTTGTAAGAGATTGGAATGCAGCAGGGGGTGAGTACGATAGTAACAACCGTGGCCACTCCTTAGTTTCATCTGAAGTTCTTGTGTTTTGTTCTCCTAATTCAAAATCTAACTCTTATGATTCGAAAAAGTGTACTCTTTTCAAGAGTTGCTTTTCTGTAATTTACTTTCGCAGCATAATCTCTCATTTTTCACTTTTTTCATTGTTGTTTGTCTTAATTTCCTCACTATTTTCTGGTAAAATTTTATAGCCTTGTTAGGTTATCTTTTGTTTGTGATCTTTTTTAATGGCTGCGTTTGTACCAGTGTAAGATCTTGGAATGTACTTTCTATGGTCTCTCTTGTCATTTACAGGTTTAATGAATTGATATGTATGTACTGTATATACGCAAATAATCTCCACACCCTAATTTTAGGAAAGGAAGTTTGACAGTTTTTAAAAAAATTGTATGGCTTTCTTAAATATTTATATTGAAAACTTAAAAACTATAATACAACAATATACCGTATTTTCTTGCGTAATTAACACACTGTTTGGATGAGAAATACTGGCAGAAATTTTGGATGCATAAATTATTCGAGGAATTCAGATATTTAAAAAAGTTATTTACAATTCATTTAAGTTTAAAAGGTATACAGTACACACAATTGGTTCAACTCATCTTCTGTTACCGTCATTTTGCGTAAAATTTCAACGCAAGGTAAGTTGGACACGTGGGTTTGAAGTATTGACACTGGAAAATATTCTCCCCATTACGAGCTGGAATATGACCTGAAGTGAAATAAACATGAACTCATAAAAGTACCATTCATGTAAGTGCGGCATAATAATTACATCCGGCAAAAAAAGAAAACTCTCCAACACGAGAAGGACCAGGAATCGAAGGAAGGCCCCTAAACCGTTGGTATTTAATCTTGTACGAGTGACATGTCCATCCACCTTTTTTTACGTTGATCCCTCGCAGAAATTTTGCTTCAGGCATTGTTTTTTATTTTAGAACAACATAAGGTACAAGCTGTCTGCCATCACCTGTTACAGCAAGCATTGCTGTACATCGCTGTTTTTCGCTTCTGGTAGTGCGTACGATAACACTCAATGTCCCATTCTTATTGATTGCTCGACTTTGTGGCATATGGAAACTGAATGGTGTCTGACCTGCGGTTCCTATTTGGGAGAGCTTCTCGATGACAAAGCAGTGAAAATCAATTACTTTTCATTGAAATCATTCGGCATTTTTGGCATATAGTTATTGTGAGAAAAGAAAGGCCATTGCTCTTCATAAAAGTAATCATCCCATCTCTGTTAACCTTCAAATCCAAGATATTGATTCCATGTGTAGCAGCTATTTCTTGTCCTTTAAAATACAGCATTTCGTGAGAAACAGCATATCCAGTGTTGTGTAACGAAATCATACATTTAAACAGATCCTCCTCTACTTTCGGAAACTTGCAGTCTTTTGGTCTGCGAAATGCTTTGCAAGACTTATTGGTTGCTTGAAGTGCACTTCTCTGTTACAGCGATAGCGCACATTGCATTCGGGCACTGAATACTTGTGACCCGCTGCCTCGTGCCTGTATGTTTCGGCGCAACTGATCATCGTGAGTTTATATGATGCAGTATTACTCGAACTGTGGACTAACAAACAATTTTGAGATCAAAGAAAATGCATATCCCGTTCCTGAAACATTCGTAAAATATGTTTGTACCAGATTGGAATAGAGCATCACTAGCCACTTCACTCACTGAACTAGTCCAGTGGTATTTCCTACTGGCTGATAACAACACGTTGCCAAGTATTTGGAATGCCCGGTTTCACAATGGGGAGGCTGCTGCTACCTGAATAGCTGAGATCTTTATTTCAAAACCCATATGGAGCTGCGTGATGAATGTTCGAAGAAGTGGGTGCGTCAAATATGTGAACGTTTCTTTTTCTCCACTTTGGACCCAAAAATAATGGGATGCGTAAGTTATGCAAGGGCGTTAATTATGCGAGAAAATACGGTATACGAGGGCAAATCTAAAAGTAAGTTATACTAGCTCGCCGCAAGAGCATGCTTTGTGTCGTGGCCGTGGCCATTGTGGAGCAAGCTACAGTAACGACTGATACGTCCAATAGGAAGTTTGGTGTGGTATCCCGTCGTGTTGTGTGTGCAGAGCGGACTAGTTTCGATGGCACGTCAACTGGAGGTGCGTGCAACGATCAGATTTTTGTGGACTATACAGCTCAATTGCATGGACATTCATTGTGAAATCTGTAACCGGTACTTCAGCGGCTACATAAACACAGTTAAAGGGAGGAAAACAAGGGCAATTACACGGTACCTAAGACACTGCACACACAATAAAACATCTTATGAACTACGCGGCACTCTGCCGATAACAACACTGGTAAAAATCAGTAAGGGCAACTTGATGATAATAAACTAGGAACGTGGAAAGGTTACTGGGAAACCTTATGAAGGGCCATGGAAGGGCGAAGGTTGCAGTTTCTGAAAGGCCAACAGGTTTTCAAAATATTATTTACAAAATCGGCAGTACAAATTAACTTCCGAAACACATTCAGCTGTACACCAAATCTAGATACACATTACCCATCATATGCATTTTCTTAGACAAACTACCATATAGATATTCCTAGACAAGAGCTTTGCCTTAAGTTCGAAAGTTAAGCAAGTGCATCTCAATACAAATCAAATTACACAAATACAATATTGAAGGTAAGAGGAAGCATACAATACTATTACATTTTAGAGCAAAATCGGAACTTGTTTTTCACATGTGATCAAAAGATTGGCGATTAGGGTAAACTCCTGTGATACACCAACGAAAACTAAATGGAACTTAAAACCGGACAGAAAGAAACAGTGCTTACCCCAAGGCAGGCCATGCTGGTACCAAGGAGACGTTCACGACATCAAAACTTTGGGAGGCTCGGCAGGGCAAGACCAAGACGGCTCAGAGACTTAAGACCTCGGACTTCTCACGAAATACTGCCTAGCCCCTTTTAGAGGGGACCCTGGCCTTGGAGTAGCCAATCAGAACACAGGAGCTTGCCCGGATTGACCAATCTGACACTTACTTCAGTCGTGATGTTTAAATACTTTCTCGAATACATACGATCATGAATCTTCCAATTCCAGAATAGTCAGAACATACTTTCTAGAATACATAACTAACAAAGGCTAATACACCCTGTTCAAAAATTCCTGTCACAACTTTCTGGACAGTTCCAGTAAATGTAGAAATGAAATCTACTAGTTACAAATACCATATGATATCAAAATCTTTACACTGTATAGGTTAGGTAGTTACATGGGAATACAAATAAAGCATTCTATCACCACATTTCAGATCATAGAGTAGGTACTACTTAACAAGGTTTACAAATAAAATCTTCTATAAACACTTTCCACTTCCAATAAATTCTACACCTGTGTCAAAATCACTGCTGTATATGGTGAGTGTTCAATTTCTCACCCAGGTATGTAAAGTGGTATAAGCAGTTTGCCGCTGGACGTATGGATCTCGTGGACGACTATCGCAAGGCAGGCCTGGAACATCCAGTACCATTGCAAATGTTGACCATGTGAATGGGATCTTAGAGAGAATCAGCGTATAACACTGTAGGAAATTGCCAGCATGCGAACATTTCATATGGCAGTGTGTTCTCCATTGTTCACCAGCACCTTCGATTTCATAAACTGTCAAAGATGGGTCCCACGTCTGCTTACTGACATTAGCAAGGGACAAGGTTTCCAATCATCACTGGCATTTTTGCAACGGTATTCTGTGGAGGGAGGCAACAAGTTTCTGTGGCGAATCATCACAGGGAATGAAATGTGCGTGCACCACTTTACCCCCGAAAGAAAGCGAACAGTGATGGAATGGGTGCACATCACCACCACGAAAGAAGGCAAAGGTCCAACCTTCAGCAGGAAAGGTAATGGCAACAGTGTTCTTTGATATGGAGGGTGTGGTGCACATGGATTTTATGCCGAAAGGCACGACAATCAACTCTGCTTCATATTGTCAAACGCTGAACCAGTTGCGTAAGGCAATTAAAGGAAAGCGGCAGGGAAAATTGAGTGCCGGTGTGATTTTGTTGCACGATAACGCAACACCTCACGACCTGCCAAACGTCCAAACTGCTGCAGCGATTCAAGTAGGAGGTATGGCAACATCCTCCGTACAGTTCAGACTTAGCGTCGTGCGATTATCATGTGTTCGGTAAGCTGGAAAAGGATTTCGGTGGATTTTTACGAATCCAGAATCGAAAAGTTTGTTGACCGTTCCGAGAAATGTTTACAGTCTCTTGGGGACTACGTGGAAAAGTGAACTTATATTGTATGTTGTCATAGCCATGTTGCCTATGTGTAGGTGGTTTCATAAATGGCCATAACTTGGAAGTGTAACTTACTTTTTTGATTCACCCTCATACATACATACATACATACATACATACATACATACATACATACATACATACATACATACATACATACATACATACATATTGCTTCGGTGAAAGAGAATCCACAAAGGATAGCTGCCCTAGAAGAAGGGGTACCGTATGGTAACAGCATCAAATAAAAATAATTTTCGCACTATTTGTCTTGGGAAAAAATGAGCTTATATATTTTTTAATTTTGAAATTCCCTTGTTGTACAGCTATCCCCGATCAGGAAAACTTTATTTTTCTTTACATCTTCTTCTTCAAAGTACTTAAAAACAGCATTCGTAGTGTCTCTTCTCTTCAGAATCAACTTCTTTGGTCTGTGAACTGTTACTCTGCAACCTTGTTGTTGGATCAATAACAATGCCGATGTTTCTCTTCCTGTCAATCGCGACAATGTCTGCACGTTTACTGGATCCATCGCTAGAGATACAGTGCACTTCTTCAGAGACTTCAAATCTCTCAGATTTTTTGAGAATTTCTGCAATACTGCTCCTGACCCTATGGTGCCTGTTATTTCTCAGTAGTTCCCCTTTCGACCAGAAACCAAGAACATGGGGGAGAGTTTCTATCTCGTTGCAGTGATGGCAACGGTTTTCTTGGTTTCTACCGGGAACGCTTCAGACTGCTATTACATTACAGTTCATTTTAATTGCATTAGTCCATTGGGAAGTTGGAAGTCCTTTCTTCATTGTAATCCAGGTGTTGTGTCCATTCTGTAAAATACAAGACACTTTTTCCATGGTGTGGTAGTTTTGTCATGTTTCAAACTGCAGATCTCTCAGTTTCTTCCAAAGAGTCTGTACCTTAGGTTGTTCATCGGGAGCAAAGCCAAGGCTTCTCAGACTACCCTTTATTTCTTGTTGAAAATTTCTTGTTTTTACCAGAAGTGGGTCAACAACAGAGTCCAGCCCGTTACAGATGTTAATGTGTTGAAGGAAAGCTTCAGACGATGCTCTCATAATGCCCAAGCTACAAACTTTTTTTGAGCTAAGGAGGTTACCCATGAGGGCAAAATATATTAAGTACATTAATGACTGTATAAATGATTTCTCAGTATGGATAATTAACCTTTCAAGGCTTTGAGGACCACATTTTTCGTCAATTACTCTGGTAATTTGAATCTTGAGCGGAATTCTTTGAAGAACTTAGGAATTGTTCCTCTTGCCCAGATCATGAGGCCTATAACTTCGATGTTATCCAGTCCATATTCACATCGGTAGAAACTTGTCACTTTGTAATCTTCAGAATATACTGGCGTCTGGTCTGCTTTACCAATTTGCAAGAGCAAATACAAATTTCTCTGGTACAAACCAATAGCAAAACTGAAAATTCGCAATCTTTTCTTCATAATTGGCTGGGAAACATTGCATAATGCTAGCATTTCTATGGAAACTGAAATTACTTAGTTCAGAAACAGGAGGGAGCCTTCCTTGGCTAGTATCAAATCCTGTTGAGTTTTAACTCCCTTGCTGTTGCTGTAGCTTTCTAACAATCATTTCACTCGTGACTCTTCTCTTCTTAGTCACATATTCATATATCTTGTTTTCAATTTCTGGAAACTTTGCTCTTTGTCTGCAAAATGCCCATTGGTTGCTATTTATCTGTTCAAGAGAAGCTTTGTTTCTTGTCCAGTCACTTATTGCAATTCTTGTCTGCATCAAACTTTCTTCCCACTGTCTAATAGCCAACATGCTTGCCTGCTCAATAATGTGGATCATCTTTATCTGTGAATGCCTTATAATGTGAACTCCCACCAGCCATCGTAAACATATGCTACTGCTTAATCTGACGCTATGCAAATGGTGCAATATGAACATGGCACCCTTTTGGCTTGTGGCAGGAACAGAGTTTCAGCAGAGCGGGTGGAAAAAATACAAACTTCCAGATTTCTGTTTGTCAGGAGCACTGTACCAACTTTAACTTTTGCCATCTGATTTTGAAAAAAGTATGCATATGTACAGTATATCACTATTCAGTTCATGAAACTGCGTACTGTCCTTAATATTTTGTATTGGTTAATGTTTGTAAATCTGTACTTACCAGTGAAATTTATGGTCTGCTTGTCAGTGTGATCTGAAATGTCTTGGCTAGTTTTATTTTTATTTTCCTCATTAAGTGGAGATGTTTTGGCTTAGCTATATGATCTAGAATATGCATCCATTTCAAACCAAATCTTTGTACCAAATTTGTTAGTTGCCTGTGGATATTTTTTTTGTTTCTTAAATTATATTTTGTTGTTGTCTTTTCTACTATCAGATAGACTTTCACAGGTCTTTTAGTGATATTACTTTGGATCCATTTTTATAGCATTGTCCTTCCTCAGGTCGGAATTATGTGTGTTGATGTATTGAACAGTACTTCCGAACTCTGTATTGATAATTCCTTTACAGCATCATACAACCATTCGAAAGTCAGGTTATCGATGCACTGATTTGCCCCACAATTTAGGTGTTCGCACACACGTAAATAAACCCCATTATAAATTATTGTACAGGCACATTCAACATTATATTCTTTAAATAGCTTAGTTATACATAATAAAAGTGAAAAATCACAAAATCACACATTGTTCACGGTTAATGATGTTTTCCTTTTGTATGGTGTTCGTCAGAATTGGTGCTGGATTCAGCATTTCATTACAGTCTTTGCACTGTTGTCCTGCTGGTTTTTTTTTTTTTTTTTTTTCTCCTGCTTTTGTTGAGGTTGGGAACTGTTATTGCTAAAGTGAAAGAACTGTAAAATTGCTTTATAGCGATTACAGGACATGAGGTGTGTGGATGAGTGGATCACTAGACCAATATTCTTCAGTGTTATTCATGGCCCATTAGCACATTCCTTTGACAGTTACAGCAGTCCATTGTTGTATTCGGACTGAGGGAGGAATTCCTGGATAATTATTGCCCATGAACTGTGCACGAAACATTTTTGCCTCTTTGCAATAGGTTGTTGTAATTCTTTGTCAGTATCATTTATTCCTTGCCCTTGATTATCATATTTTCAGAAAGGAAGTAATCATCAACTTTTTCATCACCCTCAGTTCCATTATTCACCAAGGTTTTGAATATTTTCACACTGTCCGACATTACTTTAGCACGACTGTGAGCAGCCATGTTTCTTCTAACAATTGATTCCTAAAACGCTAGACATTCACATAAAAAACTAAATTTACAGCATTTCCTGTGAAGTAAGGAACAAGTGCAGGCTTCAGTAATGTAGCTAATACTGTAGATAGCATATACCAAATATTTTTGAATCTTTGTTCAAAGACATACAGGTAATATACTCTCTAACACTAATCAGAGGAAAATGCCCTCCTGGTGGCCATGATTGTTAAGGAGTCAAGGCTTTAACATAAATAAATAAATGAACTAGATTAAAGCCACTATATTTATTTATTTATTTATTTATTTATTTATTTATTTATTTATTTATTTATTTATTTATTTATTTATTTATGTATTTATTGTTTGTTTGTTTGTTTGTTTGTTTGTTTGTTTGTTTGGAAGTCGTGCCCATACTATCCACAGCCTACCCCACTAACTGGACTCAAGGATCGTGGCACTGTGCTGTGGTGGTTGGGAAGGAAGTTACTGATTCACCGTCGACAGTTTGAGTGCGTCCCGCTGTGCCATGGTGGTGTTATGCATGTATTTCTGCAGTACAGGTCTCCATGTATTTGATAACTTGAAGCCGTTTACCCTGTTGATGTTATTTGGGCGCAGCTCTATCTCTATGGCTTCCCTCACAAGACGAGCATAGAAGTCTTTTACAGGCGCGATGACCTTCGCCTGGTCAAAGAGAATTTCGTGTTCTGTACTGTAGAAATGTTCTGCTATGGCAGACTGGCTTATAGCGTGTGTTAGCATACAATAAGAACGAGGGTACACTAGGCCATGCAATGTACTGTACAAGAAACCTACACATTCTGAAAGACACCTTCATAAGTCTTCACATTACCACCCCTCCCAAAAAGCAGCTCTCCTTCGAACGTTATATACTAGGATGAATGTTGCCTCGAATGGAACCTGCACCATAGATTTAGTCTTTTACAGAGGTACAGACATTAAAAAATGTAGTCAAAAAGCATTATGGACTTCAGCCATAGCCCCGATTAGGAAACATATACCAATCTCGACAGTCTTTGAAATCACTCATGAAGATCAATTTGCCAATACAACCAAGGAAGAAAATATCCAGGAAATTAGATCCAGAGAAACTAAAACGTATCGGTGATGAAATAGATAAAGCAAGGCTATTAGTTCAACGACATGAACTAACTGAAGCAGTGGAAATGTGTACAAGAACCCTTCAATCATGCCAAACTCACACGGAAGTAAGGACATCACAACCATGGTTCAATAAAGACTGTTACAATGAACGGAAAAAGACCCTCCTGGCACTACATCGAGTGAAGAACACATCGAACCCGAGTCACCTGGCCCAATACGCCGAACAAAGAAGGAAATATAAATCACTAATTAAGAAAACAAGAACGGAGTACATTAACTCCAGTAACAATGACGGAAAATCACATCCCCATAACGAGGCAGGAAATATATAATACAATAACAGCAGCAAAAAGTGTCATGCTAGACTACTGGGTAGAACTATTCAACACATGCATGCATACTGGGGAAATTCCATAGCAATGGAGATTGTCAACAATCAAAATGATGTTTAAGAAAGGAGAAACTGACAATCCTGATTCATATCAAGGTATAGTTCTCGAAAATACATCATTCAAAATCTTCATGAAAATCTTAACAATCAGGCTTGCAGAAGAAATAGACTCCCAGATACCAGAAAATCAATTCGGCTTCCGAAAGGGAAGAAGCACACTACATGCCGTAAAATACCTGATAGAACAAGTCCAAGATACATTGAGGCATCCGTAGTCTTCGTAGACTATCGTAAGGCTTTTGACCTTGTTGATAGAGCAACACTTCTCTGGAAACTCAATTACCTAATAGGAGTTACACATCCGATAGCAATCATAATCTCGAATATCCTCAAATATAACTATGTCCAAATATCAGACAACATAACCCTATCCAAAAACGTAACCCAAACAAACGGAGTCCTACAACGTGACCCAATCAACCCAATTTTATTCAACATCATGACAGCAGACATCACAGAAATAATCACAGATACCTCAGCATTGCTTATACTTTACGCAGATGATATAGCAATAGGTTCAGAAAACATAGAAGAGCTCCAAGAGGTCCTCAATAGGCTCACATCATGGGCAGAAAGAAACGGTTTGCAAATAAACCACAACAAAACTAAACAAATGACCTTTAGGAAAGGAGGAAAACATGCACCTAAAAATACAATAACCATGCACAACAAACCTCTAGACGTAGTGCCGAAATTCAAGTACCTTGGAGTCACCCTCCAAACTACTCTAACATCCTACAATATCCATGTCAAAGAAAGAGCAGCCACAGCAATAAAAGCCATCTACAACATTCAACAACCTCAACAAATATCATTGGGTACAGCAATGTTACTGTTCAGGACAGCCATATCACCAATAGCAACCTTTGGGATTAGCATCACCTGGGAAAAACTCACAATCAGCGACCTGATGACAATAGAAAAAGTCAAGGCCCGATATCTCAAGAGAATTCTAGGCATTGGGAAGTCAGCCCCTTCAAGGTTAACATATGTTCTAACCAAAGAGGACTACTTCATTGTCGATATCAAAACACAGTTTTGTCTACCAAACACCAAGCCCTACGAGAATGCACGCCAAACTTTAAACGAGAAACAAAATGCTATTTGGTCCGACTTCTATTCCACGGACGCCATAATGAGGGAAGAGTGGAAGCAAGCAAATTACGAGCTAGGGGACGTAATTACACGTTACGCCACTCCTGGATTTCACCACAGATTCTGCCAAACCAAAAACTTCCACCAGCCGAACGAAGACTGTATATGTAACCTGTGCAATGATCGTTGTGAAAGATGCCATGCACAAAACTGCAAAATGAGGACAACCTCAATAATAAGAATGGCATTAGCATAGTTGACCATCTGTACAAAAACTGTTTTTGCACATTGTGCGCTTTTCATTTAATAATAATAATAATGTTGCAGACGATGATAACCGCTCGAGTGCGTTGAGAGAACTGACAACATCCATGAAGAAAAATGGCTATACATCAGGAGACATAACACGAGCTGTGTAGATCAAGGAGCCTAACTTGGATAGTACCAACCAGGACTACAGCAAAAAGAAAAAAGTATTCCTTCCTTACATGGCAGGTATAACTGACCGAATAGGGCACATTCTTAAGAAGTACAATATCATTCCAGTTTTCACCGCAGACCGGAAGCTCAAATCCCCGTTTCGACCAGTCAAAGAAAAACCACATCTTGAGAAACACTGGGCGTATATGAAATTCCATGTGGGTGTGGTTGTTCATATGTTGGCATGACAAAAAGGCTTGTTAGCACCAGGGTTTAAGAGCACGCCAGGTCGGTAAAAAGAGTCGCTCTTCCATCCTCCACGGGAGAACGTTATAAGCCAGTCTACCATAGCAGAACATATCTACAGTACAAACCTTGAAATCATCTTTGACCAGGCGAAGGTCATCGCGCCTACCATAGCAGAACATATCTACAGTACAAACCTTGAAATCATCTTTGACCAGGCGAAGGTCATCGCGCCTGTAAAAGACTTCTGTGCTCGTCTTGTGAGGGAAGCCATAGAGATAGAGCTGCGCCCAAATAACATCAACAGGGAAGACGGTTTCAAGTTATCAAATACATGGAGACCTGTACTATAGAAATGCATGCATAACACCGCCATGGCACAGCGGGACGCACTCGTACTGTCGACAGAGGGCGGTGAATCAGTAACTTCCCTCCCAACCACCACAGCACAGTGCCACGATCCTTGAGACCAGTTAGTGGGGTAGACCGTGGATAGTATGGGCATGACTTCCACGTTCCTTCAGAGAATTCCTTTGCTCACTGTCGGAGGCAAAACTTCACATTCCCTGATGAAGGCCAATGCAATTTGGCTGAAAGCTTGGCTTTATTATTAAATAAATATATATATAGTGGCTTTAATCCAGTTCATTTATTTATTTATTTATTTATGTTAATACAATGAGCCACAAAAACCTACGTTCATTAATGAGTCAAGGCTTTGTTGTCTGATACCGTAGTTAGCCAGTTCCAGTCTCTTGTGTGAAAAAAATTATCACCATCAGAATGTTCGCTGGCAGAGTATTAGAATTATTGGTATACAATTTCTAATCACATGATTGTGTGCCAAAAGCCTGGATTCAATTCCAAACCTCTCCGCAGTGTTCATGTGAATTGAGTGCCTGAGTAAGATAAGGGGCTAAGCCACAAAAACAAAATTTCATGATAAATAAGGTTTTATTAGATTATACAAAACACACAACAAAATTTAAATTTTTAAATATAAATTTATAGTCTTTAAATTAATGACATATCAGTGTAATATACAATATTAAATAGAAGGAAGGGTTCACCTTTCAATACTCCGTTGTTAAGTTGAACCAAATAGAAGTTACAACCTGTTCATTTGGGACTGGTTTCAACACATTTGAAGTGTCATCATCAGCCAATGAGCAAAGCAGTGCAAAAATTAAGTCATAAAGGTCTAAAAACAACTAACACAATGATCACAGTCAAAAGAGTAAAAAGAACACCACTATTTCGTGCTGAAACAAATGCAGTTGAAGTTCATAAGCAGGTCTAGTACAATCCTGTTATCCCGCATTCACATATGAAGACGTAAGATGATGTTGTATTTGAGATCGATAACGAGTTAAAGGACTTGTTCTAATGTGCAAACTTTAAGGATAACTCGTTATGAACTTGAACTTGTGATATGCAGTTATGTATAGTTGTTGCTAGGCAGGTCTTGTAGGCATTTGTTTCTCCGGCCGAAGAGTAAAAGGTGACGTAATTGAAGTCTTAGGAAAACAGTGTAGGACTTAATTTTGACAATTCAAAGCGGATATATAAATTTTAAAAATAATTTAAATCGTTAAAAAGAATAAAACCAAATAAAAATATATAAAAAATAGGAAGAAATGTTAAAAAAAATTGCATTGTGAGGCTCAACTCGAAACAGCTTGCAGTGGTGATTGATAAATGAATGGGAGATGTTAAATAGAGAAAAGGGTGGGGAATAATGAGCACTTATTATAGGGTGGGATGGAAATGAAAAATGGGGGGGAGGGGGTTATCTAAGGAGGATCATGGGGGTGTTGTGGAAGAGGGAAGTGGTATGGAAGGGTATTGTGTAAATTGTGAAAGATTGCTTGTTGACTTCAGGTAATTTAAAACGGAGATAAGAAAATCAAAAAGGGAATTGGGCTTCTCAGAAATATCATTCAGGTTAAGATTTGGATAGAAAAACTGGTTGAGGTGTATAAAACAGTTTTCAGTGATGTCTAGAGTGCTGAGAATTTCAATATCCTGGTCTATTGTAGTGAAAATATGTTTTGTGTCATGTATATGTTGCCCCACTGCCGAAAATCTGTATTTTATTGCATTAACGTGTTCAAAGTATCTAATTTTGAAGTTATGACCAGTTTGACCTATGTAAGAAGAGTTACAGTTGTTGCACTTAAAACAGTATACGCCTGATTTAGAAAAGACACTTGTTTTATTTAAGGAGTTGGAGTTATGTAATAATTCAAGGTTTCTATTATTAGTTCAAAAAGAAATCACGGTAAAGTTATTCTTTGATAGCAGAATTTTGAAGGCACGGTTAACCATACTGTTGTACGAGGCACGTTTATGTGTCTGTGGGTGAAAAGTCTTGTTTTATGGTATTAGCTGTATGTGTGGGTTTTCTATAGATCATATATGATAATGAGGAAAGTAATCTGCTTATTGTTATATCTAGAAAATTAATTGATTTGTTTGATTCTGTTTCAAGAGTGAATTTAATATGCGGATCAATTTTATTGAGGCTATTAAGAGTAGATGCTGCATTAATAACTCTTATCATCTAGGATCACAAATGTGTCATCTACATATCTGGCCCAAAATAATACGTGTTTAAAGTCGTCGCTGTTATCAATGAAATTATGTTTTAAAAAGTCTAGGTATATTTCTGCTAGGATCCCTGAGGCTGGAGAACCCACAGCCAAACCATCTTGTTGATAAATTATATTGTTGAAGATGAAGAAGTTATTATTCATATGTGTAGTATATAACTTCTTGCAGACAATGCAAATGGCTTTTTGTGTACTTTTATATTTGCGTTATCTTCTGCACCTTTTTGATCACCCAGACTGTCAGGCATATGTCCTTATTTTGGAATTAATAAAAGGAAGGGCATATTTCCCAGCTGTTTTATAATTTTCCTTTGATCCAGGTCGATCACACTGTACACCTGTTAGTTGTCTCCATTCAGTTAAAGTTGTTATTCAATTTATGTCCTGTTCATTGTTACCATTGCACGATAGCTTTGAGCCAGCGAATTTGAAACTTTAAACTCTTGTTAGTTTGCATTACTTGAATATGTGTTTTTGTTGTGAGGGTCAGGTTCAGTGAATCAAGGAATTTAATTGGAATTGTCTTGTCATTACCAAAGTACTATAATAAACAGATATTGATACTGCCATTGCTGTGGTAGGAGAACTGCATAATGACAACTCACGGATGCACAAAGTTGTTGGGTTATGTCTTTGTTGGTGCGCGGACTGGTCTAGTGTTTTCATCTAGCTGTAGAAATGGAGGCAAGCAAAGGAGTGTGGTTTGTTTTCTGGTGGCTGAGGGTGCTGGAGTACGCAAAACTCGTCTTATGTCTGCTATGTATGGTGAACACTGCATGTCCATGACGAGTGTGCACGAGTGGCATAGGAGATTTATCCGGGAAGACCAACGAATCATGGAGGAAGAAATTCGTGTTCAGCTCGGCATCAACCATGGCTCCATGCATGCCATTATCAAAGATCACTTGCATTTCTGCAAAATTTGTGCACAGTGGGTTCCGCATCAACTGACGGAGGGACAAAAGATTGATAGAATGGCGTTGTGCCCGAGTTATCTGCAGTGTTTCCACAAGGAAGAGTATGTGTTTCCATCCCGTATGGTCACAGGACGAAACGTGGTGTCACCATTTCGAGCCCGAGAGCAAACGGCAAACCCAACAATGGAAACGTTACAATTCACGACCGGCAAAGAAATCCAAAGCTGTTCACACAAGTTCCCGTAAAGTCATGATGACCTTCTGTGACTGCAGAGGCCCTCTGCTTATGTATTGACTTCCTTGAGCGTGGAACCACAATCAATGCGCAGCGCTATGAAGACACTTTGCAGAAACTGCGACGCGCCATGAAGTCAAAGACATCTTATTAATTTTGCATTTTATTCAAGTCATTAGATTTTGAAATATATTGGTTTTGCTGAAGAAGAGTGGTTCTCGAAATTTGTGCAAAGAATTAGGAAATTAACATTGTTTTATTATAGTATATTTGGTATTGCTGATTAAAATCCTTGATTTCACTAAGTAGACAATACGATTCAATATAGGCCACAAATATGGTCAAAACTTATAGGTTCAGGTTCTTTGTTATATGCAGTGCATCCTTCTCTCAACTTATTGTCAGTCTTGTTATTCCAGTGCTGTTTACCATTTGTCCAGTATCTCTTATAGGTCTTTGAGTTTCTCAGACACCAGTAAAATACAGGATATTCCAAAGTGCTGGCTTCTGGATGTCTTTTGTAAGATGGTTCATAAGTTTATTGAATTATGATTCAATGCTGAGCCTTTAATCAAATAATTGTTTTGTACATGTTTACTATGGTGGTTGGTATTTCCACAAAAATATTACAGATTAGTAATACATTTCATTGACTCTCAAACTCGCTTCTCTGTGATGCCTCATCAAGAAAAGTTTCTCTGGACATTAGGCTTATGTAGTGTGACCTCATTCTTTCAGCATGTGATATTTCTGTGAGCTTAATCAACTATAAAGGCTTGATATTCTGTAGTGTTTTAACATGGTTGCTGAAGAACGGTTTTGTCTAATATGTATAGGGTGAAATTAAATTTAAAGGCAGGAACTGCATAAGAAAAAGTAATTAGTTTATCTGGAAGAGGGAATACTTTGCACAGATGAAGATACTGAAAATTTTCGTTCTTCAGGTAAGTTTCTTGCTAGCTGGATCATAAATTTTTGCTGAGTGGAAGTTGTGTTAAATGTTTGTTCAAATAAATCTTCAGAAGATTGCTGGGATTTTATATTTTAAAAGAAATGAAAGGTGGTTACATTGGAAGTAGCTAGGTTTAGTGTGTGGCAGTGGAAGTGGCAGCAAGAAATGTGGTTGAAACTGGTTTGGTAGATGCTTGGTGAAATATGGGAATGGAGAAGCAGAAATAATTGTAGAGAGAGAGAGAGAGAGAGAGAGAGAGAGAGAGAGAGAGCATGTATAAGATCGCGTTATGTAATTCTTCTTTTCTCCCTGTAGTAATTTGTCTTATAATTATCTCTTTAGAGAAGATTTGTATGTTGAACTGCAACAGTTATCTTTGATGGATCACAGAACAGCTTCCTGAGGTTTATTTATTTATTTATTTATTTATTTATTTATTTATTTATTTATTTATTTATTTATTTATTTATTTATTTATTTATTTATTTATTTATTTATTTATTTATTTGGGTAATTTTATGGAAAAAGTTAAATTTATGTAATGTTGCCTGTTTATAATTTACTTTATTATGTTCTTTAGTATCCTCTTTGTAGCGTGTTTATTATTTTTATTATTATTATTATTATTATTATTATTATTATTAGCATTAGCATTGTTTGCTGTGTCCTTGAATAACTATCCTTTCTCCATTTCTTTTTTGAGTCATATGCTTGAATGATATGTTGTAATGGTCTTTACTGTAGAGCTTTAAAAGTGTAGTTTAAAGGGAAATATTTTTCATTTAATGGTATCCATGAGCATGGTAAATGATCCTGTTGTTTGAAATGTTTATTTTGCCTTTGAGAAGGACTGTTAGTGTTGATTTGTCTCAGGGGGCGATGCTCAGGCTCCAGGTGCCCGTCGTGCTGCGCTTGCCTCCCTTAGCTGTTGTAAGTCTAGAGTCAGTTGGTCGCACCAGGTACGGCAACTTCCTTATGGTGGAGGGGGCTGACACCTAACCGAGCAAGCGTGTACATAGTTTGTGCATGCTGGGAGCTCACTCTGGGTCTCAAGACAACTTCTGGTTTCATTTATGTTGGGGGTCAGTCATTAATTATTCTGTAACAATTCATTAATATTTTCATATACTGGGAATCTCAATCTGACTAAAAATGGATTGTTTTGTAAATATTTACCACTGAGGTAACTGTTAAACTTACTGGGATATCTCTGAAACTTGAGTGTACTTCTTAATTTTAAAATTATTTTTTTTGGGGCTTCAAGTGATACACATTTGTAAAATACAGATTTTGTACTTTATGGAGGGGGAGGTCTTCAATGTAATATTGGGTATTTTCTCTCCATTGCTTGTTATTCTTTACATGGTCTTGGTTATCTGATCACCAGAATTCTTATCCATCGACAATTGCTGACCTTAACCTGTCTTCTATAGTACTTGCTGCATTTGGAGAAATACATTTTTCATTTTCACTGTTGTCCAACTTTGCTCATGGTCGCTAGGCTCATTACATGTCACTCATATTCATTTTAAGATATTGAGAAGGTGATAGTGATGTACTCATCATCATTTAACTGTCTCCTGTTTTCCGGGTGTGGTGCAAGAGCACTCTCCACTTATGTCTATGCAAGTACACTTCTTCTTTAACTAATTCCACTCCTCTTCCTTGCAGATCATTTTTTATTTGGGAGATCCATCGTATCCTTGGTCAGCCCCATGTTGCTTTCCCTCCAGATCTTTGTCAAACCATTTTCATGCTACCCTCTTCAGATCCATCCTCTTCAAGTGACCAAACCATCTCAATCTTGATGTTGCTAGAATTTTGTTGAGTGGTTTCACTTGGATGTCTTTGCGGACCTTATCATTCCGGATCTTATTGTCTTGTTTTCTGCAGCATTGACCTCAGGAATTTAATTTCCACAGCCTGGAGTCTGGTGTTATCCCTTCTGTTGATGGTGCAAGTTTCCAGACTCTATGTTGTTATTGGTACAAAGTAGGCCTGATACAAAGTTTTCTTAGATATTAAACGAATTTGGCTGTCCCAGAGGAGGTTCCTGACTTGATGGTACAAATGAGCTCCTTTCTGAATTCTATTGGTGATTTCATCTGAGCAACACCCATCTCCAGTTACAGTGCTGCCAAGGTATTGGAACTGATTAACTTACCTTCTTTCCATCCAGCATAATATTCGTACTTCTTCTTTGCCTGCTAACCTTCATGGCTTCAGTCTTTGTAGGGCTAAGTTTTAGGCCAAACGCCTTAAATTGGTTGTTCCAGGCATCTAGTTTCTGCTGTACCTCATCCTCTGTGCAACCCCAAAGCACCACATTGTCTGCGAAAGCCAATGCTTTGAACTCAGTACTGACACTGTTGTTGCACCCTCTTTATCATTTCGTCCATTACAGAGATATTACAAACTATCCACTTCATTGCCGTATCGATAATGTAATCTAATCAGTATATGAAAAATGTTTCTACCTAATCGATACCTTTCTTTATTTAGCTTTTATCTAAGCTTTTATGTAAGCAACTGATGATGATCGCAAAGCGATCGAAACGTCCTGATATTGTTAATGTTTTTATAAGTAGCCAAAGGCTAAATGAAAAGAAAGGTATCGATTAAGTGGAAACATTTTTCATATATTGATTACATTACAGAGATGAATAGCAGTGGCGACAATGCACTGCCTTGTTGCACTACCTTAGAAGTAACAAACCAATCTGAATATCTGCTCCTTATTTGGACACAGCTCTGACAATGGGTATACAGCATTTTCACTTTTCTGATAAAAGAATCTGGAACGTTTCTTCTTGATAGACAATCCCAGATCTTTTCCCTAGGCATGCTGTCATAAACCTTTTCGAGATCCGAGAAGACAAAGATTTCTCCCAGTATTTCTGTATAATAATCCTAACAGCAAAGATGAGGTCAGTGGCTGTTCTATCACCCCTAAATCCACATTGTTGTTCTTCTTCTGGCTGAGTTTCAATTATGTTCCTGAGTTGTTTATCAATATTTTTCTCCACAAGCTGTAATCCATGAGACAGGAGTGTGATGCCTGTATAGTTGCTGCATTGACGTCTGTTTCCCATTTTGAAGAGGGAACTTTAATCCCCTTTGTCCAATTTTCTGGAACCTTATCTTCTTTCCAGGTGGCATTCATAAGTCTGAACAACCAATGAAGTCCAGGAATTCCCACAGCCTTTATCATGTCAACACTCACTTCATTGATGCCAGGTGACTTGCCTTTCCTCATGATCTTTAAAGCGTTTTCAACCTCTGACCAGGTCAAGGGAGACTCACTTTCACTCCTCTCACTCTCAGCTTCTGAACCTTCTTCTTCCTTCTCCATTGCATCTTTTCCATTATATAACTGCGCAAAATAGTTCCTCATCGCTTGTCATGTGTCTTTCCATACAACTGTTCCATCCTTATTTTCTATAGCTTTCACTGGTACGTATGGTTTTCTTCTATTTTTCATAATGTTGTACAAGAGCTTCTTGTTGTTTTTGCTGTCCTTTTCTAATTTGGCAATGAAATCCAGCCATCATTTTTCTTTCTCTGGTTTGATTAATCTCTTAGCTTTAAGTTTCAAGTCTGTACTTCCGATCTAATTCTCTGTCAGATTTCATTTTTCCTTACACCCTTCTGGTTCTCCTTGTCCTTATCTTTCCTAGCCATATTCCTTTTCTTTATCGCTTTCTGGATAGTGGCATTCCACCAGGGGGTTTCTTTCTCTTTTACTTTGGTGCCTGTTTTACCAACTATATCGACTCGAGTGCCCACAATTATTTCCTTAAACCTGTTCATTTCTTCTTGACCTGGTCTGAATTCATCATGTGGTAGGTTTTCTTTGATTTTTTTGCTGGTATGCTTCCTTTTTCTCAGGATATTTTAGATCCTAAACCTTTCTTTGGTTTGGCTATTCCCATTGGAATCTTTCGCAAAGTGACATTTAGTAGCTGATGGTCACTATCAAGGCTTTCACTTGAAGACTTTTACAATCTGAGAATGCAGGATTCAAGACTTCTGAAACAACTGGTTCAGTGTAATCTTGACTTTAAAAAATACCATAGCAGGTTGCAGACAGATCGCAGAAATAAGAGAGAATCTGAAGGAAATTTGCCATACACCAGAAGACACCAAAAAATTGAAAACAAGAAAAACAGGACACAAACTTCGCTTCACACTCACAAGAAAAACACTACACAAGTATTTTCAACACCAGAAAGGGCACGAAGATTGAAACACATGAAAAAGTACTGGGAGGATCGCAAGGCGCAAACATTCCCTTCAAAGAGACTTGGATAATGGACAGAATAAAGTGAGCTTACGTGGTCATAAAATTGAAAAAATAAGAAGAGATAACAGCAGAGAAACTGAAGCATGTGACACTTAGAAAACAGAAGTTAACTTGCAAATATTAAGAGAAATAACATCACTCAGATATGCATAAAAATTCCAACAATCTCCTGGCCTAGAATGGAAGGAAACAGCAGTTCTAAAGAGCTTTTCCAACTGCAAAAAAAGAAATATGTTTGAAATGTGCAAATTCAGATTAATTTGAATTCTACCGCAGCAGGTTTAATGACCTTTTCTTTCTACAGTTTTCTGGTTCTTATACTTCGGTAATTCAGACTTTTTTGCTGTTACATATTTCCTTCAAAATATTTTCTTTTAACTGACCCATCACAAGATTTTTCATTTCTAACTCCACAGATGATTGGGAAACACTCTTCACGATGATTGGCATAAGTGTTTTCAAAATAATCCTAAGGTTTATTTCTACCTTGGTTTTTTCATTAATATTATTTTTAAACTGTGCTTAAATGACTTTCCCCCTCAGGTCACTGGTTTGGGAAAGGGAGGGGCTTTCTTGTTTTAAAATGAAGAAGGTAGGCTCACTTCATATCTTTTTCATTCTGATATCTGATATGTTGTATAAAGTGTTCATATACTATCATATCAACTTTTCTCCTGAGAGTTCCACTCGTACATAGGTGCCAACCTTTGAAGTGGGTTATCGTTAATCCCATTATTAACTCTCACATTCTCCTCCTTTCTCCCTTCAATAAATGTTCTATTTAAATACAAAGTATGCTCCTCATGATAATGACGCCCACTTTGCCTTTCCCGACAGCAGTTTGTTCTAAAGTATGTCATATTACATAATAAAATTTGCACATAACCTGTTAGTTATGTGATATTATTTATAGCTTGTTTTGCACCCAGGAGCTGCTCTCCACTGTAGGTTTTCTTGAAGGATTCGCATCACCGCAGTTTCATGACTTGATGAAGAATGGTGAAAGAGACTTTTTTTCATAATTTGATTCACGTATTTGTTTCTTGGATTCTGTGTATCTTTTGCAATCATCTTGTCCACTACAAGCCAGAGAGAAATCATACAAGCACACGCTGCAGAATGTGTGATTTTCACTAACGC
The DNA here is from genome assembly GCF_040414725.1 of Anabrus simplex. NCBI lineage: Eukaryota > Metazoa > Arthropoda > Insecta > Orthoptera > Tettigoniidae > Anabrus > Anabrus simplex. Next base: position 290,860,136 of record NC_090271.1, read on the forward strand.
ATGAAGTAATTGTGTTAACACTTCCTTTTTCTGAACTATGAGCGATTCCATTGGAGATGTGCTTAAATATAGGCCCGAATTCTGTCTGAATTTTTTCCTATAACAACACTGAAAATTCTTTCTGTGGGAGAGTTACTGCGAGGTACTATTTAGTACTGCAAGTACAACATTACTTAAGGTTTTATACTTCATTTGTCCACTTTCATTTTTAAGTGCTGCAAAGTTGGGAAGTTTACATCAGTTTTAGCTCTATGGAAAGTATAACAGTGGTAAACTGCAAATTCCTCTTCAGGTTCACCATGTTCACTTTCCTGGACTGAACTTGAGAATCTTTGAACAAAATATTCAAGAGAGGCATAGGAAACCTTCATTCTAAAAGAGATATCTACAAACTTTGGCATGCTGAAGGAATTCATCCAGGGAAAATTTCCTGGTAATGTAACTTCAAGCTGCCATATAAGACACTTGCCAAATTATAAAATATCTGTTCTTCAGGCATTTTCTTTGAAGTATGCACTGGCTTTTGCTCCTATCACAAAGTCCTCATTGCCTTTCTGGTACTTCCTCTTCTTGAATTCAATGCATGAAAGGGAGGTAGATTCTGACTGAATAGAACATGGGTGAACAGATCTGACCAATAGGTCAGTTAGATGACCATTAAATTTTGTCTTAAGTTGATGTATGGCTGGAGCACCTTGCTGCAGAAATAAATTCACTAAGTTAAAGACGGGACTCGGTTGAAAATAGCAAAACAGTTTTGTGTGTGGGTCCTATAAGAAATATTTTACAGTTTCAAAGTGCTTGATGCTCTCTTTTCTGGTGGGGCTCACTAAGAAACACGGAATGTCAAAGCTTCCCACTGCTCAAGAACTCTTACTAGACTGAAGCAGTGAGAACAAACTGATGGTGACCCTTTGTGCCACAAATAGGCTGATATACTTTCAACATGTTTTGCTTTTTTGAACTCTTATTTAGATAGTAACATAACTGGACCAAAAAGTTCTCTACACTGACTGGTAATTGGGCTGCTGCTTTTTTATCCACAGATGTGTATGAGATGACATGAACATCTTGAGAAACATGAACCAAAGAATGCTTGTTTTTCACAAGTTGGCAACACCTTCATTTGCCCTTATTATGCATGCATTGTCAGATGAAAAACAAATGCTATTTTCCCATGGAATGATTGATATAAAAGAACTCCTGCGGAACAAAATTCCGGGACCTTGGTTTCTCTGGAAACCAGCAAAAAGTAGTTAGTGGGACATAAAAATATTAAGTTTAACTGTATTTGAATCCATACTGCCATCAGTAGCCGAAGATATTTTAAAATTTTTATTTGCAAAAGTTCACTTATTTTGCCTCAGATTCTGTGTATTGAACTGCATATTTCTGTTATATTTAGAGTCGGAGAACATTCCCCTAAATAAATTCCTTGCCTGCTCCAAAACAGACAGTATGCTCCAAAAGAAATTATGTGAACAGTAACTCGGCATTTGTCACTGCAGTTTCATTACTTTTTATGAAGGAGGGTGAAACAGACTTGTTTAATCATTTTGATTCACAGTATGGGTTATGTTTCTTTGCTTCTATGTCTTCTGAAATCATCCTGTCCACAGTGGGCCGATGACCTTCGATGTTAGACCCCTTTAAACAACAAGCATCATCATTATCCTGTCCACAATGAGCCACGGAGAAAGCCTGCGCGTGCACGCACACACACACACACAGAGAGACTGCAGAATGTGGTTTTCACTAACATGTGAAGCAAGTAGGCATCGCCATACGTCAGTCTCAATGTTTTTGTAACACTGGCACTGCTGTCAGCTTAGAAGCAGATGCAATTTGACACTTGCTCTGCTTCATTTTACAAAACCAGCAACTTCTTTTAGAATCAACTACTAGAATAATTAGAACTGTAACCCACTCAGGTACTACCCATTTCTACACTTACAACAAAGAGACACCAGCGTTTCCCCCAGAAATGTTTGTCAGCCGGGAGGCAGAAATGCGTAGCCGGGTGGGGAATACTACGTAGAAAAAGAATCTGATTCAATTTCAGTAAACTCCCCTGAACTATTTTAGTGTTATCACGAACGAAACATACCAGAGTACCGTATAATTCCAAGCACTACTCGCCCCTGAATAAGACCTGCACCCTATGTTTTAAAGGACAAAGTTTTTTTTGAAGTTTCACTCAAATTTATTTACAGTGTTTGGTAGAGAACAAGAATGCCATTTCACTACACATGTTTCACGAATTTAAAAGTTAAACAGTTTTTAAGTGTCCTTGAAATAATAACCAACAAATTATTTAAAAAACGCTGAAAAAGTTATTGATCGCAGTACGTTAGTCAACACTTCATCATCAGAAGTAAGATGTAAAGCACAGAGAAAAAAAAAAAAAAAAAAGAGGGTAATAAAACGAAGTGTGTGTTTATGGGCTAGAAGACAGCAGGAATTTTGAGCGCCACTATTAATTCATTATGGGTACCTTGAATGAACCCGTAAAAAGAGTACAGATACTCAGAACACGTACTTTAAAACAGGAGGTGGATGCACAGACCAGGACCATGGTACTGTATAGGCTGGGAAGTTCAAGTTTCACAGACGCTCACATGGCTAGAGCACGATAGGATGTGTGATAGTTGACAGTGCACTTTTTAAGTCACTTGCCTGGAATGTGGCAAAGTTGTATATTTAATACACTACCGGTATTTTTCACAGACTCCCTGAAAAGGGCCGTTGATATGAAGCTGGGTTGATGGAGGCTAGGAAACATGTGACAGGATTTCACTTACCCACGTCGTTTAATGCAGCACCTGTTCGAACTGACGACCTCCGTGGTCAAAACATAGCTGCGCGCAATGTTGTAAGGACCGTCTGGCCCGTTGCAGAATCTCTGCCGAAACGGATCAACATTCCTCGGTGATGAGCTGTCTAAGGTGACAGGGACTGGCCAGCTCCTGTGCATACACCAATTGTTTTACATGCCCCACAGAAAATAATACGGGGGGGCGTAAGATCAGGCAATCTGGCGCCCCAGAGGACAGGTCCCTCCCCTTCCTATCCATTTATCAGAATACATTGCATGGAGATAGTTCCGGACGACCACCGCCGTGTGCGGTGGAGCTCCGCCTTGTTGAAACCACATCCTGCAGCCGTCAAGGAGTGGCACATGTTCCAAAAACGGTTGTAGTTCATCTTGAAGAAACCACAGATAGCGTTGGCTGGTCAGATGGCCCTCAAAGAAATGGGGACCGATGAGGTGATCACCTATGAATCCACACCATACATTCACGCCCCACTCTACCTGAAAAGCTGTCTTGTCGCACCCAATGGGGATTATCCACACTCCAGTAATGCATATTATGGCAATTAATGTTTCCATTGTTGTGGAATTGTGCTTAGTCCATAAATAAGTGAGTCGCTAGAAAAGCAGGATCAGTGTCCACATGCTGTAGGATCCATTGACAGAACCCCACCCGGGCATCAAAATCATGACCATGGAGCTTCTGGTGTAAGTGCAGATGGTACGGGTGAAACCGGTGGGTATGCAATATCCGCATAACATATGCTCGGCTGATGTTTGTCTCCTGTGCAATGGCGTGTGTGCTAGTATGAGGGTTACGCTGGATAGCGTTAAGCACGACCTCTTCATTGTCAGCAGACGTCATGGGATGATCTCCAACAGGCCATGTCCTTCCCAGGGATACAGTATCCTGCAGGCGTCTTTCCACACTGAAATGTCATGTCCATTGGTTATTGTCTATCCAGATAGCGTTCTTGGCACAGGTGTTGTGCCCGGTATGCATTCTGTCTAGCTTCTCCACAGATAAGTAACATATCCACATACTCGTCGCCGGAATACATCTTGAGGCGGTGAATAAACTTTGTGTTGTGAATTGCTTCAAAGGAAGAGAGTTCGCGCACCTGCATACTTACCTCCCATTGCATGTTGTTATTATTCCAATGGGGCATACTTTGCCCTACCTGTGGTCTACAAAGCGTGGAACATTTACGACGTAGCTAACTGGCCACAGACCATCATCTCCTCATCCTCGTCCAATCCAGCACCATACTTAATGCAACGATACGTATGGTCTTCTACAGGGTCAAATAAAGAAATCAATCCTTGGAAGCTATCAAGTATGCAACCTTACCACATCCCAGGCAACTGGCTGTTAAAAAAATTCTCTTGTGGGATTCGAACCTCCTACCTCGAGCACTGCCCACTATCACATATCTCCCTGCCCGCTTGTCATGTAAGCTACTACGACACTTGACCTATGGCATCCACTTCCCAACCTATACAGTACCATGCTCCCGGTCTGTGCGTCCACCTCCTGTTTTAAAATACATGTTCTGCATATCTGAACTCATTTCACGGTTTCATTTGAGGTGGAAATTCTAAGTTCCCATGGAGGGAATTAGATTCTTTTCCACCAATAGAGCATATCAAAAATCAGATCAAAAATTAGATGGATGGATGATTTTTGATATGCTCTATTGGTGGAAAAGAATCTAATTCCCTCCATGGGAACTTAGAATTTCCATTTGGAATTGCTAGGCGGGCATTAATTCCATTGTGGAGTTTTATCTCCCGTATGCAGTTATCAGACTGTGCTTCATAAATAAGCTTCTGATAAGTTCACCTGCATACACCCCAGCGTCAGTGGGTAGACTCTTCAGAGTGGGATGTGTCAGACCTAAGACGAAACGCTGGTTAATAGAGCAAACGCCGGAAAAGCCATCCATCTAATTTTTGATCTGATTTTTCATTTGAGGTACCCATAATGAATTAATAGTGGCGCTCATGATTCCTGCTGTCTTCTAGCCCGTAAATACACATCTTGTTATATTACCCAGTTTAGGGAGACGGACTGATGTCCTTCAGAATTGTAGCAAATATAAAGGGATGCATAAAACTAGATCACAAGGGGCTGGTGGACCACCCGGTATATTTATTTAGTACAGCTATTCTGAAACAGAATACTAACGAGAAGGAACTTGAAACGCACAGCGACACTAAGGGGTGTTCTGATTGGAACGCAACTGAAGGAAAGTAGCTGGGCTACACAGTAGCCTAATGTGAAGACTCGGTACAAAGCAATGGTTCACCAGCTGTCGCCAGATGGGGTTGCGGAATCTGCCTTGTCAGTCAGTAGCGGGAGTCAGCTACTGCATAGTCAGTTGCCGAGCTTCTTTCTTTAGCTTTCTTTCACAAGCACGAGCGGCTGGTAGCTGATTCCAGTCGCCTAGTGTTAAGCAGCCGTTAGACTGTCCTGTACACAAATTAACACAATGTCAAGAATTTTGTAGTGTGAATGAAGCCAGGCTGAGTGGCTCAGACGGTTGAGGCGCTGGCCTTCTGACCCCAACATGGCAGGTTCGATCCTGGCTCAGTCCGGTGGTATTTGAAGGTGCTCAAATATGTCAGCCTCGTGTTGGTAGATTTATGGGCACGTAAAAGAACTCCTGCGGGACAAAATTCCGGCACCTCGGCGTCTCCGAAAACCGAAAAAGTAGTTAGTGGGACGTAAAGCAAGTAGCATTATTATTATTAGTGTGAATGATAGGAAATTCACAAAAACCTGGGTCGTTACATGAAATGGCAACGCATTATCAGTGTTTCATTAGAATTGCTTGTTCATTGTTTTCCTCTCCCATTTCTTTGGCAAGGTTCATTTTAAGTTTCCTTTTCATGCAATCGCTTATTTTCCACATACAGATGGTTAACTAGAGAAAGTTTAATTGTAACCACAGGTACATTCTTCAATGTGGTTTCCCATTTGTCAAAATTGGTTTTCCATTCCAAGAGAGTTTGCTTATTATTTAGATGGAACAATTTTTTGCTATCAGTGCAGCTACCCATTCTTCATTTGCTGCAGTCATGCATTTATCATTGTGTAAACTATGACAATGACCACTTTATGAAAAATGACTCCAGTCTCTTATAGATCATCCTGTTTAGAGATAGATGCTTTTTGCACCATCCAAAGGTAAACTTTCCTGTAGTCTCCTGTGGACAAGGTTTTCTTATCACCAGATAATGTTGCACATTAGAACTACCTAGACATATGATGTTCTTTATAACATTGTGCTTTCCTGACCTCAGAGTTGGATGGGTTCCATTAGTGTTTGCTGTCACTAGATTGTTGTCTATAAGAACTGCAACACCTTTAATCATTCTCTCTTTCTATCACATTTTGCCTCCCACTGGCTTCTTTACCTGTTTAACTTTGGAAGTTCCCAAGGATGACGATACCTCATGGAAAGCTTTATCCACTATCCTCAGGAGTTGAAATTACTTATCTTCTTCCTTATCCCTGTTCTTATTATGTGCATATGTGATTGTCTGGAAGACAATCATAAATGGGGGATATAATAAATCCTCAGTCGTCTTCATCATCATCAATGTCCCACTCCAGTCCCCAGGGTGTGGTTAACAAGCCTTCTCCACCACTTTCTCTCCTTCCACTTTTCCTGCTCCATTACTTCTGTCACAAACAATCCAGCATCTCTAGTGTCCTTCCAGATCTGATCCATCCACCTTCTTCTCAGTCTTCCAACTGGTCTCTCTCCCTTAACTTCTCTTTCCAATTCCCTTCTTGCTACCCCTTCCTTTCCCATTCTTTTTACATGTCCGAACCATCTCAGTCTTGCTTTCTATATGTTCTGTACTAACGGTTCTATATTTAGCTCTTCTTTGATTTTAATATTTTGAATTCTATCCTTTCTTGTCTTTTTGATTGATATTCTTAAAAATTTCATTTCTACTGCTTGGATCTTACTATCTTATCTCTTATTAGTTACAAACGTTTCTAGCCCGTATGTTACAGTTGGTATGAAATACTATTTATATAATATTAATTTTGTTCTCTTGGGTATTTTGTCTTCCCATAAAAGCTCTCTGACTTGATGATAAAATGTTGTACCTTTACTTAGTCTGTTATTAATTTCAGGGTTGATTTCATTACTTCCGTTAATAATGCTACCCAGATATGTAAACATTTTCTAACCATTCTCTGCCTATCTTCACTTGGCTTCTCTTTTTCTCTTTTCCACAGTGCATGACTACAGTTTTCTTTTTACTAATTACCATTCCAAACTCTTCAGATTTTCATTCCAAACGTCCAGTCTCCTTTGTACTTCCTTTTCTCCGTTTCCCCAAATCACCAAATCATCTGTAAATACCAAAGCATTCACTTCATCACTACTGATACTCTGTTTTACATGTTTTTATGATTTCATCCATCAATATAATCTAATAAATAAACCACACCCGGGTGACTGGACTGGGACATTGATGATGATGATGATGATGATGATGATGATGATGATGATGATGATGAATATAATAAACAATAATAGTTACAGTGCACTTCCTTGATTGAGACTTTTTTATATAAAATGTTTCAGAGTCATCACTCCCCACTTGTACACTGCTTTTACTCTCAACATTTTTATCTTGTTAATTAATGATTTTGCTACATACCTTTTCAGTAGGCATTCCCAAACATGTTTTCTCTTAACTGTATCATAAGCTTTTCCCAAATCCAAAAATACGAATGATTTCCTTGTTCCTTTCCAGATGTTTTTCCATTATCATTCGCACTGTAAATATAAAGTCTATTGTTCATCTATTCGGTCAAAGCCATATTGTTCTTCCTCTAACTGTGTTTCTATTATATCCCTCAGTCTTTTGTCTATGACAATCTCCATTATTTTTAGACCATGTGATAATAGGGTTATACCTCTGTAATTTTCACATTTCTTCCTATTTCCTTTTTTGAACAATGATACAATGCTTCCTTGTTGACAATTTTCAGGTATCCTTTCATCCTTCCATATGGCATTGAGGGCTTGGTATAGCCACTGGTAGTCCAATACTTCCTGTTGCCTTAATCATATCAGCATTGGATTAGTCTTTTCCACTTGCTTTACCTTTGGTCATTGCTTTCACTGCCCTTTCAAGTTCCAACAATGTTATTGGGTTCTCTTATTTTTCTCCATCAGTTATTTCCATTTTCTTATCTCCTTCCTCCGAGCAGTCATCCTCATAAAGTTTTTCAAATTACTTTGCCATCACCTTCTGAAGACCCTTTTCGTCATGTACTATGGATCCATCTTCCATCTCTAATGCCTTGATTTTTTCTTGATTTATTCTTTTCGATTTTATAACTCTGTGTAATAGTTTCTGATTTCCTTGACTATCTTGATCAATTTTGTTGGTAAACTCTCCCCAACATTTCTCCTTGTCTTCCTTGATACTCCTCTTTACTTGTAGTTTCAATCTTTTGTATTCCACATGTAACCTTTCTGTCTTATTCTCATCCCTCTGATATGTTTTTTTTTTGCTTTTCCTTATCCGTTTCTTTCTTTACCTTGTTCCTTTCTCTTTTTTTTTTTTTTGTCTCTCCACCACCGTGTCTCCTTTCCCTTAATCTTTTCTTTTGTTTTTCCGCATACCTCAATTGCTGCTTCCACAAATGTCTGTCTTAAATTGTCCCACTCTTCTTCTCCACTTCGTATTTCCCTGTTAGGCAACTTCCTTTTTATACAATCTGGGAATACTATTCTTTTATCCTCCTCCTCCAATTCCCAAATCCTGATCTTTGGTTTCTTCTTCAATTCAATTTTAGGCATTCTTACATATTTCAATTCCACAATTAATAACTATGATCACTCTCCATACTTTCACTGGGGATTATCTTCATATTCATGACGTATCTTTCCCATTCTCGGTCTGTTGTTATAAAATCGATTACTTTTCCATACTGTCCACCCCAACTATATCAGCTGATCTTATGGCTATTCCTCTTCATAAACCATGGCCCGGTTTCTTCTAACTATATGTTATATTTTACTTAACAAATGTTAACTAACAATTGTTATTAATTTAACACTTTGTTTAAAAAGTGACCTGTTTCACGAACACATTTCCAACATTTGTTACAAAACAATTGTTAAAGACAAATTAACACATTTCAGTGAGAATTCTGAATGCGTTTGGCAGTGAGCGTTTTTTGTTTCTTTACATAAAGCGCTCCTAGTGGTGTGTTGTAATAGTATTTTGACACAGAGGCACATGGTTGACATTACTATAGGTTATGGTTAGCAGAGACCAGTAAGACGTAAACATGTTATGTAAGAGGAACAAAAGCGTTATGATGAATGCAATTTTTTATTTCATTTAATTTTAATTTAAAATTATGTGAATGTGCTTAAAAAATGAAAGAATGGACTGTTGTATCACAACATTCGATATAGCCTATTCATATATTCTTATCACCGGGAAAATGTGATAATTGATGTGTTTTGAATGGTTTTCAGGCATTATTTTATTGCAGGGAAAATAATGTAATGCCTTGTTAATGCTGCAGTGGCAGCAGGAATTCTTTGCAGCATTCTACACACTTTTTCTTGCGCTTGTGAACATAATTACATGAAAAGTGTCTCAAGCATAATATCTAACAAGTAGAGGCCAGACCCTGCGGTCAACCGATTTCATCGAGCTTCAATGAACCTATGAGGAGACACTCAATGGTAACCCGTGTATAAGGGTTTAAGTCAACACGCTTTCGTTTTCGAAAAAAATGAGGTGAGATGTCATTCCACAGAATCCGCTTTGGACAAACTGGAGGTGGTAGAACACTAAAACGCGAACAAATTTTACTTAAACATGTCAGGTCCGCAACCTAATAACTTCTGAAAAAAATTATGAATCCCCGATTCCAATGCAGTGCATATATATTTAGGAGTTACATCACAGTGGAACGGAGTGGTGGCCAAGTGGTCACCGTACTTGTCTGCGAACCTCGTAGACGTGATTTCGAGTCTCGTCGCAGCTATGATTTTTGCACAAAATAAATTAATATGTGGTGTAGTGGTTAGTGTGATCAGCTGCCACCCCTGGAGGCCCGGGGTCGATTCCCGGCTCTGCCACGAAATTTGAAAAGCGGTACGAGGGCTGTAACGGGGTCCACTCAGCCTTGGGAGGTCAACTGATCAGAGGTGGGTTCGATTCCCACCTCAGCCATCCAGGAAGTGGTTTTCTCTGGTTTCCCACTTCTCCTCCTAATTTAAGGCCACGGCCGCTTTCTCCCTTCATCCTTGTCTATCCCTTCCAATCTTCCCATCTCCCAGCAAGGCCCCTGTTCAGCAGGTGAGGCCGCCTGGACGAGGTATTGGTCATCCTCCCCAGTTGTATCCCCGACCCAGAGTCTGAAGCTCCAGGACATTGCCCTTAAGGCGGTAGAGGTGGTATCCCTCGCTGAGTCCGAGGGAAAACCGACCCTGGAGCGTAAACAGATAAAGAAAAAGAAGACGATGAAATTAATATTTGAGGAAACGTCAAGATAAATATTGGAACAAAAATATTACGCAAATTGCAGTACAGTTTATATTCTACCTGAAATTAATATAGGCCTAAACGTTCTCACAGTTACTGCTGGATCTCTTTCTATATATATTAATTTGAGGTAGAAAATAAAGTTACACTGCAATTTGATTATTCAGTTTATTCGCATTTTACCTTCACATTCCCTGAAACAATTAATTTGTATTAAAAAAGTATGTCTATGGCGTGACTCGAACTCACATCGTCGCAGTTCGGAGACAAGTACGATGACCACTCGACTACTGTTCCACTCGTCGACGTCGCAACTTTTCAAGTATATACGTATTGCCTTAGAATCGGGGGATTCATAAATTTTTCAGAAATTATTAGGTTGCAGACGTGACAAGTTTGAGTAAAATGTGTTCACATTTTAGTGTTCTGTCACCTTCATGTGGTCTGAAGTGGATCCTGCCTCATGATATTTGTCCTCACTGTTGGAAACTCTAACTTATTTTGTATTTTCAATATCGTCTAGTACCTTGTTCATTATCTTCTTTTCCTGCCGCTTTTCCCACACCTGTGGGGTTGCGGGTGCGAACTGTGTCGCACGTGTTGATTTGGCCCTGTTTTACGACCGGATGCCCTTCCTGACGCCAACCCTCTATGGAGGGATGTAAGCACTATTGCGTGTTTCTGTAGTGGTTGGTAGTGTAGTATGTTGGCTGAATATGATGAGGAGAGTGTTGGGACGGACATATACACCCAGTCCCCGAGCCAGAAGAATTAATCAGAAGCGATTAAAATCCCCGACCCGGCCGGGAATCGAACCCGGGACCCTCTGAACCGAGGGCCCGTACGCTGACCATTCAGCCAACGAGTCGGACAGTATCTTGTTCATTATGACTTTGGTAATTAGAAATATATCTTCTGACAACTCTAAAAAGTAGTTATTTCTTAGTATGGGTCATCCTTTGCCTTCTTCAGTTTATAAATAGTCTTCATACAGCAGTAAAGCTTCAAACTTACGTCTTCTACATGCCTCCATTTTGAAATTTTAGCAGTTGTTAAGAGGTTTAACACAGGGCTGCTGCCAGGTTAATTTAACACAAGTATTAACAATTTGTTAGAGTTGACAATCATTGATGAGACAACCATTTTGTTAAATTATGTGTCAAGTCTCCTTAAGAGCAGAGTTAACACTTAACATTCATTGAAGAAACCGGGCCCATGTGTTCTTTATTATCAGGTTATTTCTGATACAAAAGTCCAACAGTTTCTCTCCATCTTCATTTCTGTGGCCATACCCATGTGGGCCCAGAACATTCTCATATCCTATTCTATTAGTTCCTACATGCGCATTCTGATCTCCCATTATCATGATCCCATCTCCAAAAGTATGCGTTTCCAATTCATTGAGGAACTCTTCTTTTACTTTCATGCTACATCCGTTCTGTGGAGCATACACCTGTACTATCTTCAGTAGTTCCTTGTTTACATGTATGTGCATTATTATTATTCTTTCATTTACGTACTCAACTTCAGCTATTGGTTCAACATTCTGATTCACCACAAATCCCACTCCATTTCTTTTCTCTTTACTGTTACCCATCTAGTACAAGGTGTATCCCGTTCTTGGTTTCTTCATTCCTTTCCCTTTCAGTTTTACTTCACTTAATCCCAGGATGTAGAGTTTTTGTCTCTCCATTAGGCCAATCAATTCATTTTCCTTCCCATTGATTATTAAAATATTTATTGTTCCAAATCGGGTTTTGTTCTTTGATCTAACACTTGCACGAATATCAGCAGTACCATCATACTGTGCAACTGTAGCCAGAGACTTGTCAATTCCAATTACATTTTTAAACTTCCATCCGAGGCTTGTATTATAGTTGAAAGCAAGTACAAATTTATTCATCTGCTGACCTTCTAAGCCTAATGCATCTGAGGATTTTCTTTCGGGGTTTACTCCCTTAGCCTTTGAAGATCCCTCTTCTCCACAAGGCAGTGGTTTCCTCTTCTAATTTTCCCCAGAGAGGATGGGTTGCCTCATCCACCATCTTCGTCATTCCGATTGTCTCCTCTGCCTAAGATGCTGTAACCCGTAACGTTGGGCATGGGTTCCACATTATACCCCGTGAGACTGGGTCTCTGCCTGAACTTCTCTCCTTCACACTGGTCTACTGATGTGGAGGATACCCACCCCTGCAACGTGGATTCGCCAGGCAAGAATTACACAAGTGAAGGATAGGGAAGATGAACCTATCTCCATTGAGCCAGGTTAATGGTTGTGTATGATGCCACAACCAATGGCGCAGAATTCCCTGTTTATCATCATGGATGTCCCAGTGAATCTCAGTTCGGGAGCATGGGATGTGGACTACTTGGACCATAGCTAAGTTTGACATTGCTTCCGCTTGTGCTTGTCCCTCACTTTTATCCTTCCTATCCAGCTTCCCTAGGTCAACTTTTGTTCTCTTCCCACTCCAGCCGTTTGTCTTTGAGAGACTTGGAGATTCTTGCATTGTCACATCTTTCATTGCTCTTTCCTTTCATACAAAGACCTCTTCATTTTTGAAGGGTTAAACGTCTTTCTTTTTTGACAAAATTTAAGAGTGGATTATTATCTTATTGTACTTCCTCTTAAAACAACTATCTCATTACCAAACTGAAAGTTCCAGGAGCTCTCAGCTTGAAGCCATGGAGTGGTGAACGTGAGTCATTTAGCTGTGTTTGGCATGGATTCCATTTGTGCCCCTTCCAACCTACTGTGGTCAGCTCTTGCTTTCTTCCGACCCCAATGATGTAAGCCTACAAGTCTTTCATTTTAAAGCCGTTCAGGTCCTTTAACTTTTTTCTTCATCCTTCAGAGGGTCTAACCTCTTCATAATTTTTCTATGGTTAGACTTAGGAGGGGGATAATTATCTTGTATTTACTCATAAAAGAATGTTCACCATATTTTTAGTTCTATTCCTGTCTGTCAGTGATCCTACTCCAGTTGTACCCTTTTTGTTATCGTATGGTAGAAGAAGAAAAAATTATCCTCCTTGAGCTATTTACAGTCCTGTCATTTCCTCTTCATTTCTGTTAATGATTGAGAATGTGGTTTGTTCTGTACCTTTTCTACAAGATTCTATTGCATTCTCGCCTCAACCTCTTGATGCCCACTTTCCTTATCCTTAGTTGTTAAGTTTGTCTTTAGCAGTTTGGCTTTCTCTCTTTAATTGCATTTACTGAAATAAGTTTCAGATAGCAGGTTACTAGCCTTCTTTCTGCTTACTAGCCAGGTAGGAGGATTGTTTCCTTGTGGCCTCCTTTTGCCATTTGGCTGCTTCTTTATGCAATCACTAATGGCAGTTACTTCTAGATATCGAGCGCTAGTTCATTGCTCCTGGATTCCTCCTACTTCCTACCTGGGTAGCAGAACTTTAGGCCACTCATAAGACGAAGAACAGAGACCTTTTGTAGCCACTCCATTGGAGTACAGACACTAAAACTAATGGGATTTCCGTAGAATTTCCTATACTGAAGGTCCATTAACCTCCCACAAGTGTTCATCCACACTAAGCCATTGACCCTTGTAGGGAGTCGGATTATTCCCCGCCGCCCAACACTCGGTGTTGAGTTGCTGGCTGTACAGTCTACTCCATACTGTAGCAGGATGAACCTGGCCACTTCATCTCGCATTTTTTACCTCAAGAAGACCTTCAGTCGGGTACCGCATAACCTCATCAGGTTAGCGCTTGAAAATATGGTGTGCCAGAATATCTTTTCAACTGGGTATGGACCCTTCACTATGCTGATGATATGTTGGCTGCAGAGAACAAGCTGGATCTACAACACCAAATTCAAGAATGGAGCGAGATTGGCAAAATACAGCTTGGACCTCAGCAAGAAGAAAATTGAGAACACATCAGACACACAAGAATTGGAACAATCAAAGTAGATGGTGACAACCTGCTGTGGGTGAAAAAGTTTAAATATCTTGGTTCCACCATAGCTGACGATGGTTGACTTATCAAAGAGATCAAGACGAGAAATGATGCAGCCTGACGAACAACATTCGGAGTCACTTGCGACTGCAGGAAGATAGATTACGTAAAGTTAAAAATCCACCCTATTGTCCTCTGACTTGGCATCATGGAGACATTGATGCTGAGGTGGACAACAGATGCGTTTCCAATGATTGGGAATGGTTTGGCATTACACCTATCCACAGGAAGATGCCCGATGGCCTTGTCCAATGATCTGGGCACGTTTTACAAGTAGGAGCCGACACAATTGCCAAGACGGTCTACAGCTTACAGGTTGTTGGCAGAAAACCAAAGGAAGGACCAAAGCAACATAGAGCTGACACACTTCATAAAGACCTCAAGAGCATGAA